>NC_137464.1:193703498-194971705 GCF_964235325.1 Thermobia domestica | reverse complement strand
TTCAAGATCTTTCCAGTTGGGCTCTAGACGTGCTGTACCTAAAGACACGGAGAAAAGGGTGGCAAAGCTAGCTATTGAGAAAGAGATCATGAAGATCGTTGGAAGAACTTGTTATTGTTGAGAGAGGGACCATCAAGATTGTGTCTTTAGTTTGTTTAAGATCGAACATCGAAATTATATAAGCTCATCTTGATTACGTATAGTCCATTAGACCTCCCGTGCCTCCACGTGGCGCACGTTGGGAACAATGGCACATTGCCTTTCGGCTAAATGGGAGTTTAGTTAGTTGACTAGATTAGCAATCTTTAGTTTAGCCTAGCTTCCTGTTTCCTGATTAGCAGCTTTTAAATAATATTATCCTTTTCAATGTTATTAGGTGTATCAGTGTATTTATTTATTGCTCTAGCAATATTATTGGGGTGAATATAATGTGAAATATTTAAACAGATAGCTAGGCTGTTTCACCACAGTGCCTGTAATTTTGTAAAATGCAATTGTACATGTGTTGATGTGTCCGAATAAGGGGTAGTTCTGAGCAATATTTCTGTATGGAATGGGTTGTCTTCAAATATTTCGGAAAATGTTGAGCGAAAAGAGTTAGGACAAGTCCAGGCTTGAATATATTGGATTATTAGAAGTTTGTAAGGACATAGTAGAGCCATATGGATAATAATTAAATATAACGTAAATGCAAAAGCTGATTATTAATCTGTCTGTGACGCTCAGCTTTCAATATCGATTAAACTCTGTTTAAAAAACAAAATTTTGTCGTTTAAGATAAGGAACACAGTGGAAGTTCTATTACATGAAAAGAAATTGAATCCTCTTTCGATATTGTGTCATCTACGACCGTCAAATTTCAACCAAAATTATAGTGTAAACCTTGAATCGTAAATGTAGAGATTACATTCATAATAGCATACTGATTAAAATATCTTCTGTGAAATCGTCTTGAAATGGCTGACTATAATTAGGAAAAATAGGAGGAAATAGGAGTTCTCCGAGCAAATCCATGAACACGATGTGTCCACCACAAATTTACTTGGCTGTAGATCAAGCAAGGGACCCCACGCAATACAAGTAAATGCTTTACCACTGAGCCACCCTGTCCGTATAGAATTTGTAGCCTTACTTAGATTAAAACAGAATTTTAGGAAGAAATTGTAGCGAAATTACCTACCGATATATATTGCATTTGCATTTTCACTTGATTACTGTTCAATTGTATTGTCTGAAGAATATATTGCTAGATTACAATAAGTTAGGAATACATACACAATTGTGGATCTTAACTATTTATCATGTACTATCCAAAATAGTATGTCACGTTATCAATTCCATCGGGTTCACTATCTACAATGTAGTCATAAATTAATCTTATGTGATCATCTTTTATAAATTAATTTTTCTTTATCTGTAATTATATTATAATATTTTATTATAAGTTCATCTATAGTTCTTACAATTCCCAATCTTCTGATCTTTTGATTCCTCGCGACATCAAAGCTTAGTATCTTGAAATTCACAAAATTCTGTTTATCTTAAGTGCCACATTATCCCTTACCTTGAATTGCTATATACACAATCGTAACATTTCCTACCAACAATCTCCTCTTTTTACTTTTTTCTATAATCCATATCACTGTTTACATTTGTTTCTTTTCTTTCTCTTTTTTCTATTATATCTGCTACTACATTCATTCTTTTCTTCATAGGATTCTCCTGAACGATCACCACATCCCGAAACTCTTCGAACTAGTCTTCTGGATTGTTATACCCATTTGTGTTCTTCAACAATAGGGAAATCTGTACTTCTCTTTAGTTTAACGGCGCACTTGCCACAACCTTGAGTTTCTTCTTAACTCTCATCTTATATTCGTCCAATTTCTTTCCCTCTTCTTCCATCTTGCATATCTTGTCCAATGTAATTGAAAATGACAAATATTGTACACCTATTTGACTGTGAGAAGCGTGTGAGTCAGCTGATTCACCTAAAGTGGTAGTGTCTACGGTACAACTACCTTGGAGTCCTTAGAACCAAAATAAAGTAAGCTTTGTCCTTTATATTATTTATCTTGTATATACATATCTGTTAATAGCCCCAAGGGAAACTTATTTTCCAATTAAAATCTTAATCTCTACATCTCAAAAGCAGAAAATTATTCCTACCGCGCAAGTAAAGTAGTCAGAATCAAGCGAGAAACTACTGATGTTGGCAACTCTGCTCATGGTGTTCTCTTTTACAGATACACAGCACTGCATGAGTAGAGTGTAACAAGAATGAGAAGACTTTAAGCCAGATGAAAACAAGAAGAACAACGAATTCTCTCCTGCACCAGACTCAAGGAGGAGAAAGAAAGGAAAAAAACGACAAGACATTAATGCTTCTATGAGCCTGGATGCAAAATGGATGGTTGAAATGAATATGAAATACAACCAAGGAGAAAGCGTAAAGACAAAATCCCACCAGATAAGTTCTCCAACTTTGTTTAACTTAGGAAAGACTTCGCATATTGTCATCCGCTCTAATTAGCTTTAGGTTTAGTTTGTTCTTAGGACGTATCTTTAGATAAGTTATTCAATCCAACACCTCTACTGTGCGAACACATTAATTAGAATAATGGAAGCGATATAATTGGGTTATTGTAAGGTTTTTCTTATTATGCATGCAGAAATGGTTTTAGTGTGTGCTAATTATAAAGGGCTCATAAGTAACCCAACAGTTAACAAGGGTACTTTCTGTGCTAGCGGTGTAAGAACTTAATCATTGGTTGGGGTACATGTGGTTCAGACCTCCTTACCTGTAATATCTTCGCAGGAAAATGTCCTCCAAGTTAGGTACCACCAACAATAACACAATCAATTGAAATGAAATGTAGTGTTAGTTATTTCAAGACTATGCCCTTAAATATCTGTAATATTAGACATCGGGTATGTGTGAGCGCAAGTCTACACGATCACTTCCTAGAGGATACTAAAAGTATATAAATAATGCATTGTACTATAGTAAACTATTTATTCCATGATAACTGCAAGATTTATTCCGTAACTACAATATTTAATATCTATCTAGAAGAGATAGTTAAAAAGAATCTGCAAAGTAAAGACGGCATTTCAATAGAAAGTAGAATGATTAGGTGTCTATGATTTGCAGATGATATGGCGCTTGTTGAGGAATCTGAAGAGAAAATCAATAACAATTTTAAATGTCGAGGAAGGGCTGTAAAGAATATGGAATGAAAATAAATGTTAGAAAGACAAAAACCACGGCGATTGGAACGAAGCAGTCAGTGTCAAATATAGAAGTAGGAGGGGAGAAAATAGAACAGGTGTCTAGATTTCGATAACTTGCTAGTATTATTAGTGATGACATGAAGGTGGAGCTGAAATAAAAACAAGGATAGGAATGGCGGAAGAATCGTTTAGGAGGAAGAAAAGTTTATTTTGTGTGATCTTGAATAAGGGGTTGAGAAAAAGACTCATTAAATGCTTCGTGTGGATTATTGTACTATATGGGGCACAAGGATGCACATTACGCAAACACGAATAAAATTGACTGCAAGCTTTCGAAATGGCGGGCTGAGCAGAATGAAGAGGATTAGGTGGGCCTAGCGGAAAACGAATGAGAGGGTGTTGAAAATGGTACGAGAGGGATGAATAAGTTTAGATATTATTAAGAAGAGGAAGAGAAACTGATTGGCACATTCGATAAGAAGGAACTGTATCATGAGGGATGTGCTACAAGTTATGGTGATAGCAAAGAGAGGTAGAGGACAAAGGAGATTACAATTAATGAACGACATCAAAACAGAGAAATCGTACGTAAAGATAAAGTTATCACAAGAGCATGGTACATGGAAGCTTCTCAGCTGTGGCAGGTGACATACCAATAATAGCCGAATACCTATGGTGATGATAGTGATGAATTAACATAGTTGTATTAAATGTATAGGATGATTCTCGCATTTATGGTAAAACTCGATTATTTAATTAATAAGTAATAAAGTCAATGATTTATTTTTATATAGTTAGATACCTATAATTTGAATTAAGGATAGGTTAAAACTAGGGGATACAGTATTGAATGGTAAAGTATTGTTAAAAGTACACGAGAAAAAAGGGTGAACAACACTGTTTTAGATTAAAAGAGACGAATAGTAAGTTTAAGATAATAATGATATAATAACTGTAGAACGAGAATAAAGCGGAGGGAAAGATCACTTTTAAGAAAATTATATCTATCACAAAATTATATGGTTTAGGATTGAACAAGAGACTTCTCGTACAACTGGTGAGCACTTTTTCTAATGAAACGCGCGCTTCAAAGTTTCGTATTTTAAAAGTATAAGCTACGCTCATACTTTGCTTTTCTTTTTAAATTTTAGTGAACAACTTAAAAAAAATTAGAAGGCAACGTATCTGCAAAATATACTTACCCTTGTTATTATGACCATTCGCATACTATACCGGAACCATACTTAGGATCCTTAATATTTAAAAACTAACAATTATGCCACTAATCAAAAAAGTACCGACTCTTGGATAAAGGAATAATTGCACTATTTACACTAATTTGAGGACACTGAATCCAACCAAACTACCTTTAGACATACGCGTCCATGGGGCGGCTCGAAAAATGATTTCAAATTTGTGATATAAATAAATCTAGTATCTCACTTTTAGATAATTTCTCTTGAAAATACTGTCATTGAATTAGGAATAGTTAAATTTGTACAAAAAGTGAAATTATAAATACATCCTGACTTAGTTACTTTTCCCTAGTTGATTTGCTTTGATTTTTAATTTAGCTCCTCTTTCAACAACGAGGCTATATAAGACGAGGACCTAAGCTTATCGTTGAATCCAAATCATATGTCTTTTCACTAGTACTAATACCGTTATTTCTGTACTGTCTCTCTCATAATACTGTTTTCCTTTGACGCAACTGGACAATACACCTAGATTGTAAAGCGAGAAACCATAATTGTACTTTTGGAATTGTTGCTTGTAACGTAATATAATGTTTTTAAAAATTCATGTGTTAAGGTATACAGAGAGGATCATATGTAAATTAAGAAAAAAATGCATTTGAAATAAACGATTCGGTCCTATGATACGATATTTGAGCATACCTTGGAGGGCTATGCCTGGAATACAATATTCACTGAATGCTTTTACAGTAGATTTGGTCGGATATTGCACAAAGTATTGCGGTACTGTCATGACAGTTTCTTCCGTGATGACACATTTACACCTAGCTAGTCTAACATTTACCACATACCCAGTTTCTTCAGTAGTTTTATTAAGGTTATGCTTGGAAGGTTAAGGTTATACTCCTTAAGGTTATACTCCTTATTAAGGTTATTAAGGTTATACTCCTTAAGGTTAAGGAATTGCTTGTTGAGGTGTTGGGAAAATGCTGTAAAATCACATCTTAATTGTGATCGTGTAACCACCACTTTTGAATTACGAACACAGGTTCATGTTCTGTTAACTTACTGTATTACTAGTAAACTTTCATAATTACAAGTGTAACAACATTTAAAATGAATTGCTAGAATTAGAAGTCTTGCCAAGAAGGTACAGCGACGTAAATATTTTGAATACATGGACTCAATTGGTGATTTTACTGTTAGTAACCCTAAAGTCTTTTGGTCTGTAATTAAATCTAGAACAAAATCTCCGGGCATACCGGCAACAATTCAAGATGAAAATACTGAAGCGAGTGATGATCAAAGACCAGACCTCTTCAATAATTGCTTCTGCAAAACATTTACTTCCCTTTCCTCTACAACCCATCTCCCCCCTCTCCATCCCATCTGTTCGGACACCTTATCCATTCTCTCTACCACCCCGGGCGAAGTTCTGGCTCTCTTGCTATCGTTATCTCCACATAGATCACTTGGACCTGATAAAATTAGTCCTCTCTTTCTCAACAAAACTGCTTCAGTTATTGCGGTTCCTCTATCTATCTTATTCAATAGATGCTTCAAGGAAGGGTATTATCCCACCAGTTGGAAACTGGCTCACGTGACCCCAATATATAAATCAGGACTTAAAGATCATGTATCCTCCTATAGGCCAATATCTCTTCTCTCTGTAATATCAATTATCTGCGAAAAAATAATTAAAGACAGGCTACTTAAATTCACCTCACCTTACATCCATAGTTCTCAGCACGGCTTTCTACCGAAAAGCTCAAGTCTCTCAAACTTAAGTACTCTTCTTTCCTGTGCAGTCAAATGTATGAATAACAATACTCAATTAGATGTTATCTACTTTGATCTCTCGAAGGCCTTTGATTCTGTCAGTCACATTCATCTTCTTCATAAACTCTCCAATAGATTTAATGTACATGGCAAATTTCTCTCTCTAATCACAACCTACTTGAAGGACCGTAAACAGAGAGTTGTTCTTTCAGGGGCGACTTCTAACCCCCAACCCGTGATCTCAGGGGTGCCTCAGGGGAGTGTACTTGGGCCTCTACTGTTTGTCCTGTATATGGATGATCTCTACACGCACTTATCAGCTCAACCTAGTGGCCTTCTGCTTTTTGCTGACGATTGTAAGTTATACAGAGAAATATCGTGTCTCCATGACACAATTGCTCTACAGGAAGACATAAATTACCTTACAGGCTGGTGTGAAATGTGGCACTTGAAACTCAACAGTAAGAAATGTGACAGTATTACTATTACTTTGAAAAAGTCTCCTGTTCCCTCCACATACCATATCAACGATTCCCCTATCACACATTCTGCTAGTCATAACGATCTTGGTGTCATCTTTGATTCAAAACTCACCTTCTCTGACCACATCTCCTCAATACTAAAGAATTCAATGCGCATGTTGGGACTTCTTTATCGATTCACCGAACTACGCACTGTTTCTTCATTAGCAACTTTTTATAAGACTTTAATAGCGCCCAAGATCGAATACTGCTCTCCCATATGGGCCATGGCAGCACCTACACATCTCTCCAGACTTGATTCTGTTCTCAATTTCTTCATTGCTATAGTCCGATTTCGTGTTCCTGCACTTCGAATATTATCTAAGAAGGAGCTCTTGCGACATCTTAATATTCAGACTCCTGAAGTACGCAGAATTATCTCTGATCTAAAATATCTACATAAAATAGTTAATGGAACCTTAAGATCGGAAATATTACTTCAGGAACTATCCTTACGTGTCCCTTCCCGCATCACTCGGAATACCCACCTATTCCATCTTGCCCGTCCTAGGTTGGCTGTTATACAGAGGTCTCTTTTTTATAGAATACCAACCAGTTATAATCAAGTAACAACTGATGTGGACATTTTTTCTAGCTACCCAGTGTTTGAAAGAGCAATTAAACGAGCTTTGACGGAATAGTTTTACTTTTACACTCTTTTTTTTCTATGTTGTTGTTATTGTTGTCTTGTTTCTTTTCTTTCTTTTGTTAGCATGTCCCTGTGTAAAATGGCAAAGTTATGCTGTATCTGGGAAATTGTTCAATAAATAAATAAATAAATAAATAAATAAAATCACTTCATGCAACTTATTATTCACAAACCACTCGATAGAGCCTTATTTATGCATCGCGATTTTCGCGCCAATCAAGAATATTGAGTTAAGCACCGCGACAAATTAATTAATAAATTATTCCTTAACTGGTGTGAAAATCGCGTTGTGTAAATAAAGCCGAATGGGTAATATGTGTGAAGGGCAATGGGAAAATATTAAATTAAGCATTCAAGTGTGGTTTGTCGCCCACGTTCGTCAGTGTAGCTACTGCCGTATTGTACTCTTGACTTCATATTACATAAGAACAATTGAACTGTACGGCTTGACACTTGTAATTTGACCGTATACTGTAGTTTCTACCTATATCTTCACTTGTAGGTTTCTGACCGCTTGGAGTGCTACTGTCACATGATTTCATTCTTGTGTAAATGACAACGTAAGATTCATAAGTAGTGTTAGTGGCAACCCCTGCTGCTACAAGCAAACTGTTTTTCTGATCATTCTTTTTTAAGTCGAGCGAATACAATCGGAGTAAAATGAATAAACAAAAGTTTGTGCGATCTGTGCCATACATAGTTCTCGCTTGTGCATTATTACAGTCTTAACTTATTGTTTACTTCAATCACTTACCGCTACTGAAGTCAAGTGAAAACGAAATAATAGCTAGTGTCAAGAGACGTGTGTCCCACGCTGTATGGCAGAGCAATATACAACTCATCTGAAAACGAAATAACTGCTACTGTCAAGAGAAGTGTGTCCCACGCTGTGTGATAGGGCAATATACAAATCATCTGAAAACGAAATAACTGCTAGTGTCAAGCGACGTATGGCTCATGCTGTATAATAGGACAATACACAAACCAATTGAAAACGAATAATAGGTATTGTCAAGAGATGTATGGCCCACGCTATATTATAGGGCAATATACAAATCAACTGATAACGAAATAACTGCTAGTATCAAGAAACATATGGCCCATGCTGTATCAGGGGCGGATCCAGGACGGACTTCTGGGGGAGGCGGTGGGTTGTAATATTACTACTTAGAGCTACTGTTAAGAACTCCAAACTCTAGGATGGGTTTTATTTATATACAAAATAAGAAACTTTCTCCTTCGGGGGGTGTGCCCCTGTGCAGTATAATAGGACAATATACAAACCAATTGAATACGAAATAATTGGCAGTGTCAAGAGACGTATCGCCCACGCTGTATAGTATAACAATATACCTCTCAGGAGTAAAGTACAAAATAAACAGATGAACATGAAAAACATTTATACAGCAGGAGATTATCGTGAATATCGTTATGGAGATCATTTTGTACTCCCCACTTTGATTTGTCTTTCATTCAAAGATCTTTGATGCATAAAGCGCGCATTAGATTCTCCTTCAAAAGATGTAAATACAAAATCAAACGAATAGAAATGCAAAAAAAAATACGTCCGTTTAGACATGTCACAATATAACTAAATTTGAAAAAGGAATTATTAATGAATAATCTGTGAACGCTTCGACAGTTACCGTCGAAACATAAAAGCTATACTAATATATCTCATCGGCAGTATAAGTAGAATATTAATAAAAAAAAAAAAAAAAATGCTCCCCTTCTAACTGCAGTGTTACTAACCACAGAACGACAAAATCCCTTAGAAAGTTTGCAGCTGTTTCGGTTTCGAAATATGGTTTATATTTCTTATTGTCAATATTATATGTCGCCTTTCCAGCTATTCCTGACAAAATGATCCAGCTGTTTGAAACGAGTTTTTGAACATAGCCGGTCAAGTTTGGATTTTATCATATCATTTTGATTCAAATATAATGCTAAGATCTATTCCTACGGATGCACCTACGGAGTGGCAAGCGAGTGTGACTTACATGAAGAGGGTCCTGGGTTCGATTTCAGATATTCAGAACAGTGGTTTGAATTATACAGGCTAAGTTGGTATCTTATATAGCCTTGATGCAGAAAATGCACGCTAAAGTTTAATAAATAACGACAAGGGTATAGTAAAAGAGAAATGGGGCTTAGATTATTCGTAGAGAATAAAGTATTTCACAAGTTTCTGAAGTTAGCAAGATAAAACTTGGTTCCTTTTCCCCTTTAGAAGCAGAACATACGTGAAAGCTGATGGCTTAATTTTAATGAGGAAATTATACACCAATTTTTATAAAATTCTAATTTTACGTGCTGTATTTTTAAAGATTTTGCTTAGTGGTTTGCATAAATTGGGTGAATTCATCGGTTTGAAATGTTATAGGTCTTCATTTTTGTTTACCTATATTGGGAACCTTTATATGACTCGAGGAAAACTAAACTCACATCAACAAGTATCCCTTGGAAACCAGAAAGAGTTTGTGTATATATTTTCTTTTACACATATGTTACCTGTTCATTTACTTTGAACATTCTAAAAGTTTTCAATTATAGGTTAATATAAGATCAAAAATTAATTACACAGCCGCACACACACACACACACACACATAATCACACACAAATAAAAGTTATATGCACCTGACTTCAGAGTATGGATTCGATGTATTATGTCACACAGAATCCATCTTTCGATGTATTATGTCACACAGAATCCATCTTTCGATGTATTATGTCACACAGAATCCATCTTTCGATGTATTATGTCACACAGAATCCATCTTTCGATGTATTATGTCACACAGAATCCATCTTTAGAAACCCCAGGACGATTGACCGCGTGTATTCCTTTTTATGGGCGAAAAACTTGAGCGATTTTGGATAGCAAGGATACACGTAACACAGTCATAAAAAGAAGTACTGTGCACCGGACCCCAGAACATGGATTCGATGTATTTCGTTACACAAAATCCAAATTTCAAAACCCCGCGACGATTGACGGTGTCAATTTTGTTTTATGGGCAAAAACTATGTGTCCTTCCGATCCAAAAGAGCTCATGTTTTTCGCCCATAAAAAATTGACACAGTTAATCGTTTTGGGGTTTCGAAATTTGCATTCTGTGGAACAAAATACATCGAATCCATGTCCTGGGGTCCGGTGGACAGAACTTCTTTTTGTATGGCTGGGTTATCTGTATCTTCTCTATCCAAAATCACTCAGGTTTTTTGCTCATAACAAACATTGCCACGGACGATCGTCCTGGAGTGTAACAAATTACATAGAATCCATACCCTAGAGTCCCGTACAGAGAACTTCTGTTTGCTTGTGTGTGTGTGTGTGGCGGTGTACTATTACATTAAAAATGTTGTTATATAGTAGAAATGAAATGAAATCTTTACGTTTTAACGTCCCACGGTTATGCCGGTTAGGCTAAAGGAGACGGTGATGATGAAAGATGGGTGAAATGGTGGAATGAAGAAAGTGGGAAGAAACGGGAGAACCCCGAGAAAACCCACGAGCATGGTGTTTGTCCACCACAAAGTCCACACGGCGCGAGCTGGGATCGAACCCGGGACCCGAAGCACTGGAGGTAAACGCTCTACCACTGTTATATAGTAGAGTTTTAATACAAATATTACTTTTATATGATGCGCTTATTTACAGTCATGATTTGAAAGATTACAAAATGAGAAACATTTCACCTTGTGGCATACCTCCGATCATGATCAAAGTAGGTTACCATCATTTTTGTACTTTTACTATTGAAGTTCCCCCCGCAAGAAATATTCTGAAACCATCATTACTTATAAAAGTTTTAAGGAATCAATTTAGGTGTAGATCCCGTGTCATAATTGCCCTTAATGACGAAAGGAGACTTCTACTTAACGGAAAACAATCGAATTATTACAGGGTGCCTACGATATGAGAGTAAATGAGACAGAAGCGTCCTGAAATACGAAACAAGACAGAACTCTTCCATCAGCAACAGATAAACGTTTCGAGACGAGACACAATTTTTACACCGTTTCGGGACGAGACAGGCTCGGTTCAAGAACTAAGTATTTGAACTATTTCAGTTTAACGTCCCACGATTATGCTCTTTAGGCTAAGGGACACGATGATTAAAGCAAGAGACTGATGGAATGAGGGAGTGGGAAGAAATGGGAGGATTCTGAGAAAACCTACGGACACGATCTTGTCCACCACAAAGTTACTTGGTCGGGGATCGAACCAGGGACTCATGCACCAGAGGTAAGCACTCTACCAATGAGCCACCGTGACTCCCAAATTTGTTGAATAACGTGATTTTAAGTGTTTCCATTTTTAGTTACTTAACATGTTTAAGTGTCTCGTGTACAAGCACCCTGAATCTAGAGAAAATCTCTCGACTTTGTAACACTGCATCACAGTTCCCATTTTACACTATATATCATTTCGGTCTGGAAGTAGTGTGTGTGTGTAGATGCTATTATTTTAATGTCTCGATGCGCAAATAAGAGGTATTCAAATAGATAAAAAAAATACAGCGTAGTAGACATATCTATAATAGATACACAACTTACTTATCGTGTCGAGAGAGCTTTGGTGAATGATAATTTTTTCGCCTTTTTTTAAAAAAAATAAAAAACTGTGTTTACTGAGACGAAAACAGAATATCAACATGGATTTGCGAATGAACGTGACTAACATAAAAGCTAATCTAATCATTGAAACATCCCTCCCCTCCCCTTTCGTTTCATCCTGTTTGTCATTGCTGCTTAGTGTGTGTTTCTATTCTTGCGTCTGTCGTACAGTTAACAAACAGAAAGAAAGAAAGAGAGAGAGAAAGGGAGAGAGAGAACTACCAATAGGTGTATTTATACAAATTTATAAAACATGTATTTTATCAACTTGCGACGCAATCGAGTATTATAAGAAATAAACATATATGCTTGGTGTGAATGTAAACATCTAAAATTAATCTCTCGTATACAAAATAATCCGAAGAGCATGTAAGAAAAAAGTAACAGGTCAAAATATCAGACAATTAAGATCACCCAATTAAATAATATATAATTATCATAAGAGTAAAATAAAAAGACAAATGATTTTCGTGTGGGGAATGAGCCACAGTACTAGAAGACAGAAAGGTGATTGGTTAGTTGAAGTTAAAAGACCTTTTTTCAGGTCGGAGATCATGAGAAGGGACTTGCAGAGTAGAGTTCTCAGAGGGATCTGAACGATTACTCGGATTTCTATCCGGAGTAAATATTCTAAACCGGAATAGAACTCGGAACCGCACAGAATGTACCGCATTAAGCACTTGACCACAAAAAAGGCGCCGAGGGATGAGTTATGAACTACTAGAATTACAAGTAGGTACCGTATTTTCACGAAGTTATCGCACTTCTATTTGGCTAAATTTTCCCTGCATATGTTGATGCACTAGAACTTGAAAGAATGATCGAAATTTGTATGTTTATAATACAATCTATCACATAAAGCACAAACAGATCTTGTTTCTGTCCTATGACAGGAAATCGGCTAAACTAATTGAAATAATTATTTTTTGGGATATAGTTATCACTTACCTAGAATTGGGGTTTAATCATATCAACTTAATTATATATGCGTATCTTAAGGAGGAGAGCAGGGATAATATTTATAGTAGGGGCGTAGTTCTAATGTAGTTCTAATAGTTCATATGTAAGTTGATGAAACAAATATGCCGTTCGCGACATTCGATTATTCTCGCCTTCCTGATGAACAATCACCATGGTGTCACTCACTCCAATCCTTAGGACGCGTGTGATGACGTCATCAATATGACCGTAACTTCAACCTACTTAACACGTACTATGTTGAGAACCGCTCAACCGAAATTTATTGTTTGGGTCAAATAAAACATTTAATTTCAAGCTAAAAATTGTGTTCCGTGACATTCTTTCATATAAGCGATAATTAAAAATGAACGAGGGACTTTATATATTTTCCGAAATCAAAATTTGTGTTTTTTGGCGAATTACAAACAAACTATCAGGTTTACGAAAATATGTAACGGAACATAAATTTTAGTGTAGTTTGAGAGCTCTAATTTGCTGTAAAGAAAATCAAAATGGGCCTATTACTTCCCGATGTATGGACGTAAGAATAAGTCAAATAGTAGGGACGAAGTTTTAAGTTTGCATGCAAGTTGATGACAAAAGCATGCCGTTTGCGACATTCGATTATTCTGGTGTTCCTAATGAATAATTAACATGATATCACTCTTATTCCTCTTAGAACGCGTGTAGTGACGTTACCAATATGGTTGCCATTTCAAACTACTAAACATGTATTATCTTGAGAACCACTTAACCAATTTTTATTTCGTTTGCTTCAAATGAAAGTTCTAGTTTAAAGCTAAAAATTCTGTTCAGCATCATTTTTTCATACAAGCGATAATTAAAAATGGACTTCATATATTTTCCGAAATCAATTTTTTTTTTTTTTGCCAAATTACAAAGAAACTATCAGGTTTACAGAAACTTGTTACGGGACACAAATTTTAGTGTAATTTAAGACCTTTAATTTGCTATTGGTCTATTAGTTCTCGAGGTATGGAGATACGAATAAGTTAAAAAAAAAAACTTCGTAAATGCTCATAATTTCTCAATTGTAGAAGTCAAGAAGAACACTCCATGTTGAAAATTACCACATCATTAGCATAACCAAAATAAAGAAATACGTAGGTGCTGGTACCATAACATTGCAAGTAAGATAGCAGCGCCAGACGGACTTACGTGATATTCTGGAACGTTATGAGTTTTCTGTTGTGCAATGCTGTCTTTTTAATTTAGATGGAATGATGCATTTGTGCAGTAACAAAAGTATGTTAACTGAAATTTTGCAGATTCTATCAAATCTGATACTTCTCCAGGAAAAATGCAGGTGCCTCTGGTCTCGACTGACCAAAGAAAAGAACTAAAATCTTTTCTGTGCAAAAGGGGCCTTCTCAGTTGCTTTAGTTCAAGGAATGCCGGAGCTACAGGCTCTAAGTAAAGCGCCAAACGTGAAGACAGGATTTAGCAGAAGAGTACACAAAATTAATTATTAAACAATACTGAGCCTTCCACGAAATTCATCTGATATTTAATAGGTATGAACACAAATCCATTAAGAATTAAGTGAGACAGAAAATACTTCAAGACATGCCTCCAGTTTCATACAGGATTGTAGACAGTACCATGATAGCAAACATCTCCATGAAGAAACTTCTTTCGCACATAAGCACTAAAGATGAGTTAATATGCTATTTATCGGAGTATTTCATATGCTCTCAGAAAAATCTTGTAGCTGTATGACGTACAAATGTATTTTCAACTCACTGCAATTTGGAATACTTAAGTAGCACTCAGAAAGAAGCAGATACCAAGATAATTATTCATTCTATAGATGCAACACGAAGAGGCGCTACAATAATTTATATATTTGCTCAAGATACCGATATCTTAGTTTCAAAATTAAGGCATTACCCAAGACTTCCCACAAATTACTACTTTAGACCGTCTCCACAGAACTGTGTAGCTTTGTTAGATATTTACCATATCCTAGGTGCAACAAAGGCATCTGTACTTCCAGTGTTACATGATTCTTTGGATGTGACAGCACTGGGTGCTTATTCGGCAAAGGAAAAAAATATTCGAAGCCATTTGAAAATTTTAATTAATAGTCTGGAGGATCCGTAACAAAATCTCAAAGAATCGTGCAATTTATGATACAAGCGTCAAATTTTACACACGGTTTATAAACATCATAAGAAACAATTCTAGGGATGGAGCCAGAAAATATTACGTGATTTCGTCGAGATAGCTGCCATATTAAAAATGGCCGCTCAGTATATATAAAATAACATTTAATTGCATTAACATCTTAATGCATTTTAATTTTTAAATTATAATCTATTTTTCACTTTTATGCTCTTGATAAAGGTCATTTGACACTTGGCGTGGTAAATGTTGAATTTAAATGTTTAATTTTGATTTATTTATTTATTTTTATTAGTTTTACAGTTATTTTGCCTGCTATTTCTTTCGTCTTTCAGTGTCACTCAAATTTTGTTTTTTTGATTTATTTCAGCTAAAATGAAACGAAATTTCAAACTAATACACAATACTGAGGTTTCCAAACCACGTGATGAAATCAAACTGGGATCTTTGTCTTTTTTGCCAAGAAGTAACAAAGGAGAGGCTGACCTCCTTTGGTGATTTTGCTGGTAAATCATCAAATGAAGCTGCTGGGTATTCAACTATAGCGGAAAATTTAGTAAAATTTGAAGAAATAGAGTCACTACCTTCTGGGTTTAAAATAAGAAGGCTGGATGAAGGACAAGGTATTAAGCAAACATTTATGGATAAAAAGGCAAAATATCATAAAAGCTGCTCTTTGAAATTCAATAAAACTAAATTGAACAGGGCAATTGAAAGAGAAAAAAGATGAAAAGTGGAAGTCAAGATAAGTCAGAAGTATGTGCATCAAGTGAGAGAAATAGCAGATCAAAGGACTCACTTTCAGTCAGTCAAGGTGGGTATACATCGTGCTTCCTTTGTGACGAACCAGTGGATTAAAAATCACAGTCATTTAGAAAATCACGAACACTTAAAATAGATAATCGTGTGAGATCATGTGTTTTTACTCTTCAAGATCACAAATTAATTGCAAAGCTAAGTGCTGGTGATATGTTTGCTCAAAATGCCGTGTATCATGCAAAATGTCTCGTGGCCCTATATAATCGTGAAAGAGATTAAAAATTAAGATCAGAAGAAGAATACGTTCATATATATGAAACAAAACGCGTTAGCAGAACTTTTAGTGCACATTGAAAATATTCTTTATGACGACGAAATTTCCCCTATGCTGCAGTTGAGCCATCTCAAGAAACTCTATTGTCAGAGAATTGAGCAACTGGGTGGTGCCCCAAGTACAGTGCATTCAACGCAGCTAAAAGAGAAAATACTTAGTCATTTTTCAGAACTTGAGCCCCATGGCGCTGGTCGAGAAGTTTTGCTTGTGAGAAACAGTGATATAGGAGAGAGCCTCAAGAAAGCCTGTTCTCATTATTCTGAGTTAGATGCCATTTTTTATCTCATGCTGCAAACATAGTAAGACGAGATATTTTTAAACATCCCCAGTTTCAATTTAAAGAGTCATTTGAGGATAAGTGCCAACAAAACAGTGTACCAACGACATTGTTAACTCTTATTGGAATGATATTATATGGTCCTAACATTGAAAACAAAGTGGATTATATGTCCCAAATTTGTCTCTCTCTTTCACAGCTTTTATCCTCTAATTGTTTTAAAAACTCAGAAAAGTTTCACAGCATTTAGTCCATTCTCCTAATAGCGAAACGCCGCTGCCCCATTTCGTTGGATGTATGATTCACTCATATACAAGATCAAAATAAATAGTTGATGTGTTGTTTGAATTAGGACTTAGTGTATCTTATGACAAAATTCTCTGCCTCTCAGCAGAATTGGGTAATTCTGCTATAATTCATTTCATAAAAGTAGAAGCAGTATCTCCCTTGCATTTGAAGAAAAATGTTTTTACTACAGCTGCAATTGATAATATCGATCATAATACTTCATCTACATCATCTACTACTTCATTTCATGGAACGGGAATATAACTGTTTCAGCATCCAGATATTGAACATTTGGGTCAAGAACAAGTTGAAGAGCGTGTAGTGCACAACGGAAAAAAGTTGATGAAACTCCCAGAGCGTTACACTCTAGTCAAGCCTATATTTTTCCCGAAGACGAAACAGTATCCACCTAAAATTGAGACGGTAGCACCATTAGAAATTGGGAATGCTGAAAATGATATAGAAAGTGAATGGTGTGAACACGTTTACCGTAATACCGAAAAAGAAGATTCACATCTGACTAGATTGCACATGGGCATCATATCATGCTTCTAAAAAAAAATGAAAGTCAACAACCTCCGACTCAAAGTGCTCTTTTGCCTCTTTTTCTAACTCAGTAGTAACAATAAAACATTGCATTGATGTGATTAGAAAATCTGTGTCTCACCTCAATCCCAATCAAGTTCCAGTCATCGCTTGTGATCAACCGTTATTCAGGATTCTAAAGGAAAGTCAATGGACCTGGCCAAATTCTTATGGAGAAGATACATTTGTAGCAATGTTAGGAGGTCTTCACATAAAGATGGCCCTTCTTAAATGTCTTGGAGACATTATCAAAGGAAGTGGCTGGACAACTGCTCTAGAACAAGCTAGGGTTTCAACTCCCGGGTCTGCGAACGCGTTTCTGGAAGTGGTACACATAAAGAAGAAGCTTCGTGCCTATCAAGTAACAGCATGCACACTTTTCAAACTGAAGAGCGACGCCTGCAAGCAATATCTTGAATCAAGAGAGGACAGCAATGAGGTCTTATCTTTTAATGAGTGGTCAAAAATTAGATGCAAGGAAAGTCCCCAGTTTTTCTTCTGGAACTTTATAATGAAAGTCATCCTTGACATATTAACATGGGATCGATCTGTCCATGAAGGAGATTTTCAGTGCTATGTGAGTTCTTTATCAAACATTGTGTGGTTGTTCTTTGCTTTGGATCACACTAACTACGCCAGGGCTGTTTCAGTTCATCTCAGAGATATGAGAAGACTTAAAGAAACTCACCCTACTATTCTTCAAGAGTTCTCCAAAGGGAAGTTCACAGTAAATAAAACTTCGAGACCTTTTTCTTTCATGCCTCTTGACGAAGCACATGAACATAATAATGCGCCTGTTAAGGGCGAAGGAGGAGCTGTAGGAATTACAGAGAATCCAGAAGCACTTCGTAGATGAATGGTCTCAGAGCCAGAAATGTCAAGGGTAGTGGAGGAATTCTTAAAAATTATTAGCCTGTCAAGTTCCTCAGATTCAACTATTCATCATGAACATGTGTCGTCAAATCAGATTCGATTTATCAAGGATGTTAGAAACCTGGCGCAAACAATAAAAGAAATGGAAGATCCTTTTCTGAACAGTACGCAAGATTTAGTTACTTTGGATTCACGTGTGGTTGCTGACGAAAATATTACAAAATCATATAGAAACATGGAAGCACTTGGAAGAGAACAGAGCACACAATTCTTATTGATCGTTTATTAAACCGTGAAGTTAATATGAATGAAACTCTGACAAAGAATAAATTTCCGCTTTTAAGTTCTCCAATTAGATCGAAATGTACAACCACCCAACAAACTGTAGATGTCAAACAAGACCGCAATCTTTTCCTTAGAATGTACATAGGATGTCAAGTTCGAGATGGCAACCTTTATCAGTTTTTCAGTCATGAGCATCAATTATTTCCTCCGTCACTGGCAGAGTGCAATGGAAGCATTCGGTATGGAGGTAAATCAGACATAGTACCCTGCCTGGTAAAACTTATTTCTTGCAGTGAAGAAGATAGTGGTGAACCTCATCAAGCTGGACCTGATGTTGAAATGATTATTCTTGATGGTGCAGTCGTTGTGCACTTTCTGACACCAGAAGCTACAGATTCGTTTGCTGACTATGCCGAAAAGTTCATAAGCATGATTAGAAATCGATTTAAAGGACAAGTGAAACGTGTTAACGTAGTGTTTGATACCCATAAACAATATAGCTTGAAGAGTTGTGTTTGTGAAAAGAGAGGAACAGGCATTCGAAGAAAAGTTGAAGCGGATTAAAAGATGCCTAAAAACTGGAAGGACTTTCTTCAAGTTAATGAAAACAAAACAGAATTATTTCTTTTATTGGCAAAATTTGTAAGTTTAGCAGAATATTAGGAAAAGTTGTTGTCACTCAAGGAATCAGTGCCGTTAGTTCACAACCTGCGGATTTAAGTCGAATAGTACCATGTTCTCAAGATGAAGCAGACACAAGGATATTTTTACATGCAGCAGATGGTATAATAGAAGGACATCGAAATATACAAGTTTGTACGATTGACTGTGTATGTAGTTTTCTTGTTTTTTATGATGAATAGTATGAGGGTATGGCGGGGGAGGGCGTATGTAAGGGAGCATATTCGTGTGTAGAGGTATATATGTGTGTATGTAAATATGCATTAATGTAGCAATTGTAATTTTTATGGATTCGGTAGTACGTATATCTTGTGTACATTTGAGTTGGTTGAGTGTAAGAAAAGGTAAACATAGCCTTAACTCTGCCGTTAAATAAATAAATAAATAAATAATGACAATTGTTTTAAAGCGATATGGTTATGATGGACCTATTGTCTTAAATAATGTTACGAAAACTGTGTTCGTACATCAACATTGATTTTTCCAACATTACCAAAGGTTAGATACTGATAGTTGGCATGATGTAGATGGATTTAATACTAAAATATTATAATTGACTAGTGCACCTCAGAAACTCTAAACTCTTATTACAAATATACGTAAAGGCACAGCTTAGTAATTTCGACGATGATACATCAGTTAATATATCTCATTCAGCTGAATAAAATGATATGAGTAAATGTAAATTCTCATGCTGAATTTTCGAGAAAATCTAAGAAACTACATTTTTGTTTTTGTAAATCCAAAATTATGTATTGTACGATAACCATGCCGCATATAATTATGTAACTGGCATTGGAGTGTACCCTCAACGAGATTGTCATTATGACATATGCAAGATGACACGATACAGTATGGTTAATGAGATATCGTCAAAAATTATAATTAAGTCCAAGACTTTAACTCTTTTATTTAACTGTAATATTCTGCAAGGATGAAATGAGGATGAATCAATAAATGACATTGATTTTAACAAAATGACATACTTCAGGGTAAAAATCTCATGCCTAGGTTTCGAGAAAACCGAAAAGAAAATTGTAACTCTAAAAATTATTTCGTCGTTGTCAATAATAGTTTTGTTTAAATTCTGCTGGAACCAATTGCTAGTATATTTGTGGACTAAATATGAATAACGCATGTTAACTAGCAGATTGTTTCTTTCTTTCTTTGTCTTCTCCTAACAGCGGTTACCCTAACGGTGACGCATATTCAGGGTGGTCCGGAAGTGGGCGTACCCTCCCTTTAATTTCAACAGTATAGTGTTAATTATGGTAGAATGTCTCTACAGAGTTACCTTGAAGTCTTAAGAATCTTAAGAGTCATAAACATCGGTATGATCATCATCCATATCGCAACACAGCTGAATTCTGCGCCAAGTTCTCGCAGATGCTTTGCGGATATACTCCGGAGTCACGAGAGTGAAGGTGTGTTCCACAGCTGCTCGTAATTTCTGCGTTGTGTGATATCGAGTGTTCCTTGTTGCTTTATGAAATCCCAGAGAGCATTGTCTGGTGTCGTCAGATCGGGACTTCTTGGAGGCCAAGCAAAGGGAGCTAGTGAAGATGCACAACCTCTTCCAATCCAGCGGACAGGAAACGCCTGATTCAGCCAATTGCGCACGTGAATCATAGAAAACAAATGAACATGGATAGCAATGTTGCCAGACAATGCCAAGCACCGTTACAAAACAAGTGTGGTTAAAACCTAAAACCGTCAGAAAAACCAATTAGGGGTACGCCCACTTCCGGACCACACTGTAGTATTGAAATTATGATGCACATACTATAGTGAACTTCGGATTATCCACAATCTTCCTTACGATTTGTCTTCTTTTTTGTGACAATAAATTACAGTCTTAAAAGAATATGTTATTTAGAAAAACATTGTTTGAAATGTTAAAGAAACTTCGATTACAAATAAAGAAAGTATTTTAATACGAAAACATAGAAAACTGTTGTTTATTAAGTCATAATTACATGTGGGTAAGCACCCTACTGTAAATATAAATATAAATTGTTCAAAAGCATTTTTGTCAATATTTATGTCCTTTTTCGGCCATATTGGGAATTATCCACCCTTGTTGCGCCACCAAACTCCGCAAGAATCGGAGTTCTATTATTTGTGAAAATATCTCGTACACTGACAGTGATTTCTCTAAGACTATTTGAGGAAGAATAAACTAACTTTGCACGCAAAGTGACATGTTTATGATCAGTCATTTTCTTGAGGAATAGTGGTGACATTTTTTCAAGGAATAGTGGGAATAGTAACTTGAAAAGAAGACATTTCCGTGTCTCCCTGATCAGATTAAACAGTTTGAGACTAAAACATACAAAGTAAACTTAGTACTATGATTCTGGTATCAGCGCTCGTCCGGTCAGTTCAATTGTGAATCACGAATACCTTCATTCCGTATAAATTCAAGTCGTATGTGCGTCGCAAACAACAATAAATAGAGTATGTTGCTTAGCTGTGGTTCTTTATTTATATTAAAATTTACTAGCTGTCACAATGGGTGATACCCTACATGTAATGAGAGTCTCTAAAGATGAGATTGTTTCGCTAAAGAATCCTCGTATATTTTGAATATTATTGATACAATTCAATATCATTATGTATTCTGCATTTCTTACATATAGCGAAGCTGAATATAAAATTATAAGATTTTTTTTTAAATAATAAATTGAATCTGTTGTTATCACCTAACAGACATGCATTACATCTCTGTCTACTTAATTATGCCATGTCTAAAATAAAAGGACAAAGTTGATTGTACCAAGACCCGAAAAAGAATTTTACAGTTGCCAATTCTCAATTACAATTTTAAATCAAAGTTTAGAGGGTTCATAATTCTTTTGGATACATAAACATATTTTCATCACTTTTTCAGAAATTTTAAGCATAGATACAACACCAACACTTCGAATTTCCTAAAATTTTACTCTCATAGCATTTGATTTTCTGGGAAGTCACATTATATACAGTTGAACTATGATAACTCAAAATTGTCATTTTTTGAGTTATCATCGCTCAAAAGAGAAGAGAGAGATATCTTAGTTCTGCCTGGTGGTATTTTCGCATAAACATAACTAAACAAACTAACCCTTAAATGGCCGAAATTTGCAGTAGGCGTATTCCAGGGAGAGATTTTGATAGAATAACAAACTTTAAGAGCCATATTCCCACAAATGAGTAATTTTGACTTGTAACAAACAGTCTTCTACCGGGCTGAATATAGCCTATATGAAGCTATTCTGAAAGTAGTAAAAATAATACAGAAAATTTAAACAATATTTGCAGCACTGGTGACAGATACGATATGCAAGTAACGTTCGAAACAAAACTTTGACTTTATCAGTGTTAGGCTATTTCCATGAGGCTTTGAAAATAAGTTCTCATAGTGGGTTAAATGTATATACTTGTTTGTGTCTTCTTACGGCGAACTTTGTTGTTTTAAACTTTGTGCCATATAGTTGTTAGAAATATTTTCAAAGTGAAAAGAAATGAAGTACGCTCCAAAATTTTCGAGATTCAGTAACTCAAAGATAGAACCGACAAATTATGAAACTGCATTCTGACCTGGACACAGGGCCGTAACTTGTGGGGGGAGGAGGGGAACTGACCCCCAGGAAAGCTCCCCGCCATTCGAGGGGGACCCACTTAAAGACAAAATGTTCGTATACCATATACGATATGAACATTATAAATGAAGCATCAAAGAAGTTCACTACATTACATAAACAAAACAGCACACAAAAAATAAATAAAACAAAGATGAGTCCTGGGCCCATTTGAGTAAAATATGTCTTCTATTAAGGATTCTAGGAATAATAATTATTCTTATTGCTTTGAGGCTTGTCAATATTGTCCCCTGAATTAATTTGTCATATAGAGAACGGTCCAGGAGCGTAACTAAAGGCCCCGCAGATCTTGCCTTGCGGAAGAGCCCACAGGCTCCGGGGGGCCCATAAAGAGTGAGAAAGATGGAAAGAGGGGGCCCAAGAATTAAAAAAAAAACTTTTCTAGGGGTTCCAAATAAGAGTAATAATGCTTGCTTCGCCCCCCCCACAAGAAAATCTAAGTTACGGCGCTGCCTGGACAGTTGTCTGGAAATAAATGACTACTTCCACTAACTTCAGAAGGCACACATTCTACGATCTCTACTATGAAACAGAAAAATCTCGTAAAGACCATTTTGTTCTTCTCCCTCATGATAAACGTAATAAGATGCGAGGCCTCTTCTCATATGAGTTGCACCTTGACATTGAATTTCTCCTCCCTCAAGAAAGAAGAAAAATCTTAGGAAGTTGATTCACAATTCTGAGTAAATTTGAAAACTATAATTAAGAACTACTACGTAAAACGATTTGCAAACTTATCAGATTCATCCTCGCTCCTGTGAACTTTCAAGCACATCTTTTGTGAATCATATGTTATGTTACTACTGATTTCTTAAGAGTCTTACAACGATTTGCTTTCGATTTGGGCGTGCTGTAACATTGGAGGCTCAGCTAAATGATACTGATCAAACCGGAAGAGTAATGTGCCTCTTTTATAGGGAATTCACTGGTATGAAGGCTCTGATATCAAAACCCTAAAATTGTTACTGAGGTCCCTTTTTACAAAAAACTTCAATTTGAATTTGGATGTCTTAAACTATGAAGTTGTAGTAGAACTTTTCCATTTACGTAGACTAAGTATTAATATATATTTGAAAGTGAAATTGTCCATTTGCGAGATTTTAATTTTGCAAATCAAATGTCAATAACACTGAATAGTAAAAATGTCAGGTAATATACAAAGTATTGAGTCTTTTGCGCACGGTTCCAAATCTCAAGGTATATGGATCGCAGTGGGAACTAACTCCTTTTGACAACTGACAATTGAAGCTACCGTTGGAATTCTTATAATCAGACGTAAGGTATTACGCCGTATGTACTGTACTTTTCGGAAAACTGTGCTACGTTATAGAATTTTATTTAGATAAGAACGCAAGTGCTGCACAGGCCCGTGAAGAAATTTGAGCTGCTTAGGGGAAAGATACGTTATCAAAAGCAACCGCCAAAAGTTCAGTCAGTCTCCTCAGTTCTGGAAATTTCAATGTCAAAAATACTCCTCGCATTTGACGATCAAGGAGAAAAATGATAATATGGCAAAGGCGAGGAAAATCTGTATATAAGCGGTCATGATAGAAATCACAAATGATCTAAATATCCATCATCAGACAATTTTAAATCATTTGGAGAATTCTGACTACAAAAGAAACTCGAAACTTGAGATCCACATGATCTGACTCAACAATATTTACATGATCAAATTTTATTCTGCAAATCACTACTGTGACGTAAAAAACGCAAGCTATTTCTGTAGCAGTTGCTCAAGATTAATAAAAATTGGATAATCCACGACAACAATATATAAAAAGGAAAGATCGTAATCGAAATCAGAAACTGCATATCTGTGGTAAAGCTCATACCCATGCCCAGAAAGATTGAGTTGTGCATTTGGTGGGAGTAGAAAGGCGTCATGCATTACAAGCTACTACCGCAGTCCGAACAATAGACTCGGACCTATACTGTTAAGAACTACCACGAATGCATCTAACAATTCAACAAACGGACCGGAACTGGTCAACAGAAAGGATGCCATATAGCACGCTGAAATGTCAGACTACATATTCTTCTCTAAAGATGCGTCAAAAATTCAGGGAACCTGACTGATAAGTTTCACTGCATCCACGGTATAGCCCGTATCTGTCACTAGTACTATCGTTTGTTTCGGTCTCTGCACAACTCCTTGAATGGTCTTAAGTTAGTTTCAAAAGATGTCTGTAAAAGATCACGTGCTACAATATTTTGAGCAGAAACGATAAAAGCTCAATTCAACGGTATCATGGTGTTGCTGGAAAAAATGGCAGAAGGTAATTTAATATGTAGTATATGTGATTTGGTAATGTTCATTTTAAAAAGCAATAAATGTCTTCTCAATTTAGAATTAAAGGCTAAATATATTTTTGACAACCTGATTTTATCCAACTTACGTGCACTCGATAATACGCTCTTTATTCTACGACACTCTATGTAAAATTTGTCATCGTAATCTTATCCTGTGGGAGAGATGTTCGAATGACGAGGAGTTGGAGTAGGTCCATGAATGGAGGCAAAGATTTGCAAACTTACTTTTTCAATTTTCCAGAGTTGATATTTTCACTATATTTAAACCATTTTCGAACTGATGTATTATCAGTGTTTTGCTTTCATCTCACATGAAATATAGTGAAACAATCCATTATACACGCAATAAGTTGTTATGCCATTGATTTATGGTGTTCATTGGACACGCTCTCACCAATTCCATAGCAAAAGCCTGTTTCAGTACAGCCCTGTCCTACCAACTGACCTCGGTTTCTAAAGTTGTAATGTGTAAGTTGGATTGGATCTCTCCAGGGCTTTGTGACTCCAGAAAATGTGTTGCGTTCGACCTAATGAAGTTAGAGTAGTCAAGGAGGCAGATATTCAGGCTGATGACTATACTTGCTGAAGTTATTATATATATATATATATATATATATATATATATATATATATATATATATATATATATATCCTTTGAAACAAAGCTCGTCTGGGAGTTTAGTTTCCACGCCCCGAAAGAAGTTTTTCAGTAGGAGTAATCAAAAGGTTCATCAACTTATCTTCTTTCCTGCCGGAGCCATTTTAGAATTGTAAGTTATACAATGTTTAAATATAAGAAGCCATACTGAACATATCATGTCCGTCCATCTATTAGTTAACAAGTAACGGTGAAAGATAACGAAAAATGGTTTTCTCAATATGGATTCTGCTTCCGAAGAATAGATAAGGTATATCTCTGTCTTTATACTCCTAATCCAACCAGAATAGATGTAAACATAAATTTCAGGTTTCATTGTTTATCACAATAAAGCAGGAGTGATGATAGTGGAAAATGATTTGTTGATTTGTATTCCGCATCTCAAGAGCCGACTATTTCTCTTCACTCTACTAAAAACCGGAAGCTTTAAAAACTACTTAAATATCCGGTTTCAATAGAGAAAAAGCCATACTAAATAACGAGAAACAGTTTTCTGATATGATTTTAGTGTCCAAAGAATAGGTTTAATCACGAATTTAACTTCCATATTGAATCCGGGAGCTATAGAAATGTGACACTTTCAGTTTTAATATTTTGTTTTAATATTTTATTTTCATAGAGCAAGCAGCGGTAAGAGAGAAAGAGAAATTGCTTTTCTTGTAGGCCTACAATATATATATATCAGGTGTTCTAAAAGTGGCGTCCATGACCACAGAACACTATTTTACAGGCCAAAATAAAGCGAATGTGGCAACGTCGCAGATTAACTTGGAGTCATTAGCTTTACTCTACGAATACAACATGCATTGAATCGATTGTTACAGTAATAAGTGATGTTAGTGTCAATCAATATCGACTTTAGTTGCCATTTGGAAAGAATAGATAGCCTATAACTATTTAATAGATTGGTAGATCTAATCCATATTTTCTTATTTGCGATGTTGTCACATAGTGCAATTTGTGTCTTCAGACGAGGACTCGAAATGTATATAAATATATTTTTCTTGATTTTGACTTGTAGAATATTGCTCTAATTATGGTCCGTGGGTGCCCTTTTTAGAACACCCAATATTATATATATATATGGACTTAACATTCTAAATGTAGCTTCCATCTTTTCTATTTTATTAGTCTGTTAAAATCGGGACTGATAAATCCATCACTTCTCCTTAGAATATTGAACGATCATAATTTGGAAGACCTCCGTCGTTCCATAAAGTGAAACGAAACTAATTTGTTTCAAGGTGTTGATCTTATTTTTAAAAGGAAACATTTCCAAAATTGCTAATTTTACAGTAGATAGGGGGAAAAAAGAAGTTTGAGTCAAAACGCTTCTGAAAATGTGCAATTTCGAAACAAAATAACTTCCTGAATGCAAATACGACAAATTGTTGTGTTCTTTTTTCAATGAAAAATACCGAAGTGAACGAAATGAACGAGGTGTATGAGGCAGAAATATAAACAGACGTAGAATTCTGGCAATTTTGGTGCAGGTTGGGAACGAATTAGACAGAGTAAAACAAAAATACTAACATGTACGTAATTAAATTCGTTTATACCTATATTTAAAGTATGTGTACACAATCAAATGTATACATACATACCTAGGTACGAGTATTATTCAAATATATAAAATTTAAGTTTCAAGTGGGGGCCGCGATGGCTCCATGGTAGAGCGTTCACCTCTGGTGCTTGGGGTTCCGGGTTCGATCCAAGTCTCCGCCAAGGACACCATGTGCATGGGTTTCCTCGGGGACTCTCCCGTTTCCTCCTACTTTCTTCATTCTACCATTTCACTCATTCCTCCTCATCACCGTCTCCTTTAGCCTAATCTGCATAAACGTAGGACGTAAAACTCAAAGATTTCATTAAATTCTTCAATTGGACTAAGCAAAAAAATAAAATTATGTATAAGAGATAATTTAAGAAGTTACTGAAATGAAGGCAAACATAGAAATGAATATGTATTCAAAACTGAACTAATTGCTGTAGGAAAAATGAAGACCGGAGTTAATGTGGATCCAGTTCCGCCTATACTGCACCCACTGTGCCAGCTACCTGTGAGCAGAAACGACCAACTTTACATTGTCTAACTTCTACCACAATCGTTCCTGTTTGTATATACAAGTACCTTGTTGCACAATGCGACCAGTCATTCCTTTATACATGTTTTTGAGGTGGCACTGCTAATGTTGTGAAGGCCCAGGAAAAAACGGAAATTTTCGGTTAAAAAAAACAATTTTTTGCCGTTTTTTCCCAAGCGTGGAAAAAAACGGAAATATTGAGAAAAATTGAAACTTTCGAATATTTTACTACATTATGCTTTTAAAATGAAAATTATTTTATATTATTAGTTTACATTTTAAATCATTGAGTAGTTCTGCTTCTTCTATTAGAATAGGCAAATCTTGTGGCAACAAATATATTTGTACCACTCCTTTAAAGTTATCACCGTGATAATATGGATTTATGACTACCAAAGATCCTAAAATATAATCCTAGTTAAATTAATTAATATAGACGCATTTAAATTATCTTAAGTAATCTTATAAAATTACCGTTTTATGGCAGGAAAGTGTTAAATAAGAGGGCCAGAATAATTTTAGTTAATACCGATATGTTAAAATCAAATACAGTATATATTTTATGGAGATACATATTGTCCTTGTGTTGTGTAAAATTTCCGGAAATTTTGAAGCCATTAGAAAAATCTTTCGTTCGGAAATATTGGAAAAACCTGGAAAATATAATTTAAGAAAACTTTCTTCGCCTGATACTAATCTTATTTGCTGTAACGTATCTCCAGCATACGTTTATTCTTGCTTAAAAATACTTAAAGCAACAGGTTTTAATTTACTTTGTAGTTTTTTGATTTCTGGCAAAAATCTCTTTTCATTATTTGTATATTTTTCGAGCAACTCAAAAAGAGAGATGATCTTATGTACATATACACACATACACCGCACAAGTGCGTAAGTTTGAGCAGTGACAAATATATTAAAGAATTTAACATGTGAAATTTCCGTTCGTTATTATTAAAGACTAACAGAATACCCGTTCTTCGTACGGGAAGAATACCCTTCATTTTGGGTATAAAAGGCACCAAAACTGTCGCCAATGAAATTACGGACCCCAAAAACTATGAATTCGACACTAGTATCAGTCACTTTTATTTACTTTTACATGTCACTTTACCCCTTTAGGAGTAACTAATGGGGGCTAAATTTGGATTTAAACGGCATCGGAAATGTCACTGTTCATCTCAACCACCCCAAAAACCATGGGTTCGACACTAATACTGGTCATTTTTGATCATTTTTTATATATTTCCCATCTCTTCTGCCACCAAGTTACGAGGATGAATTTTGATTTAAACGGCATCAGAAATGGTACTGTTCATTTCAGCGACCCCCAAAACTATGGATTCGACACTAATATCGGTGAATTTCGATAATATTTATATATCTCCCCGCCCCCAAGTTGCGTGGATGAATTTGAATTTAAACAGAATAGGAAATGTCACTGTTCATCTCAGCGACCCCGGAAACTATGGATTTGACACTAATATTGGCCATTTTCAGTCATTGTTCTCTTCCTATCGAAGTTGCGGGTTTGCATTTGGGTTTAAGAGGATCGGAGGTGTTACTGTTTATCACAGCAACCCCAAAAACTGTGAATTCGACACTACTATTGGTCATTTTCGATCATTTGTATATCTCCCCTTTCCCCCGCCCATAGGTCACGGCTCTGAATTTGGATTTAAACAGCATTAGAAGCGTCAGTGTTCATCTCAGCAACCAGGAAAACTTTGGATTCGACACTAATATCAGTCATTTTCGATCATTGTTTTCTATATATCACCCCCTTCCCCGTTCCTAAAGTTTCGGCGTTGAATTTTGATTTAAACGACATGGAAAGTGTCACTGTTCACCTCAGCAACCACGAAAACTATGGATTTGACACTAATATCGGTAATGTTTGATCATTTTATGTAACTCCCTCCTCTTCCCCCAAGTTGCAGAGCTGAATTTGAATTTAGTCTTCATCGGAAATGACTATGTTCATCTCAGCAACTCCGAAAACCATGAGTTCGACACTAAGATCGGTAATTTTCAATATATATCCACACTTCCTTCCTCCAAGTTGCACTTTCAGAGTGAAATGGTAAACTCCATCTCAGGCCCGACGCCCGAACCTCATCTATGTTGAAACTTTTTATCCAGATCAATCTGGTGGCTCAAGAGTTGTTAAATTACAAATATAGTTACTTTCATTTTATATATGTAGATAGATTGTTGCATTAGAAAACAGGTGTTTGTTTACATACAAAATTTTGTACATGAAGTTTATATTAAAGGCTGTATTTGAATATTAAATAATAGTAACTATGTCTTAGTTTACGAGTATTAGTGAAATTTGCTTACTGTTCTTTCTTTTAAGAAGTAATTTGGTTGAAATTAACAAAATTTAACCAGATCAAAGAGCACATTAAGAACTCAGTTTCATTTCAGAGCCCTATTTGTTGCAACAGAAATGCTTCATGATGGTAGATGTGTATGCAATGCACAACCAGGAGTAAACGACTAAAAAGCACGCAAAAGAAATGAGCGCAGACTATTAATTTCCAAGAATAATGACAACTGTTTTATTTTCGAATGCTTCGTTTATTAAACATTCACAATATTGAAATTTCTCAATTTACATTTTTCACGCCTTCGAAAAAAAAAACGGTTCCATTACTAGTAAAACTGACCTAATACAAAGATTTTTGTTTTTTCCCAATTTTTCCGGGAAAAACTGTTTTTTACCAGTCGTTTCAAACTTTCCGGATATTTTACAACACTAGGCACTGCCCCCCCCCCCCCGGAGCTCTGAGACTATCCCCGGAGGAGACCAGAATAATACGTCTATAAATAATAATAAACAGAATAGTACCATGTGAAAATAATATGTTCCCCTATGAATGCTAAATGTGCCCTCCGGAACATTTTTTCTGAAAAAAAAACCGACAAGACTCATTCCAAAGATTCAGAATCCGTTGAAAAGTGAATTTCGCGGGGGGATGGTTCTTCATATGTAATCGAAGTTACATTTTTACATACATTTTTAAAAATGTGTATTTTAAGTACGAAGGCCAAATTGACAAAAGCACATACTTCTATAGATTTTATCTTCTAAGTATGGAGGTAAAAGTGTCTAAAATACACTTTAATTCTCAAAGCAATAAAGGTATCAGCAGAGAAGCTAAATCTGCTCATTTTGTTTCTTAACAGTTCCGTGTTAGGCCTACTGTTATAACCCTAAGTATCAGCAAATTATATGATAAAGCTTTTGAAGATAAAAAGATCTTCTCAGCTAATTTGAAAAACGTTTTGTGGAAATCTCAACGGAAAACAGTGTCTGTAAATATTTTCCTAAATAGAATAATTTGCAGTGATGTATTTGAACAAGAACACATGATACAAAAGACCCTTGTTTCAACATTTTAAATAATTCATACTGAATTGTAGCAAAGCTGCGAGGCATTTTCGCTTTTCACCACTAGACCATATAGGGTTTATATACATTCACATATGCATTCATAGAAGGTTTAGCAGTATGTATGCAAAATCAAATTAGACTAACGTTATACAATATGAAGAGATTAAACCTGAAGCTTCTGCTGACACGTTTCTCTGCATATAGGATACACATGCGTAGGATGAAACATCGCTGGAGAAGAGCTAATTCAACGAGCAAATAATAATAAATATTAAATGGCCTCTAATAGGTACATCCTTCTCACTCTAATAGCTTAAGCGAAATTTCACAAAGTTACATTCTGTTCCACATTCAATACACAATGTGTCCTGAAAAGTTATTTAACTCTTTTGTTTCCAAGCACGTAACTCAAAAGCAAATAATATATTGGCCTGGGACAACTATTTTCGGTAAAATGCTGTTTTTCAAAAGTTACATCCCAAAGAATTTTTTCTGGTACTTTTCCGGTTTATGTACAAAATTCGGCACTTATGCAGTCTAAGCTGACAGAAAAGTAATACTGCTGGAAAGATACTTATCCAAAAATGAAATCTTTTAGTTTTACGTCCGACGATTATATCGGCTAGGCTAAAGGAGGCGGTGATGATGAGAAATTAATGCAATGATGGAATGAATAAAATAGGAGAAAACGGGAGAACGCACCAGAGGAGAAGTCTCTACCATTGAGCTACCGCAGCCTCCAAGATCCTTATCCACTAAGTGGATCGATGTTCTCCACAGCGTTACTCGAATGGCAATGAACAAAATTCGGCACTTTAAATTATGGTGAATTTAAAGTAAGATAGCAGACGAAGTAACGCACTTCAGTTGCGAATTTTCTTGCAGTAGTAACAATAGAATGTGATCGACACAATAATAATTTTCGTCGTTTACAAGTTACTGCAATGAAACTATTAAAACTTGATGGGCATTCCATACGTAATTACCTGTCAATAATATTAAAGACTCATAAGATACTTATATATGAACCAAAAAAACAAGTGTTAGAATAGGGGAGGAAATAACAGAGAATGAATAGAAGGGGAGATCGACAGGAATCCTGCCTCTCACCTACATTATCTAATATCTATCTAGGAGTGATAGTGAAAAAGAGCCTACAAAAATAGTGAAGAGATATATCTAGGTTATTTAATAGATATCTAGGAGAGATAGTGAAGGCGGCATTTCCGTAGTAAGTAGAATCATTAGGTGTATACAGTTTGCAGATTATATAGACCTTGTGAAATCTGAAGAGAAAACCAATAAGATTTAGAAAACCTGAGGAACAGTTGTGAGGAATATGGAATGAAAATAAGTGTTGAAAGACAAAAACCATGGTGATTGGAACGAAGCGATCGTTGTCAAATATAGAAGTAGGACGGTTGAAAATAGAACCAATAACTATTTGGTACCTAACAAGTAAACCTTACGTTTGGGTGAATCGAGTTGCTGACTGAGACACATATGAGAAAGTAGTACTAATTGTGGTCAGTAATTCAGTGAAGTTATAGGTGCGAAGCTCCAGGGGTTTAGGAGATATAGCTACCAGAATATCACATGGAAGTACAGAATAGTCTTCATACAGTTGGAGGTAAAAGCTCTGTAAGACCTCTTGTAATGACAAAAGGTGAATAAAATATATATGGGTACATATTAGGACTAGGGGGAAGTCATATAGTAAGGGTATCCTTGACGGCGGCCATCTTGAAATCCGCCATTTTGAATTAAGGTTAAGTTTTTAAAATAAGAATAGGGTCATGTGATACATGATTTAAGGCTCAAATTTAATCAGAAGAACAATGGTGACGTTAATTTCGATTTACGCGCAATTGGTAAAGAGTTACATGGAAATTAAATATTGTTGCAGCATATGTATTAGTCCTTTACCCCACCTTGTAAATTTTTGTGTTAATGATAATAATTAAATAAAAAGCAGGTGGATAAATATTAAGTCTATGGTAAGAGTTGCCTTGATGGCGGCCATGTTCAAATCCGCCATTTTGAATCAGACAAAAGTTTTAAACAAAACGCATAACAGTGACACCTTATTAATAGCAAATTTTATCATAAATCCAACGGTATAACAATTGTTGCTTTATCATTAACCAGCATTTGTTATCGCATAAACAAGTTGCTAATTTAAGGAAAAATGACCAAAGTGGAATTGAGTCATAATTGAACTTGGGTCTTTCTTCCAGAAAAGTCCTCAATTAGTACAATCAATATGTAGTTCAGAAAAGAGTGCATGACTTGCACAAATGCTCTGCTCACAGTGAGCACACCTGACAAAGCCAATCGAGTTACACTTGAAACATTTGTCGTTAACATTTCTGTCAAAGCAGTAGTCGTAAGGAGCGATCCATTTAATTTTGTGCTGGTTAATGATAAAGCAAAAATGGTTATACCGTTGGAGTTATGGTAAAAATTGCTATTAATAAGGTGTCAATGTTATGCGTTTTGTTTAAAACTTTTGTCTGATTCAAAATGGCGGATTTGAACATGGCCTCCATCAAGGCAACTCTTACCATAGACTTAATATTTATCCACCTGCTTTTTATTTAATTATTATCATTAACACAAAATTTACAAGGTGGGGTAAAGGTCTAATACATATGCTGCAACAATATTTAATTTCCCTGTAACTTTTTACCAATTGCGCGTAAATCGAAATTAACGTCACCATTGTTCTTCTGATTAAATTTGAGCCTTAAATCATGTATCACATGACCCTATTCCTATTTTAAAAACTTAACCTTAATTCAAAATGGCGGATTTCAAGATGGCCGCCGTCAAGGATACCCTTACTATATGACTTCCCCCTAGTCCTAATATGTACACATATATTTTTATTCACCTTTTGTCGTTACAAGAGGTCTTACAGAGCTTTCACCTCAAACTGTATGAAGACTATTCTGTACTTCCATGTGATGTTCTGGTAGCTGTATCTCCTAAACCCCTGGAGCTTCGCACCTATAACTTCACTGAAATACTGACCACAATTAGTACTACTTTCTCATATGTGTCTCAGTCAGCAACTCGATTCACCCAAACGTAAGGTTTACTTGTAAGTAGCATTATTAGTGATGATATGAAATGTGAACATGACATAAAAGCAAGGACAGGAATGGTGAAAGAAGCCTTTAGGAGGAAAAATAATTCTATTTTGAGGGACTTTGAATAAAGAGTTTAGAACAAGACTCATAATATACTTCGTGTGGAAATGAAATAAAATCTTTTAGTTTTACGTCTCGTGGTTGTGCCTGCTAGGCTAAAGGAGATGGTAATGATGAGAAATGAATACAATGGTATAATGAATAAAGTGAGGCGAAACGAGAAAACTCATGCACACGATGTTTGTCCACCACAAAAATTCCACTTGGCGCGAGCTGAGAAAGAACCAGGGACCCCAAGCACCAGAGACGAATGCTTTACAATACTTCGTGTGGAGTATTGTACTGTATGAGTCACAAACATGTACATTACGCAAAAATAATGAAAAACGACTGGAAGCTTTGGAAATATGGATGTGGAGGAAAATGGAAAAAAAATTAGCTGGATCGAGCGAAAAATGAATAAGACGAAAGAGAAGATTTGGGGGAAAGAGAAGAAAAGAGAAGATAATTTTAAATATTATTAAGAAGGGGAGGAGAAACTAGTTAGGACATTGGCTAAGAAGGAACTGTATCATCAGGTACATGCAAGGAGGTATGGTGGCAGGAAAGAGAAGGAGCTGGCGAAAAGGACTACAATTAATGAGTGATATCAAAACAGAGAACTCGTATATGAGGACGAAGAGGTTATCGGAAGACCGTAAAGCATGAAAGTTTCTCAATTTAGGGAAGTGATCTGCCAATAATGGCAGAATACTTATGATGATGATGAATATTAAAGAAATTAGATATCGGCAAAATCACATACCTAGTTTCATTTACACCGCTGTAGTTAATAATGAGTAGAAGTAACTGTGTTAAAGAAGATTTGTAATTTAAACAATAATATAGTCATGAAGATTCGCAATAACAATTCCTTATTGTAGGTGTTATTTAAAAAATGAGATAATTGTAACTCGCAAGGTTATTTCTTATTTACTACATGATAGTAAGAGTTCGCGCATCGAGTTCGGCATGTGTCTAGTCAAGAAAGAGTTGGGCTATTGGAACGAATTTTACAGAGTCCATAGCTCTTTGACCTACAATTAAAATGTAACAAACAATAAAATCCGAATTTTCTACCTATACATACAAGAGTTGACAGGGGTCACACCCTTGAAAAATTGTCCAAATTGTTTAATGCTTGCACAATTTAATCTCCCTGACGTCCTGAGAATGAAAGTATTTCAAAAGTGTCTTTCTATTTCTATTTGGAGAGTGCAGAAAGGACATATTTCAACATAAAATTCTGGGATTTGACTCTTGCCTCTAGCAAAGAAGTAGTTATGTGATTGGAACAAAACATACAAAAACCACTCTTCGACCTACCATTAAAAACCGAAGTAATACCATTTTCTATTTATATATGCAAGGGTTGACAGGGGAAACATCTCAGAAATTGGCCGAATGTGATAAACTTTACCCTTATGTCCTAAGAATGAAACTATTTCTTAAAAAAAAAAAATGTTTTCTTTAACTCTATTTCGGGGGAGCAGAGGTGACATATTTGCCCATAAAATGCTATGGATCTGCTCTTAGGTCTGACATAGATGGATTTAAATTTGGAACGAAACAAGTGGGAGCACGAATAATTAGCGCCCAAACATAAAAATTTTACAACACACGAAATTGCTTAACCTCAAAGTCGAACAGAGTATAAAGTCAGAAAATTACAGGCATTTGACTCGTCAGTTGCCCGTTCATCTTCCTTCTCTTATCGGGTTCTCAGTTTGTCTGATCATCTTGCGAGATGTGCTGCATTTGATCAGAATATTACTAATTTCATACCTTTGTAACTTTTTGATTGTGACTTCTTATTAATTTTACCTCGTCTCTATACATTTTCAGGTCAAGAGAAGGGACTAGAAGTGTTTCCAAGACGAAACGAAAAGAAGCAAATCTCATCTCGTGTACATCTCTACAGCTAAAGTGTGCAAAGATCTACAATATGTCTGCTAATACTATTGTTTTAGCAATACTTTCATTCATTGATATGCTTGGTCACACTTAACACAAATGAGATTAAAGTGACCTGTTTATTTTCAGTGCTAATTGTCATTTTCTACTGTTTCAAAACTCAACACAGTATAAAACATACTATGTCAACTTTATATAAGAATGAGTATAGAATTTACTGTTGTTCAGTGGAAAATAGGCAAATAGAGAATAGGAAAAGTATACAGATAAAACCATGGGCGGCGATTAGGGGGGGCAAGAGGGGGCAGTTGCCCCCCCACTTTTTTGAAGTGACCACTTAACTGTTTTAAATTATATCATCTATTTTTCGGTGATAGGCTAGAATCTTCATTATTCGATTTTAAAAAGTACCAAGCTTTTTACTCCTTTTTTTTCTCAAGCCTGAAGGCATTGTAGAACATGTCACATTCTTTCACGCCTTTCTGCGTCGAGACGTAGAGTGTGATGACGTCATAACTAAAAATAATATTTTTTGTTATGACTTTTTTATTACTTTTTGCAGGGCTTAATTTTGTACCTAGAAGATCGAAATTTTGCACACACATTCAGTGCACCCCTTCATATTTTCCAGATTCTTTTCAGATTTCTGCGATAAAACAGAGGGGGGGGGGTCCAGAGAGGCAAAAAGGTAAAAAAAAAATATATATATATATCTTTTTAACAAGGATCATTTTTTTCGCGATTTTCCCTCCTCAAATACATGATGGAGAAATGTTAATGGTACCGTTTGAAAGTCTGTTCTGTTCTAAAAAGAATAATGTACGAACAATGATCATAGGATAAATAGGGATGTTTCAGGAAAAATTTATATTACATCCGAGTCATCTGGGGCATTGTGGTAATGTTCTTAGCTCATTGGTAAACATTTTCCCGCACTTAATTTTCAAGATAGAAGCTTGAATTTTTTAATACACATTTAGTACACCCCTTCGTATTTTTCAGCTGATTTTGAGATCTTTGCGTTAACAAGGGGGGTCCAGAGGGGATCAAAGTTTGAAAAAATCCAGATTTTCCTCAAAATTTTCCTTCTTAGGGACACGATAGGAAAACGTAAATTGAACCGTTTGAAAGTTGTTCTATTCTGAAGAAAATGAGGTACTAACCATGATCCTAGGATAGATAGGGATGATGCTGTAGCTGATTGACTGAAATTCAATAATTTACCTTTAAAAAGCCATAATTTAAAAGATTAATGTATATAGTTTCATTTAGAAATGTAAACTTTTTGCATATATTACTGGTTTATAGAAAAAATGGTATCATATAATATTTGTCGTTGCGTAAGTGTGTATTGGTTATTTGTCTTCCCGTGGAGTTAAGACAGCTACAGGAATTGCGATTTAATTGCAATTCAAAGGAATTAATATTACAATTGCGTCGTAGCATATGCTTGTAGTATTTACTGTCTTTCACTTTCTAAGAGTAATAACATACGTTTAATGGCAAGTGTGGAATTAAAAATGTGAGTTGTTCATTAATCCCCAGTTTCAATATAACTTCTACAAAACAAGCCTCATTATTCATTAGTGATTAGTCATTATTCATTAGTCATTATTATTCATGATTAATAATATACTTTCTATTTATTTGTTTTACAAGTATGTTATTAAACAATTTGATCACACAATTTTCCTGACAGAATTTTAAGATGTTCATGAGCAAGGAATCAAGGGTTAGTACCTATGTGCGTTGCTCTTGTCAGTTTACGTAATTAAATATGAAACACGATATAAGGTATTTTAACTGAAAAAGATAGTATCCTATTAGTTATACAACCTTTCGTCAAACAGTGTTAGAAACAACCAGGAACAGTAACTTTAATATACATATATTCACATATCTTGCCCCCTCACTTTTAACGTCCAATCGCCGCCACTGGATAAAACAAATAGAGTAATGTTAGTACAGTACGCACCAATAGCGTTAACAATATAGTTATTATATTAGATCGGATTTCGCTTTAGCTTTCAAGTTTAAATGAAAAGTAAACATAAGGATTGGTTTATATTCTTATTATGTTTTGTCCAAATATATAGTAGACCTTAAGCTCTTTGGCAAAATGCATATATTTTTTCTATACGCACTTAGAGTAAAGAAAAAATGTGAAAGGAAATGTATGCTCAGAACTGGGATAAGACTTTGTGAATGTAAGGCTATATACTTACACGACTCCGGCGAAGGGCGTCCTTTAGGGGAGAGCAAGGGGATCATTGCCTTTAGTTTCAGAGATATATTAGTATGTACTTTAAGTCAATAGCATAATGATATACATTTTAGAAAAAATCAACTCTACTCATATATAACTACTCATACTGTGAAAAATCCGACAACTCTCCCTAAGCTAAATCTGAAATGACGCTGATAGTACGTAGTAGAAAGAATGAAGTCAGTACCTCGATGCGGCTATCTCTATTCCCAGGTTGGCCCAAGTACCAATTTTATACTGACTGAGTGGATTTCTGAGCTTCATTGGTACAAAGAAGAGAAAGACTCCTTTCACGCGTTGCGGATTAAATCTAGGCTATCGGTTATGATTTAACGACTAGGCTACGTGTCTGCTACTGTGTGAATTTAAAGAAATATTTTCTACCAATCGTATTCCTACCATAACACTTGTACTAGAAATCTTTGTAACAAACATGTTTTATTTTTTCCCAATATGCGCGGTCGAACAACACAATAGTCACTACTGATTTTCTTAACCCTGCAGTGCTCGCTTGCGGACTCCCAGTCTGCAGTCAACAATGGTTGAATTTCTTTCCGCGCAAATCACCCCTGCCCCTTCCTGTTTTTTATACCTCCTAACAATCGGCTTCTGCTTATCAGTACAGAGTTGCACTTCGAAGCGTGCACTAGTATTAGAGATATTAGCTAATGCGGAACGTGAGCCCGCAGCGACCATTAACGTTAGCTAAATATAGTGGTGACCAGAAAGATGTGGGGAAAGCTCAGTGGGAAATAAATATAAATATGACGAAGAGAAAAAGCGTATCCAGCGTTTGTTGGATGAGTACTCAGTCGATGCAAATGATACCGTGTATGAAGATGATGAAGATGAGAGAGAAGACGACAATTTGACTACTGAAATCATGGACACGGACACCGAACAGGAAATATCTGATGAAGAGGAAGTGCCACATCGCAAGCAAGTTAGTCCATTTTATCTGGGGAAAGATCAGAAGACAAAGTGGATTGTGCACTAGGGTGGGCCGAAAAATTTTTTTCAGATATTCAGGATTAAGTAGTTATCAAAAGTTGTGCCTTGGTACGAAGTGAAGCCATGTCAAATATGTTGATTTTAAAACAATATTTAACCGGGCCCCCATGGCCCTAAAGTGCCTAATTTTTTGTTCAAATAAAATGATTTTAGGTAATAACAACATTTTACCAGACAATACTATTAATACATAAAACATGAAATACATGGTTTTAATATACGCAAATAACTATTGAGACCTTAAATAACTTTCATAACTACCATATTAACACACGAAAAACCTTCGTATTGAGCCCAGCTCAGAACTCTCAAACTTTAAGAGAATATCACTTTTTCGCATCTGGATGCAAAATGCACAACACTGGCTTTCCGAAGGCGGCGCTTACATTGCTGAATTCAAATAAACTAGAAACGATATGGCTGCGAGCCTCTCTTCCTGTATGTCTTGCTTTCGAATTAAGGATATGATTTTGAATTACAACTCAAAATGCAAAACGATCATTAACCTCATTAAGAAACGAGATACCTCCATTAAGAGTCAAATTAAAGAAATTTAAGAACGGTGCTCAGATGTTATTTGATATTTTCTGTTGCAAATGCTGCGATAGATTAACCTGTAAGTGTGATAAATCCAATTAAATACCGCCGTGGGAGCTCATATTAGATCAGAGAAATCAGAGACAAATGACGAGTTGCAATGTACATAAAGCAGAAACCCATAGGCTCAAAAGAAAGCATGACACACAGATCGATTATGATGCTGCGGTACCAAATACAAGAGGGTTACAATCGTTAGCCTCAGTCCCGCACTTGGAACATACGTTAAGTGCTTCCACCCCGAATTCAGACGATGAAGAGTTCGCATGGGGCTATCGTTTAGAGAATAAAATCTAAAGTAAACCTAAATAAACAATAGTGAGCCCTCAACAAATGAGTACCGCAAAATATTTAACAGGTGTCCTGAATAGGTCGGCTGCTAAAAATGTATCCGCTGTTTTAGAAGATATTAATTTACTGAACAAAACTAACCAAGACAAGGTAGTAGATAAGATCAAAATCTGTAGGAAACTAGCAAAAAAAAAAAAAAAAAAAAAAAAAAGAGAGAGAGAGAGAAAGAAACCGTCTACAGTGTAAAGCTATTAATTTTAAGGGTCTATTTTGATGGCCGAAAATACCAAACTATAGTTCTAATTGACAATTGCAGTAGGCAAAGCACTGAAGAATATGCGGATTATATCGATTTGACCGATTGGTCAGAAGTAATAGTGACGAAACCTCCAATTTTGGCTAACGTATCAACAGAAGAACTAACCGAAATGATTGTGGAAAAGAGGAGGTTTCACAGTTTGTCACGTTCCCCTTCCACACACAGGCTTTGGAGAGGTGTGAAAAGGTAGTAACAGAATCTTCTTTAGAAGTATGCGGTAGTGTTGCAAGAGACAGTTATATTCGCGCAAAACTGGAAGCATAAAAGTATCTACCAAGCTTCGATCATAAATCTCAATATTTTGTTCCAAGATTCAACTAAGGAGCTTTAAGTAAGAGGAGGGTGGGTGGGAGGAACTCTCTGTGTAGCCACCTCCGCGTGGTGAGATCTGGGCTGGTTTGGTGTTTGTTGGTCAATTTTTCAATCTTACCTTATGTATTTGTGTCCGTACTATTATATCTACTACACACCAATCAGACGAAGAGCTGCATCAGATCAGATCAGAACATTTAAAATTCTCGGGTCCAGTTAAAGTATTAGGAATCTTAACCATCTTTTCTATACATTCTTAAAATAATGTTATATATTTAAAAAAAATAACACTTTTCGGACCCGCGGGGCCTGGTGAAATATTTTTATCTGCCTCTGTTTTGGGGAAGAAACATAGCATTATACAACTTTTGCACGTATAACGACTCTATAGAAAAGCGTCGTCAACCTGGTTCGTCTTGTAAAATATCCTTTACGAAGCGATAATTACTTTTCTTTATGTAAAAATCAACTCAGATATTCAAAGATTATTAGTCTCACCTTTATTGCTTGATATGTCTTAAATATTCCTTTTTAAAAACCGTGAAATACATAAATTCACTTGACTAGGTCAACACATAACATGTACATAGCCACAACTATCCCATAATAATCTCTTACATATATTAAAAACATTCTTCTTTTCTGTTAATTTAAAATGAACATTCTACTAAGTATATTACATATTTATGAGCACTTTTTGCCCACGGTACAGGTAAATATTATACAAACTAAAGTATTTCGTTATAGAAAATGTCGCCCGACAAAGGGACTGAATATAAAAGTCATGAGTAGGCTTGGCTTTTATATTCAAGAACCACTGGTCTGATTAGATTAATGTTCGTACATTACATATGTTCTTTATATTTTGATCACACCTCGTATATATCTTCATTATTTTTTTGTTAACCCTCATATATATATAAAATATTAGTTATTATCATTCACATAAATACATTTACAATAAATCTTTGATTTCATTAATATTTCTCTTTTATTACATTATTATTTATTCTTTATCATTAAAAACATCGTCGCTTAGAAATATAATTAACGAGGGTGAAACACAAATTATCAAGATTACTAGTTTCGATCATTATTACAAACGATGATGTGACAAATAATATTTATTCTTTTCGGGCGCATTGTATAACAAATAAGTTAGATGTTGCAATTGTAATGTATACATAGTAGCACTAAGATGTCATAAATAAAGAAGAATTTCATTCAAGGTAGTTATTGAATAATTGATTTTATAGAATGGATCTTATTCTTAACATAATCTTTGACAATTAAACACAAATCAATCTGATATAAAGTAAATTTTTTTGCCTTTAACTAATTATAAATTGAATTATGATTCTTCACATTAATAAGAAAGAATAAAAATTAAACATAACCTACGTTTGAATAATCAAATGGAAGTAAATAAATTTATTTTACAGAAACGTCATAGGAAAGATCATTTTCATAATTAGCATGAACCGGTAAATTGGAAGATAAATGTTCATAGAAATTATCGCTTAAATTTTTAGACAAATGCTCATGAGAACCTACAGCTGACATGGGTTTAACCCCTACCATATCAGCCGCAATTAGTTTAAATTCATACTCGAGTAGGGTTCCAATAGGGTACACTGTACAGCACAATCATGATTATGTCCTGTATTATTGTTTTGTACAGAAATTACTTCAATACCTGGATCTTGATGTGAAGTGCCATCTCTTATCCTTCCATTACTTCTATCCACGTAGTTCGCTGCGTTGGTGGAATTTCTCCATACATTTCGTCTATTTTTAAACCTATTTTGACTATATGGTCTAACATAGGAATTATTACGATTAATTAGGTTAGGCGGATTCCCTACATAACCTTGTCTATTTTGTTCATTTTGATTGCTAGAGTATACTCGTCTTAGGTTCGGTTCATTATTATTCACACTTCGGATATTCAAATTCCGAACAGGGACCAAATGATCTGAATTATTCTTATTTTTACCCATTCCTGATTGTGTTAGATTCATAGCATGGTATTGAGTTTCGTAGCATTGTACAAGCATTAATAAATGACTGAAACTCATACACTGTGTGGAAAATAAGATCTGCTGTAATTTAAATGGAAGCAAATTGCGAATCGATGCAATTATTCTTGATTCCGATTGCAAGGGATTAACAACCTTTAATTCATTATAGACATTTATAACAAACTCTACAATAGATTTGTGCAATCGAGGATTGAAATGTTGATTTCTAAGAGTGGCATCTCTGTTTGCCAGCAAAAAGTCATTTTCGTAATTCGCGATCAATGCCGCTTTAAATTCCTCATATGTACTAATGTGATCACGTATTGCCTTAAACCATAAGGAACAAGGTGGGAGTAATACATGGGGTATTAATTTCATGTATTGTGATCGGTCGATAGACATTATATTACATTCGTCTTGGAATTTCTCTAAGAAAGAACTAGCATTTTCATTGCACTTACCACTAAATTTACTCATGGCTTTGATTTCGCTCATCTTGACACTTAGCTTTACCTTTCTTTTCTCACTCCTTGTTCTTGTGGTGTGATTGTTCCGGTCCGTAGCGTGCTGTGTCATGATACCATTTATATTTCGTTCATCAGTGATCTTCGGACAATTTTCCTCTAATATAATATCCTCCTCAGATTCCGGCGAAGGCGTATTTATATCCGGTGTTTGGGGAAACTCGAAGCGATCACTGCCCAGATTATTGCGATAAATGGTGTCTCTAGCCTGTAACGTTTTAATTTCTTCCTGCATAGTAGCCAACTGGATCTTTTGATGTTTAACGGAAGATTCTATTAACGTTAAATCCTTTTTTACAGCACAGATTTCATGATTTTGATGATCGTGCTTTTCTTGACACTCATCGGCTAACCTTTTTAACTTCTCTTCAAACTGCGAGGATATGTCGTTCATCACCTGGACGATTGTTTGTTTCGTATCGTCTGATTTCAGTTCTATCCGTTCTATTCGTTTACTTAATTCTTCATACTGCTTGCTAGCTTCATTAAATTTCAGTTCTATCTTCTTTTCCATGGTCTGGTTAGCTTCATAGAACTTCAGTTCTATCTTCTGTTCCATGGTCTGGTTAGCTTCATAGAACTTCTGTTCCATAGTCTGGTTAGCTTCATAGAACTTCTGTTCCATGGTCTGGTTAGCTTCATAGAACTTCTGTTCCATGTTTGTGTTAGATTCATTGAGCTTCTGTTCCATGGTTTGTTTTATCTCAGTCGTCATTTGCATAATTTGTCGCTGCACAGCTAACAAAAGTCGATCCTCAGATGACAAACTTGGTGTTGCACTCATTTCACCTGGATTACTGGTATTAGATTCCTGTTGCACTATTTCACTATCCATTTTTCTTTTGATGACCTTACCGCTTCGTAATACGGTTAAGTTCGTATTCATAAATGGTAATATCCAAGTAAATTCAGCCCTACTTTCCTTATTCGGGAACTGAATTTTCAAAAGTTCCCGGGTTTGGTAAACCAAATTTTTATAACGACTCTATAGAAAAGCGTCGTCAACCTGGTTCGTCTTGTAAAATATCCTTTACGAAGCGATAATTACTTTTCTTTATGTAAAAATCAACTCAGATATTCAAAGATTATTAGTCTCACCTTTATTGCTTGATATGTCTTAAATATTCCTTTTTAAAAACCGTGAAATACATAAATTCACTTGACTAGGTCAACACATAACATGTACATAGCCACAACTATCCCATAATAATCTCTTACATATATTAAAAACATTCTTCTTTTCTGTTAATTTAAAATGAACATTCTACTAAGTATATTACATATTTATGAGCACTTTTTGCCCACGGTACAGGTAAATATTATACAAACTAAAGTATTTCGTTATACACGGTACTCAAACTTATTTTTTTGAAAACAAATATTTCAATAATATTTTCAGTACTCACAACTATATTTTTTGAGCATTAACGTTCTTTCGAGCTCCCGGGGCCCGGTTAAATATCTTTTTATCCGGCTCTGTTTCTGTGAAGAAACATAACATTGTACAACTTTTGCATGGTACTCAAACTTAACTTTCTAAAAATAATTATTTCAATAATAGTTTCACTACTCGAAACTATTTTTTTTTAAATTAATGTTCTTTGGGGCCCCCGGGGCTCAGTTAAATATCTTTTTATCCGGCTCTATTTTAGTGAAGAAACATAACATAATATTATACAACTTTTGCAAGGTACTGAAACTTAACTTTTATTAACAATATATTTTAATAATATTTTTATTGGTCGTTACATTTTTTTCAAAATTAGCGTTCTTTCGGGCCCCCGGGGCCCGGTTAAACATCTTTTTATCCGGTCTATTTTCGTGAAGAAACATAATATAATATTATACAAATTTTGCATGGTACTCAAACAACTTTTTTAAAAAAATATTTCAATAATATTTTCACTACTCGAAACTATTTTTTTAAAATTAATGTTCTTTGGGGCCCCCGGGGCTCAGTTAAATATCTTTTTATCCGGCTCTATTTTGATGAAGAAACATAACATAATATTATACAACTTTTGCACGGTACTGAAACTTAACTTTTATTAACAATATATTTTAATAATATTTTTATTGGTCGTTACATTTTTTCAAAATTAGCGTTCTTTCGGGCCCCCGGGGCCCGGTTAAACATCTTTTTATCCGGCTCCATTTTGGTGAAGAAACATAACATAATATTATACAACTTTTGCACAGTACTGAAACTTAACTTTCTAAAAATATATTTTAATAATATTTTCACTGGTCGCTACATTTTTTTTTTCAAAATTAGCGTTCTTTCTGGCCCCCGGGGTCCGGTTAAATATCTTTTTACCCGGCTGTATTTTGGTGAGGAAACATAATATAACATTTTACAACTTTTGCACGGTACTCAATCTTAATTTTGTAAAAAAAAAAAAAATTCAGCCGTTTTCGGCCCACCCTAGTGTGCACGTACCCCCGAAAACCGTAAGAACAAGATCAGTGAACATAGTGACGCATTTACCTGGTGTAAAACAAGCCACAAAGGATTTGAAAGACCCACTCCAAATTTGAAAATATTTTTTCCAGAAGAAATAATGAACGCTCTTGTAGACAATACAAACAAAAAAAAAATGCACTTGTGAGACAAAACTATACGCGTATCCAAGACGCAAAAGAAACAGATGTTGCTGAAATTCAGGCTCTCATTGGCCTGATATATTTAGCAGGCGTTTTGAAATGTAGTAGGCTTAACGCTGATGACCTGTGGCGAAAGGATGGTACGGGCGTAGAAATTTTCAAACTCACTATATCTCTATCCAGATTTCGATTTTTTTTTTACGTTATGTTAGGTTTGATTACCCCGCAACTCGTGAACAGCGCAAAGGTCAAGATAAGTTAGCTGCGATTAGATTCGTTTTTGACACGTTTGTTCAAAAATGTAAAACTGCTTACACACTTTTCGAGTTTGTAACCGTGGATGAAAAACTTGAGGCATTCAGAGGAAGATGTGCATTCCGCCAGTATATACCTAGCAAACCTAATAAGTATGGAATTAAAATATTTGCTCTTTGTGATTCAAAAATGTACTATACAAGCAATCTGGAAATATATGTTGACATGCAGCCTCCGGGACCTTACCGAGTGGATAATTCACCGTCATCTGTGGTTGAAAGACTTTGTGAACCAATAAAAGGGACGGGTAGAAACGTCACCACGGACAATTGGTTTACGAGTGTGGAACTAATGAAGACCTTAAAAGTAAACTATCAATTGACATTGCTGGGTACCATCAGAAAAAACAAGAGCGAATTACCCCTTGAATTTTCAAAGCCAGTTAGTCGTCTCGAGGGATCATCGATATTTACTTTCCACAAAGATTGTACCTTGGTGTCATACCTTCCCAGGAAGAAAATAAATGTTCTCTTGATATCAAGTATGCACCATGATGACAGTGTTGACGCCGAAACTGGAAAACCAGAAATGATATTGACATACAATGAAACTAAAGGGGGTTTTGATATGGTGGGCAAACTATGTTCTGTCTATGACTGTGCAAGAAACACTTGCAGATGGATGATGGTTGTGTTCTATTCTATGCTCAATATTGGTGGCATAAATTCCGACATTGTTTACAATGCGAACAACTGTGACTTGTGTGTTCCTCGACGAGAATTTTTGAAAGGGTTGTCCCTACGAATGGTAGAGAGCCTTCTGAAAATTAGAGTAACTGTCAAAAATATTTCCGGCAGTCTGAAGAACCGAATTCATGATCTGCTTGGAACGGAAGCTACTCAAAACTTACCTGAAACTTCCAAAGGCGTCCGGGGAAGGTGCAGTAAATGCGACAGAAAGAAAAACCGACCTACAAGGTATTTTTGCATTCGATGCAAAACATTTTTGTGCTTAGAACATTCATCAGTGGTGTGTGTAGAATGCATTGAAAGTGCCTCGTGGGAAAACTAAGTGATTGGAAAAATATTGCAGAATGTAATTGTATCTAGAACATGCGTAGTTTGTATTGAAAGGCCTTCATAGAAAAAAATCAGTTTTTACGGAAAATGATTTTTTTTTTTTTTTTTTTTTGCGAATGACACTGTAATACAATATGCATACTATCTCTTTTATATTGTATAAGCTCTGAGTTACAATAATGCTAAACAATTGGGATTTTAATTAAATTTTATCACGTAAAACATGTTTTGTAACATTCTAAAGCAACGATTTACTACAAGAAAATTAAATAAACAGAAATACGCTAGCGATAAATACAATCACTAAATCAAGTGATGGAATAATAATAGTTTTATAACAAGTGTTTTCGTGAAGGTGAATATTTTTTCAATAAAATAGTTAATATTCTTTGCGATTTTTGTAATATCATTTATTTAGTATGCAATTAAAAACTTTAATATACCTGCGGAATCTCAGTCCGCAGCGACTACTCATGTCATAAAATGAGCGCGACTACAGTAGGGTTAAAAGTTTGGTCTTTCTCATTAGCCTAAGTAGTTGTTGCCCCGTCCTAAGCCTTCGCCTTGTTGCAAATTTCCTGCACGCTAGCAACCTCCCATGGTGTTAGCTAGAAGCAGCGGAGATAGCAACAATTATTGGCTTAACTGTAAAACTATTAGGACATTCACTTTGAAGCGTCTTGTTTCTAGAACAAGGATTAAAAATATCTAAATGTGCTCTTCCTCATATTTATACTACCCACAACTCTAATATATTTTGATGTTTCATATTAGCAATACTGACAAACTAAAGCATCTTACTTGTATAATAAGGTTTCTTCACAGTTTCATGTTCATAGTTTTATATTGATTTTGTACAAGAAAAATGCCTCGTTTCATGATTACACGTATTGATCGTTGTTACTTCTGTTATTTATTATTTCGTTAAAAGAATTTCCAATGTTTTCATGGCTCATCTGTGATCTCTTCATTGAAAAAAGTACTAACGACGGCTCTGCTATAATTGAATCATTGCCAACAAGAAGAAATAAAAAAAGTATTGTAATTGGGTTAATATAATAGTACTTTTCATGAAATTAAATAATATTAAGAAGTGACACCAAAATTTTCTTTATGTATCTATTATGTCTGTCTGCGTTTCCGCCCGGGAGACGCAAAATATCATAAACTAACTGATCCCAAAATTCCAAGAACTAGTTTTTGTTACGATGTAGAGGATAAAAAGTCAGAAATCGTGTTTCGTTGACGGAGTGATAGTCTAACCGAATGTGGTAGAATCGATCACTTCCGGTTTCCAAGTTGATCACTGTCAAGCAAAATGAGTAATAAATGGTGAGAAGTGATTTCCTGTAACTTTCGAGTTAGCGGATTAAGCGTCAGAAGGGTATATTCCATCTCTACTAAAACGGAAAGTGGTAGATATCTATTACTACTCCCAGTTTCAATACTAATTGAGAAACATATAACGCAATTAATGAATCTTAAATATACAGGGTAATTAAAAAAAAACTCACGGATTTCATTTCGGTCTAAAATTTCTAACTAAAGTCCAATTTTCATGCGGTTTATGGCAAATGATCAAGGAAGGATGGGAGATTTATGAAACTGTGTTTATTGGTTTAAATTCATTCGGAGTAATATCGACCACGCCTAAAAATAAATAACAAATATTCGCCAGTGTATCTTACAATGGAATGAGGTTTTGGATTTTTGAAGCGAAATTGCAGAATACAAATTAAGTGTTAGTGAGAACACAAATTAGGTATTAGTGGTAACACCCATAAATCACATGTCGAATAGATATGGCAGTATTCTTGTGACAACGAAGGAGATATTTCATGGACGACATAAGGTGTCGAGGACTGACATCTTCCACAACATCCTCCTGCAGGGTCCGATGCTTCCCTGTTTCAGCCAGAAGCGATCCTGTTTCTTCCAATGTATTCACTAGCGACCATATTATATTCCCGTTTGGGCAGAACGTAAAGCAAATTTGTCTCTAAATGCCCTGTACGTAGCAATAATACATTCCGTTCTCCAAACATTTTAAAGGATAAACTCATGTTAATCCAAAGTGTACACTATTCTCATTGTGTACTGATCATACTCACATAGAACTGTACAGAACAATTCTCAATGCAACGGCCCATTTACCGGTTTCTTATTGACTATGGTGAGGTTGCCATCTAACAGAGAAGACTCTAATTTCCACACCGCATCGCATTTCTTTCCAATTGTAAGGTACACTGGCGAATATTTGCTGTTTTTCTTGAGGCGTGGCCGGTATTATCTCGGATGAATTTAAATAAGTAAACATAGTCTCATAAATATTCCATCCTTCCTTCAGCATTTGCCACAAACTGCATGGAAATTGAACTTTAGTTAGAAATTCTAGACCCAAATGAAATCCGTGAGTTTTAAAAAATCACCATGTGTAATAAATGTGCAATGTCATAAAAATACTAAGGATTTTTGGTGAGGTATGGAGAGTGAGAGGAAATGAATTCTTAAGGCGTTAAAATAAATCAAAACTTCAATTTTTATGTTGTGTCCTTGTGATATCTACTTCTTCACATTAGGTACCCTGTACACTGCTACTTGTTTCATATTGTATAGCCCGAGTACGATCTATCTGTAACAGTAAGTGTTATGCAACCTTGAATACAGTAGATCTATTCGGGTTGGTCTGACTTCACGAGCTTCTGAGATACTATATATTAGTCCGCTTCCCTTCATTTATGCATTTTAAAACTTCTAGATAGTCTACGGTATCTTCCCTACAGTTTGAAAAAGGAAGTGAGAAGTGACAAGACGAAGATGTGGTCGCCATTTTGAACTTTTGAATACTCAACCATCGAGTATATTAATTTGATAAACGAAGTAAATTAATTGATAAATTTAGTATTTATATGTATTTCCTTAATGGTTATTGACTTCCGAAGTTAAAAAGGAATTAAACTCATTGACCGCACATATGGCGACAGCTCCCAGTCACGACTTCCTTTTCAGTTTTAATAAAATAAAGAAAGACTAAGAAAGAGATATAGGGAATGAAGAGGAAGGTAAAGGAAGCAGAGGAAGGTGAATAGAAGGAAGAAAGAGGGTTAGGAAGGTTTTCTGAAAGAAATATGTCAGAGATAGTAAAACACAAGAATAAAATGTTACAGGAAAGGTCTATTGAATGGTCTATGGTGAAGACAGAAGAAGGTAAAAGAGAGGGAAAGAAGAAGAGGTAGAGACGAACAAATACGGGATAATCATCGAACTATAATAAAGAAGCTTAAATAGATACAAGAAGTTCTTTATATTCCCGTCCCATTACTTGAGGATCGAGTTTGAACTGTTTATTGCAAGACACATGTTTACCCATACAACTCTGACCTGGATTCAGGTAAATGTACAAGTCAGAGATACCTAGACCCAGCCCAGATGATGAGAAATGTTAAGTTGACTGTCCTATTCGTTGTTTCTGATTATGAAGTAATCTTTACTCGCTTATTGAATCTTGCACAATGAATTAGTCATATTGTAGTTAGTCAAGGAAAAAAATTCAGGTGATAAGCTGATTATCCATGAATTTTGGGTTCTTGAAATCTTTTGACACAACAGTTATTATCTCTAGTTCCATTCCATTCCTTCGGCTTGCCCTATAGAGTCGTTTCGAATTAATCAGAGATTAGTAACCTCCATGACCTAGATCATAAATAATACGTAACCACATTTTCCAATAAAAGGCTACACATAACAAAGGTTATTAGTTTACACTAAACTTTTCAGTTCTCTACTTAAGACTGGAATTACCATTAATTCAATGACCATTTATACCATATTTGACAATGTTTCAATATAGGTAAATATGTTAGGAAAACTATCACCTAACTATAATTTTATAATATTTATTATATCTACTGATGACAAGAAAACAAGAAAAGAAATTAGTTACATATGGTTACATATATATATATATATATATATATATATATTAGTATACATAAATATTAAGACATATCCACCAGTGTTCAAGTTATGAAATTCAATATAGCTTAGTACGAAAGTTCGACATTCATAACAAGAGATCGAATCTCTTTCGCTGTATTCTTAGATGGAAATCACAATTCACTAAGCGAGTCTATTTTCTCGTTGTTTTAAATGATATCACTTATGTAGTGTGTCCATGCTTTCACTCGTCAGGTGTCCACGCACGCTATATCTTCCTTCAAAGTACACATACTATAATAATTTAGTTATCTCGTAACTAATCCATATTACGTATGCATAATCATTCATATATATATATATATATATATATATATATATATATATATATATATATATATATATATATATATATATATATATATATATATATAAAATGTTAGTATTTAAAGCTAGTTTCTGCAATTAGGTTCTAAACAAATTTATTTATTATTGTTACTTATTTGGGTATATAGTCAAAGTCGATGTACGTCGACAACTTCGGAAGATCAAAGTAAATTTGATATAATTTACAGCACGAAGAGTTGTGGAGACGTTTTACTATAAGGGATGCCTTAGGTGAATTCGTCACAAACTTTTAAACTATGTTTTTAAAATTACTCCTCACTGTTAGGAAACAATCACGACAACGTCACTTGGATGCATGACACTATCTGATTTTGGAGATTCAGGCACAGAAAGGGAATAGAGATGTAATTATTTCAAAGAGTTTGGATTTCACAATGTTTTATAGATACATATAAAGTTAGCGGTGAGTCGCGATAACCTGTCTCTTACAACACCCAACATGCAATTAGTAATGTGACACATAGAGGTGTTAGACACAGATATATAGTTCAGATTACATCACATCACAAAGAAAGAAATAACAACACATATTTACAAAGGCGGTATACTCTACAAATTCACAGTTTCAAATTCATCGAACTTGCGAAAACTATAACAACAGAACGTATCCATTATATTGCAACCGATTGGTAAAGTAACGAAACCCCTCACTCACATCGAGACGACGTATCTTAACATTATACTACACTCTTCGTAATAAATGGACATGTATCACATATTTATATTTCGATAAACATATACTTAATCATCTTATACAATTGGCAGTTAATTATTCCGTTTTCTATAATTTCAAGGTTGCGTAAACAAATCATGCCCAAAAATACTCGACAAATGAAAAGAGTATGCGCACAACAAAAAACATGTTTACATCTTAATCGATCCTTACTGTTTTGAAATGTGTAGTTATCAAGAGTAGCATGCAGGCATGCCCTCGAAATATTATACACTGTGCAATATAATAATGAATAGAGATTTTAAATTGATTTATACCCGTAGTAATGGGAATTTTTCAGTTTAGAATACATAATGACAGATTTAAAAGAATTAAGCAATAAATTCATGGGCCCATGATCAATAAAGATCCATCTCTAGTGTGATATTGAAACAAAATTAAACGCAATGAGCAAGACGGTTAGTGGGACACAAAATATTTCGTATTGATATGACAAGATAAAAAATCTGTAAAATATTTCAGTTACTTCACTGCAGAGAAAATGAAAACATGAATAAATCATCCACCGTACAATCGTTCACAATCACCGCAGGGCAAAGCTATCAGTGGTAAAATATCCCCCGACACACACAACATTTCGTGCAAATCAAAACGAATATCCAGATAATGTCTCTAGGTTAGAATCAGCTATACTAAGTTGTTATATAAATTGTCAAGTTAAACGTGGGGCAAGTTACAAAAAAGTCTTAGAGAAGGAATAGAAGGACAGTTAGAAGAAGAGAATAGAAGTGTACAGAAGAAGGTAAGATAGAATATTGATACTAAAACAACGGTATTCGAAACTAAGGAATGCAAAAGATGTCGACTTCAAAGCCAAACAAGTATCTTAATATGCCGAAACAGGTGGCCTACTAAATACGTAGTCTAAAATGTCTCTGAAGTTGGAATGATTGACTATTAACTGTCTCCGGTACCAAATCAATCAGATTACGGTCTGGTCTACCGCAAGGATAGTGTGGTCTCTAATTTAGAAATTTGTATACAACAAAAAATATCCGACACCTCAGAATAGCTAAGGAGAAGAGTTAAGGCTGAGACATAGAGGAAAGTAGGTTAAAGGTCAGAAAGTAAAGAATATCCAGAACGGGGATAACCAAAATTTAAAAAAAATTGTAATGGCAAGTTAATATAAACCAAATCTTGCCAGTTATTACCAGTCCGCAAGACTCGTGAGGTCTTGAGATGCCATTAATTTCAATAATTACATCTTTAGAGTAAGGAAAATGAAGATTTATGGACGAGTGACATTGGCGGCTAGTACGGAAAGATAAAACTTTTACCGTAGTAAACATAATATATTATTCGCCTTCATCTGTCCTATCACTATACAAACAACTAACTTAACTCCGTATAAACAACACTGTTCAAATAGAAACAACGAATGGGCTCGAGTGCGAGTCAAATATTAAGGGCGCACGTCTACTTTAACTGCACAACGATTCTATAATTGGTTATAATGTTCTGTAGTTTCTCTTGAGATGCACTGAAATATTTAATAAACACTATCCGCATCGTCAGGCCAAGTATACTGTCAGTGTATACATTCACATTTACATATTAGGTTTGTTTAAGTCACTAATATGCGTAAATGGAGAAAAAATATAAAATAATATAAAATACTGATCGTTCCCAGCAACACTATTCCTTTCACTATTCGATCAATTTATTCTACTCGTGATGCTTTCATCTCAGTTTTGAATAATTACGGTCATATAGACAAGTTGGAAGTTGTAAATATGGCCAACCATGTATGCAAAATTCCCTTCCGTACGATTTTTGATGCCGGGTCCATCGCTTGAAACATTCACTACCATGCACCAACATTCATACAAATATATTTAAAACACGACACTAACCAGTAGCAAAAAGATAATAAACTGGGCTAACATACCATGAGGTGTCCTATCATTGGACGACGCTATCTCAGCATCTCATCTATAATTACTTATATCCATTTATTGATATTTCATTTCATAGAGATACATCCTCAAGACACACAATTCTTAAAATGCCCCAAACAGCCTATATCAGTTATATCCTATAGATTTAAATCTATATATGCCACTATAAATAAGTACTTGCGTACAAAAACTACTTATTATAATCTGTATTCGCATATCCAGTAAGGATATTGTATAGGGATTATAAACTCAGATAAAAAAATTTCAAACACTGGCCATTGCAATGAAAGCTCGAACGATTCATAATTCACCTTTACTATTATGGATGACACCATATATTTATATTTTGTAACCTGTTATACAGCATATATGAGCAAAATTTAGCGTTATTTACTGATATATATTTCTCGTTAAATATTATTCTGTGAATGATACTCCTGCATCAGCTTCGCGAACTGAAATTACCTACTTTTTACACTGTACATGGGTACTAGTAGCGTACTTGTTTTATTTGCACTCACTCGCATATACCGTAGCATTCTACTAATTTCTATTCTGATAGGCACATTGCTGTACGGAACGATTCATATTTCAATTCTGTACTCACATTAACAGGTGTATGTATTCCGAAAATTAGCCAGTACCGTATACGCACAGAGATACCTAAGGTTACGAAACATGAACACTTTCTGGACTTCGAATACGGGAATATTGCTCCTAATAGTCGATAGTAGTTAAGAAACTAAACAGTTTTATTTTTATTACCATTCAGTTATTTATCGTTTAAACAAAATGGAACTTCTGGTGTATACATTTGATAATGCACTTTTTAAATTTAGTTACTTACCAAAATCGTAGGGATTATAGCAATTTTATAAAAATCAAAAACTATTAATTTCAACTTTGCCGAGCTCACTATTCTATATGGCGCTGTCAAATGAAAATTGACATTTGCACTGGAAAATGTATTGTGTACTATTTGCCGACGTATTATACATGTTACATTACAAAATAAATGTACGGAACAACACGACGGATCTAATCTATATCTGGATTGCTCACAGGTTTAATCCCGAATGAGATGAATGTATAAAATCTCGTAATACATTGTCAATAGATAAATTATCAAAACGTTCTCACTCACACTTCACATTTACTCGTAAGATACCATATATTCTATAACTACACATATAAATACATATCACTACACAAAATGAAAATCTACATATCTACACTAAACATTGATATACCTTTCTAGGGAAAAATCAACACATCTTTTGATCGGCTCTAACGTGAAAGGGGGCGGTAGAGGGCACTAGGTAGTCCTTGCACCTAAAACTAAAATACTGTACAGTCTGAAATATTAAATTCAGCCAATAAAGGGGATTGAGGAGAATTCCCTTCTGAAGGAAAAGAACCTTCCTGTCGTTATTTAACCCACACTAAAAAAATTAGTTGCTATGCCAATGGAAATAAATAGGAGTCCCTACGGTAAATTTAATCAAACATCTTATAAATTAATTTCATGAATTCAAAAACTACATATACCTCCATGTCCTATCTTTTATACTGATACTACTCACACAAAGAGACTATATCGTGGACAGGTTACCGAACCTAATAAATTTAATGAAGGTAAACTAATATTTTGAAGGGAAAAGGTTTGAGATCGAATCTCCAGATTTTAATTTGTAAAACTCACAAGATCAGAAAAAAACATGAGGTTTCTGATTTTCAACATGGCAATCACAGCACGAGATTTCATATTTCGTAGCTTTCTGTTTGTTTCTCAGGTAAAATTGCAAAAATTCAGGACTCCACTTCGCTTCTACGTTGTTTATATAACGATTTAAACTAGTACTACCTGATTTTTAGTAGCTTTTCCTCAAATGTATTATTATTATTATTATTATTATTATTATTATTATTATTATTATTATTATTATTTTACATCGGTGATGTGAAGGATGTTGACTGCTCTCGTAACGAAGACATCGTAAAAACGCACTAGGCCACTAACGTTGCATCTAATTTCCAATTACAACGTAGAAGCGGCGGCATTACAAAACGAATAGAAAATTGTCAAAACTGGATAAAACCAAATTTTGGTAGGATATTGGTATCTCATCGGGCTGAAGTAGGGTCTTAAGAGTCCTACCAGATTTCGGATTGGTGGAAAGTTCGGAAGAAATTCTATCCAAGTACTAAAATATGAATTACATTGAAATAATAATGCATACTTTATAATTTTCCGAAAACTTACATACTTAATTGTTCTGAAACTTCAAAACTAATTTTATTTAAATGAAGGCAAAACGGATTAGAGATTTATACAGTAAAATTAAAGAAATTTATACAGTAAAACACGATTATACCTTGTATTGTCATACAGTGAGGTTCAAAATTATTGGGACAGGGACAAGATTTTTTTCAAAATGTAATACTACATACACTGTAACTAGAGGGTTACACGTTACCTAAAAATAAGTAAAGCCAGAGATCTAGATTTGTATAAATGTAAAAATACAAAAAAATCTCTTTATAAATCATAAGATTTAATTTTTCGGTATAAAGGAGGCACAGTGACTAAATGGTAGATCGCTTAGAACTGACGTGCAAAAAGTCCCATGTTACAATCTTAGTTCATGCTACTTTCTGGTAGACAGCATCCTTTCTTTAAAGTTTCCTCAAGATTTCTACGGTTTCTTCTACATTCTCATTCCACCTACCCTTTTACAATAATTCACTTTCAATTAATTATGCGTCTTCTTTAGTATACGGACGTTAGAGCGGTGTTTGAAGTGAAACTATGAGGAAGTGGTATGTAAACCAGAAAGATAAATTTTGCAACCGTGACGCGAAAAAAAAGAAAGAAAATCAGAGGTTTAGTTAGGCTGATAACAAATACCTTGATGTTGGGGTATGCCATACCCAGCATACCCCCTTATTTCAAGTACTGGGTTAGAGAAGATTTTGACTTTTCAGTGCTTTAAAAATGAATTAAATATAAAACATGACGAAAAGAAGAAAGTTTGTTGAATTTCAAAGAACGAGAACGGATAGCCTGCAGGTGTTAAACATCTACTCCCTGCTTTCACCTTCTAAAATATCCATGACGAGTGGATTATCTTTCTAAGTCGTGCTAGAAGCTGTCTAGTTATCTTTGATAGGTCACAGGAAGGAACGAAAAAAAGGCACAGAAACTCCCAACCGTGTAGGTGGGAGCTCGAAGTGACAGAGCATCCGCAAGATAAACGGAAGATCGGATTTCTTATTCCCGTGAGTCCAAGAGATGAGATACTTCTCTTTTCTCTTAATGTCAGAGAAGTAATTCATTCACTTTACGATACGTTAGCTGCAAGACACAACGGTAACATTTGATGTCGGGCATGAGTGTCATACTTTTTAGTTTATTGCAAAATATTGTGATTCTTGCTTTGAAGTTGCCATGTATTCTAATATAATATTATAAAGCAAATAAAGTTATTCTATGATATTGGTCTAGCAAATAAACATTTTTCCGAAACGGATAAAATTATGTGTTAATTATGAATCAACATATATAATAAGGCAAACGTTGCAGTGCATCACGCTAATACCTAAGCGTATGAATACCTAATCCCTAAAAAAAAGTTTCAGGGAATAACAAGAATAATTGCTTGCATTTGGACACTGTGTAATGGGGCACACACACTCTTGGATATGTCAGTAGAGCAACTGGAGTGGTAATTAAGTGTTTCTAGAACCACTCTACTATCTCTACCACTTCCGGTTTCAGTATTGAAGAAATATTACGCCATACAAATCACTCTTTCACATGGTGTACGTGACACTGCTAGTTGTTATAAGAATACTTTTATTAGGTTACTCGTTTGCATGCATGTTAGAGCCAAATCTTCCAACTTCAATTTCAAATATTTGTATATTAATACAGCTCTGGAATTTTATTCACAGGTGTGTAAATCCAGTGGCAATATAATGTTTTCATATACTTTTCTCTGTAGTTTATTGTTTTAGACTTATATAATTAATTATATTTAGAAATAACTAGCAGCTGCTACTTATAGACACAAAACATCACCGGAGTTTAGTTGGTTGCAGACAACTAGGAGTTCTGATGGCTTCACAAGTTATTTACTAAGTAAGTAATATGAATATTTTTCTCGTAATAAGTGGAAGAAGATTATTACTTTCTTTCCATAATATGCAAGTAAAAAAATGTTTCTTATGTCGAATCGTAAATTTGTTAAACATAACCAGGGATTATTAATTAATTATATTGAAGGGTATCTCATAGAATACCCCTAGGATTCAGTCAATGCTAGTTGAAACTGTAAACATTTCTCGTTTTAGTTTAACGTTCTAGGGTTATGCCCTTTAAGTTAAAGGAGACAGACGATTGACGAAAGTGATTGATTGTAAAATTATTTTTTGCTCTTTCTCACCGGCAATCGATTCCGGAACCACGTGCACAAAAGTCACACACGCTAGCTACTAACCAGCAACCAATTCTCTCTCTCTTTTTCTTTTCAAGCAAAAATATAACTTTAAAAAACTGTCAAAAACAACGCTTTTAGAAAATGCATTAGAGAGGACGGCTAAAGTTTGTTTTTCCTAAATCTTATGGAAATGGTTCAATATACTTCCAATGAGCGTGTGCATTGAGAGGGATTGTTTTTAGTTTTTTTTTTTTTAAATGCTTCACTTTAAATAACGTTCAAGATTAAGCCGTTTTCTGCCTGACATTATTAAAGGTGTAGAAACTCTATGGCCTAAGAACCCGGAGGTTCAATGCCCCGTTCAGAAAAGCTCTCTATTGACTTCTGTCCTTAGCCAACTGGATCCATTTTCTACTTTGTATTCCTATCTCTGCGAGATCCATCTTAATATTGTAATCCCATCTGCTTCTAGGTCTTCCTAATGGTCCTTTTCCGATTGCTCTTCCCGTCAAGACTTTGAAAGCGTTCCTACTTTCTTCCGTTCTGGCTACATGACCTGCCTACCTGAGCCTCCTAGATTTGATGACGCTAACAATGTTTGGTAAACCGCATAAATTACGTAGTTCTTCGATATGAAGTTTCCGCTATTTCCGTTCCTCTTCGGTCCGAATATTCGTCTCAGGATCTTGTTGTCAAATGCTTTCAATCTATGTTCTTCGCTCAGAGTTAGAGGCCATAGTCGCACATGTAAATTCTACAACATTATGATCGTTTAACAGAAAATGAAACGTCCATAAATAAGCTGGATAAAATGATATTGGTGAGTGCAAATCCTCATCATTGTACGGGGATTAGAGATTATAATTATGGGCTTTCGGCATCTATGGCCACGTTAGCCCGTCACATAAGGGATAATCTCCCACGGTGATCACAGTGTCGGCGGAATTGGAGAGCAAGAAATGAATTAGAAAGAAAGGAAGCGGCCTGTGACCATTATCTTAGGTAACATCCTGGCATTTACCTGGTGTGAATGAGGAAAATTCAGGAAAAACCTCACTCAGGATGACTGGCCCGAAAAAGCTGTTACACATTTACGACCGACGGTCCCTACCGGGATCCGAACTCAGGACCACTCGCACTAAAGCTGAGAGCGTTAGCGACACACTCATCATTGTGAAAGTTTCCAGAAAAATCGAGAGAAACTAATTATTTAGCGAACTTTTTTATACAACATAATAGCAATCCCCTAATAAAATGAAACTGATACTGAACTATGCTGCCGTCAAGCGTTTCATTACAACACTAACAAAAATCACAGTACACAATATGAGTAGTGATATACAGTAAAAATTATGATTAACTTTGAACTTTTAACTTACGTTTAACTATAATAATGTGCAAAGACAACTGTACCTATTAAGGCATTGGTGGGAACAAAACAACATACTTAGGGGCAAATTCTGATTACTAGTATTCGAGAGAAACGAATGTTTTAAGGCATTAGGTAGCACAACGTGTAGTTTTGCCAGTCTGATGCAGTTGATAGATTTATTCTGCTGAAATAGACTATTTTTATACTACATATTCACTTTTAATCAATATATATTGTTAATTAACTGAATTTTAACAAAGACCAATGGTCCAAACATGACTGTCACTTTAGGGTGTTATTCCAATAGGATCCGATGTTGCGGTTAACATATGCCTGGTGGTACCGATTTGACACAGAAGCCGTGTGAAAATAACAAAGCGCCGTGTTGTTATAGAACTAGGTGTATAAAACGCGGAAATAGAAGCTTCATATATATACAGAGGATTGATTAATTCGTGTGTCAATTTCATTTGTTCACTGTGGAAAAGTGGTAGGACGTAAAGCCGTGGAATTTAGTGTAACTTTAGACGAAGGACATAAGTTTTGTTTCGACATAGAAACATGTCACTTGTACTAAAGATGGAAGAGATATAGGATCAAAGATCAAATCTCGATTTTTTTCCTTATGGGACTGCAATGGTAAATTCTGAAAGATCTGAAAGAAACGTAAAACGAAGTGATAACAAAGAAAAAGCTGTATGGCATGATTCTACGTCGCAAGCCGAAAACATGTGTGTCAATCAAGGGTCAAGGTCAGAGGTTTACTGCGATTAGTAGTATTTACAGATATATTATCCCTCAGCAATCACCCATCCTTTTCATTTCGACTCGTTAGTGTACCACAACCACTTCAACGTTCTATGTTTCATATTCACATGTATACTACAATTGTAAGCGTCCACGTGGCCTTGGAGGACATAATAAATATTTAAGTAACTTACATTTAGAATTCCTATTATTATTTTTACATTGACCTATGAACAAAGCTTTAAGAGGTATGTTAGTCATTTGTACCAAGTTACAAATGACACGTTATAATAGTCTGAAATCAATCACGGAAATAGTTTTCTGATTTTTGCACGAGTAGAAGTGCTGTTATTTGTTGTTCCTGTGTTCACTGTATTTCATTTCATCGCCGACTACATTTCGTTCCTCGTAATTATTTCTAAATTTATCCAACACTATATTATCCTTCGTAGGAGTCATTTCCGTTTAGGAAGGAAGAACATGTTTTTAAAGACGTAGGTGTTTGTCAACTGTCTGCAAGATGACATCAATCGTATGTTACTAAAAACCGGTTCCTCATCATGGCTTGTATTTAACTACTACCATTTTAACATTTTACTCCAAAGTGTGATAAAGTCGCGACAAGTATGTGTCAAAATTTAACAACTAAGGTAGCACAGAACCATTGTGCTCAATTGACATTTTTTAGTGCATAATTCATAAGAATTACACGCATACTCATAACACTGACACACACACACCATTTGTGAAATTAATAACAAGAATTACAATAGAAATTCCCATAGAAAAGAAATTTCATTATTGCATCAACAAGACCAATGTCCTATTTCCATAGAAAAAAAAAAGTATTATTGCATCAACAAGACCAATATCCTGTTTCCATTCAAATTCAACGGATACTTTTGTAGTCAATTATTACGAACATCGTAATTGTATCACAAAAGTGATGTAACAAAAACTTCTCCGTGTGTAAGGATATATTTCAGACCCAAAAAAATCATAAAACACTGTCTTGTGGTTCGTCTGTAATGATGGATGTTATTATTTTATTTAGATAATACGAGTATCTCTATAAACAGAATCTCCAGTAGAAAAACCAATGGACACTTGACCTTCTCCATAACATGGGAGCAAACAAGCTTATAAGAAAACTCTTCAATAAAGAAGACTCGTCTATCTTGGCATTCTAAGGAGCTGATTTGCATTCACTGAATTCTATTTTTGTCCACAATCAATACATACTGTATATTATAACTCAATGGTTATTACATTTCAAGTAGTTGCCTCCGATCATATCTTTTGTAACGATTATCGAAATAACCAATTATTTTGTCTCCGAACTGCTACGTATAATGTAGTTTCTTCTTTCTCTAAAGATAAAATACAATGAAAAAAGCTCTTAGCCGAAAATTATGAAGATTCTTCGTACATGAATAGATGCAGCGAAAGAATTATTATCAACTGTATCTAATTAAACGATTCAATGTCAAAGGAAAGTAAATAAACAAACAGTCCTTTCATTTACAACGTACAAATAACACAATGTTCAACGTGCCTAAAGTTGCTTTCTCCTCCACCTCTCCCAAATTACATCAAACGTTGCACATCGTTAGTGCATCGTTAGTGCACTGAGAACTAAAGTTAGTGCTATCACAGGTTCCGAGATATTGAAAATTTTTGCATCTTTATGCAGACATATTTTCAACAAACTTATCACAACGTTAGTGCATAGTTAGTGCACTTAAACGCACTAAGCACTAATGTTAGTGTTGCCATATTTTGAGATTTATTCCAGATTTTTGGTGGGGAGCCAAATTCAGAAATGTCAAATTTCTGGCCCCTACCAAAAATCTTGAATAAATCCCAAAATATGGTAGCACTAACGTTAGTGCTTAGTGCGTTTCAGTTCACTAACGATGCACTAAGGATTGCCGTTAACCGCATGCTTCCGCCTCAATTTCTATGGAATTTGATACTTCTAAAGGTGGCCCTTAACAAAAATCTTGAATAAATCCCAAAATGTGATAGCACTAACCTTAGTGCTTAGTGCGTTTAAGTGCACTAACGATACACAAACGATTGCCGTTAACTCCATGTTTCTACGTCAAATCGTATGGAATTTGATATTTCTGAAGTTGTCCCCCCCACAAAAATCTTGAATGAATCACAAAATATGGTACCACTAACGTTAGTGCTTAGTGCGCTTAAGTGCACTAACGATTCATTAACGATTGCCGTTAACCCAATGTTTCTATGTCAATTTGTATGGGATTTGGTATTTCTGAGTTGGCCCCTCACCAAAAATCTTATATATAAAAGAGAACGCACAAATCCTTTGTTCCCTCATCACGCTAATACGGCTGAACCAATTTCTTTCATTTTTGGGGGGTTATTAGGATTTGGACCCTAGATGGTTTTTATCATATCACTTTAATTTTTAATTACCAGTGTCTTGAGATAATTGACCATTCAAGTGTCCATAACGTACAAATCCTTTGTTAGTTCATCATAGGTAAAAATAAACGTATTTATATGCAACCCGCATGACCGTGTCACTCGGCGGGTTAACATAAATGACAGGCGATATAATGTTAACATTTACTGCAATCTACTATGGTTTTTATCATATCACTTGAAAGCGAAAAAGTAAAAATTATCTAAGTAACAAAGTTTATTGCGTTCCGGGGTGACCGCAGCGAAGCGGGGTGAACGCTGCTAGTCTTAAATAAATCTCAAAACATGGTAGCATTAACGTTAGTGCTTAATACGTTTAAGTACACTAACGATGCACTAACGTTGTGATAAGTTCCGTGAAAATCTGTCTGCATATAGATGAGAGGGAGACTAACTTCATATAAAGTTAACTCCTACCAAAAATCTTCAATATCTCGAAAACTCTAATAGCACCAACGTTAGTTCTTATTGCACTATCGTGCACTAACGTTACATTAACGATGTGCAACGCTTGGTGTAATTTAGGAGAGGTAGGGGGCCATCTCCAGACACGTCATTGTTCTCTCCTATAGCCCATTGGTTGTGTGAGTGTATACCCGAAAGAAAGTTTCAGTCAATTTCTCTGGCATTGTTAAAAATATCACTTGTAAGTAAAAAAGCGATAGAGTTGACCAGTTCCTTTTAAAACGATTTCTAAAGAAGTTTATGAAAAGATGGAAATTATAGTTGAGAATGAGAATAAACGGAAATTTGGCCAGCACGACATTTTACTTGCAACGACTGCAACTGTAGGTGCATAGAAAAATTAACTGCTAATTATGATGTGTGTGTAGAAGACAATTCATATGTGTATCTATCAAGGTAATAAACACGTTACGATGAAGTTTACTCAGTCTTGGTTTTACACTTCCTCGATAAGGTTAAAATGGCGAACGCTTCAAAAGCTATGAGTGAACATTTAATTTTATATTAAACTGAGATATTTATGAACACCCAGTGTTGCCACACTTGGTACAATTGTATCAAATTCAGCTCTTTTTGTCATTCATTGGCCCGTTGGTACCACGCTGGCATTTTCAGCACCTTTTATGAAAAAGTTGGCACAAATCTACTCAATTCAGCACCATGTAACGAATACTTGTCACATTTTCAAAAGTGTCAGTAAGATTTCTCCTACATCTCACGTTACATATACTGCGAGTTGAACTCTTAAAAAATGCTGACTGAACATTCATTCTGTGACGTTGCACCGCATCATGCTACAACATTGTGTCTATTATGCTCCTTTGGTCGTGAAATAAGTGAGAATAAGGTGCAATAATTTATATTTTAATATTTTATTATAACGTACTGTTTACATACGAACTCTGAGATGATTGATTTGCTCCTCGTTTTAGACATTTTTTCATATATGGCCATAATACCGTTTCAGTTTATTGATCACTTTGATTTAGAGGTGCGCTTGGTTTCCTTACAATGCATACCAAAGATAACTGTTTTCCCTTTTAATTTGCGGCCTCTGTTATACTTCCTACGTGCGACAAAAGTTTCATCTACTTTCATGATTGTTCGGGGTCCTCCTATTTGGATGTTTTTAAAAAGTAATTTTTAAGAAGAGCACTTTCTTGATTTGGACTCTTGTAAGAGGGGAGAGAGTGTTCTAGAATTGCCTCTTTTAGTTTCATGTTATAGAGCCATGTATTACACTGGTATAAAAAATGATTCAGCCCTTTTTGTTTCAATTTGGTACTATTTTCAGCACACTCCAGAGCTAGGAGTGTGGCAACACTGTGAATACCGTTACTTTGCTGCGACAGAAACGAGACAGCATTTCTGTCCTTCCACAGTCTCTTTATTCGAAAATCGAATTCGATATTTCGACCGATTTGCAATGGTATGTCCCATGTATGCTGAAAATGTTATTTTTGACGTACACTATGTGTGTCCGCCAGATGTCTATTTCCCGTTCTTTCTCCAAGAGAAAAGGTGGCATCAGTGGTAAAAGTGAGAGAAAATGCGTGAGGGCTCCGTTCTCACACTTCCAGAAAAATCTATAGCGTCGGCCACTTCTTAAAAATTACAATGGGCAAAGATAGGAACGGAGGATGGAGCGACGTTATGCGTCCCCTAACTTTTCAAAGTGAAATACCATTTTAGCCCTGGGTTACATACCATAAAGTGAAAATCAAAATTCGATTTCCTCAAAACCAAGCCTAATTATTTTTATTTATATTTTAGGAATCACTCTTTCATATTCACAGTCTAGCTGATAGAAATTAGCAATATTGAAATTAGTTTCTTGATTTCATATGTATGATTTTTAATAGAGATTAATAAGTAGTATGGACTTTTTTTCCAAATGTGTTCATGAGTTCACAAATTCGTAGTGCTTACGATTATAATCATTGTACAATAATTCCCTCATTAATACAGAAATATCCTAGTCATCATTTTATGCGAGATGGGATTAAGCGAGAAAGGAATTCCCGTCTCGCCTAAAATAGCGGAAATTTTTATCTTCGAGAATTAATTGCTGATAACCCGTTGAAGGAGATAGGATTAATTCTAGTATGAATGTAAATAATTAAACATTGTAACTAGAAGCAAAACACTAATCTTTCAAAGTTCTTTTTTTTTTTAGATTGAGAAAAAAAAGAAAGAGTTCACTCGCAAACTACGTACAGTCCACAACTAAATCAATGAAGTCAACCTGGAAAGTTATAAAATCCCATTTCTTGAATCAGAAAGTCACATTTCGGGGGTTTGAAGTTTACACATTATACTAATTAAAAGATATAATAATAATAATAATAATAATAATAATAATAATAATAATAATAATAATAATAATAATAATAATAATAATAATAATAATCTTAATAATAATAATAATAATCTTAATAATAATAATAATAATAATAATAATAATAATAATAATAATAATAATAATAATAATAATAAATGTGAAATGAAACTATTCGATCTTACACGAATACATAATAGTTTGTGCAGAAGTATTCTTTAATCAAAAACAAGTAGGACTATTATATGTTGTCAGAAATGCACTGTGTTCATCATACTTTTGTACAGTCGGCAACAAACGTTTTTTTCCGTTTGATGAAATTAGTTTCGTAAACAACTTCAGAATTGAAAGGACAATTTGAGTACAGTTTTGAGTAAATTATAAAAAATTTAGTGTTTTGTATGTTCCCTCCATATCATCGTTATACCAAAAATAAATTTTACCAAAACAGAAATAACCTTTGTCGCTGAGTGTACCATCCCCTTATGATGAGCTTAACGATACTTAAAAAAGATTGTTTTACACACATTTTGTTTGGAAAATTTGGAAGTGGATTATTTCCCGTTTGATATTTTACAGTTTTCTTTCATTTGTTTCTCATTCGACATTTTTCTTTCTTCCGTTCATTCGTTTGTTCATTATTTTATTTTGCCAGAGCACAATTTCTGTTTGCTGACGGTTGATTTTTGACTATGAACACTGCACAAACCACTTCTTCAGTAGCATGAAATTTCGAGATAAAAAGAAGTCTGGTTGAAAATTGAGAATCTATATATTAAAATGCTACGTTGATATGCTTTTGTCAAGAAAAGTTAGTTTGTGGCCAACTCTTTTCACAATGATATCTCAAATTTTGTGTAGCTTGTTCAGTTCTAATTGAATATTTTTTTAAAAATGGCCGTTATTTCTTTATTACATTTTTAGAGGTACACTAGAAGTATTGAAATTTTAAAAAGTAAAGCATCATATCCTACGAGTTATACATTCCAACACCACACATTTGTATACGAGGTTGGTACATAAATCTCCGGCGTTTGTTCCATGGCCAAATGATGAAAACCGAATAACCTTTTCTCCAGTCTAAAATGAATACTTTTTGAAGTGCTTTGCTCAATCAACACCATATATCACTGACATTATAATTAATTGTGTGTGTACTGTGTTTGCTTATTACATGCTGCATGCAAGAAGAAAGAAAACACTGATCGTACATGAATTAGAAACTCCAACCAGAAGTAGGCCCAAATCTTGCAAAGGGTGCGAGGTATTGTACACATAATCGAAAATCTCCCCTTTGTGATAAACCTTGCCGATTTTTATCAAGACGTCCTTACTTTTGTCTGTAAAGGGACATGTAGAGATGTTGTGAGGAATTACAAGGAGATTCATGCTCATATGTGAATAATGCACTGCGTAGAGAGCGCAGGTTCAGCTAGTTAATACTACTTTTACACTCTTTCATACTCATTATCTGTATTTTTCGCTCCTGCAGAATTTTATTAGCGCGAACTTTGTTTTTAGGAAAAATGCCATATATAAAGGGTACTAGGTAAGTGTTGCAATACAATGCAACCATGTGTAACACAAGTTTGCTTCTTTGTGCATTTGAGACATATTTATACATGCATAGTAACCGCTGCGGCAATTCGATGGACTGAGTGTTTCGTTAGCAGTGATAATCTAAAGTACTTGCTAAGGCATCTTGGGAACGAAATGAGATACGAGCCGTTTTGCGGTGTAACTTCGCGCATGGTTTAAACGTAGACCAGGATTTAGAAGAAATGATCTTGCACTGGGTGATGTCTGTCCACATCGTACAACTATATTCAAATGATACAGATAATTCCAAAGGGAAAATTTCACTCTGGAGGACGCTGGCAGGGTGGGAAGGCCACGAACGTCAGTTACGGAGGAAAACATTACTGATTTTAGAAAAAACGCTTGACGAAGACAGGCGAGTGACCTACCAGCAGATTGAGGATACGTTAGACCTAAGTGCACCAGCAATTCGTTCGATTCTGCTTGATCATTTGCATGTGAAGAAACATTGTTGTCTCTGGCTACCGCATAGTTTGACAGATGACACGGCGTGTGACATGATACTGCAAGATGTTTAAACGTTTGATAAGGGACAATCTTGATATGTGAACAACATTGCGACAGATGATGAGACTTAGTTGTACTATTATGATATGCCGACCAAGGCTGAGAAGAGAGTTTGCGTCTTGATGATGAGGATACGCATGTAGCTGTCAGAAAATCCCAATCAGTAAAGAAGAAAATGTTAGCTGTACTTTTACAATCGAGTTGAATCGTCGAGCGTTTCGTTTGTGACACTCAAAAGACAATCACAGGTAAGTGGTACACTGAAACCTGCCTGTCTAAAGTCATCGAACCTATAAAGAACCTACGATCAATTTCAAGAATAGACAGCTGCTTTCTCAATCATGACAATGCTTCAGCTCACCTCACGAAAGCCTGCACCGAATATTTGACCACTATAGCACTGAAAATTCTTGTAGACCAGATCTTGCTCCCTTTGACTTTGCACTGTTCTCGTATGTGAAAATGAAGCTGAAAGGAGTGACACTAAAATCCAATATTAGACTATCTCCCTCTCAAACAGTATATTGAAACTAAATTGATAAATATATCAAATTTTGGTTGATTAGATTGGAGTTTTGCGTCCGTTGCAGCACCAAGGCTATATGAGACATGGATATAAGATTAACATGGGATCCAAACCACATGAATTCCTGCGTGGAATTGAACCAAGGTCTTCCGTGTCAAAGTCGCATACGCTAACCATATAGCCAAAGGAGTCAACCTATCATTTCCATTTAGAATATTGGACCTCTAATTGTTTTGGGAGTGTACCTTGGTTTTACAACACGAAACGAAATTAGTTTCTTTTTAGAAGCTATTTTCTATTGTTCGATATATTGGAGTTCAGCGTTAGTACAGAAGCTATGTGAAACGTGGACCCATGGCTTAGGGCGGACGCATATTGACCAGAGGAAAGTCAGTCAAGCCAAGGCAGAGGGAGGCAGGAGAGAATGCAGAGAGAGAAGTCTGAGTGCATTGAATATGTATCTCAGTCATAGCATTGGAGAGACCTTTGCGTGTAACGTGCTGGAGTGCATATGCGATACGAGGATTTGTTACATTGTTCAAGTACTGAACGTTGGCCCGAACCCTGTCCTCCGTTAAATATGCGGCCAGCTTTAATATAAACCCGAGCCACATGAGCTCCCGCCGGAATTCTAACCCGGATATCTCGCACCGAGGACGCGTATGCTAATCATATATTCATAGAAAGCTCTAGCTAATTGTTATGTCCAATCTTTATACTCAATACAAATAGTAATTAGCATACAACATTTGATCAGTAATTTCCATAATTCTTCAATCAGTGACTTCTTTTCTCTTTTCCTTAATGCTTATTTCGTCACTCGTATCCTTGATTTTATATACCATTCATATTAGAAATTATTAGTAATACAACTTACACCAAATTTTCATCTATTGTACTATCTTCCCTTATATAGTTTATAGTTTTACATTGATTTACTAATAAAAATGCGTAACTATGGGATGGCATCCATATTGAGACCGGAAGGTGTAGCAAACTTCTACCGTCTTGTTTCTGAAGAAGATTGAACGTGATTGAAATATCATCTGTTCATGGAATGCTAAACCCATACAAAACGCTTTCTCGCTAATCTTCTGAAGAGGAATTGTTAGATTTGTACTACTTCCGGCCGCGATAGTGGGTTTAGAACCGAGATCGATTCTACTTTTGTTACATCGGTTCATATCAAAAGACACATGTGGCTCGGGGAAGCGTAGTCGCTAACGCTCTCGCCTTCGGTGAGAGCGGTCTCGGGTTCGATTCCCAGTGGGATCACTCGGTCGAAAAAGTGTAACAAGCTTTTTCAGGCCAGCCACCCTGAATGAGGTTTTCCGGGATTTTCCTCATTCACACCAGGCAAATGCCGGGGTTGTGTCTAACTTATAGGTCCCAGGCCGCTTTCTTCCTTCCCCTATATTTTCTTCCTTCCCTTTCCCCGGATAGTGTGCTCGCCGAGGGACGTCATCCCTCAAAGCGTGAAGGGCTAAATGGCCATAGATGCCGAAAGCCCAGAAATCTAAATCCTAAACCCTCAAAAGACATCTCGCTGTTCACGTTTTTGGTCTCTTGTGAAAAACAATGAAACGGGAAATGGTACTGTTCTGGTTGTGATACAGAGATATAAATGAAGAAGGAAATAATTAATATATTTGGAAGGAATATTTACCAAATGATTCCAAGCTATGTTTTACCGTTCTTGCTCTGATAACTGTTGAAAGACATTAACGGATACATCTGATCTACCTATAAAGTTGTCATTGCTTATTCAAAGCATAGTTCGGACGTCTAGGTTATGATGTGCTGGAAAGTGAGAACTAATTTAAAAATCGGTTCTTCACTGCACATCGGTAGCAACGTTTCAAACATACTCATTAGCAAAACCAAACTTTACGTACAACATTATACGTTAATCACATAATTTTAAAAATACATACTTTTCTGCCTTGCTTTTCATTCTCTCTGATGGAACATTACCTGAAAGAAGAGAAAATAATATTTTAGATGAGCTACTTACAAATTATGAGTTCAACATGTAAATTAGCCATATTTTTTTAGCAATATAAACATGAGTGTAATGGAAGTTGGTAGAAATTGCTGCTATTAAATGTTTCAAGGTAATAGATCTCATATCTACATACAAAAACACATCTAATTTAACCTGCAAAACGTGTAAATTTTAAAGTAATTTTCAAGTTCTCAAGAATCCAAGAACCAAAGCTTTCTTAACTTTAAACCGACAATACACAATAGTATATCATGAGATACGTTCTAGAGGGAATGGTGGCAGGAAAGAGAAAGAGGGAGCGCAAGAGGCTACAATAGATGGAGTATATCCAAACAGGAAAGTTTGAAAAGTTATACGTCAATGCGCAGAGGTTAGCTGAAGACCGTGGAGCATGGAAGCTTCTCAGTTGCGGTAAGTGACCTGCCAATAATGGAAGAATACCTATGATTATAATGGTGATATACAATGGGACCACCTGGAAGGAATATTTTTTCAAACATAAAAGGAAAATTGAAATCCCTATACCTGTGTCTAAGTTATACGACTTGGACTTGTATAACTTCAAAATAGGCACATCGATTTTGACTATTCTTTTTCTGTTTGGAATAGAATACATTTCCGTTGGTTCCACATATATTCCTTTAGGATCTGATGGTAACTTTGGAGCTAAATTATGAAAACCCTCAACGAGTACTGGGATAATTACAGCAAAGTAACCATTTTGTAGGCAACCAAACACTCTTTACCGTGATTATGGTTGCATAACATAATAGGGGTTATACTTCGAAATTCCGAATACTTTCGTACATTATGCTGCTGTTGTTTCTAACACTTTAATCAGTGCAAGACTCACGCATTTGCTACTTTGGAGTTTAAGGGTCTTTTAAATGGTGCGGGCTACATAAGAAATGGATCTACAGTTTACCATTGGATCCGCACCACACGTACTCCTACAAAACCACAAATTTTTATCACCTTTTAATCCGAAAAGATTCTCGAAAACACTTCCGAGGGTAGGATTACTTCTGGTAATGAAAGTTAGATCTATGTCGCTGGAAGTTCACTACCAGGAAGGTCAAGCTTGCTGAATTGGTCTAAATATAGAACTATATCTTAGGAGAAAACAGTAGTTTCTCAAGTAGCTAAAGTTGGCAGAAATCACGGCGAGCGGCCTACCCAGGGTTATTTTTTTATGACTGGGATACTGGGTATGAAATTAAACAAATAAAAACTAACAAGATAAGTTTCTTAGTTCACCGACAAGAAGATAAGAAAATATGTACAATGGCCTTCCGCATATCAAATACAATGTTTGATGTAAAACATCCTTTTATTTGTTTCTCCAAGAGGAAGATGTCTCGAGAAAAAATATTAGACAACGTAGTAACACTACGGAAAATAAATAGGATATAAACATAAAAAATATAAACAAACATTATTTTTAAAAAAATGAAGTGTTGAATCAAAATAATCTATAGATTTGGTAAAAGTTTGTAAAGTTAGTTGGGAGGTAATGAGAAGTTGAAAAAAGAAGAATATAGGAGGTGCTGTTCCTCTAATTCGAGGAATGGTCGTAATAGTAAGTGAATAATTCTGAGAACGAAAGAAGTGAAAGTATAATTTCCTAAGGGTTATCATATTAAAATTTAGGGGAAAGGAGAAAAGTCTTGTAGTGATGCAGACGTACGCAACGACTACTATGCTAATTACTGAAAAAGTACAGAGATAAGAAAACAGATAAAATCTTATCCAGGGAGCAAAGAAGTGAATGCTTTATTATAATGCGTAACTATAATGAAGTTATGAGGTAAACGATAGTGTTGTAAACAAAAATGGGTTAGGTTAAGAAAATTAAAGGGGAAGACAGGTGAGTCAATTACTGAGACAGAAGTCACTAATAGCTGGAAACACTAAGTATTTCCGGGCTATCAAACATATCTGATATCAAGGAAGATACCATAATTTTTGGAGCGCGAATGCCCCACTTAAACACCGACGTTTTCTCTGATTACGACTTTGTGCTGGTCGAAATTGATATCAAATTGAAAAATGAGGTCACAATAAAATTATATAACAAAACGTTAGAAATCCAAAAGTTTAAAAATGAAAACGAACGTGCTTCATATAAAAATTATGGTTTTCAAATGCAGAAAAATACGCAGGTACTAACGACTGGCGAGGGCATATTAGTTTTGCATGCTTGAAGTTACAACAGAAGTAGAAATAGGGATCGCGGACAAAAAATACCTCAAGAAGCCATGAGTTGCGGAACAGGTATTGCAGAAAATGAAACTCGATATGAGAGAAAGACTTGAAAAAAAGATAATAGAGAAGATGGCAATACATGAATACCGATTTACGAAAGGAAAAGATCAGGAGAGGTGGTACTTTAACACAGAAGAATTAAAAAGAGTAAGGAAATATGACCAACTGTACAAATATGTGAAATCTATGAAAATTTGGAGGAACCAAAGAATTGTTACGAAGGCACTAGAACATAAAAAAGAAAGCTAATCAGGGAATGGAATAAAGTAAAGATAAAATGGCAAGCTAATCAGGGAATGGAATAAAGCAAACATAAAATGGGAAGCTAATCAGTGAATGGAATAAAATAAGCATAAAATGGGAAGCTAATCAGGGAATGGAATAAAGTAAACATAAAATGGAAAGCTAATCAGGGAATGGAATAAAGTAAACATAAAATGGGAAGGTAATCAGGAAATGGAATAAAGTAAATATAAACAGATTTAAATGAGAGTAGAGAGAGACCGCAAGACCTAGAAATTAATGAAAATACAGTAAGCGTGAGTGACGAAAACGATATATAACACTACGAGATGAATTCGAATTATACCGTATATTTCTGAATCGATGACTTCTTTTTAAATTTTGTGTCCAAAGATAAGGAATCGTCCTGCATTAGCAACATGTATGATGTGGAATTGAGGTCGATCTTATGTAGGCAGAAAACCAAGGCCGAAATGTTAAAGTATGGAATGTCTTGGATTCAGACATATACGGTATACTAAAAGCTAAAACGATATTGAAAGTTTTATAACATACTTTGTGGGGAAAATAAGTCAAAATATATTTTTAAAGAGTTATGCCCGTACCTAAAAGGTGTTAGGTCTCAAAATAGTGTTCAAATAAGATGTATTTAAAACACTTCTTTCTGTCAATCACTGTCAAAAGAAAATTATGGCATGTTTTGTAATATATCTGGGACAGAGTTGGAAAACACAATATGATAAGTATATTTTGTATATTACAATATGTTTAGAGATTCAGTGATGAAATTCAAAGAGATGATTCTCTATATATCAAATGAGAGAGAATAAATCTAATAAACACAAGTCTAGAAACGCCTCGGTTTAGAGTTACCAGCTAAAATGACAAATATCATGATGTATTAAAACGCCATGTGGTGCTTGAAAGCTGTGGTAATTACAAGGTTAGATTAGTTTAAGTTAGCCGATATTACGAGTAGTTTAATTTAGGTGAGGTCCTGTTTCGTTTATCATCATATAAGTAATCGCTACGAGCTTAAGGGAATTTAGCCCATAACTGTATTTTGGCATAACGATAAGACCATAAAAAGAGTATGCATATGGTGATGCACTTACATTGTTAGCAGGGATGTTCAAATTCGCAAAATAGCTGAGCAGATGTCCTTCTTTTGGTCGGACAGTTCGGCTTTGTAGTCAAGCCGGACATGTATTTGTCCTGCTTTTCAGTTATCTCGTTATCTGTTATAGATGTTTAAATTTTCATTATTCTGATGGCTCGGGATCCAGTCTCAGACGTTTCTGAATTTGCAAATTGTTATCAGTACATTTTTCTAAGTTATAAAGTAAGAGGAGTTCCAAAATTTGGTAGGAAAACCATTAGATTGGCAACTCTGAGCAGACCGTATCAATTATAAATATCTGTCTGCTTTATAAGCATATATAAATATAGGAGACAAGGAAAAGAAAGAATTTTTGCGACTATGCAATGAAATATATGAAACAGGAGAATGGCCAAAAGACTATCTGAAAGACTATCTGAAAAACTTCCCTTAGTTTTTCTTACTGGAAAACTCCACTGAATAATCAGTCACTACCTATCATTGCGGCCTTGGTTTTCTTCCTACATAACATCGACCTCAATTCCAAATCATACATGTTTCCAATGAAGGACGATTCCTTATCTTTGGGCACGAAATTTAAAAAGAAGTCGTCATCGATTCAGAAATATACGGTATAATTCGAATTCATCTCGTAGTATTATATACCCTTTTGGTCATTCATGCTTACTGTATTTTCGTTAACTTCTAGGTCTTGCGGTCTCTCTCTACTCTCATTTAAACCTGTTTATGTTTAATTTATTCCATTTCCTGATTAGCTTCCCATTTTATGTTTACTTTATTCCATTCCCTGATTAGCTTGCCATTTTATCTTTACTTTATTCCATTACCTGATTAGCTTGCCATTTTATCTTTACTTTATTCCATTCCCTGATTAGCTTCCCATTTTATTTTCTAGTGCCTTCGTAACAATTCTTTGGTTCCTCCAAATTTTCATAGATTTCACATATTTGTACAGATAGTCATATTTCTTTACTCTTTTTTAATTCTTCTGTGTTAAATTATCCCTGATCGTTTCCTTTCGTAAATCGGTATTCATGTATTGCCATCTTCTCTATTATCTTCTTTCCAAGTCTTTCTCTCATATCGAGTTTCATTTTCTGCAATACCTGTTCCGCAACTCATGGCTTCTTGAGGTATTTTTTGTCCGCGATCCCTATTTCTACTTCTGTTGTAATTTCAAGCATGCAAAACATAATATGCCCTCATCACTCGTTAGTACCTGCGTATTTTTCTGCATTTGAAAACCATAATTTTTATGTGAAGCACGTTCGTTTTCATTTTTAAACTTTTGGATTTCTAACGTTTTGTTATATAATTTTATTGTGACCTCATTTTTCAATTTGATATCAATTTCGACCAGCACAAATTCGTAATCATAGAAAACATCGGTGTCTAAGTGGGAAATTCGCACTCCAAAAATTATGGTATTTTCCTTGATATCAGATATGTTTGATACGCCCGGAATATACTCAGTGTTTCCAGCTATTAGTGACTTCTGTCTCAGTAATTGACTCACCTGTCTTCCCCTTTAATTTTCTTAACCTAACCCATTTTTGTTTACAACACTATCGTTTACCTCATAACTTCATTATAGTTACGCATTATAAATAAAGCATTCATTCCTTTGCTCCCTGGATAAGATTTTATCTATTTTCTTATCTCCGTACTTTTTCAGTAATTAGCATAGTAGCCGTTGCGTACGTCTGCATCACTACAAGACTCTTCTCCTTTCCCCTAAGTTTTAATATGATAACCCTTAGGAAATTATACTTTCACTTCTTTCGTTCTCAGAATTACTCACTTACTATTACGACCATTCCTCGAATTAGAGGAACAGCACCTCCTATATTCTTCTTTTTTCAACTTCTCATAACCTCCCAACTAACTTTACAAACTTTTACCAAATCTATAGATTATTTTGATTCAACACTTCAATTTTAAAAAAAATGTTTGTCTATAACATGTTTTATGTTTATATCCTAATTATTTTCCGTAGTGTTACTACGTTGTCTAATATTTTTTCTCGAGACATCTCCCTCTTGGAGAAACAAATGAAAGGATGTTTTACATCAAACATTGTATTTGATATTCGGGAAACCATTGTATATATTTTCTCATCTTCTTGTCGGTGAACTAGGAAACTTATCTTGTTACTTTTTTTGTTTAACCCGGGAACGGTCGACAGATGAGCGCAGCGCTCACCCTGGTTTATGTTCTCGTTTCAAATCCGCCCTAGTAGGGTTACAGAGTTGAGGCGCTGTTTAGCTGTCTCTTGGTATGTTTTGTGTATGAGAGTCAAGTATAACATTTTCATTCTCTTCTGTTGGAGTAGCACTGGCCTTATAAATGTGACTATGTGTAATTTGTGAGCTCCACGCTCACCTCTCGAGCGACGGCGTGAGTGATTTTTCCGAGATCATGGACAACAACATGGAGCACATTCGCCTATGGCTTACGAAAAAAAAAGGAGAAATTACTGTACTACATGCTGCCTGTAAAGTGCAAATATGTGGGAAACACACTGTCAGCATCTGTTGGAAGTGTAATGGGTGGCATTAAGACAGTGGTGAGACATAGAGTAGAACAGCGTATTATTGAAATACCTACTGTATGTATCAAGAGACAGAAGTAGTGTTTACACTAAGATATTTATATCTTTAATTTCATTAGAAATTTCCAACTCAAAATATGAATAGTATGAACGTTTGAAAAGCATATACTGAAAACTCGCTGTAATTATGTAAATATGTTTTTTAGAAAATGGAATCCTTCTGTTATAATGATAATAAAAATGTAATTTTATGCGACAAGGATAATCAACTAATTGTATTATTTATAGGATAACAGAAATTGATTTCATAAAAACTTTGATAATAAAAATAGATATAATTTATAATAAGAAATGGTTGTATATAAACGCATTATAATTTTATTTGCGATTTTATTTTCTTCTTCTTATTATTAATAATAATAATAATAATAATAATAATCACAAAATGTCAACATATAGAAATGTGTTCAAAATAAATCCCATATAAAGTTATAAACAGCTATAGAAACGATTATAATGTAAGTGAGCACAGCGCTCACCACTCGAGTTACAAATCAAAACTCGACGGTTCCCGGGTTAATTCCGTACCCAGTACCCCAGCCGTAAAAATAACACTGATTGGAAACAATAGATACAATTATCCTTTTAAGGATTTTAACATTCGTTTCTCTGGGTTTCCCTCGAAAACCATGCTTGAGAATATTATGTATTTTTATATATAGGGTGTAAACCTGATACATATGCACATATTTCGGGAGGTGATTTGTGACATCAAAAGACGACAGAATGTCCTCTTGCATGTTGTCAAATTCCGCGTCGTGTGTGAGTGACAGGGGTTCCAACTTGGAATCTAAACGGTGTATTATCACGATTGGAGTTTCGATACAAAGTTAGCACCCTTGTCACTCGTACACGATGTCGAATTGACAACATGCAAATGTTTTTTCCCCTTCTTCTTTTAATGTAACGAATCACCTCCCAGAGTTTGAGCACATCTTTCAGGTTCACGCTGTACACATCCCCCAAAGCCGATAATTTTGTTAATCTTGATCTTGTCTACCAATGGATTATATAGCACAATATTACAGTTCAACACAAATTAAAGTTTTATAGATGAATATTATCGTTAATTATATCTCATTAGCCATGCTGTATAGGCATACTATCGTCTTCCTCATATCATAATAGAAGCTTTATTAGTGTATGTTTCAGTGTTAGTTACATGTTACAGCATCAAGTTTCAGGTTCACAAAGAAAATTAAATTCTATACCCATTCATATCATTTGTTATCAATTGGTATATGTCTCATCTCTGGGCGTTTTTTTATTAAGGGCTAATAATGTATGATTTTTTAAAAGAAAAATAGTAGGTTCATATGTAAACATAAATAATAAGCTGGCGGAAACACACTGCTTATTTCAATGGGAGATAATATTATAACTTCATGTATGCAAGGATACGAAGAGCACGGAACGCGGTTATATATATATATATATATATATATATATATATATATATATATATTAGATTTTCAACTTTGAAGAGACGGAAGCGCATAAGTAACTGTAAAAATATTAATTTCTCAGGTGTTACAAGATTTTGGGACAACTGGAAATTTTACGTTAATATAAACTTTTTCAGAAGTAAAACACTATCTAGCCAAATTTACATTTACTGGTTATCTTAGAAAATTTAACTGTATGGTGTAAGTAGAATTAAATAATTATTTTTTTTTACGGCAAACTCATTATTAACTTTTAAAATTTTGCTTGGTACGCTTGTACAGAGTCGGACGTAAAATGATACAGTAAACTTTCAAAGAACAACAACACTACTTAATTATATCATTATACAAGATAACGTTCCGTTGCAATGGATATCTCAGAGACACATGACTTTGTCTTAAGCCCGGCACGTATGTGCTAAGGAGAGTAAGAAGGGTAACCTACAACGTAAAAATGGATCCCATTTTTTTTAATATGTAAGATATTAACTTTGTTAGTGAACTAGGACCGAGATAATTGCTCTAGCTGTCTACTACAAAAACCAAAAAATTCAATATTCTTCAAGAGCTATTGTGTAGACTAATAGTCGTGAAGAAGAGGCCCTTCCGTATTCTTAATCTGCACGGGACTGACTCCTATAACGAACTCGTCAAAACAGATCATTCCTCCAGCTATCTATTCCGAAAAACGGAGTTCAGAAATTCAATTTCATTGAAAGGTTATCCTGCGAAGTACAATGCTAATAATCTTATTAGATCTACTAGGTAATCCTAATAATAATTTATCAAATTATCGGAATTATATACAATATATAGTTTCACCTCTTTTTAGCGTGTAACATTTTTTTATTTGTTTTACTGCACATTTGAAAATTACTAAGAACTAAATGGCACAGAATTTGTTGAGCCATTTGAAGAGAGAAATTACGTTAATTGATATCAATACGAACTGAAAATTTGAACTTCATACAAAGTTCTATAAAACACCAAAAGGTTGAAGGCGATTTTAAATAAATCAATTAATCAACCAATTACGTGGAGAATTCAATTATCCAAGTATCGCAAAAAAAAAGAGGAGACATGTTTGTATATCTGTCAGAGGCAAATTAATGAGAAAGCTAATTTCGGGAAGCTGTCCATCAAGGTAAGGTGTGACGTTCAGTCTGCTGGTACGAGGGAGTGAGAGAGAGAGTTTAGGTGGGGCTGATGATGCTGGCACACATACACAGACATACAGTGTGAATTAACCAAGCGGAAGATGTTGGTAGTGACATATAATTAATTGCCAATTGAGTTTATGTTCATACCAATTTCATTGTTCATATACAGAAAAAAAAATGACTTGTAAAGAATTCACAAGACTATAGATAGACAGATAGATATAGATATACAGTATATATAAAGGTAATTTTCAAAATTTTCTTATCATCTATAATAAATAATTTCTTACATTATTTGGTTTAATTTCTTATGTAATAGCAGTTTGCAGTCTGTGACGTGCAAAAGACAACTAAGTATTCAGGTAAAACTATTCTTATTTACAAGTGTTAAAAAGAAATCAAACTACAATAGATACAGTTTTTTAATTAACACTGTATATTTTCCATATACAACAAATAATTAAGTAAATAAGCTATTTCAGTAGAATAAAAACTAAATAATCCATTTCAGTAGAATAAAACTAAATAATTTATTTTAGTAGAACAAAAAAAAATAATCTATTTCAGTAAAGTAAAAAGTAAATAGTCTATTTTAGTAGAATAAACACTAAATACTCTATTTCAATAGAATAGAAACTAAATAATTTATTTTAGTAGAGTAGAAAATAAATAATCTATTTTAAAAGAATTCACTTAAACTATCTATTAAAACTTAAATTATCTATTTCAGTAGAATAAAAATTAAATCTATTTCAGTAGAATAAAAATTAAAAATCTATTTCATTAAAAGTCAATAATCTATTACAGTAGAATAAGAACTAATTACTATTTGAGTAGAGTAAAAACTAAATAATCTATTTTAAAAGAATAAAACTAAATAACTTATTTTAGTAGAGTAAAAACTAAATTATCTATTTCAGTAGAATAAAAACTAAATAATCCAATTTAGCAGAATAAAACCTAAATAATCTCTTTCAGTTGAGTAAAAACTATCAACTTGTAAAATTGGTAACGAACGACATAATTTTTAACGGTTAGATGCGATTGTAAAACCGTTAGAATCACGGAGAAACCTCTGGCGTAAGCGACACCACATATTCTTGTGTTGATTGTCACAAAAGAACATACAAACTCCTTGATTTTAGATATAAAAAATAATAGTGCATAACTACATATAGACTGATTTGGCTATGTGGGCGTTGATTTTTCGTTCATCCTGTAGAACATATTTAAACTTCCATATCCATGCTATATTGAATATTTTAAAACCACATTTTGTCCTCTCTAATCCAATCCTTCATCAAAGTTTGAATTCATATGATAAATACACTCGTAAGTAGAAATTTGAATTGAATTGTCATTGTGGAGGATTCAGGGTTGTGTGTATTACGTAACAGGACAAATTTGGATTAACATGTATTAAAGAATGGCAATTTGATCTTTCTGGTTATTCGTTGGATGTGACAAATTTTTTCACTTACGCTTTCCGCATCAGTTAAATACAGATATCTGTTGTGTGGGTCTGATAATCTAATTTCAAACCTAGAATAAAACTAATCTAGCTTGAAATGTGTAAACACGACAGTTGCTAACTCTTTTTTCTCCATCCCTTTCTCTGCTGCTGCTGCTGTGGGAATACGTAACATGGACGGAAAACGCCACATCTGCCTCTGATGGACAGTTTCCCAAAATTGGTTTCGAGATTACTTTTTCCTGTGACAGCCATGCAAACAACTTTATTAAACTTCTCTCGTCAGGCAGGTAGGTAAATGCATGGTGCGTATCGTATCAACTGACTGGATGATTGATTGATTGATTAGTTTGTGGGTTCCCTCTTTTTCTGTTGCGTATTATATATATATATATATATATATATATATATATATATAATTTTGTATTATGTGTGCCCATTCACAAAATTCTCCAATGAATAAATACTCGAGCCTATATATGAATGGATATATGGCTACCGCACAAACATTAAACTGTGACTGGCCGCATAGCATTCACCTTGGTGATGTTATGTTTCGAGTCTTCTGAACGAGATCTCTCGCCCTATTCAAGTAATTTCTTAACTACTTCCCAATGATAAATAGACACTTGAAGTAGTATGCTTCCAAAAGGAGTCAAAATCATGACCGTACCCATAACAGATACGTTTCTTAACCATTCACCCACATATCAGCACATTTAACACAATCATACGGAGGATACAACACAATTTGTGTGAATAAATAAATTTTTCGAACGATTTTCCTGGTAACCTCTGAATATTCCTATAATTACTTAAATAGTTGTTTAGAATGACTAGAATCACGGCGGTTGAGTGGTAGATCGCTCATCTCTGGTGTCAGAGGTCTCTGGTTCGATTCCCGACTATTTAAGTTTGTAGTGAACAGTTCAGTGTCTGTGAGTTATTTCTGGGTTCCCTTCTTTCCTTCTACATTCGCATTCAACCAACTAGTTCAAAACCATCCAGTTTAAATAACACAGGTCTCCAAAATTAAAACAATGCTAAGCTGTTTCGGTTTAGTTAACTGATTCGTATGTGCTGGGGTGCGCTGAAACCAGGAATGATGATCGTTTTGTACTGGGACGTCTGGGTTTCGAACAAACGAGTTGTCATTGTTGAACAAAAATTTGAACACAAATATGCGATTTACAGAAACACCATTAACAGCGTAACACAAATTAATGTACAGAAACACGTACACACGTGAAGACAAAAAAGTAATATCACCCTCAATCAGATTGCTTGTGAAATCGTCTTTCTTTAAAAGGTTAAATTTCGTTTGGAGCTTGTTCTTTTGTAGGTGACTACCGCAATATCCCTAAACAACATCCAGCAGTAATCTGCTATCATCGTAACACTCCAGTTCCCCTGATCCGTCGTTACATTTCTTTGATATCTTAATGGAAAAGCTTCCCCTACTCTTCACTCACTGCCCTTACATTGTCAAGAAAGTAGTCAAGGTGGGAGTTGAGACAATGGAATTTTAAGCTCATGCAGCAACCAAGTTTCGGAACGCGTACATTTTCCACCATTTCCTTGTACTATGGGTCCTTTCAGTTTCCCAAAAACGTTTTGATGACCACAGTAAAGGCAACCTAAGCCTCTTTTTGAGTTGGAGTCATTGAACTGGTGAAGTCCTTGTCGAATATGAGTTTTCTAATATCAGGGCAAAAAAACGCGTACTCGTAGTATTTGAGCAACAAACAGTGTAGCTAGAACTATTAACCAACATTTTACAAATCTAAGACGTAATCTTAATAAATTCATTTTATGAACAGATTTATTGTTTTTGGTTTTTCTTTATAATCTCGTACTCTCATTCATGACACATTAAGATATGTGTCAGTGATCAGTATCCGGACCAATATACATGTATTTTCATGTTTCGCGTTTTCAAATACATTTAATCTTCCATGTCCATTTTTATTTTCGTGGGATGCATTTGCAATTTAGCGATTTCCAGCTACCTGTTTGACCACCTAACATTTCGATTGTGCAAAACCTTGGCGTCGCAGGAAGAAACGGGGTCATTTTCGACTTCGGTGCACCAAGAAGCGTAAAAATCAACAAAACTTATGCAAACAGCTTTTTGAAAATTAAAATAATGAAAACTTTGAGTTTTACGTCCCACGGGTATGCCGGCGAGCCTAAAAAGGAGACAACGATAATGATAAATGAGTGAAATTGTAGAATGAAGAAAGTGGAAAGAAAAGGGAGAACCCCGAGGAAATCCACCAAAAAATTCACTTGGCGCGAGCTGGGATCGAACCAGGGATCCCAATCACCAGAGCTGAACGCTCTACCACTGAGTCACCGCGGCCCCTAAACAGCTTTTTGCTTTCAGACCAGTGTAATCATTAGAGTCCGGATTTTTATGTAATATGTATAATTTTTATGTAATTTTTTGAAAATGTTCATTGTATAAATGTGCTGCCCGTATCCAAATGCCCCATCGTGTTAACACAGGCTCTGGAGGAAGTGGCATGTCTGACAGTTCATCTCTGTAAACTTGAACACGTTGTGGCACCTTAACAAACAGTTTTTTTCGTGAAAGAGACTAGTTGATTTACTTCCAAAAATCTTCTCACCTCTTCAACAACAGGTTGAGCATGGGTCATGTAGGTGAAATGAATTAAGTGAGGGTAAAAAACTGTAAGTGCTCTAGCCGCCTTTAACGTGTACGCTGCATTGTCTGTATAGAGAACTAGGACTTTTCTTCCTGAACTCCTCCCAGCCACAACACTTTAAGACCATTATTTACAAAGCGAGAAATCGTGGAATGATTCGTGCGTTCCAGCAATTTACTCGCAATAAGATAGAATTTAGATGTGTAACGATATAACAATTATAACCTATTACTTTTCATGTTACATTTTAGCCCACAGTTCGTGTAATTTTTGGACACATCAACACGATCAAAATAGGTTAAATTAGACACGTCAACTTGTGTGATTATTATCTTTTATTCCTTTTCACTTAATTCATTAATTATACTTATTTCTTCGGTTGTCATACCAACGTTCTTTTTAAATAAACGATTATCTGCTGTTATGATAACTATAAATGCAGATTACACCTATAAAACCAACATATATTTCAACTATTCAGATTAAATCTTAATTCGTTCTATATATAATCAATAACATATAAATTATTTTCTTCTTCTTCTTCTACATGACAGATTGTGTACTTTTAAGCACCGTTGTCCAAATCCAAGATATAAAAATAGAAGAAATTACAAAATAAATATACAATATCGGTGTATATATGGCACCTGATGAGGACTTCTTGAATTGGTTACAATTCGAGAAAGAATCCTGGACTGTTACATATTTTTACATATAAGGTTACATTACTTTTCGAATAGCCCTCGTATATAAATTACAATACATATATATTAATTTCTCTCTGTTTATACTCTGAAGGACAATAGTTTTTCTTTTTCTTTTGACGTTATGGTTACATAATTGTTTCTGATTTAATATTTCTTGTTTCCGACCATGAATCGACATTAATGTGTTCTTTGGCTTTCAAATACTATCGTGACAGGGTAGTGGATTTGCACCGGGAATTGTATAAATTTGCTAAACTTCTCATATACGCGTAGTTTACTGCAACTACGTTGTTTAAGTTTAAGCTATTTCTGTACGCACAGTACAAATTCGCTGTAGTAAATAAATATATAATATAATTATAATAATTAAATAATATATGTAATAAAGTTATTCTTGCTTTATTGTTTCAAAAGTTATTAATTTCATTTTATCTCATTCTTTTATTCAGTTAACAATTAATTCCATTTTAATTATATAAAAATTATCAATGAAGAGGACTAAATCAAAAAATATAATCAATTTGTTATTTATTTACGTTCTAAAATAGATTTTTCAGGTCAATATTATGAGAGCTCATTAACAAATCAACGCAGTATATGCTGACATACTATATAACTTATTTCTTCCATTTGGGCATAATTAACATAGCTTTAGTAAACAATATTTGTATCAATGCATAGATATAAATAGCATAGAATTCAGAAGAAGTACGAATTAAAAAAGAAATTATAACAATATTCAAAGTGAAATAAAACAAAACTTGATCAATATAATTATCACAAACAATACAAATAAAGAAATTATTATATTAAGAATCAGCAACGTTTATGTGGATTAGAATGCCGTATAACATGTTTCATTTATTTAAGCATCTCTCTCATAACTTTTAGTAAACGATATTCGACGATTTGACGAACCTACATATGAAGGAAAAAAATACGTAATTGCATACAAATACGGACATTAGTAATCATTTGTTTTCCTTGACCCAAAAGACATGATCGTGAGACGTTAAAGCTTTTATTTCCTTTTTTTTAAAAAAAAATAGCTGTTCCTTTTACTCGCGTGATTATTCGAAGAATGAATATTTCGAAATTTCAAATAACAAGTATTCAAAGAAAATTTTGTTTGAATATTTGAATAGAGAATTAGTACAATTTTTAACCCTTTAGGGAAGGAAAAATGACGTCCTAAAACCATCTAAACCTTATTGGATATTGAATGTCTTATTTGATGAATAATTGATAAAGCAGGTTTATAAACCAGACATGTTCTGTTTCAGCTCATGTTGTGTTCGAATACGATACCCATCGCCACCAGAGTGATCGACTGTGTGTTTATATACCACACCCACACCTATACTCTCTCAACACGGCGTTTCTAATTTATAGGCACCAGCCATTTTACCTGAAACACAATCTGATAATTTCTTACACAAGAAAAATTCTTTCGTACAAAAGTAGTTTTGTTATTCTGACCTTAATAGCGATATATCTCGAAACATATCTTGGCATTTGAAGTTACTTAGTAACCGTCCAGAGTCCCCTGTTAGAGGCCCCTGAGAATAAAGTTAAATACTGCACTCGATGAACCCACTAGCACTTTTCTATGTCAATTTTTGTTTCACTCGTTCATTTTGTCATTTCTGATTTGTAGGAACAGAACGAAATATAACACTCACACTGAATATTATTCTGTCTGTGCATCCGGGGAACAAATAATCAAGAATAACTTAATGGATAACAATCAATTAGAAAAACGAAAAACTTGTACTATCAATTTTGGTCAGAATGTACACCCCCAAAGATGAGTAAGAATTTTTCCTTTTCATCCAGGTGATGCTCAAACTGGAAGTGTAAGGAATTAACGATTTTCCTGTTTACGGTAATCACTATAGATCAGAAATGGTAATTAATAGCGAGAAGAGGTTTCCTGTAATCAATTAAACGCTCTAAGAATACATTACATCTCCAGCCTTAATTTTCTACTAAAATTGGAAGTTATACAAATACATTACAAGTTCCGATTTCGATATTGATCTACATACAGCAATGATAATAAGAGACAGTGAGAAGCGGTTTTTGCAATACATTTAGTGTTCTAGTTATAGGTATCATCTTCACTTTAAACCCCCTATTCAAAACTGAAAATGGCAGAAACCAACGACGTCCGCTTTTAACGTTGATCGCTATAGAATAGAAACGGTAATAGCGAGAAACAATTTTTCTGCAAGCAATTTAACGTCCCAAGAACATATTCCGTCTCCATTCTAATATCTCTTTTAAAACCGGAACTAAGCCGCTTTCAGTTTTAAATGTTATCGCTATATAGCAAAAAGCGGTAATTGATAGAGAAAAGCCAGTTTCTGGGATCACTTAAGCGTCCCAAGAATATATATATCCTATCTCCACTCTAATCTCCGTACTAAAACCGAGACTTGTAATCTACTATCGTTTCCTGCTAAGTTGATTTAGGATTTAGGATTGAGATTTCTGGGCTTTCGGCATCTAAGGTCATTTCGCCCGTCACGTACATGAGGGATGGCGTCTCTCGGCGAGCACACTATTCGAGGAAATGGAAGGAAGGAAGGAAGCGGCCTGCGACCTATAAGTTAGATACCACCCCGGCATTTGCCTCGTATGAATGAGGAAAACCCAGGAAAGCCTCATTCAGGGTGGCTAGCCTGAAAAAGCTTTTTACACATTTTCGACCGAGTGCCCCACCGGGAATCGAACCAGGGACCGATTGCACCAAAGGCGAGAGCGTTAGCCAGTCCAGTTAAGGTGAAGAAAATATTACGCAATACAAACCAAACTCATTCACGTGGTGTACACGAGATACTGGTGTTTGTTAAACGTTCTCAGAGATAATTATCTCCAGTAACCAGGGCTGTAGCATAGGGTATACGGCGGTATACGCCTCGCCATACATCTTCAGATTATCTTAATCATTAAATTATACCTTCTGCTTCATAGCGCGTAGCAGTTTTGTTTACTTTGTATTAGTTTCTTTCTTTATTTCATAGGGTCGTGAGTTCTGTGATGAAGTTAATATCTAACTTCCTTGTGTCCTTCTTTTTAACTGCTCAAGTATATTCATCACACGAAAAGAAACATTTTTCTACTTTGTAATCACGAAAGAGAGAAAGTGAGAAATGAGAATGGAGAGAGCGAGAGAGACAGAGAGAGAGAAAAGGAAAGATTACGAGAGACCCGTCTCTGTCCAAATTAGTATTGCTTTGATCATTGTATATAAGTACGAAAGCATTATTCACCTATCATATACATTTCCACCCTACTTCTTACCACAATTTCCTTATTTCATGTGATGCATCGGACGTGGTTTTCTTCGTTCCTTCTCGGAGTGGGTCGGTTTCTTCTACGTACCTACACCCACTTATGTTATTAATGAAATGATTTATATAAGAAGCATAATCATGAAAATAGCAATAACTAAACACCATTGCAGCTTCTATATTTTAATGGAATTGGCAACATATGCGCTTTACGTTGTTATTTGTTTTCTAAATACAGTCTTCTGCTTCATGATTGTCATATGTCCTTTTTATGTAAATCGTAGATGTATGATACACAATACAGCATATACGATGTAATTTTAGAACTGCAAAACTACTAGTAACTACTTCCCCCCTCCCACCATAGTGCAGTCATGATTAAAGTGCTGTTCATATATAGGTTTTCTATACGAAGTTTTAGTTCGCTAAGAAGTTTAAATAAACCTTTCTTTCGATACCCTGCTATCTAATATCCTATGATAAAACTTTTCCACAGATTTTTACAAGTAGTATGCCAAGTAGTACTTTACTTGTAGTAAAAGTAGTATCAAATTTTGCCAATTACTTGGAGATACCCGCGCGGAAACTATGCAATCGGATCGGTACATTCAATTTTGAAAGAGAATTTAAGCACGAGGAAAATGTGCGCGAAATTTCATTCAGGCTTTCATCGCCAAACACAACATTCCTGTGTGTTGTTAGGCTCCCCCCTCATCCTACATGACTCTGCGAGACTTTTGGATGTTTCTCAAGCTGAAAATGCTATTAAAACGGACTCGATTTGAGTCAAGGAAAGACATCATGCGGAATGCAACAGCACGGTAGCTCACCATTCCAAAAATGCTTTCTGGAAGTGTTTCCAAGAATGGCGGAAGCGCTAGGTGAAGTGTATGCATTACCAACGGGACTACTTTGAAGGGGATTAGTGTTTCGAATTTCCAAATCAGTAAATGTATTTTTTTCAACCAAAAGTTCAATACTTTTTGAACACATTCCGTATGTCAATTCGAATATTTGCCTCCTCGAACAAAAGTAATTGATAGAATGATATATATTTAATTTGAATTAAGAAATAATTGTTCATCCAAATATTTGCAAAACAATTTCTCCATACCATACAAGGGTATTTTTTTCAAACGTTGTCAGGCAAAGTCCATTCATATATTTTATTTAAAAGTACAAGAATTAACAACCATGTATCATAATGCACCCTGTTATACGTATAAGCATGTTACACATCTCATTCTCTTTCTCACTAATTAATTTTACACCTGGTTCTCTTTACCAGTATACGCTTTAAGTGCTGCTTTGCTACTAGTTACTCTTGTACCTTTTGTTTCTCATATTTGTATAACAGCATACGCCTGCAAATTAAGCAGCTTTTTCCCGCCTTCTGCTTTGCTGGACACGTGTTACCTTAATTACGTCACTCTACAAGGAATTACAACTGAGTTCTTCCTCTTATTTGTTCAGCATTTGCTATGTAGACACATTCCTCTATTCTCTTGTCGATTATATCCGCTTTTAAGAATCACCATGGATTCTACACTTTCTATTAGACTGTAAGTAAATATATAGAGTGTCGCTCTACAAAAGCGTGATATTTTCAGTGATAAAAAACGAAATTAAAACGAACACACTAGCTCAAGTATCCGGCGTTAGGCCTATATGAAAGGTGGATTTCAACATCTTCGTGCCCCTTAAGTTGCGTATTTTATTCAAAATAAAATGATAAAAACACAGCCCTATTCAAGTGTTGAAGAAATTCAAACAGCGTTTCGTGAGAAAATTTAATACCTACTAGTCCCTTAGGAAACACACTTCAATCAAAGTGTAATTATAGAAACTAGAGGTGGCTAAAATTTTCCGGAATTCGAATTCCGGAAATTTTACTTCTGGATTTCGGAAAAGTTCCGGAATTTTTCCGAATTCTGTAATTTTTCCAAAATTCAAGAACTTTTCCAAATTCCGGAATTTTTCCGATTTTACTTTCGGAATTACATAAAGTGAAAATTCCGGAACTTATCATCCTTAATAGAAATCCTGGTCGATCCAAGTCTTCTTTTCAAAACTTCACTTTAAACTTTTGTGGATATTGTTAGACATCTATTTTTGGCTGTTTGTGGTGGATGACAGAACGTATAGAATGTAGACGTTGGTTTAAATCACTTTTTGGTTAAAAAGTGCCCATGCAGAATTTTAAAAAAGGGAAGTAGAGAAACGTGGAGAATAGGGAGTGGTACAGCGATATAATCTAGAAAGACTCAAATTGTAATAAATATCAAGAGAGGAAAAAATAGAGAATAATAGGAAATTAAAGAAAAATAGAGACGAAGAAATCGAGCAAGAACAGTAAGAAGTGAAAAATATTGTAGAGGAAGTATCAGATAATGTGACAGATAAACAACAGGTGAGAAAGAGTAAACAATGTTAAGATAAAGAACGTAGATAATTAATAAAAAAAGAATGAAATCTACAAAAAATTGATAAAACCAACCATAATACGAAAAAAAATTATTAATAAGAGGAACATTGCTAACAAATTTTATAGGGAGAAGAGGAGGCTGGAAATGGACAGAAGATTAGAAGAAATAGAAGCCAACATGGAAACAAAGAAACAGAATGGTTTGTTGAATTTAAGTAAGCTTCTCTGTCAGCAGCGAGACTATATAAAGATGGACCTATAGATTAACGTGAGATCTGAACCAAAAGTCCTTAAGTTCAGACTGTTATCAAAGATGAAATTAAATACAACTTAGAAAGGAATCTTTGTACTTTTTATTCATTTTACAGCACAGTCTAAAAGTTCTTTGTTTATTCGTATTAGTTTTAAAGTCCCAACAAAGTCTTACTTATATTTACAAGAAAAGAAAGGAAAAGAAAAGAAAAATAAAGTAACAACTATGACTCAGTCATTTACACTTACCGACTCATGACATCGGAGCACGTTTTTTTGACCTTCAAATAACAAATGTAGAACTTGTCATGGATAAACAAGATAAGTTTATAGGAGTAGTCACGGATGCACGAGAAGTCAAGGGTGCAAGTGGTGAGTAGTAGTAGTAGTCATGGATGCAATAGGATATCTGCAAGACCATTAACTTCGTAATAGGTATTTCCCTTTGCCTGCCATCAGTGCCTTTATCAACAACGTGGTAAGTTTCCCTAGTGCATCACGTTCTCTCTGTGTAGTTTACTGAGAAGCAGCAGCAATTATGCCGCCACAAGGCATCAAGTTAGAAATGCTCTATACAATGCTGAAAATTATTCCAGGTCAGGGGTAAAAATGGATTTGAAAAGATAGGGGGACGCATGACGTCACGCCGTCCCCCGTGCCTATCCTTGTCCATTGTAATTTGTTTAGAAAGTGGAGGGTCGCCACAGATATTTTGTGGAAGTGGGGTGACGACGTCACCCCACGTTCCCCCTCACTTTAATCCCTCTTCCAAACCAATTCTTTCCGAAGCAATTGAACAAAAAACGAAGAAAAAAAGAACTTGTGCCTATTTGTACCTATTTCTGCTGGTAATTTTACATAGTGGTTTGCGCGAACACAAAATGTCGCATCAACAATATTTCTATCCGCCGTCGCGTCCAGAACACCTCTGTTCACATCCACACCCATAGATAATAAGATAACAGGTTCATTTAGCTGGTTTAATCTATTACAAATGTAATTTTAGAAATAGTGTATGTTGCTTAGGATTAAAATGGGTTATGGATTATCTATAAATCACAATATTCAGTGGTACTTCTTAAATTCCCCACTGAAATTCAAGTTCTACCTGCTTTACACTTTGCAGTCAAATTCGGAAAATATCGAAGAAGTGTGGCGCAGTTGTCGCTGGTTTCTTGATGTGATCAGAAGTGGAAGAAGAAACTCAATTATTATCAGACTTATCAGCTTTGGAGAAATAAAAAGTGAAGAATAAGCTAGAATAATATAGTTGATATATTGATTTAAGTTAATAAATTGCAATTCTAATTCGAAAATTTGTAACTCTTCCTCCCAATGTAATTCAAAATAAACTAGAATATTGTTACTAGGGAGGGTAGCATAATAAGAGCAAATGTCCTTTTACTTACATCAATCTGCAGAACTCAAATATCTCTATTATTGGTAAGTCACTTGCTGCAAGTGAGAAAGTTCGACGATCCACTGTCTTCTGCTAACCTCTTCATCTTCAAGTACGATTTTTCTCTTTAGATACAATCCATCAACTCTAGAATCATTCGCTTCTTCCATCACATTTCTGCCATTATATCTTCTAGTACGTACCTCGTGATACAGTTCTTCTCAGCCAATGTCCCAATCAGCTTCTCTTCCTCTCGTCGGGTGCTCTCTCGTGGATAAATGTTAGCGCACGTGCATTTGGCGTGGGAGACCGGTTTCGTTTCCTGACGTAAGTACATGTGGTTTAAATCCCACGTCTCATATAGTCTCGCTGCTGAAAGGGACGCTAAACTAAAATCAAATCAAGTATTCCTCTTTCCAATTAAATATAACATTGTTCTTTACTCCCCCAGCATTTCTGTCAACCTCTCATTCGCTTTCTGCTTGAACAAGCCCTCTCCATTCTTCTCCATACACACATGTCGAAAGCTTCCAGTCTCTTTTTAATCGCTTTTGCATAATGCCCATGCAGCATATATAATCTCCAAAATACAATTATAGTATTAGGCAAGGAGTAGTGAATGAACGCACAGTGTGCCGCTGATACATAAAATTTCATTATTGTAACACTACACTAAAGAATACCACCATTAACAGTATGTTACGATTAGCTCCTCAGAAACACCGTGGAAGCGAATGCTTAGAAAAGTTTTCGTGTAGATGCAGATGAGTTAGACATATACTATACTTCTGTAGTTCGGCGACTCCACCAATCAGCAAAAGTGGAAAGGTTAGACTCATAGGTGTCACATAAGATGATATCGGCGAACAAGAATTTCATTTGGGAAAGGGAGATAGTTTTGTGATTGTATTGAATAACCGAGAAGGTTTCCTAAATCATATTATCACTTCTAATGAAAAAAATGAATTTACTGTGACAATTCCAAACGGTCATAACACTGGTTAGTCAGCCATGTGCAACAGCCGGCCCACGGGCTAGTCCTAGGAAACTGAACTCTTTCACGCCGCTCACCTGATCCCTTATGTAAAATATACTTCTTACATAATCTTAAACTGAATTGAAAATATTTCCTGGATAACTTATGTCTACTGGGAAAATCACCATTCGGGTTGGTACATCCAGTGTACAACGGAACACAATTTCAGAATATGAAGAATCAAATTCCCCACTGAAATGACAAATAAATAACTTTTTCTGCTTTTCCTTAGTAAATACATATTTTGGATCTATCAGGCTAGTGCTCATCCTTTATCTTTCAATCATAACCTATTTCTCTCTCTCACCTTTTTCCTACTAGTCATCTTCAAAATAGAAACATTTGAATTTTATTTAAATTCAATCATAATTTAGTTGTTAAGTACTGTGTTGTGCATCAGTTCCATCCCCAATTGTTACATTATTCTATGAGTATTTTTAGAGATTATTCTGAGCTACAACTCATGGCACAGCAGCTGCACATGATGGAGATGTTGTGAGGCTTACGCCTTCGTTACGATGCCAAAATTTCGATAGATTACGATTCTACGATTAATCTAAATATCTCGGTAGATAAGTCAGGTATTTTAAAGATTTTAAAAGATAATAACGATGCATTTTGAGTAATTTGTACAGTGTAATTCATAGTTTGTCGAGAGAAATTGAGTAGAGTCACTTTTAGCCCACCCGCCCACTCTCTCTACGTTTATTCATTTGCTCTGTTAGAGTAATTTTTGTTTTATTGTTTCTTAGTTGAATGATTAAGTGGGTGAGAAGAAAAAAAATTGCCAAGTTATTATTTTTTGTTTTTCCTTTTGTTAGTATATAAGAAGTGTTATTTACATTTTGGTTTTGGATATATATATATATATATATATATATATATATATATATATATATATATATAGTAGTATAAGATATTTATTATAAGTGTGATTTTGAAAATAGCAATAATGGAGAATACTAGTGCTATATCTTCTGCTATAGATCGTTTAGTAGAACCCCCAGATTTTCCGGCAAATTGAACGAGTCAGTTCAGTCATTTTTAGTCATTTTGAGGATTTTTCTATCCTTCATAATCTACGTGATGTACAGAAACGTCATTTGTTGCCGTATTGTTTAGAAAATGGGGCTCGTGCTTATCTGCTACCTTTACAATCAACCGCAGAATATAATAATTTCATGTATGTTAAGATTAAGAAGAAATAAATAGAGGCCTATGAAGATACTATAGTTTCGCAAGTTTTAGAGCAAGAAATGAGAAATAGGGAACAGTCAGATTCTGAATCTGTCTTGGATTACATTTTTCATAAGTGGAAATTAATACTTGAGTACGATCCGAAGATGCCAGTGACCGAACAAATTAACTTGATAATCGATGGGTTATTGCCTTCGTTCTATTCTGTAGTCGTAAGAAAATCATATAAGACTGTTATTGAGTTAGCAAAGTCCTTAGGTTTAGAGGAGAGAGTTAATTTTCTTGTCAGCATGCGTAGTCAGCGATCGAAGTCCTTGGCAATAACAAACGAATACAATATACATCCTGTTAGTAATAATGCTATACAGCAAAATAAAATATTTTAGATGTTATTATTCAGAACGTACATGAAACTGTAAGTCAAACTGAAGAAAAAAAACCTTGATAGCTCAGTTAGACGGTATCAAAGTCCAGTTACAAGATCTCGTGCAACGAACTGCGCTAGCAAAAGTTTCTCACGCACACAAAGGAAAATCTGTGTGTATACAATCTTATGAGCATTCGCGTTTGGAGCGAAGAAATCCTTCCATTCCATCCTTCGCTTCCTCTCATTCGCACCGTCTTGCTTCTGTTAATGCAGTCAATGTAAATGAGAATGTTAAATTGAATAATAGGAATAAAGTAGGCAATAATATGTGTAATAATGCTAGAAATAGTAAGCGATATTATGTGCCTATTCAATATGAAGCTGATTTGCCTCATGTTAAAGCATATATTGATAATAAGCCGTATTTATTTCTATTGGATTCAGGCAGTACTGTCAGCATAATTTCTGGTAATAGTTTAAGCAATAAGCATAAAATACTCAAAGGAACGACTTTTATTCGTGGCGTCACTGGAAATTCTCAAGAAAGTGATCAAATCGCTTTAGTTAAATTTAAATTAGGAGGACAGTATTTTACGCATCCCTTTCGAGTGTATAAAGATTTTCCGTATAATAGTATAATTGGCCAAGATTTTTTGAAACGTCATCTTGCAATGGTTGATCACAATAAGAATTCTTTTAGTTTTGTTAAATTTGGTATTCCTCCAAGAGTTGAATTGCCGCCATACGTATCGTTTGATGAAATTTCTAACCATATAGCGAAATTATATAAACCTCAATTTTTAGTAGCTCGCTCTGTTGTTTTACCTCCTAATTCAAGTGTTCAGGTTACGTTGAAAAAAGTAAATGATCTTGCAGGTAATCGTAATTTACTATGTCCTAATGAGTTAATAGATACGCAGGCAGAAAGTTTTGTGCGTAAATCAGTTGTAGACGAAATTCATCCAGTAATTTCTGTAGTTAATCCTACCAAAAGTAAACTTTACTTGAAAAAAGATGTTTTGGGTTCTGTCGAACATGTTATCAGTGATACCAACTTCAAGAAACAAAATAGCACTAACAATAATGTTCATCAATTTAATGCAGTAGATACAAAATCTTTTCCTGAAGGTTATGATAAATATCGTGTAAATGTTAACCCTGAGTTGTTGCCACATCAACAACAGCAATTATATGATTTAGTAGAGGAATTTTATTCTAGTTTTTTTGGAATGAATTTGATTATGGTTGTGCTAAAGAATATAAGCATAAAATTGAATTAGTAGACAATATCCCAGTAAATCGACCCCAATTTGCGATACCATTTCATCTACGGGATGAGATCAAAAAACAAATAGATATTTTATTGAAAAGTAAGATCATTGAGCCTAGTATTAGTCCGTATAATTCTCCGGTAATGCTTGTTAAAAAGAAGAATGGACAGTATAGATTTATAGAAGATGGGAGATATATAAATAAAAAATGGTTCTTGACAGTTTTCTGTTTTGATTAATTTGGCAGGACGCAAATATCTATGTAATGACGCAAATATCTATGTTCTAGCGACGTTTTTGGAGCTTTCGTTAATATTCCCTTCAATGAAGAATCAAAACATGTTACAGCTTTTTCGATTCCGAATCTGGGATCATATCATTTTAATTTTCTTCCACAGGGGTCAAGACATCTACTAGTGGTATGAATAGATTAGTGAAACTCACCTTAGAAGGTCTTTCACAAGATAAAATATTTGTCTATATTGACGATTATTTTTGGTCTAGTGATAGTTTTGATGAAATTGTTCAGTTAACTCGTATGTTGCTTCAAAGAATAAAATAAATTGGTTTAAAGCTTTCCCCAGAAAAAAAAATAAAACTGGGATATTTTTCATTAGATGTATTAGGTCACACTGTTAGTAAAGATGGTTTGTCTATTTCGAAACGAATAATTAACTCAATTTCCAACTATCAACGTCCCAAAACAAAGAAACAGGTCAAAAGTTTTTTTAGAATTGGCTTCTTTTGTTCGTTCGTATTTACCTAATTTTAGTCAATTAGCAGAAGCGTTACTTTCTTTGTTGAAAAAAGACGCTCCTTTTCGTTAGAAGGAAGCACAGGAGACAGCATTCAATAATATCAAACAAGCCATCATTTTAGCACCATGTTTAATGAGATACAAGCGTGATTATCCTCCTTATCTCTATTTCGATGCCAGCAAAGTCGCTCTTTCTGGACAAATCAAACAACCTCAAAATTCACCTGACGACACAAATCTAGTTCCCATTAGTTATTGTAGTCGTGCAACGTCTCCTAGCGAGAGAAAATTACACCAATATCAGCTTGAATTACTAGCATTATTGTACTCATTACGTTCATTTAGATATTTTCTTTTGGGACGTTATTTTTATTTGAAGACAGATTGTCATAGTTTAATTTATTTGAAGCAAACAAAGAATGTAAGTAAAATTTCCAGATGGTTGGGTGAAATTGAATCGTATAATTTTACTATTTCACACATCAGTGGCTCCAGTAATATAGAGGAAGACGCCATTTCACGTTTTTCTAACCCCCCTAGAGATTTGGAAAACGAGAAAAAGAATCAAGAAGATCCTAAAATTTTGTTTACTCAGAACACAAATTCATTTTCAATTTTAGATGAATCAAATCTGGCAACAGAACAGCATAAAATACGTTTTTTAAAAATATTTTTTTCTTGGTTGGAACAGAAGGAAAATAGAAATCCTAAAATAGAACGCCAAGCATTATATTTTACTATTAAAGATGGAATTTTGTATAGAAAGCAGAAAACTTCTCAAGGTAGAAATTTTTTTGTTGCAGTTCCTACTTCTTTGCGTTATAAAGTTTTTAATGCTTGTCATACGTCTGCATTGGGATAATTTCATTCTGGTTATTCTAAAACCTATGATATGTTAGTAAAAACTGTATTTTCCCAACATGAATATATATATATATATATATATATATATATATATATATATATATATATATCAGAAGTGTAAAGAATGTACGATTTGTCAAGTATCGAAATCGAAAATTGGTTCTCCGTATGGCACATTGCTTACTTATCCCTCCGCTCCCCCCTTCTATCGCGTCCACATAGATGTAGCTGGGAATTATTCCCCCAATAATATGTTAAATCACAAATATTTGGTAGTTGTAGTAGACAGTTGTACCAGATACTTAATTGCAGAATCCATTCCCGATGTTACAGCAAGTACTTTGGCTTCATTTCTTTATCATAAAGTAATTTTAAAGTTTGGAATTTTCTATGAAATTGTCTTAGACAAAGGCAGTGCATTCACTAGTGGACTATTTAAAGAATTATGTGCTATGATTGGTGTTAATATGCGTTTTGTAAATGTACATGGGCATTATAGTAATGGTGTTTGTGAAATTAGTATTAGGAACATAGAACAACGTTTAAAATCAGCTTTATGTAACAAAGATTTAGGAGAATGGATTAACTTATTACAACCTATAGTTTTACGCTTAACGTCACCAAGAATTTATCATCTCAAATTTCACCATTTGAATGTCTTTTTGGCTTCAAACCCAGGTTACTTCATCAGGCAATTTTAAATACCCCGTGTCAATACGAAGATAATGCCATTCGTTTACAGCAACTACAAGAGATTAGAGATAAATCGCAACAAAATCTTTATAAACGTCATAAAACGGCGACAAAATTTTTTGACAAGAGACATACGAAACCTGTTTTTAAAGGAGAAAAAGTTTGGATATTGGACACCACAAGAAAGAAGGCTCACGCCAAAGCATTCAGCGGAAAGGTTATTGGTCCAGGCATAATTGAACGTGTGGAAAATGCAAATTCATATTTTGTTAAGTATAAGACCGCCCGAGGATCTTACAAGATAGACAGTATAGCAGTCCAGAGATTGAAGAAGTTTTATAAGAAGGAAAACCCGGAAGAGGAAGACCACCTTGAAGATTCTGACGAAGAGATGCCTATCAACGTCTGCACGGAAGACCATACGATGAAAAAGAAGAAAACGAGACGCGAAGACCATCAAGGTCAACCAACTGAAGTCATTTTCAACCCCAGGAGACAATGTTTAGAAGTTTTTATCCCTTCTCTTCATATCAAGGATGTGATTGCCGAAAATCGACCAATGTGGGCAACTATAGGGAAGAATTCCACAGAAGAAAAACCGAAATTTGCTTGTAATACTGCCATCAATCAGAAGATTAGTATTTATAAAGGTAATATAGTGGACATAAAAGCAGTTGCCTTAGTAAATCCGACGAATGAAACCCTAACTCCCTTAGGTGGTGCAGATAAATCCATTCAAGACGCAGCTGGATCTGAATTTTTAGAAGTGTGTTTGACTATATCATCATTGAAGCCAGGAGAAGCGATGATTGCCAATGGTTATCGTTTACCAGCTAATTATATAATTATGACATTTGGACCACGGAATTCAGACAAGAAGATTTTACGAGAGACATATAAAAATTGTTTTAAAGTGATGTTGGAGAACGATCTTTCTACAATTGTTCTACCCAACATTTCGACTGGAGCATTTAAATTTCCGAAGTTAGAAGCTGCCAAAATTACCTTGGCTACAACAAGAATATTTTTAGAGGAACATTTTGATAACGTAGACCGTGTCGTATTTTGTGTTTATGATAGAGAAAATTGGGGCATTTATCAGCGATTACTCCCCATATATTTTCCCAATGATGAAGAACCTGTTAGTCCGTCTGTCCGCACGTAACTTGTATGAGGATTACTTTTCTTGAAGATTGGATTGTGGATAGGAACACCTTGTAGATGGATGGTAAACTTTCTTTTAGCACTGGCCACGCTTAGAAGTTAGTTTTATCTTGGTTTTGAATAGTGCATCCAAATCTACCGGTAGAACACTTTGAAACTTGGAATACCGGTACTTCGAATTTTGGAACACGTTGGTTTCTTCAAGAATTGTACCATTTCATTTGATTTGACAACGTATGACTACAGAAGTTTCTTATTTTTATTTTTTTTAAATGTGAGTCTGTGAAGAATGAAGAGAATCAACGATACGCATATGGATAGATATTTCGATGAATACATTAAGAAGATTGAAGTCAAGATTGCAAGAACCATGCTCCATCCTTTTAGATGTCTAGGATTCGATGCCATCATTCATGTCCAACATTCGATGCCCGAAGAAGACAAGATTTAAGAAGAAAGAAGATGAAGATAAGAAGAATTTATATGTTAGTTAGGGTTATAGGCTATATGTGGTGAATAGTTCTGTCGTGCTGATTTCATATAGTTTGATTACAGCCAGTATATGGGGCTATAACCATATCTTGGATTTATTTTCCAGTCTACGGACGCTTTAAGCCTAAATAACTTAAAGCTCATTTTTCTCAAACTGAAATCAGTACCCTTCTTGTGCAGTCTAACTTTACTATCTTTGGTTAGCTAGATAGTATCATAACGTTTTTTTCTTCTCGCGTATTAGTCACGTTTGATATTGAAGTTATTTTCTGCATTAGATGAACATATATATATATATATATATATATATATATATATATATATATATATATATATATATATATATATATATATATATATAGGTCTACATTAGATTATATTACATTCATGAAATATCTATTTATTTGATTATGATTTTATTTTATTATACGTATCTAAGTTTTGATAATCTGTATTAGTGATAATTACATTTAGTATTATTCCTACCTTTTATTTCCCTTTCCTGAGCACTAACGGGACTCCACACTAACATCTTAAAACACATGTCACTCACACTGATATTATGCAAGCACTAATGTTTATTTTTCTTTTTCTTACTTTCCATCTTCCCAGAGACGCTGTTGTCATATCTTCCAATGTTACCCAGTGAACTACATGCACTGTCTCAGAAATACATACTCAGCAGCTTGGAATGGATGATTAATTCACAACAACCAACACTTTATACCAAGAACTATTTTATCTTCAACAAACATTTTTTTGGAATTTCTTCTATATTTTTTTGTACTACGGAAAATTACAATTTTCGTGTATTTTTAGTTTCGAGGAGGGTGTGTGAAGTAACTGTGTATTGGATATAAAGAAACATGAACTTCTGTAAACACATTTTTGTTAAATAAATTCGACTTGCTTCCTTTTTTCCTTTCCACATACCTTCAAGCATAGCCTGATACTTCCCGATTCATTGGACTCTTAGGTCATCATTCTTGAGTTGAATAAAACCACGAGGGACACAACAACAAGGGGTATTCGACACACGATCAAGATAGGTGCAGGATCATCGGAGACAAACAGATCCCACCATTGGAGGACGACTAACTCCATAAGTTAAGAGTAACATTCTGTCGGTTCATCGCTGCAGACACCTTTAAGTTTGTTAGCAGAGTAGTGGACTGAAGATGTGGGAAAACATCATTGGAAACGCATGAAGACGAGAGAACTCGACGCCCCTTGCAGATCAACAGAATAAAGATCCAGGTGTTGACTGTCTCCACCTATCCAGGCTGCTCGAAGGGAAAGCATTCATCATTCCAGATGACTAGGACGACGCCAGTCTCGATGGATCTATCAGGCTAGTGCTCATCCTTTACCTTTCAATCATAACCTATTTCTCTCTCACACCTTTTTCCTGCTAGTCATCTTTAAAATAGAAACATTTGAATTTTATTTAAATTCAATCCTAATTTAGTTGTTAAGTACCGTGTTGTGCATCAGTTCCATCCCCAATTGTTACATTATTCTATGAGTATTTTTAGAGATTAGTCTGAGCTACAACTGATGGCACAGCACCGGCACAATATTTTTTGTGTTCCTGTGAGTTAGTGTACATTGAACAAGTTTCTTCAATAAATATGGCCATTTGATTGTTATGAAAATGTTAAATATCGTCTCATACGCCCTTGATGTCCTCTGTCGTAGGCCCATCGCATGTTGCAACTTGCACATACCTAGGTTAGATAGTGATCAACGTCGGGGACTATTTTGAAAACCACTCCATTACTTGCAGAAGGCAATGTCGCTGGTAAGGTGGTCTATGCTGTAGTAGATTCATTATGTTTTCCTCTGTCGAGGCGAAACCTTCTCTTCGGATCATTACAGTATTAAACTCAATTAAATGTACCGTAAACTTAGTCAACGAACTGATGTACTTATTTTCCCCAACAATGCACGCCCATAAGTCGTTGAAAGGACGGTGTGGACACTCTGGGAATGAATATGAAACCCTTCCTCACCCACTGTATTCCACTAACGTCTCTTCTGCTTAACGTCCCTAACTGCCGGCTTTCTGGGCGTCCCCATTACTTATTAGCAGAGAAAAACTTCCCTGATTATTCCAGGGCAATGTGCAGTTGAATATTCGCATCTTTTGTCATGAAATCCTGCCACTGTCTGACCGATAATGAAAGTGTGTGGCTGCATCCGTGAGTACTTTGAATAACCAGATATTGCGGTTATAATAATAATAATAATAATAATAATAATAATAATTGTAATTGTTCGTTGAAAGTAACACACATACTACAAACATTTCAATCCCATCAACTCAATATGATTTCAAGCCGTGGTGGCTTAGTGGTAGAGCGTTCTCCTCTAGTGCTTGGGGTCCCTGGTTCGATCCCAGCTCGCGCGAAGTGAATTTTGTGGTGGACAAACACCGTATGCGTGAGTTTTCTCGGGGTTCTTCCGTTTCCTCCCACTTTCTTCATTCCACCATTTCATTCATTTCTCATCAGCACCGTCTCCTTTAGCCTAGCTAGAATAAGCGTGGGACGTAAAACTCAAAGATTTCATTTCAAGATGATGTCAAATTAGTCCGTACAATTGGATACTAATGTAATAAATAATGTTATATACATATTAACATTATAAAGGGTTTCGCCATAACTCTACTTTTCTTCATCTATATAGAAAAATACATAGCATTCACGTTAAATAACATGATTCCTTGATGCCATCATGGTACTGCAACTAATGATAACGTGTTTTATCTTTATGGAACAAGGTTTTAAATTAACACAGAATTCTTCAATTGTGGATTATATTTCAGTCTTCTTTCCTAGACTCTGCATTAAACTTAGGAGTTTCATTGCTCGTAGAAGTTTGGTTACCGAGCAGCAGGTTGGCCACTCTTATGCCTATTCATATACTATACGTGTAATACTAGTTTTAGTATTAAAATTGTAATTGAATTTCTTGTTATTGGATTGCATTGTATACAGGAATTGTACATTGTGTGTTTCTATCTCAGTTACGAGCAATTTCAAGTGAAATGTATGCATCCAGGTTTCACAGAAAATGCCCCCATAGCTTTCGAGATAGCCTTGTTATGTAGCTCAAGCGAGAAAATCAACTCACGTTCATAGACGCTGGTATGCTGCTCCTATGAATGCTTGATAAGTTCTCGTTTCCCGGTAGCTCCCTGGAGAGCGCAGTTTCCACATCTCCCAAACCACTACATACTGCGTTTTCTCTTGAGTGTTTTTTGTCTGTTTATTCGTGCCATATAAGACACAAAGTTGGAAAGACCTGACCCCATATATTTAGATGCGTAGGTGGGTAGGTTTATATTGAATGAGCAAGTTGAACTGGTTTCATGACATGTCTTCTAAGAGCTCCTAAGCAGCCCTATAGGTATGTGCTTAAAAGTTCTTTATCTGCTGTAACAAGAGGAAAGGCGCACTATGAAATTAAACCATAGATTAAACTCGTTTACGCGTTTGAGTAATGCAATAGTTTGGTAACTGTACAATATTTGGCAAACACTACTATTATTTTCTTTAAATTTTAGAAATGTTGTATAACCAGGAAGAAAGTTAATCCTGTAACATTAACCCAGAAATCGGCACGTGCATTTCATAATCACAAAAAAATAACAAATAAAATAAATTGAAGTAAGAAAAAATGTTTCTGATGTTTAAAATGAAAAAGATATTTAAATCCTTTGATTACACCAATCCCAATGTGTTGCCCTCTCTGATTACAATCCAATGGATTATAATGACCAAGGGTAAAAGTGGATCTGAAACGGTAGGGGGACGCATGACATCATGCCGTCCCCCTTGCCTATCTTCGCTCATTCTAATTTTTCAGGAAATGAGAGGACGCCATAGATATTTTACGGAAGTGGGAGGACGACGTGCTCGCGCGTTCCCTCTCACTTTTACTCCTGATTATGACAGAAGCGTGATTCAGCAATTAACTAACCACACTACCTGTAACACACACACACACACAAATAAATTTATCCCCACAATTTGGGCGGCATTTGAGGCTTTTTCTTGAAAGACTATACATGCCGTATGTGTCAGATTCCGGCCAGATGTGTGCGATATATATATATATATATATATATATATATATATATATATATATATATATAGTCAACATGAACATCTATGGTTTACAAGGAAAAAATCACTTTTTATGCTGCAACGTACTAAAATGCAGGCTCATGACGCCTTTCACTATGACAATAGGAAGCTAACAATACACCTTATCGTTAATGAGATACAACATAAAATTGCTAGTAAGATAAGTCTTTAATTTTTTATTAATTATCTGTACTTGTGCAATTGTAAGTGCACAATTAGTTTATCAGAAGGTGTGATTGAGTTGAACTAAATGTTCATAGGTAGTGTAAATTCATCTAACACAATCGTAATATATAGGTCTATATCAGTGGCACATATTGTAATCACGTACTACCCTAGCCATAGGAGATAAATACAAGTTCTGATTGGTTGAAGTTATTTATTTCTCGCCACGTAATATACATACATACCCTCTATAGCATAAATCATACAGCAACGGCTGTCTGTCGTCATAGCAAAGCATGCAAGCGCACGTGCAAGTAATGAAAAACCGCTTTCGGTATGGGTCAGGATTTCGTAAAGGGGCGGATGCGTGCCATGAACTACTGTAGTCATCACATCAGGGGTTCTATCATTCTAAACTATTTTACTGGAACATATATTGGTTCGTTTAGTCTGGATTTTTAATGGGGGGGAGTACCATGAAGTACTGAAGACCCAGGAGCTCGATCAATCTAAACTACTTTACTTGCAGCATATATTGGTTTGTTAGGACAATAAAATGAGGATATGTTAGTATTTTAATAACAAACTATGAAGAAATCTCGAAAAAAAGAACAAAAAAAAGTATTGAAAAAGATTTTATAATTTTTACGTTTCTTCCTCTGTTCATTTAAATGTAACAATTTTCCTTTCATTATGACCTCAACTATTATAAGAAGTGCCTATTCAATAATGTCTTGTAAAATATTTTACAATATCTGCGTTTCTCTGTTGAATCAAATGTTAACAGAACTTTCTTTCCACGTAACTTTTTTTTTCATTATTCCCTCAACTATTGTCCGCTCGAAATGACAGGTTAAAGGGGCAGTAGAAAATGTTTCTGAAATAACATGTTTGATACCGCAAAAAAAGCAATGACGAAAAATTATGATAAAAATGTCCATGCTGTTACAGAACGGCACTATGCTTTCGAAAGCTTGAAATTTCCCTGACTAGTAGACGAAATTCTGAAAATTCCGTAACTTTTCTAGACACTTCAAATTCCCTGACTTTTCCAGGATATCCCGCTCATTCGCCATCATGAATTGCAAATAATACAAATCTTCTCATAAGAAAGAGTGACCAAAAGCTTGCTCTATCTTTTAATTTTTAACGTTGATTCTTCTTTTCCTCGTTTCTTTTAGTTTCATTGTTCATTAACTTTTTCATTTCTGATTCCGAATGGGGGGAGGGTTGGACCCCACTTGGCTACGTGCCTGCATGGGTTCAAACCCGGTCTAAGCTTCTTTTTGATTTTCGTAACACTTTTATCATTAAAATAAGATTTAAAAAATACTCATTTGCCCTGTGTAAAAAATGATTTACTTACGTTACAAAACATAGCTGGGCGTCAGCGAGCGAAGGGGGTTAGAATCCCCGCAGGGCTCGTTTAGTTCCTCGTTGAACCCCCATGATAATACCACGTAATATTACGTCGCACTCGGGTGGTGCAACTACGGTATAAATCTAACCTCACTTACTTCCTTGTGGCCAGCTTAAAACAGTTGGCTAGGATCAAGCGGGAAAAAAATATATGCATATCACTGAGACTAACCCGTGGGAAAAATCCCATTTTGCTGAAGTTTTTTACATCAATTTTTCGGGAAGATAAAGGGATTTTTTCGAAATTCACCACATTTATGGGATTTTTGATAAAATCATTTAAGGGAGAGAAATAGGTATTATGAATCATTAATAACTGTGAAATCCGTGTTAATTGTTAAATTTTGTGGACGAAATTGATTGTTATCCGAAAAGTGCATGTGGTATGTGGAGTGAGAATCATGTGTGATTCTCAAAAATCAGGAATAAAGAAACATATATTGTACTGCATGCCTGACAATAAACTATTCTTGTTTTCAATTAAGGAGAATACTTATTCATAAACATGGAAGAATCCTTATCCAGATATTGAAAAAGTCAGTACTATAGAAATATTTTCATAAAGTATTGTTCCTATAATCAGTATTATGTGTGGAAGTGAACGGCAAAAAAAGGGGATTTTCTGCCTCTCGAGAATGTTTGAGGTTGCCATTATTGGTATAAATGACAAAGTGCTATCTCTATTCTATACACGTTAGAGATGGCAGCAAAAACAAACCTACAGATGTACGTACAAACTTAATTTCTCTTTCTGGCCATAAGTAAATACGGAATTGCAACTGTTTGATTATCGAATACCGAAAAGTAATCATTCTTACCGTTTTGGAAGATAAAAATAATAAAAGCATGCATTATATTCCGTAATCTCCTAACTTTCTCCTGGCATTTCAGTGGTTTCGCCAGAGCACACTGACGTGTCTAAGTACATCGCTTGAAAATGTTTGAAGAAATTAACACCATGCAACGTCCGCCCACCCTCCAGGTTGAGTGAACTTTTGGGTTGTTTTGGAACGAGGGTATAACGAGTAAATCCTACCCCCATCAGGAATCGAATCCAGGTCATGCGGTTGCAAGTAGATGCCCTACCGACTGGGCCACCGCGGTTCCAATGGAAGCATCAATAACAACCACGCATTAGTTATAGGTGTATATCAAATAAGGCTTTAATATTCAAAATGATTGAATAAATTAAATTCATTACACTCTTTGTCAGGAAACCGAATTATATCTAACACCAATCTGAACATTTGATATCGTATCAAAGATAAGTAAAAATCCTGTGGATACAAACCCTTTTCCTCTACGATACGCTGTTATTCTTCTAACAAACTACATCAAGATGTGTTTCTTTTTTCTTATGTTAACCAACTCATCTAATCCTGTCTCCGCTTTAATGCTCAATATGTGTTAAAAACTCTCACCCTCAGCCATTAACACAAGACGCGAACTTTCTGATTGTTGTTGGTCGATAGAATCCGGAGTCCTGCCTTCTTCTTTTCTCTCTCCACGGCTAAGATATTAAGAGCCTGAGATCGAGTTTATTTGCTTGGTAAATTGGTTTCATCGTGGTTTTTGTGTACTCAGTGGAGGGAATGGTGTTCTCAATCTTTCCTACTCATTTTTTTTTTTAAAAAAGAATGAACAGATTAGGCGGATCTTTCTTCATAATGAAACCAAACACGGATGACTGGCAGAATTAGGTATCCTACTTTGACTCTTTTTATCGGCTATAAAGCACTGTTTTCATGTTACTTAATACTTTCTCTCTTACCTATACATGATATTAAACAATTATTGATCGTTTGCACATAGTATTCCTGTGTATTTTACAAGAAGTCTGATCATAAACTGTTCCAATATTCGTGCGTTTGATTTCTCATTATAGTAATGTTATATTACCATTTAAACAAATACAGGGTGTCCAATATACAATGCAACCCGGAATTTGGGGTAGTAGAACTTTTGAACCGGGAGCGGTATACAAATAATGGTTATACCAAAATAAAGCCTTGTTCACATATAGTCTAAAACTAGGAAGCAGCGATTGAAGTACACTAGGAACCACACAGTATTGCCTGTTGTAACCGAAGGTGTAAATCAATTTTTTTACAAGTCACGTAAATTGACTCATAACTCATACGTATAGATGTTCTGTCGTTAATTTTCAGTTTGTATAGTTGGAGTAGATAAGAAACTATGGAATGGAAAAAGAATTTTTCATTTCCTTCGATAACAAATCGGATGAGGCCTCTGTAAGGGGTTACTAGGGAAAACGTGGTTTTTATAAATTAACATTCTGAATTGGCAATAGTGCTGATGTTTCAGTGCATCAAAAAGTGCGTTAAGAATCTGTCTACATTATGCAATTCCTGAAAACAATAAAAAAGAAACTTTGAAATTATCGTGATAAAACTTTTACTTACATGCACATGGAAACACTGCTATTCATTGAATCAAAACGGGGGCACTTCCAAAAATCTGCCGTACAACTGATAATTCAGTTCGTGATGAATAGCAATGTTGCCGGGTGCATGTAAGTAGCAGTTTTATCACGATAATTTTATATGATATTAACTACAATTGAAGAATGAGAGAATGATCGCACAGTGGCACAGCATTTACTTCTGTTATGAGGGGTCCCTGGTTCGATCCCAAACCGTGTGCTTTAAGGTGGACAACATCGTGTTCGTGAGTTTTCTTGAAGTTTTCCATTTCCTTCTGATATTCTCATCCATTACTTTAATTCAATTCATTCACTTTCATCAATCATTCATTCCGTTAGAATACAGCACATAACTCTTGGACGTGTTACTAAAAGATTTTATATTTTTTATTTTCAGCTGAAGGTTTCTTTTTTTACAACTTTAGTTTACAAGTAGTGGTGCGTCACCGTTAGGAAGAGACAAACATTAATCTGCTATTTAATAGCGTACAGTGCACAAATAAATAAAACTTTCTGCCAGCAAAATAAAAACTATTCATTTTTATAGGCAACGAAGGACATAACATTTAGCGGCACAATAGTTTAACTTTTCTCGAGAACATCAGAGCTTACCCTCCCCTCAAGCACGTTCATTTTCTTTCGTTCCATGTTCTCTGACTACTGATATGCCTTATATTTATAGAATACATAATTGAGTAAAACAGAAATTTTATACCAAAATACAGAAATTTTATATATAGGGTGGGTGCGCCATATATGAAATACGTTCCTAATATGAAATACCAGATTATTTTGTCTGCTATGTTCTGCCACTGAGTGGACTGTACGTAAACTTGTACATCGTGGCGCCCTTAACCTGCGCATGAGTGGTTTGCTGCCGAACGATAACAAGCCATTTTCTTTTGTTGCAGAATATTTTTCTGAAGAACTTGAGTTTTTCGAACGTATCTTTCCAGACTGCTGAATGTACACAAACAGTTATGTATTATTGTTGAGTTTGTGATATTTAGATTACATAAATAGTGTACATTAAAGGCATAAAGATTCAGTACACACAGAATCACGTAAGCGTGTGTAGGAAGAGAACTATCCAAAATGGCGATTTTCCCAATATGGAATACTAGCAGGATCCTAATTTGGAATATTCCCAATTATAATAATTACTACTGCTACTCTTAAAGAAAGAAAAAAAGAAAGGAGGTGGGCGGATAAGGGCCATTTTTCGCCCATCAGACAACGGAAAAATGAAGTGTCCGATTCCGACAAGTTTGCAATGTATTTGTATACTAGAAGATCTGTTGCATATGTAAAAATAGTAGATACGTGATAAAGAAAATAGTAAGTCATAGAAATGAGAGCCCAAAAAGAGTTCGTTTCTGCATTTTGCGACATTTTGGTAATGTTTGCTGTCTTTGATGGAGGCTTATAGGAAGAAGGAGTCGATGAACCAAAATAAATCTGACTCGTCATAATATAACGCTGTGTAACCTTTGATATGAGTACTAACTGATTTTGGTTCAGTGTGTCCTTCTACCTATTAGAGAACAAAATGTATTGCGCGAGAGTATAGAGTGATGAATACCGTTTATACGCTGTAATGTACGAGTTCAACTGGAGACTCCAGCTCTGATGTTAGTTACCGATTGTGACTGAAAATACATGCTCAGCATGTCAATAAAATATATAAAAAATGTATTGTTTGCGCGAATATGTGTGTAGGGCAGCAAAAATAGAGAGAGCACGTTATGGAGTATTGAGAAGGCGTGTCATTTCTGAAAGAGGTATGAGTAAAAGTGCAAGCAGGAAAACCAGTCGCAGAATGGCATGAAATTCTGTAATAGATATATATATCGAAGAATCATACATACAACGCGTCAATGAAGTACCGATGGGAAGTCATTGATATGTTATATTGCAGTACTGAGGGAAAGATTAAAAACAACGACCAACAATAGCTACCTGATGTATCCGATCCTTACATTCACGAGCACTTAAGTGACAAAAGTATGTACTCTCTGTACATACATCATGACGATGCTTCTGTTCTCCGAGTTCAGTGGTACTGTCAATGTAAAGTAGGCGCACGGGTCGTCGGAGTTGTGGGCATGTTGCTTCCGTACTATGGTTTCTGGCTTACTGGCGCCACAATTCCACCGCAGTTAAGAAACCAAGTCTAGAATATACTCATACACTACAAGATGCCGCAGCTGCACGATGGTCCAGTGGCGATTCGGATGACGACAGCAAGCACGATGTCTAATCTGCAAACTAGCTACAAGTGTCTCCAGCTATTTGATTATTATCTATGCTTGATTATTTCCGATGTAATATATTGATCTCATAGTCGTAGTAGACTTCATTCTTCTTATTCTTGTCGTTAGCGTTCTATTTACTATTGCTTTCTCGGATTCCAACTCATGACATTAGTGTTTACGTTCCTTCATTAACACACGACTTACGTCTTTATTTATTTATTTATTTTTTTTTTTTACCTCTCACTTATAGCGGTTTCCGTCAAAATATATTTGTTTTCTTATTTTTATGAGGTATACTATTGGAAACCATGCATTTCACATCTCGGGCCTGATGGGCGAAAAATGGCCCTTATCAGCCCACCTCCTTTATTAGGTTAAGGAAAGGAACAAAGGAAATGTTCGGGTCTCGAACTCCGAGATCACATCGGCCTTTAAGTTAAGTATACGAATTGAAAAGGACTCGACCCTGGCCTAAGGAAAAAGTATCATCCCGGCATACGCCTAATGATACTGAGGAAAAGCAGGGTAAACCTCACCAAAGGCCGGCGCCAGGATAGGCGGTCTGAGCAGGGATCGTGCCCATCCTCGAATTATCCAAATATCGCATTGTAGACAAATGAGCATGTTTTGTTCTAGTATTCCATTTTAAGAACAGGTAGTGTTCCATATTCGGAGCGGGGTGTGCCTAATATGGGAAATTGAGTTTCTTTCAATTTTGTAATATTGTAAAAAATCATTAATGAAGAACAAACTTTCATACTTGTATTTTGTTTTGCAAAGGTACCACAAGTAGTATGATGTATAATATTTTTATCCTGGAATAGGCACTTCTGAGAAATAAAGAAGAAACAAAAAGTATTCCATATTCGGTGCCTTTACCCTATACATCTAATCATAATTTTAGGCCGCATTTTACTAATGGTACCATGTACTGTTTGTTGCCTTGCTAGTGCCATGATTATATACTTCTAGAAGCCATGTACAGTATATCAATGTCAGTTTAATATGAAGGTATGGTTCCCGTAAACCATCAATCTTTAGATTTACAAATTAATAGTTTTTTTTCCATTTTGTTCGAAAATTACTCGTGAGTTTCACACTTACACTTATCATTTTATTCAGCTGAGTAAGATCTATTGATTGGTTCATGCGCGGATCCAAGGGGGGGGCTAAAGGAGCTATAGGTTCCCCTCTTGACGCTAATTATACACTAGAAAAAATGGGCTTCAATCCTGCTTTACACTGGATAAAATGGCAAACTATGATTTAGCGTCTCTCTTGATCAGATCCTGGATCCACCACTGGATTGGTTCGTACCTATATCTCATCTTTGCATATTTTTTTTTTAGTTACACGTTAATAAATACTGAAGAATTTAAAATGATTTTCTGTACTATCTATATATATAAAAGAGAACGCACAAATCCTTTGTTACCTCATCACGCTAATACGGCTGAACCAATTTCTTTTATTTTTGGGGGGTTATTAGGATTTGGACCCTAGATGGTTTTTATCATATCACTTTAATTTTTAATTACCAGTGTCTTGAGATAATTGACCATTCAAGTGTCCATAACGTACAAATCCTTTGTTAGTTCATCATAGGTAAAAATAAACGTATTTATATGCAACCCGCATGACCGTGTCACTCGGCGGGTTAACATAAATGACAGGCGATATAATGTTAACATTTACTGCAATCTACTATGGTTTTTATCATATCACTTGAAAGCGAAAACTTCCGGGGTGACCGCAGCGAAGCGGGGCGGGTTAACATAAATGACAGGCGATATAATGTTAACATTTAATGCAATCTTCTATGGTTTTTATCATATCACTTGAAAGCGAAAAAGTAAAAATTATCTAAGTAACAAAGTTTATTGCGTTCCGGGGTGACCGCAGCGAAGCGGGGTGAACGCTGCTAGTTCTATATATATAAAAGAGAACGCACAAATCCTTTGTTACCTCATCACGCTAATACGGCTGAACCAATTTCTTTTATTTTTGGGGGGTTATTAGGATTTGGACCCTAGATGGTTTTTATCATATCACTTTAATTTTTAATTACCAGTGTCTTGAGATAATTGACCATTCAAGTGTCAATAACGTACAAATCCTTTGTTAGTTCATCATAGGTAAAAATAAACGTATTTATATGCAACCCGCATGACCGTGTAACTCGGCGGGTTAACATAAATGACAGGCGATATAATGTTAACATTTACTGCAATCTACTATGGTTTTTATCATATCACTTGAAAGCGAAAACTTCCGGGGTGACCGCAGCGAAGCGGGGCGGGCTAACGTAAATGACAGGCGATATAATGTTAACATTTAATGCAATCTTCTATGGTTTTTATCATATCACTTGAAAGCGAAAAAGTAAAAATTATCTAAGTAACAAAGTTTATTGCGTTCCGGGGTGACCGCAGCGAAGCGAGGTGAACGCTGCTAGTTTAGTTAATAAAAATATTATTTCTTTCTATTTTCAAATTACTTAACTGACTTTTATTTTTGTGATGCATAAATTGAATTTAAATCTTTCATTTCATAAAGTGGCATCGAACAATGCGGTTTTGCGTATACTGGGCGTGTCTTGGAATCAAGCGCATTACGCAAAGGATGCAGAATTGGTTAAATCGTAAACATCAACATTAACAAAAAGCTATGAGCGGAGAGAGGATAACAATGGGGAATGGATAAAACGGAAACCCAATCGGTAAGTATATACATGTGTATATTTGTGTAGGGGGGAGATGAACATTCCAGAGCTCCTTTGTACCTATGCCTGGTTAGCTTACGCGTATTCGCCGCAGGAGACCTGGGTTGATTTCTGGTGCGTGCTCATCTGGTTTGGATTTCAAGTTAAGCTTTACATCCACGTCTCTAGTGATGAGGTCTTGGTCTTGCAGTTTTTGTGTCTTGCATACAAGACCAAGATCAGGAATCCCAATGCAAGACCAACACCAAGACCATACCTGCAAGACCAAGACCAAGACCAAGACTCTTGCGCAAGTCTTGCACAAGTACCGGTACTACCTGAATTCTTTCACAGAATGTAAAAAAGAGACAAATCGTTACATCTTTCACTTTAATTTCTTGGCTTCAGTAAAAATAACCGTTGGAATGAATGTTTCCAGTAGTTTATGCAATCCGTGTGAGTCGATCTGAACCTGTAGCATATAGCTACAGTACATCGTTTTCTGAAGCGGTTGTTCGTGTTTTTCATAGTTATTACTCGTTTTCAAGCCACACAGGTGTCATTCTAATCAAAGCTTGTTACACACAAATAAATGTATAATTGGTGCTAGATTACGATGCACTTCTGCGTTTTTAAACAATGAGGATTACTTATCGGAAAGACAGACACTTTTCTACAGGTGTGTGTTATCTGGAGTGAACTTAAACCTTTGACCTTCGACCTGGGAAAGTTTGTCGGTTCGTTCTGGGACAAATATAACAGAAGAGGGATTTCTGTTTCACCCTTCAGTTGCTTTGCCCCTGGCGTCTGCAGACGAAACGCCACAAACGTCCAGTAAGAAGAAATTTGCAAAATAAAAAAAAAACGCAAGCGGTGAGCGCAAAATGTTTCATGTGTACTTTCAAGTTGCTGCAGGAAGTGGGGAGCATCACTATGGATTATGCAAATTATGCAAAAAATCGAAGAATAAAATGGCAATACAAATGAAAAACAGTAAACCTTCAGGGCTGAAATAACATGTTTTATCAAAGCATAAGAACGAAGCGCAGGAACTATTTCCATTAAAGCAACAGCAAACTCGAAATATTGCAGATTTCTTTAAATCTGGTTTGATTATGATCAATATTATTTTAATTTTCTCTCTCCTTTTTGGGCCAATATTGCTAATCTTCATCATCATCACCATAGCTGATCTGCATTATTGGCAGGTCACTTGCTGCAACTGAGAAGCTTCGATGCACGGTGGTCCTCATCTAGTCTCTTCGTCTTGACGCAGCAATTTTCTGCATTAATACCTTCCTTCAACTACAGTCCCCTTTGCCTTTTCCTCTTTTTCCTTCTACCATACCCTCTATCACCTCGATTCCACGTAGATACTACATCTTGTCTTATAATCAAAGAAATCAGTCACATCTATTTTCACCTCCTTCTGGTTGGTGGAGCATCATATTTTCAGCAAATGCGCCATGAACCGAAACAAATAGTAATCTAAAAGGTAAAGGTAAGGACTATGTGTCGAGTGAGGCATCTGGACTATTGTATTGCATTTTTCGAGCCGAATGTGGTTTTGCATTCTCCTGTTGCAGTAGGTCGCGCTTTTGGTTCACAAATGCATGATATATTAGGCATAGTGGAGCATATACTCACTCCAATTAATGGAACTACGTTTAGAAACGAACTCGAAGAAAATTATTCTGTCTTATTTCCACCATACAAAGAGGATAACTGTTCGCAACGACACTATTTGACGACCAGTTCTGTAAATTACCTCTTGCTCAACTGTTGTTTTGTACATTCGAATTTCCAGAACACGTTCGTTCCGTCGCACGTGACAATCCGTTTCAGAAAATGCACATCATGCCAATTTTACAATAGTTGTCAGTGCACACCTACTCTTTTCTTGGCCTGAGCTGGGGTCAACTCATGTGACACGATACGGTAGCACCTGATGGTTTTTTTTCGAATTCGTGAAGATGACACATTACAGCGGACTGAAACATACCAAGATAATCATCACATGCTAGTGGATGTAATTTCCTCAGTGGCGTGTCGTATGACCTCAGAATCTGGCTGGACCTTTGGTGATCTTCGATGTTTTTACAAGCTGCACGAAATTTCTGGAACCAACGTGCTGAACTATGGTTCATTGAACCTTCCCCTTTTTGTGTGACAAATGTTTTGGCTTACTCCGACAGGATTTTGCCGAGTTTGAATTCATGCAGTAGAAGCTCACTATCAGACGCTGTTGAACACTCATCGTCACTGGAGTGTGGCGCTATCTGAGTTAATATTCTGTTTGGCAGACTACGTATTGAGCCAGTTTGATCTTGTATTTACGGTTGATTAATGCGTTATAAGCATGTCTGCTGTTTAGGTTTAGGTTTTATTGCAAGACTTATGACAAACTTTGTAATTTCCATTTCCCAAACATGTACTTGATGGAAACGAGATATCCGATTTTTCAAAATCAGGAAAACTCTATTGTAATTGTACTATTATGAAAGTTATGACTCAAAAAAGACAATGAGTTCAGATTTCGTTTTCGATTTACCCATTCAAGTCATCTTTGATCGAGAAAACTCAGTACTGTGCCCAGCGGCGCAAATCTGTCTTCAACATTAGGGGGGACAAATAAAACTTTTTTTTTTTTTTTTTTTTTTTTTTTTAGTTAAGCAATGCTCAAAATATTTGTGAAGTTGAAAAACAATGCTTGGGGGATCAGGGGAGCAGAGTTGTCTTCAACATTGGGAGGCAGGCAGATTTGATGCTTATTCTAAGGGACATCAATTCTATCTCACTTCCCTTTGTAGTAATAGGACACAAATCATCTCATTCCCCCCCCCCGAAAACCACATTCAAATCGGATTATTGGGGGTGACAGTCACCCCAGTTCCAAATTGCCCCTACGGGATTTGCGCTAGTGACTGTGCCACTCAGAGCTGTGTCAACGGAACATTATGTTTATAATAAAGTATCCTCCCTGTAGACTTTCTGCAGCAGGCGTCTTGATCGCAAATTTTTCAAATTAAAAAAAAAAAAAACTTCATCGCTTATTGTTATTTGACGTTACTTTGCATTTTAAACGTTACGCGACGGTCGAAATACTCTCGGAAACGATCAGCTATCTATAAAAGCTCAGAGCCATCTGATTGCCAATAAATTATTTACCTAACATCCTCTACCAAGTGTTACTCTCGGAGACTCTGTACCCTGCCGTTTCTGATTGACCCCCAAAAATCAGTCTCATTACTTTTTGGGGCATCTTTGTATTTTTATCTATACCAAATAAAAACTGAGTTTAACATCCCATTTTTTTGTACTATTGGCCGAAGGAAATAGATGAAGAAACGTGTATAGCACTGATGCAAATAAGCAACAAAATTTTACTCGCCCAAGAAAAAGGTTAGTAGCCCACATCCCACAACAGAAATCATTTACTTACCTTCGGTATGATGTTAAATACTCGGCCCGGGCGAGTGGTTATTTGCATCCCTGCTGTATAGCCTATAGTGATTTTCATGATTATGGAAGAATTGTACTATTTCTGATATAAAGTCATGCCAATAATGTTGCTAGTAATTGAGTTTTTGTGGTTTTAGCGTCCCGTTCAGTAGCGATGCTATATCAGATGTAGACCTAAGACCCTAACAATTTAACGCTCCTAATAGTACATAGTTAAGCTAAGGTGTGTCACTACCGTTCAATCTGATGTCAATAGATGTCGCCAGCATCTAGGTGGCATGTAGATATAAAACTATTCTAACATTTTATTTGTAACTTAAAAATTAGATTGTTTCACTTTAATTATTTCGAAACAGAACTGGACTGTTTAAATTTGATTATTTCTAAATACGGCAAGCGCAATAATATTATTTAGATTTTAGCATTACATTGGGTGTATTTCTACAGTAATACATTATGACGAAGCAATTGCAACTTTGTCAATTAGTAACATTTTACTGTCACTCATTTTAACTTACAATCACTCAGTGATATATTTACCTCCACTATCTATGACCTGCCAACGTTCAGGTAGCAGTCAAAATCTTAAAGTCTTTCAGAACGTGGATCATCAAAGTCAAACCGTCCTGCTCACAAGTGGGAAAACCATTTCTGTGGTGCTCTTTCAGCAATTACTTCATTTCCGTACATTGCATAAATTGTTCTCAAAGCTTCTGCTGCACTGGATCCTCGGTTAAACTCGAAGAGTAAAATGTGACGAAAATGATTACTTTTCTCAACTTGACATTCCATGTTAATTTGTCTGACAATAATACGTTCACAGTCAAGACAACCTGTGTTTCACAACGGAAATTACCAAGGATGTTATAAATAGAGAATCTATCCATATGCAGCTTCAACCTATTAAATCGATGAAGCCAAAAAACAATTGAGCATCGGCATGTCTGATTGGCTACTCTCGTTTCTGCAATTGTTTGGTTGGATACTTTCGTTTCTGCGATGATTGTTGGCTTAAAACATTGCGCTCCTATTGATCGGAGTGGGCAGAGTAGGGGTGTCGAAACTGTGACGTATGGCTTCAAGATTTTGTTGTAAGGGCAGCTCCTCTATTTTATAAGATCCTTGGAAATTACAATGAAAGAACGGAATAATGATAAACAATCGCTTCACGCTGCATTGTTGCCAACCAAAAGGAATGCCGCACGAACTTTTGGGTTGCGTGGACGCATCCGGTTGCGAGTTTCGGGAAGCATCGACCTAATACTTTGCTGTTTATTAGGATAAGCAAAGAATGAAAACCTTGAAACAAGTATGATTTTAACTTAGGGTCGTAAACTTGGCCGGTCGTAAACCTGGCCGGTTATCAACAAAACAACTATTATAGTTAAGATAGCGCAACAAAAGTGAAGAACTCTGAAAAACACAAAGATGACAATACTCACTACAAATGTACATGATCTGGTATATTGAACCAAAGTCCTTGGCTACCAAAGATGAGGAATTTGTGCTTTCCGCAGATATAAATACGGTTTATTACAGATATACATTGGAAAGATGGTGTAGAAACTTCTTACATCTCCCCAAATCTGATTTGCTGCCAATGCTACAGTGAATGACGAAAAATTTGCATATAGTGGCCTCAAAGCTCGTGAATTTAATCCGTTCCGCAACACTACGATCGTAATCCGGAATTATTTCTGTCATTTAAATGTATGTAAATATAATTAATTCGTTCTAGCCACGAAAACGTGGTAGTGTTTGTATTTTATTTACATGTTTAATTACTTTTATGTGATGAAAAATATAAAATAATAATAACATTTCCTTTTTAAAATCCATAAGCAACACTAAATTAAGCAGAACAGTGTGCAGCTAAAGAAAAACATAAAATTAGAAAAAGAACAAAAAATAGTTTCTGAACGCTGTACTTTGACAAATTAATTAATCCTTGAACCACTCGACCGACCTCGTTCAAATTTTCAAGATAAATGAGGTTCGGGTCTGGGATGGTTTTTATCGTTTCATTTTGAAGGTGCAACTTAGAGGAGGTAGAGGGTTAGATGTATAAAAATAATCGAAAATTACCGATATTAGTGTCGAATGTATAGTTTTCGAGGTTGCTGAGACGAACAGTGACATTTCCGATGCTATTTTAATCCAAATTCAGGCCCTACTAGTCGTCCTAAGTGCGACTGTGAAATGTACAAATAACTGAAAATGACCGATATTAGTGTCCAAATCATAGGTTTTGGGGTCCATAAGTTGATTGATGATAGTTTTGATGCTCTTTGTCTATAAAATGAAACGTATTATTCCCGTTAGAAGAACGCGTATTCTGCTAGTTGTTCTTAAATCGATTTGTTCGTGAACCAAGGGGTACGCAACCGTGAGTCCACTGTATTTTATACTCACAGTGACTCTACTTTCTTTCGTTTAAGATGGACCAGAATACACCAAAAGTAAATATCCCATTGAATGAGTTTTGACTGAAAACTGAACTGGACTATATCCTCCAAATGTGGTACATAAAGAACAAACACTATTTCATTCTTTTACGTACTTGTTATGCTGGATGGTAAAGTCGTTCACAAACGTATTTACAATATATCACAATGAGTCGACATGATGAAAGTAAAATTCGTCCTTTGGCAACACTGAATTTTCCGTTTATCCTGCGAAGACCGCAGCACACACAAAACTCGTTCTCCTATTGTGTAATCCGCTCCACAAACACGAGAACCGTTTTTACTAACCCCCGTCAACGAAAAGAAATTAAAGAAATTTGACTTTTGACTCTGGAACGGTTTTAACGTGAAACAATTCTAGGATTTTCTGATTAAGGGGAAAATATCCCTCGTTGCATTTGCCAGTAAATCCTAACCAATCCTCGATTTAATTCTATTTAAGGCCTTCGCTTGGAAGCCATAGTATTACTTTGTTGAGTGGTAACAAAATCTGCTCCAGAGAAACACGAATACGAATCACAAAATGTTATGGGAGGATTCTGAGCTAACAAATTCATACATTTTTTTTTTCAGTTTGGATTTGTATCCTTTCTGTTTAATGAGATTCTAGCAGGCTTTGTGAACATAAAGGTGTAGTGTTCTCTATATAACAGTGCTATTGTAAGTTTTCCTCTGATTTTCCATGAACTATAGTCCCATTCACATACAGTTTATTCATTTGAGGGACAGATGGCTTAGTCGTAGAACGCGCTCACTTATGGTGCAAAAGGGCTGTGGTTAGATCCCATGACATGAGAGTTTATGGGGAATAACTTCGTATTCGTGGATTTTTCCAGGATTTTCCCGTTTCTTCCGAAATTCTCATTCCACCATCCGCTTCCTTTAAACTAAAGCGCATAATTACGGATGTTAAAACTGAATAAAAATATTGCTTTACTACGATTTATTTACGTTGTGTTTAGATGTAATTGCTAAGACTATTATACGACCTGCTAGATTGACTTTTATTTAAATTTTAGAGAATCTAGAACGATCCCTCTAATTAAAGTTAAGAACTGAACAACTGCAGTGTATTCAATGCTGTCCTACCGGGAACGAAACACAGGACCTCGTGTACCGTAAGCATGCCATGATATACTAAACACATTACATTTGAGGATTGGTCGTACTTTGGAAGGAAGTAATTTTTGTTTATAATGATCATGTCAATAGACCTATTTACTTGGAGAAAGGCAGAAACACACAAGAGAAGACAAAACCTAAACGTTCTGTATATTAAGGCGTTATATTCCCTTGCTCATGTAAGTTCGATTAGTGGTCTATTTACTTCAATACCTGCCTCTTCACTTATTTTATTTTCCTTTGCATCTTCTATTTTAACACACATTCTTATGATCAGCTAGTCGTTATTTCTCAGAGCTCCTCCGTGGCTGAGAGGTTATCCTACGCGCCTTTGGTGTGGGAGACCCGGACTCGATTCCCGGAGGGAATTCACGTTATACAATAGGACCCATCTCATATAGCCTCGCTGCTAAAGGGACTTTACACTCAATTAACTCAACTCAACTCGGAATTTCTCAGCCACTTTCTTTTCGTGCTTTTTCGATTATAGGTATACGTAGATATTCCAGTCATGTAACTATCTATAATGGGATCGAGAAAGCGATGTGTTTTCCACACATTTCTTTTGAAGGTGGGTGGAAGCTGGTTATAGTTCAATTTATTAATTTATTTTAAAATTACTTCATAAATTTATCGCTATATACAGAACAAACTAAGAGGTTAGAGCAGGGCTCAAAAGTGGTGTGGAAAGGAGCAATATTGTTATCAATTGAATTTAACAATAGCTTGTTAGTTGATGGTTTGTTTTGGAGTTTAGCTTCCATTCTGTAATAAGGCTATATGGGACGTGAACCTATAACTTAATGTGGGATCTAAATCACATAAGCTTCACTGAGAATCGAAAACGGATCTCTCTGCCAAAGACAAGTATGCTAACCAGATAGTCACGAGAAAATTCGATCTATAACTTGTGTTCGATCTATAAATGGCTCTGTAGCTCTTTATTGTTACACATATACCAGGAATCGTGTGCTCTAGAAATGTAGTTATCAGGAAAGAACTACGACACTGTGAGAAGGCAGCACTCACGAGATATGGTAGAGGCCGTTACACTGTAATACTATTGTGCAAAGTGAATATAAGATGACGGAATGGTCCATCTTAAAGAATTATGATCGTGTCAGTGCTCTAGGTAGGTTTGAGGCAAATCAAAGTTAAAGAGATGTTGCACTTTTATTAAGAAGTGTGAATTTTTCCGATTTTCAAAATCCATTGTTACCAAAGGAGCAACTGTGTATGTGCGTAGTAGAGGTTGTGGAAAGTATAGAAAAGTTTAGTAATATTGGAGCATAGGCCAGTTCCCATTCCCCAAAAAGGAATTGATCTACCTCTGAAGTCTAAATTGCTCATGCGTCTGCAAGTACTTGTGATGTCCATTTGTGACGAGTAAATGGTTTGGAGTTCCATGTGTGAAAGCCAGCGAAGTGTGTTCATTATCTCCCCACCACCACCATTTGTGCAACATTAAGAGTAGTGTAGTTTTTCAGTAACGTGCGAACAAACCAGCACACTTTGCGGCACCTATTGCGTTGTTAACGTTCCCACGAAACATGGGAGGCTTCGTCTAACTGCATCCATGAGCATTCTGTGTCCTCTGAAATTAAAATAGATTGATGTTTAATGGCCACATAAACGACACGGCTATTATTTGTTTACATCACTAACCATCTGCATTCTCTTAGACGTTTTATTCTACTTTACGTGTCTCCAATCATATTTGGGGACAATCACAATCAATGATGATTTCAATTCTACCGAAGGGGAAAAATAAAAGCAAGTGGAAGTAGAACTGCAAAAATACTGGTAACACACGTTGAGCAATATCGAAGATATGCTCCGGATGGATTTTGAAGCTCCGGGCCAAATTCCTCCCATGCCATTCCCTGATAATGATTCCCTGTGAGAAACAACTTCTGTACTTATGGTAAAGTCGGTTTGTCTCTTGTGACAGTTGTTATGTTACCGTAGCAACACTGTAAATTTATCACTCTGAGTGGGGAGAAAGGTGTCAAGGTATCAAGCTTCTTTGTTCAATGAAGGAGTGAGATAATCAGATTATATAATAACGAATACATTCTTTCTACAGTGACTAAGGTTGTTACTGAAAGCAGGTGGCATTGAGTCGTTTCCACGAAGAACACTCAAAAAACTGGGGGTCCTAGAATCCTCCGGCCCCGGGCTAGTTCGCCACTGTGTGACAACCGTCTTCCCTTTTGACTTCTCATCTCCGACAGTGTCTTTCATATAGTTAGTGGCATTTACTTCTATCTATTTAGAAACGTGGCGTACACGGATGTTGTAGCTGTCAGTGGACTGCACCTCATTTAGTCTCTGGGCTATATTACGTTCAGGTGGCGATTCTCATGACGTGCGAATTGCAGTCGACAATTCCATGAAACACTTTACATAACACTTTCTCTGATAGCCTCGAACAGATCCTTCTTATACGCTGGTGAAGAAAACGTCATTTCCGCTTCCTGTTTAGCTAGCTGGTTACAAACAAACCAGTTTGAACGCCTTATATAAAGAAGTTTCCGTGGCCTCTGAAAATGATTTGTTTCGCTTTTAGATATAACCATAATAGTTTAAGAGATACATACATTATTTTTTCGTTTTCCCAAAAACGAAATTAGAAATATTGCACTATATAATATATTGAAGAGAAGCAATAACAAAGCCGCACTGTACAACAAGCGATGTAATGATTAACTATGTGCCTGTGTTGGGCGAAAAGATATATCGCAATCTCTTTGAAGAACACTTTCTCTCCTTGCATATTCTGAAAGACAGAAATTAAAATACATATTCTTACCAAAAGCTCCCTTGCTCTCTTTTTTTTTTTCTTTTGCTTGTGACATTTTTATGCTACTTTCGCTAACTGTGTAATCCTATACTCAAAACACTCTAATATCGTTTCTTAGTAAACTGATAACTAAATCACACGTTTAAAAACATCGAACAGTGTCACCCCAGTATGGAGTATTATACTCGCCTGCCTCCGCTCTTTTTGAGCCTCACCAGCGCAAGTTTCATAACAATTTTACCTTTGTGGTAACGTGTAAAAATGTGAAACTTGATACAATTTAGATTTGCAGACAATGGATGATTTTAAAATTGATAAATCGCCGTTGCACATATATGTAAGACAACCGCATTTAAGTAAGCACAAACTAAATTAACTATATAGCTTACCGCATATGAATGTTGGTACAGGCAATGTAGTAAAGTTTAAAACAGACTTGTTAATTTATCTCATTTTGTTTGACATAAACTATAATTGTTCCATCCCATCGATCTACGCTAAGTGCGCTTGAAGAATACGCGATCATTTTTTGAAAATTTAGTCTAATCTACGAAAAAAGTTCTGTGTCAGAATAATAGAAAAATTTATTTATCTAGAGGGAGAACACAGAAATAGCGTTAAAAACTGTCATGTTTACTAAGAAGCTGAAATGAAATTTCTAATAGTGATTGCTACTACAGATTGGTGTAGTACCTGGCTTTTCGTACCTGTCTTTCTTTACACGCATACCGAACTTCACTGATCCCCCTGCCCCCTACAGATGCATCTTTACATGCGCTCGAGCTTCAAGCTGCCATGAATTACCATAGATGTAGTGTTACATGAAATGACCACCCAGAGTAAGTCGGTACGTGTTTCCGTTATGAGTTTTAATACATGTATATGCTGGCATGTTGCAAATCTGTACGCCGTTCATGGCAGATGCAAAGAAAATAATTCAGATAGCATTAGGACATTAAATAGGATACTTAGATAACAGTACGCACAGAAATGAAAATACCTGATTCTAATAGAACTTTGAACGTAGAATTCCAATCTGTAATCAGTTTTTCTCCATCACCCTCAGTTTCCCCGTGTCAGAAGAATTTTCGTAAAAATTCCCCTCAAATCTTTTTTTTTTTTTTTTTAACAATTTTTGTACCTGTACCTCGGGTACCCTTAGGTATATAAACAAACAAATTGTATTGTATGTTAGCTTCATTTATACTTAGTAAGCCCGCTAAGTTTCATAAGAATCGTATTATTCTTTCTAGAGAAATAAACATATTTATATAAAAATATGCTATGTGTACTGTTCAATTTACCATATTCGTTAGTGCAGATAAAAGCACATATAACTTCCAGGAAAATTACAATATAAGCACGGTTTATACCTCGTTGGACTTCCATTAAAACATATTTTGAATGATGTATACACCATGTCGCCATTTTTTGTAAGAGGGAATTTCTAGAGGGTTTTTGTTGGAAATTACCTTCAAAAAGTAGTTTATAAGATTTTTTGTCTCAACTTGCTATTGTATATAGTGATACAGAAACAGGAACTGCACTAAAACAGTTTTATGTCTACTTAATAAATAACGTTAATTTCATGTGAATCGCATTATTCTGTCTAGAGATACAAACGATTGTGTCTATTTATAGGTAATATAGAATATACTATGCAAGACTTTTACCAAACACAAAAGCCTAACGTTGACACATTATTGTCGGCACATAGAGAAACTAATTCAGTCTGATACTGGAAAAACTATATATAAAGTATTAAAACTCTGTAGAGGAGAAACGCTAAATACTGTGGACGTATAATGCCAATGTTTTTAAAAAGATATTAATGTTTCACATAATTTTATTCATACAGAATAATTAAGTTAGCAGCCATCTGGATTGTTCAATGTTTGACACAATGTTAAATAGTTTTATATATTCAAAGCAAAATAACAGAGTATTCATACAACTGTTATCACACAAATTTAATTAGGTTCATCTTATGTCTTTTTTTGGTTAAAAAATGTATGCGCTCCCAAGAAATTTCACGTAAACATTAACAACAGCTATCTCTAACAACAGCTGCCTTATGTCTCACGTCAGAAAATTTATTCAACAAAATTAGTTCGCAAACTTGCCGTCTACAAAAATATATAAGATACATAATAGAGATTAAACCATTGTAACTTCTTTAGAGATTAAACCAACGTAACTAAGTTATATTGGTGAATACTATCTTCGTTCAAAGCAATTTTCCTTTTCATCTCAAATCAGTGGTCTGATTTTTCCTACCTTTGTCTAATAAACGCTCGTTGTTTAATAATTCCACCTACATAATATAAGGAAAGCACCAGAAAAGTAAGTGTTAGTTCATTCAAAAAGCATAAATCGCTTTAAGTTTCAATTCCAAAATTAAAGAATCTCACTAATATGATATTAAAAGTTCACAATTAGATGAAATACCCGTTCCTCGCACAGGCAAATTAGATTTATGGAAAATGTTGGATCCCTTTCCTTGCTTAGAATACATATGGGAGTACCATTTAAAGTTAAATGGCATTTGGAAATGTCGCTGTTTATCTCAGCGTCTCCGAGAACTATGGATTGGACACTAACATCATTTGTATTCCAATATTTTTACGTTACTCTTTTTATCACCTTTCTCCCTCACTCCCACAGTGATGGGGATGAATTTGGACCTAAAAATCATCGAAATTGCTACTATTCATTTAAGTGACCCCAAAAGTTATGGGTCAGATCCAATACTGATAGTTTTATTTATTTTAATTCCCTCAGCCCTGCTCGGTCCTTGCCGAAAATGTGCTAGAAATCTTAGTTAAGCCAGTTTTTACTCATGCACCAAAAATAAAAACCAGTGCAGTGGTCCAGGAAGAGTTGGCAATCAAATATTTTAGATGTTAATTACTCCTTACCGCATTTCCCCCCTTGCCAAAAATGCGCTAAAACTTGAAGTTATAGAGTCCACTCCTATACCAAAAATCAACAAAACTGGAACAACAATCTAGAAGGAATTAGGGGATAAAATTCGTTACATTCATTTTCATAGATGTACCTTTAACATATTCCTTTCTCTCTTTTGTGTTCGTTCTAGACTTTCTAGATAGAAGCCCTTCAGTTGACCTCTCCTTAACGGTTTGATAGCTTCCACTTTCACTCTCTCGGGCACGTCTTAACACAAAACCTTATTAAGTGAAACCACTTCAAAGTACAACTTTTAATTAACAATAACATTTATTCATTCAAGGGGCTGCGGTGACTCAGTGGTAGAGCGTTCACCTCTGGTGCTAGGGGTCTCGGGTTCGATCCCAGCCCCCGCCAAGTGAACTTTGTGGTGGACAAACATCGTGTGCGTGAGTTTTCTCGGGGTTTTCCCGTTTCCTCCCACTTTCTTCATCCCACCATTTCATTCATTACTCATCATCACCGTCTCCTTTAGCCTAACCGGCATAACCGTGGGACGTAAAACTCAAAGATTTCATTTCATTTCATTTTTTATTCACTCAAAACTTATGTTTTGTATCTTACAAACCATAACAAAAGATAACGACCCCCGCACTAAACAATCTCGCTCCCATCTTTTGAATCATATCATGTTGCAGTTAATACGGAAACATTTGTGTATGGAATATGAACAAAGTTACAAAAGATGTTTTTGGAAAACTTCAAACTACTTCTACTGGAGAATGATTTAAATAGTTCTGAAAATACTAACCCCCAAGAATAAACACGCTTACGGACTTTTCAAGGAAAGTGGCTTACCTCATATTATAGGGTTGCTAATGAAATATTTATTTATGAAATAAGAAACAATATCAAACAGCTGCTCCCAAAGTAAAATATCCCAAAAGAAAACTAACTACCTTTTGAAGATTGCTTAATGAAAAATGACTTACGCCATATGGTAGGTTGTGAATGAATTATTTATTTATATAATGGGAACAAAATCACCTGAATCGTTCGGAAGAATAAACTAGCCCTTTCTGGATTTTCCTAGGAAAATGACTTCTACCATATTGCAGGGCTGTTAGTGGAATATTTACTAAAAGAAACACTAACCAAATTGTTAGAGCCAGTTTCGAGAAAATTCAAATTTTTATTTTCACCTTCCAGCAAACTACCTTTTTTTTTTTTTTTAGGGAGATGAAAAATCCGAAGTAATAAAACTATAATCTTACAAAAACCTTAAATTTAAAATTTGGTCTGGGTACACTGAACAGCATAGCCAGTAGGTAAGTGCACATACATTGAGATGAAAGGATGAACAGACATCCAAAACTTTTATTTGTCATGCAGAGGCTATAAAACGTGCAAATTCGTTGAACTCTTGAATTTGATTTTTCCACGATCACTCCTAGCACCGCTCAAAAGGAAAAAAAATCGAGAAATTTGGAAAGAAAATAGAGCAATACATTCCTCACTATTCGAAAAATTACTGGGGATGAAGAAGGAAAAACGTAACAGTGATATGCAGGATGATATGGTGTCTCAGTAGTAGAGCGACTAGGGAGGCTTCTGGTTCGATTCCAGGCCGTGTAGACTAAAGGAGACGGTGATGATGAGAAATAAATGCAATGGTGGAATGAGTAAAGTGGGAGGAAACGGGAGAATCTCGGTAAAACCCACACACAGAGTGTTTGTCCACTACAAAGTCCACATGGCGCGAGCGTGGATCGAATCAGGGACCCCATGCATCAGAGGTGAACGCTTTACCACTGACCCACTGCGGGCATTCCAGAACAATTGAGTTTATGGTGGAGAATATTGTGTATGTGAGTTTTCTGGGACTTCTCGCAAGTCTTCCCAAATTAACACCCGTAGGATGTAAAATTACAAATTTCATTTCATTTAACAGCGACATGCCTAAGAAGATTATGACAAATAACATCCAAAACGTGTCATACTTCAAGTAATAAAAACTTGGGTAGTAGATCTTCAAAGTTCTTGTTCTGCGATTTTCAAATTTGTTCTTAAATGTTTTTCTATATAATGGTAATATATTGTCAATCAGTGGATTTTCATCCGATATTGGCGATACCTTTTTACTGGTTTATAACCATGTGATTCCGATATTTAATTATAGCAAACAGAAAAGTTTATTTTCTCTCAATCGGAAGGTACATGTGTGTTAAATTAGGGCTAATTTTAATTGATTTGGTAAAAAAATATCTCGGCTTCTTTTCATTATTTGCTGCATTTGCACACTCTTCCTTGGAACAAATTCTAGTGGCGTTTCTGCTTCCAGCCTGGAAGACCTACGATACGTCTTACGTAAGAACATACGTCAGAACATTGCGATCATTAACAATTGTTAATGGCAAAAGCGAACATGTGAAAGGAAGTTACAGCGGAAAATGGCCATGACTGTATTATTAAACGTATAATATCATCTAAGCATTTCCCTGCTCGAAGAAAAATATTAATTTCTACATTAGTACGAGTTTGTTACTCTGTATTATTATAGGTAATAATCAATAGACTAGAAACCCATAATCCGTGACTGATTCGCCATTATGAAGTACAAATTATGATAGAGTGCTACCATCTATTCATAAAAGAATACAAAATAAACCTTTATACGAGGAAAGAAAAAATATATTTCTTTCCAGAATGAGATACTCGAAACATTTATATCTTAAACTAAAGTTTTATATTGCTCATTTCTCTTCAAATATATTTCAAAATACGAACAGTTCTATATCTCGGAAAGCCTTATCATGTACTTTTATTACTGTCGTAAGTAATAATTCTTCCGCTAACTACTAAAAGTTTCATAAACTTTGCTTTTATTACTTCCGTTTTATGCCACAGTTTTAATCTTATGGAGGGAAAAAAGTGCACATATAATTGAAGAAACTTCCAAGATACATAAGTTAGTAATTAATGCAACCCCTGAAAGAAAAAAAGCTTTCTCTAACTATAATTGTATTACATTTTTAAGTAATACATGGATAATTGTTTTCTAGAAGTGTAAACATGAGTTTGGACAATATATACGTATATATACTCGTATATAGGAGTTGTGGCTACGAATTATCTTGTAGACAATGGTGTCTGGAGAAAGGAATATCAGGAATTTGTTCTCTGGATTTTTGAAAAATGAAATGAAATCTTTAAGTTTAACGTCCCACGGTTATGCCGGTTAGGCTAAAGGAGACGGTGATAATGAGAAATGAGTGAAATGGTGGAATGAAGAAAGTGGGAGGAAACGGGAGAACCTCGAGAAAACCCACGAGCACGGTGTTTGTCCACCACAAAGTTCACACGGCGCGAGCTCGGATCGAACCAGGGACCCCAAGCACCGGAGGTGAACGCTCTACCACTGAGCCACCGCGCCCCCTCTGGATTTTTGAAATGAAAGAGAGTTATTGAATATTATTATTATCATGTGACGTAAGACGAACTTTTCGCTATTTGCTGCAGTTTGTCGTATGAAACGTTCGAGTGTGTTTTATTAATTTTCCTTATCTGTATGTAGAAGAATGAACTGAACATCGTACTTCCCGTTTTTACAAGAAAATGACTAAAACATTTGAAGTGAGTTTTTGAACATAATTAGTTAGGGTGTTTTTATCACTTTACTTTGATAATCATCTGTCCATAAGTTGAGACAATAACTGATGAAAGATTCTATTGAACAGAATAATGAAATACGTAAACTAAAAGAGTGTTAGATAATTCATATGATATAGTTGTAATAAAGGGTTGCATATCTCCTGAAATGTTGGATAATCCAGATGACATAGTTGTAATATGTATGTTCTGTTTATATTAGCACTTTGGTCGATTTGCGTTTTTAAGGTCAAAGAGGAAGTTTCATTGCGAGCTCAAATGGGAAAAAAGATAAAATAGAGAGACGTGTATTCCCAGATATATTGATTATTGAAATGTTTTGACTTCTATTTCCTTTAGCTGATCCTAGGGAAGCGGATTGAATAAACAATAAAAGATCTGTACTCTTTTATTAAAAGGTATTGTAAAATCTAAACACTTAATATTTTCTTTCATCTGACCACCATTGCTAAAGGAGATTATACTCTATCAATTTATTTAGAGGAATAATTTGTGCATTTGGGCCCTGATCTCATTTTTCTCTTCCTGGTATTATTTCACTTCTAAGGCAAACGTAATATTTTCCCCTTTCTTACAAAGAAGTTAGGCTTCTATACTTTTTGTGAATTTACACTTACAATATTCACAAATATATTTAAATTTTTTGGTACTTTCATTCACAACTATATGAGTGATTGCTACAAAATGTTGCAAGACAATAGACCTCCGTAGTAGATAAAATAAAACCTATTTTCTAATTTAATTTTTAACGTTTGTGATACTGTATATTAGCCCGTGGAGCATAAGGATAAAGTAAAATGTGGAGGTAGATGATTAATTTGATCACCCTCTAAACTAATTTACACAAGAATATAATCTGCATCTTAATACTATCAAGAAAAAAATATTTTTATCGCTTATAGACTGATATGACTAATGCTTACATTATTTCTTGTTCTAACAAGAAATTATTGAAATATTTTTTATCACTTATAGACTGATATGACTAATGATTAAATTTATTTCTTCTTGTAGATAGCAATTACTGAAATTTTATTGCTTATAGACTGATATGATTAATGCTTAAATTATTTCTTGTTCTAAGTAGCAATTACTAAGATATTTTGCTGAAATTTGACTAAGATTCGATGGGCAATAAGTTAGGATTCGAAAGTATGTTCAAGGAAAATTTTACATGCGTAATTTGTCAAGTCAATATCTACGCATCAGCATGAAAACTTCAGTCAAGATTGAATGAGTTCTATAGATTGAGTATAATATGTATACTCTCGTTGCGATTAATTGAAGAAAGCCTAAAGAAGGACTAACAAAGTAGAAATAAGATTTTAAAAGAAAGTACAACTATATGAAGTTTCAAGGGGAAGTAGAAAACAATATACTTATGTATCAGGAAAGAAATTACATCAAAATACTCCAAATAAATGGTCTATTGTGTCGTTTGTTTATATAATCGGAACTGTAGTAGTTGAAGATGATTAGTTATTTCCCCCGCTCACCTGTAACGAAATTCCGAAATGGCAATTATTAGTAAGAGAAAAGGCATTTATTCACATTCAAACTTTGTCAAGAATAATAATAGCAAACAAGCTAATTAGGACGTAAACGTCTATTCAATGTTGTTGTCTTCATAAGTTTAAATATATTAATGAAAGAAAGGGTCTTTAATTTCATAATCTTTAAAGTACAAAGATTGTTCCAAAACAACTGAGAAAATATGTATGGGTATTTGGCAACATTTCGTATAAGCTTCATGTTTCAAAATGTGTTGAACGGTTATTGTAGTAGCAATAGCAACAGAGGGTAGGTGTTTATCTCACGTGTGTTGATTGCTACGTGAAGTTGTCAGCATTGTTTTCTGTACCCCTACAAGTGTTTGTTGTTTGTGTTTTTACCACAAAATGGATGTAAAAGAAGACTAAAGGTGTGGCATCGACTTACGAATGTTGTACGAAATATTTGCTTCTCTTCTGCAAAAAATTTACGAAGGAAAACGTCTGAAAAATCAACGGTATGCAGGTGACACGGAGAGTGTATGCACGATCGTGAATTCCCCACTTTAACTTCGCTCGAAGGAAGGTCTCCAACGACTGTAATAAAAGATAAATATCAGTACTGTAAACGCTATCTTACAGGACAATACACACTTATCAGTTTTCCCTGACACTATAAAAATTACTGATTATTACAGAATAGTCGAAAGCAAGTGCCATGAAAATCATTACACAGAGAAAAACAACTAGGTGTTGTGCAACGATAACACAAGACAACGAACGGCCAGTACTGTTGTTTCTTACTTAGTGGAAGTGAATGTCACAGTTGTGCTACAACCTTCATATAGCAAAGTGTACATCTCGCGTTGAAAATTCACCTGAGGACTATTTCAGAAATTTCCATGCAAATTCGTGACAAGGGGATCTCTGACTGTTACTCGCAGAACAGACCATCTGTTCACATGAAGGTAATAGAAAATGTCAGATTGGTTCAGATGTTCACATAAAGTCCTGTATAAGACAACACCTTACGTAGTTAGAGAAAATGCATTAACCTATTACGCGATCCAAAGTTCTAAAGATTGTTGAAATTGAACGGGAACAACACTACTGTCACAAATCATCGGCGTACAAGTGAGACAACCGAATGGAGTGTGTGGAGACTGTGCTGGATTAGTGTCGTCCACGAAAAAATATTATTTCTCATATCAACTCATAAATCTTTGTCAAGTGGGCTGCAGTAGCTCAGTGGTAGAGCGTTTACCTTTGGTGCAGAGGCCATCAGTTCGATCTCAGCTCACGCCAAGTGAGCTTTGTAGTGAACAAACACTGTGTGTGTGGGTTTTCTTGGGGTTCTCTTGGTGTCTCCCACTTTCATCATTCCAGGATTTTATTCATTTCTCATCATCATGGTCTCCTTTAGCCTGGTCGGCACAGCCGTGGGACGTAAAACTTAAAGATTTCATGTCATTTTATTTTCTATTTTTGTCGAATTCTCGTCTCGTCTCATTTCGTAAATTTATGCCCTGATTTTCTTCTTAATTTCATCTAGAAAGTACTAGAATCCTTCCGTGTCACGAGAGGTCCATGAAAGACATAATATAACAACATTTACATCATATTCATTGTTGAATAATACGGTATTGTGTAATGAGTTCCATCTCTTTAAACGTTGACAAGTACTCTTCACTGTGTTCGTACAAAAACTTTATCAATTTATAGTTTTTAAACTATTAATCACGTAATACTAAAACAGTGTTTGAGACCTTAGTCTTAGGAGAATTTGTGTTACCCATGAGACCCGAAAAGAATTCTCGTATCTTCTCGATTCTTATCTTCAAAACGAGATAAGAACTGTGTTTCTCGTCTTGCTACGAATTTGAAAATGCACTTCTCGTCTCAGACTCATCTCGTTTTTGAGACAAGGCAAGAAATTTTTGGGCTTGTAGGCAACACTATCTGGGTTACTACAGAGATTCACCGGAACTGTTTTAAACCACCATTTGCTCAGAGAAGGCAGTATTTCCATGTAGAGGGAGAGAGAGAAATAAGGGTGAGGGGCACTGAATATTCACAGTTGTAGTTACTGGATATTGTAAGGATCCCCACATCACAACAAAAGCACATGTCAATACAACACGTGTTATTGATTACAAACAATGAAGCAGGCGAGAAGTTAATACGCAAGACACGAAATCAAGACGGCGGAGCCCCAGGAGAAACGAACCACCACGAGGCCTTCTATAAAAGCGCAGTCTGAGGTGAACCAGCTATCAGTAGACCAACTGAACAACTAACCAACACCTGCTCCGAGGTCGCATTGGACTAGGAGTACACCTTTCCTTAACCCGAGGTCGCATTGGACTAGGGATCCTCACCACAACCAAAACCTCACGAAGCTGCCTTGGGCTGAGGGAGTTTTCCTTCAAGACTCACCAAAACCTTGCAGGTGCCTTGGGGACTGCTTTGAGAGAAGGGTCACTGTGCAAAACACCAATTCCTTCATCTGATCAATAAGAAGAAAATACACTATTTATTCTTTGTAAATCAAAGACATTGTACTTAGAATTTTTTATAATAAATTGGTGAAGGGGAAATACTCGCCCGGATCGTTATTTTGTCTCTACATATAAAATCATTTCAATATTTGTCGACAAAGCACAAATTCACCAGAAAGTCAAAGTGTACTGTGGCATGGCATGTAACCAATTCGTGGGTCAGTTTCTTATGAAGGAGTAACTGAATGCAGAACGTTACAATGGTGGAAAAAGTACATGTTATGTCCATCTCGGATAGTATCCAAGATCTGACATTTATTCAAGATTTTACCCTTCCCCATTTTCCTCATAACAACCATTTCCTGACTTGGGGAGGGACGTTGGCTGGATCCTCGTGGTCTTTACGTGTGGCCAACTTAGAGCTTTCACTTTAGTCTTTATGTTTCTTTTGATAAAATTGGGATAAAAAGGAACTTTAGTCTATAGTGTCAAATTCTATATAAGCTAGAAGATGGTAGTCGGTATTACTCACCATACCTAATCGAAATTGTAATGTTAGAACGTTTCCGAAAGATTGCTGGCAATGCTAATGCTTATCAGAATATTCATTTTGCATACAAATGGTACCATCCTATAAGGTTCCTCACCCCAATTAATAGTCGTTTTAATGAGAACAAAGCAATTTTCAATAGGAACTTACGTTTCTCCCAACTCACATACTGTATTATTAATATAGCATTAAGTTTGCGTTTGTTATGATGTTAAGTATAGTGAAACGTAATGTTGGATCCAATACTCCGAAACATAAATGACAAACTAAACAATAAGTGAACACAGTTAATATGTTAAAAAAAAAAAGTTCACTAAAATTACTATCGCACAACGAAAATTTTGTTCAAAAATGAAATACACAGTGCATTCAATAATTTCTGAGACTACCTTGAAATAAAACACTTAACGATCCTTAAAACCTTTATTTCCACTTTATTTTTCTAAAATTTATTTCCACTTTAATTTTCTACATATATCCTTTTCCGTGACATACATTCGCCGGATCGGTCGAAAAGACTTTACAAAGTCATCCGCTGAAATGCTGTCCAACACAGCAACCACATTCTTTATGGGTTGTGTTTTTTTATTCGTTATCAGTGTTAAATGCAACAAAAATATGTGAAGAAGATAGCAACCAAGCTTTGTGTTAAAAGTGACAAAACCGCGTCCAGAAACGCACAGAATGATGCAGAATGCGTATGAACAATTCAAAGTAAAGTGCTCGAGACGAAAGTCTGCAGTTTGACGAAACTTGAAGAGCTCAAGAAAATGTGTTGGAGATACATGTCTTGCATGCAACATAATTATTAAATCGTAAGATATGGGGACTTATCCAGTTCTCTTATCTGATTGACGGCATTCTGTACGTTTGCGACTACGTGTCCAATCTAGGGGTACACAGTATAATTTACTGTACTAGAATATTGGCAAATTCCTCAGAAACTGCTTTTTCTTTCTACGAAAAAATTTCAAGAGGAGTTCGTTTGAAACATAGTTACAATAACATCGTTATTTACTGGTAATCATGTATATTGTCCACCTATTTCCCCAACACTTTTTGTCTAAGAATTATACTACTTCCAACAATCCAATTATTTTGGTAATTCATAGATGGCTGGAAAGTTTAATATGCCCAAGACTTAAAAGTACTGCTACATTTGAATGGGTATCCAGTTCCTCTTCTTTCATTAATTGCTGTGTATATGAAACACACTACTTAGTTTGTATTTGTTCAACAATTAATGAATTTTAGTCACAATACTAATTCATCTTTAAATATACCAAGTAAATTTTTGAACGTTTAACTTCTAATACAGCATGAGACAAACAAACTGTAAATTATGTGAATGGGGTTTGAAGTTTTATGTTCGTTTTTGGGCAAAAAGAACAAAAGGAACAAATTACATATACGGTAAATTATTGGACGGTTTAGCAATAGATAATATAAATTACACTATATCGATAAGATGTGCAAATTTAAATTTACATTTGTATTTTCAAATATATTCTTTGTAATTATACGGTATGCCATTAAATTTCGAATGAAGTTAACAATTACAGTAGTTTTGTACGAAACAATTTCCATCGAAGCCTAATTATAAAAGGGAAAAGTGTTAGTCCTGAGTGTCACGTAAATTTCTAATAATGAATTCACTCTAATAGGTATGCTGCTTGTATACATATCTGATGTCAACAGATGTCGCTAGCCTACAAGCAATTTTTCAATTAAAACTATTCTGATAATTTAATTTAACCTTACAAATTGTATTCCTCCTATTTAATTGTTTGAAAATAAGGTCCATGTTTAGTTGAAGGGAGCTAGCCGTTTTTTTTTTTCGAAAAACTTCTGTTACAATTTCTGTTAATATTAGGTTAGATTAGGTTAGAGGTTAGTTCAGTGGCGTATTTACGATTTTGTTTCGGGGGCGGCTTTTCCTGAAAATGTGAAAATTCTGCAAGATATTTCATATACTTTACTATAGTAAGTAAGATTTCAGGGGGACTTAAACCTGGAAGCCCTCCTAAATACTCCAGTGGGTTAGTTTAGGGTAACAACTTGCACCTTGCATTCATATTCCATTATGTGTGCTTCCAGTAGGTATATTTAGTCTTTACAGCATTTGTCATTTCTACAATATGTACTTCTATTTCATTCTTAAATGAGACACAAATCAATTACGTTTCTCTTAATTTAACTCATTTCTCCTGTAAACTTCCATTTTCTTTTTACCTACTTTTGGCTCCATTCAATTAAACATGCCCCAAAAATAGGACATAACCTGGAGTTCCTAGACGCCCCTACAATCTGGCCTCCCAAAAATTGTTCGAAACATCAAAAGTCTACATCTTCCGTAACTAATTAAATATGAGCATTAACACTCGTACATTATAGTAGTGACGACTTAAACGTAACTTAAATTGGATTGCTTCTATTTACCTAATTATTTCAAAATGCGGGCGAGAGGGAAGCGCGGTAAGTACTTATTGGGCATGAATGTGCTTTGCTAACATTTGTATAACCTCATATTAGTTGGAGGCAAACTAAAATAATGTTACAGGTAAATAGTTAGAACTTTTATTTAATGACGATTTGACCCTACACATACATAACAACTGGATCCAGTTTCTGCTTTGTATTATTATTTCTATCGATAACTTTAATATTGTCTTTCCATCTTACATAGGTCTTCCTAACGGCAATTTCCGATTGAATTTCGTGTTAAAAGTTTGAAAGCGTTCCTATTTTCTTTCATTCTGGCTTTGTGTCTTGACCACCTTAGCCTCTTAGACTTAACAGTGACAAGTAACGGTACCAAATTTCACAAAATTAAATCCCCACGTTAAGCGGGTTTGCATATCCAGGCTCCTAACTATGAAAACATTTACGCTCAGTCCAACCTCAATCATTTCACGAATTCAACCTGATTTACGTACGTTATTAGGACATAATATCGATTGTGATTTACTCTAAAAACACTTTTATACATTGCAAGAGCTGTAACGTCCAAATATTTACTGAGAACTCATAGTCGTATCGGAATAAACAAAAGCGAGTATGGAACAGTAATCTGCTATAACAAAAGGCAAAAGAAGATGTGCAAAGGCATACAAAACGATCGAGTGGTTTGGGTCGATACGCTATCAATCACATGTTTGTGTGTTCAAACCCGGTAGCAAGTTGTATCTTTTTTTAAGTGTCTTCCTATTTTCATCCGGAGGCTGAAAATATTTCTTTGAGTAACTCATTGAAAACTTCTTTTGTTTCAAATTCGATTAGAACGGAACATTATATGAATTGCGAATCTTAAATCCATAGCTAAAAATATGAAGTATACTCACTACTCTATTATCCTCTGATTTGTAACGAAAAATTATTTATATACTTCAGAAAATTATCCTCGGGGGGAATTTCAATATGCGGGTGGAGGGCAAACATTGGTAGTCCACATTGAGCACGATCGAATATATGGTCCTGAAGGCGGAAATTTCTTAGCTCGAGAGGGGTCTCAAATTCTCCCTCAGATCACGTCCTGAAAGCATCATTGCTTAAAAGCTTTCCGTAACAAATATAATATTACACTTGTTTCTCGTTCTACATTTAGAATTGGTAAAATCATAACTTATAGAGGATTATAATAAAAGCATAAAAATTACAATACCAATCATGTATAAATTATCCTGTAAGTTACCAACTTTGGGTCAGATTAAAACTCAAATATTTGTTTTCGGATTGCACTTAGAAGTAAGTCCTCTCTATATAATCCTGATTGGAAAGCCATGTTTAACACTAATTAATTAATCACTATTTATACGTATATTTTTTTTATTTTACTATTTTTACTATACAATAGTATATACACTTCATTTAAAAAATCAAAATCTCGAAAATATATATTGTTCGAGTGCAGACTCGCAAATAAATGATTATTTATCATATATATTGGTCTCTATTCGAAATTCTATTTAATCGAATCCGACAAGAACACAGACAGAAAAATCGAGAACAGGTGAAAAAATGAGAGAGAAAAGCATTGTACCCGGCGGGGACTCGAAGTAAGTTCGAATGGTGCTTTACAAGCCGAACGCCTTAGACCACTCGGCTATGGTAACAACTAGTGATTGTAGCAAAGGCTTCGAGTAGTAGTTCTTATTACAGAATAATATTTTCTATTACCTAAAATTTAAACCTAATTTACTTTGATATAATATATCTATTAATTTGTTACATGAACACGTTTTCGTTACTTTGATGAATGATGTATATTGTTGATATAGATTCTATTACACGTTCTTTCGTAAATATTATAGAAAGTATCAGGGTTATTTATGATCTTTTATGGAAATTGACTGGCGCATGCGCAGTACACAGACAGTTCAATTGGAAGGCGATGAAGAAAACGCTAACACACTGTTAGAATGTTTCATTGCTGTGAAGTATAAAGAACAGCTAAAATGTTTTTTACGCTTGTCATTGCGTAAAGAATCATCAGGTTAATGTTTGTCCAAGTTCTCACTAATCAACTGGACTCATGAAAAATAATTAATATCGTCATTACTGCACAATATGAAGAATAAAGAACGTATATTACACCACATTGTTCTCGAATTCAAACTTAGCTAAGGAAGGGACAATAAAAAAAATGTGATTTATTCATTGGAATTGAGATAAGTCAATGAAACTAGAAATTACACAATCAAAAGGAAAAATATCGTTAAAAAGAAAATAATACTTTTATCCAAGATGTGTAATAAAGTTATTAATTAACTGAAATGAAAGTAATATTGGACATGATATAGAGTAAGAAAAAAAAGTAAATGTATTCTTAGTAACGTTCAAAGTAAATTCACAAATACTTTTTGAAGATATACTACTCTTCCTTTACGTTTTAACGAACTAATAAGTAAACAAGCAAAGGAAAAGAATGAAGAACGAAAGTATTGCTCTTGAAAAAATATAATAAATAAATAAAACTTAAATAAATGTTTACACAAAAAATAACACACTAGTACTTCGTGTAGTCATCTCCAGAGTCAGTAACTTCTTGAAGTCTGGAGGGGATACTAGATACAAGTCTCGAGCAATACGACGGTGTGTCACGAAAATGTTGCCACAGTTCCATAACATGATTTTGAAGAAACGTTTAGTCTCTGTCTTCACGTCTCTCTTCCCATTCTTGCACCATGTAGGCTCACAGATGTTCAATTGGGTTCAAATCTGGGGATAGAGGGGGCCACTCAATACAAATTAACTCTGGATGTTCACTTAGCCACTCTCGTGTTTGCCGGGAAGTGTGAACAGCACTGTTGTCATGCATAAATATATATTCTTCCTGTTCGGGGAAGTTTCTTTCTAAGGACGGTAACAACGCATTTTCGAGGATATTAATGTAAACACTGCTGTTCATTCTCTCATGCACCGCAACCAAATCTCCAGGACCAGCAGCCGTCATGTATCCCCAAAAGTGTGCTGATATTCGTCCTGAACAAGAAGTTCTGATAATATTTTGTTCAGCATACCTGGTTCCGCGCGGTCTATACAATATTACTCTGCCTTGTTGGTTAGACTTGAAAACCTTCTCGTCGGTCCAGATGACTAAGTCCCAATATGACTGAGGTTGGGTTATGTTATTCTGTGCCCATTCCATTCGTCTGGCCTTGTGAGTTTCAGTCAGAAGAGTCTTCCTAGCGGGTCTTGAACAGTGTAGGCCAGCCCCCAATAATCTTATTATTATTGTTTCGTGAGAACAATTCTATTCTCTGGCTTTGTCCAAGAGGATTGACGTGTGGCGTGGAGGTCTATTGATTACTTCTGTAACTAAAGCTTGATCTTGAGCTGCAGTTGTCACTTTTGGCCTTCCACTTCTTGACCGAGACCTGAACCATTCACCACCTTCTTCATGTCGCTGAACCCATTTCTTAACCGTTTTCTTGTCACATCCCAGATCTCTAGCAATCTGAGGCACACTTTGTCCCATTTTTGCTCGGCCTATGATTTCTCCTCTCAGCGCAACAGACAGTTCTCCACAACCTTTAGAACGAGGCATTTTGAGAACCTGTTAGAAATTTGCGTTCTGGCGTGTTTGATAAATGTCGGTAAAGTGCATCTTTCTGTTTCTACTGCGCATGCACCAGTCAATTTTCATGAAAGATCATAAATAATCCTGACAATTACTGTAATATTTATGAATGAATACGTAATAGAACCTATATTAACAACATCATTCGTCAAAGTAAAGAATACCGTAAACATAAAACAATTTCAACAGACTATTACATCAGGCCAAAATAGGCTTAAACTTCAGAGAATACAAAATAAATTTCATACTGTAACAAAAGATTGAACATGAAACACGCTTACTATATTTTCAACTTGTCACATTAGCCGAGTGGACTAAGGCATTCGGCTAGAGATTCTGAGGCACCATTCAAGAGTAGTTCGAATCCCACCACAGTATAATTTAGTTTTACCTCTTCTTGACGTTTCTGTTTGTGATCCTGCCGGATTCCATTAAATATAATTCCGTAATACGCTAAAATATACGTAATATTTCAAGTTCTTAACCTCCCATTTTTACATTTTTTAAGCTCAATTGAGAAGAAAGAGGGAAAATGAAAGTACAAAGATTTACAATAATTACTTAGCATTTACTGTCATTGTAATTGTGGATATTTTATTTATGAAAATGTATAATGAACTAAAAATATATTTAGTAGGTCACATGTCTCCATTTTTCGATTCTAACTTGAAAGGTACAGTTTAGGCGGTGACATATCGAAGACCCAGGGGGTTGAGGGGGTTGTAACCCCTCCCATTGAAACTTCTATATTCTATTGAAATAAAAAATGTTTCAGTTTATAATCTTGGAAAAGCAACAATCAGGACGGTTTATTTATACTACAATTTATCACTTCCAAATGTGTAGAAGATGTGACTGGATATTGTGTATAATCATTCAAGAAATATAAGACAACGAAGGAACTTCGTAAACCCTTCACGCCAACCCAGGAGGACGAAGCGCGTCCCGCCGTCCCTCGGTTGGGAACTACTGCTTGCGAGGGAAACATTCTAAGAGTGTGTTAGCGTTTCCTTCATCGCCTTCCAATTGAACTGTCTGTGTACTGTTCATGCGCCAGTCAATTTCCATAAAAGATCATAAATAACCCTGATACTTTCTATAATATTTACGAAAGAACGTGTAATAGAATCTATATCAACAACATACATCATTCATCAAAGTAACAAAAACGTGTTCATGTAACAAATTAATAGATATATTATATCAAAGTAAATTAGGTTTAAATTTTAGGAAATAGAAAATGTTATTCTGTAATAAGAACTACTACTCGAAGCCTTTGCTACAATCACTAGTTGTTACCATAGCCGAGTGGTCTAAGGCGTTCGGCTTGTAAAGCACCATTCGAACTTACTTCGAGTCCCCGCCGGGTACAATGCTTTTCTCTCTCATTTTTTCACCTGTTCTCGATTTTTCTGTCTGTGTTCTTGTCGGATTCGATTAAATAGAATTTCGAATAGAGACCAATATATATGATAAATAATCATTTATTTGCGAGTCTACACTCGGACAATATACATTTTCGAGATTTTGATTTTTTAAATGAAGTGTATATACTATTGTATAGTAAAAATAGTAAAATAAAAAAAATATTCGTATAAATAGTGATTAATTAATTAGTGTTAAACATGGCTTTCCAATCAGGATTATATAGAGAGGACTTACTTCTAAGTGCAATCCGAAAACAAATATTTGAGTTTTAATCTGACCCAAAGTTGGTAACTTACAGGATAATTTATACATGATTGGTATTGTAATTTTTATGCTTTTATTATAATCCTCTATAAGTTATGATTTTACCAATTCTAAATGTAGAACGAGAAACAAGTGTAATATTATATTTGTTACGGAAAGCTTTTAAGCAATGATGCTTTCAGGACGTGATCTGAGGGAGAATTTGAGACCCCTCTTGAGCTAAGAAATTTCCGCCTTCAGGACCATATATTCGATCGTGCTCAATGTGGACTACCAATGTTTGCCCTCCACCCGCATATTGAAATTCCCCCCGAGGATAATTTTCTGAAGTATATAAATAGTTTTTCGTTACAAATCAGAGGATAATAGAGTAGTGAGTATACTTCATTTTTTTTTAGCTATGGATTTAAGATTCGGAATTCATATAATGTCCCGTTCTAATCGAATTTGAAACAAAAGAAGTTTTCAATGAGTTACTCAAAGAAATATTTTCAGCCTCCGGATGAAAATAGGAAGACACTTAAAAAAAGATACAACTTGCTACCGGGTTTGAACACACAAACATGTGATTGATAACGTATCGACCCAAACCACTCGATCGTTTTGTATGCCTTTGCACATCTTCTTTTGCCTTTTGTTATAGCAGTTTACTGTTCCATACTCGCTTTTGTTTATTCCGATACGACTATGAGTTCTCAGTAAATATTTCGACGTTACAGCTCTTGCAATGTATAAAAGTGTTTTTAGAATAAATCACAATCGATATTATGTCCTAATAACATACGTAAAACAGGTTGAATTCGTGAAATGATTGAGGTTGGACTGAGCGTAAATGTTTTCATAGTTAGGAGCCTGGATATGCAAACCCGCTTAACGTGGGGATTTAATTTTGTGAAATTTGGTACAAATTATGCAGCTCCCAGTTATGGAATTTTCCGCCAGTCCCCATTACTATCCCTTTTAGGTCAGAGGTTTCGCCTCAGGATTTTATTTCCAAACACTTTCAGTTTTCTACGTATTCTGCTTTCAAAATAAGTGGTCATACAGTATAACCAGTGTTGCCAGATCTACTGATTTTGCAGGAGATCTCCCGCCTTTTCTACGTTCTACTGATCTACTGCGAAAGAAAATGAAAAGTGAACAATCTCCTGCTTTTTCCTTACTTCGAGGAGTTGAAGAAATATATTATTATTAATATTGAATTTTCAATGTTTCCTCACATAAAAAGATGAAATGTCTCTGTTATAATATACAAAGCTCTGTAGAGCGTATAGTTATAGAGCTTTACTGTATATAATATGAATCCAAAGAGTACAACTGTACGTCATCTTCTATATGCATTATGGTTAGCGTTTTTATGACTTTCTGTAAGATTTACAAGTAAGTGTTGTTTAGATTGGGACTTGGGTTGGAAGAGTGCCTTAGATCATTTCTCCACGATGGTCAGCAAGAAATCGTCTTACGCCACGATCACGTGTGACTGTACCATATAGCTACGTTATCGCTACGTGCATGAAAAGACATTTTCCCACTCCACCTTGCTCTTTCACTACGTTTTACTTCACACACGTGTGTATGAAATAATATTAATATAAATCGGGACTTTTCTTTTTCATTTGCTCAGCGTAGTTCATCGGAAATGAATTCTGGACTGCTTGTTTTGACTACTGCCCCCCTAATAATGGCAAATTTTATTGCCCCCCCCCCCCGGATTTCCATTCAATCACCACCACTGTATGTGTCTACTGGTTTCTCCGGTTTTTTATCTTCTAATCTCCTGCTTTTCCAACTGACTGATCTGGCAACACTGAGTATAACACGATAATTATCGTTTTATATATTTTAAACCTTTCAGATTCTTCGACAGAATTCGCGATGACGAAACATTTTTGACTGAATAATAACAAGAATCGACATTATTATGGTCGACATTTATTGGTGTCGTATACGTGCTATTGATCGAGGTTTAATTTCTTAGTGAATATAGTTTTAGTCTGTTAATGCCGATCTTAGATATTTGTGTCTGCTGTGTCGAAAGTATTATTTGACATTTTTAAGTGTCGGTAATTCGCAGCATTTCAATGTACTTCGTCTTCTGTGCATTTATATCTAAGTCCATGTCCCTGCACCTTTGTCCGATTTGGTAACCAAGGCAGTTTTGACAGTTTTCTCTTGTATGACGTTTTAGTGTATTCCTGGCCGAACCATGGTTTGTTCCTATGAAGTTTGTCCTGTCCCAGTTTTTCCTTTGCTGAAATTTTAATGTTATCCGTAGTTTTAGTCCAAGTATTTTTAACTAGTACATTAAGAACTTTCTAAATTCGAGAATCTATTTGATACCTCAATTTGGTAAAGTATTTCCCTACTGCCTAATATTCCTCTAATTTCTTAGTCACAATTATCACATGACAACAATTTCCTTTTTCTCGGCGATAATCTCGCTTCTTTTATTATCACTTCTATCAAGTAGTGGTCAATATTAGAGTCAGCTCCCCTAAATGACTGAATATCAACTGTGCCAAACTGTTTTCTATCTACTAAAAGTGATCAATTTATTATGTGCTTTTCAACTGGTGAGATCCAAGTATATTTAGAATATAGGCATGTGGTATTACTCATGATAGGGTTCCTGGATGTTCTTAAGTTCACGAGTCTAACGCCGTTACTTTCGTTATGCAGACTTTCGTACCCTATGATCGGATTGAAAGTATCTTCTACTTTCGCATTGAAATGACCCTAAGAGAATTTTCATATGGTATCTAAGGGGTTGGTCAAATAAACATTCTACTTTTTTCCTAAAAGACGTTCCTTTATATCATCATCGTTAGGAAGAAGTTGGTCAAGTACTATATATGGAGCATCGGACTGTATGGTTCACAGACTGGGACAGTACGGAATTTAGAGAACAAATATTTAGAGAGCTTTGAAGTGTAGTATTGGGGGAAAATGGAGAAGATAAAATAGACAGAGAGAAAACAAACGAAGATGTTTTAAAACAGATAGGAGAGAACACTTACAGCCAGCATCCTTTGCAGGAGGGCCAATTGGATAGGACACATCTTGAGTAGAAGTTGTCTTCTTCATACCGCCATAGAAGACGGAAGAAAAGCGAGGAATAGGAAGAACACAATTGATGGGTGATTTGAAAAATAGAAGAAAATATTGGAAGTTAAAAGAGGAAACTGAAAATCGAGAAACGTAATAGAAAAATTTCCAGGCCCAAGTCTGAAACTGAAATTAAAAAAAAAAAAATCTCATTAGTCCCAGGCCTGCCAAAAGGCAGAATAATTAATAATAGTAATAGTCTTCTGTTGGGCATTTACATTTGGAATATTAATATCACACCACCAAACATTAAGAATGATGGAAAAATGTATTATTAAAAAAAATCACCATGTTCAATTGCTCATATTATTCGTTTGTAATTTGTGTGTGCGTATAATTGGTTACTTTTATTTTCTTTCCCATAGAAAAATGAAAATGTCCGATTTCTACCTACATAACTTCCTGGACACCTGCCAGGTCCATCCATATGTCTCTAACCCATTCTTTATGGATTTCGATGCCCTTGCACTATCTAGACTACTCATATTCAGTATTCTAAATCTTCTCTCCATTTTGCTTTGCTGAAGCCATGCTAAGTCAGCAATTCAAGTCCAAGTCTTCTGTGCAAAATCTTTGAAAAGAGTTTCTCAGGGAAGAAAAATGGCTCCTACACCTTTATCTATGACACTACACAAAAAAAAATTACCTTTGGCGATTTTCTTTCAGCCGTCACAACTCAGAGGTATAGAAGCAAAACTTACCAAATCCATTTTTCAATTTTCTCCGGAAACTAAGAAAAAGTGACTCACTTTTGTTTAAGAATTGTTGAACATTTTTTTGTTTAGTGGTCACTACTTAATGCAGATGAGTGAAATCTACCACTAAACAGAAAAGTTCCTCACCAATTCTGAAACATAATGACGCTACTTCTTCTTCGTTCCCTGACACAATTGAAGAATGGATTTAGCAGGATTTGCTTCTATACCCCTGAATTGCACATGGATTTTCAATAATCCAGAATCGTACATTAAGATGATTCACGTTTCCGGATAAGTGGAAAATTGTTTTATCACTGAATATCAACTTGGCGGCAAAACCATCACCCTCCAATACAATTGATGCAAAATTCCAGTCCACGGACATAATCATCTGGCTTTTTGCAGGAGATGCACACGGTACGGTTTGAAATGTAACCGAAGAAGCAAAATCATCCACACACTTTGTTGTGGTATTCCAAGTTCGCGGCTTGCTCGGGATGTGAACTACGGACGAAACTAACTCTCACTCTCTACTGTTTCGTTTGACATTTTTGGTCGACCGGTGCTTTTATCTTTCCACAAAAACCAGTGCCCTTGAATTACCGATACCACCGCCGCAAAATAACTTATTTCATGGACGTTCTTCCTCGTACTCTCTTCAGAAAGCGCGTTGCACTGCTATAACAGACGAACATCTCGCATATTCTAACACACGAAAACATTATTCTTGCTTTGCCTGCACCATGCACGGATTCTAAACTCGTGCTGTCACCTGGTGTCACCTGAAATACATAATCAAACTTGGTGAGTTTGCTGTTATTTTCATATATCTCTCATGTTTATACATGTACGATATATATTTAATTGAAAACGAATGAATCATTTATAGTACCCCCTGTACTTTGTCTGAATATCAACTCCAAAGTTTATTTATAAAACTCGCTGTAACTTCAGTCTATTAGTTGCAGATAGCCTTTGAAAAATTACATAAATCTGTTATTTGTATAACATTGCACTCTTATCATTCAGCAGAAATCGTATCGAGCAAACTCCATGCAATACAAATGACAGTGTCGAGATCTAAAGTGTATGCTTGTCTCTATTTCGATACCATTCTCACATGTCAGTGTAGTTTACTTCCATCTTGTTTCAAAAGTGTAGTTGATTAATTGATTGTTTTCTAACGTTTCTTTTTGTCACTGAGGCTATATGAGACGGAAACTACTGATTAAAGTTGAATTTGAATCACTACTCGAGTTTGTATGTGTGTTAAGTATTTGTAGTCTGAACAGAATCAACACGCGGTTATCACTCAGTCACGACAGGCCTCACAGCATAGTTAAAGTAAGAAAACGCAACTGCTATTTTTCCATGATTCATACTAAGCTTTATAATAGCAAATAGACTATAATTCTAGGTACTAATCTATTTAGAAATACAAAGACAGCTCTCTCATAGCCATGTGGATAGCGTACACGCCTTTTGTGCGGGTGACCACGTTCATGTGGAGCTAATATGGATTGGATATCACGTTAAGTTGTAGTTCCACGTCTGGTATAGCCTTGCTTCTGAAAGAGACCCTAAACCCAAATGTAATAAAAAAAATACTCTTCAGCCACCTATAAACCAGGGTTCACCAAAGAAATTGAGTCTCAGTAGTGTGTTAGATGTTCAGATACGTGTTTATAACTCTCATGTGAGAGCGCAGTGTCTAATGGCAACACTGCAATGTTCAATCAATGGATATTTAGAAAGTTCTTTTTTTTAAATTTATTCATCCTATAAAACTATGTTAATTCCGCAATGCGAGAACAAAATTCAGTTTGGTAAAGACTTAAATATGACGAAATGGGAAAAGTTACACACTTCTCAAGTAAAAACTACAAAAATAAAATAATTAAAACAAATCATTAATCTTCCTGCATTTCAAAATATTCTCCCGCTCTTCGTCTTATTTACATTCTCTCTTATTTGACTTTTAATCTTGCATTGATGCGGAAGACTATCAAATGTTTCTGCCTTATTATGTAATCTCTGAAGTCACAAAAAAGTTTTATTAAAAATTAGATCTAGCTCAGCACTCGATTATGGAAGATCATCTCACGTCAAGAAAAGCGCCTGGTATTTTTTTCCGCAAGTATACAACAACCTCAGATTTGCGGGAAGAAAAACGAAGCTGATCAGCGAACTAGTCAGCGAAATTTGCTATCGTTACAGTTACTCGGTTCAAAGTAACGCCGAAGTGCCTTCGTAATTGTTTTACTAACGTTCTGCTCAGTAGGTGAAAGCACGAACCATTATAAGGGAAACTTATTTAATCAACGCAGTACACGTTTCTCGCAACACCAGATGTCACATTACATAATTATATAAAGTATATTTGTGAGAATGTACATAAAAGTTAATAATAAGAAAAGTTCGTGGTCGTAATTCTGAACAAAAATTACGCCGTGAATTTCAATGACACAGACTCATAGTAAAACAAATACATAACGTAACATTTAAATACCAGTAATTCTCCTTTAATCTACATTGACATTAATTAAGTTAGCATAAGAAAATGTTTACCATTGTAAAATATTATAAAGTTTCAAATGTTGAGACAACAGATAAAAAGCGCAAGACGAATTGGTATCTGACAACGTACAAGCCAAGAAATGTTTACTGACTGGCAACAATATTGGTCACACTCAAGGTAAAATCTATATTTACAATATATAAAATAATGATATATATATATATATATATATATATATATATATATATATATATATATATATATATATATATATATATGTGTGTGTGTGTGTGTGTGTGTGTGTGTGTGTGTGTCAGCAGATTTTCAACAAGAAAGGATGACCTAGAGCCACCAAATATTGTACACAGATAGATCTTCACCGGATCAAATAATTTACGAAACCCATATTTCGATTTTCGGTTCGGGAAGGTCGACTTTTTTCTTTTTTTTTGGGGGGGGGGGTAAAAGTGTATACATTAAAGGAGAGGATAAATATCCAGGAAGACGAATATTACTGATGGTGTATGCAGTGTATCATTCCTTTCAGCACCAAGACTATATGAGACGTGGACCTACTGCTTAAAGGATGATTCAAACCACATGAGCGGCCGCGAAGAATCGAACCCGAGCCTTTGGCGCCACATCCGCGAACGCTAGCCATATAGCCATCGGGACGCTTCCTACGGATATTAGTGTCAAATCCATATTTTTCGGGCTGGCTGAGATAAATCGTAACATTCCCGGTGCCGTTCACGTCCATTTTTAGACTGTATCGTCTTGGGAGCGGGATGGGGGTTGAAAAATAACATATCTAAAATGATCATATTAGTATCGAATCCATAGTTTCCTTGATTGCTAAGGTGTTTAATGATAATCCCGAAGCATTTAGGCCCAAGTTTAGGCAAGAAGGGACATGTCAGCTGAACCGGAAATTAACAATCACGCCGAAGGCTTTTCATTAATTATTTATTTCAGTCATATTGACAAGGACAACACCGAAGGCTTTAAGAAGCCGTAGCTCGTTCGTCTTTATTTATTTCACTCATTTCTTTACCCGTTTTCTTGATTTTCGGATTAGGGAGAACTGACAGGAGCTCGAAATCTATGCAGGAAAAGGTGAAGATAAATACCACGGATGACGGATATTAGTGTCAAATACATAGTTTTCGGTACCACTAAGATGAATAGTGACACTCCAAATGCCATTCAAGTCCAACATTAACCCACAATGTCGTCAAGAATGAGAGGTGAGAGGTAATAATATATCCAAAATGGCCGATATTCGTGTTGAATACATATTTTGCGGAGTCGCTGACATGAGATAAATACCAACTTTCCCGACGCAGTTCAAGTCGAAGTTTAGCTCCCATCGTCATCGGGGGTGGTGGTGAAAAAGGACATATCTGAAGTGACTTTCCGGTTTGCCAAGCTGATTGTTACAATCCTGATGACACTTAATTCCAAATTTAGGTAAAAAAAAAGGGGGGGCATGTCAGTTGACCTAGAAATTTACAGGGATAATGCCAAAGGCGTTGATCATTTCCTAATTTTCAAATATGATATATTGCATAAACCTCATCCTCCCTGTACGAAGTGTAAGTATTTCAACTAGTATTGAATAAACTATCTACTGCCTATGATATGGGGCGTAATTATTTAAGTAATGGATTGCAAAATATACAGTATAAATTGAACAACCAAACGTTCACAATTATTCAGGAAACAAAATAATGGTTTTATCTCAAGCCAACTCTACCTAGTTCACGATATCTTTGTCCACCTTGAAAGAATAAAAAGTTTGCATGTAAAAAAGAAAAAAAAACTTGCAGTCCGACTTTATAACACAAATATCTATAGAAATCAGAATTTTCTATTTAAATATCTGTATAAATGCATCTAAATTGCTATGTTGTGCTTAAGTAAGATATCTGACAATTCTTCAATACAGTTTATACCTCCTATTTGTAGACAGAATATAAATTGAAAAAAAAATAATCTATGGTATCCATTGAAGCGTTCTTGGCGTTGTATTGCAAACATGTCACCTCAGGTAAGCAGCAAGGTAAATAAGTTCTTTCTTGCAACGTTTCGATGGTTGACATTGTCGTCATCTTCGGGCAAATATGATGGTGCAATCTGTCAACTCAAGCACCAATCAGAAGCCGCTATTTCAACCACCAATCAGAAGAGTCCAACCAAATGTACACACACAAACACATGAAGTATATATTTCATTGTCTGAAAATGAGGATAATATGAGCCCTCGAAACGCTGCAAGAAACAACTGTATTTACCTGGTTGCTAACCCGAGGAGGCCCGTTTGCAATAATCTATAGTGTTCAAGAAGCAATACACAAGCAATTCAAGAAGTCATGCACATGGAAAAATTCTACATAATATTTTATAATTGTTGGATGTTATTCATTGGAGTCTGTTATTACGTTTTTTTATATCAGCACCTTTCCCCTTTATATACTTCCGTGAAATCAAATAGTTCGTTCGCAAAGTCATAGGTTCGATGGTCATTCAGAATTACTAAGCAATAAATAATGCAGGTAGTAGGTATATTGGCAACCCATCACTTGCTTGAGTATGCAACACTAAACTTGATCCATTCATGAGTTGTAGTGCTAAGAGTTCCAACTGACCCTTCATGCTAGACTTTAACGAACAGGAAGAAAAGTGTTGTTGCTTCTATTCTGTACCATATTCCTTATATTAGAGTTCTGGTCTATCTTGAAATTAGACAACCTGTGAAGATGATAAATTAAAAAAAAAAACTCCTGCTGTAAGAGTCCTTATGGGGTCAGAACCTACCAGCCGGCTTGTGTCACTTATGCTTTTTGGGTAATGTAAGATAAGCACATTGGCTCCACTCGCTGTTAATGATGGCTATTTCTTTCATTCAACAAACTATCCAATTGTCCTCACGACGCTGGGTAGATACCGAAATATCAAGATAATGTAGTAAGTACCAACGGCCGCCCAACTACCTTCTAACCAGACAGGGTATAGGCCTAGTCTGTCTTAACCGATTTCACGGGCAAGCGGTACTCCAGTGAAACAAGAGCATTGGCGTTGGCCTAGACGATAAATATACCAATACCAAAGACAAGCTATAGATAAAACTAAAACGCTTCTGTATTTCCTATATCCTCATGAAAAATCTATTTGATCTAAAGACAAATATGTAGTCCTAACAATGTTGTTTCACATAAATCATATCAGGATTTCATTTTGCTATAGCTGGCAACAGGCGACTGCACCAGAAGTGCAGATATTATCTGCAGCGATATATGCAATCATTTCACACTCCTCAACAAACAAGGTGAGCAAAGAAATTCTAAGTTTCATCTTCAGTCGAAAGAAATATTCTAATAGTTCCAAACATATAATACATTCAAATTATTATACTTTCAAAGCATGTTATGCAGAAGTATCGGAAGTCTTATACGAAGAGCTCCCTCTAGGCATACGTGTCTTTGGCGCAGGAGAGCCAGGTTCATTCGTGGCGGGAGCTTATCTGGTTCAGATCTCACATTAAGCTGTAGGTCTATGTTCTGAAAAGACATAAAATTCAAATCTAATTATCTAAATTGGAAAGGATTATCGAGGACCGGATTTCTGAAATCGATTCAGCTTCCAAGAATATCTTCCATCTCATCTGGTGACTCTATACTCATACCGAAAGTGACAGAAATCAACTATTTCCGTTTTTAGAGCTGATCATCAAAGAAGAAAAATGATAGCAGATAGTAGCAAGCGGATTTCTGGATTCAATCCCCCATTTCAAGAAAAGCTAGTATATTCACACGCATTTTTTTTCTATAAAACCACATGTGTTACAAATTTACTACTACTCCTAGTGTCAATATTGCTCTCCATACAGCAAAACTGTGATAGTGGTTAGTGTTTTCTTAATTGTTTCAATGTCCTAGAAATAGGACTTATCTGTTCCATCAACCCTTTATTAACAACTTCCGAGTTCAGCATTGACCACCATAGAACAAATATGGTACTATATAGCGACAAGGGGCTTTTTGGGAACTATTTAGTATCTGAATAAAGTATATCTTCACTCGCATCTCTGTACCAAAACCGGAAGTGATACAGATTTAATACTACTTCCGGTTTCGGTATGGATTTCTATAGAGCAAAAACGACAAGAGATAGAGATAAGCAGTATATATATATATATATATATATATATATATATATATATATATATATATATATATATATATAATCAAACATCCAAGGAATATGTTCCATCTCCGTCTCTATTTCGCTAGTGGAACGGGAAGTTGTAGAGATCTACTATAACTTCCTATTTAAACATAAATTTTCATGGATCAAATCGGTAAGAAATAGCAAATAATGGCTTTTTCATATGGCTTCAGCGTCCCAGGAATAAACTCCGTCTCTGTTCCTATTCCTGTATTCCTGGAAGTTAAAAATCAATTTAATACTACTGTTAGATCATTTTCACTATTGAGTTCGCATAGTTTGCAAGCCTACCTGTAGTTCCCCAATGAGAGATGAAATATTTGTTTATGATACTAAACTTAGGATGCGTTACTGTTTTCCTTGTTTTTCATTTTCCCTCAACGTTATGCAACATACTGCCACTCAACTGTTGTGTGGGTTGCCTAGAGAGTAGGGGGGAAATGTGTTCCATATTTCCGGGCATACTAATAAGGAAAGGTCATGAATGTATGATACGAACATCAAAATCAAATATAGTCCATTCGAAGAACAACAACGAAATAACCTGCGTAAAGCAAAGCCACAAATTTAAAAGTGGTTTATTTTATAAATTACATCTAGCTTGCAACGTAATTATCGCAGATACGTGAATCATATTTTCTATATGATTTTTTTTTTTTTTTTTTTTTGTAATAAATTAGACTGTTGACATTAATAAGTAACTTTGTCTTATAATTTATAAAGATATATATCACCAAGGTAGTATGATATCTTTGAAAGAAAATTGTCCGGCAAACGTAAGATTTATGTGATCAAATGTATCAAATGGATCATATTGTAGAAACAAGGAATCTAAACAATTTGCTACGGTGTAGGTAATAAAGTTTGAGTTGAACTGGAAACATACACTACCTATATCGTTTTTTGATCATATGATTTCCTCAATGAATGAGATTATTGAATGCCATTTAAGTTGGTAAGCAGTACTATTGAGAGGTAGGAGGTTACTAAATTTTTAAACCTGAAACTAAAATAATCCATCTGAAAACAATATTAATTCGATATTAATTTGTGCACATACCTCAAAAAATACGAGACCCCTCCCAATGTAGACTAATTATAGAACATGTCCATCTTCTGAAGTACAATTGCTCAACACAGAAACATTTTTCACAGGGAACACACTGTACGAATGTCAGATGTAAATAATCATCTTCGTGACACGTCTCGACAAGACCATATTCGAAGCAGAATTGTACGGCTGTTTCGAATGAATCAGGTCTATCTGATAAATATCCACATTCGAGATACACGTGTCGAATCATGTCTTTGAATCTCGTGGTCGAAAACAAAGTGGCAAATTACATTGGAAGCAGAAACTCTCCTGAGTTGGGGTAAAAACGATTTGCTTTATTACTACAAACACAGACATAAAAATGAATATTTACAATAGTCAACAACACACTTGTATTGCTCTCTGTAAATTAGAAACGTGTATAAAAATAGAATGTACTTCCAACGTTTAAACGTACAGTATATGTATATGTTAATACATATATATACAATTCTCCAAGTTTTTTCGTTTTGTTCATGAAATGGTATCAATATTTGTTATCAAATGTAACAGAATGCAAAAGAAAGAAAGAATGGAATACAGACTCATTGTTGACAACAATGAACTAATGCAGTCTGAATTTTCCACTACGGTATCGTTTCCCCCCTCCCCCTGCGCATTTCTTTCTTTCTTGTGTTCTTGACACCTGGTGAGGGAGTTTTGTACATTTTTATATTGACGTGTGGTTTAACACTACTTCACTTTCAAAGTTGTCTTTGCTGCTAAGAGTGCTTTCATGTTTGATCTTAACGGCATTATACCCAACTAAGACCAGAAATTTAGTTTGTGATCAGTACAATGGCGTCAAGAGGACGGCGTTCGTGTGTTTACTCACCAAATGGTTTTTGTTATGTGTGTGACCAGTTTGTAGTTAAAGGACAGTGTAGATCCATTACGCCATCGGTGAAACTAGCATATTATATATATTTCGGATGTCGTGTGGGAGATCAGGACAAAACTTGGGCACCCAACATAATTTGTGCGTCGTGCTACGTCACTTTACTTGCATGGGCCAAAGGGAAACGGAGGTTCATGAAATTTGCTGTACCAATGGTGTGGAGAGAACCCACCAACCATCTGGATGATTGTTATTTTTGTCTCACAGTAGTTAAGGGACATTCTAAAAAAAAGCAAATACACAATAAGTTATCCCAACGTTAAATCCGCAATTAGACCTCTTCCGCACGGGGATGAACTTCAACTTCCCGAGCCCCCTTCCAAATGGGAAGAGATATGGCCAAAAGACTCTGATGATGATCATGACCTTGATGAACCATCGACATCAACATGTACATCCAAGGATCCAACGTTCATCCCTGACTGTGTTCGCGAGCCACATTTCATCCGGCAATGTGAACTTAATGACCTAGTCCGTGATTTGCACCTGACAAAACAAGAGGCGGAACTTCTGGGATCAAGGCTCCAGCAGTGGAACTTATTGGATGCAGAAACGAACATATCAGTGTACAGGAAAAGGCATGTTCAATTTTCAAGCTATTTCTCAATGCAAGATAATGTGTGCGTATGTACGGATATAAATGGGTTGATGGCGGAGCTAGGAATTCCTTACGTTCCAGAAGAATGGAGGTTATTTATCGACGCGTCAAAGGTCAGCCTTAAAGCTGTCCTTTTACATAATGAAAATAAAAAAAAAACCTTTTATACCACTTGCGCACTCAGTGAAGATTAAGGAATCCTATGACACCATGTCAACTTTGCTAAATCTTATAAATTACAAGGACCATTGTTGGCAAATATGTTGTGATCTCAAGGTAGTTGGTATTTTATTAGGACTGCAGTGCGGTTACACGAAGTACCAATCTTTTTTATGTTTATGGGATAGCCGAGCTGATGACAAACATTATGAAGTGAAGGAATGGGAACCTAGAGTGAATTACGTACCTGGAGAATGCAACGTCAAATACGCTCCTTTGGTAGATCCTAATAAGATATTACTACCGCCACTTCATATCAAGTTAGGACTTATGAAAAACTTTGTCAAAGCCATGGACACATCTGGTGAAGGTTTCAAGTATTTGCGAGATAAGTTCCCTAACCTGAGTGATGCTAAGATTTCAGCGGGAGTGTTTATTGGTCCCCAAATTAGGAAATTAATGCTTGATGATAGCTTTGACAGCAAGTTAAACAGTGCTGAGCTAGCTGCCTGGACAGCATTTAGGTGTGTTGTGCGCAAATTTCTGGGCAATAACAAAGCTGAGAGTTACACAGAAATCGTACAGGACATGATACAGAAATACAAAGAGTTGGGTTGTAGGATGTCTTTAAAAATCCACTTTTTGCACTCCCACCTCAGCTTCTTTCCTGCTAACCTAGGTGCTCTCAGCGACGAACAGGGGGAAAGATTCCACCAAGATATAATGGCAATGGAGAAAAGGTACCAGGGACGATGGGATCCTTCAATGATGGGGGACTATTGTTGGGGTCTTGTTAGAGAATGCAACATTTCTTACAAAAGAAGGAAGTAGTGTACGTTTTTGTAACCCAATGGAAGTTTCATATATTGTGATAGTTTTGATTGTCTTTTCATGACCTTTTGGTACATTTGTATTATTGTTTATTGTAAATTGTCACACTTGTAAATTATATTGTATTATATTTTATATATGTGTTTGTGGTAATAAAGCAAAACGTTTTACCTCAACTTAAGAGATCTGAAAGCATTACTATAAGGTGCAATAAACAGTACAAACAGTATACATACAAACATATTTATTTCTCTAGAAAGAATAAAGCGATTATTACGAAACTTGGAGGGTTTGTTAAATATGAATCAAAGTATACTTAGGTATAATTTCTATGTTAGTATATGCAAGGGGACAAGATCTTGGGGTGTAAAATAAAAGAAAAGGGAAATTTTTGAGGGATTTTCCCGAAAATCCCTCTGTTACGGGAAAATCGTACGTGATGGAGAAAAACCGAGTGCATATTCGAATTCAGCGCAAAAAGTTCCTTTAAGAACAGGTATTTCCTTTTATGTAACAAAACCTTTGTTAACTAGTGTAATAATCGAGTGGAATTAAGATATACCGGTAACCCTGGACTTCATAACGACAAGCAGATACTTTCAAGCATATTCTACGTACCCAATCATACGTATTACGAATCAAAATTCCCAGATATAGAATATTATACAAGTCAAGGATCGGCTTTGTTGGAATATTTTAGATTTTGCCTAAGATTCCGCTATGAATTTCTCTGATCACAGGCATATGAACCTGTTTCTAAGGTTATGTTCCTAATTAATTGTGGTTATGTTAATATACCTTGCTTATAAGTGTTAGGGCAGAATCTGCTAAAGTTTTTGTGCACATGCCTTCTTTTAGAGAAGAAGAGAAAGAAGTAAAATGTTGAAACATTCTAGAAGTTTGTGGAACATAGTTTGTAATAGAAGATGTGGTCTTGAAATTAGTTTTATACTCATATGTTTCTTGTGACACTGATTAATATTAAAATACATAGTAAAAAAGTGGAATGCTGTATTCAGTAGACGTTATACAATTAATTTTTAGCATTGCTGTAGTTTAATAATAAGTACTACTGTTTCATTTCCTTCCTTTATTACTAATGGATATAGTATACGTAAGACCGTCTGAGTTCCAGAAGAAGCTGGACGCTCATACTTTTAGGGATTATTCATTGAGTATCTACGAACTTAGAAAGGGGGTAACAAACCCACTTTCATTTACTTATCCACTGATACGAAAATAAAAAAGAACGTACCTATTTGCCCTTGTACTTTATATGCTATAGCGCATTACATTATATGCAACAAGGATTTTGGTCTGCATCATGATATAAATTTAAAAATATTTAACATTTTTCGAATCGAAATCAACAAAATTTATTCTAGAAAGTAAAAATAGAATGTTAAGCACATATAATGAAGACAACGCAGTGATTTAATTTGGTAACGTATAAATATATAATATGAAGTATCCTCGCGCACGGAAAACAGGGGGTTCTCATGTATACTATTACCCTAATTTTTATTCGCAAACCTTGTTACTTTCATGTTTTCTTTCTTGTTCAGTAAATATGTATCAATATATAGTATTGTATTGTATTACTGTATATTATGTTAGTGCTCAAAAGTAGCAACTTTAATCTGGTAAGTGTTGCAAACTTCATACTACTTAAAAAAGCGAAAACAGTGAATCTCATTCCGTTGCAGTTTGCATCAACGCAATGCAAAATTTGCTTTCTAAGTTTGCGATAATTGGTATAACAGTAATAATTACTTTCAAATTTCTTGTTTTGCGTTGCGATTGTGCAAAATTTACGAACTCCGATACCAAATGAGATGCAATAATTCAAAGAAATTATGATTTTTTTATTGTTGTTATGATTTCCCCTCCTGTTTCCATTTCTCTTCCTTTTTCAATGTTTCCAAACAGCAGTGCAAGCAAAGTCGACATACGTAGGACTTGTATTAAAGTCTTATTCTATTATATGTTAATATCCATGGCAAGAGGTTTGAAGACAGGGATCACCTAATAAAAAAGATATTAATAAAGTTCTACAGGAATTGGAGGCTTTACGCAGCGCTGATACATTCACATGTAACAAAACACGTTTCACTACTGACATTCTCCAGATGGAGTTAGGAGCGGACCCCCAACAGTGATATCTTTGTTTTCTTAACTGTACTACTCTAGTAACCTAGCTTTACTTAAACTTGGATTACATAAGTGGAGCTTTTGTAACTCCTGTAGCTATAGTTCAGGTTAGTGGTTCTCAACCTATTTTCACTGACGGCACACTTTACTGCACGTTCAGGACATTGCGACACACTATTTTTAGTATTATTATTATTATTATTATTAATAATAATAATAATAATAATATAAATTACAATAGTGTAACCCTATAACTTTTTATAATATAATGACTATGTAGTACTGAGTATTATTGTTGCCTCTGGAGGTGTTGACTTGTACAGTCTGTCTGTCTCGATTTAAACTAATTATTATTAAATTATTCATGATTTTTAAATTCTAAAATTTCGCGACACACCCTAGAAGACTACATGATACAACAATGTGTCGCGACACAATGGTTAAGAATCGTTAGTTTAGGTTACTTTCTGTTATTTATATTGATCTTTGCTTCGCTTCCTATACGCACCACTGACATTCATCGCACGTTCAAGGAATGTCCTATAAAAGTCATAGAATATCCATGAGTCTTCCCCTAGACATCCAGGAGAAGTCTTTGTTTAAAGCCATTTGGGTAGTACCAAGAGGTGTCCAGTACAGAAGAAGCGGATCCTTAAGCCCAGCTGTAAAATTTGGTAATTACATTTTAATTTAATTTTTAATGTGTCGTCTTTGGATTCGTTTTTCTATATCGTTTCGATAGTTAAAAGGTGTCCATAGGTTCGCTGTTAGTCCCATTGAAGTAGGTTTCTGATTTTTCGATAGGTCCTATTAAAAGAGCACTTAATAAAAATTTACTTTTTATTAGCTAAATTGGATTATTTTTTTTTTTTTATTAAAATTTGCGCTAGGATTGAATAGGGTGTTTAGAGGCCATTCGATGATTGCCTGGCTTGTCATCTGCGAATAAATGAGTTTGTCTGCGAAATATTTTCCGAAAAATGCTTGATAATTGAATCGGATAACGGTAGAATTTAACGGGTAGAAATTTTGCGTTAATGCTTTCCTGGGGCAGCGAGATCAGTACCTTAAATTAAAATAAAAATTAAACCAAACGTTCGATTGACTGAATTTAATTGAATCAGATAAGACGTGTGGTGTATAAATCAATTCAATTATGAATTTGATCAAACTAAGTTTTCATTCTGTTTAACTTATTTGTAATTAGAACAGTTTTCAATTATTATTGTTGTAGAATTTATTGTTATTGTTGTTATATGCATTAAATTGGTATTGAGTTAAAATATAAATAGTTTTTTGTTAAGTTAAAATATAAATAATAAATTATGTTCTCTTAGGAGTTATCAAAGTATCTTGTTACAATATGTAAATTGGTCATTTTCTGGAATTTAGAATTATTTTACTTGAATTATTTTTTTTTGTCAGGAAATTAGTAATTGAAAATACTCCTCGAAGCATCTTTTCAACAAGCGCCCTGCAACACCGTATATTCAACTTCGGAATATTTTTTTCATTATTTTATTTATTGTTAATAGTAACCGACAGTTCTGAGTAACGGCTGCAAGGAGTGTTACAAGTGTACGGTACCCTACATAAGATAACTTCGTAACTAGGTTAGGTTAAGTTAGATGAATGTGTTCGATTTTACTGCAGTAAGGTAGGTTATGTAAGTAGAGTAGATTAGGTTAGTAGAATAGTTAGGTAAATCGATTAGGTTATATTAGGTTATATTCCTTGAGGCGTCCATTTCATCCACTGGAAAATCTTTGTAAATACATACTTCCGGATATATCCAGATGGTGTGGCTTTCAGTGGGATTCCTATGGAACAGTTCTTGGTCTTTCTGGGGTAATCGAAGGATACGTTAAGGATATCCAAATATTGTCTCATTACATTATAGCCCCTATTGGATTGATAAAGTAAACCTAAACTATATTTGATTTCAATAGCGTACGCAGAATATATTAAAAGGAGGGGGTCAACCAGGGGCGTCATTTGCGGAGGGCAGGAGATGCATGCTTAGATACATTCCATAGGTCAGTGGTCAAATATGCCCGGCGGAGCTCATGTTGTTCTGATTCCACGTTAATCAGTAGGTCCCGTATCATATAGCCTCGCTGCTGGAAGAGATGTTAAACTCAAAATCAGTCAACCACATCATCTTAATATGATGCATGTTTAATTTTACTTGGGACAAATAAATAATGATGAAGTGTATCCCCAAAGTTTAATTGAAATATTTTCGTAAAAGAACTCTTATTCTTACGAAAGACTAGAGACTTACTCCTATAGTTTGGATTAAAATTAGTAACCGAGAAGAGGTGGGACACCAATTCCTGTAATGCACAGCATAACTAGTAGTGATGCAATCTCTGAAGGTGCTTTGGTGGTCAAGCACGCCCACGAACATTTGTGAGGTTGCTCAGCAACCTTATGAAAAAAGGAAGACATAAAAAAAGAGAGAAAACTGAACAAGAAAAAGTAAATTATAATACTTCATTGTATTTTTATTTTTATCAAGAGATTCCGTTGATATTTTCATAGAGTGGAGAGGAGTGTATAAACTTTGGGCAAGTACGTTATTACGTATGCAACCATTTGAAATTTTGGATTGTGACACTGAGGACAAGACAAAAAAGACAAGATTATTTTCACCGTAATGTTTTCTCAACGAACTGGCGATTTTTAAATGATAAATTGAACGAGCATTTATCCGTGTTATCTTTAATTAAATTTATTTACACTTATTACTTTATCACAAATGGTCCGCGTTTAGCATGGGGTGGACAGATCTATGATCTCCCTGGTTATGCAGCCATACTCTCATTGAAGAACATATATATTCTAATGTTAAAAAAGAAGAACTCAATTTTCATTTTAAAATACTGGATATTCACGGGAGTAAATTTTCAAGTACTCTCCGGGCCGTCGTTAACTATGAATGTTATTCTATAGTTGAGATTCCCTGGTCGTAAACTGTGAATTAGAGTACCTCCATAACGGTGAATTTTCAATACCTACCACCCCTGATCACCAGTCAAGAAACAATTTAGTTATACAGGTCGATTTCACACTTGTCTGCCCTATTAAATGTCTCGAATAAAATTATCTAAAAGTAATAATAAATTTGGCAGTAGTAGTACTTGTGGTAAGTTATGTGTATAAAATTAAAATATTAGCAGTGCAAATTAAGGAAAGAGAACTTAAACTCGTGCTGAGTATGTTCGCGAAGGTTCCGTGTGGGATTTAGATAACTGGCGTAAACTAAAGTCACACTAAAGATGTCATCTAAAACTTTCGTTGTGGAAATTGATTCTGGGCGGTCAATATCAAAATTTGACCCCAACTTTATTTCTCGAATAATATATATTTAATTTTGCTGAACTAACAATACTTCAATAAATCCAATGTGAATCTAATGATAAACAATGTGATAAGGACGAACTGGAAATTCCTCACGAAGACACCAACTTTAATACTAGACCTACAAGGGAGGAGTTCAATTCGAAGACGTCCAAAATTATTGAATTCATCTAGGTCGAAAATGAGGATAAAGTATATTCAAATTTTATAATATTATCGCTAAAATTAGACTAAATTTTCAGAACAGTAGGGATTTCCAGGTGGGATCCGATCTCCACGACACACACCCTGCGTACTTCCTATCTTTAATTCCTTTTCCACGAGCTGGATTTACTGCAATTGAATCTTTGCACCCTGACTTCTTGTCTGTAAGTCCTTACTTTTATTGAATGAAGACTAATTTTATCAAAACTAAGAAAAACTAACGCTCTGCAGAGGAAGAGTATCGAAAGCGTCAACCTAGATATGGAATTCGCTACGAATTTTAATTCTTGAATAAGATTTTATTTTTTAGATTAATGATAATTTTAGAATAACTAACGAAAACTTAAATCAACGATTCTGAGTGAAAAGCTGCGATAACCGATATAGGGATTGGAATAATCTAACATAGGCCACAAACTTTATTTATTTAATAAAATGTTTATTTTACTGAACAACCCATAATTTTACGAAAACTAATATAAAGTATTGTTAAACTGAAAACGTCAAGTACAAAAATGTAAAAATTATATATCGCCGGCAAAGTCAAAACTTCACGCTGTTTCTTGTATTATTTTAGTTTATAAAAAATTAATCGAATCCGAAGAAACCGCATCTTACATAAATGAGCAACATTTATAAAAGGAATAGGCCTACATCAGTGTGTACTTCGAGGTATTGGCGCACAAAGTGTACATAAAATTGCATTGAATAACATGTTTATACTAGTATTATAGTTTAAAAAAAGCAAGCAAGATATATAAATTAAGGTAAAGACTTTAGTAGAGATCACGCGAAGTACAGTAGAGCGTCGATTATCCTAACGTCGGTCAACCGAACGACCGCTTAACCGAACTGTGTACTCGCTCGCACCTGTTACTCCATCGTCCATCATCCCCCTCACTCCCAAGTCAAGTTTCCCACAGTAGTCGCCGCACTGAGCCACCGCTGGCGGAACATTGCTTCTAATGGGGCCTTCATAAGGCGCTGCTGACCGGCCAAGCCGCCAGTCGCTGTGTTTCAACAATCAGCACACTTCTGTCGGTTTGGCAGTGGCTGTAGAAGTACAGTCCAATACAGTACAGTACAGTACAGTACAGTACAGTACAGTTCGATTATCCGAACAAACCAGTTTTCCGAACACCCATGTCCCCCAATTACTTCGGATAATCGACGCTCTACTGTATTTCCATCTATAGGATATGGATAGACATTGTTAGTCACCATTGTCTGTTAAGATATTAAACTATTGACTCCGTTAATGAACTCAGCCGAGGTAATAGTTTAAGTTCTGAGATGGAAAAAAAGAGAAACTTTAAAATTTTGCTTCCACGTATAGGATATGAGCTAGAAATAGCTAGAATAGGTATGACCTTAAAATCGCCGTGGTTATTTGTAATCAGTCAACGGATTCGGTCGACATAATAACCTGTGTTTCAACCTATGTGTGTACCTATCTGTTGAAAAAAAAAATTAAAAATTTCGCTCACATATATGGGATATGAGCTAGAGTTAACCACCGTTGTAGTCGCCGTCATCTATTAATCTGTTAATAGATTGACTCTATTAATGAAGTGGTCCGATATAATCACTCTAGCTATCTATTGCTAAAAAACAAAATTTTCGCATCCGTTCAAGAGTTATTGTGTGGAGTAACGGACGGACACAAAACGCAATCTTATAAGTTTTACTCTATTATTCTAATAATAGTGAGTTACAATAAGAAAATGAGCACTTAACAACACGTAATGCATAGAATAAATATTTTCAATTCTTAATACAAAATGACGATACTTACTACGTATTTTTAGAAACTAAAAATAAACTAAAAACATCAGATGGAAGTTTCGTAAAAATTGGAGCGGATTAATTTCGCATGTGTGTGTGTGGGGGGGGGAGATAGCTTGTTTCAACAATAAGAAGTACAGTATATGTCTGCAAAACTAACAATAGTTTTAATAAAGTTAACGTAAACTAATGATAAATTAACGATCTTTGCGAAAGTAACTATAGTGTTTGCAAAACTATGAAAACTAATGATATGAGGTGGAAAATTACGGATTTTTTTTTTTTATGAGCCGGCTAACAACTGGCGGACAAATTTATTTCTAGTGTAACAAGTGTATTTTGCAAAATTAACGATAGTTTTAGAAAATCTAAAGTAAGCTAAAGAAAATCTAATGTCGTGAGGTAAAAACATATTTTTATGGGCGGGCTAATTTCACAATTGGCGGGAATCTTTATTTCTCCAATAAAAGTGTAGATTTGTGAAACTATCGATAGTTTTAGCAAAACTAACGTAAACTAACGACATAAGGTGGAAAATTGTGAAAATTATTTATGGATGGATTAATTCTACATTGAAGGGTAAACTTTATTTCTCGAATAAAAAATTGCAATTTTTCCGGAACTAACAATAGTTTTACCAAAAGTAGCGTAAATCGGCGATATAAGTGGGAAAATGTTGAGATTCGTTTGAGGGTGGGGAACGGTGAAGTTGACCTGTACATTATTTTTTCCAATGAAAAGAGAATTGTTGCGAAACTAGCATTTGTTTTACTATAACTAACGTAATTAACGATACACTAACAATGTAGATATAAAAAAGAAAAACTCATCAAGTGGGTCGGACAACTTCACAGACGTCTAATGCTTACCTCTGGTGCGTAGGGTCCCTGGTTCGATCCAAAGGCATGTGAGAACAGTAAATATACCTTTTTGGTGGATTTTCCTTCGGGTTCTCCGGTTCCCAACCACACTCTTCTATCATACTCACTCCTTTTCTTTAACCAACGGCCCATAATTGTGAGACGTAACACAAAAGATTTTCTATCAACATAATGCTTAATCTATAATTTACCCATAAATTAAACTTGCAGATATAAGTATTGTGCAGGTACGGGTCGCGTCAGTTCTATCAGCTCAAGTGTTAGTATATAATTTATCAATAAATTATTATAAATTTTCAAACAACGGAATGTAGGTAGAGATGAGAACTGGTAACTCACATGCAACTGTTACAATGAAAGGTTATGCTTTAACGCATAAATGATATTCAACCATTTCAAATTGATATATACCAATTTGTGTATATATATATATCAAGTAGAAGGTAAAAGAGGGACAGAAGAAGAGATTGATCGGAATGAGCACTTGTCTTAGTTATGCTTGATCCTTGTTGATCTAGTGGTCGTGATGAATGATGAGTAGCCTCTTCGAAGTACCGTTTCACTTCCTGGTAGGAAATTGAAGAAAGCTAACGGAGTTAACAACTGGATTCTTATCCTGTCAATCTGCCAGGCGTTGAATGGATCAGTGGAGTAGCTCTATGATAATCGCTAGATGATGGCCTGGTTTTCCCTCATGGACTGTTTCTGCTGCGATGAACTCTCAACGCTTCAAAGTGCGGGATGGTGGTCTGCGGCCTCCAAATGTAACTGGACTATTCTTCTACCTTTATCGCACACCTGACTTCCAATCCAGGACTACCCCCTTGAAACGTGTCTCCAACAGGCCGGTAACCAACCCAAAAATTTTGGGGGGCGGAAGAAGTGAAGGGGGCCGCACAAAAGATAGAGAGTGGGCCAGCAAAAATCTGGGGGGGGGGCAGGTGGATACGGGCCTGGTCTCCAATAGTTTTCTTAAGAAGGACATTGAAACCGAACATTCAGATAGAAGGCTCGTGCAATCTAAAGGAATGTGGCGTGATGGGAAAGAATTACATGCCGTTCGTTGATTGGCTAACTTACACAATGACTAAGTGAATATATTATTCTACAAATATTTGTCGCACAATGAACATCAATAGTCAAATGTTTTATGAAACTGAATTAATAATTTAAATGAGATTTAAAATGATTCGATTTTAGCAATGATTTAAATAGTCCAATAAATAATTATATTTGTAATAGTTTTTAGTTGTCACAATATAACAGGTACCGCACATCCTTGTGAGGGTACTACAGTGTATTTTTTTTATTATTATTATTTTGTCGGTAGATGGTAGCCCATCCCCTTTCCAGGAAATACTTAATATATTACATTGGTCTAAGGAATAATTCAATTATTTTTCACCCCAAATAGCTCTTTTAAATATATTTTATGCGCGTACTATTGCCTAGTTCAAAATCCTCTATTAAGGAGCTGATGCAATTTATTTACAGACTTACCAGCGACTGCATTTCAACTGACTTGCTAGAAAAAGTGTTGAGAAAAATATTGTTCTACGGAAGTAATATGTTAAACGCAATTATTTTGACGCGCATTTAGACTTGTGATGAATGGTGCTAATTACAGGATACGTTCCCTCTAACGTCAAACTCTCTTATCAGCTGAGGGTCGCGGTGACTCAGTGGTAGATCGTTCACTTTGGTGCATGGGGTCCCGAGTTCAAACCCTGCTCCCGCCAAGTGAACTTTGTGGTGGACAAACACCGTGTGCGTGGGTTTCCTCGGGGTTCTCTCGTTTCTCCCACTTTCTTCATTCCACCATTTCATTCATTTTTCATCATCACCGTCTCCTTTAGCCTAGCCGGCACAAGCATGGAACATAAAACTCAACAATTTCATTTTCACTTTGGCGCGGTGGCTCAGTGGTAGGGCGTTCACCTCCGGTGTTTGGGGTCCCTGGTTCGATCCCAGCTCGCGCCCTGTAGACTTTGTGGTGGACAAACACCGTGCTCGTGGGTTTTTTCGGGGTTATCCCGTTTCCTCTCACTTTCTTCTTTCCATCATTTCATTCATTTATCATCATTACCGCCTCCTTTAGCCTAGCCGGCATAACCGTGGGACGTAAAACTTAAGATTTCATTTCATTTTTGTTTTCATTTTCGTTTTCTCTTACCAACTGATTTTATTCAGCTTGACCAATTGAAGAGGTTTCGCCTTCTTGCAAGACGATCTCTGTTTTATGCCAGACAGCTAAATAATTCAAAGTACTGGGGAATAATAATGATTTTGATTTTCGAAAATTGGTTACGCTGTGTAATTTCGCACATGCTCGGCTTTTGCACCAAGAAATTGTTATTAATCCACAATCGAATAACGAGTCCCAAAGACAAACAATATACTACTTTGTGTAGTAGACTAAAAAATATACCCTACACAAAATTAGCCAGGTTTCAATGTCAAGGTAACCAGAACTTTTATTTTAAACAACGGGACGCATACGAATCGGCGACGGGGGGGAGGGGGAGGAGGTGCTTCCACATTGCATTTCGAGTCTCAGCAGTGTTTTCAATTTACAAAATACAAAAGTAAGAATGATAACACAGCGTTTCTATGTACTACCCAAAAATACTTTTAACTACTTCAAAACTCAGAATTCCCACTCAATTTCCACAGAACTCTCAATTCTCATTTGAATATTCAGAAGTTCTAGGCACGGCTGAACCTTCCCAATGAGTGTTGGTACGGAAGAGTGTAGAATTAGCATTGACCATTTATATTTTGAATAATAATTACGGGACACCTGGGTCATGTTTGCTTAAAAACGGGACATTTAGGCGTCCCGTTTGAGAATCAGAAATAAACGGGACAACGGTTGAAAATAAGGGACTGTCCCGGCTAAAACGGGACGTCTGGTCACCTTGTTCAATGTGTTTGTACCTTTTGTGAGCTAACTGTACTTTAAGATATCTTGTAGTCACACGCTGCATTTCCTCCACAAAAGTTTGTCCCTAAGGTGAACGAAATAAAAAATGAGATGCGGCTGTATTAGAGCAGTAATTTGGTACGAGGAGAGGTCAAGTTAATCTGGAACTTTCCTTTTTTTTTAAAAAAAAAAAAAAAGGACAGGTTTAAAATCGAATCCCAGTGTGGGAGTATTTCATGCAGTAGGAACTAGCAAAGCAGGCACTCATTTTGCGCGCCAGTCCGGAGGCCGTTATTCAAGATGGCGGACAAAATGTGAACATGTACATGGAATAACGTGTCGTGATGAATTTAGTGAAGAAGGGTATAAATAGACAAAATTTATAGCAGACTTCAGTTATGAGACATTTACCGATGAGACATTTAGCCGCAATAAGATATTTGAATGGTGCATGCGCTTCATATATGGCTGTACGTATGTCACTGAGGATCCCGGTTGGGGTTGATCGCAGCCTAGAGCAGTCATACCTGGGAACATTAAACACTTTTAACCGCTTAGCTTAATTTAGATAATCATCTCGTATAGCTGGTGTACGGAGTTATGTGGAAAAATCTCTATTATTATTGTCTGGAAGTAATCTATAGTATGGTGCGAGATGTTTTCATATCTGAGTAGTATATCATACAGCAATACATTATGAACAAGAAACACTAATCATTACTAAACATAGACACTATATGGACGCATACAAGCCTTAAATCTTCTTTGCCACGCATCAATTGTATTGTGCACTGTTTCTAAAGAAGAATTTTATACATCATACATAAGAAAGCATTTCAAAATGTCAATGTTGTTGTGGTGGATTTTGTACACCATCTCTTGCTGTACACCGAAACAATTGGTAGCCCAGAGGACAGCTCTGGTCTAGCAGAAGGGCAATTAAATGTCAAAATGAAGTCGTGCAAATTTCTCTCCAGATGATGAACATGATGAAACGTGTAAATTTGTGTCTACAAGAACATGGCAGCCACTTCGAAAATTTGCTGTAAAGTGCCCTTCTCTTTCCATAAGTATTCCAGGGTTGCCAGCTGTAGGTGAGTAATTTATATCGCCAATTTTTGCAAAAAAATAAAAAATAAAAATAAAACTCCAGTTATCAATTATGCGCAAATTATTATTTCTTATCATTGATTAACCTAAAACACAGCTGTTGCAGTAATTTTACAAGAACAGTGTTTGTAGGAGTGCGTTTCTGTAAAATAAAGCACCCATTTTACGGACTTCCATTAAATAGTCCTTTTACATGGCAACACTGCCGCACCAATGGATAAATGTTGATGGATACTGCACATATACACAGAGATTCACTCGAGGGAAATCAGTTTTCTGCAACTCAATATTGATTTTCTTCATTTTGTTCTTTTTTTTTTTTATTATTTTACACTTTCGGTATTTTCTTTCGTTACTAAACAAAAACGTTAAAAATTCCAACATCGGTCATGATCTTGAAAATATATACATATTATAGAACACGCTTACATTTATTTCAAGTCTCAGGTCTTTATAGTTCTTCGTTCAAAAGATATACGCAATCAAACTTTGGGTTACGCAACTTTACGAACACATTATATTTTTTAATTATTAGATGACTTAGAAATAAAATGAAAATGAAGTTTCCTTGTCCAGGTATATATCTTATTTTAAATCCATAATATTCTTTCCATATCTTTGAAAGACACACACAGTTGCGGATCCAGGACGGACTTCTAGGGGGCGATGGGTTTTAATACTGCTACTTAGAGCTACTTTTAAGAGCTCCAAACTCTGGAAGGGGTTTTATTTATATATACAACTAGCAGCGTTCACCCCGCTTCGCTGCGGTCACCCCGGAACGCAATAAACTTTGTTACTTAGATAATTTTTACTTTTTCGCTTTCAAGTGATATGATAAAAACCATAGAAGATTGCATTAAATGTTAACATTATATCGCCTGTCATTTATGTTAACCCGCCCCGCTTCGCTGCGGTCACCCCGGAAGTTTTCGCTTTCAAGTGATATGATAAAAACCATAGTAGATTGCAGTAAATGTTAACATTATATCGCCTGTCATTTATGTTAACCCGCCGAGTGACACGGTCATGCGGGTTGCATATAAATACGTTTATTTTTACCTATGATGAACTAACAAAGGATTTGTACGTTATGGACACTTGAATGGTCAATTATCTCAAGACACTGGTAATTAAAAATTAAAGTGATATGATAAAAACCATCTAGGGTCCAAATCCTAATAACCCCCCAAAAATAAAAGAAATTGGTTCAGCCGTATTAGCGTGATGAGGTAACAAAGGATTTGTGCGTTCTCTTTTATATATATAGATAAGAAAGTTTCCTCTTCTGGGAGGTGATCGCCCCGATTACCCTTCCCCCCTGGATACACATGAACAGAGCGGAAAACAAGGGAGTAGGTTGACGGAGATCCGACTTCAAATTTTACTCTCACTTTGAATTTTCTGTACCGTTCGTAAATTTATCCCTCAACAACCTACATTTCTCTCTTGAGGTGTGGCAATATGGCGATTACCATGGTAGAGATGGACAGTTGTCTTTTCGATCTTGATTCCAAAATATTTTTACACTCTAAAATATATCTTGCTAACCCGTTTGTGTAGCAATTGACATTCAACTCCTATCGCTTTCTATTATCAAGAAAAAGAATTGTTATATCAAATGTCTAATTGCAGGAATAATTTCAAACAATCACAACATTGTACACAATCACAACAATTTGAACTCCGCACACTATGATCACTGCTTAGGTGGCTTATACATATATAGATACCCTACAGGGTGTTAAAGGAAAAAAAAAAAAGACCATATTTTGAGGAATGATAGTCCTCTTTGTTTTCAAGATATCAATATATCAATGAAAATACAACTCTATTTCGTACATATTGGTTTAAAGGTGCGTATTTCTGGGTTTTTAAAATATACTGGAGTATTTCAAAAAGAGGTAGGTAACACACGTAATAGGCATTAGATATGTATAACATTAGTTACACTCACAGATCCATGTATCCTGAACAAAATCCGAGAATCCAAAATGATCAATTTCACCACCCAATGTACGCTATAGGCCCTAATATTTATCACGTAAACAGCAAAAGCTGTGTTGTAATACGATTAGTAACGTAGGACATACAGTATAAAAATGAATGATTGAAATACCAAACTTCAAACCATTGTGTCATTTGAAAATGTACGTTGTAGTGTATCAAAGGAAACGGAGGGTTGTAAAGTAAGCAGAATTGGATATCAAATGTACTAACGCAATATTATTCATTGTCCAATGTTACGAAGCTATCATTCATCAATAACAACGCACTCTTGGTTGCCAACAGATGGCAGTGGTAAGAATTCCTACGAATGAAAAAAAGAATGGAATGAAACTGGAAAGCAAACACTAATACGTTGATAAAGGAAGACTTGCCAGGCTGGCAACCAGAGGGGGGGCCAGGGGGCCTGGCCCCCTAAACTTTACGTGACCCCTTCAGACCTTAACACAAAATGCTATTATTAATACAAAAAACACAATTTAGCTATTGGTAAGAGAATGTATAATGACTTGGTCCCCCCCTAACATATTCATGGCACCCCAAACCTCTGTGGCGGGCTGCCGTCCTGAGACTTCCCGTAGTTTCTGCAAACGTTAGGACGAATTACTGTTCTGCATGTTCTAATGAACAGCTACAATAGCTTTATATGTACAGTATGTGCCAAAATATACAGTACTGAAATAAAAAAATAAACAAAATTAAATTATTCTCATCTGTGAGTTAATTTCTCCTCAGAATAAATTAACATCACACTACATATATACATACACATACTATTAGCATGTTCATTTACCACAGTATGCGTAAAGTAAGTGTTCAAAGTGTGCACCGCCTCGCTGTAGACAGTGTTCATATCGTTCAAGCAGATTCTCAAACATATCCTGAAACAAAGGTTGCTGCAGACTTCGGCAAAAGGGGATGATTTCCTGACATAATGCAGTAACAGTTCTTGGTGGATCTTCACAGTTGAACACACTCTCCTTTAACATTCCAGTCTTATTAAATTCCTCTCGAAACTGTTCTGCCACCTGTTTCGAACTCGATCCAGCTTAACGACCGCTTACGTATGAGCAGAAATAATGCCCAAGTATGAATACTTTTTCCTCAGTCAAGAGACCCATTTCCAACAACAACAACTTCCTTTTCACTACTGCGAACACGTGCAGCTGGAGTTATGCTCCGTCGACAAACGCAACCAAGTGTTCAAAATCCGCGAGTTTTAGTTCTGTACATTTTCATTCATATATATCGAAACGGATGTATGTTTGAAAGGAACATGATTTATCGGTGCTCAAAGCGAGGTGTGGGAACGATTATGCATTATATTATGATTTACATTATAAGTGAGTTAGTGGTGAGTGACAACAGACATTGGAACAAGAAGTTTGAAATGGCTTAGTGACATAGTGATTAAGAAAAGAAAATGCCATAGGGACAGTAAGGGGTTACAAAATGCTGAGTATGCAGAAATGCTTTTAGTCAATGACTTCTGCAAAGGTAGTCCAAGGCATGCAGTAGAAGAACATAAGAACAGCCGATGGTGTGTATATTGGACGTTACGTAACACTGGCATGATGCTAAGTGCACAGTTACTATCTGAACGTCCGGCAGCACACCCTTGTCAAGGAAGGCAACATTTTTAGCAATAGGATTGTACATAGGATTGTCACACACGAACGTATAGCACGATTGTATGTACGCTCATGTCCAAAATGATTGTCGCATATCTATAACTGTCTTCTTGTAAAAATATAATTTGATAATGATTTTGCAGGGTACTTTTAAAACTGATACTATGTGTATAATCGGGGATGTATATTTGTGGTAAATTTCATAGGAAAAGAATTATAAACACGAAAATTAGAATGAGAAAAAACAAAAATTGCTAAATGTACAAGAAAGTTTCTTTTTGTTGTATTGTTCTTGAAATGAAATGAAATGAAATCTGTGAGTTTTACGTCCCACGGTTATGCCGGTTAGGCTAAAGGAGACGGTGATGATGAGAGATGAATGAAATGGTGGAATGAAGAAAGTGGGAGGAAACGGGAGAACCCCGAGAAAACCCACGAGCACGGTGTTTGTCCACCACAAAGTTCACTTGGCGGGGGCTGGGATCGAACCCGGGACCCCAAGCACCAGAGGTGAACGCTCTACCACTGATGTATTGTTCTTATTTACTGGTTTTTTGACATAAAATTTGCCACATACATGTCTTTGCGGATTATACACATACTAACATGATAAGAAATACGCATGAAGCTGTAAAGACAAATTTCCAGGAACATTTTGCAGTGAATATACAGTGTGGGGTCATTGATGATTTGTTTATTGACCCCGTTATATTATCGTATCAGCAAGAATGATGGGCCAATACTACCTGCAATTTCCGCAGCATGATTTCCCACTGCAATTAAAAGATGTTCCCCTAGCCACGAAAAACATCTTTTCAATAGGACGGTGCGCCCTGTCATTTTACTTTCATGTTATTTGAGTCAAAAAATGTGCTCTCAACGATCATAAGAAAGCATGACCACTCATAATTTTACGACAGTGTTTTGGGTATACAATAAACCCCAAAGTTCTTCCAGACCGCTACCTGACATGATGTGACCTATTGTTCCCAGGAAAGACATAAGAAGGTGGAATTCTCTCAACCGCACCAATACCTTTGATAATACAGTAGAGTCCCGAGTAACCGACCTAACGTGGCGGAAGAAGAGGCCAGATAACAAAAAATTCGCATAAGCTAGATTTCTATGAACAGTCTCCTCCATAGTCACTACAACTTTTTCTTCCGTTTACCACTCATTTTCAAACCTTCACTGTAGTACACTTAAGGATATTACGCATACCCTAAGAACAATTTACGAATATAGTACTGTACGTACTGTACAGTTATAATCAGAAACAGTGGCAAGCGTACTGTATTGAGGTCAGTTACACACTAACGAAACAAACAATGAACAAGGAGCAGAACGATGCTCTTTTCCTGTCACAGTTTGCGTTTTGCGCACGACACGTAGGAAGATCGTAGCAGACGCCCGCTTGCAATACCTTGGCAATATTGCCAATGCAACATCTTGCCTTCTTCATTTAATTACGATAAAAGAAAATTAATCTGGATAGTACGGAGGCTGGATAGTCGCGAGCCAGATACTCGGAGTCTACTGTATATTGCGACACTTCTACCAAATGTATGCTTATCCTTATGTTATTGGCCCTCTCAGCTTGTTTTACGTTTAGAATAACCTCATGTGGCAAAGAAATTCTGTTTATTTCTGTTTTGATAGACCTTTAGTCTTTTTTATAGGTTCTCTCTGTTCTGGCAAGTGACGACATTGTGTTTGGCGTGAAAGTCTTGAGGCGGGGATCACCAGAATTTGTGACGCTTTATTCAGGAGGAGTCCTTATTCTGATACTCTCATGCTATGGAAAGTTGACCCCTCCCCCAATACCCAAGAGTGACGGATTAGAGAGGTTCTACTGTAGTTTTTAAAAAACAACGAGGTTTGTCTTTCCCTTCGCTTGAGGAAGGAAAATACTTTACATAGCAATTCCTATAATTCTTGGTTTCAGCAGCAACTAAGTCAACCACACAGCTCAGTTTGGCTAACACATTTCACCGCATCGTCAGAAAGGTGTTTAGCTCGCTCGACTATTATTATTGATCTAATTTCCAGGGTGTAGCTGATATCTTATACTTCCGTGATTTTTTTAAGTTTCAGTTTTAAATGACGCCTCCTTAGTATAAAATATACAGTCTCTTTTAAAAATCGAATGCTAGTAATAAGGATTTGGTAGATAATATTGATGTATTTGGAGAACCATTACACACACACACACACACACACACACACAGACACACACAAAAAAAACATACACACACCTACCTGTTGTGTTTTACAAATTAGGTTTGAATATATTTGTCGATCTGGTGCAATTCGTATCGCATTTGACATGCACATTTAGTTTATCAACATTCTAAAATAAGTCTCTAATCTGCACTGAGAAAAAATTGTATGTGGCGTACGTAAAATCGTATGTTACATTTGTAAATCCTGTAGTTTTTGGGCTTAACGTACAGCAAACATATAACAGAAAGCGCAAGTTTTATAATACTTTCTGTATAAGTGTTCCATCTGTACGTACTTTCCCTATGAAACAATATAGAGGTCCCCATCTCACATTCAAACGGACGTATATAACATATAGCTGACGAAGGTAACATACATATATGTATGTAATATAAGGAAAACTGTTAGATATCAGACTTCCTGCAATGGCATGATGTACCTAGGTAATATCTAAGGGCAGTGCCTATGTAGCATATGGATAACGTATGCTCCGTACTGATTTCTGTAGTAAGTAAGAGGATTCCGTATATTTGTACAATATGCCGCTGTCCAGAGAACGGATATTTCTCAGTGTGTCTCCACGAGATACCCTTGCCCTTACGAGAGTTGGAAGGCTTCTACTGACTTTAACATCTCCTACAGGAAGTGAAATTTTACAAATGATGCATGCTTGCTCACAAGACATCACACATTCACAGACGAATAGACCACGTCTGAGGAACACAACTGTAGGCCCTACCTTCAACTGAAACTTGTTCAGATCCTCCTTTTTGGTCATCTCGCAAATGCTAGTTACTACCCGAAGACGGGTACACTCTCTGTAGTGGAAGAGATGCATAAATATTGTATTATTCAAGTGAAAAACAATAAATGGGGTATGAGCTGTTAGGAAAAGCATATTTATTTCCAATCAATTTGTGGATCAATTTGTGGTTTTTAATTATAATCATTTATAATCATTAGTTAGATCCAAGAGGTACAAATGAAAGGGAAGCATCATAGCGGCATGAAAGATGATGAAATGAAATGCAATCACAGCTACTCAGCCAGCCTGCCTTCTATAATGTAAACTCTTGTGCTGACGCATCGAAACTTCCTATTTTTTGTTTCCTTGCTTTACTACTTTATCCCCACTCCTATCCTGTGTTTACTGAGAATAAACAAATTAATGTAGTTAGCTGTAAATGCGGCGCGTACATACATTGATACAATTCCTTTGCAAAGTATAAAGAAGATGGGTGATTCCACTTTCTACCATGTAGTGAATACCGAACGAACTAAGTGTAAAAATGATTAGTATTTTTTTTTATCACCTCTAACAGAGGCTCACAACGGAGTAAATATCTCCAAAAGTTCTCATCCAATTTCGATTAACTTTTCTAACGTAGCTTATGAAACACACAATCAAAAATATATGAACATGTTTTCACGATTTCCTCATAGTTTAGGAGCTTGAGTGCAAAATACTAAAACTTCTAAAATGCTGAAATTATAAATTTTGATCACGAATAACCGTTGTGGGTGTGATTTTGTTTAAATGTATGATATTCCAAATTAACGTACAGTTCCTGTAGAGTAACATGGTGCCTTCTAAATTGTAATATCCTTATTGGTTTGTCAGATTCACGCTTAAATAGAAAACCAGGCACGCATCTTTGACCGACATTTAAGATAAAGCTCACATGAGATGTTTGGGGACTTTTTGAAGTTTCATTGTATTTGAAATAAAAAAGCTGAAAAATTTCAACTTTTTACGAATTATTTCAGCTCGATTCCTTTTTTTCGGTCTTGGTTTACTCGGCTAAAAATTTTATTCACATATTTACTTTACAGGCTTCGTCCTCTTCAGAAACTCATTTGTCCTAGAAACAACAAAGCTTAAAGTATTTCATCCGTCACGTTAGCGACTACGCTACACGGGGCCACCAATATCATATTTAAAGCAGTAATGTTGAGTATGTAATTACTTACCCGCGTCAGATCTTTGATGTAAATTATTTGATTTCATATATGTGTGTATGATATATATTTGATTTCATATGTGATATAAAAATCTTTAAGTTTTACGTCCCACGTTTATGCCGGTTAGGCTAAAGGAGACGGTGACTATGAGAGATGAGTGAAATGAAGAAAGTTGGAGGAAACGGGAGAACCCCGAGAAAACCCACGAGCACGGTGTTTGTCCACCACAAAGTTCACTTGGCGGGAGCAGGGTTTGAACCCGGGACCCCAAGCACCAGAGGTGAACGCTCTACCACTGAGCCACCGCGCCCCCCATGTATGATATAAAAATCTAACGATAAAGATTAATACAAATTAATTGTATATAGAAAATCATACATTATATTTAACGTATCTATCTCTCAGATTGCTGGCATGGTGCCACAGTGGTAGAGCGTTTACCTCTGGATGCACGGGGTCCCTAGGTCGATCCACGGCCAAATAAGATTGTAGTGAACAACATCGTGTCTGTGTGTTTTGTCGGGTTCTCCTGTTTCCTCCGACTTTCTCACTCCACCAATGATTCCATCATCATTCTCTTGCCTTAATCATCCGTCTACTAGCTTAAGCAAAGTAACAATTAAGTTTATTTTTTCAAAATATTTGATTCATTCATAAAGTTACTCCGAACAGAATAATTCAATTTAGTGTTGATATATAAATTCTAAATAACAATAGTTGATGCTAAAATACGTTATGTGCAAATAAAAATTCAACTTAAGATACAATATTAACCAAGCTAATAATAACGTTTTTGTAAAGTGCATTTTGGGAAAACATTATATTAGCACGAACTGTTCAATGTTGGTTCTGGATTTCGTTCAACTACATGAATACCGCTAGTGAAGCACAAGATCCCAAACTATTTTGAATGGCGATAATTTATCGGAAATAATAGTCATAAGCAGGGGCGGATTAAGGGGGGCTCAAGAGGGCTATAGCTCCTGGCTTCAAGGTACAAAGGGGCCTCGAATCTGTCCAAAATCTCAACTGGCTATCTAAATAGAATATGAAAATACAATCACCATCATAAAGTAAAATATGACCCAAAATATGAAGCATATTCCCTCAACTTTCCTACTGTATTTCCATAGAAATGTATTAGGTGAAGTCAGCAGGAGCCACATTTTTTTCTAGCCCTGAAGAGTTCTAGGGTAATCATACCACAGGTTACCAAGTAGCAACAACATCTGAGATGAAGGCACTGGAAAACGTCCTGGATGTTGATCAGAATATAATCACTGTCCTGATTGTTTAGGATTGTCATTAACAAATCCAGTTTTTACAAGTCTCAAAGTCATATAGAAAATCCTCTCAGTTATTCCACATACATACAAAAGTATTCATCATCGAACAGTGTTACTTGTTGATTAGTGTCACCTCAGGAGGCTTCCATGACTCCACTTAATAAACGATTGCGCGCAACCGTACAGAAATAGTGTATTTTGTACGCTAAACTTGTCTGTAATCTCACAAAAACTTGTCCGAGGGTCCACTTTCCCTATATATTCATAAACAGCTTATCAAAATATGTTGTTGGTCAGTGACCAGGGGACTATTTATTTAATATTGTTTCAACGTGTATATTATATATATAATCTACCAAAGTGTGGTGATTTCATTCACCACCACTTGGTCCAAAATGTACTCTTGATGTTTTTCGTGGCTACAGCAGTTCGAATTCGTCAAGTAAAAAAGTAAAAACCTACTTACTGTTAATAAAACGTAGAAGCTGTTCAAAATTCTGCAATTTGATTACAAATGGTGACTATTTGCGTAATTCGTACCTACAAAGAAAAGGAGAAATAAATAGTGATTATCAAAATCCACACAAGGTACAAACAGTATCATTTGAAAACTATGTTCGAAAAATTAATGCACATTTTACGTACATACTGTGCTCTGTGTTATCAGTCATTACAATAACCAACTGAGTTCCATTTCACATTGGGAACTAAGGTATACTTACTTTCAAATATTCTGACCAGAAATGATAAACGTATTTATCAGTTTCATTTTAATGGGTGAGTAACGAGGAAGACATAAGCTATACATTTGGCACTGAATCTAGATTTAAAAAAAATAAAACCTCTTCTTATCTCTTCTGTTTGTTTCTATAAATATAAACATTAAGAATGGAAGCGACAGTTTTCTTCAACTTCTGTTTGAATAGGGCAATTAAACCCATTAACAATCAATACTAAATCCACAAATAGAAGGATTAGAATTGACATACAATTTATTTTTTTTGTTTGTTTCTTTTGTTTACAATAAGCCATATCAAAGAACCCTCCCTCACTATTTATTATCACTTGTGCTCTATGAGAATCAATATCGAAATCAGAAGTTGCACTTGATATCAACTACTTCTGGATCATTTCAGGTTTATGGTAACAAAATTGACATCCTTACCACCTTAAGAAATATTGAGACACTATCAGCAGTTGTTTTCAGTGTTCAAGCTGTTGTCCTTCATGTCAGTTTCTGCTGAAAGAGATGCTGTTGAACCATCCTTTGATCGGTTGCATCTGTTCCATCCCTAAAAAACGTAGTGCGTGTGCAATGGTAGTGCCATCTGTTGCTGTTGACTTCGCTATACAACTCTAAATCATATTAACAACGTTATACAACTCTAAACCATAACCAACTTCTAGCTGTCATTTAGCAAAGGCATATAACGGCGCTATAGTGACTCAAAAATTTCTTAATGTAATAGCTTGCTTTGATTTCATTCATCCTTTTTGTTCGTTCTGCGCTACATAAGTTTGACATTATAGCAGTAACCACCAACACTGAATCCTGGTGCATAATCATCTGCAAACTCAAGTATCCACTAAAATCACGGGAACAACTGAAGATGATTCTTTTTCTATCATATTCCAACAGATACACGCACGCCTCGTCCAGATTCACTACAATATTGCGTTCGTCTTTCTCTCTTTCATATGTGAGGAACGGAGCATATTAACTAAAGTCTTATGTAAATATTGGCAATTATGGGATTTACAGTTGCGCCGGAATATTGTCCTTCATATTTTTCATTGAGACATAGATTTCCTGTCAGACAAAGGAATGCGCTTTTTACATCTCATCGAGGGTACGCCCGGGCTACCGATATCTACGATACCCAATATAGAACACGCAGCAGCAGGAAGGGGTGTCTGATTTGTTGAGATTCAACATAACATTGATTCCTTTCTTTGATACAAATAATATTTTGTCATACAATGCTTATTTGGCTCGAACTGTAAGCCATGTCACAAAGGGCAGGGATCAAAATCTTAGACTATTATAAAATAGTGTAGAAATGAATTTGTAATTGTGTGGGTCCTATTTAGTAAATATCACCACAAAGCAGATTATTAATTTTAGGATTTAGGATTTAGAATTCTGGGTTTTCGGCACCTAAGGTCATTTTGCCCGTCACGTATGAGGGACGGTGACCACATTATCTGGGGAAAGGGAAGGAAGGAAGCGGTCTGGGACCTATAAGTTAAGTACCATTCCGGCATTTGTCTGGTGGGAATAAAAAAAACCAGGAAAACCTCATTCAGGATGACTGGTCTGGAAAAGCATTTTACACTTTTTTGACCGAGTGTCACCACCGGGAATATTATTAATTTTAGTTGTTTTGATTATCTTAGCGTATTGGCATTGTTTCAAACGAATGTTTTAAGTGTTTTTCTTTTACATTTAATTACAAACATCCATCATCTGATTAAAGCATTAGAACAAATTTAATAAGCATATAACAGACAAGCTCTATTTGAGGGGCTCTAAGGCGTTGCTTGGAGGAGGCGGGACTCCATTTGAACCATGTCGCTACATCCTTTTGTGTTCGTGTCTCTGTACAGTCAAGTAGTCACAAACACTGGCGCAAATCCCGGGGGGTGAGGGAACGTGTCCCCCTCAATCTTGGAACTGAGGGGGCTGTTCCCCCAATAATACGATTTGAAGAGAGCTTTTTGGGGATAAGTGTGATGATTTGTGTCCGACTGCCACAAAAGAAAGTGAGATGAATTTGATTCCTCTTGGCTTCTCTATTTCACCTTAAAGATGTAAAGGTTTGAAACTTCATTCCATTAAATTTGTCATTAATTATTGATAGTCTATTTCCAACTATTTGTTTCACTCCTCTAACGATTCCTATAATGCTATTGAGTTTATTATCATTTTGCTCGCGTCATATATAATTGATTTTATTTCTTTGCGGAACTCGTTATTTATATTACACTGGTCTACAGTGGATTTTTTTTACAGAAACGAAAGTAGCCAATCTTTATAGATTTCGAGGCGCTAAACACGAATATCGTACTTAAAATTAGCTGGTAGCTCAGGGTTGCCAGTGAATGTGGAATTTACCTTAAAAATTCATGTTTTTCACATTTATTTTGTTATGTTTTACTCAGGAACGTATAATTACGTCCCTATTTATCGTTACGGAATGTGTTATACCTCTTTCTATTCGTCGATGACGTACTTTCTGAAAATTTAACAATCGTTTCGGTAATTGGTACCGTTGGGAAATTATATACCCATATATTCGAAAATATCCCTTTTTTAGAGGAAAATCCGATTTTTTTATTCTTTACTGGCAACCCTGCAATAGTAAAATTATAATTTATATTTGAAAAGTAACCTGTCAATATTGTGAATGTTTTCTGCAAGTGTCGTCATGATCGAAGCGAACCGAACTGTGAAAAAAAATATTATCCCTTCTACCAAAATGCCGAATTTTCCCTACCTTTACAACAAAATGTAATATTGACTTCCGTATGCCGAACAGAACTATAGGACAATATATTCAGACAATGTAACTATCATCTCGGTAGTCTGTACGGGGGTGGGGGATTTTATGTACTGAAATATTGCACGAAAAATTCCCTTTCTGCAAAATTCCGACTTTTTTCTGCCTACAGTTGGCAATCCTGCAATAAATAATTGGAAAGAATGCTGGAAAAGTTATTCTAAGACTGGTAACATTATGTGCCATCAAGAAGACCGAACTGAGAATAAATATTATCCTTTGAACTGAAATACCGCAAATTTCCCCTGTCTACTACATTTTTGGCCAAAAAAATAAATTCCTTCGTTTTTGCTGCACAAAAGTAAATTGAACACAAATTTATTGTCTAGGATAAATGAATGCACTCACCTTCAATGAATGCGCCCTTTCTTTGCCTTCCTCTTGTAGGTTGTGTCTGGAGCATCCCTCTGTAGCATCCAGCAGAGGTCAGCCAACATTGCAGCTGTCCACCGACCCGTGTATCGATGTTCCATGAGAGAAATATCCCTGTGAAATCTCTTGCCGTGTTCATCACTGAAAGCACCACAGTCCTCTGGGAAGGCATCGAGGTGTGAGTGAAGAAAGTGTATGTTGCAGCCAATGATTTGATAAGCATGAATTAATTCATCCAAAAGGTGCCTGTAATTGTCGGCTCTCTCGTTTCCCAAGAACAAGGTGCTCAAATTACGGAAACAACGCCACGCATGCAGCTGATCGGGGGTTAGAGTGGCCTCAAAGTTAGGGTCATTTAGGAGCTGGCGTATATGTGGATCAATGAATATTCCCTGTTTGATCTTCTCTGTACTTAATCGTGGAAAATTCATGCACAAATATCCGAATGCTGCTTCATTCGTGTTCACGGCCTTTACAAACGCTGTCGTAAGTCCCAACTTAATATGCAGTGGTGGGAGAACAATTTTCTGAGGGTTCACTAGAGGTTCATTGACAATATTTTTTGAGCCAGGAATCAGAGCTGTTCTTAAAGGCCCCTCCTTTTGTGTATAGTGTTTATCTCTTGCGCGACTGTCCCACTCACATATATAACTACAATACTTAGTATAATCTCCTTGCAAACCCAACAAAATCGAAATTACTTTGAAATCTCCACATACTAGCCATTCATGCTGATTTTAACTAATGACGCGTAGAACAGATTTCAACGTAGTGTACGTTTCTTTCGCTAAAGCAACATATGCGAGAGGGATGGACGGTTTTTCGTTATTATTATGTAACAGTACACCTTTCAGGCTTGTCTTGGAAACATCTATGAATAGTCTCCACTCGTCCGGTTTGTATGAAATATGTAGGTGATGAAACAAACCTTGAACATCACTGCAGAATGTAATGTCACCTTCAGTACTGAAATGGTTCTCAAGTTCTTTCTGACGATCCCGAAAAACTGACACTCGCACTGTTTCAGCTAGAAGGTTCCACTGCTGCAGTCGTGAGGCTAACACTTCAGCTTTACACTTCCGGAGGTCTAAATCCCTAATCAGATCACTGAGTTCACGTTGTGTGATTTTGTGTGTTTCGCTGGATGAAGATGGCGTAAATGAAGGATCAACAACACTGGTGGATGGATGCACTTCTTCGGCTGGATGTGTAGCATCAGCATTCTCGCTATCACTGCTTGATGTTGTTGCGTTTGGAGGAATAGGAACTGGCAGTCCTTGTCCATGAGACACAGGGCGAATTACAGATGGGATGTCAGGGTATTCGATATTTCTCTTCCTTTTGGTATTGATTCCTTTCTTCAAGGGCCGAGTCACACAAAAATAGCAATCAGACACAAGATTTGTGGGTTCCCTCTAAATAGCAGGCACGCCAAACTTCATGGAGACGCTTTTCCCATGTATCCAAGCATTTAGTACGGAAGAACACGACGTACAACACACGTGTAGAGCCCAAGATTTGTCTTCGTCTCCCACTCGGCAACCGAAATACAATGAATAGGCTTTCCTTACTGCATCAGTAAGTGGTCGCCTTCTAACTAACTAACTAACTAACTCTATGGCCTATGGAACCCGGAGGTTCAATGCCGCGTTCACAAAAGCTCTCCACTGACTTCTATCCTTAGCTAACTGTATCCAGTTTCTACTTTGTATTCCAATCTCTGTGAGATCCATCTTAATATTGTCCTCCCATTTGCGCCTAGGTCTTCCTAATGACCGTTTTCCGATTGGTCTTCCAGTCTAGACTTTGAAAGCGTTTCTGCTTTCTTCCATTCTAGCTACATGACCCGCCCACCTAAGCCTCCTAGACTTGACGATCCTAACAATGTTGGGTGAACCATATAAATTATGTAGTTCCTCGTTATGAAGTTTCCTCCATTCCCCATTCCCGTTCCTCTTAGGTCCGAATATTCGTCTCAGGATCTTCTTCTCAAATACTTTCAGTCTATGTTCTTCCCTCAGAGTAAGTGACCATGTTTCGCAGCCATACAGAACAACAGGCATGATTATCGTTTTATATATTTTAAGCTTCAAATTCCTCGACAGAATTCGCGACGACAAGAGATTTTGAACCGAATAGTAACACGAATTCCCTGCTTTTAATCGACATTTAATTTCTCCTTGAATATGATTTTCGTCTGTTAATATTGATCCTAGATCTTTGAAACTATCCACTTTATCAAAAGTATTATTTAATATTTTAACGCGTCCATAATTTGCTGTATTCCGGTCCCGACGCACTTCCATGTATTTAGTTTTCTCTGCATTTATTTCTAAACCCATGTTCCTGCAAGCGTTTAATAAGATCTCTGTATTTCTTTCTATTGTTCTGCTATCATCCCCTATTAAATTTACATCATCAGCATATGCCATAACCTGGTGAATACCGTTCAACTGTAGGCCCTGGTTGCTATCTTTGTTTTTCCTTATAGCGTATTCCAGAACGAATTTAAATAATAATGGCGACAACGCATCTCCTTGCTTCAGGCCATTTTCGACGTGGAAGCTCGTGGACAAAAATTTTCCTACCCGGACTTTACTTTGGGATTCATTTAAACATATCTTAATCTAATTAGCTTTCTCGGTATTCCAAGTTCTGTAAGAACGTTGTATAATGTTTCTCTCCTAACCAAGTCGTACGCCTTTCTAAACTCAATAAATAGTTGATGTACCGGGGTATTGTATTCCCACTTTTTTTCGAGTATTTGGCGAATGGTAAATATTTGGTCGATAGTTGATCGATTTCGTCTGAATCCGCACTGATAATCTCCAATAATTTCATCTGCGTATGGGGTCAGTCTTGCTAATAAAATATTTGAAAGGATTTTATAGGATGTTGACAGAAGAGAAATGCCTCGAGAATTATTACAGTCAGTTTTGTCGCCTTTCTTGTGAATTGGAACAATGATTGATTCTTTCCATTATTGTGGCAATTCTTCCTTGTTCCAGATAAGGAGAATGAGTTTGTGTATCTTGTTCCACAATTTTTCGCCTCCAGCTAAAATTAACTCAGCCGGAATTTCTTCTACACCCGGAGATTTGTGTTTCTTTAATTTCTTTATAGCGGTTTCTACTTCTATTCGGTTGGGTTCTGGAATATACGGTTCTGCGGTGTGTATCTCTTTTTCTCCACGCACATTAGTTTTTGGTTGCGTGTTCAGCAAATCGTCAAATAAATCTTTCCATCTATTTAAGATGCTATCCGTCACAAATAGAGTCTGCACAAACGTAACAAAAGATATCAGGATTGTTATTGCAGGTGCGGGTTATTTTCATGAAAACCGACACTCGTTCAAATAACACAAACACAGACAGTTTAATTCAAATACTTTACTGTATATACATTCACCACCAACACACATTACAGTACAGTAAAAGAGAGCGCGGACACGCACACACACGCCGCCAACTTTCAGCCTGTCGAATGATCTCGTGATTGGATCTTGGACACATGAGTGATCTTTACGCATTGTTGCCAGATCCAACAAGTATGTTATAGGGCTAAGTATAAACATTAAGTATAATTTTCTTGGAGTTCTCCTGTTCCCATCCACATGCTCATTCCATCATTTTTTTCATATTATCTCTCATTTACCCTACAGATCATTAATGCACGATATAACATTTAACGATTTTTCAATCAACATGCTTAATACATTCAACTGACCTTTGAATCAAACTTTGGGATATACGTATATTGTACATTATTTTGTGGGCAGATAGTAGGTCATCTCCTCTTTAAGACAAAATGAATATATTATGTTACTCTACGAAATAATACAACTGTACTTATCAGTTCATCATTGTAGTTAACCGTTCGTTAAATTCGATAGTGTTTTAAAGTTTCTTCTTTAATTTAGTGAAATGTTTTGCAGGATAACTAATAAACATCGCAGAGAGTTAGAAACCAATAATTTTTAATTACCAAGCTTGCGCTCTGGTAATAATTGTAACCCTATTTGCCAATTCCTGGCACTGTTATTTTTATGATTTTTTTTAAAATATGAATCTTATTTTAACCTGAAATGATTTTTAAGTTCTAATAAACACGAAAGATAACATTGAACTTGTCTGCATGTTGTCTCCAAAGCTCCCTTTTATGTAGTAAAGCAGGCGTAGGATATTGCTAATCCAAATTGTTGTTCTATATATACAGAATGGTCCAGTGATTAGTGATAATAGTGTTAACACTGTTATGTTTAGTGATAATAGTGCATTTTAAATCTGTGCACACTTGTATATGATGCTATTTCAAAGAAAATATTTTTTTACTGAGTTCGCAACACTGCTTTACTTGTAGAGATCCTCTTTGAGCGTTACATTTTTCTCAAAGAGATTATTTGATAGGACTACTCAATTAGCTCTTAGTTAAGTGTTATTTCTTTTCCCTTTTTTATTTTCCTAATTCTCGACCCTTTTGATGGATTCAATATGGTCGACAACTGGGCTGGTTTGTTTAGCTGAATTATGCTACTTTCTTTGTTAGTCTATGGCCTGCATCGAGTTAGATTCTCTCAATTCCGCGAGATGGCGTTAGTGTTTAAAACTGGAGTATTTGTACTTTTATTTAGATCGAATAATTTGTTTGTGAGTATATTCATTAAATAATAGCATATATTCAATCTACTTTTGTTTCTTTATATTAAATTTTATATCATAATTTCCGTTTAGTTTTGTGATATGCTGCGCAATAAGAGCAGCCAATCAGGACGCGAGAAGGATTGTATGAGCGCGTTTTCTACTCTCCCTCCCCGTACTGCAACGAACATGGCTACTGGGAAGTAGCGTAATATCTATCTCCAAAATTAATGGAAGATAATAACTGTATACTAAATAGAATTATGTGATTATTTGCACTTAAGTGATGCTATAGCAGAGGAGTGTTTTATTTTGTGAAATGCAGAAGTAGTCTGAATTATCGAACTTATCAAACTATATTTTCGAGTTGGTTGTCTGGGAAGGTTACTAGTCTAGCTCCGACTAAGTACCTATTCATTTTCAACATTCGGAGTGAAGAGCATAGATGTCTACCGTGATTCCGCCTGTGGGGCAGATATTCTCTGCGATGACATTAGAAACTGTCTTCCTGTTTTGGTTTTGGTCTGACCCCGCTGCTTTTTGATAATCCATCAATCCTGCCGTATGGTATGGGTGACTTCACGAGGTTATGGAAGTGAAGATAAAAATGCTCTCCCTATGATGTCGTCAGTGTAGATCATCCTCTGCAGTGACTTTAGTAATTGTGGTCGACTTGTGTCTGTTGCTGTCAAAGCTGAGTAAGATACTGTATCCTATTCGTCATTTACTTCTTCTGACTTGGTGCCGCCGTAGTAAACCTGCACCCTGATTTGGAATGTGTTGTTGCGTCATGTCGAGTGTGGCCTGGAGAGAATTCTGGAGATTGGTTCGTCGTTCACGTATGTTGCCATGACCGTGCCTCCTGAAATTGGTTTCTGCGGTGTTGATCTCATTCTACTAGTGGGAATTCTGTGAGTAGCTGCTGGACTGACTTTAATAATCCATATCCAGGTGAGCCGAACGATACACCATCAACTCAAGCTGGATAAAGTCATGAAAGCTCGCGGCCATCTTCTCACGGATGCCCACCAAAAGGAACAAAAGTGTAACGCCCGGAAGCTATACGAACAGCATCTGGCAAACCAAAGGTGGATGTACGTCGTAACGCTCGATGAAGCATGGATTTACCTTTCCGACAGCGACAAACCGAGAGCCATCATGTACCGAGAGAAAGACGCCAAGAATTTCAGAAGGTAGGTCCGTGTCTGTAAAGAATCCTTCCCAAAAGTGTACATGGTCCTTACTGGCTACTGTTACCGAGGTAAACTGAAGATTCGTAGGGTGGCGAAGATCTGCAAAATAAATTCGCAGTATCTTCAGGAGCAGATCATGCGGCCGATCTACAAGCATGAGATTCCAAAAATGTACCTAAATGACGCCAATCTGGTGTGCATTCATATGGATAAGGCCTCATCACATACCTCACGATCGTCCCTCGCATTCTACAGGGAGATGGAGGAGGCAAGTGGTATACAGGTGATACCTTTCAATGAGGTACCTGTTAAATCTCCAGATGCAAGTCCTATGGATTATTGTGGATTTGGATTGCTGAAGCGGGCTTTGGGAAAACGGCGTGTGACAACTGTGGAAGGACTTTGGAAAGCTGTGCGAAGGGAATGGGACAAGATTTCCCTCCAGTTCTTCAGAGAAGCCTATTGCAGTGGAAATTACGCTGTCGGGCTATTGTTAGGAACCAAGGGAAACACATCGTGCACTTTCGGACCTGGCACCATGGATTCATGTAAATTTTTAGGTAAGTCGAAATTGGCCAAATGTAGACTGAACAACCTCTATAAATATTGTGCAATTATGGAATTCACTGTTGCGCCGGAATGTTGCCCTTCATATTTTTTCATTGAGACATGGATTTTCTGCCAGACAAAGGAGTGAACGTTTCGCATATCACCGAGGGTACTGCCCGGACTACCGATATTTACGATACCCAATATGGAACACGCAGCAGCAGGAAGGGGTGTCTGCTTTGTTGAGATTCAACATAACATTGATTCCTTTCTTTGATACAAATATTATTTTTTGGCATACAATGTTTATTTGGCTCTAACTGTAAGCCATGTCAGAAAGGGCAGAGATGAAAACCTTACACTATTATAGAATAATATAAAAATGAATTTGTAATTGTGTGGATACTATTTGGTAAATGTCAGTACAAAGCAGATTATTAATTTTAGGATTTAGGATTTAGACTTCTGGACTGTCGGCATCTAAGGCCATTTAGCCCGTACCGTTTGAGGGATGACGTCCCTCGGTGACCACACTATCCGAGGAAAGGGAAGGCAGGAAGTGGCCTGGGTTTTATAAGTTAAGTACCATACCGGCATTTGTTTGGTAGGAATAAGAAAAACCAAGAAAAACCTCATTCAGGATAGCTGGTCTGGAAAAGCATTTTACACTTTCTCGACCGAGTGTACCCACCGGAAATATTATTAATTTTAATTGTTTTGATTATTTTAGCGTATTGACATTCTTTAAAACGAGTGTTTTAAGTGTTTTTTTCTTTCACATTCAATTACAGTCATCCATCATTTGATGAAAGCATTAAAACTAATCTAATAAGGATATAACAGAGATATTCTATTTGAGGGACTCTAAGGTATTGTTTGGAGGAGGCGGGACCCCATTTGAACCCTGTCTCTACACCCTTATGCTTTTGTGTTCGTGTCTCTGTACAGTCAAGTAGTCACAAAAATTATAATATAGCAGAAATAAGAATTGAAAATAGTTTTTAAAAAATGGCTGAACGCTTACCTCTGATACGAGTGGTAACTAGTTCAATCCCAGGCGATTTGAATGTGTGGTAAGTATAAGCATTAAGTATGATTTTCTTGGAGTTCTTCTGTTCCCATCCACATGCTCATTCCACCATTTGTTCATATTAACTCTCACTTACTTCACAGATCATAAATGTACGACATAACATTTAAAGATTTTTCCAATACATTCAACTGACCTTTGAGTCAAACTTTGGGATATACGTATATTGTACATTATTTTGAAGACAGATGGTAGGTCGTCTCCTCTTTAAGACAAAATGAATATATTATGTTACTCTACGAAATAATACAACTGTACTTATCATTTCATCATTTTAGTTAACTGTTGGTTAAATTTGATAGTGTTTTAAAGTTTCATCTTTAATTTAGTGAAATATTTTGGAGGATAACTAACAAACATCACAGATAATTTGAGACGAATGAGTTTCAATTACTAAGGTTGTGTTCTGGTGATCATTGTTACTCCTGTGCTCCGATTCCCGGGACAGTTGATGAGTTGCTTTAAATATGAATCATTTTAACGTGAAATGATTTTTAAGTTCTACCAGTGATGCCAACCTGTGGGAAAAATCCCATATCGCGGGAGTTTTGACCTAATATTCTCGGAAAGGGATAATAAGCAGCATATATGGGATTTTTCGAGAAGTTTTTTTTAAATCGAATTTTGTGAATAATTGCGCGAGGGTGATACTTTTAACACCGTTATTTTCTTTAAGTTATGAGGAAGTTTTTGCTTTTTAAAAAGTTTTAATTTTTATTTTGTTATTTCAAAGATATGGTTAATATTGAATAGACCTCCAATCCTGGAGGAGAGGCAACAGTGATCCACTGCAGAAGGTTGAAAGCGAAGGATGACACATCTTAAGCCTGCTCAGCATTTTCTAAATCAATCGTAACGGATGTTCTGAAGAGAAAGAAGCTGCAGAGTGAATGTATTGAGAAATATCAAGCGGTCCTCCAAACTGCATTGAATCGATGGTCGATCGTAATCAATGGCGTACGTAAGGTGTGCTCCAGGATTTGAACCCTCATTCGAACAAGGTATTACGCAAAAATAAACATTTACCATTTATATATATATATATATATATATATATATATATATATATATATATATATATATATATATATATAATTGATATAAACTTTGCACTTTGAACCAGCCTCTAGTCAATTCTGCGTACGCTGTTAATTTTATTACCCTTTGCATATCCGGATTTGATCCTCGTCCCACAACGTCCGAAATCGCCAAGGAATATCACCCCAGGAGGCTCTTCACCACCTGTATGGAGCCTCTGTCACTGCATGCAATCAACAAGACTAATTTCACCCAACAAACCATACCCCACGAACATTATATTTCTACGGCAAATCGTAGGTACGTTACATAGCCTAAAGTGTATCTTGGGTAGACTGTTCAACAATATTCTAATGTTTAATGTTTCTTGGATGCATGAGAGCAAATATTAAGAGGATATTTCTGAAGCAACGTTATCAAGTGGATTCAGTAACCAGTTTTTAAAAGTTTCGATCCTTAATATAAAATGCTCATCAGGCGAAGAAAAAGTGATGGCCGGGGGTACGGGGTGAAGGCGTTTTAGCTAAGGGATATAGAGATACTTTACTAAATTGAGAGATCGTATAATGTCATGCTGCCTCATGCAAATCATATATTTATCAGGAGAAGAATAGCCCGAAACATAAACAACTGATGTACCGATGTAATTCCATTGCCACCACTTTCCATTCCGAGTAAATTCATTTGTAATCACTCAATTTCATATTTAAAAAGTACTGATATTTTTTTTTCATAAAGTTATACTATATTTCGAGATTAGGAAGCAAACGTTCGTTCATTTTTTAAGTGTACATTTTTGAGGGCCATTTCCTGCAGATGCAGAAGTCTGCTTTTTGTACTTTTTTAAAAAGTGGTTTCCGGTAAACGTTCTAGCTCCGTTATTTTTGAAGATAGATTTCAAACAAAAAAGATTAGTATGCTATAAAACCTTTTAAAAGTATTGAAAGTTAATTTGAAAGAACAGAAATTGTTATTTTTAAAATAAAAAATCAGAGAAAAAACTCATCGTTATTTTCTCTAGATATAGGCTTTTTCGTATTACTTTCTGAAAGAATTTGATATCTATGAGTATTATCTTTTTTGTTATACATTTTCAAACATTGCGACTATTTGAAAATCAGGTATGTTCAATCCTACACAACTGAAAAGGGACACATTTGAAAGACCTGAAATTTTCATAACACAACCCTTATTTGGGTTGTAATAAATGGTTTAATGTGATCACTGGAACCTTAGTAGATTTTGAATTACGTATTTTCTTCATGCGGCGAAATTCGATCTATTAGTAGGTCTATGTAAACTACAACTAAACTATGTGGTAAGTATTAAAACATCTGCCAATTCAATAATTGTGCATCTTGCTGTATTAGTATTTTACTGGAAAAAATAATAATCGAGAATCTTTTAAACGCTGTTTTGGCGTATTTAGTTTTTGAGCTCAGTCAGTTCATAGAATAGTAGACACTACTTGATTAATAGGTCCTATTTAGCTTGCTGTTTAAGAAAAATACAAAGAGACTTAAAAAGGCAGATTCTTAAATATCGGTGTGGCCAAACTGTCTTTAGACATCTAGCTGCCTTTGTATTAACGATAACACATCTTCTTTTGAACGCAATTCTTTCTCTCTCTCTCTCTCTCTCTCTCTCTCTCTCTCTCTCTCTCTCTCTCGGAGGGAATCAACTTAGGTGTTTTACGAGCCTAGTCGCCTGCATCTAGTTGTGCTAGGAAAAGGAGCTAGAATAGTTGTAAATTCGCATATACAGTATATATCTACAAATAATCAGCAAAAATGCGAATATTTAAAAAGTCTTAAGTGATGGCAACAGCACGTCAGCAAAACACCATCTAATGTTACGTTTATGCCTAGTTGGGAAAGTTCAAACATATGAATCTATTGTTTTATCACTTTGAATTACATTTTGTCTATTCCGACTAATCTCTCTTATTTTTATTGTCTTTTCAGCAAAACTAAAGGCTTACTTTCAGCACGATACAGTTTATATTTTACTTTTTTCTGTGGTAATATATATACACATCTGTATTTGTTATATTTTTGTCATAACTCTGACAAGTTTAGAATTCAAAGAGTACTTAATCTAAAATTTTGATTAAAAATCTACAAATATATTTCTGTGGCTTGGATCTAAGAGGGCAAACGTCTCTTTTTGGCAAAAATGAGATGTTCGTCAATTTTAGCGCCTATAAATGGATATTTTCTTGTGCAAGAAAGGCAAATGTTAATATGAATGGTATATATTGCAAATTATTTCATGTTGACATTTACTTTTCTTGCACAAGAAAACATCCATTTATAGACGTTAAAATTGAAGAATATATCATTTTTGCCAAAAACGGACATTGGCCCTTTTAGATCCAAGCCACAGATTTGAAAGATGAGTGTATCAATATTCGCACCCTATTGATATTGTTGTATGATTAAGTATTTCTCTTATAATGGTCCATTACAACCCGTTATTATCCGAAAAACTTATTTTCTATATATTGGTAGAGCTTCTTCGTGGCTAAGCGGTTAGCGTACGCGCCTTTGGCGTGGGCTCCCCGGGTTCGATTCCCGGCTGGAGCTCATGTGGCTCGGATTCCACGTTAATCAGTAGGTCCACGCCTCATATAGCCTCGCAGCTGAAACAGACGTTAAACTCAAAATTGACTTGACTTCTATATATTGGTAATCACAACGGATTGAATACAGGTAAATAACAGTTACCTACGCAAGATATTACCATTAACTAAGTTCTCAAAGTTTGAAATAAAATTATTTATTGCAATATATATATATATATATTTGTACGCCACATACAATGATGGATATACTAGGCCATAGAGATTTTGTTCATAAAGTAACTCTAACGTACGAGACAGGCATCTTGTGTACTTCCTTTCAACTTTACATAATAGTTGTTTATTATCTTTTCTTCTTTGCTGTTTCCTTGTTCTCAACCTCTTCATCGGAGTCTTCATTTTCTTTATTCTCTTCTCTAGGTTTGCGCCACCGTTTTGCTTCTTTGGCAGTATCGTACTATCTTTAGACTTGAGTAATCACTTGTTGTGGTCATCATAATATCGGGGAAACTGAAGCAGTTCCTTTTCTCACTTCACTTTAGATCTAATAGGCTAAAACAGGTTTCACTTTCCATAACTGATTTTGGTGAAGTGGGGTTAGGTGTAGCCAAGCAGCGTCTTTCACAAAACCTTCATTTAAAACAAAACGAGCACTACTTTATGTGCAGCTATAAAAATTAGTTTACAGTTCATACATACAAGGTTATAAGCAAAATGCATATTAAGCCATTAAGATAATATTCTGTATTTCTGAATACGGGATATTGCTGATAAAAATCAATACTGGTACAGCTCCTGAAATGTATGATTTGTGAAATACAGAATGGTGAAATACATGTTACTATTGGTAATAAATGAAATATTTTTTTGATGTCAGTAAATTAGTGGCATGCATGTATTTATAAGTAGATACTTATAAGCTAATTTCATAAAGTTAACATTTAGTCAACCTCACAATGGCTGTCTTTTTTTTATTACTTGTCAACACATACATTTGTAGATTTTATAGGGAAGTAGCTTCTGCTTTAAAATCCACATTAAAGCAGCATTAAGAGCTTCATACAGTTTTGCATAAGTGTGGAAAAGTTGTGAAAACGCTATTAAGAGGTCGATCCTTACTTTTGTTGAATTTTGTTCACACTTGCATTCTTCTCTGTGAATCAGGAATTAAGTTGGCCATAGTTTAAAGTATTCCAAAGAAATCTTCCGCACTTTTGCAACATTCTGTTGAATCAGTCACAGCTACGTTTAGAAGATATGCAACACAATGTACATGTTGAAAATCTGTATTATCTTTCTTCAAGTATACTTGCATATCATTGTACTGCCCCCTTTTATTTGCAACAATATTGAAATAATGGCCTATGGTTTGTGAAGTTGAAACTTCAGACTTACCAGGTTCATTCTTTATTTGCAGAGAGAGCTTGTGCAGTCGTCTCTTCAGGAGCAATCAGTTTCAGAAATTTAATTTTTATTTCAACATTGAATACAAAACTAGCAACATTCAATACATGACAAGTGCTAACTTATCGATTACTGATACACCTTGCGTACAGTCAACTCAACACTGAATAAGCCTGGCTGTTTTATTACATTAATAATATGAATCTGAGTTTGGTGACAGAGATTAGCTATTACCTTATTTGTAATTGTTTGGAACAAAAATGTAATCAATGAACCTTTTTTCCAACTAGTTTTTTCAGTTGATTTACAGTCTTTTTCTATATTATTTTGTGATGCTCTTCTCTCTCTGAACACTTTTATTCAGCCACCAGCAGAGTCATATATCAAAGTTTGCTTGGGGGTGAGGAGAAATCCTAGATGCCAGTAGATTGTCACGTTTTTCATTGGTATATTATTATCATATGGATTAAAATGTACAGAATTGTCGAACTCGGGGGGTGGGCATTGACTCATGTAACCTAGAAGGTAAAAACTGTTGGCCAGCCAGAACCCAGACTACGATAGGTATATCATGAGTTCACTATGAACCTTCAAACATATATAAGTAATGGCTTCAATTATTTTTATCACTCAAAAAACTGGAGGGCCTAAGCCCTCAGCCCCGCGCTAGATCAGCCTCTGCTGGAGCCCCAAATGACGCTCCTGACAGCCACCATCATATGACTGTTCACAATGTGATCATGTTTACCAGTGTGGAAATCGAACCATTTCGAGGTGGGAGGGGGAAGTTAGTGTGTGCCCTAAAATATACTTGTACTAGGAGAGTATCCTTCAGAATGCATACTAAATGTTAATTTTTCGACACATTGCCTCCCCCCCAAAAAAAACTTGCTCTCAGGAAACTACCCCTGTACAATATGGAAAAGGTTATGATTTCTCAGTTCACAGTATTTTTCTCACAAAAAACTTGAAAAATCGGTTTTTCTAATGTAGGCTACATAGTGCATAAAAGTGTTTGGGTACCCTCTGTGCGAGGGTCTCCATAAAGTATGCTCATAATTGTAATTTGTATAATCACTAAAAACACCACGTTAAATTTAAGTTACAAATGTGCATAACTGCAAATATTGTGAATATTTATTCAAAGTAGTTTGTTTATCTTTAGTTTAAAAAAGCAGTATTACACACAAAAGGTAGAACAGATACTTGTTAAAAATTACGTACAAAATTGAATAATACAAATAAGCAATTAGTAATATAAGTATACATTTTTCATAACTTTTAATTTGTCACCTTAAAACAAATCTGAAATATAGTTTCTTTCCTGTTGGCCTCCAGAGCTTTTTCGTGGTTAATTATCCGTAGCTGAACGATGTCCATTCTTCAGCCAAGAAATAACTAGCTCGTTTACTTTGAGCTTGTCTAACGGTGAGCCATTAACTTTGATTAACAACAAGTTAGACAATGTTTTAGCACTTAGTTTATTTCTAATATCAGTGAGAAGTTTTGATGTCATTACGAAGCTCCCCCCCCCTAGAAAGCACAAAGGGAACAAGGTTTTGGGGAAGTGTTCAGAGGTACCTGGGAATTTCCCCCATTCCCCCTTCAATTACCACACTGATATTTACTCACCTACAAGAGCAACTACAAGAAATTGCCTTTATTAACACTTCTGTTATGTTTAACTCCTCAGAAGCTTCCTTTCACTTTTTTCTATAAGTCCTATCTTCTCTTGCGATACTACTATGTGAATTAAAATTTTCCACCTGAGATCAATTCCATTCTTGTTTCTCAATAGCTTCTTTGTTTATTACAGTTTCTACATCAATATTTTTGGTGACCCTCACATAAGCTACAGAGATATTTCTGTGCATTTTTAAAGTGCCAAGATCTTCTAGCTTTTTAACTAGATGTTTTATATCAATCTTGTGCTCAATTACAAATTTTAATTGTTTGTAATCTGAAAATGCCATACAGATTGAATTAAAGCCTTCGCTGTTTTGTTTACAATAAGAAAGCCATTTTCTGTGCTCCATAATTCTCCCCAGTGAGCTGAGTTAATACGCCTCTGTTGACTTGAATAGAAAATTATCAACAGCAATTTCAGTTAGCTGAATAGGATGCTGTTTTACGAAATTTAGCTTCTCCAGTACTGATGAATAGGATGACCGTGGCACTTATTTAGAAAGTTCCTCTATCCTGCGTACCTCTGTAGAAGCTGTATCCTTTTCATCAGACAGAGCTTTATAGCTGAAAGATTTGTTAGACATTTGCTGTTCTTCCCCCATAAATATCTGCTTGACATTTACTTGGTAATGTGTTATATACATTTGTTGTAATTTCTCGAGTTTCGTCTTCAGTGTCTTCAATGAGATAATAACCTTTGAGGTTTTATTAGTTGTAGAATTTAAATTGTTAAGATTAACAGTAGAATAACAATAAAGCTATCAATATTTAAGTTTACTGATTGATTTAAATGTATTCTTTTAAAATTGAACTAAGGAAGTAAAGAAGGAAAGTGATCATATAAGTAGCTGCAGGGGGAGGGGTAGAATAGTAAGGAGTAGGGATAAAATACTGTTGATCACCCTTAAAATACCGTTGAATCGCAGACTGAAACTGTGATCGTTGAAAGGTTTTTGCAATTGTCAGAAGGAGCCATGGCCCACTAACAAAATATCCTGTTTACGCTAATGAAGATAACAGTAAAGTCATGAAGACAATGAGCAAAATAGAGATTAGCCTAGAAATATTGCTGAGATGCGAAGCACTGATTGATGTTTCAGCACTCCGTATAGATGTTCAGATGTAAGTTGTAGAGCTCATGGTCTTTGTAGGTCAGTTTGTCAATGCCAATTAAGTATGCTTGATAGCAGTAAGAAGTGTTTTACTTGAATTCGTAATTTTAGCTTCTAGTCAAGCTGGTCAACTGCTAAGGACGGAATCTACGGTTTAATATGTGACCCAAAGTACTACGATCAATGCATTCCTCGGATTCCAATGCGGAAGAACTTGCAAGGATGAGGTTCTTAGACATTCATTGTTCGGAAGTCCTCCTTCAAAATAAAATAAAATATTCCAGTACAATAATAATACAAATGTATCAACTATAGAAAAGTTATCATCTCGTTCTATCTATAAATTGTTAACAAAAGAGGGTCCAAAATACAGGAAAGGAGATAGTAAATGACCCGGCAGCATTCCCGATAACCAAATCACATCCTCTTTTAATTAAAAAGTGCCCATCGGAAAATTATACGCAGCCCAGTACTAGAAGACGATAAAAGCATTTCAGTGATTAAGGTAAAATTTTCAAACAAATTACCTTTTTTAGAAATAGGTTCTTCCATCTTTATCATGTTGACCTACCAAACAGTGTTGGCCCTAGCCAAATGGACCAATCCATTCTTGGTTAAACTATTATGTAAATAAAATACAGCTGTGTAAGCGATAAATAGTCACAAAAAGGCGATTTCGCAACTTGGTGAAAATCTGCTAACTCTACGAAATGTTAAACTTTGAACTAGTGAATTTCGTTTTAGAGTGTAAAACTGCAGTCGGCTTGCAAACTATGCGAATTCAATACTCAAACATGAAACTACTAGGCCATTCAATAAGGGATGATTTAGGGTCGAATGAGGAAAAAATGGTGGAAAACTGGAACAAATTTTATTTTCTTTATATAAGTGTCCGTAACAACATACTAATTTTGTAACACTCTACCACCCCGGATTTGGCCGCCATCTTGGAAAAATGGAGCCAAAAATTAGATTTTTTTGTAAATATCTTGCATGGAAAGTATTTTAGAGCAAAACATGTTATTACAAAAAATAATCTACATTAAATTCTCTACAAGAAACGTTTTCTTAATATTTTTCTGCAGGATGCACCGTTTAGATGTCATAGGCGTGGCAAATTACGCATTTTTCTTTCAGCATCGCTTTATAGCAGCACCTTAACGAAAATTTTCTGACACTATTTTGTTTTAGAGATTTTTCTTTTATAAAATATAAATTAATATATTTTTCATTCATTGCAGGTGTGACAAAGGATAAGTAATCAGGTCTATTAGATCATTTATGTTCAAGATGTCAGCTAAAAAATGTTTTATCTGTGAGAAACTTATCGGTGATGGTGTTACATGTATAGTAAAAGAACATTAATAAACTGCAGTATTAAAGTGAAAGATGGAAACGACTGTCAACTTAAGCGACTGAGAAGTGTTACACTTCATGAAAAGAGTAGAAAAGTTTACACAAAAGCAAGAAGTAGCAAAGCGTTGCTATTACAACGTACTTCATCACCTACGTCGATAATCCTTAGGTCAGAAGTATTAAGATTAATTTTCAAGAAGCCTATCTGTTTTGTAGACAATGTTAATCAGATGAATTTTTAAAGGGACAAATGACAAGCAATGTAAATTTGTAATTGAGCACAAGGTTGATATAAAACATTTGGTTAAAAAGAAAATCATGGCACTTTAAAAATGCACAGAAATACCGCTGTAGATTATGTGAGGGTAACCAAAAGTATTGATGTAGAAACTGTAATAAACAAGGAAGCTATTGAGAAACAAGAATGGAATTGATTTCAGGAGGAAAATTTTAATTCACATAGTCGTTATTATCGTGCTTCTCGCGTGAGAAGATAAGACTTATAGAAAAAAGTGAAAGGAAGCTTTTGAGAAGTTAAACATAACAGAAGTGTTAATAAAGGCAATTTCTCGTAGTTGCTCTTGTAGGTGAGTAAATATCAGTGTGGTAATTGAAGGGGGAAATGGGGGAAATTCCCAGGCACCTCTGAACACCTCCCCGGAACCTTGTTCTCTTTGTGCTTTCTAGAGAGGAGGGACTTGGTAATGACATCAAACCTTCTCACTGATATTAGAAATAAACTAAGTGCTCAAACATTGTCTAACTTGTTGTTCATCAATGTTAAGGGCTCACCGTTAGACAAGTCCAAAGTAGACGAGCTAGTTATTTCTTGGCTGAAAGAACGACATCGTTCAGCTACGGATAATTAACCACGAAAAAGCTGTGGAGGCCAACAAGAAACAAACTATGTTTCAGATTTGTTTTAAGGTGACAAATTAAGAGTAATGAAAAAATGTATACTTGTATTACTAATTGCTTATTTGTATTATTCAGTTTTGTACGTAATTTTTAACAAGTATCTGTTCTACCTTTTGTGTATAATACTGCTTTTTTAAACTAAAGATAAACTACTTTGAATAAATATTTAGTGATTATACAAATTACAATTATGAGCATACTTTATGGAGACTCTCTCACAGAGGGTACCCAAGCACCTTTATACACTATGTACATTAGAAAAACTGATTTTTAAAGTCATTTGTGAGAAAAATGCTGTGAACTGAGAAATCATAACCTTTTCCATATTGTACAGGGGTAGTTTCCTGAGAGTAAGTTTTTTTTGGGGGGAGGAATGTGTCGAGAAATTAACACTTAGTCTGCATTCTGAAGGATACTGTCCTAGTACAAGTATATTTTAAGGCACAAACTAACTTCCCCCCTACCTCGAAGTGGTTCGATGGTAAACACAATGATCACATTGTAAACAGTCATATGATGGTGTCCGTCAGGAGCGTCACTTGGGGCTCCAGCAGAGGCGAATCTAGCCCGAGGCTGGGGGGCTTAGGCCTCTCCGGTTTTTAGAGTGACAAAAATAATTGAAGCCATTACTTATATATTTTTGAAAGTTCATAGTAAACTGATGATATACCTATCGTAGTCTGGGTTCTGGTTGGCCAAAAGTTTTTACCTTCTAGGCTACAGGAGTCAATTCCTCCTCCCCCGAGTTTCACATTTGAGTGCATTTTAATCCATATGATAATGATATAGGCCTACACTGAGAAAAAAAAATGTAGGTGACATACTTAAAAACGTAGGTTACATTCGTAATTCCTGTAGTTTCCGGACTTAACGTACAACCGTATATAACATCCTGCAGCAAACGTATAGCTGAAAAAGTATGTATTATACGTACTGTCTGCATAAGTGCAATGACGTCATTCGTGTGACGTCATCTGCAGTAACAAGTATATACGGAGGTAATATCTAGCTTTGTGACGTCAGGATTGTATGTAGCATGTGGGTTAATAATGACGACACTCACTGACTATCAGAACGGAGCATAATTTCAAGTAGTATGCAATATACGTTCTGTACGTGTGTTTCTTGCGTTCAACCCCGAGACAGCATCTATATTGTACTTGTGCCCCGTACGTACGACTAGATACAGTATGCGTCATGTACGTATGTATTATACAGATTTTCCTTATGTCGCACACAGCTTGTCCCGATACAGCATACAGAATATCCGTATGCACCATACAGAGTGCACATATGCAGCTTACAGACTGTCTGCATGCAGCATATAGATTATACGTATGTCGCGTACAGGCTGGCCATATGTAATGTATGGATTGGATGTATGTAGCTTATAGATTGTCCATATGAAATATACGGATTTTACCTGTATCGCATACGTATTGCCTTGTTGTAATATATGGATTGGACATATTCAGGATCTACATTGTACGTATAGTGCACCATTATTGAAGTGCTGCAACATACTGAGAAATGCATGATACATTCTTACTGTAATGTTGTCACATATTGTTTTTTTTCTGTATGGAAACAAAAATAACTTAAAATATGGGTGATCTTCTTTGTGCCAATAATAATAAAATTAAAAATACTACACTTTTCAATCTTAGTTTGGAGCAGTGAAACTGTCCAGAGAAATGTATTTACCTGCAGGGTGTAAGTTTGAACTTCCTGCTAATTCTTTGGAAAGCTGCAAAACCAAGGTTGAAAAGTGGCACAAGCGTTAATTTTAAAATTATTGGCACAAAGGAGGTTAACCATATGTTAAACTATTTTAGTTTTCATACAGAGTAAATCAATATGTGACAATATTACTGTAAGAATTTATCATACCTTTTGCAATAACTTAGTTGCAGCACTTCAATAATAATGCAAAATGCACAGCCATGTACAATCCTATGTTCAAACTCAAACAAGACTTACGTACAGTCATTTATTAAGCCGTTATCATCCATTGCTTGTACAGTCACGAAATTAAATATTCTTCAGTTGACAATTTTTTTTTTTCCTAAAAACTCAACAATAAATTAACCTATTAGAGTACCGACTTTGGCAGGTTGTCAAGTTATAACTATTCGAAGAATAACAACAAAAAGATCCAAATTAATTCATTTGTTCCCGAGCTATTGGCAAAAGAGAATTTGTCAACTGTCAAATACTTTCTTTTCCGTGTGTACTATATAAAGTCGACTTTACCTCATTCTTTTCCTTAATAATATCCTCTTCCAAAATGCAGAAGTTGTTACCACAAGAGGCGTGAATAGGATTTTCCAGAAATAACTTCTCTGCACATTTTAATTAACAGATAAGTTATTTTTTAAATGACGCTATAATTAAAAACATGGTGTCAGCTGAAAACGTGTTCCCTCACAAGGTGATTCCTACACAGTACTTGCCATTAAAAATGCAACTTCAAGGAGACAGGGTAGCTACGCCAAAGTTCCCAAGCCGATATCTAATAGTAAGTGTCGAATATGCTTAACCCTTAACATACCAAGCGGGGTACTCTAGGGACCCCAGAGAGTGATATTTAGTGATACTGCCGCAATCATAAGAATCAATTTATTCTCAATTTTTATATGTATCCTGCAACCCTTTGAGATATTAATTACATGATTAGATCAACGATTCGTTTCTTTAAAAAATACAAAAAATAAAAACACACTTGAAAATGTAAAAACTCCATTGTTAAACCTGTGTTTCAGATTTACGAACACAAAAGTATAAAATTGTATGAAGAACTGAATAGTGCTCAAATATATATAATATCTGATGTCAACAATGTTAATTTAACTTAAGTATGCTTCTAGACATCCAAAAAATTATAGTTGGAGTAACCCTCTGCAATAATGTTGAGAAATTAAAATAATACTTGTGGTCTCCAGAAGACTCCAGCTTGGTAAACAACTTTGACGACTTAGGCTTGGTACCTTAAGGGTTAAACTTACCGCTGTATTCGCTGTGTGACAACGTGGTGACAAAGGAGCAGAACTGACCCAACATTGACAACCAGAACGACTGTAACACTGCGAGACATCGAGAGGATGTTCTCTTCTGGTATGGTAAGCCATGCGTCTTACGATCCAACGCCACAGCTCATCAACTGTAGCTGGCGGAGTTCACAGGTATGAGAAGCTGTGCAGCCATCGACCAAACATATTTATCCTTCCCTGCTCTACACATTCTGCAAATTTGGACTTTCCTGGATGTATCCTCCTTAGTTCAACATTTTAAGTAACGAGCAGTGTAATAGTCTCATACATTATTTAAAGAAAGAGCGATGAGAACTCGGAAGTTTCTAGTTTACAATTTTATAACTATCTATATATATATATATATATATATATATATATATATATATATATATATATATATATATATATATATATATATATATATAGATAGATAGATAGATAGATATAGATAGATAGATAGATAGATATACAATAATTTAAAACGGTTATATCAAAGTTTGCAATTAAGAGCACAAAAAGAAGTATAGCTCTCGGAACACTGATTATAGCCAGATAATACCACTAGCAAACTCAACCACACTCAGTACCGTTAGTTGCTTGGTATTGTCTATGAGGCAAAGATCATCGTATCTCATTGCGTGTAGATTTTTGTATTTGTTTAACGCTAAAAATTGTTTGTCGCTAATCGAACCCAGTAACATATATATACCGACAGGACGTACGTTAGTCACAAGGTGACATGAGTGAAACACTAAATTATTCGATTGACACTTGCGGCCTTGTCAACACTAGAGAAAGGTACATTTATTCACATACATTTATTCTAATTTATGGAAGAAAGAAATAATTTGTGGAGCAGTATATTTATTAAGGTTACATATTCGTACAAAAGAATGTAAATATAATCGGGTCTGTCTTCAGAAAGGACGTGCTTTTAGCCACAAATTACACTGCTTCTTTTCGCTGTCTTTCATGCAGAATCCTGGTTTTGTTTTGATGCATGAAATACCTGAAACAAAAATCCAAAAAAATATTTAAAATGTTACATTTTAAAATATTTAACATTTTTTAAATTAAATGGACAAAATCTGTTCGGTCAGGTATGTACTTTTGGGTTTCTGGTAGAAAAACGATTAATTAAAAAAAAAGTGTTTATTGATGCTGAACAACTCGAAATGTATTACTATGCAAAAGTAAGTGGGTACCCAATGGCGTTCGAGGTACCATGGGGTACCTAATGTCTGCATTTTTAGATATGTGGAAATATATGTCTCTAAAATGTAAAGAACTGATATCTGTTTAGTACAGAAAACCGCAACTCGGTAAGCCTTATGGATACCGAGGTATGGGAAAATAAACAACACCACCATAGAAGTGTGAGGTTTGCGTACTAGATTGTGCAGTTTCGAAAACGTAATTACTGAGGGCTAACAACAACCTTAAAAGTAATTTCAATTCAATACACTACACACACGTCCTTATGGGGGTTTTCGGGTACTATGGCATTCACAGACCTCCCATTTCTAAACATTCTAAAATATATCTTAATAAACTTATAAAGAACGTTACAGGTGTGTGTTTACCGAAACCGCAAGTCGGTACGTTTAGCAGTTACCGAAATATGGTGAAATAAATAGGAACACCATAGGTATGTGGGGCTTCCATACTTGACAGTACAGTTTAGAAAATTAATGAAAATATGACTAATGGCTATCAAGATATTGTCAAATAAAGGGAGGACCCACACAGTTATGGGGTTTTGGTGTTAAATGGTAAAATTTCCGAAACCGGTCATGAAATCTGAATAAGCACCAGTAGCAATTTCATCCTAAAGTAACTGAGTATTTCCATGGGGTTTTAGAACATCATGGGTCTAAAAAGATTAAGTTTTAAAAGCTTTGGAAAATATAATTTGACATTTGTAAAGAGTGTTAGAAAAGAGAATAGAGTTAGCCAAAACTTCCAGCCAGTACATCTTACAGCTAGAGAGACACCGTGAAATAAAAGAGTATTAGATCTTGAAATTTCATAAAACAACTTTTGATCTTAATAAAAGTTAAATAAGATGGTACTTATATGGGTGAAGTGAGTACCTCACACTCGTCAGGGCAATTCCGATCGAAAGATTAATTCAGCTCGAAGTTTTCTTCGGGTAAATCCAAGCGTGATAATTCCTAGCGTACAAAAAGGATAAAAATTCTTTGTCAATATCTAATATAGCAACCGAGATATAAGTAATTATGTATTTTATGACGTCGTAAAAATGGAGACCCACATGGAGTTGTACTGTTGAGTCTTTGCTGTAAGAAGAAGAAATTTCAGAAAACTACCGTATATACCTTAATAGACAATTAAATGGATGCAGGCACTGTGGCTTAGTGGTAGAGTGCGTACCTTTGGTGTATTGGGTCCCTGGTTCGATCCGCGGCCAAGTCAGTTTGTAGTCGACATCGTATTCGTGGGTATTCTCGGGGTACTCCCGTTTCCTCCCACCTTTGCACTCCATCAATTGTATTATCAACATTCATTTGCCTTAATTTCATTTTAAAATTAAATGGGCAGTTAAGTGTGATCGTATCTCTGTGGATTAAGAGAATACTCCAGTGTAGTTTCTGCAAAACATACTAGGTAAACACCCCACCACGAAGTTACTGTGTCCTCACTGATTTAATTGTCTATTAAGGTATATACAGTAAGTTTTTGAATTTCTTTCTTATAGCAAAGACCCAGAAGTACAAATCCTTAAAGATATCTATTTTTACGTCATAGAACATATGACTCGTTATATTTTGGTTACTATATTAGATATTCACAGGGAATTTTCACTCTTTTACACAGCTCGATGAACCTTTGGAACTGACTGAAGAAAACCTAGAACTAATCTTTCCATCGAAATTGTACTAAGGTACTCACTTAACCCATAGAAGTACCATCTTATTTAATTTTGTTGGGACCAATAATTTTTCTGAAGTTTCAACATCTCATACTCTTTTATTTCACGGTGTTTCTCTATATGTTAGATGTACTGGCTGGAAGTTTTAGGTAAACATATTTATACTTACATATTTCTAATCCTCTTTACAAATCTCAAGTTATATTTTCAAAAGCTTTTAAAATTTAATCTTAGTAGACTGTAAGATGTTCTAACACCCCATGGAAATATCTAATTACTTGAAGATGGAATTGCTACTGGTGCTTATTAACTTTCCATGACCGGTTTCGGAAATTTTATCATCTAACACGAAAATCCCATACCTGTATTGGTCCTCCCTTTATTTGACAATATCTTGATAGCCGTTAGTTATATTTTAATTCATTTTCCAAATTGTACCTTCAAGTATGCAAGCCCCAGGCCCGTAGCCAGCCCAAAAATGTACGGGGGCTCGGCTGAAGTTAGGGGGGCCCATCCAACCATATGATAGTTCATCACCATATTATAGTTCTTTTGCAAGCCTACTCTAAAACTTTTAGGGGGCCAGCAAAAATTTAGGGGGGCGTCCCCCCTAGACCCCCCTGGATACGGGCCTGGCAAGCCCCACATACATATCGTGTCGCTCTTTATTTTCCCATATCTCGGTATCCGTAAGGCTTACCGAGTTGCAGTTTTCAGTAAACAAATATCAGTTCTTTACATTTTAGACATGCATTTCCATATATCTAAAATGCAGAAATTAGGTACCGCATTGGAACCCCATTAGAGTACCCACTTACTTTTGCATAGCAGGGTAAAAATGCCAGTGGTTCTCACTTTAAGGTTGAAAACATACTATTTTGTCTCTTCTCTCAGCATCGTGAATCTGTCGGAGCTGTACCATAGTTGGAAAGACTCACTGATTCTTCCTATAATGACCATGTAGTCAGAATTCAAAAAGGAGTAGCCGTTGAAGGAAAAACAATATTTTAAAATCCTTGCACCAGTAGTCGTCACCTTAAAATCAAAATGTTCCAGTAGTAGTCAGAATTTTCTACCAGTGTTCGTCACTCAAATAACTTGACATAATTTATTCAGAAACGCACTGTTTATCAGTTTAAAATTAAGAATAGAGTATAAAGTACTAATCTTAATAACTGTGCATCACTTTTGACACTCAAGAAAGAAAATAAAAACGTTTTTACATACTTTTTAAAGCAATTTCAGTAAGAAAAATGTTAACTGAATTCAAAAGTTAACTGTATATTATTTTAACGTTAAGAGTACAATATTAAATACTATGTTTAATAACTATAGTGACTTTAAGCACTCAAGAATGAAAATAAACATGTTTGTACATACATTTTTAAAACAATTTGAGAAACAAAATAAGTTAACCGAATTCAAAACTTAATTATACATCACCTTAAGATTAAGAATGGACTATAAAATACTGAGGTTAATAATAATGCATTACTGAAGAATAAAAACAAAAATGTTTTTAACTACCTATATTGTATTTACATGTTGTTATTTCTCATTAACATGCTTTTTGATAACGCACGATATGGGCTAGGGGTGCGCACGAGAAATGATTTGAGACTGTCACCTCTCGCAAAGATGTCGCGAAAGTTGTCTCCTCTCGAAAACTGTATCTGTTTCTATTGGAAGAGCTATGTCTCGTCTCGAATTTCGTAACAAAAATTCTGTCTAGTCTCGTGCCGTGCGCAACCCTAATCAGGCCATAGACAAAAACTTCATTTCGGAGGGGTTTCGATAGGGCTTTGTGATATCCAAATTTTGAAATAGATAATCGATATTGACATACTATTGAAACTTGTTCGAAATATCAAAAAATACAGCAATATCAAAATGTAAGCAATATCAAAAATCGAAAATATAGAAATATGATAAAGATCAAAAACATCGATATATCGGTCAAAAATTTCGATATCGATAGTTTGATATTTGAAAATATTAATCGTTCGATCGAAATATCGCACATCCCTTGGCTCCAACTGTTACCATCTTAAAAAAGAATGTGAAAATTGCTAACTACCTAGGTAATCTGTAAGTACCTTAAGACGGGGTTACTTTGCACTTCAGGGTTAACTTCGCACAAAATACGAAAAAAGTTACACAGTCTTCCGTCGGTAAACCCATGAACTGTAAAGAGAAAGTTTCAACTGCCACCGTAAGATAGAACATCTAACTGGATTTTGGCTATAATGTTGGCGGTTAACATCAGTTCTAATTACCTGAAGGGTTTGTTGTTGTAGAGGTATGGAAAGCACTCACTGTAAATGCAGACAAAATTTGGAAGATATCACCTACAAGAATTTCCGTCAAAGTTAAGTCGGTTTCGTAGAATCCTACTGTGTATGATGGGACTTGCAAGCAATAGTTGAAACTGAAGTGTGAAACATTGTAAAGTCATAGAAAAAATAACACTGGGAGAAGGCTGTTTTAAGCCTCAAATCGTGGTTACTTTGCACCGGGTCAACGTAACCCCTTAAATGGAAAATTCTTACTACTGGCACCTCGTGCCGTCTAACTTTAGGAAAATTTCCTCTTTAGGTAGATGTCGGAATGGATTTCTTGTTGGAAAATAAATTACGAACAGCGGCGGATTCAGAAAAATAGTTTGCGAGGGACTTTACACAGAACTACTTCGTTTATTTAGAAATCACTAGACTTTTTGAAGGGCTTGACGGGCATACGCATAGGAATGACTAAATTAGATTTTTTTTAAAAAGAAATCCTGCAATTTTGGTGGGCTTCAGCCTGAAAGCCCCAAATCCCGTAAATCTTCCACTGATTACGGTTGAGATGATATTCTTGGATATAAAGAGCAACCAAGGCAAATCAGTTCACGGAGATTTTTTCTGTTTTTCAGTTGCCATTTTTGTGGGTCATGCTAAACTATCAGAATGTGGCTCCTATTTCGGTACCAGAAAATACATAATTTTCTTTACAAATATCGATAATTCATACTAAGTACTGATACCGGTACCATAATTCCAACATCAATATTTGTAGACTGCATGCAGTTTTGTGTAAAAAGTGAAATGTATAAATACAGGAGAGAAAACATTGCAGACAAACATTATGTTAGTATGTTGAACATACTTTTTTGTATGTGGTGCAAAATATCTTCATCTATGGGGTTACTTTGCACCAAAGTTTATATGAAATGAAATCTTTGAGTTTTACGTTCCACGCTTTTGCCGGGTATGCTAAAGGAGACGGTGGTGATGAGTAATGAATGAAATGGTGGAATGAAGAAAGTGGGAGGAAACGGGACAACCCAGAGAAAACCCACGCACACGGTGTTTGTCCACCACAAAGTTCACTTGCCAAAGACTGGGATCGAACCCGGGACCCCAAGCACCAGAGGTGAACGCTCTACCACTGAGCCACCGCGGCCCCTCATATAGAGTACAAGTAACTATGTTGTAAAAAAAAAATGGCCAGTCTGGAGGTCATGTAAGCTAAACACCAATATAATTGTTACAGATTTATTTACTAGCACAGTTTAATTATCTACGGTGCTGAACATCGCAGCACCAATATCATTATGTCACATCCTTTCAAAACTATGCTAACTGCAAAGTAGACCTGCTTTGCTTCGTAATGTCCAAATAGTTGATTACTGTGCTCGAATGCAGGCAAGTATCATACAAATTTATGATGTTGAAGGCGTTATTTTTCACATCTATGGAGAAAAGACATGAAAACGAAAAATAAAAAGAAATCTTTGTTTTACGTCCTACGGTTATGCTATGTATGCTGACAGTTACAAATGAGTATTGAAAATTGATGATCTTGGAATACGATTTGGTGGAATAATGAGGGGGAAAAATAGACATTGATTAAACATAAAATTGAAAAGAAATAAGGGCCTGACGCTCAAATATTTATCTATCTGGCAGCCATCTTGATTCCTCTAAAATATCATGAAGTACTTGATTGATTCTAAACCCAATAATAGTAATAGTAATTATAACAATAAACACAGAATATACCTAGATATAATTTACGCACCTTGAAGTCTAGAAATTAATAATTGCAATCCTCAGCATTCCAATAGAACTTTGGTTTCTCCAAATGAAGATTCGGACATCGGTTTTCTTCTCAAGCAATAATGGGGTACAATAATCAGTTGCAGTCCAAAGCCAAGTCACTAAGCATGAATATAAAAGATTTTGTGTTAAATATTTCAATGTAAATTTCATGAAATAGAATTCATTAGTTAGTTACATACAAACTCTTACGCATGTAAGTCAGAATCTACTTGTAATAACTTGTAAATTTAAACAAAATTATACTATAGTTATAGGGACATCAAACATATATTCCATAAGATATATAGGGTGTCTCAAAAGTCCCCTGACATAAAGTAACTCGGTTATTATCAGAGTTACAACAAAATGTAATTGGGAAACCGTCTCCAAATATGATGTTTCCAATGTAAGTTGAAGGAATTTTCGAAATCGGATGAGTCGTTTGGCTGTACTCTCTTTATGCGTCCAATGTTAAATGAAAATGCAACGTTGCCATTTACCTGGACCCACAACATAAGTGAATGAAGTTATTGTCTTTTACGCTAACATGTCGATGGCCCATTTCAAACAGTAACTTCATTCACATATGTTGTGGGTCCAGGTAAATGGCAACATTGTATTTTCATTCCACATTGGGCGCATAAAGAGTACAGCCCAAACGGCTCCTCCGATTTAAAAAGTGTTCACTTTAGATTGAAAACAACATATTTAGAAATGGTTTTTCCTCTTACATTTTGTTGTAACTCTGATAACAGAGTTACCCTGTGTCAGGGGACTTTCGAAACACCCTGTATACATCATACGAAGTTCCTTTCTAAATTCTACACGGGTGTAGTTTAATTGAATGTGAGATGGATGATACATTAGGCCGTTTGGGAATACTCACACAGATGGCCGCCATTTTGGATTAAATTTGTTTGTTATAAATTGGTGGGTAATGTGATATATCTATGGCCACGGGCTAGAATTTTCTCAGTATGTCATATATGCAATCAGATTCCATGGAGCTTAATTTGGTGAAAAGTTATTGCCAATTGAACGTTGTATTTACCTCTTTCTTCTAGATGTAGAACCATACCGTTAGCACGTGAGGAATGTATCGAAATATTCAAACTGTGGGGCGGGAGGAGTGCCTGTGCAGTGGTTACCGATTGCAAACAGAATCATCCACAATGTAACTGTGTTACATGTTGCAGTGTCACAGTAATTAACTAAATTTGAGGAGACGGGCACATTCGTGAACATACGTCGTAGCGGACGATCGTAGACAGCTACAGATGAAGCAACGCCTACGGCAGTGCTGACTTCCTTCTCGATGTGGCCCCAAAGGAGCACACGTCATTTATTAATGCAATGTGGGTTGAGTCATAGGGTCTGCGCGTGTATAAGTGCATCCGTACAAGGTGCAAATGAAGCAACATCTCCACGAGAACGATCTTGATCGCCAAGTGCAGTTTTGTGACCGAGTTATCGAGTAATTATGGTTAAACTCTAACATTTTTATGCAAATACTCTTTTCAGATGAAGCTGACCTCTACGTAAATGGGAAGGTTAATAGGCAGAACATGCACAATTGGTCACCTGATAATCCCGCGTGCAAGACCCCTCCAACATGACCAGCGCAAAGAAAATTAATTATGGTGTTGGCAGACAAATGAGGAATACGTCTAATCAGTCACTTTTTCATTCCATAAAATTAACTGCGGAATAATACCTCACGCTCGTACAGGGATTGATATTGCGAGCTGCGATGCCCGAGGATGGTACATTCTCGCAGTTTTTTCAACACCATGGCGCTTTCTTCATTATGGATTCGTGGTGCGTCACTACTTGAACAATTCCCTAGAACATGGGTTGATCGACGAGAGGCAGTTGAATGGCTGCCCGATCACCGGACCTAACGCTGTTCAATTTCTAGCTTTGTGGACATGTGAAGCCTATGGTTTGTGCAGTAAATATTCATAATTTTTATCATCTAGAACAAAGTATCGCCATCGTCTGTGCACGAATTTGACCCTATATCCTACTTTGTGTCCACATTAATTGGAAGAAGCTTCTGCAAATGTTTATTGCTCAGTAGGAACACGTGGAACATATACTATAACCAGGGGTAAAAGTGGACCTGAAAAGGTGGGGGAACGGTAGGTAGCGGCATCACTCCACGCCGTTCCTCCTGCCTATCTTTGCCCATTGTACCATTTTAGACGCCGTACATGTTTTTCGAGATGAGGAACTGCGTCCCCCGCGTTACCCCTCGCTTTTACCCCTAACTATAACAGGGAAATGTGTTCGAAGTGGGAACAATCAGAGGCGGTGCGTTTTATTACGATTTTGACTCGACATACCGGCTATCTAAATGTTCAAATGCAGTGAAGTGTGAAGCCTACAAGATTGCATTTCTATTTACATAATGTCTGAAAACCACTGGAAAGCTTCTTTAGTTACGGAGAAAAAATGGAGAGACTGATCCATCCAACGTGAACAACTTTCTGAAAAAAAAAATAAATAAAAATAGTCCCTTACCTTGTATCAGAGAATTATACACGAAAGTGTTCAAAAACCGACTTTTAATATTAACAATTTCCAGCGGGAAAACTCCTGGACCACACACTCGAATGAGGGGTATTTCAAACTCCCGTAAGATCCGCCCCCACTGCAATCCCCTAAATCCGCCCATGCTCAAAACACGACGCTTATAAGACTTCAGACAAGACGACACATACCAACATACGAAAGAAACAATTCAATATGGCACATCAAAATATAAACTAATGAACTTCTTTGAAAACACCTCATTTTACAAACAAAAGGTAGAAAAAGGTAAAAAATGTCAGTATTGTCAACTTAGAAGTTACTTCTACATAAGAAATAAAATCTTTGTCAATACGTATAAAAATGGATTTATTAAAGGTATTTAGCATTTATTCTTCCGTGAAGGTATATCTTGATCACTAAAAAAACAGAAACGGTATGTCTCTATCACTGAAAAAAAAAAAAAAAACCAGAAGGGTATGACATACCACTACATATAGTCTCACTTGGTTCACTGCCAATAACATTTCACCAGAATAAGTTACATGATATCTGATTGCATATTTGACATCCTCAGAACATTTTAGTGCATGGCGATGTATCACACTACCCACTTATCATCCGTATTACAATTTCGAATCTAAGATGGCGACCGTCCGCGTGATGTAATCCGAAAGTATCCCTCTGGGCCTAATGTGTATCACTTATCTCGCATTCAATGAAACTACATCCCTGTAGTTTTCAGAAAGGATGACAAGGGACTTCTGATGCACCCTGTATATAATAGTTGTATCAATAATGAAGTTGGAAATATGTGATCTAGTTCGTTGTTTCCAATTTAACCTAATGTCTTGCTGAAAAGGGAATATTTGTTGAAATCTGAGTTTTACGTGCGACGGGTATAACGGCTAGGCTAAAGGAGACGCTGATGATGATATAATGAATGAAATGGTGGAATGAAGAAAGTGGGAGGAAACAGGAGAACCCCGAGAAAACCCACTCACACGGTGTTTGTCCACCACAAAGTTACAGCTACTTTTAAGAGCTACTTTAATGCCACTACTTACAAGTTATAGCTACTTTTAAGAGATTTAACTCTGGGTGGGTTTTATTTTATATTAAAATACACAAAGTTTCCTCTTCTTGGGGGCGATAGACCCTCCCTGAATCCGCCCCTGACTCAGGACAAGCCACACCGACAAGTGGTTGAGGCAAAGGTCAATTAATGACATTGGTATGCTGTTCCGTCAAAATCTCAATCTTGACTTGGATGTAGGTTAGCCTGGTCTCTCACTGAACCCCTCAATTGAATGTTTAATATGTAAATTAGGCACTCCTACATCACAAACAGTAAATATAACCTACCTTATTCTACGTTTTTAAATGCATTTCTACAACTGATTGTAACTTTACAGGTTCTCGTGCAGATTAGCTGGCGGAGGTTACCTAACATAGCCATGAGTTATCAAATTAACAGTTGTGCATCGTGGGTGATGATAATGATCCTGAGGTTAGATGTTAAATTGGACTCGAGAGCGGAACAAGGGCTGATCTTATTCGTGTCTCAGACGGGGCATGGAATGGAACGAATATGAAAATAAGGTTGCTGTAATAGTTTTCCACAGGGTTTGTAAGATTTTCGAAACACTTGGCATTTTTTTTTTATCAAGACGACATTTTTTTAAAAAAAAAATCAAGACTTGGCAATTTCAAGTTTCATCCCCCTCCCAATCTTGTAATGCTCGCTACGCCGCTGTAAGCAATACATATTTTCGACAATATTCGTTGTTCATCTGTTTCCGCTGGGTTACAACGTGGTGAGCTGCATATGGGACTTTTAATAGTGTAATTATAATGAGAAAGAATTGCAAATTATGTTAATGTTCCTAAAAGAGGGAAATTGAAAGAGAAATTAAATTAAAAATAAATAAGGGAGAGAAAAGTAATTACTTGAAAATAAAAATAAAGTCTTTGAGTTTAATGTCCCACGATTATGCTGTTAGGCTAAGGGAGACGGTGATTAAAGCAAGTTAATGGTTATGGAATATTTGGTGGAATGAGAAAGTGGGAGGAAACCAAGTCCCCGAGAAAACCTACAAGCACGTATATGAAAATGAAGTAAAACATACACTGGTCTATGCTTTCTTTGTCTAGCAGAGTCATAGTTTGGAATCGCAAATGTGTTTTGAATCCTTGTATTTAGAGATTGAGAGTGTAAGTAACGAAATCACTTAATACATCCATTAAGATTTCGGAAAGCGAAATCTAAATTTAGGTAAGCTAACTCCATGTACTAACTGCTTGCATCCGCTTCGTACATTGTTCGAAGGGTCACGAAGCAAATCACCTCATTTAGTCTACACATACCTAGTACTAGTGTTAATTACCTGCTTCGTTTGGGTTCGATCATTCTAAACTATTTTACTGGTAGCATATATTCGTTCGTTTAGCCAGGATTTCGTAATGATAGGGGGATGCGTGACTTGAAATACTGTGGTTACAACACCAGGGGATCGATCAATCTAAACTACAGTATTTTACTGGCAACATATCCATATTGATTTGTTAGGACAATAAAATGAGGATATGTTAGTAAGTATTTTAATTAAAGAATTATGAAGAAATCTTGCGTAAAAGAATAGAAAAAAAGTATTAACAAAGACATAGTCTTCCGAGGTCATTCGAACTCGGTTCTTCTCGTCTTCTTTCTATTTCTCTTATCTTAGTTTAATGCCGTCAAGGATAGCAACGAGATCTCTTTCGGTAGTAAAGACATCCTATAAAATGGATTAGTGTTGCCGCGAAATTCAAAATGGTTCATATTATTGGTAATTCTGGGCATTGCTTAAGTTCTAACTGACAGGCTATCTGAAAGAACCGGTTTATCGATCGTCATTTTAGTCCATAGGGTTACTGGCGCAAATCCCGGGGGGATGAGGACATGTCCCCTCCAATCTTAGAACTGGGGGGGGCTTTCCCCTCAATAATCCGATTTGAAATGCGTTTTTTGGGGAGAAATGTGATGATTTGTGTCCGATTGCCACAAGGGAAAGTAAGATGAAATGATGTCCCCACCCCAGAATAAGCCTTCAATCTGCCCGCCTCACAATTTTGAAGACAACTCTGCTCCCCTGATCCTCCGCAGCATTGTTTTTCAACTTCATAAATATTTTGAACATCCTTAAAAAAATTATGAGAACTGTCTTACGCGTCCCTCCCAATGTTGAAGGCAGATTTGCGCCGCTGCATAGGGTTAACATGGAGCTAGATGGAATTCGGAATGTTCCGTTACAATAATATCCAATTTCAACTTGATCCCCCCCCCCCGTTTCCTCTACACAAAGCTCCTCGTAAGAAAGAGTAACCAAACGCTTATTGTAGCTTTGTATTTTTGAGGCTGATTCATCTGTTTCATCTTTCCTTAATATTTTTCATTTCTGGATCCGAAGGGGGGTCTGGACCCACCCCTTGGCTACGTGCCTGCTTCCCGTAAAAAGCTTCATTCGAACCCTGAATCAAACAACTCCATCTGTAAAGCAGTGCTGAGTTGATTTTAATATCCTTTTCTGCAACGAGGCATGAGACGTGGACTTACTCATTAACACTCCGAACCACTCCCGCCGGGAATCTAACGCGGGTCTCCCACACTAAAGGCGCGTACGCTAACCGCTTAAGCATGAAGGAGCTCATCTCTAAAGCAGTGTAAGCAACAACAACAACAACAACAAAAAAGAAACACACACACACACACACACACACACACATACATACATACATACATACATACATATACTAGAAGTTTGCGCAATTGGGGATCAAAACATTCTCAATGAAGTATGAGAAATAGTAAACGTCAATCAAAGTGGGCTTCTGCTTATTTTTTACTTCGTTAATACTTAATTCCTTCTAGAAATAGTGAAACAATACTATGAAGACACAGTACTTAAACATAATCGAAAGAATAAGACAAGGAAACAGAGTAATTTCCGACTGATTAAACTAGTCATATATACTATACCTAACTGTTACATTGTATTTCTTACCATATTACGAAAGCGATATAACTTTTTTACCAGCGATAGAAGCTGGACGCAATCCAATACTGCAATTTAGACGCTGTAACGAAAGCTGCAAGTCAAACGCCTGACACTCTTAACTCTTCAAACTGTGTAATAGCTGTTTCAAGCGGCCTACAACTTATGACCTTGAAACTATGTGCTAGTAACCAAATTAATGCCAAGGTACGATACAAACACCCCAACTTGCCACAATGACGTCAACACAAGGAAAAAAAGAAAAACATCTAATTTTTGGTTCCAAAATTATGAAACAATAATAATAATGTTTTAATTCTCAGTAACTCAAACATTAATTAACTAGAGAACATAACAAGCAAAACAAAACAAAACAAAAAGAACCTTAAAGGTGAGCTCTCCCTGACTGCTGTTTTTAAATTTCAGTGAGGCTGTAAAATATGTTTTGTTTTATTGTTAAAAAACAAAAAGAAAAAGAAAAATAAAGAAAGAAATGAAATTAATTTTGTTGCAAATATCCTAGTAAAAATAGGTTTTCTAGACACAAGTGGCTCCGCGTAGCGTAGTTGCTAACGCTCTCGCCTTCGGTACGAGCGGACCCAGGTTCGATTCCGGTAGGGGCACTCGGTCGAAAAAGTATCAAAAGCTTTTAAGTCCAGCCATCCTCAATGAGGCTTTCTTGGGTTTTCCTCATTTCACACCAGGCAAATGCCGGGTGGTACCCAACATACAGGTCCCAGGCCGTTTGCTTCCTTCCCTTTCCCCGGATAGTGTGCTCACCGAGGGACGTCATAACTCACATGTGACGGGCTAACAAGATCATTGATGCCGAAAGCCCAGAAATCTAAATCATAAATCTTCACTACACAAGAAAATGTTCGCGCTGAAAACGGTTTCTTAGCAATTATGTTAAGCAGTCCTGTAGTAAATCTCTATCAAGTAATAAACCGTCACATATAAAAAGGAATGAATAAACACATAACATTCATTTTGCGTACATTGAAATGTAAAAAGTTACAAAACATTAATATTCAAAGATTTCTCAAAATTCAGATTAACCCATTCCTTTCTCCTCAACCATTAACGAGTTACAATAGTAAGAATTGTAGTCATAAATCACATTACTTTTTTAGTACTATATTAAAGCAAGTTATACTAAAGGAATATATAATTAATGGAATATTTAACTAAAGTGATAGTTTACTATTGCACTTACCCAGGCTTTGGTTCCTTCCGCTCTTCTTTTCCGTTTGTAAACAACCTCGTTTATAAACCAACTCGCAAGCAAACGACTGTTCTTTCATGACGTCATCTATGGTGCAAGAAAGAGGTGTCTATAGGCGGTCAGGACCTCACACACAGATGGACGTATATAACATATAGCTGAAGTATTTAACATACGTATACGTATGTAAAATACAGAAGATTGTTAGATATCAGACATCCTGCAGCGACATGATGTAATATCTAAGCGGGTAAAAGGCAATACCTGTGTAGCATATGGATAAAGTACGCTCCGTACAGATTTCCTTAGTAAACATAACGAATCCTTGTATTTGTACAATATACCGCTGTCCGGATAATGGATTTTTCTCAGTGTACCAATGAAAAACGTGACAATCTACTGGCATCTAGGATTTCTCCTCACCCCCAAGCAAACTTTGATTTATGACTGCTGGTGGCTGAATAAAAGTGTTCAGAGAGAGAAGAGCATCACAAGATAACATAGAAAAAGACTGTAAATCAACTGAAAAAACTAGTTGGAAAAAAGGTTCATTGATTACATTTTTGTTCCAAACAATTACAAATAAGGTAATTGCTAATCTCTCACACTAAATTCAGATTCATATTATTAATGTAATAAAACAGTCAGGCTTATTCAGTGTTGAGTTGACTGTACGCAAGGTGTATCAGTAATTGATAAGTTAGCACTTGTCATGTTTTCAATGTTGCTAGTTATATATTCAATGTTGAAATAAAAGTTAAATTTCTTGAGCTGATTGCTCCTGAAGAGACGACTGCACAAGCTCTCTATGCAAATAAAGAAAGAACCTCGTAAGTTTGCACTTTCAACTTCACAAACCATAGGCCGTTACTTCAATATTGTTGCAAATAAAAGGGGACATTACAATGATATGCAAGTATACTTGAAGAAAGATAATACAGATTTTCAACATGTACATTGTGTTGCATATCTTCTAAACGTAGCTGTGACTGATTCAACAGAATGTTGCAAAAGCGCGCAAGATTTCTTTGGGATACTTCAAACTATGGCCAACTTAATTCCTGATTCACAGAGAAGAATGCAAATGTGAACAAAATTCAACAAAAGTAAGGATCGACCTCTTAATAGCGTTTTCACAACTTTTCCACACTTATGCAAAACTGTATCAGGCTCTTAATGCTGCTTTAATGTCTGACCGATATTGTGGATTTTAAAGCAGAAGCTACTTCCCTATAAAATCTACAAATGTACGTGTTGATAAGTAATAAAAAAAAGGACAGCCATTGTGAGGTTGACTAAATGTTAACTTTATGAAATTAGCTTATAAGTATCTACTTATAAATACATGCATGCCACTAGTTTACTGACAACAAAAAATTATTTAATTTATTACCAATAGTAACATTTCACAAATCATACATTTCAGGAGCTGTACCAGTATTGATTATCAGCAATATTCCGTATTCAGAAATACAGAATATTATCTTAATATCTTTATATGTATTTTGCTTATAACTTTGTATGTATGAACTGTAAACTAACTTCTATAGCTGTACATAAAGTAGTGCTCGTTTTGTTTTGAATGAAGGTTTTACGAAAGACACTGCTTGGCTACACCTACCCCACTTCACCAAAATCAGTTATGGAAGATATAACCTGTTTTAGCCTATTAGATCTAAAGTGAAGAGAGAAAAAGAACTGCTTCAGTTTCTCCTATATTATGATGACCACAACAAGTGATTGCTCAAGTCTAAAGATAGTACGATACTACCAAAGAAGCAAAACGGCGGCGCAAACCTAGAGGAGAGAATAAAGAAAATGAAGACTCCGATGAACTGGTTGAGAACAAGGAAACAGCAAAGAAGAAAATATAATGAACAACTGTTATGTAAAGTTGGAAGGAAGTGCACAAGATCATCTCGTATGTTAGAGTTCCTTTATGAACAACATCTCTATGGTCTAGTATATCCATCATTGTTTGTGGCGTACAAATATTTTTTCTTTACTCTTTCATGCACCCAAGTATCCTGTGAAGCAACTTTCTCCATCATGAAGATGGTCAAGAATAGACTACGATCTTCCCTTGGGCGAACTTAGAGAGTTTCGTTCCCTTTTATGTCGAAAGATCAATTAACATTGATTACTGTACAACAAAGTCATTGATGATATTGGATCCACTTCAAAGGAACTAGGCCATTATTTAAATTACTAACTACCAACAAAGAAAACATTTTCAACCATGAAGCAACTGAAGTAAACTACATTGTGATTTTATAACATTTTTCATATCTTACTCTTCTGTCTAACGTTCCTAAATATTTGGAACTCATATAGTTTCTGTCAACCTTATTGAATTATATATATATATATATATATATATATATATATATATATATATATATATATATATATATATATAATTTTGCAATAAATAATTTTATTTCAAACTTTAAAAACTTAGTTAATGTTAATATCTTGCGTAGGTAAGTGTTATTTACCTGTATTCAATCCGTTGTGATTACCAACAATATATAGAAGTAAAGTCAATTTTGAGTTTAAAGTCTGTTTCAGCTGCGAGGCTATATGAAGCGTGGACCTACTGATTAATGTGGAATCCGAGCCACATGAGCTCCCGCCGGGAATCGAACCCGGGCCGCCCACGCCAAAAGCGCGTACGCTAAGTGCTTAGCCACGAAGGAGCTCTACCAATATATAGAAAATAAGTTTTTAGGATAATAATAGGTTGTAATGGACCATTGTAAGAGAAATATTTAATCATACAATATATCGATCGGGTCCGAATATTGATACACTCATCTTTCAAATCTGTGGCTTGGATCTAAAAGGGCCAATGTCTGTTTTTGGCAAAAATGAGATATGCTTCAATTTTAACGTCTATAAATGGATGTTTTCTTGTAGAAGAAGAGCAAATGTCAACACGAAATAGTTTGCAATATATACCATTCATATTAACATTTGCCTTTGTTGCACAAGAAAATATCCATTTATAGGCGTTAAAATTGACGAACATCTCAGAATTGCGTTCAAAAGAAGATGCGTTATCATTAATACAAAGGCAGCTAGCTGTCTAAGGACAGTTTGGTCACACCGATATTTAAGAATCTGCCTTTTTAAGTCTTTTTATATTTTTCTTAAACAGTAACCTAAATAGGACCTATTAATCAAGTAGTCTCTACTATTTTATGAACTGACTGAGCTCAAAAACTAAATACGCCAAACAGCGTTTAAAAGATTCTCGATTATTATTTTTTCCAGTAAAATACTAATACAACAACATGCACAATTGAATTTAAAGATGTTTTAATACCTACCACATATAGTTTAGTTGTACTTTACATAGACCTACTAATAGACCAAATTTCGCCACATGAAAAAACTACGTAATTCAAAATCTACTAAGGTTCCAGTGACCACATTAAACCATTTATTACAACCCAAATAAGGGGTGTGTTATGAAAATTTGTGGTTTTTCAAGTGTGTCCCTTTTCAGTTATTTAGGATTGAACATACCTGATTTTCAAATATTCGCAGTGTTTGAAAATGTATAACAAAAATAATAATAGATCTTTAGATCCTGAAAGAATTTGATGTCTACGATCTTATTATTTTCAACTATATTTCCTTTATTTTCTACATATTTGCATTGCTTTAGAGAACAGCATCATTTTTAAACAAATAAATGTACTATGAGATACAAGCAATTTCATTTTCTACCATGGAAAAATTGTAAGACATTGCAATAGTAAATAATTTATTTTCTTTATTTTCAATACGATTTGTATTACAATAAGCAATGAATTTTAAAGTTTGATTATAGAAAAATAAAATATTAATAATAACAGCTTTTAAGGTAGATCACTTATTGTATTTGAGCGCCTATTCAAAAAAGGTAGTTCTAAGAGCTAAGTAGTATGCCAAAATATTTTTTCAATAAAAAATTAATTTTAAGAATTTACTTAGGACGAAATAGTTCTAAAATGCTAATTTTAAGTGTTGATTAAGAAAAGTATTCCCGGTCCTTTGGTCCCCCGCTCTTGCTTGGGAGTATTTATTGCTCTCAAACTTCCCACTATGAGGGGCGTCAGTCTTGCACGAATACAATTTGGCTGGCACCAGTTACAAGTCACAAAAAATAGATTTGCACATGAACCTGGATATTATCTAACGTTCTAATGTCCAGTCTTCCCGTCATACTGTATGCGATGTTCCATTTTATAGCATGCAGTATAGATGTCCTGAACATCGAACTATTAAACAGGAATCCTGAGTTACAAAATTACGTGACATTGTCTTTTAATTGAGTACCTGAATTAATTATTAAGGAAATATGTAAAATGTAGCATTTTACGTACTGAATGGCATAAATCCTTTGGATTGGAAAATGTAAAGAGATTGTTCCAACAAACTTCAATTAAAGATATATACTCTGCTCCCTTCAATTCTTCAATAATAAGGTAGCATTGCTCATTTTGTTTAACACGAACATTTATTTAATTTCTGGACGAGGTAGGGGTTAAAGTTGAAATGTACCACAAAATAAAATTATTTTTTAAACAAACTTTTAACCTACTTAAAACAAATAAACCACTGGTAAGAGTATAATCTCTCTGTATAAAAGAAGAAATGAGTACGTTGGTGAGTGATTAATTGACCAACGCCCAAACTAAACCACTTAAGCTAGAAACTTGAAATTAGGACAAGATATATTATTTGTGACGTAACATACCACTAAGGAAAGATTTTTGTAAATGTAACAGGATAGGGAGAATATGGGTGCCAATTATGATCTTAAAATGGCCAAATCTCCGAAATCATGAAGGTTATAGACATGAAGTTTGGTATATGGACTTATGTGGCCCCGTGTAGCGTAGTCCCTAACGCTCTCGCCTTTGCTGAATGTCATTTTGGCACCCACAACTAACAGTCTTTACTTATGAATTGTTGCATTTGTTTAGTCGAGGCGCTGCTCTTGTGTTTACGTGTTCATGTAAAGAGGTTCCCGGGAGGAGAAACTCGAGTGCACAGACTAGAATATACAGACCGCAAACTCAGCGAAAAACTGGGAAACTTGCCGATAGTAGCGCCTCTAACACGTGACGACGGAACTAATCAGTCGGTCTGACGTCACCTACGTAGAAATTTCGAACGTAACTACTACTCTTTCGCTTCTTTAGTTGCATTTGTGGAACAGCTTTTTCTGTTGACGTACTTCGCGGAACTTACATATTTTCAAAATGAACTCTTTAAAAGAAAGAAAAGTCTATTAATATTTTTAAAAAGCTGGAATGGAACATCTAGTCCATAGACAGCACAAGAAAAGTGGACATTAGCTTATCTGATCTTTCTGCGCTACATCTAACATTGAGATGCAAAGCAGACGAAAACAATCCGTCGGTTTCTATGACAACTCATGACGTCATGTTCCAAGACTGATAGCAGCGCCATCCACACGATCCAAACTAATTTCAATAGGGCATATAGGAAGTTGCTCGTGCGTATGTATTCTAGTCTGTGCTGCCATAATACTTTCTCTGGTACATAATACTTTTTCTGGTTACTTTAGTGTTGCCATAATATAAGACCAGTAAAAGTCAGTAGATAGTGTTCACTTTTGATTTCTGTTATTTAATATGTTTTTTAATTGCTGTGATTTAAAGAAGAAATTCATTGAAGTAATTATATGAAATAATCCAGTTCGATACTGAAGAAACTGTCGTATAAAGTATTGAAATTCTGTAGCAAAAAACACTGTAGACTTATTAAGTCTTTGCGCTCTTATGTCTGCTGTGTACCGACCATGTAATTTTTTTCGGCCACTCCTGTGTCGGGACTCTTCAGACATTACAATTTTCCATCGCTTGCACTCTGATGTCCTACTTATCTCGACCGACTTGTTTTTATTCTCCACGTAGTCTTTTGTTTCTACAGCACTCGGTAGAAGAGCGTCCCGAAACGTTTCTTTTACATCTGTTTTTATAATGGCTGGAAGACAAAATGTTGAAAGGCAAGGAGATAGCAGATCTTTTGCGGGATGTGATTATGAAAACTATTTCAGTGGGTAAAGTTACCCTAAATGATTTGGAAAGTGTATCGTGCAGTAGTAGGTGAACGCAGATGAAAAAGTCAACTAGAAAACGACATACATATTATATATACAAATGCATCGTCAGCAATTAGTGATTGAAAGCCATAGTTACAGTTATCCTGAGATCCCTGAATTTGTTTTCAGTCTTCTAAACCCAGAATCACAATTAGGTGTAAAGAAAAGACCAAGAATACACTAAGACAGAAGACATAGTTTTATAGTACCATTATTCTCAATAGAGCGTTTGCCCTTGGAACATTTTATAGTCGAAGGAACTAATGAGCATGCTGCTAGTAGCTTGGATAAATGTCTGATTATACTTTTATACTAATTTGAGGGCACTAAATCAAGGGCACTATTCTTAAATATGTGCGTGACACGTCCATTAGGAAGCTAGAAGAGTGATATCCAATTAAGGTTATAAATAAATAAATATAAGGATATAAATAAATAAATAAATAAACCAACTCAGAAGTACCTTAATGTTTTATTTTATTATTTTTGCTGAGGTACCTAACGTAGTTTTGGTTTTGACGTAGAGCCACGCGCTCGAAAGACTGACCCAGAAATCCAGGTTAAAGTACAAATCGGAATTTGATCAGATGATGGAAATCTCTCAATGCAAGATTTACAGAATGAGGAAGTTCATTATGAAAGTTAAGCTGTCTTCAGCACAAAAAGCGAATTCAGAGACGAGATTATATAATGATTCTTAACATTTTACAATGGATTTTCTAACATGCAATAACGTGTAATAACATTTTTTGTGTTTGATCATCTCCTTTTTTACAAGTAATATTAAATTTTACAATCAAAGTACAATAAAAAATAAAAGTTTATAACTTGTCGGATACGGTATCTTCTATTTATGGTTTACGTTTCACTGATCTAAGTCAGTTGAGAGTGACAGAGCATGGGAACTTACTTTCGTCCATAAGGATCACTAAGAATGATATAGTCTGACGAAGGATTATGATAATGTACTGGTGCTGTTAACAGTGATTGTATTTTGCACACTTATGTATTAATTCATTAATTTACGCCATAGCAGAAAGTATGGCGGCCGTCAAAAGAAGATAATTCAAAAGTGATGGATTTACATGCTTCATGAAATTTACAATCGAAAAAGGGAATTTTGAACGTGGTTTTCTATTTTCCCTAAAACTGTTATAACGATTGAGTTTATATTTCATAAATTAATATTCCATTAGCAATCCTATAATGTTGTAATTTGTACTAAGGAAAAGCCCAGAATTTCCTACGTGCTTGATTGTTTGGGTGAGTTCGTCTTGGACGATTCTCTCAAAAATGTTTTTAGAGGATTTCGCTCATATTCCTCAAAAAAAAATAAAAGACTTCATTAAAAGCCCACAACATGGCGCAAGTGGTATCAATCTAAAAACTCCACTAAAGGTCGTTTACTCTTGTTGTGAGATTTTTTCCGAAAGATTTAAAAGAAAACAGCTAGGGCCTCTTTCATAAATATATATTTTATTAACAAGATTATAATGTGCTCAACGTGGTTTCTTCATTAAAGATTCTCAAATGGTAATTTAGGTTTAAGGGTGAGATTTTTTGGACGATTTTATCCAAAAACGACGAAACTAATTTTGTTTATGTAGTTCATAAATAAATATTTAATTAATTACACTTCAATGTTTACGTCATTTCTCATGGAAAAGTCTACAAGGAGTAGTACCGATAGTTTACTCCTAAGATTTTTTCGGACATTCTTTTCAAATATGACGCAGACAATTCTGTTGGTATTTCATAAATAAAATATTTCATTATCTACCCTATAATGGGGCTTAACTCAATTCTTCTTTTAAGATCTACAATCATGCGTGGTAGTGAATTTTTGCAATAGATTTTTTCGAAGACTATTTAGATCATTTTGGTCATATTGTGTAAATAAACCTTTAGAAAATAAGACATTATGATAAATATCTAAATCTATTACTAATGAAAAGATCCACAAAAGAGAGTTTGTCCTCGGAGATGAGTTATCAATGTCATTTGGATATTTTGCTAGATGGTACCGTCGCCCTTGCTTCCAAGAATTGCAATTATCGACTGCCATTTCAGCCTGTTGCCTAACGCTATTCTAGGGAGAACCTACAATGTTCTATGGGGGCCTGACCACACTTGAGCTATGTCTATCAACGCTTGTTTGTTGAGAACTCCTATTATACAGCAGTTTTAATCGTATTCCATAAATAAATCGTTCGGTAATATTTGTAGCAAGTTAATGTGGTGGTCTATACGGTTTACGTTTTAAATTATAAAGAACTTGCAATATTAATGAATAATGGAAAATGGATAAAGTTCTCAAACAAATCTCTGGATTCGCCCTCCACTCCGTATGAGTTATTACATAATGTATTAAACGCTCTTCTTGATTAAAATGTTAATTTAATTTTACGGACACCTATGGAATGGGCTTATATGAAAATCTACTTGACAAGGACAAAACCATGCAAGGGGAAGAAAATGATCATTCATGACCATCATTTGTGGTTTCAACACGAGAACTTGTAAATACTGCCCGGGAAACGGTGACATTGTTTTTTTTCTTAGTGTTTTTATCCTTTCCTCAGAGGAAACCGATTTCAATTGCGTTAGCGCTCTGCACAAATGAACACTAAATTAATTTAAGAGAGCTCTGCCGCTAGCTCTGTGGAGAATCAATCAATTAACGGAAACATCGGCTACTGTGTTAGGGAGGGGAGTGATTACGTTCTTGTTTACAGTTTAGTGGAACGTTTGTCGTGGTCAGTGTAGACATTCGGCCTATCCTTTTATCAAAGGATGGTGTTTTGAGGTTCTCTCTTTGGAACAGCAACGGAGGCAAATTGACCTACATTCCATTCCATGTATGTTACTTTTCTCTTTTCTTTCTATCTTTCACGATCTTTGCGAGTGGTATGTAATGTGTCCCTCTGACGGTGAGTTGTACCATTAGGTTGCTTAGTTTCTGCCTCCTGCACTCTGTACTATTTCGTTTGATGACATTTCTCGTGTTCTCGTACGAAGAACTGTGCGTTTCTAAATTATGTTGTACTGTTAGAATTGTACCGAAATGTCTCAACACATTCGCTGTAGACGAAAGGAAGTATTTCAAGTAGGAAAAACTTAACGAAGGAAATTGATCCTGTACTAACTATGAATTTCTAACTCTGTTAGCACTGGTGGCGTAGTCTTTTAATCCAGCTCTTAAAGGGGAGATATTGTGATGAGAAACGGCCCATACTGTGATGGTCTGTGCACCACGGATTCAAATCCCAGTCATGATTAACACTGTGGGTAGTATACTTCATACTTTCGGCGTTGTATAAGGACTTAAAACAAAAATCAAATGGCTTAGTGGTACATTGCTCACGTCTGGTGTGTAGGATCCGTGGTTCGATCAACTGGCGCCAACTGAGCTTTGTGGTAGACAAACACCGTGTGTCTAGGTTCACTCGTTTTCTCCTACTTTCTTCATTCTCCATTTTTAAACCGTCTGAATATCACATTCTTCCTTAGCTTCGTTACACAATCATGGGATCTTAAATGCAATAATTTAAGTCAAATTCAACTTAACAACAGCTATTTCTACTATATACTGTATATTGTTTAATCACAAGTAATCGACGAATTTCATTTCTAGCATTTTCATTTAATTTTTGTAATATTATATCATGAAGATAATAAGCATCATACTCGATGTACAGTACTCATTCTAAGCAGTGTTTCTTTCAGACATGTTTTCGGGGGGCACTGCCCCCCGGAGCTCTGAGAGTACCCTCCCGGACGAGACCAAAATAATATGTCTATAATAGAATAATAAATAAAATAGTACTAGCAGTGCCCCCCGGAATAGTACGTGTGCTCACCCACGGAACACTTTTTCTGAAAGAACGACTGAAAGTACATATAATGTGTACTTATGATAAAGATTTGCTTAAACCAATGAAGGACTACCTTATTTATAGTCCACAACAACAAAACTCGTTATTCTCAGTGAATGAAATTATATATTTCGGTTTAACGTCCCAAGATTATGCCCTTCTGGCTAAGGGAGACGAATAATTAAGGCAAGTCAATGATCGTGGACGAATTGGTAGAAAGAGAATGTGGGAGGAAATTGGAGTTCCCTGAGAACACTCACGGACATGATGTGTTCATCATAAACTTACTTGGCCTGGAATTGAACCAGGGACTCCAGGTAGCAGAAGTTAGCGCTCTATCACAATACCACCATGCCCTCTTGTTCTCAGTAAGAAAGTTCGTCCACAGTTAAATCTAAGTTTGCTCTTAACTTAATAAACTAAACCTTAGAGATTTTCTGGTATGGCTTTGCGAAGTGAAAATTTTAAGTCATGCTTAATATATGTGCCAATTTAAAGGCTATCCTTATATTAAATAAAGGAAATGAAATCTTGAAGTTTTACGTCCCACGGTTATGCCGGTTAGGCTAAAGGAGACGGTGATAATGAGAAATGAGTGAAATGGCGGAATGAATAAAGTGGAAGGAAACGGGAGAACCCCGAGAAAACTCACGAGCACGGTGTTTGTCCACCACAAAGTCCACACGGCGCGAGCTGGGATCGAACCAGGTACCCCAAGCACCGGAGGTGAACGCTCTACCACTGAGCCACCGCGCCCCCTCATTAAATAAAGGCTTATTAAAGGCATTATTTTGAAGTCTAAAGCAAGTTTCCAATCGAGGAACGAGCAAGTTTGTATAGTTTTGCTTAGGTCTGCAGTCGCATAAATGAAAGTTTGTGCAAGACAATTAGCCCTGAAGGTTAGAGTAAGGCTAATATAAGACTGAAATGCTATTAGGGTTTAGTGTTTCCATTTTTAGTCCAACAATTACACATCTATGCTAAGGTGGTAGTCATGATGATATGGATTACAATGATGGAATGACGAAAGTGGAAGAATCCCCAGAAAATCTACGCAATGATGTTTGTCCACCATAAAGCCCACTGAGATCAAACCATGGACCCCGCACGTCAAGAGGTGAGCGCTTTACCACTGAGCCATTGTTAGTTGATAATATTGTTTAGTTTAGAGATAATGATCGTAGACGTACTCTATTACATATTTTACGGCGGTACAATAAGCAATTAAAAACTGTTATATGTAAAAAGCAAATGCGGTCCAAAGATGATGCAAAACATTAGATATAAACTTTATCTTTGTAGAACTACATGTGTTTCGAAGCGCATAAGTTGAAACTTATGCAGCTTTTACATTAACTTAGTTATCGCCCACAAAATATTTAAAGCACAAACTTTACAGAAGTCAGTGCACACGTTTCGAAATAGACAATGATATGAGGGATAGATTACACGAGACCATAAATCTAAGATGCATTATTACTTTTGTTATGCCCTGTTTGCATCAATTGTCCAGATATGGAAGATTTCATCGCATCTCCTAAAATCCTTTCATAATAAATTTTATAACACAAGTGCTATAAACTACAAACAAATTTCCTTTTAGCTCATCCCTGGTACACTCCGCATCAAAAAAATTGCGACAGCTAACGCCGTGCAGTTAGGCCACTTAGTATGCACCTTCTTATCCCATAATCGTGACAGGTAAAGAGACCCGTCTCTTTCCTCCTTTCTTCTTAGTGGAGCGGATTAGAGGAAAAATTCATAAGAATCATGAATATTGTGATAAGAACATAAAATTTTGCACAGAGTCTAGTAACACAGTAACAAATAAATTCTGACGTAGACCCCAAAAATCCGACGCCAATTTCCTGGAATTCCAGGCGCTGGGACATCTGGAGCACTGGAAAACGATATGTTATCGTTGGAATAGCTATTATGTGAAAACGGCTTGACCTACAGAGCCAAAGTAAGACTCAAATGAAAGAGAAATAACAAGCCTTTAATTATATTCTATATTGTCTTAATTGAACATTATCCAGGGCCGCACGAGAGGCCTAAAATTCATTAAAAAACAAAAAAACAAAAAAAAACTATGGCGTTTGTTTATGCTTTTATCCATCTGGAAGCTTTGGTTTAACAGATATCGCAATAACACTCTTGTAAATCGTTTAGCAAAACCTCAAGCTTTACGTCGATATCCTTTTAATGTATATGAGATCAATAGTCTCGGAGATAAGTGCATTTAAAGTGATGCGCTGCACCACTGGTTTCCGTTCATGTTAGTATTGAATAAACGCCTGCAGCCATCACACTTTACTTTATCATTTTGTGGGCAAAAAATGGATGCAAAAGTGACCCACCCAGTGGTTGTATCTGACACAGAAGAAAGCATAACAAAGGCATGTAAGTGTTTCCTCCCAGTATACAGTTTCAAATGTTTAGGCAGCAGTGAGAAATTAAACGCGGCTACGTAGATGTTTGTAGATAATTGCACTGGCTGGCTACAGTGACTCCCAGCTGAAAATATGGTTGTAATGATAGCAACTTTGCGCCGTAACTGAAGAAATCTATTTATATTTGACAAACGAGTTTTTGTCTTGAAAAATCAAATTATATTTTATCATCAAGAAAGCCTTTTAATATTACATACATGTGTGAAAGAAGCTTGAAGGTGGAACTTTAAATAAGCAGCCGGTCTTTCTGCTGTTCATTGGGATGTATGCTGATATTCAGGTAATGTTGATAAAATTTTTGTTTAACAGAAACAGAGTTGAGAGAAGATTTATATATCACAAGAATCTTCGTTGTTTAAGCTACCAGAATATATAAAAAATCCTACTCAACTACTGAATAACTTTCTCGCCATCTGTATGGGAAGGTGCGTTACCAGCGAGGTATACAAATGTCCTCTGGATGACTCCACTGAAATCCAATGTGCCCGTTTCGACCATAAATCCTGATGAACACATGTCAAGCAAGTGGTTGGAACACATCCAAGCAGTTGCAACAGAAAGTCCTGGAAATACGCCAAACATGACATGGACAGCTTTTTATACTTGTGAGTATCGTGGTAAGATTCCATCTAAAAGTCAGTGTGTTTTACTTCCGTTACTTCCAGATTCCATAAATTCGCCTGCAATGATTCGGCATTGCTTTGATATAATCAAGAGAAATTTATCTTCATTGAATCCATCTCAAGTACCTGTCACTACGTGTGATCAGCCTGTTTATGCGATGGCAAAGCAAGTACAATGGATGCTGCCCAATTTATATGGAGAAGACTTAATTGTAGTTATGATGGGCCCTTTGCATATCGAGATGCGTCTCTGGAAATAATGGGAACGCGGTTAACTGGAAGTAGATGGACGGATCTTTTGGTTGAGGCAGGCGTAACAACTTCTGTAAAGGCCGATCAATGTCTGCATGGTTCTCACGTTAAGCGAGCTAGATATGCTCACGAGGTAACATCAGCAGCATTGTATATTATACTAAGGAAAGCGTACGTAGAGTATGTGGCTTCTGGTTCTGACAAACATCTATCATTTGAAGAACGGATTGATATTCGACAAAGTGAATCGGTTCAGTTTAAATACTGGTACACAGCATTACAGTTGGAATTGATGCTCTTAAACTTTCTACACAGTGTGCGAATAGCAGATTTTGAACAGTATGTAAGCTCACTATCTCAAATGTGCCCTTGGATGTTCGCTCTTGACCATACTCACTACGCGAGATGGATGTCAGTGTTTGGTAAATCTTTACAGGAACTTAGGATTAGACATCCTGAAATTTATGAGGAATTTGTCCGTGTAGCTTTTGTAGGTTCCAAAACAAGTCGACCTCATTCTTGTATGGGACATGATCAAGTGCACGAACAGTGCAACAAGACGGTGAAGTCTGAAGGTGGTGCAATTGGAATTCTCGACAACTCAAGTGCGTTTCTAAAATGGATGGTGTCCGGACCTGTAATTGCCAACCTTGTATCGGGTTTTGAGGAAGAGTGTGGATTGATCTCTGATAATGATGATCTCAGAATACGCCACAAAGAATCATCTGGTGCTGATATGCGATTTAAAAATGATGTCACAGAACTGGTACGTGTGTTCTCAGAGAATGGCAACAATCCTTTTATTCGAGAAGGTAATGAACATTTTGGTGTTGCGACTAATTCTATAATGCCCGAAGATTCAGTATACACCGCTGAAACTCTTGGAAGAGATCAGTATAACAGTTTTAAACAGGAACGGTTACAGCTGTGCAGTAAATCACTGTTTGAATCAATTAAACGAAATAACCTTGCTCTTTGTCGCAAGACAATGAAAAAACTTAATCCTGAACACCGTAAGCTCTCCATATTAAAAATGACTGTGCTCTTCACAGTCGCCTCTTCATAGCATGTCAGAGTCGACAGGGAGATCTATCCGACTTTTTTGCTTATGAAAATCTGGGATATCCTCCGTCAATTTCTGAAGATGGATTCATACGCAAAAGAACTAAATCAGATGTAGTTACATGTTTAGAAAAATGCGGCGATACCCAATTTACCCCTCCATCTGCTACATGTATGATATTGGACGGCTCTGCTATCATCCATATGTTGAAGCCGTCACCATCACAAATATTCCATGACTTGCAGATGAAAGTACATCCTTATATTTCATCCGTTCTATCAGAGAAGAGCAGAGTAGATCTGGTGTTTGATTGTTACTTGCAAGATAGCTTAAAAAGTGAGGAGAGACAGAAACGAGGGTCAGCATCACGAGTTCGTGTTACAAACTACTCCCATCCCGAAAAATTGGAATCTGTTTTTGCAGAATGAAGAGAACAAAACAAGTTTCTTTCACTTAATTGCAGAATCAATGAACGAGGCTAAAATACCCAATGAGAAAACTTATTTGCACTAAAGGTGTTGACATATGGGGTACATTTGACGTAAATATACACGGTCCACTAGCACCGTGCACGCATGAAGAGGCCGATACGAGGTTGCTTCTGTATGCCAAACATGCCAGTAAAGCAGGCCATAGATCCATTATCATCAAAACTGTAGATTCAGATGTAGTTGTCCTGGCTTTGCATGCTTTCCCCAAACTACTACGGTTCTACCTGTTGGTTGAATGGTGTTGGTAAGCATAAACGCTTTTTTTCCTATTCACCAATACGCGGAGAAACTAAGGACAGAAATCTGTGACGGCATCCTGTTTTGGCACGCATTCACCGGATGCAATACTGTATCTGCCTTTGCAAGTCGGGGGAAAAAAACAGCTTGGGAAGCGTGGCTGACAAATCTAGAAATTACTGCTGCATTTGTAGAACTTTCACATGCACCTTTAAACTTAGACGATACTACATTCCTGAAATTACACGGTTTCACCGTGTACCTATATGATCGAACCAGCAACCTGCAAAATGTAAACGACTAACGTCGAATGCTTGTAACTAAGAAATGTTGTCAGTTGGAAAGCGTTCCTCCCACTGAGACTGCACTTCTTCAACATGTGAAAAGAGCCATTTTGCAAGGAGGATATATTTGGTCACAGTGGTCTGCGCTACAACCTAATTTACCAGATCATGAACAGTGGGGCTGGAAAAGAAGTGATTGAGGGTATACACCTTTATGGTCTGTGCTACCAGAACTTTACAAGCACTGCCAAGAACTTGTTCGTTGCGGATGCAAATCTCTGTGCACTAATATGTGTAAATGTGCTGGCCTATTCCTTCCATGTACAGCCTTGTGTGCCTGTAATGGTATGTGTAAATGACTAAAAACTGATGCAATTACTACAGCAAGAAACTGTGGTTTACTTAATTTAAATTTTGATTCTATTACTATTTTATGTAACTTTTCTTCATGAAGTGACCAAATAAAAAGCACAGAGAAAAAGTACGCCATAGTTTTTTTCTTGTTTTTTTAAATGAAATTTGGGCCCCTCGTGCGGCCCTGGATGATGTGCAATTAAGACAATATAGAATTTAAATTAAAGGCTTGTTATTTCTCTTGCATTTGAGTCTTACTTTGGCTCTGTAGGTCTAGCCGTTTTCACGTAGTGGTTATTCCAGCGATAACATACCGTTCTCCAGTGCTCCAGATGTTCCAGCGCCTGGAATTCCAGGAAATAATCGTCAGATTTTTGGGGTCTACGTCAAAATTTATTTGTTACTATGTTAGTAAGCTCTGTGCAAAATTTTATGTTCTTATCACAATATGCATGATTCTATCATTATGCTACCCCACTATCTCTCCATAACTAAAATTAGCTAACAACATGAACGCAATTCTAATTTCAAACTACACGAGTATTAGTTTCGATAAAATGAAATAACAAAACCGAGACGAAACAAGATTCATAGGTTGATGTATGGAGAAACTGAAACACACACAATGAAAAATTTTAACCAATGGATGCCTATTACACAGAGGTTCAGAAATGAGGCAGAGAGAGAGAGAGAGAGGAGAGGAGAGGAGAAGAAGAAAAAGAAAAGGGAGAACAAATAAAACTGTGGAATTCAAACATAGTAAGAAAAGAACCTAACATTATAGAGTTCCGCTTCCAGAAATCCAACAGTAATATAGAAATAACGTTTGTTTTTATATATTTTTCAGAACTATTCGAATATATACCGGATGCTTTAAACATTCATTACGTCACTTTCACAATGGATAGCATACCCAGTTCAAGTAGAAGTGTAGATCTCCGAGACACATCTAGGATAATGTCAAAACTTTAACACACATGCTTTGTTTCCGCGTGGTTCGATTGCAAATTCGGTAGTGTTCATTTGACGCACTGATCCAAAATACATTCTAATATACCCAGTAGCCATAATCTCCTTTTCAGACTACTAATGCAAACTGGAAAAAAAACGAAAAGAAAAAGAAAGAAAGAATGAGAAAATTGAAGAATGCTATTTTACGGCTAAATTTCTATTAGAAATACCCTATTAGAAGTTCAAACCGTATAATAATGAAAAGTTACAAATATTCAAATGGAAAATTGGATGTTCCTTATAGATGTAGCAGATCTTGCATGTTACAAATTTCAACGTGAATAAATTACATTGAATTATAGGATGGAAACAAATTTGTATCAAACTAGTATAAATAAAATTTTATTTTCAAATAACCAAAGAGGTTGCCATTTTTTAGTCTTTTCCGGAGATTTATCTGTTCCGAACATCCAGCATCACTTTCATCTCTTGAGGATATAACGTTGTAGTTTGCACAGATAGAATGAACACGCTAGATCTCAAACGGATCATAGTGTCAGTCGGATGATGTTGGTTACCTTACTGACCACCACTGGGTCGAGGATTCAAACCCGTAGTGAAGCGGTAATTCGACTGAGACTCGGTAATACAGATGATAAAAAAATATATTTTGCTTATTCCGTTTTGTTTAAACAGTATTTCTTTCAGAGATGACCAGAACTGGAGATGGTATGCTTAGAGCACGAAAAACTCGACGCTGAAATTGCCAGTTAATTACATTCTCCATACCAGGTCTATCGGTCTCTTGCTCCGTTTTAACTTTGGAACGTGCACACGCACATGAAGTGAGTGTGTACGTGAGAGAGGGGGGGAGTGAAAGATGCAACGGCAGGATACGGAAACGTCAAGAAAGAGAGAGAGAGAGCGAGAGAGACGAATATAAATATGAAACATACTTATCATTACAGTGTATGATGAAGAACACACACCTCTTTATTCGAATCCTCGCCAGTGATGCGTTGTAAGTTCTCCAACACAAGATAAATCTCTGTTTGCAGCTATTATTTTATGCAAAAAGTTATATTACCTGATGAGGAATCGAACCTAATTTTTCCGCTTGGAAGCTTGGTACTTTACCACCACACCACCGATTGCTTTACCCCAACTTTGTTCAACAAATGACGTAATATTTCTTTCTGAGAACGATAACACGAAAAGTGTTTACTGCAGATCAATGAAGTGTTTCGAATGTCCTGGTAAATCCCTTGCCCTTTCCCAACCAACATTCGTAAATCGTCTCTATCATGATAAAGGTGTCTCCTTCCACATTTTTAAGCATTGCACGTCTAATATTAGAAATCGATTCTTCACTATCAGTTTGTAAAAAATACAACTTTTGGGAGAACAGGATTCGAACCTTTGCTGAACAGCTGTATTAATCGTAACTCCATTACGTTACCGCTACACTATCATGCCACCTGAAACTACAAGCCAAATATTACTTACTTTAGCCTCGATCATTGCAACGATCAAGCTTCTTCCTGTAAGGTTATTTGCACAGTTTGGAAGAGGAAACAGCTCTTAGTTACGATTACTTCTAAAAGTTTAATTTTTGTTTTAAGAATAACGTTGTCCAAAGATGAGATACAAATGTATCGACCTGAATAAAATAACATGATTTGAGGATAAATTATTTGCGTAATTTGTGAGAAAATTGAGAGGAAACGAATTTCTAGGGCGTACTGTATATCGTACAGCGCCAATAATAATCTTCACATCAAGAAACATGATATGTATATACATTTTTACTAGCATCCAAATTTGAGCCTTATAAACTAAATTTAAAATACGTTTGAACTGATTTGTGAAAATCAAATATTATATGTATGTACTGCTAACTATGGAATTTTGAATCAACCCATTACTAATTTTTCTAGCATATAGACCTCAGCGTAACGAACTACCGGAGCCAGAAGCAGGAAATGGCTTAAAAGCGACATAACAAGTTTTTGCCATCCTTCTATTGATTTGATTCAAAAGGCTGAAATTCGTTTTGTTACATATATATCATCTGGTCCAACATGTTATTTATTTACTTACTTGTTTGTGTACTGAATAGTACACTCAGTAATAGTACACTTTTAAATATCAGTATCTGTTTTCTTGTCTTCACCGCTAACACACATGCTTCTAAGAGAGACACAAATAGTATGTGCAATGATGCACATATTACTTATTTTTTAAAAGAAAAAGAAACCCTCTCTGTACAATAAAAGATCATTTGGGAAAGCTTTCATTTCAGGTTACTGACATTTTCTAAAGCTTTAAAAAACCAGACATCTATATAATTTTAACAGTTACCTACTCATTAACCTTTAGTGTACATCTCCTTTAGGCATAGTGGGATGAATCGTTTGCGAGAATTAAATATTTAACAAGGCTTTGTACTTATTCCTCCCACATAAAAGTACATGCTCTAAAGGAAGAGAAAAAATAGCGAAAGAGATAACGAAAGAGGAAAGAGAGAGAGAGAGAGAGAATTATGTACGAAAGGAATTTGATTATCCGTTACGGACGACTACTGTAGCACAAAGAAGAATTACGCGGTAATCTGGTCAAAGCGTAACATGAATTAAAATCATCCTGGCTACAAGTTCTCTTTCGAAACTATCAACTCTTCTAAATGCGATATAAATCCCTTTATTTTGCTACACAGTTTTGCAGCTATCTTCTAAGTAATTTCCATTTTTATTCTTTAATTTTGTTCAAGTTTGTTTCTCCTTTATTTTTCTTGCCCAAATGTATATTTTCTCTATCCACTTTCATAACAATGGGATCTATATTTTCTTAATCTTTGCGCTAATTCTAGTGCGTCTGTACGTGCTATAGTCAATGTTCATAGATTTGCTGAGCTAATTTTTTCACCACAAACGACATAAAAGTTTCCCTTATTTCTTATTTTTCCGCCCAGTTTGTAAATAAAATATGCACCAATGACAACTGTTTATGTGTATTTATAACAAAATCATTATGTAATAGAGCAATGAGCCAAATACAATGGATCCCAAATATAAAATAATCAGGCCCTACTTTCTAATATCATTCTTAAATGTGGCAATGGAATAAAACGAAAGTACATTTTTATAGAAGTGTTTCGGAAAGCCGTGCAGTAGGGAATACCGCGCAGAAGCGTACTATGGGAACTAGAAACCAATCCTAACGCTGGAAATGATTGCCTCGCACGTGTAGTGGCTGTGATAAGAACCGCCAAAAATATTAACTAACACCAGTGCATGTTTTTTTGCTGCGTGAAAGGACGTTTTACACATTTTTTTTAAATCTAATTTTTCGCTGAAAAACTTACCTAGGTAAATATATACGTGTGCGTGTGTTACTTTATTTCTCGGTAACCATTGGCCGGACATAAACCAAATTTGACGGGCGTGTAGCCCATCGTCAAAGAAATGAAGATTGTAATACTTATGTTAGTAGCCGAGCTCGACTAGAGACAGGCTCGAGACAGGCATATTGTATTTTATTTCCTGGTTGGATATGAACAAAATTTGGTGGGTAAGTAGCATATTGTATAAGGAATATAGGTGCATTTGCCGGTCGGGCTCGACCAGGGACAGGATCAGATCGCATTGTATATGATACTTGATTTCTTGGCATCTACTAGCCGGATATGAGTGAAATTTCGTGGGCAAAATAACCCGCCAACAGAAGCTGTATTTCAGAGCTTTGCACGACGAGAGCTTCTGAGTTCAGATCACCAGCTGTGTGCCACTTCTTTACAATGCCGTGCTGTGTGGAAGGAGGGGGGGCGAGGCACCAGACCCCGAAATAAAGCGGCGTAAAATGGTGTAGAACTGCTCCTATAATGTTACTCATGTAAGGAAAATGCATGTGCACATATAAAAAAAAATGGAAAGGAAAAAGTAATAAAAATTGCTCAAAATCAAAGTAAAAACATGATTTATTTTTTAAAATTCTAACGCTTCGCGCCAACCATGGTGGCGTTTCGCGGCTGTTCTGTCGACCTCACACAAATGTACAGGGCCGCCGTCGTATATTCTCGCCCCAGGCGCTGATTTTTCACGGCACGGCACTGCTTCTTGATAATACTTGTTTACGCCGAAAGCATACATAATAGTAATAAACACATGGCTAGAAATACCTTTCATACAATGTTATTGACGCACGTATGATGTAACAAATAATGTCCAAAGATGAGGCATAAATCAATAGATAGATCTTATCGAGAACAAAATGTCATGCTTGAGGTTAAATCTTCATGCGTAGTTCTCTTTTAAAAAATAACAAAAAGAGCAAGTAATGTAATCCGTGCACTGAGATAATTAAATTATTTGTGTACAGATCGTTTATCAAAATAAGTGAAACGCCATTAGGTCAATCAAAAAGGGATGATTTAGGGTCGAATAAGGAAAGAATGGTGGAAAGCTGGAACAAATTTTATTTCCTTTGTATAAGTGTCTGTAACAACATACTAATTTTACACTACTCTAGCACCCCGGATTTGCCCGCCATCTTGGAAAAATGGCGCCAAAAATAGTTTTTTTTTTTGTAAATATCTCGCAAAGAAAGCATTTTAGAGCAAAACATATTACAAAAAATAATCTACATTAAATTCTCTACAAGAAATGTTCTCTTCATTTTTTTCTCTAGGATGCACCGTTTAGATGTTATAGGAGTGGCAAATTACGTATTTTTCTTTCAGCATCGCTTTGTAGCAGAACCTTAACGACAATTTCCTGATACTTTTTGTTTTAGTGATTTTCCTTACATAAAATATAAATTAATGTATTTTTCATTCATTGCAGGTGTGACTAAGGATAAGTAATCAGGTCTATTAGATCATCTATCTTCTTGATGTCAGCTGAAAAATGTTTCATCTGTGAGAAACTTCTCGGTGATGGTGTTATATGTATAGTACAAAAAAAAATGGACTGAGAAGTGTTACACTTCATGAAAGGAGTAGAAAAGTTAACACAAAAACAAGAAGTAGCAAAGCATTGCTATCACAACGTACTTCATCACCTACGCCGATAAGCCTTACTTCAGAAGTACTAAGATTTAATTTTCAAGAAGCCTGCCTGTTTTGTAGACAATGTACATCAGATGAATTTTTAGAGACAGGATTTTAAAAAACTTGCGAGTGAGCGTGAGAGTGTACATCGCATCGAAACAATTCAAGTTAAAATTTCAACTATGGAAGCTAACAAGGAGGAGTGCCAATTTTCATTCAGTGAAATTTTTCAAAATTATAATGATGCACTGCCAACTGAAAAAAAAAACAATAAGAACTAAACTGAAAGAAAATTACTCAGAAGATATTATTATACCAACAAACAAAAACATAAAGAACATACTTTGCTTCCGTGATACAGGGTATAAAATTCTCACGGATGCATGGTATGATCGTCAAAAGCGTAAGTATATGGACGAAGAGATGTTGAGAATCATAATGACAAAAGGACAAATAATTGCTGAAGATATCAGATCCCAGGTTACGAAACTGATGAATAGTCATCAGCAGATAATCTTTGAATGACGTTAATTTATTCATTCATGTGACCTTAAAATGCCTCTCGATACTACTATCTTGAAAAACAAGACAGGGAATAGCGCAAAATGGGAAAGAAAAAGTATAACAATTTCTCACGTCATAATTGCAGCAGCTACACCAAAATATATTTCATCCTCATCGCAAGTAAAACTTGCGGTCATCGTAATCAAAAGTATGGTAGTAAGCATCTTCTTAATGTTCTCTCTTCGTTAGGACTGTGGGCACCATATGCTGAGGCAGCTCTCTTTCAAGTTTCGGTTCTTTTGTGTCCTGCATTCTTTGTTTGTTTATATAATAATATTTTCTGATTAATTTTCTTTCAGTTCAGATCTTATTGCTTTTTCAGTTGGCAGTGTATCATTATAATCTTGAAAAATTTTCACTGAATGAAAATTGGCACTCTTCCGTGTTAGCTTGAAAGTAGCTGAAAGCAAAAGCCATGGCATCTGAAATATTATCTTTTGGACGACCACGTTTCCTTCCAGAAGAAATCTTGTAGAACTTTTTCATGCGTGAAGAATGGTATCTGGCTTCAGCAACAATTAAATCATGAACATTGCCAATCCTAACTTCTTTACCCCATTAGTAATTTCTTCTGTCGGCTGCTTCCATAATAGAATCTTTAACTTGAATGGTTTCGACGCACTCTTACGCTCGCTCACAAGGTTTTTTGCTCCGTCTCTTTAAAAATTCATCTGATGTACACTCATATCCAAAATTATTGTCACATATCTATAAATATGTTGTTGTAGGAATGTCATTTGATAACGAATTCGACCAGTATTTCTTACAATGTTAGTATGAATACAATCAGCAAAGATATGTATGTGGCAAATTTCATGTCAAAAAAGCAGTAAATACGAACAATAAAACGAAAATAAAACTTTCTTGTCCACTTAGCAACATTTTGTTTTACTCATTCTAATTTTCGTATTTATAATTCATTTCCTATGAAATTTACCACAAATATTCATCTCCTGATTATACACAAAGTATCAGTATTAATAGTAATCTGCAAAATCATTACCAAATTATATTCTTACAAGATGACAGATATAGACATGCGACAATAATTTTAGACATGAGTGTATATTGTCTACAAAACAGACAGGCTTCTTGAAAATTAAATCTTGATACTTCTGAATCAACGGTTATCTGCGTAGGTGATGAAGTACGTTGTGATAGCAACGCTTTGCTACTTTTTGTTTTTGTGAAAACTTTTCTACATTTTTCATGAAATGTAACACTTCTCAGTCCCTAAAGTTGACATTCGTTTCCATCTTTCACTTTAATACTGGAGTTTACTAATGTTTTCAGTCCCTTTTCTCTTACTATACATGTAACACCATCACCGAGAAGTTTCTCACAGATAAAACATTTTTAGTTGACATCTTGAACATAGATGATCTAATAGACCTGATTACTTATCGTAAGTCACACCTGCAATGAATGAAAAATATATTAATTTATTTTTTATATAAAAAATCACTAAAACAAAATAGTATCAGAAAATTTTCGTTAAGATTCTGCTAGAAAGCGATGATGAAATAAAAATGCGTAATTTGCCACGCCTATAACATCTAAATGGTGCATCCTAGAGAAAAAATGAAGAGAACATTTCTTGTGGAACATTTAATGTAGATTATTTTTTGTAATATGTTTTGCTCTAAAATGCTTTCCATGCGAGATATTTACAAAAAAAACTAATTTTTGGCGCTATTTTTACACGATGGCGGCTAAATCCGGGATGGTAGAGTAGTGCAAAATTAATATGTTGTTACGGACACTTATATAAAGCAAATAAAATGTGTTCCAGCTTTTCACCATTTTTTTATTCGACCCTTCATTGACTGGCCTATATAAGAAAGTGGAGATCGTGTTGGATATGTATCGCAAGGAACAGTGTCTAAGGTGATAAGCCAACAAAGCTCAAGGCAAAATCACATCAGTGAAGAGGAACAGTGGTAGGAAGAAAGCCCTCGGTAGCAAGACTCGGCGAGCAATAAAGCGGATTGTCACCTAACACCGTTGTGCGACAGCGGTGTGTCCACAATCTTAATCTGCCTTGAGGTACATCACATCGACATATCGGGTCGGCTTGGGTGAGAAAAATCGCTGATAAGGGACCACAACGCAACAACACAAGCCAATGGTGCCGCAAATATGGAAAATTGACCGCTGATGACTTATGGTATGTCCGGTTGAATCATTGTTCACCTTATTTCAAACCACAGGCCCAGTTTATGTGTAGCAGACACCCAAAGATTGTGTCATTCACAATCGTGACAGAGCGTAACCATGAAATATGACGGCGGCTCTGTGAGGATATGGGCTGAAATGTCATGTTTTTTTAGTATGTAATATGCTGAAGATTAGCGGTAGCGTCATTGCTCATGATTATGTCAAGATTATTATTAGGAGATCATATGCATCCTATCATCCAGATGTTTCCGGGCAATGACCCTATATTACAGGATGACAATGTGCCCATCACACAGCAGGGATTATTGCGGCGTGGTTTGAGAAATATCGAAGTACATTCAAACCCTCCCTCTGCCCGCACAATCCCCAGACCTTAACATAACTGAATATCTATAGTCAGCTTTGGAGATACGAATCTGGCACAGATTCTCGCCTCTATTCTCTCATGGAACCGAGTAATGAACATGCACTCGGAATAATGCAATATTCCATTTGCTTTACGTGCAACATTCACCAGGGCCGGCCTTAAGCCGATTGGACCGATTGTTGCCAATCGGGCCCCACGCCTAGAGGGGCCCCGCGCTAAGTCTAATCTACTCTTCAGTGCTGTTTTAACAGCATATTAGGCCCTAGAGCAAACAAATGTGTTGTTGTCCATATGACTAAATTTTGCTCATAATACATGCAATTAATACATGCCACTCTGCTCGCAGGCCTTCCGGCCAAGTGGGTATGGTACCGTTAAGATAGTGCTGCTACTCTCGATTATCAAGTGCACATAACAACATATTGCAACACAGGTGCATCCATGGACTCCACAAGGGAGGGTATGGCTTCTCCCTAATCAGTAAATCTATAATTTGTATTAAGTTTCCGGGCATAAGCAAATGTTTTCTGAATTTAATGCTGCAGTTGCTTATTTATTTTTCTATGTTTACAACTTATGTTGTAAAAATAGATATTATGTCCAGGGAGTATTCTTCAAACACCCAACATCCATAATACTCCTCTAACACACCCCTAATTTATTTTCTCATTCATTCATTTTAAGTATGTCTTTAGTAACGGGCGACTTTTCATAAATTATACGCAGGTGTTATGTTTAATTCAGTCATATTAACACACAGTGAAAATAGGGCCTATTATTTTAACCTTAAATTGCAAAATAGCTTTCGAAAGTCAATTCGTGTAAGGTCAAATTGACAAAGAAACTATGTCATTTATAGATATTACGCATTTAAGACGTCTTATATTTTCCCACGTTATAAGGAATATTGGTAGCTTTTGCTTCCCGCAGGGTGGGGCAAGAGGGTCAGTTACATCAACCTATATTTTCGAAAAAGTTTCAATTCTTCGAAATACAAGTCAAATCTTGTTACACTGGCTTGCTGATACACTGTTTTCTTTAATAGATTAGTATGAAATTCTAGAGTACTACAGATATTTACTGTATTTATTATATGCATAATGGCGTAGCCAGGATTTCATTTCGGGGTGGAACCTCTCCGGAAATTTTTCGGCAATGGGGAAACTAAAACGCAGTTTTAGGGTTTCATTTAACAAGTTTAAAATTATCGAGGGATCTGGGAGCCCTCAGTGTTTGGTAATGTGGGGACGAAAACGTAATTTTAGGTTTTAGTTTAACAATTTTTCAAAATTTCGGGGATCACTACAAGTAGTATTATGACCATGTCCTTTCCAGACATGATATACTAATATTGCTAGTGGTAGATCAACATATATATATATATATATATATATATATATATATATATATATATATATATATATATATATATATAGGGTCGGATTTCCATGTTTTTCACCCATGCGCCCTAGGGAAATTGCTGCCCCTAACTACACCAACCGCATCGCTCTCCAAAACTTCGATTCTCCTGGACCCACTTCTTAAAATATTACTTTTACGTTTGTTACTATTATTAGTTATTACTGTTCTTATTTCTTATTACTCCTTTTATGTAATATATTTTAATTGCTATATCTGGCCAGCATTTGGAGTAGATTCATTAAAACTTACCTGGCTTCTGCCTAACCTATTCAACATTACATGTTGTAAAAGACGATAACATATAAAACAATCTTAAATTATAAAAATAATTATATTATTGTACCTAAAAATTTACAAAATGACGTTTCTGAAATTTTCGTGTGTCAAAACTGTTTACGTCTTGCTTTGACATTGGCAAAATCATTAATAACGTCATCAAAATCAAAATTAACAATCAAGTCATTTTCGATGTCTAAAACAGCTAGATGTATTAATCTCTTCTGAGAAAGAGTAGATCTGAAATAATTTTTGATTCTTGACAGTGTGGAATATGATCCTTCCGCCGCACAGTTAGTTGTGTACATAAAAACACTTTAAGGTAATACTGAAGATTTTCGATATGAGAAATCCCTTAAGTTGCGATAGTGACATTTCTTCAGCATTAGCCAACTTCTCTTGAGCTAAAGGTCTAGAAGTCTTTTTAAATGAAGGCACTCAATAACAAACGAAGATTCTTCGACGTCAGCTGCATACACTTCCTACAAAGAGGTCGCTGCTGTGGTGATTGCTTCGGCAGTCAAGTTGCATACATTTGTTAAGAAGAAAAATTCATTACTGAGTGTCGAGTTCCTACTGCCGCCTTTTTCAGCAGATCCACCGACAACTGATCAAACCACCATAATAACCAACTGACTTATGACAATATTTGATACGACTAATCTGCTAAAATATTGTCGTAGTCACGGCTATTAAAAAAAATGGCTTTCGCTTATTTTATTGAGTCGTTGGTGAAATATCTATTTTGAATAGTTTTATCGTTTTTAAATATTTTTAAAAAAATTGCCGCCCTGGTCCCGGGCCCATGTGGCCCATGCCTAAATCCGACCCTATACATACATATTATATATATATATATATATAATCTTAATTTAAATGTACCTTATAAATGTTTAGTACATGGGTGGCGCATACTGTGACAAGAGGGGGCAGTTGCCTCCCACTTTTTTTGAAGTGATCCCTTAATGTATATAGTTTAATTTGAAAATGTAAAGCTTTCGTATGTGTTTTGTGTCTATTATCGGTTCATAGAAAAAATGGTGCCATATCTATAATATTTGCCGTTGCGTGAGTACGTATTGGTTATTTGTTTTCCCGTGCAGTTAACAAAGCTACATAAATTGCGTGTTTATTGTAATTCAGCGCAATTAATATTGTAATTGCTTATTTCTTTAAATGTCGTAGCATATGCTTGTAGTGTTTACTGTCTTTCATTTTTTAAGAGTAACAACATATATTTAATGGCATGTGTGAAATTAAAAATATGAGTTGTTCATTAATCCCCAGTTTCAATATAACGTTTGCAAAACAAGCCTTATTATTCATTACTATGATTAATATTGTCCATTCTATTTATTTGTTTTGCAAAATTGTTATTAAATAATCTGATTACATAATTTTCCAGACATAATTTTAAAATGTTCATGAGCAAGGAATCATATCTCTTCTTACATTTTCGTTGTTTAAGAGTACAATGGGCTAGTACGTTCTTGTGTTGCTCGTATCAATTTACTTAATAAAATATTAAATACGATATACGGTATTTTAACTGAAAAAGACAGTATCATATAAGTTATACAACCTGTCGTCAAAAACTATCGGCAGTGTTAGAAACAGCCAGGAAAACTAATATTGATGTACAAATATTCAGATTATGTTTTGCCCCCGCACTTTTAATGTCCAATCGACGCCACTGGTTTAGTCTATTAAGATGGATCGCTAGGTGTTCCCAGTGCTAAGCTAAACGCTGCTTGAATACTTCGGCGTTGCCAGATAGTTTCGAGTTTTTACTGGTGCCAGTTAATAAAGGAAGTAATCATGGAATTCTGCTTGGATACTTACTGAAGAAATTAGCTTTCGACCCTTACCGCAATACACAGTTACGTTTCGCTTCTCAAACTGTAACGCTAAAGTCCAGGAATCTTAATATTGTCACTACCACAGTAAACGTACAAATTTGACAACAACGCATTATGGCGTTCTGCGCGAATTTCTTCTCAAAATCCATTTCCTTAAATGTAAATTAATATTTAAATAAAATGTGAAACGTAACACGAAAAACGGTGAAACAATATACAGTGGAGTCTCTTTAATTTGAAGTCCAAGGGGACAAGAAAAAATTCGAATTATCCAAAATTCGAATTAACCAAACTCTCATTTTAAAGTAAAATCAAGGGAACAAAATAACTATTGTATATCTATATGAAAAACTAATTGAACTAAATGAATCGCAATGCACCATACCTATAAAGCACCACATTTCCGTAAGGAATTAGAATAGGCGCCGCGATTCGACATTGTGCATAATGAACGTCAATAGATCACAAACGAACCTGCTTACCTTTTTGTCACTGTTTTAGTTCAGTTAAAAAAAAATTGCACAAATATCTCGTTCTTGTAAGTCACTTGCTAGTGGAGGACAGGGTTCAAAGTCATTGACATCTCTACAGAAGGGATGGATACTTCCATGCTCTTGAGGAGATGGAGAGATGCGTACCAACCATCTTCTGCCGGATTCTATATAACGGGAGGGAGTCCAGCTGAGGTGGTATCAACATAATTTCTCTTTCCCATGGTCGCCTCTGGATAAGACAATAGACAAATAAAAACCAATTGAAATTACATAGTTCTATTTGCAATTTGTCGAACACTGCAAATTTTTTCTACTGTAAGTACTTTCGAATTATCCAAACAGCAGGATTTACCCACGATTTTTTACCATTGTTTTTAATATAGTTTCCAAGAGGAATAAGCTTTTGTTCAAATTATCCAATAATTCGAATTATCCAAGTTCAAATTAAAAAGAGTCCGCTGTATCTGTTTCGTAATAGGATCGTTCTTTTAACATACTTTACACATACAAACAACCATTTCATAAAACTGAGCACATCTAGTAAGATCTAACAGCAAGTGCCATCTTGTGCGCTTATTGTAAAACGAATCAAATATTTTATCTTATTTGTTATCTTTTTCGATATCAGCTGACACAACCAAATGAATCAGTGGCTTGTGCTGTAACTGAAACATAACTCTATATTATAGTATAATATTTAAAATATGTAGTTTCATTGCGCAGTAGTTAAGGGAATGAGCTAAAATATGTACTGACTTCCGGGTGGTGATCCACCTTAACTTTCACGCACACTTTGATTGCCATCAATTCTGACTGCAAATTTAAACTTTCAAACTGAAATGAAAATGATATATTCTTTTTATTTGATATGTCAGGATTTGTTCTTAGAGGATGGATGATTAATGAAAGGAAGCAGTAATGAAATTCAATTTTGTGTTATCTCCCACCGACACACAGGCTCGAGACTATGTACACCATAGGCGCACGCGCTAACCACTAAACCAGCAGAGAGAACGTAACGTACGTATATATATATATGTTCTACAGACTTTGGTGCAAGTTAGTTGTAAACGTGAGGTCCCGCAAAATGTTCCCAATCGGGCCCCGCACCACCTAAGGGCCGGCCCTAACGTTCACCGCCTCCACGACTGGATTCTACGTTGTATCAGGTCTGTTCTGAGGGCTACATACATAAAGGTGTTTCAACGCTACATTAGTATGGTACTTTAGATGTTCCCACTAAATTGATAAGCATGTGCATGCGTTAAAAAATAGATACACTTTTACACTTTTAGTACATTTCCTATGTTAAAACGTAATCAGTTGCACAATCATACAACCTATAGCAGTATCTGTACCTGTAGAAGATACGGTAAAGAGTAATTGAATTCAAACACAATTCTAGTTGGAAATGAAGTGAAATGAAATCATTAAGTTTTACGTCTCACGATGATGCTGGCTAGGCTCGAATTCCAGTTGGGTACAAGTATAATGTAATATAGATAGATAGATACATAGACAGATAGTTAGATACAGGGTGGGGCAAATAAGACTGGCCCGACGAGTGGATACGATTGGACGTGAATGTATGCATGCAACCACACCACGTGTACGCACACTACCGGTTCAAATCTTAGTGCAGGCTGTCAGTGTGTGATTACTTTTTGCGGGGAAACCTCAAGTTTAAGGTGTATCGCAACAATCCTCATATCTTCAAGAACTGCAGCAGCACATTTCTGATGAGACTACAGCAATTCCAGCAACCCAGGTTCTATCTGCCTTCTGCAACTTGCTGACCAGGGCCCACAAGTTCCAAGAAATGAATGATGGTCATTTCCAATATCTGCTTTAAGCAGGTTAGCGAACTATTTCCTTTTCTTTGCTGTTTCTTTGTACCCTGAAACTCTGTTCTCCGAACCACTTTTATTTGCCCCACCCTATATATATATATATATATATATATATATATATATATATATATATATATAAATTATATATATATATAATTTATATATATATATATATCAGGGGTGCCCACAAGGGGGGCTATGACGCAAACTGCGTCATTGAAATATTTGGGGGGGTAAAAATCTATATAAATATGTTTGTGGGGGTGTAAAAATTAATTGAAAAGATTTTCTTTTCATGGAAGAACACCTATGGATAGACAATTGTGGGGGGTGCGTCATGGACATAAGGGGGGGTGGGCACCACTGTATATATATATATATATATATGTTACATACCTAGGGGCAAAAGTGCATCTGAAAAGGTAGGGGGTTGCATGACGTTACACCGTCCCCCGTACCTACCTATGCTCATTGTAATTTTTTAGAAAGTGGTAGGACGCCACATATATTTTACAGGTGTGGGGAACGACATCCACCGCGTTCCCCTTCACTTTTATCCCTGTATATACCCATGTTTTAATCAGCAAGAAACTGAATCGAAAACACTGAATACAAAAACCATGATATTCAGTACTTTTCAAAACAATTATGTTTCAAAATTGTATTATTTTATAAGTTTCAATATTTTGACTTTGGTAAATGATTTGTTTTAAAATTCAATTTGTACGTAAATGTCATATGTAAAATACGGAAAAGATTGTGCTGTTATTTCTTGCGGTCATTTTTCAGTGACAGATTTCCTCTCCCCTTTCTCATTCCTGTTCCCCCATCTTTAAAATGGAAGACACTTTTGGCTTTGTCTCTGTCGAATCACGACGACAGAATATAAAATAGTCTTTCTTATTGTTTTCTTCTATTTTCCCTGGTTTTTCTAAAGTTCCAGCCACACTATTCATTTGTCTTGCTTCTAAGTGCCACCATTCTATAGCTTTTCCTCTCTCTTTTCTTCTGTACGCACCTCGCAAAAACGACTGAAAGAATAGAATAGAAAAAGGGGGTGGAAAAAGATGGAAGAAATACGAAACGAAAGGAGTGAAGAGAAGTAAATGGGTTGTCTCCGGAAGACTAATGGTCGATACCGGAGAATCAACTTCTGCAAAACGGATTTTTAAAGAATATATATATATATATATATATATATATATATATATATATATATATATATATATATATATATATATATATATATATATATTCAGTGCCAATGCTGCTCATCGCATTTTCCGAAGTTAAAAAGGCTGCCAAGATTCTTCATAGTTTTTAAAACACATTTCTTCTAGTGCTTTCAATATAGTTTATGTTCCATTTCCAAAATGCACTCTATTGGATATTCCTTTTATTACTGTCACACACTGTGTTGAAACAACAGGATGTCCAAATATTGTATATCTAAACAAGGCCGGATTTACCACTAGGTCCGGGGATAAAGCGCACACATTGGACGAAAACTTCATAAAGAAGATAAAATACACACGTGTTGAATAATAATAGCAAATATATTTAAGTTAGAGTAAACGCCTTCCAAGTAATAATTCCTTTAAACAGTCTATTGACTGTAAACATTGGTAGTTGAACTCATTTGGAATTTTAACACTGTACTTCCAGTATATAGTTGAATAAGGCCAAACGTGTAATGCTGTTGTATTGGTGCGCAGCATATCTTGGCGCAACACTCCTGCGCATGTATGCCTTACAACACCGCTTCACTATACCAAATTTCATTAAAATTATCCAAAAATGTTGCAACAAAAGTATACATAAAATATATCGTTTTTTAAAAAATAATTCTACTGTGTTAAAATTTTGTATATTTGGGTGAGGGGTAGTGGACCTCTTTCAGTCCAGAGGTGGCAAAACATTAAATCCGAACCTGTCTCTATAACAGTGGCGGCTCTTGAAAGAGAAGTTGTACTGGTAGGATGTCATTGCTACAACCGAAGGAAAAGAAACAACTAATGTCCTATTTTAGGTAAATTTTCTTCTCTAAGCTCAGAGCGATAAAATTAATTCTTACCAATGTGACTTCCCTCAAGAACCGCCACTGCTCTATAGATATAACATTCGAAACAAATACATTAATGTTCCTTGTCCCGTAAACCTTTACATAAATATATACATTTTGCAAAATTACACATACACTCGTACTTGAATTTGGAGTGGCCAGAGAAATCTAGAAAAAAGTTATCGAGCTTGCAGTGACAAGGTATACTGTTTAACCCATTAACATGCAGTTTTGATAGAAGTATGTATGATAATAACATTCGAAAGAACGTTTTTTCAACTTTGAAACAATACAAGTCACTCCATTTATTAATAGATAAACTTAAAAAAAAACACATGGATGACAGTCCCTTCCGCTGACAACTGCTTAGGGTGGTCCTTATTTTACCATTTTTTTCGGCACACGCCTTTATTTGGTGCCACTCGTCGAAATACTATCGTGTGCAAAATTTCAGTTCAATCGAATGAGGATAAATAGTGCCGCAAAGGGCCTAAAGGTTTTGTTAATTTATTGGGAGCTTTTGAATTATCCAATAGATGGCAGTACCTAATAACACGTACTTAAAAGCGACATTTTCAAACTCTTTCTTGTGATTTTCAAGAAAAAGTACTAAGTGAACGTGAATCACGAGTAGTACTATGAGTAGTAAGTGAAAGTGAATCAGGCTTTTACTCCAGTGAAAATCAATCACGGAAGAGTAAACTCTTCAAGGAATATATGGCATTTGTCATCCACCTGGCATGATGATAAGCTCCTGGGAAACGTAATTATATTCTTCTGGGTGGAACTCCCACGAGAAAAATAACAGCAAATTCAATAAATTCAAGGCACTCTTCTCTGGGTAAGTTATTCTAGATATTCTGCATAGTGATCTGGATAACGTCATTGGCAGTGTTGCGTAGTTTTTCTTGAATGCGTTACCAATTGTTTCTTCTGTTGTGATTTAAAATTCAAATTAACGAACGAAAATTATAAATTTCCTTTTCTGGAAGGAAAAGAGGGACATCTAGCTTTCCAGCTTGAATGTTGTCCAAGTAAGGCTAAACATTTGTGGCAATTGTACACAAAAGTTCAGTTGTATCCAGAATGGCATTAGTGATAAAGGTATTCGATTCTGCGTTGTGGCCGGTGCTAGTTTGTTAATGATGAACTTAAAACGGAATCCTGGATGCTGATTGTTGGCTACAGAAAGTGGTTCTGAGTTGGTGTCTCACTGATCATTCATGGAAAGTGGCCCTGTATGTACATTTAAGCATTTACGAAAGTATTTGATGAAGTTAAGTTATTGAAATCAGCAGCTCTCCTGAAGAACCATGAAAGAGACGAAGTTACTTTGAGGAGATAATGTGTACTTGTTTGGGTCGTTTTGTTTCACCTTGGGGTAATACTTCGGCGTCTCGGAGACTGGAGGTACAGCTGTGGAGCCAGGCCCGTAGCCAGCCTGATTGCTTAGGGCGGGCAATGATGAATACTGAGGGGGCAATGGCAGGGACCTCAAGGAACACAAAAACTCTTTCTCTCTCTAATATATCTTATATATAAAAGAGAACGCACAAATCCTTTGTTCCCTCATCACGCTAATACGGCTGAACCAATTTCTTTTATTTTTGGGGGGTTATTAGGATTTGGACCCTAGATGGTTTTTATCATATCACTTTAATTTTTAATTACCAGTGTCTTGAGATAATTGACCATTCAAGTGTCCATAACGTACAAATCCTTTGTTAGTTCATCATAGGTAAAAATAAACGTATTTATATGCAACCCGCATGACCGTGTCACTCGGCGGGTTAACATAAATGACAGGCGATATAATGTTAACATTTACTGCAATCTACTATGGTTTTTATCATATCACTTGAAAGCGAAAACTTCCGGGGTGACCGCAGCGAAGCGGGGCGGGTTAACATAAATGACAGGCGATATAATGTTAAGATTTACTGCAATCTTCTATGGTTTTTATCATATCACTTGAAAGCGAAAAAGTAAAAATTATCTAAGTAACAAAGTTTATTGCGTTCCGGGGTGACCGCAGCGAAGCGGGGTGAACGCTGCTAGTATATATATATATATATATATATATATATATATATATATATATATATATATATATATAGAGAGAGAGAGAGAGAGAGAGAGAGAGAGAGAGAGTTTTGTTCCTTTAGGCGCTTGTCGTTGTCAATGTCTATGTTCATTTATATATTTATTTATTATTTATGGAATCTATAAGAAAATTGAAACACTTTATTATGCTGATAAATATTACAGTACTAAATCCACGACTATCAAATATCATCATTAACATTTTTTTTTGTTAAAATGATGGTATATCACTCAAAATATATTTTAATACACTAAGTAGTAATAAAAGTAAAAAAAATAATAATAATTTATTTTAGGAACATTTATTAACGCTTATCTAAATTATAGTATTTTGGAACAACAATACTTTTATTACAAGTAGATTATGGAATATTTTTATCTATAAAAATTAAGAAACAACCCTGACATAAGTAAAATAAATATTTTTTACAGTCCTTATGTAGGTAATTACATCAAAAGGAGTTTATGTGAACACTTCGCAAATTCAATTACAAGCTGGTCTAGGTCTAGTGTACGCAGAATATCTTTGTTGTAAGACAGGAGAGCGAGGTCCGATTTTCTTTCCTGTCCCATAAACAGACGTTGAGGTTGAAGGAGAGCTGTCAGATGTGAGAAGCAGTTTTCGACCGTGGACGTAAAAGACGGAATAATTAGAGCAGCTTCTGTAAGCATCTTTAGGCCCGGGAAAGCCTCGCCATATTTTCCAATTTGTTTAGTGAGCTCTTCCAGAGATGATGTCTTGTTGATCAGTCGATTTGCTAGATCTATTTCCTGCTTCAAATTCTGAAGCAATTTGCAATGCAGGTCATTGTACTTTACAACATCACACAGAGGTTTCAAATTATCTTCACTTCTTTTCTCGCTCAGTAAGTGCTGAATGGCACCAATCACAGCTGTCCCTGTCTCACTGAATCTGCTCCGAATTTCTTCGACGGAGATATCGAGAACTTCGCAGAATAATCTTTTCAACTCCTTCTCGTCTTCCTTTCCCTTCTCCAAATTTATGCTTACCAAATGAACAGCCGAATCAGCTAAGCGACTGGGGAGTGTGAATTTGCGTTTCAATGGTTGCTGAATCGAAGTGTTTAAGGTATATGCCTTCATTGCATCGTGAAGGATATTTTCAAATATTCCTTCGTCTTGCCGGCAAGACCTGAGCTGTTCCGTTACCGATCCTATTAGCTTCACAACGGCATCAATGTCCAAATCTCTTCTTTGTAGCAGTGCGTTTGTCGGTTTTAGATATTCAAGAACCCTGAACATGAGCTCAGTAAGGAAACAGAAAGTGTTAGTGGAGATCTGATGTAGTAAACCGGTAGCTTCAACTTTCATTGAGGCGTGTTCTTCACGGGAAGTTTGAATTGCCATCAGTGCACTTAATATTTGAAACCTGTCGTCATGAATTACAGTCACTGTGTCAAGATGTCCAGTCCAACGTTGTTCCAACAATCGCTTTAAACTCCTTCCTGCGTAATCTGCTGCAACGCGTCCTTTTCTGAAAAGGTAATATACTTGTTGACAAATATCAAAGAACTCTTTCAGTTCAGGAATTGTGTCAATGGCTCTAGAAATAACTAAATGTAATTGGTGATTGAAACAGTGAACAAACAAAATGTTCCTCTTCAAATCCTCAGACAAAAGAGCTTGCACTCCATTTTTCTGTCCACTTATGACAGGTGCTCCATCGTAGCACCGTGCTATTATCGTGTCGGTTTTTAATTCTACTTTTTCTTAAACAATCTAAAATGGCGTTCTTAATGATGGCAGCGTCTTGTTTGTCCAACTTCAGTATAGCTACGCATCTTTCTTGCACTTTAAAATTCACAAGGTACCTAATTGGGACAGACAAATCTTCGATTCGTTGCTTGTCTCTGGTTTCATCTGCAAGTAATGAACAAAATGTACTTTCGTTTGCTTCATTTACTATTTTCCTCTAAACAGATTCTGCCATGAAATGAATTATCTCGTTCTGAATATCCGGACTAGTGTATGTTGCATTGGCAGGGATAGTTTTGACAATTTCTGCTAATTTTGGATCTTTACGAATACTAAATTCAAACAAATTTAAGAACAAGCCACTTGATTGTTTTCCGAATTGCTCACACCCAGAATCTCCCCTAAAGGACAACTGATTCACAGCCAAGAATTGAATAACTTCCATCACACTTTTCACATAGTACCTATTATTCATAATTACATCACTACACACCTTCTTCACGACCGTTTCGTCCGAGTCTTACGTTTCTGTTGCTCCAAGTAGCAAACCACAGCGTGCCTATGAGTTTCAGAATCGGTGTGACGAGAAAATCCCTTATTTTTTTCTCGGTTGCATGCTTCCAGTCTCTGAAATCATTCTGCACAAATGAGGGATCACTGTTTCTTGACGGATATTTCCGGCATGGGAAGCAAAAGGCAGCATCTAACATAACAGAATACTCGAGCCAATCCCACGTTTTGTACCATATTAGACGAAATCGTCGAATTGAACCAGAAATGCTGGAACCTGGAAGATTTGCAAGATGCGACTGAGCAGGTTTTGTATCGCCAAGGTCTGATACATGGTAGAAATCAACACCAACATGGTGGAAATCAGTTGTTTGACGTTTAGTTTCTTCTTGACCTTCTACACATGTTGATACAATTGACCCTGCTTCTGAATTAGTTTCATTTTCGATAACTTTTGCACCAACAAATGACTTGATGAATGCCTGCTTCATATTTATGGCGTTATAATAGTCAGTAGAGTAATTGGAAATGTCTGGCGAGGTACATTGCCTGTAGTTCATTTTCTACTGTTTTTGTTTCCTTCTGGAAATCCGCTACTTATTATTGCGCGCAATTATAATGGTGTGTGACAAAATCTTTTTAAAATAATAGGTTCGGTGTTATGCTGCAGTCTTGATTTTTTTCTCTGAGTGCATATAAGGAATTAATGTTCTCTTCATTCCATATATTTGTAAACAAATCGTGAAACAAATGGTTCGGGACTACTCAGAAAACACAAAGTGAGCCGATGCAAACTACTATTTAGAAACATTTTACAATCATTGATTTGTTTTCGTGGGTGCTCCTCGCAAAGACTCAAATCACGTGAAAAAACAGCATTGTTGCCGCTTTTACAATAAACAAAACTTCCGAATTCCTTTTTTTTTTTTTTTTTTTTTTTGTATCTGACTATTCTAGAGGCGCATGTACGTTTTCTCCAGACATCACAGTTTCGGTACCAGTTTCATATATGAGACATGCGTTTTCCTCGCACTGTAAGGGACATGGACATGTTGCATGTTTTACACGTTAATTACAGGCACACGTGGGACATGTACTGTCAAGTCGACAAAACAAATGTTTTTTACCTGCATTGTTACACATGCACAAGCCAGGCACTCACATTCATGTAACATAGCCTGTTTTCGGGCCATTTTTTTTATATGGGTATTCTTTGGAAGGGCATCTTGTCCAACGCCTTGAATGCTTGTCGCAGTTGTGATTCTTCAAACTCTTGGAATGAGGAAAAGTAATACATGGGATATTATTGAGTATATCTAGCAATAAGAATAACTGTTTTTTTTTTCGTAGAAATATACGCCACATTCAATTTCATTTGTTAATAGTAGTAAATGCGCGCTAAGTTCAATTCTTTTAGTAAATAAAATCACAAGATTTTCCCATTTGGGATTTCCTGAAACAATTTGAAATTTCTGGACAGCGTCCTTTTTAGAGCGGAAAAAATATTTTAGAGCGGGCGCCCGCTCTAGCCCCTCCCTGGCTACGGGCCTGTGTGGAGCCATTGCTTAATAGGCGTCTTTTCTCATGTGGGAATACAAGGTTTGGGTAGCTGGTTCATGAAAGGGTCTGAGCTGCTTGGAAGAGTAGAGGGAATAGTAGCATGATAAAGTTATTGAGACCAATAGTAACGATCAGGACCGGCCTTAGATGGCGTGGGGCCCGATTGGAAACTTTCCGCGAGGCCCCAGGTTTACAAGTAATTTGCACCAAGGTCTGTAGAACATACATATATCGCTCTCCTTGGTGGTGTAGTGGTTCACTCATTTTCGTTTATAACTTTTTTCCATCTGCAAAATGTTCTGTTGACAACACACACCCTGTTCATTGCTTATAGTAGCTAATTTTTCAGAGAAAAAACTCAAATGGAAATGGCTCGCAATTTTTTAACAAGGTTCTCTACAACTATTTCACAGTTTTCTTCCCGTACAAGTAAACATATCGATGTCCAAATCTACCTAGGTAGTTTCTTCACCAAATTTGACGGAGAAGTGTGGAATATCAAGAAACGAGCATAAGCAAAATTTAAAGTGCTTCCGTTTATAAATACGGCCGAAATCTATGTGAAATCAACCCAAGCCTAAAACCTCATCGTGTCAGATTTCGGTGAAACTTGGTGTACATGAGAAATGATCATGCACCAAATTGTAACCCTGTATCCCCTGTAGTTTCAGAGTACAGGGTGATAAAAATGGACAAATTTTATGTACTTTGTAGAATCTTATTATCTTCAATTGGTCACATCTCCCATAAATATTGAGCGAGAGAGAAAAATAATATACCATTTTGAACAGGAAAGAATATGCTATAGGATATATTAGGACCGGGAAATTTTGAATCAGTGATATCTCAGAAAGTGCACATTTGATTTCCTTGAAATTGGGTACCAAGATAGCCCCATATATTTGACATAAGTGTACCAAATGTCAACTTGGGCCAATAATGGGCCTGAAGTAAACAATGATTTTCGTGTGACCATGTCGGGAGAGACACCTGGGGTGACAATGTGGCAACTTGCCAATGTGTCAATATTGGTGAAGTAAGGTGTAAGAAATATTTAGCTATTATTAACCTGTTGGAAGTAATCAATTGTCAGTGGTGCCTGTGTTGAAGCAGTCGACTGGCTTCTTCCATCTCTTTGTTGCTGAGCGTATATGTACGGCCACTTGCAGTTATGGGATCAATAAGAGAAATGATGTCACAAATAGGCAACAAAGGACGATGCTGGTCTATGAGGTTTCAGAAGACAAAACACTATTGTTTCATGTGTGTCGTCAACTTACAGAACACAAGCAAGTCACCAGAAGCCAGCATAGATGCAAATAACAAAGCTCCTGATTCTAACAATGGTAATGCCAAATTGTGAGCCATCTGCTGCAATTACTAACTCTTCCTTAACGTCTGGTTAAGAAGAATATTGCCTCATTGCGACCTTTCTTTTAGACACAGGAACCACAGAGTGAAACCTACGGGTTCCAGGAATCTGTCGAGCTGCATCACATATTTAGGTCAATGCAATGTATACTAGTGTGATTGATAATGAAATGTTGCAAAGATCCCCGAAGGATTACTGAATTACAGATTGCACAGTAAAAACATTACTACTAGGTCAGTTATACCTTACTTTTTGAGTATTGACAAATAGGCAAGTTGCCACGTTCACACCCTAGGTGTCACTCCCGACATCGTCACATGAAAATAATTGTAGACTCCAGGCCCATTCTTGTCCCAAGTTGACATTTGACACATTTATGCCTGACATATGGGTCCTTGTAATAGGCCTGACATATGCCTGACCTTGGTACCCAATTTCAGGGAAATCAAGTTGGCACTTTCTGAGATATTACTACTTCAAAATTTCCAGGAAAATGATATTTGATTTTCAAATAAATGTTCCTGATGTAGCCTATTCTTTCTTCTTTAAAAATGGTATATTATTTTTCTCTCTACCTCAGTATTTACGGGAGATGTGACCTATTGAAGCTAAGAAGGTTTTACAAAAAACATAATTGTCCATTTTTATCACCCTGTACTCTGAAACTACAGGGAATATAGGGTTAAAATTTGGTGCATGGTCATCTCTCATAGGGGCCTATATGTACACCAAGTTTCATCAAGTTCTGAAATGACAATTTTTTTTCTGTAAATTTGAGTGATTTCACATGGAATAGCTCGGCCGGAGTGGCCAAAAACCTGATTGATCAGAATAAGCCATAACAATGTGCTTCAAGTTGTGAAATTTCATTTTATTAGTAAAACGGATAAAAGGGATGAAAGCAAAAGCACATTAACCAACACTGAGAGGTAGCAGATATCTATTTGAGGGTATGCTTATCATGGCCGTCATCTTGAAGTCGGCCATCTTGTATCTCGCTCGACTATTCAAATACAAATGGGTCATGTAATATATCAAATATGGCTAGAATTTTACGAGAAACTCAATGCCGAAGTCTATGTTTCCATAAGTTTATGTTTATAAGACACTAGCAGCGTTCACCCCGCTTCGCTGCGGTCACCCCGGAACGCAATAAACTTTGTTACTTAGATAATTTTTACTTTTTCGCTTTCAAGTGATATGATAAAAACCATAGAAGATTGCACTAATGTTAACATTATATCGCCTGTCATTTATGTTAGCCCGCCCCGCTTCGCTGCGGTCACCCCAACCCGCCCCGCTTCGCTGCGGTCATCCCGGAACGCAATAAACTTTGTTACTTAGATAATTTTTACTTTTTCGCTTTCAAGTGATTTATAGCGCCTGTCAGTTATGTTAACCCGCCGAGTCACAGGGTCATGCGGGTTGCATATAAATACGTTTATTTTTATACCTATGATGAACTAATAACAAAGGATTTGTACGTATGGACACCTGAATGGTCAATTATCTCAAGACACTGGTAATTGAAAATTAAAGTGATATGATAAAAAACATCTAGGGTCCACATCCTAACAACCCCCCAAAAATGAAAGAAATCGGTTCAGCCGTATTAGCGTGATGAGCGGACAAAGGATTTTTTGTACGTATTGACACCTGATTGGTCAATTATCTCAAGACACTGGTAATTGAAAATTAAAGTGATATGATAAAAACCATCTAGGGTCCAAATCCTAACAACCCCCCAAAAATGAAAGAAATCGGTTCAGCCGTATTAGCGTGATGAGCGGACAAAGGATTTTGTGCGTTCTCTTTTATATATATAGATAATGAATTCCACATTGATATGAATTCGTTGGCTCAAAGATTTCATAACAGCTTTATCTTTTTGAAAAGAATTCAAGTCAGGAAAATCTAATGTACGCTAGTGAGAACATCGTAGGTAGCTACTCATGAAAGTTATAATCAACTTGAAACCGTTATCGACTGCAGACAAAATGAAATAGTGAGGAAACGATCACAAACCTTAAGGAACTAATGGAAGACGGATTACATATTTTCCATTGGATTATTCGAGTTAGACGACAAATCTTCATAAGGAGCCACCTATTCAGTACGCACTAGTATATATTTGGTTGTTCTGACTTGATTTTTAAAAAATACATCCACGGGATTTTTCGCAGAAGAGAGCAAAGTTTGTTTTCTGGTTTTGTATTTTTATATAGCTATATTAAGAGAAAGGATATGCAAAGAAGTCGCACTGAGGCTCATTTTTAGATACCATCTCGGTATTCACGTTAGTATCACATGACATAATCAGTAAGAACGCGAGGAACATTTATTTACAAGGGAAGTATGCATGAGCTCATATCGAAACCTACCATAAAATTTCACTCAGAGGAAGGAAGTCCAACAGAAAGACCACACAGAAAAAAGCAGCTGCGTTTTCGAAGTGGAATTAATCAAAATGGCAGATTGAAATTTCGCGTATCCATGTCGACAATTGCACAATACGTTCAGTACCACCCCTTGTAAACGGCCTGTTAATAATAAAAAGTCAATAACAATGTGGGGAAGTCGTACGATAAGGTGAACCTTGACAGCAGCCATCTTGAAATTCGCCACCTTGAATTCAGGTCAAGTTTTGTAAATAGGAAGAGGGCAATATGATACCTTATTTTGGACTAGAATTTAAAAAGAAAAACAATGGTAGCAATAGTTTTAAGATACGTGCATTTGGTAAAAAGTTACAGGCATATTTATTGTGTATGTTTCCATGTGCACAACTCCTGAATGAAGCAGCTGATGTAGTCTCAAATTTTGAGGTAACTATTCTAAAAGATCTATTGGAATTTCCATCTTCCGAAGTAAAATTTCCTCTAGAGGGGGTCGAGCGCCCCACCTTGCTCCCCCTGATTGCTGCTCTTGGGTGTTTGTGAGGAAATTTGAGGGAGTGTTAGGGATGTTGGGGGTGTGCAGAATACTCCTGGACATAATATCTATTTTTACAAGAGAAGTTATAAGCGCAAAAAATAAACTACTGGAACATTAAATTCAGAAAATATTTGTCCATGTCCGGAAACTTAATACAAACTATTCATTTACTTGTTAGTGAGAAGCCATTCCCTCTCTTTTGGAGTTCATTGATGTACCTGTATTGCAATGTGTTGTTGTGTGTAGTTGAGAGCAGAGTAGCAGAGCCATCTTAACGATACCTTAGCCACTTGGCTGGTGGACCTGCATGTATTAGAAGGTAAATTTAGTCATAGGGACCACAACACACTTTTTTCTCTCCACCCTAATATGCTGTTAAAACGGCACGGGAGAGTAGATTAGACTGTAGAGTAGAGTAGAAACCACTAACGCGGGGCCCAACTGATAGCAATCGGCTTAAGGCCGGCCCTGGTAACGATTTTCTTGTGTATGAGAAGGTGAAAGGGACAAGAGCTCGTTTAAGTCCTGTGAACCTTTTTGCGACAGGTTGTACAGAAGTACTTGTCCACCTTGAGACTACATTACATCCTGTGAACGAGGCTCTTCTTTGCACTCAAGGGTAGAATGCCGTATTGATAGCAGTTCAAGCAAGGGGTAATCTTGGGAGCACTGCGGGATTCTTCCACCAGATATTTCTTGCCCTGATAGGTAATTCCCTCTGGAAGTAGAGTCATTACTGGGAAACCTCTCTGAACAGATGCGTAGAATATTAGCGCACTGAACTTGCTATGCGATGTGTAATCGTTGGAGATCTTCCATGTCAAATGACAGAGCAATATATCCTTGATGACATACCTTAGGTCATTCATAAGATTTTCCTCTAACAACATATCTGTACTTTAGGTGCATTCTTACGGTATTACTGTTCAGGATATTTCCATTTCAATAAAGAAAAACTTATATCTATTCATGCTTACCTCCAAAAGACAAAGATTTTAAAAGCACAGAAAACCACATACGTTATATTACATATAAAAACTTGCGTTTCAATTACCATTGATATAAAAATTTCCTTACATGTGAGCTAGTTATATGTTCACCGACTTTCAATTACCAATTCTTACTGTTTCACTAAGTATTCACAGAATTTTTATAAAGGTACAACTCAGCGAAGTATGCTGGTGCCTTAAAAATTGTTCTAACACAAAATGAACCCTTGTAAACTATTTATAAGTAGTTAGTCAGATTACACTGGACAACAAATTTTAATTTTTTTCATGCTTCGGAAAGAACAGTACATTTTCTTATGCAAATGAGGATGCTGAATACGAAAATTTAAAAAAAAAATGATGAATTGGTGCGAGTTTAAGTGTAATCAATAGAAATGTGTGTAATGTAGTGTTGACACTTAGATTCTTGAATTTTCTATTTGGTGTTTCACTTAAGTCGCTATTGCTTCAATTCTGTTCATCCGATTATCTTGGTTCATATGTCATTCACTTCAGAATAAACCAAGCTTGTAAATGGTACTATGCGTATGTGTACATGATGTATAAGAAGACGGACATTTAAGGTAAAATTGGAAATTTCCCGTCCAAAAATCCCTTTTTTCAAATGTAGCACCCCCTGGTACGGCTCCCGACTAAAAGTACCTAAATATAATATACCTTTAAACCTACTGTAGTTTATAAGTAACACACGCGCGAAGTTTCATTGTAATACCTACAATAGTTGTGACGGAAAAATATTTCTCAGTTCTGCTATAAGTGAGATAACTATAAAATCAAATGAATCCGAACAGTATTATTTATTGAGTATCATGACTTATACGTCATTCTCTTCAGAATAAAACAGGCTTTCAAATAGTATGATAATATGTGTGTGTGTTTTGTACGGGAAAAGGGGAAATTGCGGTAAAATTGGTGATTTTACGTCCAACAACAATCGACAAGAGCAGAGTTAATCCAGTAGCCTTGATATCTTTTCTCCATTATAGAAATAACTTGGTAGAAATGTTTTCCATGTTCATCAATGACTGCTCTGCAATTTTCTTGGAAGAAATCTATGTGGGAGTGCAACATATGCATTTTTAGTGATACTTTACACCCTATTGCTTGGTAGAAGGTATTAGGCGCACCTCTACGTCCTTATAGTTCTGAGACCGCTTGTTTCCCAAAACATTCGTCACCACTTTTCGGAAAGAATCTCATGCAATCCTCTCCTCATTTTCTAACACTGCATCAAATTCAGGATGATTGAGGAGTTAGCAAATTTGAGTGTCAATAAGGGTTCTTACCTGATTTTAGTTTGAGCAATTTATGGAAGTTTACGCAAAATATATTTGAAGAATAGTTTTGATGCGTCTATGAACAGCCACCAATCATCGAGATTATCGTCTACGTTAAGTTTACTCATAAGACCAGTTAGGCCTACATTGTTACAACGTAATATGTCACTTTCCACTGAAAATGCTGTTTAGGGATTCTGACGTATTTGAAACACGAACACCTTTAGATCTTCAGAATAAGTTCCCCACTTCTTGAGTTTGGATGCCAGAAGTTCTGCGCCACTTTTGACAACACCAGGTAATTTAATTCAGGTTGAGTATCATATGGTGAATACATAATGATATTTTGGTTTTGTGAAGTTAGGATCGGTGGAAGACGATGAATCTGCAGCAGAATTTGACAATGTGGGTCGAAATTGTTCGCCTTTTGCTCTTCATCGGGTGAAACACTGAACTAAGATACGGGAAGTTGTGGAATCTTTAGTTCTTCAGAGTGTGGCACAGTGACGAACATTTCAAGGAATATTTGAATAAGTAGCAGTCCACTTTTTTTCTTTTTTGGATAGACCTTTAATTGGAAGAACTATGCAAAAATAGCAGTTTGAAGTATGATCTGTCGGTTCTCTCCATATCGCTGGAACTGCAAATGGCACGCATAGCCTTTTTCCGTGTAGCCAGTCCCGCAAATTTGTAGAACAAGTATTACAACATATATATGGTGCTCACTTCTTGTCCACATCTCTCACTTTACAGCCAAAGTACAAATGATATTCTTTCTTTATGATAGGAGCGAAATTCCACTTTTCGCTTCACTTACAGTACAAGGAGAAGGCAGACTTTGGTAAGTGAACTTCGGGGCCATTTCTGCGAGGGGGTAGTACACATTTAAAGAGATAATATTACAAACTGGTAGAGCGCAATGGGCAAAAATAAGGAGAAAAACCGTCTTCAAAAGTTTTCTACTCGCCACATATACTGTTCGACGCGCATATTTATCAAGTGAAGGGGTGGCGGAGTGAGTAAAGTGTGCAACTCGTATGAAAAAGGTCCCGGGTTCGATTCCCGTTCGAGTCAATCCTAGTTTTGTTTTCTGCTTCAACTAATAAAGTAACCATTTATAACTATAAATAAAATATTAATTAACTATATCTTTATAATGAATGAAACAATAGAAATTTTAAAATTAATTGTAAAATCTTGCAATGTTCCATGGTAACTAGCAAGAAAATTTAATCTATTCGCAAAAAATGGCCCCAAAGTTCACTTACCAAAGTGTGCCTTCTCCTTGTTAGTTAAAAACAACAATTTGCTCTGCACTGCAAACATATTTACGCGACATGTTTCTGCTTAGTATAGTCATAGAACGATAAATAATAATAATAATAATAATAATAATAATAATAATAATAATAATAATAATAATAATAATAATAATAATAATAATAATAATAATATCACCCACCCAATATCTCACCACGACTACATCCGAGATGGCAAATTGTAACTACAAAAGAACGTTACACAACATCTTTTCTCTGGAAAACTGTTCAATACAAACTAAACCGTGAAGTGGTTGATATTTCTTTGTTAGCGATGAAGTGCGAGCAATATGGATAGCCAGAGACTACGCAGGAATTTATTTCGGGAGGGGTCCTAAGCTTTTCGGGGGTCCAAATACAATTTGAAGCTAAATTATATTAAAATTTGTAAAATTGCACCTGAAATTAGACTAAATTTACAAACAAGTCGGGTTGGCAAGACCCGCAGGACCTACCCCTGCGTATGTCCCTGAGGATAGCAATGAAACTAACCGTCAAACAATAGAAGTTTGTTGAAATAAGTAGACAGCTCCTGTTGCCACGAACCCATAATTTGCCTAGCAGAGCACATCAGGTGATAACTTATTTCTTTGAAACCCGAACCAATCTTCAAAATCTAATTTCATATTCGTTATCAGCACCCTAAAATTAGTAAGAATTGGTTAGCTTTATCTCCGAAGCGTTTTCACTGTTGACCAGTGTAATCACTCAAACACAAAACTACTATCACAGTATAGTATACACATAACAAAGAAGAACAAGTAAAATCAGAAAATTATATCTCATCTAGAACAAACATTGATTCATCACAAGGCACTCCCTTGTAGTTCTGGTAGGCTTGTTTCTTGAGTCCACTTGTGTGATAGTAAATATGTGAACAAGAGTCTAAATTCATGAAGTCAAAGAACACCTTCTAGCACAAGGACTAACTCCACCTACAACATAATTAGAATACATTTATTGGAAGAATCAAGTCGATTACTTCGAGTCACCTTTTCTCAAACGACCCTATCGAAATCACAAGATTACTTCACAACTAGAGTTACCATCAGAGTAGAAAGACAAAGTTATCCCAGAGGATCGTTTGGCCTTACTTCTTCGTAAAGGGCAATGGTGATTCAGTGACCGTCACCGGTGCTCGACATCGGTCGATAATACAAGAAGTTTTGCGATCTGCAGTGGAAAACCTACCAGACTTCTGGCTCAGCAAAGTAGCGTCACAGTGCACACATCCACGGACACAATCGCAAGTCTGTGGACTGGTTTTGGATACCGAATCATTTCATGAAATTCAGGCATTCCTTAACCACCATGGTGATCAGATTTGAGGGCACCAGAATTCAACTCTTGGGCCACCTCAAAAAACGGGTATATTCCAGTAAATATCGAATAATACGGAAACGAAAGAAAGATCGACACGGAAATCCAAAAGAGAGCTTCAACAACATTGAGAAATGTAATGGCAAATGTTGTGGCAAGAGCTTATGCGTGCGAACTGCATCCTGGTGGATATTTACGTGAAATTATTTTTGACACTTAGATGACAGAATTCGCCCATATATGATGTGTGTTATGCTAGCATTTCAATTAATGTGCTGACATACGTGAGCTGTTTTAAAACCCCTTCATGACTAATGGCTTACTCTGTACTAGCCTTGAGATCGATTTTTTACGAAAAGTGAAGAACGGCAATGCTATTCGATTGAAAAAAACTGAATCACTGAACGATACTTGCTGCGTGTTGTACTACTTACGGACCATTACTGGCTTGATCTCAAACCAAGTACCATATTATTTGCCGATGTTTATATGCACCGCACTCTCGAACACAAGCAGCAAAAGACCCTCTGTCTTTGTCTGTATGTTTTTTTGATTTTTAGCTGCGTAGCAGTACACGTTTAGCAGCTTTGAAATATGCTGCTATTTGTTGCATTGCTCTTAAGTACGGAAGATTGTTTCTCCCAAAGCATTCAGAAGGCAGATAAGCATGGCAGCTGTTTTAAGCACGTGAAAGAGACAGGCTGAAACGTTAATATCCCATTTGCTATAGATTAGATCAAACCTATAAATGAAACAAAGTGTTTCCCGAAAGCAAAGTGTTCAATGTCAAAATACTCTTTAGTATTATAATAAAGTATGTAAAGAACTAAGCATTCACAGTCATTACCGAGTCTTAATTGAGTTGATTTCGAGTCTTAATTGAAAACTTGAATAAAGAAAAAGTAAGCACCCTTCGTTGTTCAGTCTTAATTGACCTAGATGAAAAGACAGAAAGAAGAATCTTTTCACAGCCATTCCATTATCCGTGTATTTATCCTCTGATGTAATGGAAGCCCACATAACACAGATGTCGTGTAGGTTGCATACAGGCAAATACAGGCAGAAAGGTGCATCACGTTTGTCCTCCCCAAACCCCTCCTCCCACGACGTAAGTTAGAAAACAGTTTCTTAAGCAACTAGATATAATTACAATGCACCTGTCTAACAAATAATCTTTCTGACGTAATGATCCATACCAGTGATCTTAAACGTAATACAAAAATCGAGTAAATATATCTTTCCTATTGATTTTAAATGCAGATCTAAGAGATCCATGTTTTGCGTTTGTGTAAGAAAAACGAAATCATATATGAGAGAATTATTGGGTCATATGATTTCTAGATTGTATTGAAAAAGTTACCAAGGTTTTTAAAGCGGAAAATTATCCAAAATGGATAGCTCCCATTTCATAAGAAATGGCACAATCAAAATTAATTGTAATATAAAACTATCATCAATAAGAGATGCATTACTTTCAAGATTATTTCTATTTAGTCTGTTCTGCAATAAAAATTTGGGGTGTATAATTTCAATATCTTAGCATTTATTTCTCTGATAATTCCGCTATTGTAATCTATGGTAGTAGTAATGTTCATTGTAGTAGTATGTACTGTATATTTTCATGGATGACGAATTGATAATCAATTTTGATTTGATTTGAGTTGAGTTTAGTTTAGCGTCCCTTTCAGCAGCAAGACTATATGAGGCGCGAACCTACAGCTTGACGTGGGATCCGAACCAGATGAGTCATCAGCGGGTTAATACAATTAAAACAAATATATCAGAATAAAAGCGAGAGTAAAGTAAGGGAGGCAAGTTGGTTATTGGAAGATAAAACAAACAATAGCTAAATAATCAACGAATACAAATAAAGTTAAAAGGCATCGAATAAATTTAAGACAATTAAAAGAATACAACGTAATTATAAATGTAGGAAATTAATGTTTTTAACTTTGCCGTGCCGTAACATAATTGTCAATCATGGATTTCAATTTTGATCGATTTATCTATTGTGAACTATGCCATACCAGTCTTTTCATACGATTCCTACTCTATCATAGCATCATTCTATTATTACCCGATATTATACTGATGTTTGGTGTTATCACATGTAGTTGACTACTTTTTGTGTTTCATGTCATATTCGGAAAATAGGATTGATGCATTATAAACTTAAATGTATATCTAACATAAAACCTTATTTCAGAATATACAGAGAATGTCAGCTTGTTCTGACATAATTGTAATTTAAAATAATTTGGTTGCATATCAGTATATCTTAGTATATCTTTTTATGTTTGAATTATAATTTGAGAAAACTTATTTTCAGCACGTTAGAAGTAATTTATGTTGCGCACAGAGTAATCTATGTTAGGTCTACATTCTCAGATCTGCGTTATCAATAATCATATATTTTTTACGTAACTTTTCACTGGTGGCGATATATTAATCCAGATCTTTCGTCATATCGAAATCGACGTTCGGCGGTACAACAAGATGTAAAATGGATACAATATTACTTTCGGCGCATACGTTTGTGCACTGACGAACCCAATTGCTTTCGTATCTTTTATATTGGTACTTCTGTACGCAATTTCTCGAAACTTCCCACGATTTATCAGATATATCCACGTCTTGGCTACGTTGACTGCAAACTTCCACCGATCTCCTACTATTTGGTACTCGCACAGATTTCTAAAATTCGTTTTCCGTTGAACGGCATGACTGACTGTTAGAGCATGTACATTCGCCTTACGAACAAATTTGAGACATTTTTTTTGTGAATGGTACGGTGGATTGTTGGTTGGGACGTACGGAATCGGATAGCTATATAAATTGTTTCAGTGTATTTTTCGATGCTGTCATTTTCCTAGTTTCCAGAGGAATATTGTACTATTCCTTACGCAGTGTAGCACTCAGTTCAAATCTTCCAGGGTAAAGAAATTCTGCTCTGGACTTTGAGCTCCAGAGCTGACCACTAGCGTTCTACAATGTTGAAATCTGGGACTTGTGTAAGCCAGGAGAGTTGCCGTGATTACTTCTAATCTTAATGAAACCACGCCTTAACTGCTCCAGCAATGTAGATTGGCACTTTGGAAAATTGTTATTGGACAGAAATATTTCCCATTAAGTAAGCACGTGTACGATGAGTCTAAATTTGTCCTTAACTTCTCTTGATACACTTAACCTTAGACACTCTCTCTATGTATGACTTTGCCAAGTGTAAATTTTAAGTTATATTTCGACTTTAAGTGGCCTTGACCTATAAGCCTACGTATATACGCTTAGATCAGATACAAGAATTAAGACTGCGAAAAAAACACATGTGTGTTAGTTTTAAAGATTCTCTCTGTGTATGACTTTATCAAGTATACATGTTAAGTCATGCTTAACAGGAATGTCAACTTAGAAGACATGAAAGGCTAGCTTTATATTATATCATTAGCAAACAAGTAGCATTGGTTACAGCTGTACAGCGGTGTATATGCAAGTTTGTGTCAGCACTTCTAGCGAAAATGGAATTAGTACAACAACCGTAAATTTTCTGGACGGTAGATGAATTGTGATCAACGTCCAGAACGGTTTCCTAAATTATCCGTCTACCTGTTATTTTGTTGATAGTATGGTGGCCTGTGTTAAGAATGATCAATCATGTCTTTCTACGTTGAAGCGAAACCATTACTATATATCGCTACGGAACTGAATTCCATGAAATGCACCTAAACTTATCCGTAAGCATCCTACAATGGTCAAAAAATACGATGTCTTCATATAGTACAAAACAGCATGCGCATATATCGCTCGAAGTATGGTGTAGACTCTCCATAATTTGAGGTATGGAACTCTTCCTCACCGACTGTATTAAAATAATGTCTTTCGTATCGATTTTAGTATTTCAATCACTTCTTAACAGGGAATAACATCCATGATGAGCGGGTGTGTAACGTATTACTGTAGACTTTTTCGCATCACAGACTTCATTTTTTTCGTCATAGAAACTAATAGTTGCCTGCGCAATGGAAAGTGATATGTAACTACAGCTTGAGACTATTTTGTGACTAATCAGATTTTTTTATGAGATGAGGCCTTGAAAATAACAGTTTAAACAGGGACTAAATGCCAATATGATCTATCAATTTTACGAAATTCGGTGAAATGTTATCCTGACGCGAGAAGGTAGATTAAATAATGTTGTATTGTTCCAGTAGCCGATATAAAATACAATAACTGCATATCAACAGTAAATCGTAGAGTGAACACTTCAAAACTGTCAAGAGTAGCATGTAGCAATTCCATGCTAAAAGGTACACTCATGTCCAAAGTAATTGTCGCATATCTACAACTGACTTCTTGTAAGAATATAATTTGATAATGATTTTGCAGGGTACTGTTAATACTGATACTATGTGTATAATCAGAAAATGTATATTTGTGGTAAATTTCATAGGAAAAGAATTATAAATACGAAAATTAGGATGAGTAAAGCAAAATGTTGCTAAATAGACAAGAAAGTTTTATTTTAGTTTTATTGTTTTTATTTACTGCTCTTTTGACATGAAATTTACCACATACATGTCTTTGCCGATTATACACATACTAACATTATAAGAAATACCAAGAGAATTCGTTATCAAATTATATACCTACAACAACATATTTATACATATGCGACAATAATTTTGGACATGAGTGTACAAACATATTTTTACATTAGCAAATCAATCCTTTAAAATTTAAATCCTTTGAATTTAAAAGAACTTATAAGTTACTAAATGCACACCTATAATATATTTTCATAAAATTAAAAAAAAACATGGATACTAATGAAATAATCTGAGTACGCGTAAAGGAGTAAGTGGGAAATAACTAAGTTCGCTTCTCAAAAAACTATTCAGATTTTCTGAAGTTTTCAAGAGATAAGGAATGGATAATACGCTTTCGCTAGCAACTGTTACTTTTTAACAACTTTTGTCCTCTTGTAAGTGTTAACAAGCTGGTTTTTCGATTACCTTGTCGAGAACATGTATTTCTTATCACAATACTTAATGAGAAAAAAAGTAATCATTCTTGTTGTAAACAACTGTATTATTTTATTAAGACTCATTTATTTTCAACAATAATGAAAATTCCCCAACAACGAATACTTTCACACTGATTAGGCTATGTTTGGGAAAAAGATGTTGTAAGTATTTCTGTACATTTGTTAATCCAAAATTAGTAGCAACTATATATGGTTTTCCAATTTTGTTGGTATTATGTCAATTTTTTAAAGTGAACAGCTTTTGTAGTTAAAATATAAAAGTTAATGAAAACATGGTTTTGAATTATTGAAATCGAGTGCTATTCTTGTTTATTTTGAACTTGATACGCATCAACATAGTAATAGAATAGAATATACGAATAACTATAGAAATATTAAAGCCTAATGTGTAAGTGATAACAAAAACTTTGTAACTTTCTGACTTTTGCTACAATAAATAAACTGTTCTTTCCTTGCGATTAACATATAAATTTTACAGTAAATTTATCATAGCCTTGGAACACTAAAGTAACTATTATTTTGGTGACATTTGTAATTATTTGCATGTGCTTAAATTCAATCCTACAATTATAATTTATGTTGAAAATCAAACTGTAAGGTTTGTTAATGTGTATTCTGCAAAGCAATGCTAACGATACCTTGTTCCAAAAAGATGTAGAATAAAAATCATATAACATAAATATACTAACAAATTAAAACAGAAGTGAGCAAAATTAGTATAGCTGCATAATGACATATACATACTTTATTCAAACACTAAATGCCATTCTCCTGACTTTTCTGTGAGCAAATATGGACAATATCTCTTTGAAGTCTAATTTTTCTGCATCTTCATCATTTTCAATAGCTACTATGGCTAATGAATTAAGTTTTTCTGGGAAATTATTGAGTAAATAAATTTTTATCAGCTTGACCTTACTAAAGTGTCAATGGGACATTCTTACATAAATATAAAAAACAGAAAATTACTTTTAAAAATATATGTTTGCTGGACACGACAAAAATTTGTGTTGTTGACATTGTAACAATTGACAGAAACCCAGCCAGGATTTTGATTCGAGGACATCAGGAAAGGGTGTCTGGGAATAAATCCCTTTTCTCGAGTACACGAAATCCGGCAGAACCCTAAGAAAATTTTTGTAAAACTTAAGCCTTAAAATAACATTGTAATACCTTTTTAAAAACTGTTTTCAATTTAAACAAATATAGGATATCCTAAATTTGAATTTTATTAAGATTTCTTTTTCCATTTTATTGGGGGGATCCTTGAGCCCCGTCCATGCCTACGTCCCTGATAGTTAATAAACACAGTTGTTGCATGAGGTTAGTACAGAATTGAAGGAATGAAAAGATATTTATTCTCCTTATAAAATCATTTCTTGAACAGAATAGGAATAACGAAATGTTATGGAATTCTACTGGAGTTTCTTCGGTTTGTACCACTCTCTCATACGGATAAGAAGTAAGTAATAGCAAATCTTAGTCGTCAGTTTTCCTAGATAAAATCTCTTCTCACAGATGGTTCGAGAGAGTTCCCGTTCAATAGTCTTAGACGATGTTTAACATTACTGGTAATATTACTTAGCCGTAGCCTGGTCATTATTAAAATATCTGAATTAACATTATTTAAAAAAATCACTTACATATGAATTCCTTTAATTTTGTTAATTTGTCGTCCCGCCGCCCTCCTTGATCGCGACGCCCGAGGCAATCGCCCTGGTCGCCCCGTCCACGCGACGGCCCTGGCCATAGTTGCCATGTTAGCTCAGTGGTAAACAGCAATATTTCAAGTCGTAAAGTCGTGAGTTCGATTCTCGTTTGGCTCAAAACTTGTTTGTATGAAATTCTATTTCCCTCAATGTATGAAAATTACATAAAATAATTACAATAAAGTAAATCAGTTGAATATATATTCATATAATCATTTCGGGAGGTAAGTAATTATTATGTTTAAAATGGAATGTTAGAGATGTGGGAAGTGTTGAACAATGTCGGTAAATTATACGCAAATTAAGAAAGTACTGAATAAGTTGTGTACTGTATTTATCTTCAACTATTTGTTATACGGAGGTAACTTCTCAATATTCTCATTAACATAAGTAATTTACTTTCTTCAAAGGTAAAGATAATATGTGGGTATAAACAGAAATTATACCTGCAAACTCGAAACTGGTTCCAGACACAAAACTCACGAACCCTAAAACCATGTAAACAGGAAATCTACGAAGTCATGTCTAAAAGACCTATTTATACTTTAGAAAGAAGGCAGAACAGGATTTCTTTCCAAAGAATTTCAGTTCAATATTCTTCAATGCTTTTGTTATCGAAGTGGTCTCTTTCTCTCCACTTCTTATATATATATATATATATATATATATATATATATATATATATATATATATATATATATATATATATATATATATATATATATATATATATATATATATGTGTGTGTGTGTGTGTGTGTGTGTGTTTGTGTATGTTCCATGACAATTCTAGCATGCGTGGAGTAATTTTAAACAAACTTCCTGCATATAGTACTTACAGTCTAAAAATGGTACTGTCGGGGTAAGCTATTGGGAGTTAGAGGGACACACACACACTCACACACATACACACACACACACACATATTATATATATATATATATATATATATATATATATATATATATATATATATATATATATATATATATATATATAGTAAAAGCGATCGATATTAGTGTCGAATGCATAGTTCTCGTTGTCACAGATATTAATAATTACAACCCTGATAGTGTTAAAGTCCAAATTCTACTCTCATCGTAAAGCTCCTTTGTGGCTAAGCGTATAGCGTACACGCTTTCATTCTGGGACACCCAGGTTCGTCCCCCAGTGGGAGTTCATGTGCTTCGAATTCTATGTTAATTAGTAGGTCCATGTCTCATATAGCCTCACTGGTGAATGGGACGTTACACTCAAAATCAACTCCATCGATTCAAACTCATCGTTATGGCAGGCGATAACGGCTGAAAAGTAAAATGCTTCAAGTGACTGAGATTAGTGTCTAATCCATAGTTTGGTTTCGTCATTCTATTATAATCGCAATATTATTAGTTTTTAGAGGAGTTAACTACTGGAAAAATTGTTTTATTACAAGTATAACCTCTTTAGTCAGCAGAGAGGATGGCATGGATCATGGGTCAGAGTGGTTTTAGTGGGTCGGAGTTGCTCACAATGGTTCAGATTGGTTTATAGTTGGTGGTGGGTCAGAGTGGGTCACGGTAGGTCAATGGGTCACGTTGGATGGTGAGTCATTGTGGGTCACGGTGCGTCGTCGGTCAGTGTGTCATGAGTCACTATGTGTGGTGGGTCAATGAGTTTAAATCAAGTTTTCATTGACCCATGCCATCTCTGGTTAACATTGTACTAAAGAGGAGAGGCTCCGAAGGTGCACGTTGAGCGTAAACCTGAATTGACCACCGAGAACGTGCAGCCTCGAATCATATGACTATGTTCACAGTATTTAAAAAAATATAGTTTTAACAGTAAAAAGCAATCCTTAGATAAGAATGATTCAATGTGATATGCTGCAGCATGATTGCGTAGATTTGATGCATAACTACTCAAAAATGTACTAATCAGAAAGCAGAAGACCGTGCTAGCAGAGGCTGGAAATAAAAGCAGTTCTCTCTCATTTTTACAGTCTCCCAGAGAAAGTTAAAATAAGCAATTGCAAATAGGTATAAAAATAAAATACTATACCTTAATATCTGGATTCCTTATATTCATTAAGTGGACTGTATGAAGAGTGTTCTTACCTATGAAAAACAAAAGAAAGCAAAACATGTTAAATTTTCTGTACATTCAAATTATACTCGTTGCATACGTGCAATTTTAAAACTCTTTAACGTAAATCTACGAAAATCTTCAAAATATATGATACACATGAAACCAAATTGTATTAACCATTCATTGACGTGGAGATTTAAGTTACCCCTTGACCGTACGGACGGAAACGTATTTCAATTTTGTACCATTTACCCACATTCCCAAAGTATTCTCTTTACAAAGAAAAACAAACTCCTACTGGAATATAGAAAGAAACTATTAAATAATTCACAAGTGCCATTTCAAACATTGCACTGCAGAAGCCACTACAACGTAGTGGTGTCGAAAATATGTGAAGAAGGAAAGGTCACTACCAGGGAATGTATATTCTATTACCATTACAAATACGTAGCTGCTTAACGGAGCACTTTTTGACATACAGTACATAAGAAATACACTCATCTCTCGTTTCAACTGATTTATAAAAGATAATAGTAGTCCTATGTTGCTAGTCCGCAACCTCCAGCATTAAGCCCCCACGGGCTAATATCCGCAATTACAGTATGAAAGAACGAAAAATACTATTGTACCATACTTTTACTTAAGCGCAGTATCCAATCTAAGAGTGTAAAATACCTGAAACAATGTAAATATACTCAACATAATACAGTAAATTCAATATTTTTTGTTTACAATGAAGACATATTCAAACTCAACTGGCCACGCCAGATTTTGTCTGTCGGTTCCAAAAAATCCATTAAATCTAGGTCTATCAAACCGAAAGGTGAGTGTAAATAAATATTCTATTCCAGCATGAGAAGTGTCAATTGAATCAGGTTGTCAACAAACAGCATACATTTTAACGCACCGTAAAACATCTCTCTTTTCGATCTTTTCGAAATCTGCACACCAGAATTTACACATAAAGCATGTCATTTCTGTTGAATTCGATGTGATGTATCGATTGATGTGTGTCTTATCTTTGAATGATACAAAAACTAAATAAAAATTAAAATTTAATAGTAAATTCTAAATTTGAGCATTTTGAATCTATTTCATTAACCATTCTGTAGTCTTCTTAGTGTCATAATGAAATGCTTGATTAGTGAAAACTTCTGGTGCTTTCATCTTAATAGGTGGCGTGGTTACATATAGCATCAATTTATAGGTTTACAGAAATATATATATACATTAATTCGGAAAGTAGGCAAACAGACCCATGAAAGTTTGTTCAGTTGAACGAGATCTATTAGGATTAAAATTATTAATTAGATTTCGGGGCACTCGGCATCTATGGCTATGTTAGCCCATCGCGTAGTAGGGATGACGTCCCTCGGCGAGCACACTATCCGGGGAAAGGGAAGGAAGAAAGGATTGGGGAAGAAAGGAAGTGGCCTGGGACCTATCAGTTATGTACCAGCCTGGCATTTGCCTGGTGTGAATGAGAAAAACCTAGGAAACCTCATTCAGGATGGCTGACCAGAAAAAGCGTTTTACACTTTTCAACCAAGTGTATCCACCGGGAATCGAACCTGGGACCGCTCGCACCGAAGCAAGATCATTAGCGACTATCCTACGCGGTGGCACTTCCATTTGCTGTTGGTGGTGGTGTCGTTTTATATTTTGCTATTATTATCTTTATGGTTTAATTTGAATAATTGTTAGTGTTCGTATTATAATTCTTTAAGATTTATATACTTTTTCGCTTGTTTGCCATGTTCTCTAAGTCTGGCAACGTTGTGGGTGCACTTTTGCTGTTTTATGTTTTCTCAAGTGTGAGTTCGGAAGAGAGCTCCACAAATCGTATCAAACTCTTTCTAGATATCACACTAGAGGGAAAACAGATCTATGATCTGTGTAGAGCGGAGGCTTCACGAGTCGTCGCGGTCACTATAGACCAAGGAAAAATGAAATGAAATCTTTGAGTTTTACGTCCCGCGCTTATGCCGGTTAGGCTAAAGGAGACGGTGATGATGAGTAATAAATGAAATGGTGGAATGAATAAAGTGGGAGGAAACGGGAGAACCCCGAGAAAACCCACGCACACGGTGTTTGTCCACCACAAAGTTCACTTGGCGGGGGCTGGGATCGAATAGACCAAGGAGAAATCATTGAAATTTATTTATAAAAATTACGGTGTAGGTCATTTGCACTAAGTTGTCATTGATATTATTTTTTAACAGTATGATAGTTATAGACGTAGCTAGGACTTCTCATATGGGTATGCACAAAAGTAGTTAAAGATCACTTACTCGCTCACTATAATATTCTCGCGTGCTAATTTTATTGGAGCTAAAACTATTAGAAATCAGATAAAATTTAAGTTCAGTGAATTGAAGAATTACGGATAAAAGGCATTTTATTTGTAGAAAGCATAACAAATAAAGATAAAGCGATTCCAACACACATGCTGGAAAATCTCATAGCTATGCCAATGGCGATAGTATATTCCTATAGTGTATTCTAGTTTAGTTGTGTGAACAGGTTAGTTTCATTTTGCTGTCAAACTAAGTAAGACTCAAACTATGGAAGCTTAGCATTGAAACCAGGAGCCGTGGTAAATCGTTCACCTCTGGTGCGTTGGATCAATGGTTCGATTCCAGCTCACGCCAAGTGATGGACAACACAGTATGCGTGGGTTCCGTTTCATCCTACTTTCCTTATTCCCCATTTTCGTTCAGTCTCCTCAGAACTATCTACTTTAGCGTTACGCAGTGGTGCTAGTCAGCCGATTCGAACCGGTTCGCTAGAACCGGTTGTTCAAATATTTCGATTTCGCAGAACCGTTTGTTACACATAGACATAGACATAAACACACACACACACACACGCAGCAGTAACATACAGCTGGTTGGATACAAATTTTTCACAGCCAAATACAATTTACCTATTTAGAAAACCTTGCTTTCCTCTGTACATACCAGAAGATTAATAGAGGGAAACAGAAAATTTTATCTTAAGTGTCTTTGTTTTAAGAAAGTTTTATCGCTATAGACATCGAATAAGGCATAAGCACTCTATCAGACCTTGTTTCAAAATTGTCAAACTAAACACAAAACACTAAGCAAGGCTATGGGATAATATATAAAGCACACAATCATGTAACAGTTATTGTGTTGAAACTGTTACGTGATTGGGTGTTTTATATATATTATCACATAGCATTGCTCAGTGTGTTTTTGTGTTTAGTTTGAAGGTATAAAAGCGATTATTGCGTTTATTCCTGAATCTCAAATACTCAGATATCAAGAATGAGAACTGAGACTGAAGTGGTGAGCGTTTTTATATTTGAAGCACATACATACCATTATCATCAATTGCCGATAAATTGCTGGATGGTCTTTCCAATACTTTTTGACAACTATATATTCTGGACAATTCGTTTCTAATATTTTCGCAGTGCTACATAATTTCTTCCCACCACCTTGTATTAGCATGCTGTGTAGGTCTCTATTTCTTACTTCTGATGTCCAATAAAAAATTGGTTTTCTCTACCTTGTGTGGTTTATTTCCTACGAGAATTATATCTATCTATCCATCCGTCCATCTACTATTTCTCTCTTTTACATACACCCACACCCACACAGATTTTATATTATATATATATATATATATATATATATATATATATATATATATTACAGAGAGAGAGAGAGAGAACCGGTTGTAAAAAAATTAGATTAGCGCCACTGGCTTTACCTTATAATCGTGGGACATAGAATCGAAAGTTTTCATTCCAATATTGAAATCGGAAGTAATGTAAATTTCTACCATTCCGGTTTTATTAGAGAATTATGAGTGAAGATGATGTTTTCTTGAGACACTTAATTGACTAAAAAGAAAAAGATTGTCGCTATCGGTTACCGTGTTTGTTCTAAGGCGATCAACGTTAAAACCGGAAATTGTTTATTTCTACGACTTGTGTTTTCACTAGAGGGTTAACGAATAGATGAGTTCGTACCTATTTCCTGGGGCGCTAAATCGATTCTAGAACCATATCGTGACATACCTTACGTCCGTTACATGGTCATTCGGAGCTCTGCACTACAGGTGGCAAGAATGTTACATTGGTTCTTTCAGGAGCTTACACAGTCTATCGTTATTCCGAATGCGTAGCAGTTATTCTCTTTAAAATTTAAAAAGAAAACTGCATAGTAGCAAAACCCAAACGGAGATTGATCCTGAAAGACTTGTTACGGAGTTCGAATTAAGACGATGGTTATAGGATCCCTCTTGTGAACAGTACAACCATAAGGTATGGAAATATGGACAGTGAAACAAAGAAACAAATTAAGTAATTTATTTATATTCCTTATAGTCTATTGAGCTCTCCCGTGGCTATGTGAATAACGTACACATCTTTAGCGTAGAGGCCCGGGTTCGATCCCCAGCGGGAGCTCATGTAATTCGGATTCCACGTTAAGCTGTAGGTCCACATATAACCTTTCTGTTGAACAGAATGCTAAACTCAAGTCTAATCAATGCTTTGCTAGTCTATCAGATCACAGCACGAGTGCAATAATCCTGGCTGATAGACTGCACATCTTCGTATAATATCACATCTTCATTCAGAGAGGAGAGCATCATTGGTGTACCTAGGATATTTTGGTATAGGTTTTTCTTTTCAAGACTCTTCTCTTTATATTGTAAATTAAGAAGTTTTATGTACTTTAACTTGATCCGCCAAGTAACTAGATCAGTGAATGTCATTTTGTTCAAGTGACTATCCTACCTTAATTACAAAAGCTCATAATACTTAATTAATATTTGCACACAATTTACAAATAGTTTTGCGTAAACTGAAGTAAGCTTATCACCTTGTTTTTTTTAGTGAAAAATAAGTTAATAAATAAAAAGCACCCTCTTTGAGTAATTAAAGGATGAGTCTGAAACCATCTATTTCTCCTGTATTCTTCGTTTCCTTTCCTTACAGAGATAATACGAGAATGTATCAAAAAGTTTGTGCAATCACCTAGAAGGTGACGAAGGCCCTCGGACATATATTTTATAATTAGGTCCTTGTTCGTTAACCATACAAATTTTGGATTCGTTAGAACTTTTTTTCTGTTAAATCACAGAAGATGTAATAATTGACCAGTTTGAAGCATGGAGCGTCATTATGTTCCTCTGTCTTCAATCCAAATTAGCAAAGAAGATCCACGAAGAGATTAAAGAAGGCTATGGGGATGAAAGCCTATGCTACGAGATAGTATTCAAGTGAAAACGTCAATTCTAAACTGGACACATGACCACCCCGGACGCTACTAGATCTGGTAACACCCCTCCGCTCCAACTCCAAAAAAAGCCACTAGTGCAAAAGTGTGCCACTAAGGTTATGCTATCTGTTTTCCGAGTCTGCAGATTACCTACCACACGAGCAAACTATTACCAGTACCTATTATTCCCAACTCCTGACTAAGTTACGCGAGGAACTCAAGAAGAAACGTCGTGAATTAGTCAAAAACAAAAGTGCTACTGTTGGAAGACAATGCACCAGTTCATACCGTCCTGCATCTATGATGAAGGCAGCGAAATTAGGATATGAAATATTTCCCCATTATACACTCACCGGACCTAGCACCAAATGACTTCTTTCTCTTTCAGAAATAAAGCGTTCGCTCAGGGAATGTTATTCTGATAATAAGGATGAAGTCATTTCTGACGTTAATCTTTGATTTAAAAGCCTAACTGAAGATTTTTACAAAACGGCTTACGGAAAGTAAAGAACAGCTGGCTAAATGTGTCGCTAAGTACGGTGACTACGTAGATGACTAATACCATCAAGGTCTTAGTTCTGCAGAGTAGATTTCTTCTAATGATTGCACGAACTTTTTGATACTTCCTCGTAAAGAACCACTAGTGACATTTCGAATTTATTCATATTGACTCAGAACACTGACTGAGAAGAACCCTATATATAATCGCGTGACGCGTAGCTACGGTTAACTCGAAACACACGCGTAGCTCGGAACTCTGAATAACTATGTAACATACCTTATCGCTTTTGCTGATACCTGTCGACAGCGAACGCACAAATGCACAGACATACATATACGACTTAGTCATAAGACTTTCGATATTTATGCATACAGTACAAGTTTGTAACAGATCATTCTTCGTTGCAGTGATTGTCTTAGTTTCTAAATTTATTAACAACAATATTTGCCAATTATAATTTATTGGAATATATCTAGAATATCAGGCGTAAATTAAATCATGTCAGCTCTTTAATTTACTCCGTTGCGTTAAGATGATCTCTTCCGCATATTTTTAATGACGCTCGACCCTAGCCATAGGAGCTAAATACGCGGTTCTGATTGGTTGAAGGTATCGGTTTCTCGCCACGTAGCATACTTATAGCAGAAATGAAACGGCTGTTTTTTGATCTTCGTGACCGAGTGTACTAGCGGAATTGGCTAGTAATGATAATCGCTTTAGGCGTGGGTTCAAACCCGGGCCAAGGAAAGATTTTATTTTTTTAAATTTTTATAACACTTTTATCATTAAAATAAGGTAAAAATAATACTCATTTGCCCTTCTAGTAATATATAATGCATAAAAAGTGATTTATTTACGGTATGAAACATAGCTGAGCGAGCGGCAGCAAGCGAAGGCGGGTTAGAAGCCTCGTAGGGATAACTTTGTTCGAACTTTACCACCATGATAATGCTATGTGACATTATGTCACATTCGGGTGGTCCAACTTCGAACCTCGCCCGTTTCCTTGTGACCAAAATGCATACTTTTTTAGGGCAGCGTTTGAAAAAAATATGCTCCATGTTCTTACGAAAATAACCCAATCATAATTATATTTTAACTTTCATCAACACACAAAGTGAACATTTTCTTCTTTCACTATAATACACAATACATGCACAAAAACGTTTGGGCAAACTGCAACCAATCAGAAACCTGTATTTAGTTCCTATAGCTAGGGCCGAGCGTGAAAATATGCATGTTTTTCTTACTTTTGATTTCCTTTCTTACTTTCGATTTGTTTATCAAATATAATTTATATTTAGAAGTGATATAGAAAGTACCTGTTTAAATTACATTTATTTACCACGTGCACAATATCAAAGAAAAAAGAACATATCTTAGCAGTATGTATGGGTCGCTTAGAAATGTTAAAAAACAATTTATTAGGTGAAAACTAAAATTTGTAGAACTACACGAACAATCGTTGGTGGTGATTTTCGACATATGTCATGGTGTATATACACTGAAGAAAGTAATGTCAAACACAATTTCGACACTTATGCAGAGTAGGTAAGACTACCACATGCTCATGCAAAGGGTTCTTCTTATGATCCACATCACTACAGGAACGATTCACTTCACACTGAGTTTTGGAGTGAGTGGAATTTTGTATAACTTCGGAACACACAGCTTTCAATAGCTTATCATTTAACTTAGGCGAGTATTAATTTTCACCGTTAATGTTGAAGGGACACCTGCAGGATATTTTTTGGCAGGGAGTAAAATACCTACAACAAGTGCAGTCACGAATACACACTTTAATTCGCACGTACCCATAATACGTCACATGAAGCAGCAATTATTTACGTATATATTCTTATTAACTAAAGTAAATATATTTTCTACTATAGCAATATAATATTTAATATAAATACATGAAGTGCTATAGTATATACGTAACCAAATTATTATGTCTTGACAAATTTCGAAGAAGTAAACACCCTATGAAAATCCTAACCGCGACAACCGACATTTATTAATGCAAGATATCCTAAATTAATGCAATTTACACATTGTTATTGCCTAGTGACAAAAGCCGTAGAATGTAACTATCATACCAAGAATATATTCATGGACAAATTAGAAAATTCAAGGTAAAACTTATTTGTATAGGAAAAGAAATTCTTTCAATTTATTAAAAGTTTCATTCCTATTTTAGTATATCAGATCAAGAGGTCTAGTGACAACGATAAAATGTACAACTCCACCAGATAAAAGTCTTATCTATACTTAATGGAATGGCAACGAAAAACTACTGAAGAAACACTAAATATAATTACAATCTATACTTAATGGAATGGCAACGAAAAACTACTAAAGAAACAATAGATAAAATGATGATCTCTACTTAATGGAATGGCAACGAAAAACTACTAAAGAAACACTAGATAAAATGATGATCTCTACTTAATGGAATGGCAACGAAAAACTACTAAAGAAACACTAGATAAAATGATGATCTCTACTTAATGGAATGGCAACGAAAAACTACTAAAGAAACACTAGATAAAATGATGATCTCTACTTAATGGAATGGCAACGAAAAACTACTAAAGAAACACTAGATTAAATGATGATCTCTACTTAATGGAATGGCAACGAAAAACTACTAAAGAAACACTAGATAAAATGATGATCTCTACTTAATGGAATGGCAACGAAAAACTACTAAAGAAACACTAGATAAAATGATGATCTAAACTTAATGGAATGGCAAAGAAAAACTACTAAAGAAACACTAGATAAAATGATGGTCTAAACTTAATGGAATGGCAAAGAAAAACTACTAAAGAAACACTAGATAAAATGATGATCTCTACTTAATGGAATGGCAACGAAAAACTACTAAAGAAAAACTAGATAAAATGATGATCTCTACTTAATGGAATGGCAACGAAAAACTACTAAAGAAACACTAGATAAAATGATGATCTCTACTTAATGGAATGGCAACGAAAAACTACTAAAGAAACACTAGATAAAATGATGATCTCTACTTAATGGAATGGCAACGAAAAACTACTAAAGAAACACTAGATAAAATGATGATCTCTACTTAATGGAATGGCAACGAAAAACTACTAAAGAAACACTAGATAAAATGATGATCTCTACTTAATGGAATGGCAACGAAAAACTACTAAAGAAACACTAGATAAAATGATGATCTCTACTTAATGGAATGGCAACGAAAAACTACTAAAGAAACACTAGATAAAATGATGATCTAAACTTAATGGAATGGCAACGAAAAACTACTAAAGAAACACTAGATAAAATGATGATCTAAACTTAATGGAATGGCAACGAAAAACTACTAAAGAAACACTAGATAAAATGGTGATCTAAACTTAATGGAATGGCAACGAAAAACTACTAAAGAAACACTAGATAAAATGATGATCTGTACTTAATGGAATGGCAAAGAAAAACTACTAAAGAAACACTAGATAAAATGATGATCTCTACTTAATGGAATGGCAAAGAAAAACTACTAAAGAAACACTAGATATAATGATGATCTCTACTTAATGGAATGGCAACGAATAACTACTAGAGAAACTCTAGATATAATGATGATTTCTTCTTAATGGAATGGCAACGAAAAACTACTAAAGAAACTCTAGATATAATGATGATTTCTTCTTAATGGAATGGCAACGAAAAACTACTAAAGAAACTCTAGATATAATGATGATTTCTTCTTAATGGAATGGCAACGATAAACGCTTAAAATAAATGTTCTGCTTTCTAGGGAGTTACAACTGTAATCTATTACACGCAGCATAAGACGGCCTTCTCCACTCTATTGATTTACAATAATTAACTGTTAAGAAACCACCACTTGTGATGTTGCTGTTCACTCTATGGAGTTACATCGATAAATTTCGAAAACCGTTACATTCAATGTGTTTCTTCTCCTTTACGTCTATTGTAAATGGTCTGCGTGATTAAGTGCAATTCCTATTTTAACATTTTTTCGAAATAAATCCTTTTGCAGAGTGTAATATTTAACCCGTTATAAGCAACTTCTTATTTATTAAAAATAATCATAATAGTCATAGTATTGGACATTCAGGAACTAAGAATATGCAATGTTCCGTGTGCGTCTGTTGTGTTATTGCTTTTGTTGTTACTTATTCGGACAATGCATTGTATCAAAATTTCAGTTTTTTTAATTTACAAGTTTATAATTCACAAGGACGTTTCAGAATATATGGTCAATAACTGATATTTCTTGTTTAATTCGCAAACAAAAATATGGGAGATTCAGAATTCAGACATTACACTTAATCGAATGTCAACGAAAATGTGTAGAATGTACCTACCATATTTTTCCATCGTTAAGTTTCTGCATATACCGTCCACAATTTAAATGGCAAGTTTAAAGAAGAAATTGAGTTTTGATTAAATATTACTAATTTTTAGATCAATATGAATCAAGTAGTATGCTGAATGTACGCAGCAATTAATAAATTGTGAATGCTGAATTCCTAATACAATGTAGAGATGAGTTTGAATTATTAAATATTTTAAATCTCCAGCCATCTATATGTGTTGAAGGTAATGCGATTTTTGAAAGTACGGACATTCGTTATTATTCAAGTTAATTTCGGTTTGGAATAGAGTTTAATTCTTATTTATTTTGACCTTATTTTTGAACAAAGTTTAATTCTTATACAGAAATTAAATGTTACAGAAGACGATGGCTAATTCTAGGAAATATATATTTTTATCGTAATCCTATATCAGACGAAAGAACTATATGCTACTCTTCTGATTTTTTTCATGAAAAGAGGAAACATTTTTCAAATTATTTCGCGCCCTTTCTGATGGTCTGATGGCTAGCACGTGGGTATTTGGTCCAGGGTTTTATTCCTGGTCGTTTCATATTCTACCCACTACTTCAGGTCCAAACCTTTTAACTTCGATACTGGAAAGGGAAATATTGAAGAAATTAAGTAATAGGTAACACCTTTTCGTACAGCAAACTATGCTGCTGAAGGCTAGCTCTGGTATTTTTAAAATGGTTAAGGGATCTAGAAAAGCCGCCAGGTTGAGCTATGGCCAGGCCGGGGAACAGGGCGTATTCCCATCTCTTATGACGGACAATGGAGTTACATGAAAGATATGTATTTCCAAAATATTATTTTCTTAGCAAGACGGAAAGGAACTTTATAACACATCCTTGTTACAACTAAAATTACATATAAGGAAGGTTGATCTGATCTCGTGGGCTCGCCGACGAAGATTTCCCCTTACAAATATCAATTGATATGAAACTCTCAGTTCTATAGACTGTACATCTGTCAAGCTAAACAATATGCTAGAAGAAGTATTATTTACAATTAAGGGATGCCTACAAGGCAATTCATTACCCAATGTGAGTCATTAGAGTGCGGGAATAAAAATGAACACTATATACTATTTAATGGTGTACTTCTTACATACATAATCCACCAATAAACCAGAACAAAAACTACCAATTTTTATTGGATACAAAGGCAATGATATTTACTTTCATAAAAATTATTATTTCTCAAAAATTATGCACCAGAATTTTCCTCAAAACATGTCATTTTCTTGCGCTTCTCCTGACTTATTAGTTAATACAGGGTTTTCATAAAGTCTGGACGGATTTAATTTGCTTATAATTTTCATAAAAGTGCTCATAATGAAATCAAATAAAGTGCAAACGGTAGCGGAAGGATTAAATTTTTAGTTGGCAACACTGTTAGATAAGCGGCAACTCTGAACATGTTGAGAGAGGGAGAGGGAGGGCAAGGGTCAGTTTCTTACCAAATTCCATCCATTGTTGTTTTCATTGTTGTTTCAATGTTCACTGTTAAAAGTAAGTTGTAAGCTGTATTGGTGTGTGTGTCTTTTAAAGAAATAAATAAATGAAAAACTTCTCTGAGAAGACTATTTTTTTTACCGTATCAAAGATGGCGTCGGTGAAAGAGAAAGCGCAATGTGTTCTGTGGTACGCAGAGCTAAAATCACCAATTCTGTTGTGTCGAAAGTTCACCAAAGAGTTCAAAAAGCCGGCACCGTCTGAGAGTGCAACACGAAAGTGGCATGCTAAGTTCTTGGAGACAGGAAGCGTTCTGGACCGTCCTCGAAGTGGGAGGCCGCCAACATCGCCTGCAACAGTGAGCAGGGTAAGGGAAAGCATCATCAACAGCCCACAGAAGTCGATTCCTAGACGGTCCAAATGGCGCCCAGTTGGAGGTGTGGCGGTGAATGAAATCTGGTGCAGATTACAGATAAAAATCTAATCCTTCCGCTACCGTTTGCACTTTATTTGATTTCAATATGAGCATTTTTATGAAAATTATAAGCAAATTAAATCCGTCCAGACTTTATGAAAACCCTGTATATGGGCCGCTTGGATGCCAAGTGGATTTAAGTCCAAAATTGAAATATTTAAAGTGGGTAAATTTGAAGTTGAACACGTCGTGAAACTTTTATATTATTTCTGTTATGTTAGCATCCAAAATCATAATTATGCAGCGTATGTCTTAATAATTTACTGTTTTCATTTTTTAAGACATCCGTCTATAGAAGTGAATGAAGTTTATTTTTGCGATTTCTAAGATAGTCTACTTGGCATCCAAGCAGTCCACATTGTCCCATATGTCTTTGGTCAATATTATAGGTAACAATTTTCTTTTTTTTAAAAAAAAAAAAGTTTTAGAGTTAATTATACTTTTAAGCTCTATCTGACTAATCATACTGTGAACTATCTTCTTGATAGTATCACAACAAAAGAAAGGGTTGGTAACTATATGGTTCAGTACTATACTGGGAAAAATCCGCTATCCGGACAGCGATATATTGTACAAATATACGGAATCCCTATGTTTACTAAGGAAATCTGTACGGAGCATCCATTAGCCTTATACTACATACGTACTGCATTTTTCCCACTTAGATACTACATCATGCCACTGCAGGATGTCTGACATTTAACAGTCTTCCGTACATTACATACGTCAGCTATATGTTATGTAGGGGAGAGGTGGATAAAATGATCCCCTTAAGACAAATTGGCCTCCAGATCTTAGCTCTAATGATCTACATTGTGGTAATTGTGTCGGAAGGATAAAGTGTTATTTCAGGTTTCTAACTTGCAATTTTGAACATTGTCAATAAACATCTTCGATACTGTTTTCGATATTATATTAATTTGAACCTATTGCGAAAGAATCATTACGCCTTTGGATAAAATGATCCCTCTATTGAAAATAATAGAAAAACCTTGTGAATTTACGAAAATGATTATTTAAAAAAAATGGAGTAGATGGTGTAATAATACTGTGTTAAAGTATGTTAGGAATAATAGTATTTATAGTTTGTTAAAGTGGGCTAATATATTGTTCAATACAGAAAACGTTTTTTGAACACTTAGTTGTGTTCTCCTTTTGGGGGGGATCAGCTTTCTTGTAGCCTAAGTACCATAACACATTTAACACACAAAGAAATCTTCATCAACATGAACAAACTAATCATGGGCCCATTCTTGGAACTGCTGACACATTATCCAACCCTCATCTCCAACAGATTTTGAATAAAAGTTATGACAATAGATACAGTTGGCATCTCTCATGCATTCGTCGTCAAAAGCAGAAAATACTTCATATTTCTTTTTTGCGCCTTGCAACTTCTTCGTTTTAGAAATCATTGCCTTCTTTTTTTATTCCTTTAATTTACGAACAGCAGCTTCCAGAACAACAGGCCTAGAATGGTTCGATGGATTTTGCTGGGCATCACTTAAAGTAGACCTATCTCCAAGGATTTCATTATTATGCTCATTTGGATTACCTTGAGTCAAATAAACAAAGATGGCAAAATGATCACTAAGAAAATGGAATAATCCTGAGGTAAAATGATCCCAGGATAGTTTCGCCTTTTCATATGGCTTCCATTAAATACGTTTTTGTGTGACAAAACATGAAGACGACTTCCACCTGTATTGCTAAATGTATAGAGTTAAGCACTGACTTTTCAACATATGATGTTTCATTTATATTCTAATTCATTCGTTAGTACAAATACATCAAAAAGTAGCACTTAACTTATAAACAATGTTACGAAAATGTTATTTTTTCGTCTGGAAGACTAACAAAACATTTCTCATCCAAAGAGAACTGATCAACAAGGACAACTTATTTTGTGTGACGTAGCAACCACGCAATACGACAGGCAGCACCACCAGTTTCCACTGTAGGGGTAGGCGATCATTTTAGCCACCTCTCCCCTAAGTCCATCTGTATATGGGATCATGACCGCCTATATACGGTTCTTTCTTTCGCAAAGAAAGTACGTTTATTCGGAACACTTATACGTAAAGTACTTATAAAACATACAATTTCAATTTTACGTTTGCTGCAAGATGTTACATAGGGTTGTACGTTAAGTCCAAAAATTACAGGATTTACGCATGTAACCTACGTTTGTATGTATGCCACACACATTTTTTTCTCAGTGTAGTTTTATCTCAATAGATGATATGACTTTCTTACACCTTCTATCTTTTAAGATTAGAAAAAATAGCTTCTGTCGGTTTTTCCAGAACCTACATATTTATACGAGGGTCATTCGGAAAGTAAAGAACGTTTTTGTATAAACACTTTAATAACTGATATACAAAGGCGAAATTTGTGTTACATACTATCTGATACTTAAGTTATTTTTTGACATAGTCGCCGTGTAAATTTAAACAATTGTCATACCGTGGTACAAGTTTTTCTATGCCTTCGGCATACACAGTTGCCGCCAAACTGTTGAACCAATCACTAACAGCTTCCTTAAGTTCATCATCACTGCCGTAGTGGCTTCCACCCAAAAAGTCTTTCAACTTTGGGAATAGGTGGAAGTCACTGGGGGCTAAGTCTGGACTATAGGGTGGATGCTCCCAAACTTCCCACTTAAACTGCTGAAGCAAGTCCCTCGTCAATGCCGCGGAGTGAGGACGTGTCGTGGAGGAGGATGACGCCGCTGGTCAGCAATCCGCGCCTTTTGTTTTGAATGGCGCGGCGAAGTCGACGTAACGTCTGACAGTAGGCAGCTGCATTTATGGTCTCACCTCTCTGCATGTAGTCAACGAGCAAAACACCCTTACGATCTCAAAAGACCGTAGCCATAACCTTTCTGGTGCTCAAAATTTGTTTGGCTTTTTTCGGCTTTTTCGGAGAATTTGAATGGTGCCATTCCATGGATTGGCGCTTTGTTTCTGGAGTGATGTGGGAAATCCACGTCTCATCTCCAGTAACAATACGATTTAAAAGTTCATCGCCATCCTTATGGTAACGGCTGAGAAAAGTCAATGCGGCTCCCATTCGCTTGGTTTTGTGTTCCTCCGATAACAGTCGAGGCACCCACCTTGCACTAATTCTTTTGTAACCAAGTTCACCACTGACAATTTCGTACAACACAGTTCTTGAAATTTTAGGAATGAATTCGTGCAGCCCATCAATAGTGAATCGCCTATCCTCTTGAATTTTCCGCTCAATTCTTCCTTTGAGTTCGTCAGTCACAACAGAAGGCCGGCCCGAGCGTTCCTCATCGTGCACATTCGTCCGTCCGTCATTAAACATAATGCACCACTTACGAACTGATGCTTCATTCATTACATTTCCATACACCTCAGTGATTTGTCTATAAATTTCTATCGGACGCACTTTTCTTGCATTCAAAAATCTTATCACACTACGAACCTCACACTTGGCGGGATCAGTAATTGTATCGCACATTTTACAGTCGCACAGCAAAGCAATAACGGACCGTAGCGGATCGCAGCTGGTGCCAGACTGAGGCTAAAGCATGCCCAGGTCAATAACCCAGCGGCAGCGGGGGTGGAGGAACACGCGCACGCGCTAGCGCAAAACGTTCTTTACTTTCCGAATGACCCTCGTATTTAGACTTTTAATTATATGGAAATAATATTGTAGAATTTATGTCAATGATAGTGATTCAACTAATGGGTACAACGATACGTACCAAAGCATTCTGAAGGAATTTTTAAAGGTTATTTATTTATTTATTAACTCATCATATAGGATGTTCAGTGTAGTTTGAAAGGACACTGTTTGTGTTCAGAAGCTTAGAAGTGGGGTAGTGGTGGCACGAACGTACGCATAAAGTTATGTGGGGGTTCCAAATTCAATATGAGGAAAAATTACATTAATATTTGTAAAATTAGCCCTAAAATTCGACTAAATGTTTAGAAAAGCCGGGATTTCGGAGGCAGGTCCGAACACCCCCGACCCACGCTGCATAAATCTCTGAGTGGTAGAACTGATGAGCTTACGTAAGTTTATTCAAGAAAGTTTTTCTCATAAATATACAAGATAAAATCTAATTTCAAAAACGACAAGCTTAATGTGGGATACGGACAAAATCTCGCGGCCGAAACATCGCCGCCCAAAATCTCGCCGGCCAAAACCTCGCGGGACAAAATCTCCCCGGGCCAAAACCTCGCCGCCCAAAACCTCGCGTGGCCAAAACCTCGCCGCCCAAAACCTCGCGGGACAAAACCTCGCCGCCCAAAACCTCGCGGGACAAAATCTCGCCGGGCCAAAACCTCGCCGCCCAAAATCTCGCCGAGCCAAAACCTCGCCACCCAAAATCTCGCCGGGCCAAAACCTCGCCGCGAATGAAACTTTTCTTTAAAATTTACCCAATGTGTTTCTTAATATGCAATTCCACATTAGAAATAATAATAATAATAATAAGAAGAAGATGATACAAAACATCGTGTGCGTGGGCTTTCTCGGGTTATTCCCGTTTCCTCCCACTTTCTTTATTCGACCATTTTCTTCATCCTGGTCATCTACGTCTCCTTTAACCTATAGGACATAATCAAGGGACGTCGTAAAAACTCATATATTATTTCATATTTTCATAGATATTATTAGATTTTTGTTAAAATTTTAAGTTTTTGGATGTTCCAAAGTTCACGAAACTAACCTCGTTAGTTGTCATTACTTTCCTTATGCAGACTTACTTTCCCTATAACCAGTTTAAAAACATCCTGTCGCCCTACCTTCACATTGAAATCCTCTAATACAGAAATAGAATTTTCATATGGTATCGCGGGACTTGGTGAAATACCCGTGATACTTCTTCTGAAACAGCGTCTTTTATACCGTCATCCTTATCATCTGTTGGAACATTTACATTTTGGTCAGGCGAGATTTTGGGTATGGCGATATTTTGGGGCGCGAGGTTTTGGCCCCGCGAGATTTTGGCCGGCGAGGTTTTGGGCGGCGAGGTTTTGGCCAGGCGGGGTTTTGGCCCGGCGAGATTTTGTCCCGCGAGGTTTTGTCCCGCGAGGTTTTGGCCTGGCGAGATTTTGGGCCGCGAGGTTTTGGGAGGCGAGGTTTTGGCCAGGCGAGGTTTTGGTCCGCGAGGTTGTCGCCGCGAGGTTTTGTACCCAAACCGCTTAATGTATTCACTATTAAATAATGTTGTCGCCCTTGCCGTCAAATCATTGTTGCCGTCAATCATAATATTGACTTATCCTCACTCGCTGAAGTTTTCAAATAAAAATTAACCACCTCATTAACCTTCAAGCGCATGTACTAAAATACTTTCTTTCTATATGTAGATTGGACACAGACTAACAGCGTATACTGATTGTTAAAAACGCACATAATCATCTGTTTCATTTGTCATTTTTTCTGCTATTTATAGAACTACACTCCTCAAACGCTTGGTAACATATGCAACCCATCTTACCGACTGACAATGAGAAATCCTCTAACAAGGGTAGCTATCCAACTCCTTGACGAGTACCATATTAAAACGTGTATAAGTGGAAGGACATGTTGAAAGGTGGAAACATGCTTACTCCGACGATGAGCAACGTCGTTGAACACGAAGTGTAATGATCGTTCCCGGTAGCCCTTGAAAGTTATGTTCTCTGGTCACACATGCCTTGGATGGGATATGAATCTGATACAATGGAACTTATTTTCCCACGAAGACAAATACTGCAAAGTCAAAATGATAACAGTTGGTGGTGATCTCTGGTACGTCATTGAAACAAGTCGATGTCAAATGGAACACAATAAGCGATCAAACGTACATGTTTAACCGGTGCAGAAAAGGGACAAGCTGAAACCACAACGCAAAAATGGGTTTCTATGATAATAATAATAATAATAATAATAATAATAATAATAATAATAATAATAGTATAAGTAGTAGTAGTAGTAGTAGTTGTTGTTGTTGTTGTTGTTGTTGTTGTTGTTGTATGACTAATATTAATATTAGTAGTATGATGAGTAATAATAATAAGACAACAAACGTATTGTTGGGCCCATTCAGTGACGAAGGACTTTGGTCCATCTTGATTGTCCTCTAGCACTACTATGAAGGGTTTAATATCCTAAACAGCCATACCCCAGCCGGGATTCGAAGCCGGGGTCTTGGAATTGCTGGCTTGACGCCTCAATTTAGACGATTACCAGGTCGGCAAGAAGGACGAAGAGGACGATGAAGACATTATTATTATTATTATTATTATTATTATTATTATTATTATTATTATTATTATTATTATTATTATTAATAATATTAATAATAATAATAATAATAATAATAATAATAATAATAATAATAATAATAATAATAAGTTAGTAGGTGACATTGGGGTTTTAGTTAAGTTGAGAGCTATCTAGAACTTCGTCGGATGTAACCGGAAGTGATTCTAAACGGCAGAAAGAGGTCGAAGAGCTGGCCAAACTATATAGTCGGAGTGATCGTGTGGGTTGAGGCGTGAAGACAGCGATTCCAAAGTCCCGACTTCGAATCCAGGCTGGGGTATGGTTGTGTGCTAAAGGACAATCAAGGGCTTAAGTGCTTCGTTACTGAACAACCCCAACAATATATTTGTTGTTTTCTTATCATCATCATACTACTAATATTAATAATATTAATCATTCTACTACTATTACTAGTAATAATAATAATAATAATAATAATAATAATAATAATAATAATAATAATAATAATAATAATAGAAATCTATTTTTGCGTTGTGATTTCAGCGTGTTCCTCTTCCCCACCGGATAAACATGTTTGTTTGGAACTTACGATCATGTAATGTGTTCCATCTGACATCGATTTGTATCAATGACATACCAGAGACCACAATCATCAACTACTGTTATCATCTTGACTTTGCAACATTTGTCTTCGTGCGAAAACAAGTTCCAATATATCAGATACATATCCTATCCAAGGGATGTATGACCAGAGTACATAACTCTCAAGGGCTATCGGGAACAATCATTATGCTTCCTGTTCGACGACGTTGCGAATCGTCAGAGTAACCATGTTTCCATCTTTCAAGATGTCCTTCCACTTGTGTACGTTTCAATGCGATACTCGTCGAGAAGTTAGATAGCTTCCCTTGTAAGTACACTCCACGACAAAACAGTATAAGACAAGGCAGCATACCGTAACAGTTTGCGTCAACGCAATACAAAATCTATGTTTTAGTTGGCAATAGTGGGCATAGCTGTTATAGTTAATTTCTGATTTTTTTGCTTTGTGTTACGCTCCTCAATTGTTGTAAAGGCTGATCCAGAACAAGGACCAAGAGCGAGAACAGTTTTCGCAATTATGCTTTAGCGATAATGTGCAGCTCCGTCATTTTGGCAGTGATCACGAATTTGCCCGTGCCCTTTTTCTTTCCGAAAACTCTCCAACTATTCTGATTCAGAGTAAATATCACATACTGATCGCACTATCGGTTCTCCAGCAGGTAACACAACCAAATGCTGACCAAAATCAGCGCTGCTTTATTTTGGTGACACAGGAACACAATGGTAATTTTCTACTCATGTAAATGTAGTAAGAAAATTCATACACTTAAAACATTACTTTCGTAAAGGATTAAAGCGAATATCATATAATCTTGCTTTCAACTTGATATAAATATGAAATATACCTCGTAAAGCTTTGTTCATTGCAAAAAAGTACATCTAATACTAGATCTCACTATGAGGTATTACATATTTATGTTTTCCTAGTAAGGTGATGGCATAACACGTTAACAGTGGGACAAACTTTTTTTTTCAGCTTTCTCATATTAAAAAAATATAAGCTTATAATAGAAAGTTGGTGAATACTTTATAGGGACAAACTATGGAGAAAAGTTTGCTAAAGTCAACTCAACGTTTCTGGGAAGAGCTCAATGTGTTTCATTTTATTCGTCCATTCCACGTAATCATTATTGTGCCATTTCAAATAAATAAATAAATAAATAACAGGTACGAGTTAACACACTAACTTTTCTCGTTCCTATTTCTTAAACTAAATTATGTTGTACTGCAGACCCTGGTTCGATTCCCGGCGGGAGGTAATATGGTTTGGATTCCACGTTAATTAGTAGGTCCACGTCTCATATAGCTCGCTGCTGAACGGGACGTTAAACTCGACATCAACTCATGTCCCACTGCAGTATGAGCTCCTTCGTGGCTAAGCGGTAAACGTACGTACCTTTGGCGGCGGAGACCCAATTTCGATTCCCGGTGGAAGCTCATGTGGTTCGTTAATCAGTAAGTCTCGTTTCATATAGCCTCGTTGCTCAAAGGGACGTTAAACTCAAAAAAATCAAATGAATCCACTGCAGTAATTAATGAGAGATTTTCTTGTGAAATACGAACAAAATTCTAAAGCGTTTTCGGAAAATTTCACAGAAAGAAAAATCATCCCCAAAAGTAAACTGCTCCTTGTTGATTTTCCATAAGAAATTTAACTTATACCGTATGTTAGGGTTATTAATGGAATGTGGTATTTTACAAAATTGTTAAATAAAGATCACCCCATGAATAAACTACTACTTGTGGATATTTTCATGGAAGTGATTTATGCAACATTATAACAATAATAATGAAATATTTATTTATCAAATATCAACAAAATCACTCGTCTTGGTTTTGAGAAAGTAGTCTGAAAAATAAAACACATCCGCAAGAGTAAATTACCCCTTGTTATTTTAATCGTAACGAATAATTTACACAATATTATAGGATTATGAATAAAATATTCATTTATGAAATATGAATAAAATGACATGAGTCGTTGTTCAGAAAATTGTCAGAAAGTAAAATAATCCTCAAGAATAAACTACCCGTCGTAGATTCTTTCAGCACAAGTGAGTTATACTATATTGTTAGTTTACTAACGAAATATTAGTTACTTTTGAAATATGAAGAATATTCATGGCTTCTTTATGTTAAAATCGTCCAGAACAGACTCATCCCCAAGAAAACTCAATCCATAGTACACTATTTTCAGGACAAATGAATTATGCCATATTGTTATAATGAAATATTTAATTGATGAAGTATGAACAAAATCACGTGAGTCATTTTTGAGAAAATCTTTCGAAAAAGACACCCCTAAGAATAAATAAACTACCTCTTCTCAATTTTTACACAATAAATTACTTACACCACATGATGGGCTTGTTTATAGAAAAATTTATTTGTGAAACATAAACAAAATCATTTGAGACGTTTTTGAGAAAATCCAAGTTCTTATTTTTACCCTTAAGTAAACTACACTTATTTACATGGGTAGGAAGAAAATTCGGAAAACTCCCCGGAGGAGTAGATAAAACGTTAAGTTTAAAGATTTCTCTCGATACGTTGAACGATATCACCTCTCGATGAGTGTTCAAGACGAAACGGACGGACAGGCGGACAGAAGTTTTAAAATGACGATTTCGGTGTCTATGGGCCATGAAACATGTAAATCCGTTGAAATTTCGAATTCATTTTTTTAAACGATCACCAAACGTTCTTTTCTTCTTTCGTCGCTCGAAGTTAAACAATGATCTACGAAAGGACTAATTAAATATCATAAGGGAGAAAATTTAATCTTGCGAAATTACAAACTTTATACCTAGAAATAATTTGAAGAGGGAACACTCTTAAATTCTTTCTCCAAATGAATCTGCTACGCAAAATTAAAATTCTTCGTCTCACGTTAAGATAAAATCACTCTCACGTAGAAAATTCTAGAGATCATTTTAATTTCAAAGTTATTCTGTGGAAGTAGAGTAATCTTGCATATCTTCATGATTCTTTAATGTTTTTTGAAGTAGTATTACATTCACCAATTAGTTCTTTTAATTTTCCAACTTTCATTGTCCATGCTACGTGAAAATTTAATTTCTGTTCAATGGTGTCTATTTAATGTCTAGAACTACTGAACTTGGACTCTGCTGGAAAATTAAACTCATTATCAGTTGAAAGACGTTGCAAACTTAATGGATTTGTAATTCACACTTCTTGGCATCGACTTGAACTCTGTAACAGACCATCAGTTTATATATATATATATATATATATATATATATATATATATATATATATATATATATATATATATATATATATATATATATATATTCTTCTATGTATTCTGTAAATATCTACTTTGTAGCTACGTACATATTAGAATCTTCAAGCAAATCGTTTCAAGTACGTGTGTTTAAAAAATGTAGGTCTCATGGTTAGGAGGCTATAAATAAAAACAATAGATACGATATGCTAGTTATGCATAGTGTATTTTGCTCCATATACACTACGATTAACAATATATTCCAGTATACTACACAGTGTTAGTTATTATTGGCGACGAAGGATTTAGTGCCACAAAACTCCGTGTTTTTTTTTTTTTTTTATTAAGCATGTAGTTTTGTTGAACTCCATACTGTCTACGAATATTATACGTCTTATATTTGGATAATATTTTAGTTGAACAGAAAATATTTTATTTACTGTTGTCTCATTACTATCATAATGAAAAGCATGATAAGGTGCGTTTCACTAAGTAGCGTTATTCTCGCGTAGCAACAATTTTTAAGTTTACAAACAAATTCATTTTGTCATTATCTCGAATGAGTTCTTACATTTATACATAAGGTTTTGTTCAGCCTGACGAAATCTATCAATTAGGGTAGGCCTATTACTCATCTTTGGGCATTTTTTTCGTTAAAGCTAATAATATTGTAGACTAAATTTAAACACTGATATTTGGATGAAACACGTTTAAATTGCAGCTAAAATATGGACCATAACCAGGTAATTTATGTTATAAATGACAAATAAGGTTCTAATATGTTATTATGTTAAGAATGTTGATTTGTGAATTGTTCAAATGGAAAATAATGTGTTAATAAATATAAGTTGGTGGTCGGTCCAACATGCCAAGCAAGTGTCGCAACTAAAAAGCTTTTCTTGCTCCAGAGTCTTCAGGTTCCCTCTTCATCGTCACGTACGATTTTTCTGTTTTGATACCATCCATCAACTAAAACCTCCTTCGTCCTCTCCCTCTCTTTCCTCCGACCATACTCCCTATCGCACATCCCTTCTGATAGAGGCCCTTCTCAATGTCAACCAGTTGTCTTCCTCTTTTTTAATTACATCTAAAATTTAAAAAAACAGAAAATGGTTAAGTCTTTATCGTTTAGTTCCATTTTAGCGTTGTATTGTACGGTCAGATTACCATTTCATATCCTGAGCATTATACTAACCCGATACTCTCAACAACACTGTCGGTAGTCTATCAAACAAGGATGATATCCATAATTACTCCAATACGAATACATGCAGAAACGATTTTTTGTTGTCCGTACCTTTGAATCAACTGAATGGATCACTTCAATGAACGAACTGGTTTTCTAACTCTCGATTCTCTACATCCTAGACAAAATTGATTTTGATCTATCAAGTAATTTTTTGAGTTTCGGTACCTCCCAGGTGGACACACAGACAAACAGATTAAAAAATATATAAAGACGTTTTATGTAATCCAAACTCGTGGCAACTTCGTAACCACAGCAAAACTTTAAAATAGAAATACAGTAATCAAACCGGGTTGTCATTACGTTCGTTACCCCTCAATCTTATAGATTTCGGTTTAATATATCCTGTACAATTGCCTGGAAAAGCGGATGTCCTATCTCAGAAAGTTTCAGACGAGTGAGACGATTTGCTGTAACTTTGAGAAAAGCACAAACTCATTCAATTACAGAATTTTTTTACTCAAATGGCTGTCTCCATTTTCAATTTATGCACAGAAGAAATTGAATAAATGACTGTACATGAATGAACGTATCTTGTCTGTAAGAAATCTTTTAATCGTTAGCTAGAGTAGGAGCGATTCCGAATGTCTGGTGATATAGGAGTGTGAAGTTGACTCAGTACAAAATTCAGTGAGTAAGATCTTCAGAAATAATAACGTTATATTATTGAAGTTTACCGTCCCTTTTCAGCACCGAGGCTATATGAAACGTAGACTTACAGTGCAAACTTGAGTCTGAACCATCACAGTACGTTTAATGCTCTCCCACCGGGAATCGAACCCAAGATCACATACCCCAAGGGCACACACGCTATCTACTAAACCACTATGGTCAGTTTATATTGAAGTCTACTTCCCACGGAGTTGAGTAAGAGCAATTTTCACTGAAGTCTGTGAGACTATGATTGAATGAAACTAATTCTACCATATTGAACTCCTGTTGTTGAGCGCCAAGTGAAAGCGATGAGACTGCAAAGTGAATTTGTTAATGATTTTATCCACCAAAGTCTCTATCCTAGAACGTTCAACAGACAACACTCAGGAAGTATACGGTTCACTTGTGCGATCGCAAGCTATACTTGCAACAGTTGGATACAACTGCATTAAATAGCATTTTGCGATGTGACTCACAACGGTATATTTAATCCCACTCAAAATACAATTGCAAACCAGTATTATTTTGCATTGCGATTAAAAATAAACTCAACCACACAGCAACTATTTTTTTTTACTTGTGTAAGGAAGATGGTATTAATGAGATGGATAATAATGGTGAAATGACGAAAGTGGGAGGAAACGAGAGAACCCCGTGAAAACCTACAGTAGTAAGGGCGACACTCTGCCTAACTTTGGATTATCCTCAATGAGGGGCCCCAAGGCCAGGGGTCAATGACCTAGGGGTACCTAGGACCACCCCCTCTAAATTTTGGCAGGGGTACCTTGGCCCACCCCCTAAATTTTGGCAGGGGTACATAGGACCACCCCACTTAAATTTTGGAAATTGCCAAATCTAAAAATTTGGTATGGTAGCCTAGGACCATAGTATGTACCTCTATTAGTATTGGGTGTCTATGTCGTTCCCTTTCATGGGTAAAAAATTGCCAAAAAGTCAAATTTCGGGGGTTTTTGACCTAATTTATCCCCTTGGATGAGGTGTTAATACCTTATATAGTTATATGGGCGTATACAGGGGTCCATTACCTTTTCATAAGACATGGGTATATTAATGCACCTTTGAAAAATTTGGGAGGGGTACCTTGGCCCACCCCTTAAATTTTGGAAATTGCCCAATTTAAACATTGGGTATTATAGTACAGGACCCTAACATGTATTATGATAAATTTGGGTGGTCTACCTCGTTCCCTTCTAGGGGTACAAAATTGCCAAAATATAAACGTAAGCAATACGTTGTACCACGTGTTTGGTTTTCGACCTACTTTATCTCCTTGGATGAGGTCCTATTACCTTATATGGTTATATGGTTATGTATAGGGGTCCATTCCCTATCATAAGACATAGGTGCACCCCTTTAAAATTTTGGGAGGGGTACCTTGACCCACCCCTTTAATTTTGGAAATTGCCCAATTTCAACATTTGGTATTATAGTATAGGACACTAATATAGATCACTATAAATTTGGGTGGTCCACCTCGTTCCCTTTTAGGGGTACAAAATTGCCAAAATTTTAGTACAACCACGTGTTTGGTATTTTGTACATTTTATCCCTCTTTGATGAGGTCCTATTACCTTATATGTTCATGTATAGGGGTTCATTATCTATCATAAGACAAAGGTACATTGGTGCACCCCGGGAGGGGTACCTTGGCCCACCCGTTAAATTTTGGAAAATGCTCAATTTAAACATTTGGTATTATAGTACAGGACCTCAATATGTTTCGGTGTTCCTATTGTCAAAATTTTAAGTACAACCACGTGTTCGGTTATTGACTCAATGTATCCTATTTGATAAGGTATGGACGGGTATCCCCTTTCAATTTGGTAGGACCCTTCGGGTGTAGTACAGTCACGTGATCGCCGCGAAAACGATGGTGATAGACCGAAACAGGGAAAACATGAACTTACTTGACTGAGGATTGAAGCAGGGACCTCATACAGTAGAGACAAGCGCTGAGCCATCGTACACGTGTGTTGATTACTATGCAATGGTCCCGAGTTTGATTCTAGGTGTTAGTTTCAGGAAATGTTAACGTCCTCTTGAAACGATGATGAGAAATGAGAAAAACATCATAAACTTACTTGCTTGCGGATTGAAGCAGAGACCTCACACATCAGAAAAAAAAACGCTGAGCCACCATGCCAACTTCAGTGCAAGCAATTTTGCGTATGAAAAGAACATGGGCAGATTATGTTACATTACTACATATTTCTGCTCGTTGTTACGCATAGAAGCTTGTTATTGTGAAATTGCAGAATCTGCTTATACTACATCAGCATTTTTTCTCAGCTGACGGACTTTTAATGCTCAACTTTACATTTATGTCAAAGACAGTTTCGTAACATATCGATGAGTGTTACATTTTTTCAATCAAGTTTAAGGAAAATGAATCACATTTTAGATGTGGTAATTTGAATGTCGTAAGAAACTAACTAGTCAACGGTATGATGTCATGATCAAAATTGCGATACTAGATGTCGTAACGATTGATGTGTAAGGAGAAAAACGTGAATAATGTCACAACCAATCAGATTGCTTCTTACATCACGTTTCGGCTCATGATACATGATGAAAGCTGTGTTTTCATTGGTTCTCCGTGATGTCATTGATTCATTTTCCTCATTTCTGATTGGCTGATAGTGATGTCACTTTATAGTTGAACACGTTTCAGACCTAAATAAAATTCTTAATTTCATTTTTCAAGTCCTACTTCCACAAAGATCGTGAATGAACGAAGGTGTACCTCTAGTGACAGCGTGACTTTACTCCGTTCCTTGAATTTGAGGTAAGTATCAACCGCGTTTCTTAATATCAATTGAGTGCTTTTGAAATGAGCATAACATTGTTATCACTGTTTTTATTTTAGCATCAATTATTTAGCAAATGGAAAAATAACCCTCACTTACTTGACCGGGAATCCCACACATTAGAAGTAAGCGCGAGAAATTTGTTGATTTTGGTTTAGCGTCCCTTCAGTAGTGGGGTGCTAGGAATACAGCTTAATGTTGAATCTGATCGCATACTGGGTGTTGAACCCGGGCCAGAGTTGCGTAACGCTAACCACTTAGCTCAGTTTTTGAAAGTTACCATTAACGTAAACAAAGAAACTACGCACGATTTTGTTCCCTACAACGTGAGACGTGGACTTGCAGTTTAATGTGGGATCTGATCTCCCGCCGAGAAACGAATTCGAGTCTTTCTTGCCTTAGCTCGAGAAAAGCAAGCGCATGAGATTTTGTTTTCGTTTCATGTTCGTCATACGTTTAAAGTTCAGTGTCAGAGGAAAAATGATTCTCTTAACACAGTTAGAAAAACAATTTCATTCATTCTTTTTTTATCACTACAGAAAGTTAGGTCAGTTACATGTTGGTCCCGGGTTTGATTTCCAGTATGACGACAATAAAACGTTTCAGTAGTAGAACTATTTGAGATATGATCGTGTAGTCATTTTGATAACGTAGTGATCTCTGAATTCAATTTTAATTCGTGCTTTTTTTTCGTTTTAGATATTTGTTTTCTTTGCCTATTCCTTTTTTTGCTTACCTTACCTTTTTTCCCTATTTGAATATGGCTACTTCTGGCTTTACTGTCTTGCGAGAAATCAATAGACATTATCGGCGTTTTAATCTTGAAGGACGAATGCTGGAAATTCAAATTAATGCTCCGGCCAGTGGCACCGATATTGTGGAGTGGGTTCAGGCCTCCTTTCAACAGATGTTGGATTATTTATTGGAAAACGTCGACGAATCATCGATGGTTGGATTGTCGATTTTATCCCACGATGAGAAGAACAAGCCATTTTATTTATCTTTCCGGCATGCAAGTAATTTGACACTGGAGACTTTATGGGCATCCTTTGATCGCATCCTTCAAAGTAACGATAGTTTTCTCATGAACGAACCGTTCATTGTCCATTTTCATCATGTGGCTGTGCCCCGTGGATTTGGGAGAATGCGTCGAGGTCTTTTATCAAACGATGAATTATTAAAGTGCAAGAAAGGCATTTTACGTGTAAAAAACACCGACAAGAAATGTTTAGCGTATGCGATTGTGATTGCTATTGGTTTAAAGAAATATAAGGATACGAACAAGAAACTGTACAGACAATATCACAACCAGAGCAAGTGTGTTGTTATTCCAGACGTACATGAACTTTTGTCCAGATCATCAGTGAATTTAGACCATGGGGGATCTGTGGAAGAATTACGACAATTGCAACGCTACTCGACAAATTATAAACTTACCGTATACACCAGTTTTTCAGGAGATGATATTCTGTATGAAGGGCCTGGTGGCGAAGACAAGATTCCAATCAATTTAATGTGCATCAATTCACATTATGACATCATCACGTCATTAACGGCCGTTTTTTCTACCAACTATTACTGTGTTGCATGCCACAAAAAATATGATCATCTTAATAGACACGTTAAGAACTGTTCGGCCATGTGTGAGAAATGTTTGCAGAAACCGCCATGCAGTAAGACCAATACGGAGAAGCAGTGCCTAGAATGCAATCGTGAATTTTATGGTGAAACATGCTATACAAATCATCTAACTGTACCATATCATAAGGGCCTGCCAATATGCAAGATGGTGAAACAGTGTGCCAAATGTCTACGCATTTATTCGTTTGTCCGTACAGGGGAAAGACAACATGATTGTACTGATTATTTTTGTAATGTGTGCCATAAACATGTTACGTCTACCCACCAATGCTACATGAAGCCTGATACGACTCAATTAAAACCTGGAGTTCCATCAGTGTTACATGCCAAGAAAGCTATGATTGTCTTCTATGATATCGAAGCCACACAGGATACTTTCTTCGATGAAGACACGTTCATTCATAAGCCCAATTTACTGGTGGCCCAACAAGTATGTTACAACTATGTTCAAGATGAAGATATACATCATCCGTGTGAAGTTTGTGGACAGCGAGAACATATTTTTCAAGATGATCCGATCAATGCCTTTCTTGCGTATTTACGTCAACCACGACCCAACATCAAACTTATTGTATCTTTGGCACATAACTGTAAGGGATATGATGGTCATTTTATTCTTAAATCTTTAGTGGAAAAACATGAATTGAAACCTACTTTGATCTTGAACGGAGCAAAAATTTTAAGCATGAAAGTGAATCACTTATCGTTTATTGACTCCTTAAATTTCATGCCAATGGCTTTAAGTAAATTATCCAAGGCATTTCATTTACCAGCGACCAAAGGATATTTTCCACACTTTTTTAATACTGCTGCAAATCAAGGGTATGTGGGAAAATTACCGGACATCCATTATTATGGTGCAGATGAAATGAAAGTGGATGAACGAGAAAAATTCATGACATGGTATAACGAACAACAGAACGATACGTTTATTTTCCAAGAAGAATTGGTAAACTATTGTATCCAGGACGTCAACGTACTTCGATTGGCTTGTATATCTTTCATGACCACTTTTGAACAAGAAACTCACGCCAATCCTTTCCTGGAGACTATCACTTTGGCGAGTGCGTGCAATTTAGTATTTCGACGAAATTTCTTAAAACCTAATACTATTAGCATTCTTCCTGCACGAGGATATCGTCACAGAAACAATCAGTCACGGATTGCTTTGCAGTGGCTTGCCTACATGGAGGAAAAAGAGGGTCATTCAATTCAACATGCTGCGAGAGGAAAAGAAGTTTATGTTGCTGGTTTTCATCTGGACGGCTACTACAAAGATCCCGACACTAAAGAGGAACACGTGTATGAATTTGAAGGGTGCAGATTCCATGGATGTCCTCTATGTGTCCCTACAGGCCGTGATCAACCCATTTATGAGAACTCCGAAGAAACAATGAACTATCGCTACGAGAGAACACAGCGTAAAATGAAATTATTACGATCCATGGGATATAAAGTACATGAAATGTGGGAATGTGAATTTCGTCAAGTGTTAAAATCCAATCCAGCATTGGCCTCTTCTTTAAGCACACATCCTTATACTAATAAGACACCATTAAATCCAAGAGACAGCTTCTATGGTGGCCGTGTTAATGCCATTAAATTGTATCACGTCGCAAATGAAAATGAAGGCGAAGAAATAAAATTCTTGGATATCGTTTCCCTGTATCCTTATGTGAATAAATGTGGACGGTATCCAATAGGGCATCCACGAATATATCTACAGGGAGATCCAGAAATGCCCGACATCCAAGATGTCAACGGATTGGTCAAGTTGAAGATTTTGCCTAGCAGAAATGTGTTTCATCCAGTGCTGCCATTTCGCTCAAATAAGAAGTTGTTGTTTCCACTTTGTGCTGCCTGTGCCACAGCATTAAATCAAGATTCTGAATGTACACATTCGGACAGTGAACGAAGTCTAACAGGAACATGGGTGTCCTATGAAATTCAAAAAGCCATTGAACTTGGGTATCAAATCATTGAAATTTACGAAATTTGGGATTACGACATCACCGTATATGATCCAAAAACCAAGACTGGCGGATTATTCAGCGAATACATTAACACATTTTTGAAATCGAAGCTGGAAGCTTCTGGTTGGCCTGCCAATTGCGTCACCGAAGAAGAAAAACAGCAGTATATTCAAGTGGTACAACAACGGGAAGGCATAACTTTAGATGCAGCAAATATAATGACAAATTCAGCACGTCGTAGTCTTGCAAAACTCTGTTTGAATGCCTTCTGGGGACGACTCGCTATAAGAGACAATTTCAGCCAAACGACCATCATTAACGACCCCAAAGAACTGTATCAGAAATTAACTGCTCCAGACATAAAAGTCAACCAAATTTTACCTGTTAACGATTCGTTGTTATACCTTTATTGGCAGTATGAAGATGATGTTCCAGTACAAAATCACAATGCTAATGTTGTCCTTGGAGCATTTACAACGTGTCAAGCTCGTCTGGAACTCTACAAATATTTAGAACTGCTGCAAGAAAGAGTATTATATTTCGATACAGATTCCGTAATATTCACGCAGCGACCATCAGAGCCTACAATAGAACCAGAAGTATTTCTTGGTTCAATGTCAAATGAACTTGAATCAATTGGACCAAAAGCATACATTAAAAAATTCGTGTCTGGTGGCCCAAAACAGTACGCCTTGGAAATCTACAACCCCGACACGAAATCAACCAGTTATGTATGCAAAATTCGTGGGTTTACACTCAAGTATACTGCAAGTCAAAAGTTAAATTTTAATAGTCTGGAGCAAATGATCATAAATCAATCGAGTGAAAAAATCTCCATTAGCACGCCGCACAAAATTTACAGAACCCACGATCATCATCTTGTCACAAAACCTGAAGAAAAGAAGTACAGTTTCAACTATAAAAAACGCCGATTAATACCAGACACATACGAGACATTGCCCTATGGGTATAAAAAAGCCAGAACAGAATAACAGCCATATTTTCCCCTAATCCCACCAACATCACTTCCCAAAGACGGGGCAAAGAATCAACGCAACACGGGACATGCTTCAACGAGGCCACAGCGGAAACAAAACTCAGATGACATCACCTTGCAGAAACCCGTGGAGAAAAAAAAAGGAATTCAGGTACGTCACATTTGCGTTTCTTTTCTCACCTCACTCTCTCGTGATCAGTTAGTTCGATGTTAATAATCTGTTTTTCTTCTTTCACAGGAAACAAAATAAATATTACCATGTATATTCATATGTTTTATTTTCTCTTTACAGAATTTGTACCCGTCACGGACACGTCTTCCTTTGAAGAAAAAAAAATTCTGTATTCTATTTCACATGCTAAAATAAATGTACAAAAACATGATTCTGTGTTTTTATTTCACATCCTAAAATCAAATTCTTTTTCCTGTACTGCGATTTCAATTTCTTTTTTCTGAATCAGTTTACCGATAAAATAAATCAATGTTTTACGAAAAAAAAATCAAACTAAATTTTTGTTTCAAAAAATTTTTAGTGTACGAAAAAAAAACTGATTCAGAAAATTTTTGTGTACGAAAAAAAAATGTTTTCAGAAAAAAATTTTTGTGTACAAAAACAAAATTCTGTTTCAGAAATTTTTTTGTGTGTACAAAACAAAAACTGTTTCAGAAAAATTTTTATGTACAAACAAAATTCTGTTTCAGAAAAAATTTTTATGTACAAACAAAATTCTGTTTCAGAAAATTTTTTGTGTGCAAAACAAAAATCAGTTTTCGTCACGAAACTGCTCCGACTAAATGAATCGATTCATTCTGATAGTGTTGGCAACACTGGAAAAATTTCGGTAAGTATCGCTCAGACCCTGAGTTACAGCGAACACAACTAGATTCGAACCAGCAACCTTACATGTCTGATTCATCTCTAAATACAGCCAACTAAACAATAAGATTATGTGTATACGTCAATGCTTTGCACTGAGTCAACAAGGTTTTCTTCAAGGTCAAAGTTGCACACGAAGTAAAAAAGATGACAACGCAGATCTTCTATCTTTCTATATGAAACATAAACCTAGTATAAACTGCTCGCACTGAAATGTGTAATGTAACATAATCTGCTCGTCTTCTTTTCATACGCGAAACTGTTCGCACTGAATGGAGTACGGCGGCTCAGCGCTTCAATCCACAACGAAGTAAGTTCATGTTTCCTCCTATCATTTTTTCATCATCGTTTCAAGGGGACGTTAAACTCAACATTTCCAAGAATCGAACTCGGGACCATAACATAGTAATCAACAAACTGAACTTCTCAATGGGCCATGGTGACTCAGCTCTTATTTCTGATGTGTGAGATCTCTGCTTCAATCCGCAAGCAAGTAAGTTTATGATGTTTTCTCATTTCTCATCATCGTTTCAAGGGGGCGTTAACATTTCCTGAAACTAGCACCAAGAATCAAACTCGGGACCATTGCATAGTAATCAACACACATGTACGATGGCTCAGCGCTTGTCTCTACTGTATGAGGTCCCTGCTTCAATCCTCAGTCAAGTAAGTTCATGTTTTCCCTGTTTCGGTCTATCACCATCGTTTTCGCGGCGATCACGTGACTGTACTACACCCGAAGGGTCCTACCAAATTGAAAGGGGATACCCGTCCATACCTTATCAAATAGGATACATTGAGTCAATAACCGAACACGTGGTTGTACTTAAAATTTTGACAATAGGAACACCGAAACATATTGAGGTCCTGTACTATAATACCAAATGTTTAAATTGAGCATTTTCCAAAATTTAACGGGTGGGCCAAGGTACCCCTCCCGGGGTGCACCAATGTACCTTTGTCTTATGATAGATAATGAACCCCTATACATGACCATATAAGGTAATAGGACCTCATCAAAGGGGGATAAAATGTACAAAATACCAAACACGTGGTTGTACTAAAATTTTGGCAATTTTGTACCCCTAAAAGGGAACGAGGTGGACCACCCAAATTTATAGTGATCTATATTAGTGTCCTATACTATAATACCAAATGTTGAAATTGGGCAATTTCCAAAATTAAAGGGGTGGGTCAAGGTACCCCTCCCAAAATTTTAAAGGGGTGCACCTATGTCTTATGATAGGGAATGGACCCCTATACATAACCATATAACCATATAAGGTAATAGGACCTCATCCAAGGAGATAAAGTAGGTCGAAAACCAAACACGTGGTACAACGTATTGCTTACGTTTATATTTTGGCAATTTTGTACCCCTAGAAGGGAACGAGGTAGACCACCCAAATTTATCATAATACATGTTAGGGTCCTGTACTATAATACCCAATGTTTAAATTGGGCAATTTCCAAAATTTAAGGGGTGGGCCAAGGTACCCCTCCCAAATTTTTCAAGGGTGCATTAATATACCCATGTCTTATGAAAAGGTAATGGACCCCTGTATACGCCCATATAACTATATAAGGTATTAACACCTCATCCAAGGGGATAAATTAGGTCAAAAACCCCCGAAATTTGACTTTTTGGCAATTTTTTACCCATGAAAGGGAACGACATAGACACCCAATACTAATAGAGGTACATACTATGGTCCTAGGCTACCATACCAAATTTTTAGATTTGGCAATTTCCAAAATTTAAGTGGGGTGGTCCTATGTACCCCTGCCAAAATTTAGGGGGTGGGCCAAGGTACCCCTGCCAAAATTTAGAGGGGGTGGTCCTAGGTACCCCTAGGTCATTGACCCCTGGCCTTGGGGCCCCTCATTGAGGATAATCCAAAGTTAGGCAGAGTGTCGCCCTTACTACTCCTACGTACCCGGTGCTTGTCCACCTCAAAGCCCACTTAGCAGGAGCTGGGATCAAACCAAGGACACCACGCTCTTAACTGAACCAACGTTCGACCGTTCCTCTTAGTACTGTAGCTACGTGAGGACTTGGACCTACAACTGAACGTGGAATCCGAATCACAAGACCTCCCACCGAGAACCGAACACACGTATCATGCGCCAAAGTCATGTGTTACTCAGCGTGTATCCCTGTTCCACGATAAACTAGTGTAAACTTTATCCGATTTTAAATAAACTTGACTTATGCTATCTTGAGGTAGGAAGTAAGGTTTTGCTTAATGCTGAAATTCATTAAGAACACCGAAGTAAAAGGAGTGGAAGTCAACTCAGTGGAAAGTTTGCATGTATACATTATATGATAATAAAACAATTTTTCATGACAATTTTCGCTACAAACATTTGTTTTTGATTAGGTTTTACAATAATTCTACTGCTTAAGCTAAAAGAATAAAGAGTTAATTAATATCACCCTAAAATGTTTTACAGTAAATTTCGCACGAAAATCTTCCTAGAATATAGTACTTTGTGTTTTCTTTTAGATTCAAGAATTATTCATATGGTTTCGATAAAGTGTAGAAACAAAAACTATCAGTAAAATCAAATTTATTACATTGGATGGAGTTGGATTGGATCTGAATTTAGTGTCCATATCAGCCGTGAGGCTATATGAGACGTGGGTTTACAGCTTAACGTAGGATGTAAACCACATGACCTCCCGCCGGGAAACTAAAATTTATGAACAAGTTAATTTAATATTATATAGTTAATAGAACATCATATACCTTTTATTTAAAATGTAAAGAAAATGACAAACTGTTACTAAATACATATAAACAAGCATTATTTATTATTCATTGAATATTCTTATTTACTCCAACAATAGCAGCTAGTTTTCAAGACAACCTAAAGAATTTCGACAATAAAATTTAATTTAAACAGGAAGAATTCATACCGAAGTCTTCTACGGATTATGTGTAAGTACTTTCAGTTTATGACATATTAAAATATTCAATATTTACTAAAAAAGACAACTATTTACTGAATATTATGCATAGTTATCTTTCATGATAGTTTAATTGTATCTAGTATATGCATTATATGAAAAGTGATCATATTTATTTAGAATGATTACAAATCACAGTCTGTTGATTTCAAAATGAAAAGCTTACTGTTATGTTTATTAATGAATTGATAATCTCTAGCAGTGATGATTTCAGGGGTGAACTGGAAACCACCCGACAGAGCTAGAAAATTGCCACGGGACATTTCACCGCTTATATTGAACATTGATTGCTAGCATTTTCTCAGTACTAATTTTAACATCCGTTCATTAAAAGCCCCCGGCGAAAATCGGAAATTATCACTGATCCCTAGCAGCACAGATAGTAAGCCCAACAAATAGAATAGTCAACTGCCAACGTTGACCCTACCGCTTTGACGAATATTTGCCAACGTAACCCTAAGGAAAGAAGAAGAACGGTGGTTGAGCTGATCTGTATACATTTAAGCTTTGTTTGGTTATCGTGTTTTTAACTTTTAATTGTAATTAATACCTAACTTTCAACTGTGCCAATAACATAGGAATTTACTTACATAGAAACTACCAATTGCGCTGTTAGGGATCAACTAGGATCACTGTGACTTCTCCATTTAAATTATTACAAGAATTCGAAATAAGGTATCGATAAAATAATATTAAATTACATAGAATATATAAGAAATTCACATTTAATTCCTGCAAAATAATACAGAGCATCATCGAATATTATGACACTCTTGCCACAAAATTAGGACTTTTGATGCACTACTGATCAATGCTAATGTTTTGATTTGGAGATACAGAACAAAAATAGCACATCTTAAGAACCTATACAAATTCAATCATTAAAAGTTTCCATATGTTGTTCTTTCTCACTAATTTAATAATTTCGGAGCAACAGTGGCTCTTTTAATCTCTACACTATTTACTATTATCTTCTTTTATCTTCTACAGACCCTACCATTATACCTCTAATAAATCAAGTTATTCTTAAATAATGCTCTAACCAGTTTTTTGTCCTCTTTTCTTTCTTTTAGCTAACTCTAGAATTACTCTTCTTCACGCAATAATTACTTATTTCTCATTAACTTATTATTTCGCCCAGTTAATTTTCATTTTTTTTTCATATGCACACTTCAATTGCTTCTACTCATTTGTCATCGCTGCTTTGTAGTCTCTAACTTCTCACTTCATACCGTACAATACCCAGAGTATACACTGACTTGCCAAAAAAATATTACCATGTGTACTTTTTGAGCGAAGAGGTACAGCAGAACCACTCGCCAAATGTGAAACGGATCTTACTCAATCAGTCAGTATGATGCTTGTGCGTAGGAAGGGGAAGACAGAATTTAATAAGAGCCAGATTGTGATGGGTAGAAGGCTAGAAAGGAACATCTCGGAGACAGCGCGAGGTGTTCGCGAGGTGTCGTGGTTAGTGTCTTCCAAAGCTGGGAAAAGGAAGGTGAAACCAATACCAAATCACAAGACATGGGGTGGGCAAACCTCATTTTAAAGATGTCGACATCGTAGACTGGCGAGATGGATAAAAGAGGATCGGCATAAACAGTGGCACAATTGACGACAAACTAATAACGAATAAAGCATGAGTGTGTCTAAACACACAGGTCACCGTACGCTGTTAGAAATGGGGTTTGTCAGTCGATGTTCCACACAAGTACTAATATTAAGTGCACTGCATCATCGACAAAGATTGGAATGAGAACATGAACACTGTCATTGGACCGTGAAGCAATGGTACAGCATTGCATAGTTCCATAAATCACGATACTACCTTCATCACGTCAATGGTCGGATCAGAATCCAAAAGAACAGCTGCTCGAGACGCGTATGGTAGAATGACGACAAGCGGTAGTTGGCTCATTAATATTTGGAAGATTCATATGATCATCTACGGGGCCGGTAGTGCGTGTAGAGTGCAACATGAATGCTGCTAACTATCGACAGCTTATTGCTGATAATGTGCACATATTTGTGTCAATCATATTTCCAGCTGGGAATAGTTTCCTTCAGTACGACAGCGCTCCTTGTCACAGGATTGTGCTACAGTGATTCGAAGAGCACAGTGCTCAATTTTAATTGTTGCAATTGCCCCCAAACTCATCCGATCTTAACCCAACTGAACACCTTTAGGATGTCATTGAACGTCAGATCCACTTTACTGAAAATGTGCGAATTTTGTGTGCAGATTTTGAGCGTCATGCTTCAAGCCCAGATCCAATTGCTTCTATGCCAAATCGCATTGCTCCTGTGCTGCGAACCAAAGTGGGATATTAGTTGGGTGGTCATAATGTTCTGGCTGGTCAGTGTTTGCAACAAGTTATTTTTCTAAAATGAATACTAAGGTTTAAAATGATTACCGTTAAGTTTAGACTCTGTACATGCAGCTTAATATTTTATATTTACCAGTGGCGGCCTTTACATAGACAGAACCAGATAACTCCCTTGGGCCCCGTGCTTCAGAGCACTACTCTTACTTTCTCAAAACATTAATGGACAACAGGTTGTGCGTCATTCAATAATATTCTGAAGTTTTATAAAATCCCAGAATAGTCTACAGTTCCACAATTATCTTATCTGCAGAACACAAACACAAGCACCATTAATACAAGTATACTCATTATTTTCTCTACCTACAGGATCACTGTATTACTGAATCAAATTGTTCTTTAATTTATTCTGTAGTATTCCTATGTAGTTTGGATAGGAATGTAAAACTGAAATCGTACTTGTATTTTCTCATCAAGCGCGCCTGTTTGCGCAAGCGACGCCTAATGCAACGGTATAACATCGTAAACTATACAGTTGACCTTCCAATACTACAATAGTTCAGTTTTTTTTTTTTGGGGGGGGGGATTTTTTCAAATCTCGTTCGCAAGCATAAAAGTTGGCTCGAAATTATTTTGTTAGCTGCTAGGTGTAAGTACCCATCATTCTCGGGTCTTCATTCAGAAGCTGCATAAAAACAGTTAGCATTCATCATTGCCGTCTCTTAATTCAAAATATTGACTAAAAGAGAGTCAGTTAGATAATCAGAAAGAGCGGCGTTGCAAATTCGGTAAGTCAAATTATCTATATACAAGTATAAGTATCGTAAAATATCGTATTTTTATTAAAATATCTTGGGAAACGCCTGTAATGATTTTTTTTAAATACTTGCCTCAGCTTTCTGCTAGTATTTCAATACACTAGTCTTATGTAATAGATAATTCTCAAAGGAAGAAAATAAAATAATTCCCGTTCTCAGCATTCAGAGACACATCATAAATCTCACTAAGACGCAAAAATAATTGTTTTTATACACCTATCAGTATTCTTATGTATTCAGTGTATTCTTATGTACTGTGATATAAAACTAGAGAATGATTTAAAAAAATCTATTGGCCATGTCAAAATTTACCCTTTTCCGTATTGCTATGAGAAATCTATAGATCTACAGAAAAAAAACTGAAAACGTCGATAAAAAAAAGTTGGTAGTATCCTGATAGTTGTTAATCCACGAGGGAAGTCCCTATGAAAGCATTCAACTCCATATTAAAGTTATTTGCTTGTTTGCCAACACCGCATTCATAACATACCGTACAAGTTGAACGGTCTGAGTATTGCTTGTTGTGTTTACCAAGAAAGTGATTAGCAGAATATGACGTAACAAAGCAGAAACCTTGATATCATTGGTCTAAGCCAATCAAGTCATTTGTCAAGAAAGTTTCAGACCAAAACAATACTTTCTATGTGTACTGCATACGTGATTATTCTAATGTTCTGTAAATTAAGAATTTATTTTAGTTAGAACTGATTTAAAATTATCGATGAAAAACAACAAGTTTTAAGTAGATCAAGGGTGCCAATCCCGGGGCTGCTCCGATGCTCGAGCATTCCCCTAGACATTTTGTGAGGGTGGTCAGCACTCACACGAAAAGAGTAACTAACTAACTAACTCTATGGCCTGTGGAACCCGGAGGTTCAGTGTCGCGTTCACAAAAGCTCTCCACTGACTTCTATCCTTAGCTAATTGCATCCAGTTTCTACTTTGTATTCCTATCTCTGCAAGATCCATCCTAATATTATCCTCCCATCTGCGCCTAGGTCTTCCTAATGGCCGTTTTCCTATGGGTCTACCAGTCAAGACTTTGAAAGCGTTTCTACTTTCTTCCATTCTAGCTACATGACCTGCCCACGTAAGCCTCCTAGACTTGACGACCCTAACAATGTTGGGTAAACCGTATAAACTATGTAGTTCCTCGTTATGAAGCTTCCGCCATTCCCCATTCTCGTTCCTCTTGGGTCCGAATATTCTTCTCAGGATCCTGTTCTCAAATACTTTCAGTCTATGTTCTTCCCTCAGAGTAAGCGACCATGTTTCGCAACCATACAGAACAACAGGTATGATTATCGTTTTATATATTTTAAGCTTCCAATTCCTCGACAGAATTCGCGACGGCAAGAGATTTTGAACCGAATAGTAACACGAATTCCCTGCTTTTAGTCGACATTTAATTTCTTCGTGAATATGATTTTCGGATGTTAATATTGATCCTAAATATTTGAAAGTATCCACTTTATCAAAAGTATTATTTAATATTTTAACGCCTCCACAATTTGCCGTATTACGGTCCCGACGCATTTCCATGTATTTAGTTTTCTCTGCATTTACTTCTAAACCCATGTCCCTGCAAGCGTTTAATAAGATCTCAGCATTTATTTCTACTGTTCTCCTATCATCCCCTATTAAATTTACATCATCAGCATATGCCATAACCTGGTGAATGCCGTTCAACTCTAGGCCTTGGTTGCTATCTTTGATTTTCCTTATGGCGTATTCCAGCACCAAGTTAAATAGTAATGGCGACAACGCATCTCCTTGTTTCAGGCCATTTTCGACGTGGAAGCTCGTGGACAAAAATTTTCCTACCCGGACTTTACTTTGGGATTCACTTAAACATATCTTAATTAATCTAATTAGCTTTCTCGGTATTCCAAGTTCTGTAAGAACGTTGTATAATGTTTCTCTCCTAACCGAGTCGTACGCCTTTCTAAAATCAATAAATAGTTGATGTACCGGGGTATTGTATTCCCACTTCTTTTCGAGTATTTGGTGAATGGTAAATATTTGGTCGATAGTTGATCGATTTCGTCTAAATCCGCACTGATAATCTCCAATAATTTCATCTGCGTATGGGGTCAATCTTGCTAACAGAATATTTGAAAGGATTTTATAGGATGTTGACAGAAGAGAAATGCCTCGATAATTATTACAGTCAGTTTTGTCGCCTTTCTTGTGAATTGGAACAATGATTGACTCTTTCCACTCTTGTGGCAATTCTTCCTTGTTCCAGATAAGGAGAATGAGTTTGTGTATCTTGTTCCACAATTTTTCGCCTCCAGCTAAAATTAACTCAGCCGGAATTTCATCTACACCCGGAGATTTGTGTTTCTTTAATTTCTTTATAGCGGCTTCCACTTCTATTCGATTGGGTTCTGGAATATACGGTTGTGCGGTGTGTATTTCCTTTTCTCCACGCACATTAGTTTTTGGCTGCGTGTTCAGCAAATCGTTAAAGAAATCTTTCCATCTTTTAAGAGGCTATCCGTATCAGTGAGAACTGTTCCGCCAGATTTCTTTAAAATATAAGCACGAGGTTGATAGCCTTTCTTAAATTCGCTGATCCCCTACACAAAAAGAGTAGAAAAACAAAAAAGAAAAAACAAGGAGAAACGAAAAGGAAAGTAATGAAAAAGTAGGAAAATTCAAACATTTCTCCAAATTTCTTAAATTATAGTAGGGCTTGGTATTTTCATACAACGGTAATGGTATGGATATAAAGTTTGGGCAGACTTTACCAGGAATGAAAGCATATGTAACTCCGTGATTGTCGCGCTGTGGAGTTTTTAAGTGACAAATTGAACGAACATTTCTCCGTTCTGCTTTCAACTAAAACTTTTCACACTTCTTATAGCTAACAAAAAAATTGATGTTCACAATAGCGTGACGAGAACTCAGATGCGGAGGTTTATCATCTTACAACCTCCCTGGTTACGCCGCCACAGTCTCAAGAATATATATATATTTTCTACTGTGAAAAAAGGAAAACAAAAAAATCCATTGAGAGCGATTTTCAAAATTTTCTGAGGAAAGAGCACCCACTACCCTGTATGCTATTCCATTCCCCGAGATTCCCGGTGTGAACTTTAAAGTATCCCTACTGATTTTCAAAACTCGGTGCTCTTTGTGTGGACGTAAAGAAAATTCGTTTTTACGGCTTACAAGTATTTCGGTCTGAAGCTGAAGTATGCCTAGTCCGGTGAACAATGTTGCCAAATATCTCGAACAAATCACAAACTTATTTATATTCCATCACACTACTTTCCAACTTTCTATATTTCATCACAACTTTTAACAGTATTTTCCAACTACAGGATGGAGCACGAAGTATCGTAACATTTGTTTTGTTCATTACACATGTATTTATCACCAAAATATTACAAAATTAGTGCAGAATTAATTGTATGAGCATGGAAATTTACTTCAGTGTAGTATGTGTTCAATGAAATCACAATTTTGTTCACAATCTCTTGCAAACAAACCTTTACATTTCTCACAACCTTCCTGCCCAAGTCTTCTGAGATTAGACGACAGAACTGCATATGAGAACCCTGAATTGAGCTGCACTTGCAGGCTCTCTTGCGAAGACATATCTTTTAAGTAGGCCCTCAAGAATAAATCACATGGATTGATGTCAAGGCTATGCGGGTCCACTGTTTTCCACCATGTTGACGCTCAGGAAATCGATGTCACATTACCCGCTCATCAAACATGTCACACAGGTAATCAAGAACAACATTTGCAGTATGTGGGGGACTGCGTCTTGCATGAATCATTGAGTTTGTAATGGAAGACCTGTTGCCAAGAAAATGGAATAAATCTGTTTTACAACATGTCCTTATATTGATCTTTGTTTACCGTCGCATCAAAGAAAAATGGTCCGATGATTCCATGGGATGAAATTGCTGCCCATACAATGACCTTTTCTCCATAATTTCCCTTTCTTGCGGAATGTGAGGATGTTCACTTGCCCAGAAATGAACATTTTGCTTATTTACTACATCATTTAAATGAAAATACGCCTCGTCAGTAAACCACATGTGCAGAACGTGATCCTCTTGCACTAACCATGAGGCGAAGCGATGACTTCGTTGCTTGTCCTCTGCTGTTAATTTATGGACAACTGTTATCTTGCAAGACATTTCAAGATCAGAATGTAAAATCCTTTGTATGAACCGACAAAATATTTCTAACTCAGCAGCCATCCTTCTTGTTGATTTGCTAGGACTTCGTGTAGAAGCAACGCGAACTGCTTCAATGTTTTCAGGGGTACCGACACTTGGTTTGCGTCATTGACTCTTCACCACAGAGTCAGCTGTTTTAAATGACGATACAATGTCTAAATAGCCTGTTTACATGAAGTCCATTTTGAACGAAAAGAATGCCGATCCTCAGGAGCCAGGGAGCACGGGATCACCAATGCACATATGCGCCCCCAAGCATTTTTATAAATATGTATTTTTATTGTTATTTGTACTTTTATGAATATACAATATCTGTTATAATTTGAATTCAATTTGTCTTAAAATTCTCATATGTGCCTTCTTAGACACTTGTCTGCAACAAACATACATCTGGATGTAACCTCCCTCCCTCCCCCGAAGTTACAGAGAAATTGGCGCCCTTGACGAAAGTGTGTACGAAAACATATGTCTCTCTACAAAACTCCTCGTTCCCGTTAAAAAAAAAACGTAAACTTTCACCTGCTCAACACTCAATCTGGCCTTATACGCCACCTTGAAAACTATGTATGGTGCCAAGTAAATAATCGATACTAACTTCTCGTGACATCTACCGGATTTTCCATAAACCAGTGTATACGAATACGAGTCTTCAACATTCCACCTATAATATTACATGTATAATGAACAAAACAAACGTTATGCCATGTCGTGTGCCACCCTGTAGCTACTGTCTGATCTCACTCTAATTGTCTTACCAGTCCTATATTCTACCGAATATCTTTGTATTCAGATGGCACATCAAGATAAATATGTCTCTTATCAAAGATATCAGATCAGGGTGTGATTTGTGACTGAATGGAATTACCACCAATTATTTTTCCATACCACATTTAAACTTTATATACTCAATAACGAAATATACAAAACACAAAGAATGGTAATTCATATTACATCCAATATCCTACTATATAATTTTAAAGTCTGTGATTTTTAAGTAAGCAGTACTGCCAGCCCAACATAAATTTGTATTTTTTCAAATCGCTCTACGTTAGATTGTTGCAAATTTCGAGTTACACGTATAAAGACAGCATACAATATCACACTTATTGTGCAGTGTTGCAAACTTAGGGCACCACAATAACAGACCTCAAAAAACAACTAAATTTTGGAGGATTTTACAACAATAACAACGCAAGTCAGATGGACGGGGTAAACCACATCCAAAGCTCCTGAATGTCGACTACTACGGTCATCATATGACGTATTTCGAACACGTATAAACGAAGTTATAAGTAATTAAAAATGTGGCTTTTCTCAAAGGTCTTCATTTCTAAATGTCTTCAAAGTTTCATTTCTAAAAGTGTTCAAAGTATCACATCGAATTCCATACATGGTTTTCAATGAAGATCATAGTGCCATTTACAGCAATTTGATATCTCAAACCATTTGGAATATATGAAAAGTTCTAAATATTTGATATATTGCTTAAAAGAGCGTATTTGTGAGGAGGTTTTAAAACAAATTTTCATTTACATTGCTTCTATAATATTACATCAATAGTTCGACCTAGGTAGGGAGGTATAATTACAATAAGTACTCGAGATTACATAAGTTTAACCAGTGCTCAAAACTTGAACAATTTTCAGCATATCTCCAGAACGGTCTGAAATATCCAATTGCCGTTAACGGCCTTATGATCTTCACACCTACTGAAAATCATCTGTGTAATTGGGAGATGCACTACTTTAAGCAGGTATTTCAAATTAAAGACTTTTGAAGGAAGTCAAATTTTCAATTCCTTCTAACCATCTTCGTATTCATTCCAAATCAATCATATCATGATGTAGCGCCCCAGAGGGCCCTAATCTCTAGAAAGGCATAGCTAAGTTTAACGCTCAGCACTATCGCACTGAGTTAATAACAAAAGGGGGGTCGCTACCTGTGTGCTAAGAGGAACACAGGAATCTTGAGAAAGAAAAACTAATGGTAATGAAAACGAAATTAAAAGAAAGCAGCAACTAACGTATCCGACCTAAGCGAAGCTACTCCTCACGTACTCTACGAGTAAATAGGAAGCAACCCTTTTCTTGTGTTCGGAAACTCTTACATTGGTACTTAGACAGTAACTCTGAAAATAAATCAACAACCGTGTAAACATTCACTAGGATCAAGTTAGCTAAATACCAACAACTAAAATACTGTGAATTAAACTTTTATTATTATACTATCAAATACTAAATGTATCAATAGATATTTGAGCATTACAATTCAGGTTGGACAAAAAAAGAAAAAGAAGAAAATAAAAAAATATTTCTTATTAATGCTGTGTCATTGTGAATCGCAAAGTAATGACATTCTTACAGTAAACATAAAATACAGAATACACAACAATAATCAACAATTACGTTACCAAAGACATTGCGATATAGAATGTATACATTTAAACAAACATGCATACGCTTCCATAAAAACCTCGACCAGTCGGGTGCACAAGACATATATTAAATGGACTAATCAAATACACGTTTAGTGACAGATAAACTTGGCTTGCATCTAATAAGAAATGAAAGTCATCATGTTGTAAGAACAATATAAATTACTCGCAAATACGGAAATTAGAATCTGGAGAAATATGGGAAGTAGTTGGCAGATTTTATCGACTCACAAACATTATTAACTTGCGACAAGAGAGACCCATGTAGTCAATACAATAAAACGTTGCCTGAACAACATAAAAATGCAGTGGGGATACCTTACTATGAAACGGGAAAGAAAGAATTAGAGAGAGATCAATAAGAATTTCAACAACAACATTAGTTCGCCAAAGGAACGGACGTAACGAGACTTAAGTAGAGAAGTACAGCACTAACTTGTGCTAGATGCACTTCTGGTGCAAACTTTAAATAGCTGAAACAACTGGATATTTTTATATTGGCCTCGAATAAACATAACCGCGTGAGCTCAGAACTTCATATCTATCAGCCTGGTAATGCCTTTCGACCTGCCATTATTATACTGCTTTCTCACTTATGTGCAGCAATAACTTACCTGCACTGGCGGTGCATAAATATATGAACCTAAGAATATGCCACATGTGATGCATAACAATTCACTAAAGAAACACGTTGCGGAACTATATCAGCCTCCGTGCGAAGCGGAGAAACACATTAATATGCCCACTGCGAAGGTAGGCCCACTTAAGCAAAACTTGCTTATTCGTGACACTTTACTTGATAATAACGAATATCTCGCTATTTCATTTTACATCAAACACACATACAATAAGGCACCACGAATGAACACTTCACTGATAACTTGAACCCCAAAGAAAATGAATGCAGAAGCCAATAAATGCACTCGGAGAACTTATTCACTTGATTTACATATATTGTACTGGTTAATGACAAAAACAGGACAAAGCATTCTCCATTCATCATAGGATATGCAACCATCACTCTCCTGGCGAATATTATTCCCCTTATAGGAGGTACAGGCAGGGCGGAGCTAAGCTGAAAGCTCCAGCTAGACTATATTGGACAGTACATTCCGGTCCTAGTAAAGTTACCTCTCTCCAGCATGATTGTTAATGCTTCCGGGTCCATCTCAAATACCAACCACTGATGTTTGATTATAGCTATCGACAAATAAGAAATGAGAGTAGAAATAAGCACTGGATACTGAACATGATAACCAACCAGCCAAACAAATTAGGCGATTACACATGCACGCCTACAGCTTCATTTTAACTTTGATTGTATAGCAGTATAAAAGAACCCATGTACTCCGTGTAGTTATGCAAGGCTGTTCACTCCAAATAAACACTTCCATAATTTCACTGTAGGAGCACATACAGTAGCAATCAATACAACTTAGAGAGGAAAGTGCATGAATAACGTGGCATGCTTGCCGTTGTGAAATCACTAGAAAATAGGTACTTTGAAGTACGACCTAATGTGCATTGGCAAAAACTGTGAACAACTGAGTTTCTTGAAGACTTTTACAAGTGAAAATGCGTCAGATGACATGACTCCTGAATTCTTTTGGATTGGACGTGTCGCAGGTCGGAGGGGCTCCGGCTTAAACTTAACTGCTCATACTTGGATTGCTGTTCTTGCTAGGAAAATACCACATTCTAACCTTTCGTACAGATGATGAAGAATATTTGGAAAGACCCTCAAGCACTTGAGAATATTATTTGCTTCACAAGTCACTGCTGAGGATTACAAATAGATTGCCTGAAATAGTCAAGTCACATGGTCTAACAAAGGACAGTAACGAGCTCTTATCTTTTCGTTATTTCTGCTAAAGCAACACTACTTACAGACAAATGTCCAACGCAAAATCATATTTTCACTTAAGAGAACTTTAAACTCCAGTAGACAGTCCGATGGACCACTATTCCACAACTTTACCATGATAAAACACGGAGATTGTTAATTGTGAACCATGATATCGCCATGTTCGTGGGTGAGTACCCAGAATTCCTATCGCGAGCGCGCGAACACGATGCCTTTCAGTGTTGCAAAATCTTATTATTTCAAAGTTCTACATATTAAAAATTAAAGAATATTTATAAAACTTACAGAAATACAATAGGGGCGTTACAATGACCATAGTATTACACTCTAAAACACTCTGGATGTGCATTTCCACGCCTATCTAATTCGCACTATTACTGCTGTAGAGGCAACCAACCTTTGGATAAATGTGATATTGTAGTGTCCTTATTTTCCAACACAGAAAATTAAATGTGCTTTTTGTTTAACTTGCAAAATTCAAACCCGACGTTCTCATTTGAAAAAAATGTAACTTAATGTTGGGTTGGAAAACTGCTAAACTAGTGATATCACACAGTGGTATCATACGAGAAAAACGCTCCCTTCCGATATTGCATGATGCAAAATTTCAGTATTCTTTGTCCATTAGTTCAAAAGTTACAAGGACATACCAAGATGAATGGTCAACCTTGTATATCGTTGTCCTCGATGAAGCTCGTAATAAGAGGTTTCAAACGCGCCGAGTTACACAAAATAATGAATACTTGTGCATAAAGCTTCAAAATAGCCGATTTTGTTGAAATGTAAATTAGTCAGTTCCAAGGGGAAAACTAGAACTGCCAGTCTGCAAATAAATAAGCTTGTTTCTCTACTGTTTCACATCAAAGTTGACAATATTGAAACTATTTCTTACAGTAACAAAGATACTTCGTTGTGGAGACCATTCGCATCTACAAGACGCTTTGTTCAAATACAAAGAAAGAAACGAGAAGAGATTACGAACTTCCACTACACTGTCCAAAATTGTTCGACCAAATACATTTACAGACCGCTAAGAGAAAGAATATGTTTTCTCTTCACCTGTTCCTAACTATTAATGTTCTCTACTTAAGTAATAGGAAAATGATAACCCATTAACCAAACACAAGAGAAACTACTGTTCTGTACTTAATGCACTGACGACGATATAATGTTAAAGAAACACAAGATAAAGTTATGTTCTCTACTTACTGGACTGGCAACAATAAATTATTAAACAACAAACAGATAAAACGACCTTCCATATTTAACGAACTGGCAACGATAAAATTGATAGCAACCAGAAGATAAAACGATCTTCCCTATTCAATGTTATGGCAACGATAAAATTGATAGCAACCAGAAGATAAAACGATCTTCCCTATTCAATGTTATGGCAACGATAAAATTGATAGCAACCAGAAGATAAAACGATCTTCCCTATTCAATATTATGGCAACGATAAAATTGATACCAACAAGGAGATAAAACGATCTTCCCTATTCAATATTATGGCAATGATAAAATTGATACCAACAAGGAGATAAAACGATCTTCCCTATTCAATATTATGGCAACGATAAAATTGATAGCAACAAGGAGATAAAACGATCTTCCCTATTCAATGTTATGGCAACGATAAAATTGATAGCAACCAGAAGATAAAACGATCTTCCCTATTCTATGTTATGGCAACGATAAAATTGATAGCAACCAGAAGATAAAACGATCTTCCCTATTCTATGTTATGGCAGCGATAAAATTGATAGCAACCAGAAGATAAAACGATCTTCCCTATTCAATGTTATGGCAACGATAAAATTGATAGCAACAAGGAGATAAAACGATCTTCCCTATTCAATGTTATGGCAACGATAAAATTGATAGCAACAAGGAGATAAAACGATCTTCCCTATTCAATGTTATGGCAACGATAAAATTGATAGCAACAAGGAGATAAAACGATCTTCCCTATTCAATGTTATGGCAACGATAAAATTGATAGCAACAAGGAGATAAAACGATCTTCCCTATTCAATGTTATGGCAACGATAAAACTGATAGCAACAAGGAGATAAAACGATCTTCCCTATTCAATGTTATGGCAACGATAAAACTGATAGCAACCAGAAGATAAAACGATCTTCCCTATTCAATGTTATGGCAACGATAAAACTGATAGCAACCAGAAGATAAAACGATCTTCCCTATTCAATGTTATGGCAACGATAAAAATGATAGCAACCAGAAGATAAAACGATCTTCCCTATTCAATGTTATGGCAACGATAAAATTGATAGCAACCAGAAGATAAAACGATCTTCCCTATTCAATGTTATGGCAACGATAAAAATGATAGCAACCAGCAGATCAAACGATCTTCCCTATTCAATATTATGGCAACGATAAAAATGATAGCAACCAGCAGATCAAACGATCTTCCCTATTCAATATTATGGCAACGATAAAAATGATAGCAACCAGAAGATAAAACGATCTTCCCTATTCAATGTTATAGCAACGATAAAAATGATAGCAACCAGAAGATAAAACGATCTTCCCTATTCAATGTTATGGCAACGATAAAAATGATAGCAACCAGAAGATAAAACGATCTTTTCTATTCAATGTTATGGCAACGATAAAAATGATAGCAACCAGAAGATAAAACGATCTTTTCTATTCAATGTTATGGCAACGATAAAAATGATAGCAACCAGAAGATAAAACGATCTTTTCTATTCAATGTTATGGCAACGATAAAATTGATAGCAACCAGAAGATAAAACGATCTTCCCTATTCAATGTTATGGCAACGATAAAATTGATAGCAACCAGAAGATAAAACGATCTTCCCTATTCAATGTTATGGCAACGATAAAATTGATAGCAACCAGAAGATAAAACGATCTTCCCTATTCAATGTTATGGCAACGATAAAATTGATAGCAACCAGAAGATAAAACGATCTTCCCTATTCAATGTTATGGCAACGATAAAATTGATAGCAACAAGGAGATAAAACGATCTTCCCTATTCAATGTTATGGCAATGATAAAATTGATAGCAACCAGAAGATAAAACGATCTTCCCTATTCAATGTTATGGCAACGATAAAATTGATAGCAACCAGAAGATAAAACGATCTTCCCTATTCAATGTTATGGCAACGATAAAATTGATAGCAACCAGAAGATAAAACGATCTTCCCTATTCAATGTTATGGCAACGATAAAATTGATAGCAACCAGAAGATAAAACGATCTTCCCTATTCAATGTTATGGCAACGATAAAATTGATAGCAACCAGAAGATAAAACGATCTTCCCTATTCAATGTTAAGGCAACGATAAAATTGATAGCAACCAGAAGATAAAACGATCTTCCCTATTCAATGTTAAGGCAACGATAAAATTGATAGCAACCAGAAGATAAAACGATCTTCCCTATTCAATGTTATGGCAACGATAAAAATGATAGCAACCAGAAGATAAAACGATCTTCCCTATTCAATATTATGGCAACGATAAAAATGATAGCAACCAGAAGATAAAACGATCTTCCCTATTCAATGTTATAGTAACGATAAAAATGATAGCAACCAGAAGATAAAACGATCTTCCCTATTCAATGTTATAGTAACGATAAAAATGATAGCAACCAGAAGATAAAACGATCTTCCCTATTCAATGTTATGGCAACGATAAAATTGATAGCAACCAGAAGATCAAACGATCTTCCCTATTCAATGCTATGGCAACGATAAAATTGATAGCAACCAGAAGATAAAACGATCTTCCCTATTCAATGTTATGGCAACGATAAAATTGATAGCAACCAGAAGATAAAACGATCTTCCCTATTCAATGTTATGGCAACGATAAAATTGATAGCAACCAGAAGATAAAACGATCTTCCCTATTCAATGTTATGGCAACGATAAAATTGATAGCAACCAGAAGATAAAACGATCTTCCCTATTCAATGTTATGGAAACGATAAAATTGATAGCAACCAGAAGATAAAACGATCATCCCTATTCAATGTTATGGCAACGATAAAATTGATAGCAACCAGAAGATAAAACGATCTTCCCTATTCAATGTTATGGCAACGATAAAATTGATAGCAACCAGAAAATAAAACGATCTTCCCTATTCAATGTTATGGCAACGATAAAATTGATAGCAATCAGAAGATAAAACGATCTTCCCTATTCAATGTTATGGCAACGATAAAATTGATAGCAACCAGAAAATAAAACGATCTTCCCTATTCAATGTTATGGCAACGATAAAATTGATAGCAATCAGAAGATAAAACGATCTTCCCTATTCAATGTTATGGCAACGATAAAATTGATAGCAATCAGAAGATAAAACGATCTTCCCTATTCAATGTTATGGCAACGATAAAATTGATAGCAATCAGAAGATAAAACGATCTTCCCTATTCAATGTTATGGCAACGATAAAATTGATAGCAATCAGAAGATAAAACGATCTTCCCTATTCAATGTTATGGCAACGATAAAATTGATAGCAATCAGAAGATAAAACGATCTTCCCTATTCAATGTTATGGCAACGATAAAATTGATAGCAACCAGAAGATAAAACGATCTTCACTATTCAACGTTATGGCAACGATAAAATTGATAGCAACCAGAAGATAAAACGATCTTCCCTATTCAATGTTATGGCAACGATAAAATTGATAGCAACCAGAAGATAAAACGATCTTCCCTATTCAATGTTATGGCAACGATAAAATTGATAGCAACCAGAAGATAAAACGATCTTCCCTATTCAATGTTATGGCAACGATAAAATTGATAGCAACCAGAAGATAAAACGATCTTCCCTATTCAATGTTATGGCAACGATAAAATTGATAGCAACCAGAAGATAAAACGATCTTCCCTATTCAATGTTATGGCAACGATAAAATTGATAGCAACCAGAAGATAAAACGATCTTCCCTATTCAATGTTATGGCAACGATAAAATTGATAGCAACCAGAAGATAAAACGATCTTCCCTATTCAATGTTATGGCAACGATAAAATTGATAGCAACCAGAAGATAAAACGATCATCCCTATTCAATGTTATGGCAACGATAAAATTGATAGCAACCAGAAGATAAAACGATCTTCCCTATTCAATATTATGGCAACGATAAAATTGATAGCAACCAGCAGATAAAACGATCTTCCCTATTCAATGTTATGGCAACGATAAAATTGATAGCAATCAGAAGATAAAACGATCTTCCCTATTCAATGTTATGGCAACGATAAAAATGATAGCAACCAGAAGATAAAACGATCTTCCCTATTCAATGTTATGGCAACGATAAAAATGATAGCAACCAGAAGATAAAACGATCTTCCCTATTCAATGTTATGGCAACGATAAAATTGATAGCAATCAGAAGATAAAACGATCTTCCCTATTCAATGTTATGGCAACGATAAAATTGATAGCAATCAGAAGATAAAACGATCTTCCCTATTCAATGTTATGGCAACGATAAAATTGATAGCAATCAGAAGATAAAACGATCTTCCCTATTCAATGTTATGGCAACGATAAAATTGATAGCAATCAGAAGATAAAACGATCTTCCCTATTCAATGTTATGGCAACGATAAAATTGATAGCAATCAGAAGATAAAACGATCTTCCCTATTCAACGTTATGGCAACGATAAAATTGATAGCAACCAGAAGATAAAACGATCTTCCCTATTCAATGTTATGGCAACGATAAAATTGATAGCAACCAGAAGATAAAACGATCTTCCCTATTCAATGTTATGGCAACGATAAAATTGATAGCAACCAGAAGATAAAACGATCTTCCCTATTCAATGTTATGGCAACGATAAAATTGATAGCAACCAGAAGATAAAACGATCTTCCCTATTCAATGTTATGGCAACGATAAAATTGATAGCAACCAGAAGATAAAACGATCTTCCCTATTCAATGTTATGGCAACGATAAAATTGATAGCAACCAGAAGATAAAACGATCTTCCCTATTCAATGTTATGGCAACGATAAAATTGATAGCAACCAGAAGATAAAACGATCTTCCCTATTCAATGTTATGGCAACGATAAAATTGATAGCAACCAGAAGATAAAACGATCTTCCCTATTCAATGTTATGGCAACGATAAAATTGATAGCAACCAGAAGATAAAACGATCTTCCCTATTCAATGTTATGGCAACGATAAAATTGATAGCAACCAGAAGATAAAACGATCTTCCCTATTCAATATTATGGCAACGATAAAATTGATAGCAACCAGAAGATAAAACGATCTTCCCTATTCAATATTATGGCAACGATAAAATTGATAGCAACCAGAAGATAAAACGATCTTCCCTATTCAATATTATGGCAACGATAAAATTGATAGCAACCAGCAGATAAAACGATCTTCCCTATCCAATGTTATGGCAACGATAAAAATGATAGCAACCAGAAGATAAAACGATCTTCCCTATTCAATGTTATGGCAACGATAAAGTGTTAAAAATACTGCATTAAATGTTCTCTTCTCTGCGGAGTTACAACGATAATCTGTTACAGGTAGTCTAAAGTATAAGACGGTCTTGTCCATTCTATTCAATTACAACAATTAACTGTTGAGAAACCACCACATATTATGTTCTTGTTTACTCTATGGAGTTATATGAATAAACTTGAAAAAGCATTACATAAAACGTTTTTCTTCAACTTTAGATTTATTGTAGACGATCTGCGTGTTTGAATGTAGTTCAATTTTATTTTTTTTCGAAATAATACTTTTTGTAAAGTCAAATGTTCTACCCGTTTTGAGCATCATCTTATGTATAGGCAATAGTCATATAATATTCATAGGATAGGATACTGAGGTATTAAATGCAATTGTTCAAAAATGTGCATTGCAAGAATGTGCATTGTTTCGTCTGTATCTGTTGTATTATTAGTTTTGTTATTACTTGGTCTGGCAATACATTGTATCGAATATGAAGCTATTTCTCCTAGTCGGTATTAGTATCGTACAATTTTTTTTTACCTATAAGTTTATAAGTCATAAGGGTGTTTCAGAATGTATAGTCAATGCCAGATACTTCTTGGTTAATTAGCGTACGAAACTATGCAAGATTCAGAATTCAGACACTATATCCAATCGTATGTCAACGATAATGTGTTGAGTGTACACACCATATGTTTTCACCGTTTTATTTCTGCATATAAACACGAATAATGAGTTTTGACTAAATGTTACTAATTTTTAGATTAAGATGAATGAAGTGGTATGCTGAATGTTCGCAGCAATTAAAAGATTGTGAAAGACTGAATTCCCAGTATAATGCAGATATTAATTTGAAGTATTAAATATTTTAAATCTCCAGCCATCTATTTGTGTTGAAAATAATACTATTATTGAAAGAATAGACATTTGGTGTTATTCAGTGTTAACTTTATTTTTGAACAAAGTTTAATTCTTACACAGAAATTAAATGTTAGAGAAGTCGATGGATAATTCTAGGAAATACATATTTGTATCGTAGTTCTATATCAGACAAAGGTATTACATGCTACTCTTCTAGATTTTTGTCATGGAAAGCGAAGCAATTTGCAAAGTATTTAACGCCCTTTCTGATAGTCTAGTGGCTAGCGCATGTGCATTTAGTCCCGGATTTTATTGCTGGTAGTTTCTTATTCTACCATAACTTCAGCTCCACGTCTCATAACTTTCGTACTGGAAAGGAAATAACTAACAAATTAAGTATTAGGCAGGATCTTCTCTTATTGTAAACGATCCTACAAAGAGCTAGCCATAATATTTTTAAAATAGTGAAAGCATCCAGAAAGCTTCTTGGTTGAGCCGCAGCCAGGCAGGTGAACAGGGCGTATTCCCATCGCTTATGACGGACAATGGAGTTGCATGCAAGACATGTTATCTCCAACACAGTATTTTCTTAGCAAAAAGAAAAGGAATTCTTAGCACAAAGTCCCTGTTACAACTAAAATCACACCTAAACAAGGCTGAGCTGATCTGGGCTCGCCGATCAGGATCTTTCCTTATAAAATTTAATTGATATGGAACTCCCAGTTATACACACTGTACATCTGTCAAGCTAAATGATATGTTAAATCTATTACGAGCAAAAGCATTATTTGTATTAACGAATGCCTACAAGGTTATAACCCAATGTGAGTCACTGCGGAGCTATAGAATGTTATCCGTATGCTACATAGGCAGTGCCCTTAGATGTTAAATCATGCCGTTGCAGAATGTCTTACATCTAACAGTTTTCCGTATATCACATGCATATACTTATGTTACTTTCGTCAGCTATATGTTATATACATCCATTTGTATGAGAGATCCTGACCACCTACATTGTTTCATACAGAAAGTACGTATAGATGGAACACTTATACAGAAAGTATTATAAGACGCTCGTTTTCAGTTATACGTCTGCTGTACGTTAAGTCCAAAAACGACAGGAATTACGCATGTAACCTATCGTTTTAAGTACGCCACCTACAATTTTTTTCTCAGTGTAGGTACGTTGCATGTAATTATAAGATATTGAAAGTATGCATAATAAAAATTGTAATAAATGGTTCTGGACTGGAAAATAAAGTATCTTTCTTTGCTTCACATTATAAAATATCTAGTTATAATATCGTTTTCTTGGAATGAAATACTATGTCCCCTAGATGGGACATATGCAACAAAAGGTTGTAACAGAAGATATTGAGAAATACATCCATTTTTCCGCCTGCATGTCTGAGAAATGAATATATATACTGATCACCAGTTTATTAAAGACCTAATACTGTGTGGCACCTCTTTTCGCTCTGATAACGGCATCTGCTCGCCACGGTATGGACTCCACGAGGCGCCTGAAGTATTGTTGTGGCATAGTCTCCATATCTGCAGCAAAGTCTCCAACAAAGCCCACAAGTTGGTTGGAAGAGGGTCCATAGCCCGAATGTGTCGTTCCATGGTATCCCAGATGGGTTCAATGGGATTGAGATCTGGTGACCATGATGGCCAGGGAAATGTTTCCAGATATGAGGAGTGCTCATCATACTAGTCTGCTACTAGAGTGGTTGGCCAGCGCATTGTCCTGCTGAAAATGAAGTCACCTTCCGAATGTTGCAGCCGAGCAAATGACGGGTCATGGTCATCCAGAAGATAGCGGTAGTGTTCACCTTTGAGGTACCGTATCACATGTGTTACGGAATCCATTTCAGTTCACGTAAACATGCCCCAAATGAGAATACCACCACCAGTGACCTGGACAGTTCCCTGCTGGCACGATAGATCCATTTCCTCGTACGGTTGGCGACGCACCCGTACATGTCCAACAGCATGTACCAATGATAAAAGTGACTCATCTGTCCATGCACTTTTTTGATACTTCCACAGTCCAGTAGTGGTGGTGTTCCTTTGCACATGCTATACGTTATTTCCTGTGCTGTGCTGTTAGAAGGGATACTCGCGTGGGCCGATAGCTTCTGTACCACATGGGGAATAGGTGGTTGTGGATTGTGTGGCTGCTAACACGGCGTTGTTGTTCTGCATTGAACTCCTCCGCGATTGACGCAAGTCTAATCGCTATCGGCTGTTACGATGCTGACCAGTCGGCGCCTACCCCTATCATCGTCACGCCCTTATCGTGGCAGTTTGCCCATGCGGATGAGGTTTTAGTGGAAGCCTGGTACTCAAGATATACTCTTGACAGAGTTGCTTTAGAAATTCCGGGTACCGCAGCCAGTTCCGAAATCGAGCCATCCAGTCGTTAGATGTTTCGCACCTAAATGTGAGTCCAAATGACCATACGTATATGAAAATTACGAACCCTAAGTATAATATGTATTTCTTATACATATTATATTTGTTTTATTTTAGGACAAGAATAGAAAGTTTGTTTTCATAATGTTATAAAAACAATACAAATCTTTATTGAAAAATAACTAGCTTTTACTATGTATTGAATCCTAGTAATCAACTAGAATTTCATTATTTCGTCAAGGTTTCATGGGAAAAATTAATTTTCCATAGTAATATATACTTTAGTATGCAACCATAATGTTGTACATACAGTATGCTAAGGCAAATAAATGTGACAACTTTATCACAAAGGTAAATGATTGTAATATTCCTAAAATTCATACCCTTCTTCTATGTATTACCAAATTTACCGCTTACTACCAATGTCCCCTAGATGGGGCACGCTGTATTTTCCCGCCAATATTCAGAAAGTAAAAAAAATATTACATTATCTTCTTTTTTACTTTCTTCAACTCAAACTAAAGTACAAAATAATTTTTTAGACGTGTAGAATTAATTCAGTAGTGAAAGGGTTAATTATACTTTTAACCATACTGTGAACTGTCTTCTTCATAATATTACAATAAAAAAAGGGTTGGTAACTATATAATCCAATATCAACACTGAGAAAAATCAGTTATCCGGACAGTGGAATATTGTACAAATATACGGAATCCTTATGCTTATTACAGAAATCAGTACAGAGTATACTGCCTTTTCCCGCTTAGATATTACATCATGCCGCTGAAGGATTTATGACATTTAACCGTTTTCCGAATATTACATACGTCAGCTATATGTTATATACGTCCATCTGTATGTGAGATCCTGAATACCTATATATAGTTCTTTCTTTCGTGCGAGAAGTATATTTAATCGGAACACTTATACGGAAAGTACTTATAAAACATACGTTTTCAGTTAGGTATACGTATAAAACATACATTTTCTGCATGATGTTACATAGGGTTGTACGTAAAGTCCAAAAGTTACAGCATTTATGCATGTAACCTCCGTCTTTACGTACACCACATAAATTTTCTTCTTAGTGTAGTTCTACCTCAATAGATGATGTGACTCTCTTACACCTTTGAACTTTTAAGTTTAGAAAAATAAAAGCTTCTGTCGATTTTTACAGAACCTACATATAAGGGTTTACATTCTCCTATAACACTTTGTTAAATTCATTGAGATATAATAATGCATAGATGGTTCATATTTAGACATATTTTCATTGCATAGATAGATTCAAATAACATTGTAAAATTTATGTCAGTTGTAGAGATTCAATTAGGCCTAGTGGGACCATACGAACGAAAGAGTTCTGAAGCAAGTTTTTAAGACTTACTATTTATTTATTTATTTCACTCGTCATAAAGAATTCTCAGTGTAGTTTGAAAGCATGATGTTTCGTTTTCAGAAGATAGAACGGGTGCAATGGTAGCATGGACGTACGCAGGAATTTATTTGGGTCGGTCCAAATTCTATGAGGATAAATTAGATTAAAAGTTTGTAAAATTAGACTAAATTTACAGAAAAGTCGGGATTTCGGGGAGAGGGCCAGACCCCCAGGATCCACCCCAGTGTGAGTACCTGAGTAGTTGAACTGATGAGCTTACGTAAGTTCATACGGAAAAATATTTATCATTAAAAAAAAAACAAGGTAAAATCTAATTTAGGATTTTCAACGTTAAATAATGTTGTCGCCCTTGTTCTCACTCATTATCACCGTCAAATAACCAGTGTGACGGATCTAGCCAGGGACCAGTGGAGTGGCCCCCTGGACCCTAATCTTTGAGTCACAAAAAAATTAAGCTTTTATTTATATATTTTTGAAAGTTTATAGTAAATCAATGATATAGCTATCTTACTCTGGGTTCTGGCTGCTGCCTCCAGTTTTTAGCTTCTAGATCCGTCCCTTGAATTAACATTGACTCACCCTCACTCATTGAAACTGTCAAATAAAAATTAACCACCTCATTAACCTTCATGCGCAAGTACTAAACTACTATATTTATATACGTAGATTAGACAGACACTAACAGTATAGAATGGTTTAAAAATGCGTAACTACCACTTTTCCTGCTGCAAAAAATATTCATAGAACTACATGCTCAAACGCCTGTTATGCAACCCATCTGACGCTCTGATGTATTTTCCACGGCAGAATGGCATCAGAAAATGAATCATTTCGTAACGTTTGCGACAACACAACGCAAAATCTAAGTATTAGTTCGCGAATAAGTATAGCTAGTATACTTAATTATTTTTGCAATGTTTGCTTTGCGTTACGCTCTGCACTTTTTGCGAAGGCTGAGTTCAGTTGATTGAGTTGATATTGAGTTGAACTTCCATTCAGCAGCAAGACTATATGAGACGGGATCTACTGCCTAACATGAAATCCGAGCCATATGAGCTCACGAAGAGAATCGAACCCGGGCCTCTCACGCCTTTTGCGAAGGCTGATTCGGAACATGAAGCAAGGTCGAGGTCAGCTTTCACACTTGTAACTTAGCGATGATGTGTGGCTCCGTCCTTTTCGCAGTGATAACGATTTTGTCCGTGATCTCTTTCTCTCACGAAACTATTCCAAATTTGGAGTGAATAGCACGTGTTGTTTGCACTATAGGTTCTCCAGCAGGTAACCCAACCAAGTGCTGACCAAAATTAGTGCTGCTGTATTTTGAAAACATAGTAACAACAGATAGCAGGAATTCTACACATGTAAATATTATTAGAAAATTCATATCCTTGAAACACTATTTTCATAAACGATTAGAGGAATATCATATAATGTTATTTTCTACTTGATATAAATATGAAATATATCGCGTAAAGCTTTGCTCATTGCAAAAAGTAACAACTAATACTAGTTCTCACTGTGAGTTACTAGATATTTATATTGTCCTACTAAGATGATGGCGTAACACGTTAACAGAGGTAGGCAAATTGAGGTGTTATAAGACAATAATTTTTTGCAGAGCTTTTTCATATCGAAAACACAGTATAAGCTCATATTAAAATAGAAAGTTGGTGAATCAGTGTTGCCAGAGATACTGATTTTGCAGGAGATCTCCTGCTTTTTCTACGTTCTGTGAAAGAAAATGGAAAGTGAACAATCTCCTGCTTTTTTCGTACTTTGAGAAGTTAAAGAAATATATCATTATTAATAGCAATTTGTCATTTTTTTTTTACATAAGAAGAAATTTCTCTGTATCCATACACAAAGCTCTGTAGCGCAAGTAGTTATGAAGTTTTGATGTATATAATATGAATACAATGATACAACTGTACGTCATCTTCTATATGCATGTTGGTTGGCGATCTTCATGACTTACTGTAAGATTTAGGAGTAAGTGTTGTTTAGATTGGGACTTGGGTAGGAAGAAGGGTAAAAGTGAGGGGTATGCTGGGGGTACGTCGTTACCCCACTTCCAAAAATATCTATGGCGTCCCCCACTTCCTAAAAAATTACAGTAAATAAACACCTGCAAGGAGGACGGCCTACGGCCTATCATGCGTCACCCTACTATTTCAAAACCACTTTTACCCCTGGTTGGAAGAGTAGCTTAGATCACTTCTCCACGATCATCAGCTCTTATTTTGAAGTAATTAAAATTCAAATTTATGTTTTGTATGTGTTGTTTCATTTTGAAATTAAAGAAATAATGAATTCTGGACCTCTTGTTTTGACCGCTGTCACCTTAATAATGACAAATTTTTTGCCCCCCCCTGGATTTGCACTCAAATGCCGCCACTTTATGTGTCTACTGTTTTCTCCTGTTTTTTATGTTCGAATCTTCTGTTTTTCCAACTGATCGGTCTGGCAATGCTGTGGTGAATACTTTATAGGAACAAACTATGGAGAAAAATATTGTTAAAGTCAATCAACGTTTCTGAAAAGAGTTCAATGTGTTTCATTTTTCTAAAAAATCTATTCCAAGTACTCATTATTGTACCATTTCAAAGAAAAATAAATAAGAGGTACAGGCTAACAAGGAGCAAGGTCGAGGAAAAATTTTCTAGCTCCTATTCCATTAACTATATCATGTTGTGCTGGAGTAATTAGTGAAACATTTTCTTCTGAAATACGAACTAAAATCTAAAGCGTTTTCGGAAAACTATTCAGTAAGAAAACTCCATCCCAAAGGCAAATTACTCCTTTGAGACTTTTTCTGTAAGAAATATAACGTAACTTATGCCATATGTTAGGGTTTTTAATGAAATGTGGTATTCTCAGAACGAAAACTCATTTCCAAAAGTAAACTACTCCTCGTAACGAAATGAATTATGTCATACTGTCACGTTATTAATCAAATATTTATTTATGAAGTACAAACCAAATTGCCTCAGTCGTTGTTGAGAAAATCGCTCTGAAAAACTCAGCCCGAAAAATCAACTATTCCTAGTAGATCTTCTCAGTACAAATGAGTTATACTATTACTGACGAAATATTTATTTATGAAATATCAACAAAATCCTATGAATCATTTTTGAGAAAATCGTCCCAAGAATGAACTATCCTCGTACATTTTCTCAAGACTAATGAATTATACCAAGTTATTAATGAAATATTTATTTATGAAGTATGGACATAAGAGAATCAATAAAAAAAACAACTCACCCTGAAGAATAAACGCCACTCATAGATTTTTCAGTACAAGTGAGGTAATATTAGTACTAATGAAATATTATAGAATATTTATTTATGAAATATGAAGAAAATACTATCTTTGAGAAAATCATCTGAAAACAAAAGATTCATCCTCAAGAATAAATTACCCCTTGTTCATTTTTAGGACAAATGAGTTATGCCATATTGTCATGATAATAAAATATTCAGTTATAAAGTATGAACAAAATTGCTGTAGTTGGTTTTGAGAAAATCGCCCAAAATACTCACCCCGAGAATAAATCCTTCGTACATTTTTAAGGACAAATGAATTATGCCATATTATCAGGTTATTAATATATCTAATTCTTTAAAAAAAATATGAGGAAAATCGGCGGAGCCGTTTAAAAATGTCCTAAAGAAAACTCACTCCGAAGAATACCTTAGGTATAAAAATTTGATATGGATACGTTGAACGGTATGCCCTCTAGGTGAGTGCACACCATGACGTACGGATGAACACACGGACAGATGTGAAAAGTCACTTTTCAGTATTTTTGGGGCATGGAATGTGTAAATCCGTTAAAAGTTTGATTTTTTCCCCCGATAACTAAACTGTTTTCTCTCCTTTCGGCGCTCGAATTTAAAAAGTGGTCTGAGAAGAAGTTAAGTAAGTATCATAAGGTAAAAAATCTAATATAGCAAAATTACAAACTTTGTTCTTCGAAATAATTTTAAGAGTGAACATTCTTAAATTATTTCTCCAAACGGATCTCTTACGCAAAATTAAATGAGTTGATTTTCAATTTACCGTCCCTTTCAGTAAAGAGGCTGTATGAAACGGGACCTACTGATTAACGTGGAATGCGAACCACATGAGCTCCCGCCGTTAATCGAACCCGAGTCTCACGCCAAAGACGCATACGCTAACCGCTTAGCCATGAAGGAGCTCTACGCAAATTTAAAATTCTTTGTCTCACGCTAGGGTAACATCGCTTTTACATTTGTGAAAATTCCAGAGAGAGCATTTTAATTTCAAAGCTATTTCTATGTAATCTTGTAATCTACAGTAATCTTGTATATCTTGATGATTCTGTAATGTTCTTTTCTGAAATGGTATTGTATTAATTTCATCAATTAGCTGTTTTAAATTTTGCTCTTTCATTATTCAAGCTACGTGGAAATTTAATTCCTGTTCAATGATGCGCATTTAATGTCTGGAATTACTCAACTTGGACTCTTTGCTGAACGATTAGTTTGCAAGAAGCTACAAACGTATTGGAATTCTAAGTCATACTTCGTATATTCCTTCGTATCAACTTCAGCTTTGTAATGGAGTAGCATTGATAGTGCTGTATGTGTATACGTATTCTAGGCTCTCCTTGGTATTTCTGTGTTTATTATTCCAATGATTATTAGTATGTTCAAAGGTCATTTTCTTTATGTTCATTTCTTTGTTATATATTAATTTTATATATATCTTGATGCTATGTACTAACATATAGTATATAGGGTTTTCAAAATAACACCGACAGCGTTTGGGAGCTGGTTCCTGATACCAAGATAAGACGAAAAATATAGACCAACCTGCGTGCACAAATGCTTTCTTTTGGAGTTATAGGCTGTCGAAAACATGAAAAAATGAATTTTAAAGGTCCATAGCTCCTAAATTATGGGATCTACCGTAGTCGGGTTAACACTTCACTTAAGAACTAATATGAGCGCTATCTAAAAATACATATTTGAGAATTCTAAGGTCTTAGTGCAACAATCTTTATAAAGGCAGTTTGGCTACGGGCATATAATTGGAAGTACTCACCAACTGCCTGTATAAAAATTGTTGCGGAAGTACAGCAGGAATCTGAAACATGGATATTTGGATAGGGCGCATACGAGTTCCTAAATAAAGTCTTGACCCGACTACAGTAGGTCCCATAGTATTGGAGCTATGGATTTTTAAAGTTAATTTTTTCATGTTTTCGGCAGCCTATAAATCTGTAAGGAAGCATTTGTGCACCTACGTTGGTCTATACTTTTCGTCTTATCTTGGTGTCAGGAATCACCTCCCAAATGTCGGTGTTGTTTTGAAACATTCTGCATATGAATCAAAATCTATCAATATTGCGGACATCTTCAAAATCTCTACACGTATTAATCTGTATGTAATCTATGAGTATCTACTTTGTAGTTATGTACTAGAATCTCCAACCAAATCGTTACAAGTAGGTATTTACAAGAGTGTATCTCTTATCCTTAGGAAAAGACAATCAACACCAGATAGAATATGCTAGTTACCAGTGGCTATTTACGATTTTGTTTCGGGGGGCGTTTTGCTAACTTTATTCCTGGAAATGTGTAAAGTTTTCAAGATAATTCATTTACTTTAAAATAGTAAATGGCATTTCTTGGCGGCTTAAGCCCAGAAGCCCCTTAAATACGGCACTGCTAGTTACTCATAGTGTATATATATTAGGGTGGTACTTAATTTTTGATTTCTGAATTTCTTTGGACGAACCCCCTAAAATGGTTCCATATGGGACCAAATTAAGCCAGGAGAAAAATTAAATCCATTGAATAATATTAAATGGTGCCTCAAGCGACCTAAAGTTTTGAATTCGATTACAATACATAGTATATGGGGGAAATCTGGAATAAAATCTTGTAATTTAGAAACGGCTTAAGGGAACGCAAAGATACCCTGAATAATGGAACTACAGGAAGAAACACACCTAATGTTGTATAATATTATCACAACGGCCATCTTGGATTCAGATGAAAATTTTCAAATAGGAAGAGGGTCATGTGACGTATCGTTTTGAGGTGGCGTGTCACCAGAAACACAAATCTGGCACTATTTTAAAGATAGCTTTAGTCGTCTAAGAATTAGTACCTGTGAAAGGATTTCTCATTTTCACAGGTAATAACTCTTACACGACTAAACGTAAAGACATGCGTTTGACTCTAAAAGAACAAAAGAGATATGCATGGCTTCGTTAGAAAGAGGAACGCAAAAGAAAAATGCACTTGTGAAGATGAATGGCTTGCATTTTACACAACAAAATACATGGAGGTAAGTATTTCAAGAAATGAAGAGGAAAACCAAGTTGAGAATTTTAGAGGAGTTGTAAATATATGCCTGTGTGCGTCCGGACCCTGCAAGAGATGTAAAAAGAGAAAAACTAATGTTATTACCCCAAGACAGGTTGCTGCTCTAAATCGATACAAGGCCACTGATAGAACAAGAATACACATTCTGACAGCGACGGCAGAAACATTAGACCATAATGTAGAGGAACTAGAAATAAATATGCATCGATGATGAGAGAAAATCCGTAGCGGAGTTGCATAAGACCACAAAAACAATTTCGGAGTGCATCAAGTGCGCTAGTTATGCAATGGGACGGAAAACTACTGCCGAATTTGACTGGTAGAGAGACTATCGACAGGTTATCAATAATTATTATAGGAGATGGTCATGAGAGACTAATTGGTGTTCTCAGTTTGTCATCATCAAGAGAAGAACGAACATATTGTTTCTACTACAGTTCATTAGCTTGAAGAATGGAACTTGGTAAAGTTCGTGCAGGCAGTTTGTTGTCACACTATTCCCTGCAATATGTGTCATGTGAACGGTGCTTGCATTCTGCTAGAGCAGAAATTCCAAAATGATCTTCTATACCTTCCTTGTAGACACTACATTTATGAATTGGTTTTAAAATGTGTATTTGGCAAGTGTTGTGTTTCATTTGCATCTGGAGCGAACGTTATTCTATTTAAGCAATTTCAGAACGATTGGTCTAAAATAGATTGTACTAACTTTATTCCAGAAATGATGATGATGATGACGTAAGGAACAATATTTCAGATGTAAGAAAGGAAGTATTGAATTTTGCTATCAAACTTGTAGAAGCAGGACACCGCAGAGAAGATTACGGAAACTTTTAGAACTGATCATCATATTCTTGGATGGCATACCTCTTCGAAGAGTTTTCTTTCGTTTGCCTGGAGCAAGGTGGATGGGAAAAGCAATATACTGTTTAAAAATATTTCTCTTTCGCCAACAATTTCGTTTAACGAAGCAAATAGAAACGGGTCTTCGGAATGCATGAATTTTTCTGATACGACTATATGTCCAAGCTTGATTTAAATGTCATCTAGTATCCCATTCATCATTACAAGACCTGCAATTTTTGAAAGCTTTGTACAGTTATAGGCAAATAGATAATGAATTATCTGAAGTAGCTCTTTCTAATTTTTTTCGCATCTCTGGTACTTGAAGGAGGAATACGTAGATATGGAGTTTTTTGATGATGAAGTTAACATAGTGGAAAAACAAAAATTGGTTGAAAGAATTAAAACTGTAAGGAGAAACCGTGAAGCAGCAAAGAGGCTTGACGCAAGAGGTGATACCATAAAAATTCTTGCGAAAAGAGAAATCAGTGATTTTCATACAACAAACAAATTTTTCTTGTAAGATTTAAAATACCCAAAGAGTTTCTTGAGTGTGATCCGATTTCATGGTCAAATAACAATGACTGTCTTCAAAGAAAGACAATAGTTAAATTCATCTCCGTAATAAACGATGCAGCAGGAAGGGGAGTGAAACTAACAGAAGATTATAACATCGTTTTTACGAAAAATGAGGAATAGAAACAGTTTCTTTTGCAGATAGTGAAGGCTCATAGATAATCTTTTACTAGATGTGACAAGTGTGTAGCATATAAGATTGAAACCTATTGGAAACTTACCACAAAGCTATAGTACTAGATAAATAAGGGATATTTCAATTTCTTCCAAGTTATATTTTTTCCTCATAATGGCCTATGAATCATCATGATGGAAAAACTTATTTGTAGTTCATGGGGAAACAAAGAGTTAACTTTTTCTAGCAGTTTGTTTCCAGTTTATGTAAAATAATTCCAAAATTCTTACAAACCTGTGGTCCATAACTAAAATCAAATAAAATTACATCGAAGCATTTCGTTTTTCACACGTAATAACTCTTACATGTTTATTGGTAGCTTGAAAATAATACACGATTTGTGCTTCTGGGAAAATACTACCTCAAAATGATATGTCACATGACCCTCTTCCTATTTGAAAATTTTGATCTGAATTCAAGATGGCGGACTTCAAGATGGCTGCCATGATAATGCTATACAAGAGTAGATTGTTCTCTTCATCTAGTTCCATTATGCAAGACATCTCCTTATTCGCTTTAGCCGTTTCTAAATTACAAGATTTTATTCCAGATTCTCCCCATATACTATGTATTGTAATCGAATTCAAACTTTTAGGTCGCTTGAGGCATCATTTAAAATTACTCAATGGATCTAAGTTTTTCCTGGCTTAATTTGGTTCCATATGGAACCATTTTAGGGGGTTCGTCCAAGGAAATTCCTAAATTTATTTATCCCCATATAAATAAGGACCACCCTATATATATATATATAAAGTACAAATAACGGTATCTTCCAGTAAACTAAAGACTATCAAATATTATTGGCAATGAACGACATAAATTTAACGCCATTTTTTTTATTTTCTTGGAAACTACAAATGTTAACTTACCCTTACGTATGCTATTTTGTTCAGTTCGATGAGTTCTGTCAACTGATATATGCCTTATACTTGGACAAAAGGTTTGATAAACAGAAATTAAAATTTAAGAGATGGTGATAATTTTAGACTATTTCTCATTAATCATATTATGTTCTGTCGTCTTGTTAGTGTGATAATGAAGAACTTCAAAGAATGTAATTCAAGTCTCAATAAGTGGCATAGTTTTACTTTAGTATCAATTCGTATGCTTACATATATACTTTTTTGTCTCGAAAATTACGCATGAGTTTTTACACTTATGCATAAGAGTTTGTTCAGCATCATGAAATATATCGATTCATGACTCATCCACCTTTGGACACTTTTTTTCGTCAATGCTAATAATATTGAATAAAATATAATATTGTATTTGGTTTGTATAAAACACCAAACTAATTAGTATTTGATTGCTAAATAATCTGAGAGTAGCATGCTTGACATATTCTTATAGTCTTAGTCGTTGTTGTCCTGTTAAATCTCTGAGGTATTTTTTATGATATTTAGTTTGCTAAAACTTGTTCCAATGCCTTATAGTGAAAATGAATATTTATTTGCCCAGTTTTGCGCCCTCCCAGTCCGGATACCGTGGCATAGACCCTGTCCCACCGCAGTTACTTCACGGCCGATAACTATTTTCTACAAAATCAACACCTACAATTAGCCTACAAGGAACTCCAACTTAACCGCCTCAAGAAGAACGTAAAAGATTTTCCTGAATGAGGTTTTCCTGAGTTTTCCTCATTCACACTAGTCAAATCCCGGCGTAGTGTCTAACGTATAGGTTCCAGGTCGCTTCCTTCCTTCCCCACTTCTTTCTTCCTTCCTTTTCACCGGATAGTGCGCTCGCCGAGGGACGTCATCCCTAAATACGTGAAGGGCTAAATGGCCATAGATGCCGAAAGCCTAGAAATCTAAATCCTTAACATTTCTGTGGAACAGATCTACCCCTATCATACAAATGTTTGAGCACCAGCAATTGAACACCTTGACCATTGGGGCAGTTTCAAACAAAAACGAGTTTCTTTCTTTTTGTAGTTTTGTACACTTCAGGACTGTTTTTTGCCAATTACTTTATGGGTATGGTTAAGTAATTTTCAGTATTATATGGAGGTGCAATTAACTGTACTCACTTAAGTTATACTCATGTTTACTTAAACGAATACTATTATACTCTAGTTTGGATACGATAACTTATTTTTAATTTCATTGTTTAGACGCTGTCTTGAATTTAATTTTTCTTTCATACAGCTTCATATTCACTTAATAGTGTTAATTTGTGGTATTCATTTCATACCACATTGTTTTCTTTCTTGATGAAAGGTCATTAGCCATATTAGTTCGTTCTTTTACTATATATTTAATAAACATGTTTAAGTCATTAATGAAAGAAATAAGACATTTGGTTCTATCGTTTGTTTGCTATTTTTTATAACTTGCTCTATCAAAGATGAATACAGCAACTTAGATGTACATAAATGGACAAATTTACAGTTTTCCAACTCATTTTGACATTATTCTTACATCACAAGTTCTATGCACAGTGACGTAGCTCATTCTTAAAACTAACACTGTTTTTGGAAAGTGACGTATCTGAAATAACATATTTTTATGGCTTAATATTACAGCTGCCGTAGACAATGGAGGCGGTGTAGGAAGGCAAAACTTTGAATGTCGCCGAAATCAGAGAAAGGCAGTAAGGACGGTGAAACTGAATATCTTGCAAAGAGTAAAAGTAAGCAAACGAAAAACCTAAAAAGGACAGAAAGGATTATGAAAGACCACAATCAGAGTTGCCATCTAGAACGCAGCAAGAATTTGATATCTCAGGAATAGTAAAATAAAATAGCAATTCGGACACCGGGAAAACGCATAAGACAAAAGACAATATGGAAAGCTGATTACATGAGTGAAAAAGATGGATAAAATTTGTGCGTAAATATCCCATGCAAGGAAAGGTACTTACAAGAAAACAATAGATAACTATTATATTCTCTCATTGTAGTTAGCTGCAGTTGACGTGAAGGTCAATAATGAATGGCTGATCAACATACGAACATTTTTCGCAGTGAGTACAGCGGATGAAAGGAAACGCGTCCCTGCAGCATTTCTCAGTAACTCCCACTTCGAAACAATATTCGGAATTTTTTGGTATGGCCTTGGGTGTTCATACTGGTAACATAGTCACATTTGAAGAACACAAAGCGGATCAAATCTTTGAATGGCCTTACATGGACGTCGGAAGGATTTTTCCACAAAGTCAAGTCGTTTCAATTTCGATTACCTTTATGTAGGTAGATTAATAAGGGCGTTAAATCAGGTAATATAAAACTTGATTACAGTTGTACATTTGTAACATGTGCGACCGAGAATAATCAGGCTTATTTCTTACAAATTAATACCGGTACTTTTATAATATAAAGTAAGCACAATTTCTTAAATTCTCCATTCTGTTATCCAACCTCGAATAAAAATAAGTACTTTATTATAGAAGAAAAAAGATTCTCTTTCACTTTTTGAACGCCAGGTGAAGACGGTGAGGCTGCAAAGTGAATTTGTTAATGACTCTATCCACCAAAATCTTGATCTTGGTTCTTTTAATAAACAACGGTCAGGAAACATACGGACCATTGGTGTGATCGCAACGCAATAGTTGCAATCAGTTGGCGACAAACAGCATTACATAAAATTTGCGATCCGAGTGACATCGGTATATTTAATTCCATTCAAAGTAAAATCACAAAACCAGGAGAAATTTTGGTTTGCGATCAAAAATCAACTCAACCACATAGCAACCATTTTACTTACTTGGGTAAGGGAGACGGTGATGATGAGATGAATGATAATGGTGGAATTATGAAAGTGGGAGGAAACCCATGAACCCCATGAAATCCACATACACGGCGTTTGTCCACCTTAAAATCCACTTGGCAGAAGCTCAAATTAAACCAGGGGCACTGCTCTCTACATTGAACCAACGTTTAACTCAATTAGTATTTGTTAGTTTGTTTAGATTTTAACTCCACTTAGCAATGTGGCTACGTGAGACGTCGACCTATAGCTGCTGAACGTGAAATCCGAATCATAAGAGCTCCCACCGAGAACCGAACCCAGGTATCACGAGCCAAACCCGTGTGTTACTCAGCCTGTCTCCCTGTTCGACGATAAACGAATGTAACTTGGCCCGATTTTAAATAAATTTGGCGATTGCTATCTTTGAGGTACGAAATAAGACTTTGTTTGGTGCTGAAATTCATTTTAAGAGTATTGAAGTGAAAGGAGTGAAAGTCAACTCATTTGGAAAGTTAGCGTGTACACATTACGTGATAAAACAATTTTTCACGAGAATTTTTGATGAAATATTACCGGTGTGTATATATATTTTTAAGATTTTACAATTACTCTACTGCTTAGAATAGAAGAATAAAGCGGTTAAATAACCCATGTGTAGGGGAGGCCGAGGCTATTTGAGTCAAGGGGCTATTTGGGTCAAACTTAAGAAAAATGTTACTGCGCACTTAATATGCGCATCAGTACCCTGATTTTGCATTCATATGTGAGTTCGTTGACAAAGGAAAGGTTGTATGTGTCGTTGATCTGCTGTTTTCTTATCAGTTGTTGTAAATATGAGACTATTCTGAGCAAGGTGGCTGCAATACTTCATATTTTGGTCTGATATAAAATAGTGTCTGTATAACATAAGGTGTTGAATCTGTGTAAATGAATATGTTTGTAAAATTATTACTGTACTCGTAAAACAGACCGTCCGCATGTTATACTCGCCAGTTTTGGTGCTCTCCTCTGTCTGGTGTGAAAATAGTAAATTCCTACGTAAACATGTGCAAAACGGGGTTACTTGAGTCGAAAATATCGTGGCTATTTGAGTCAGGTGTAAACTTATGTGAATATCTTTAATTTATGAATTTTAGTTTTGTATTCATGGTTCAGCATCCTATGTGATGCAAGTATGTAAAACAAAACACTTCATTTTCTTTTTATATGGCACGAACATACAAATCAAAACATAAATACAGCAAGTGGAATAATGAAGACATGGGGAAGGTCATGCAAAGTGTAACAAAAAGAGATTTAAATTTACATGGAACTTCACAGCTCTGAAATTTTCCTTTTCAAATTTTGCGAAGGAAAGTGCAGTTCGAAGGAGTGAGACTAGCTTCGGTGATAATAATAGAACAGTTCAATGTACAAAACCGAAAGTCATAGGATACTCCACAATACTGACAGCAGATCAGTTGCTGTTACGGATTATGACTCTTACGGAAAAAGGAGTAACTTGTAAGCTGCACCATGAAACGATTCGTAAAGCTATGGATCGATATGTAACAACAAATCAAATTCCGCAACCTTTGAGATACTAGCTAGTGAAGATTGGTTTTCCAGTTTCATGAAAAGTCATCCGAATTTATCATTACAAAAGCCTGAGGGACTTTTAAGAGCTCGTGCTGAAGGCGTTAATAAGGAAGCAGAGTCCGATTTTCAATTCTTGAAATTCGTTACTTCAACGATTGGGCTCAACACAAAGGCAACAGCGTGTATACAAGGATTAAGCAAAGTAATTACCAAGAAGGTGGGAAAATGGGTGGTACTTACGTTGAGAGAGGCGAAAATGTCACTGTGATAGTAGCTTGGAAAGCAGTTGGTCAACACATCCCACGGTTTATTTTGAAGATCAGCGTATGAATGAAGAATTTGTAAACAATCTACCACGACTTCTCAAGTTTCCTTATCAGATAGTAGTTAGGTTAATAAAGAACCATTTGCTTGCTAGCTCGATTTTTTTCAAACAAACAGGGTTGAGGAAATTTTTTTTTGTTAATTTTGGGTGGACATATTTCTCACTGTTCGCTACAAGCTCTGAAATTTTGTGAGCAACATGGCATTGAACTTTTGTGCGTACTATCTCACACCACTCATGTATTACAATATTGCAACCACTGAACGGAGCAGTGTATTTTGATGACATCAGCCAGGAAGTTTAAATAATAATCGAATTAAAGAATCTAGTCTGAAAAGGATATTTAAGAGTACATGGGATGTACAGCATATAATGGAGCAGCAATTCCATCATATGCTGTACAGTAATTTAATTCTTCTCACTCTTACATAAAATGTCAAACATATCTCCACGAAAAAGAAGCAAAGTACAGGTCTACTTACTTTTCCCGAAAATGTTAAACAGCTTCGCACGAAACAACAACTATCAATGGAGGGATCTGGTAATGCCTGATCGAAGATGAAAAGCATCAAAAAGACAAATATAAATGGATATATGGCTTCAAGTGATACCTATGCTACACGTGATGAGGATTATGATTAGAATGAATCTGAGAACAATGTACCATGCGGATTTTGTAAGATGAAATATTACTCTAAAAAATCAGTGAACAAATCAGACTGGATTCGATGCCATCATTGTAAATAGTGGTACCTGAGATATACGTTAGACCTTATGAGAGAAAACAGTTTTATGCAACAAGTGCCTGTAGGTTACACATCTCTTGATAACTTTCATTGTCTCGTACTTCAGAAATGCGAGAAATTAGTGATTTCTCATAAGTTTGTATAAAAAATAATTTTCATGCACTTTGCTTTCTCCAGCACAAGTTTTTATTTTTATATTACTATACTTTAATTTTGATTGACAAGACTACTCGTTAAATTGATTTTGAACATAAATCTTATTTTGAGTTCATTTTTATTTTAAAAGTTTAATTTAAACTACAGCTTTCCTAATTGTGTATTATTTTTATATTTACTGAAAATTAATGTAGAAAATGTAAAACTATCCGAAGTTTCTTTTTATGTTATTCTGTCAGGAATTTTCTTTTTTGCTTTTACAAGTGTTTATTTCAAAGAGAATAAGTCAAACCACTTTAAGATGAACCTATACGTGTAAGATATTATGTAACATATAAGAAAATTAATAGTCTTGTATTATTACAACGCTGAAGGAGTTTTAGCTTATCCTGAACACTCTTTCCTAAAGAAATGCTCCACTTGTTTTCTTTTACTATGAAGTTATGTTGTTGTTGTTTTTTTACAAATTATACAAAAAAGCGTATAAGTTAAGAATATACATGAACACCAATGTAATTAATGTAAACTATGTTGATACAGTGAAAACCCAAATAGTCCCATGAGAAACCCAAATAGCTCCGTGATTTTAACTAGTCTCGAATTCTGCCATTTTTATTTTCAATTCGTTTCTTGAGTTTCCATGATTTATCAGGTTCTTTATTCTTTAATACAGTATGTTGTACTACAATAATGTACGTAATTTATGACCTAATTATTGAAACTCTAAAGTGCGTCGTAATTCGGAAATTTTGAGTTTTCCCTTACTATACTTTAATAGCCCCGGTCTCCCTTATTATCGAGAAAAATATAGCATAGGACATACCATGGGGTCCCTTAGAGACCCCAATTAAAAATAAATAATTACTGGTGTTTCGTACAGAAATGTTATACAGAAACATTTTGAAACAATACTTTATTGTGTTGCGCTGTAACTCAGACCATCGTCAAAAATAGAAAAGTAACACTTGATGACTTTATCACCAGATAACAGGTGCAACTACAATTCAGAATAGTTCAGTCATGTCATCTGGGGATTGTTGCTTAAAGTAACGGGTTTTACCCCTTTGAAACTAGATAGTTTGTCATTCACAAGCGGTTCACAAATGTAAGCAGGTTTCAAGCTATCTATCAAATGGTAACCTTAGGAAGAAAGAAAAAGTCACAAAAAATGTATCGTAATGTAAGAAACTTTCTTTATGTTACACACTCTACTTTATTGCGCCAATAACGAAGTAATTTCCAGGAACAATATATTAGTAGTTTATGCAATCTTTTGAGCATTGTATAAACTATTAATTTTGCTCGTTTGGTAAGAAGAAAGAACAAAAGATAAATAATTAACTATCTACATTGGTCCTTTTACGACCCCAGTGTTAAACAATCTTTTTTTTTACATAAAAGCAAAACAACAGAAAACGATATTTTCTGTTCAGGTATTACACCGTGTGCGTGGGTTTTCTCGGGGTTCTCCCGTTTCCTCCCACTTTCTTCATTCCACCATTTCATTCATTACTCATCATCACCGTCTCCTTTAGCCTAACCGGCATAACCGTGGGACGTAAAACTCACAGATTTCATTTCATTTCTGTTCAGGTATTAAACATACACAGGGGAGAGAATACAAGAACAGACTTTTAGATACTCACGTTCATTTAAGAGATATACTGCATTAAATATTTCTGGGGTCCCGATAGGACCCCACAGAAGTACACAAGAGTTAATAACACCCTAAGATGTTTTGCAATAAATTTCGGACGAAAGTGCGAATCTTCCTGGAACATAGTAGCATCTGTTTCAAGTTAAATAATTATTCATATTGTTTCAATAAAGTGACCACACAAAAATTACAACTTAAATAAAATTTTTATGTTGGATGAAATTGGATTGAATCCGAATTTAGTTTCTCCATCAGCCGAGAGGCTATATGTGACATAGATTTACAGCTTAACGTAGAATGCAAACCTCATGATCTCCTGCCGGCAAACTAAAATTTATGAACAACATAATTTAATTTTATATTATGTAAGTGCATGTATACACGCCAGGGCAGCTAAATACTCCAAGTGTTCAGTGCTGTAACGTTTCCGACGAAATCCGCTAGAATGCGCCTTCATTGTGTGCCACGGTCTTTTACAAGTCCGATTTCACGAATACTCCGGGAGACAGCGCTGCGACCGCCATGCCGTACAGTGTTGTTTACTTCGGGAAGATTCCGTGGAAGAATGTTATTATTTCTATAGAGATAAGAATCCGTTATTAGTACCCTGCTAAATCAGAAAATTGCCGATTTTTTATACTAATATACGCCTTATTTCGTGTCCGTCTAGGAATATTTTGCTTTGTGAGTGTAATTTCAGTATGTTATTCCATGACTACTAAATCAATACCAAGCATGGTGCAGCGTAATACGCCAGGGCTTGTGCAGGACTGACTGCTGAAGATAAATATATTTTCATTTGTCGCACATGTTTCATGTAATATCGGTGTAGTTTTTTATAAGTCACGGACAGTGACACTGTTTATTTATCTTCTTATGGACTAAAACTTTTCAGTTTGGAACTTCATTTCAACTTTGAAGATTATCATTTTTACATTTTATCTTTTTATATTGATCTTGCACACTGGTTATTCTATTTTTTGCTTCAGCTACGTTGTGTAGTGATATTCGAGTTCGTACAATACAGATGATGTAAGCAGTTGCAAGATTCATAAACTTGATTCTAAGTATCCTAAACTCGGCGTAATTACCTGCACGTGTTAGTAAATACGCCACTTTGTAACACTTTTTTAAAATTTTATCTTGGGTTCAAAATAGAAGTGAGTCGCATCGTTGCCAGATTTTTTTTTCTACACAGGGAGAAGGCTACTCTGCAACGCACATGTTTAATGTTCTTTGTGTTTCATGAAAATTAAGGCCATAAAAATCCATCATTAACATGGCGTATTTACCTGCACCTACCTTAGTTAAGAGAACATATATACATTTTACGTAAAATGTAAAGAAAATGACAAACTGTTACTAAATACATATGGACAAGCATCATTTGCTGTTCATTGAACATTCTTATTTACTCCAACAATAGAGCCGAGTTTCCACGACAACCTAAATAATTTCTATAACAAAATATAATTCAAACTACGAAATGTATACATACATTTGATAAAAGAAACTTCTACGGACTTACTGTAAGTACTTTCAGTACACATATTCAAATAATCAATATTCAAAAAACAATATATTTACTAAATATAATGTATATTTGTTAACTTTTATGATAGTGTATAGTTGGATCTAGTATATTATATAAAAATGTACATATTTATTTAGAATCATTACAAATCACCTCAACTTGAAAAACTCAATGTTATATTTATTGGTAAATTGACAATCACTAGCAGTGGTGGTTTCAGGGGGAGGGGTGGGTTAAAATTCCCCTCTCCCTAAGGAGCTACAAAGTTACCCTGGGACATTTTCTCCGATTATATTCAACCTTGCTTACTAGCATTTTCTAAGTGCTATTTAACCCCCCCCCCCCCCGCTCATTAAAAATCCCTCTGTGGAAGATCGGAAATTATCTCTGATCCCTAGCAGCACAGACAGAAGGCCCAACCGACAGATTAATCAACTGCCAACTTTGCCCCTACCGCTTTGCCGAACATTTGCAAACGTAACCCAATCGAAAGAACAACTGTAGTTGGGAGTAGGAGATCGAAACTGCTCGATAAATGAAAGCAAATTGTTCGTGGATCTGTATAAGTTTTAAGCTTCGTTGTTCTATCTTTCTTTAATTTCATTTTTGCAATTACATCATTCTCAACTGTGCCAACAATTAGCTTATATATAGGGCCTACCAAGTAGAGATGCAAGGGCTCGGAAAAAAACCGGCTTTTTTGGAAAAAAACTCGGTTTTTTCTGCTTTGCTTTTTTGCTTCGGAAATTTTGGGCTTTTTTCAAAATACTGCTTTAAATTGATAAAACAGACTTTGTATCGCTTCTCTATAACACAAAAAATCATTTAATTAGTGGTTGATGCTGATAATAATATAAAACATCGAAAATAAACTATGAATTTCGAAAAAATATTTCAAACAATTTTTCTTCAACATATTTACATTATGAATTCCACAGGATTAACCAATGTATATAATAAGAATTTTTTAACCACCTATATACAAAAGTAAGCAGAATTGGCAAGAACCGTGGTTGTTTTTTAAAATGCCAAAAACCCGTTTTTTGGGGGATGTTTAAACCAGGCTTTTTTGGTTTAAACCAGGCTTTTTTGACTTAGATTTTTTGCTTTATGTATTTATATTACATATTCACAGAAATAGCCTAAGTTTGTTTCGCCTTGATGTTATTATGCAACAGCGGGGTTATGCCGGAAGAACTCCCATAAGCTTAAAGAAGTGCGGTCAGTAAATTTCTTAAGTTGAGAATCTCCCGCCCTAGCCATTGGGAAAATCCCGTCATTACTTGAAATGTAAGACAATAACGGGAAAATCCTGTTATTGCTTTGCATGTAAAATTTAAAGGTCAACGTACCATAATCAGTACGCTAAAACTGAGGTATTAAATTACAAATTTAGTACCGGTACGTAGATATCATTGAAAGTCCAATCCAAGCTAATGTTGGAAGCTACGTAGGCAATCGATAAATTTTGCCAATTTCTATCAATATATTTAAGCAATATTGGCTTCTTTATAAAACAACACGCATTTAGGCATGTAGAAATATACAATTTGGTTTGTTTCGTATATTTAGGCTTAACATCCTTACGAAATACCGAGGTTATCAAGGAGAAGACTTTCGCTTAAACTGACATCCGAACCGCTACTTGGGTTACGCATGAAAGAAGGATTGTGGTTCGACCGAGAATTGAACATGGGACACCTTGATTAAAAGGTGAAAGGGAAATAAAACTATTGCAGGTGGTTTGATATCTGGAAACGTTACCATGAAGTTCACACTATTCGCATTTTTCATTCTTTTTATTTTTGTGGTTTAAACCAGTTATTAAAAAAAAAGTTGGTGTAAATCAGCCAACCCTAAAAGTAAACACTTCTTTTTAAAGAATACACAAATAACTAGCAAAATAGTATGTAGTATCTTTACTTCAAAATATGCCATACCCTCTTTTTGAAACAAAATAAAATTAAAATAAAACATAAGAGAAATATTTAGATTTATATGATACACTTAAAGGCTGCACATCTAGAGCTTTTGGTTCTGTATATTCTTGAAATTCTACAGTTAAGTTTTATAGAACAACCATCACAGTTTACCCAATCCTCAAGTTTTCTGAATTTTTAACAAGAGGGATTCAACATATCATTACGGAACTCCCCCCCCCCCAAAAAAAAGACTACGGAATATATTTAAGTTAAGCTAAATACAACTGCACAACAAACATGACTGAGTGATTAGCTTTTGCGCTTGTATCGGGAAGTCCGGGATTCAACCAGCATTCGACCATTCTGACAAAGCTTTTCTTCATTCCATCTGTGAATGTAGAAATAGTGCGTGTACTGTGAGTTGGGCGACTTCCTTTTTTATTGTTTTTAAATCGTTATTATTACTAATTACCAGCAGTGACGGTTTTGCGAAGGTTAGGGGGGCGGTCTTTCGGACTGAAGCCCGTTCCCCAAAGTTACGGAATGTCTGCAACAAACGAAATATCTATTACTTATGCCTTTACTCATAAACTTTAAGCTCCCGTCAAATAAAAATTACGAATGTTTAAAAAAACTAAACATTAGTAAGAAACCCTTCCCAAAATACTTTTCTAAATCCGCCACTGATTCTCAGTATAAAATGATTTTTAAAGTTGTATCCGGAAGATTATTGCTAAACATATAAACGAAACGAAATATTAGTTATGCCTGTACTCATAAACTTCAAGCACTTCCCAAATAAAATTAGGACTTTTTAGGAAACGAAACAATCAGAAAAAACCCTCCTAAAGTACTTTTCTAAATCCGCTACTGATTACTTGTATAAATTGGTATTCAAGGTTGTGTCCGGAAAATTATTGCTAAATCACTTCACAGCTACAGTATAACAGAAATGTGGAAGTACGGTTTGACGGATATATTGAAAAACGTACGCTTTGACGGATAAATAGAAAAACGGGCAAGTTTAACTTTTGCGCTAGAAGCTAGAGTACTAAAAGCTCTTAGAAATGAAACACGGATGACAAACTAGAGAAGAAAAAAGATGTCGATAACTCAAAAGTTAAAATAAAGTTAAATAGCCTCTAAAATTACCCTCAAATACTACATTCTTCATGTTAGCTTTAATTCGTAAAACATGTGCTCCATCCATCTTGATGGTGAATTTCAGAGCGAAATATCACATTCAGGTCATGGAATTCTTATCTAACTATAGAATATACTATAAGAAAGCTATTTAGATAGAAAAATCATGAAGTTGAAAAAAGCCAAAATTTCCAAAATTCTCGTTTTTTTCCCAAAAAAGCCGGCTTTTTATGTGAAAAAAACCATCGATTCAAAAAAAGCCGGCTTTTTTGCATCTCTACTACCAAGTACGCTGCTCTGTAACTTCTGTAAATTTTTACTGTGAAGTTATTAGCACAATTCGAAATAAAGTATTGATAATATTAAATTACATGGAATGTATAAGGAATTCACATGTAAAAGAATACAGTAGCATCATCAAGATTATGACACCACTAGCAGATCTCTTGCTACTAAATTAGAAGCTTTCATACACAACTGATCAATGCTAATCTTTTAATATGGAGGCAGGTGAACAAAAATAACACATCTTAAGAACCTACATAAATGCAATCATTATCAATTTCCATATGTTGTTCTTCAGTAGTTTCATCATTTCGGGGCAACAATAGCTCTTTTAACCTTCTTCAGCATTTACAATCTTCTTCTACTTCTTCTTTTATCGTGTACCGAACCTTCCATTACGCATCTAATAAGTCAAATTATTTTTATACCTTGCTTTAACCAGTTTTTTTTACCTCTTTTCCCCTTTTTAACCGTATCTAGAAGAATTCTTCTCCACCCAACGAATACCTGAACTACTTCTACCCATTTGTCATTGTCACTTGGTAGTCTTGCTGCTTAACTTTCGTTTCATACCATACAATACTTCATATTATACATTGACAACCAAGACAACATTACCACCCACTACCTTTTAAGCGAAGTCTTTGAGCTTATGTAAGAAACATGAGGCACAGCAGTACGCTCGCCAGACTGTACAAGGGATTTCATACGGTCAGTCAGTGTGATGCTAGTCCATAGGAAGGGGAAGACCGGCGATATATGAGAGTTTGATAACCAGCATCTCGGAAACAGCGCGATCTGTCAGGTGTTCGCGAAGCGTCGTGGTTAGTGTCTTCCAAAGGTGGGAAAAGGAGGGTGAGACCAGTACCAAACCATGAGACATCAGGCGATCACATCTCAAAGATCGGACACCGTAAACTATCAAGGTGGGTACAAGACGATAGGGCATGAACTGTCGCACAATTGACAACATACTAATAACGGACAAAACACGTGTGCGTCTGAACACACAGTTTACCGTATACTGTTTGAAATAGGTCTTCGCAAACGATATCCCGCACGTGTACCAGTATCATGGACAACAACTGGAATGAAAACATGACCATCGTCGTTCGACCACGGGACAATGGCACAGCATTACATAGTCTGAAGAATTACAATGCTACCTTCTTCGTATCAGTGTCCGGATCAGAATCCGTCGTCTGCCAGAGGAACAGTTGCTAGAGACGCGAATGGTAGAATGACGAAAGGCGGTAATTGGCCCATTATGATTTGAGGAACGCATATGGTCATGTACGGGCCCGGTAGTGCATATGGAGCGCATCGTGAATTTGCTAGCTATCGGCAGGTCAAGTACATCCATTTGTGTCGATCATATTTCCAGCTGGGAATGGCATTATTCTTCAGCGGGACAACACTGCTTATCAGGGGGTCAACGTTGTGCTTCTTGGTTCGAAGAGCACATGCTGCAATAGTCCCCAAACTCTCCGATCTTAACCCAACTAAACACCTTTGGAATGTCACTGAACATCAGATCCACTTTATAGAAATTAAGTGAATTGCGTGTGCGGATGTTGTGCTCCATGGCTCCAACAATGCACCCAGTACTCACTGCTGCGTTGCCAAATCGCAACGTTGCTGTCTTGCGAGCCAAAGTGGGACATTTAGATATATTAAGTAGGTGCTCATAATGTTCTGGCTGATCAGTGTTTGCAGCCTGTTAATTTTCTAAAATGACCATTTAAGTTTTAAAACGATTATCGTTAAGTTTAGATTCTGTACTTGTAACTTGATATTGTATTTTTACCAGGCGGCTTTTACATAGAGAAAACTTGGCAACTCCCTGGGGCCACGCACTTCACAGTACTACTCTTATTTTTTTTCAAAGCATTTATGGTAAACAGGTTGTGTGTCATTCAATAAAATTCTAAAGTCTTCCAAAATCCCAGAATAGTCTAGTCGATTACAGTTCTACAAGTATGCTATTTGCAGCACATCAATACATTCACCATTAATAACAATATACTGTTACCCATTATTCCCTCCATTTACATGTTCAGTATATAACTGAGCCATGTTGTCCTCTAATTTATTCGGCAGGGGTGCCCACAAGGGGGCCTATGACGCAAATTGCGTCATTGAAATATTTGGGGGGGTAAAAATCTGTATAAATATGTTTGAGGGAGTGTAAAAATTAATCGCAAAGAAGATTTTTTTCATGGAAGAACACCTACGGGTAGACAATTGGGGGGGGGGGTGCGTCATGGACATAAGAGGGGGTGGGCACCACTGTATTCGGTAATATTCCTGTGTAGTTGAATAGGGATGTAAAATTCAAATCGTACCCGCATTCTCTCATCAGCCTTGCGGAAGCGACGCCCAACTGCAACGGTATATCACCGTAAAACTACAACAATAACTTTATTTTCCAATACTACAGTAGTTCAGATTGCTTTAAAAAATGGGATTTTTTAAAAAAAATCTTGTTCGCAACGAACACAGTTGGCTGTAATTATTTTATTAGCTACTAGATATAAGTCCCAATTTTGTCGGGTCTTCATTCAGAACCTCGATAAAATCAATTAGCACCCAACATTGCCGTCCCTTAATTCAGAACATTGATTAAAAGAGAGTCAATTAGATACCGGTAATCAGTAAGAGCGGCGTTGTCAGTTCGGTAAGTCAAATTACCTATAGATGCACAGTAAAATATGGTATTTTTTTATTAAAATATCTGGAGAAATATCTGTAGCGATTTTTGTACTTACCTCAGCTTTCTGTTAGTTTTTCAACACAGTAGGTCTATGTAAAGATAATTTTAAAACAATGAAAAAATAATTCCCCTTTTCAGCATTCAGAGAAACTTCATAAATCTTACTAACATGCAAAAATAAATGTTTTTATACACCTGGCAGTTTAAGTTCGTCTGCCCTTATGTACTGTAATATAAAACTAGAGAATATTACAAAAATTACGTAGACTATGCCACGATTTTTTTTCTGTATTGCTATGAATAGTCTGTAGATCTGTACAGGCCCGTGGCCAGCTCGAAAATTTAGGGGGGGGCCCGGTGGAAGTTAGGGAGGACCCGATCCAAAAATATTAGTTCATTCCATATTATAGTTCATTTGCAAACCTACCGTGAAAATTTTAGAGGGGGCCAATAAAATTTTAGGGGGGCCCGGCCCTCCTAGACCCCCCTGGATACGGGCCTGGATCTGTATGGGCCTGGCAACGTTGAGTAAGAATCAAATGGGGAAGGTAGTTTGTAAGAGTTATAAAGGGTTGGTACAGTGCCACCATCGCTGACTCCCTTTCCCTGATGCTGCTAGTATCGCTTGTGTACAGCTCACAGATGACGAGGAGAACCCTAGCAGAAGTACTGTGATGTAGGTATGGGCTCGCCCACTTTTCGCACGGGGGTTTCAAATGACACCACGGAATAGCACACAGATAACTTTACCCGGAGTAACAGACGATATCTAAGTATAGACCACACCTCAAAAACCGAAAACGGACTTGACCGTGTCTTTGACCTTTCTCCGCTTCCCCTGTTTTAGGGTTCTTCTCGTCATCTGTGAGCAGTACATGGTAGAAGACGGTGTTCTTACAGAGTTGCCAATGGCTTAACGCATTGGGAAACTAAACGTGCTAGAGACAAAACTAGAAAGAAATCGAGAGGAAGACAGGATCGATAGCAGATAATAATAAATGTTTTTTTTCAGTATCGTATCTTCTTAGACGATTGGCATACGAACATAAGAAAGAATGATTATTTCAGAAATAAAAATTAGTGCCGCTTTTTAATATTAAAGAAGAAGAAATGTCCATTTGAAAATAATTTATTATTATTATTATTATTATTATTATTATTTAATAGTTGTGATGCAATTGTTGTCAGTGACGTCACAAGTGAATGATGGCCCAGGGAATCGCGTTTTCAGAGGTCTTACAAAGGCCAACAAGCCTAAATACAATTCGACACTGACTTTTATAAAGACCCATTGATTCGATTACTAATCATGTAAATTCAAACAATTATGAATTCAGATTTGTTTTCATTACATAATGGTGGCTTGAAACAAACTTATCATCTAATCTTGTCATATCAGGCCATTAATAAGCAACAGGCAGTGAGCTTATTTTAACATTACAATAATGAAAGCAAACTAATCTTTCATTTGTTACTACTAACAAGATTGCTGAGGTTAATTGACTTCGAGAATGCATTATCATTATTAGCTATTTAAAAAGAAGGAGGCTTTACAAACTTTTCTTGCCCAGAGATATGGGAACATTTCTCACCAAGGGCATCGTAAGAATTTACTACGCCGTTAGTTTATATTCGCATAATGAATCGGAACTAAATTCTTTATAATAAGCAGCGTTCTAAAAGTGCTTCTATCCAACGGAAGTGTAATGTATCATTTTTGTAAACCTCTCCAATTTTACTATAATTTTCAACAAAGAATCGAATAAGAATGCCGACTGACCTTGTTTCTCATTCTGTCTCTGCCGGGAATAAAGTAGATATCTGCGATAGACAACACATGAAGCAGAGGTTAAAAGGAATGTTAAGGTGGTGAGGTCAATGTATTCAGCTCTCATATTTCGGTGAGCTAGAAACACCTGACAACTCCTTATTTTCACACGACATTCGATCAAACAAATATGCGAGGATGGTATTTTACTTGGGACGCAGATTATTGCAACGTAACCCTGCTGCCAAGGGATGTTTTGGTGTTAGTTTCACCTGTGGCTACGACCCGCTCACCGCTCTGTCGATCTGTACATACAGTATATGTTACTTTTGGTCCTGCACAAGCGGCTATTTCGGATCCGAGTTGTAGGGGAAAGGAGGGTAAGTTGACGAGGTGTCTAAGATGACGAATTGTCAATTTCAGAGTCCTGAACTGATATGGCAACACAGCCTTCATGCGGTTGGGAAGGCACTAATGCTACACGTGTTGGGAGATAGAAACTATTCCAATCGGCCATGTTCCAGTTGACCAGGAGTGCTTTGACTGTTTGCACGTCGGTTCGTTGTAAGATTCCGGTGTCAAAAAATAACGTCTGAAGCTATTGTGATAAGTCCCCAGAACATGATTTCTGTTTTTTCGAAATAATGTAGTATATTAATTACATCAATAGTTCAATGTAACTCAGAAATAACCTGATGACAGATTTGTCTCTTTTGCAATAAAAAATGGCTGTTTCGCGTAAGATGACGAATCAAATAGGCGGACAAGATGACGAATTCGTCATCTTGCCCGAACTGCGTGAGCCCAACAAGGGAGCAATTTTGAAGAATAGTTTATGACTATGTTGAGACTATGAAGATTTCTCAGCGATTCAACCAAGAAAGAAGAAGGCCGGCAAGGACTTCATCAAGACCTTTATGGATAAATTTCATTACTCTCTGCGAAAAGCGGATCCTTCATCTGCAGGGAGGCTAGCTGCTTTCAACAAAACAAATGTTGAATCGTTCCTTAATGTCTATAAAGATGTTTTAAATGAGAAACACTTTGAATCTCATCAGATTTTTAACATGGATGAAACGAGCTGTTCAACTGTACCCACGAAAATCCCTAACCTATTAAGTTCAAAAGGAAATCGAAGAGTAATTAAAGTTTCTTCTTCTGAAAGAGGTGTGAATGTAAGTGTGGCTTGTTGTTTTAGTGCTGTTGGCAACTACGTCCCACCATTCTTTATTTTCCCCAAGGTACGTATGCAGGAACACTTTTTGAACAATGTTCCTCCTGGCTCTGCTGGTATCTGCAATGAGTCCCATCCCATATTACATTACAGGCAGTTAACGTGTGCAGAGAAAATCATTTTAGCCTCTTAAGATTTCCTCCGCCACAGGATGCAGCCTTTGGATGTTGCCTTCTATAGTCTATTGAAAACTGCATATAGCCGTGATTGTGATGACTACGTGATGGCTCATCCAGGTGAGAGAATCAGCATAAAGAATGTTGCTGCCATTCAACGTGGCATATAGGAGGGTGGCCACGATCAGTCACGCAGTAAAGGGTTTCCGTTCTACAGGGTTAGTGCCATTAAATTTTCAGATTTTCAGTGATTCTGATTCGAGCCATCATTGACAACCGAAAACCAATATGTTTCTGAAGTTACAGCGACCGCAGCAACTGAAATAAATGCCACGGAACATTCAACAACTATAAGGTCTAACTCAGCATCTGCATCATCTGTATCAGTACCTAAACCTTCTATTCCAAAATTGTCTCGTTCCTTTTCGCAATCTAACCAAATACACTCTGAACCTGCATCAACACTTGCAGATCCCGATTCTTCCATTTTTGAACTCGGACCATCTCATGCAGACCCTGGACTCTCAAATGCAAAATCATACAATGGTCTACACCTTCTTCCTAAAGCAGTTAACAAAGGAAGGAAACAGCGAAAGAAGCTGCCTTCGTTGCTTATCACCAGCAGTCCTGTCAAAAGAACTCTGGAAAAAAGGAAAGCCGGGAAATAACCCAGACAGAAGACAAAAGAAGATATGCGTACCCAGAAAAAAGGAACACAGAAACGAAAAGACAAATTTCCGTAGCATAAAAAGAAGACATGTATTAAGGATTTATATTCAGTCGACTCATTTAACTCTTCTATATCAGTGACTTACATGGACGAAGATGACGATTCCGATGTTTTGGGGGAAGAAGTGTGTGTAGTATGTAATGAATATGGTAAAAGTGAAACGTGGTTCGCTTGTAATGTGTGTCACAATTGGGCCCATGCTGCTTGTACTGAATTGTCTGTCACAGAAACAAAATTCAAAGCATATATCTGTGACTTTTGCACTTGAAATCACATTGCGCTTGTGTTCATATTCTTCTATTCATGTTATTATTTGTGTATTCTGGAAAATACTGCGTTTGAAATACAATAACCAGTCCAATTCTGTTCTCGCTTTTTGTCTCGTCATCTTACCCACCTATGGAAGTCATCTTACCCGCATAGGAGGGTAAGATGACGAAAGCGATATGGGGTCAATAAAAGTGAAATGTCATCGTAACTTTTGATTTTAAAACCATCAAACAATTAACAGAGTAAAACGAAAGTCTAATAATTGCCATGAACATAAAATCGAAGCATTTCATCAACACAAGGCTGACAAAACATTCATAGAAGCTTACTATCGTCAACTTACCCTCCCTTCCCCTAATGCAACTCTGCCAGTGAATGCAGTTGGAGCTCTTTCCTGTTGGGTTTGGGTAAGTTTACAAACAAAGTGCCTACTACCCAAATATAGAGGATAATCTCCGAAGCCAGAATACCCAATCATAATACCATTTTTAGAAAAAACGAAATACAAATAATTAAGCTAACTGCTATCCATTTCACTTACTATAAGGTAACTGCAGGTATATACGCCAGTGCAGTTAAATACGCCAAGTGTTCAGTGCTGGGACGCATCCGACGAAATCCGCTAAAAATGCGCCTCCAATATGTGCCACGGTCTTGGACAAGCCCGATTTGATGAATACTCCGGGAGACAGGGCTGAGACCGCCACGCCGTGCAATGCTGTTTGCTGCGGGAAGGTTCCGTGGAATTACGTTATTATTTCAATACAGGTAAGAATCCATTACTAGTACCGTGCTAACTCAGAACATTGCCGATTATTTACAGCAATGTACGCCTTATTTCGTGTCCGTCTAGAAACACTTTGTTTTGTAAGTGTAATTTCAGTATTTGTGATTCCATGACTACTAAATCAATACCAAGCATAGTGCAGAGAAATATACCAGTGGCTGCAGAAGTCAAAGATGTTTTCATTTGTTCCACATGTTCCACGTACAGGTAATATCGATGTAGTTTTTTTTTTTTTAAGTCACAGTACAGTGACACTGTTTGTTTATCTTCTTATGGATTAAAACTGTTCAGTTTGGAACTTCATTTCAACTTTGGAGATTATCGTTTTACCTCCATGTTACATGTTATCCTTTTATCTTCATCTTGCACTTTGGTTATTCTATTTTTTTTTGCTTCAACCATGTTGTGTAATAATATTTGAATTCGTATAATACAGACGATGTAAGCAGTTGCAAGATTTATTACAGGTTTCTAGTAGTATTCTAGACTTGGCGTAATTACCTGTATATGTTGGTAAATATGCCACTTAGTAGCACTTTTACGTTGAGTGCAAAATAGAAGTGACTTCATTGTCACATTTTCTCTTACACGCGAAAACGCTAGTCTGCAACGCACATGTCTTGTCCTTTGTTTCATGAAAATTAGGGCCATAAAAAATCCAACACCCTTAACATGGCGTTCTTACCTGCACCTACCTTATGTTTGTTAGTTTAGAGTTCGACGTTATTTCGGCACCGAGGCTATTTGAGACGTGAACCAACAGCTTAATGTGGAATCCAAACTGCATTGAGCTCTTAGTCGGAATCGAACTCTTACCCGGAAACCGCATTGGGTTTTCAGTGTAAGGGCGTCTGTGCTTTGCCAGACTATCATTCTGTTCTAAGATAAACTTGTGTAAACTCTATCGGATTTTACAGAAACGAAAGGAAAAGAATTTTTGCTTGACATTGAAATTCGTTAAGAATATCGAAAAAAAAAGGAGTGGAAAACATTTGGAAATCGCATGTTTCTAAGACGACTCCAAGTCGGGTCGAACATTTAAAGAACAAAATAGTGCCTCAAGCCTTCTTAAAACTTTTTCCAACTTTCCAAATAAAACCTAGATTTCGAGTGTGTTGATTTACAACAGCAGTGTCCAGTTTTCCATTCTCTCACAGTCATAGAGACAAATTTCCCGCAATTCCTTCGGAAGCACCACCAACATCATTACGTCTGGTACTAACTGTCATGATCAGTTTTACCAATTTGGCCATTTTATGGCTAAATTTAGCCATTTCTTGTGTTGTTTAGCTAGATAAAGCGTTTTAGCTATTTTAGCGAGAACTTGAGAGTATCCCCACTAATATTCAAAATCTGGTACCCTTTATATAACGTAAGGAAATTTCGCTTTTACGGTTTTAGAAATTTCGGTCTGAAGTTGAAGCAGAATGCCTATTAGCCCAGTCAATGAAGGTAAAAATAAGCTAGATGTCGGAAGTAATTCCCGGAGAGCTGAATTTTTTCCTGTTGATAGACTACGATGAGACATGTAATTTCCCAAAAGTCCCCGGTTCTCCCCCTTGTGCTTCCCCCCCAGCCCCCCTTAACGGTGAATTTGCCGTTTCTCAGAAAATTAGCCATAACTCCGAAACCAGTGGAGCAAACGCTTCGCAATTTTCTTTATTTTCTTTGTTTAATGTTAAGCTAGAAAAAAGGCGTCTTTCATTTTTCTCGAAAAATGTATAGTTTTGTGGCAATTGTGTCTTCAAGAGAAAACAACAATTTTTTGGCGGGAAAAATTCCCTTTAATTTTTTTTCTACGAGGTAAAGTAAAAAAATGTTTCAAATGAAAGTTTTAGATCGAAGTCTAAGCTTTAAAACGAGGTATATTATGATAGTATTTATTTGACACATAACGAAAAAATAACAAAAATGTGCTCCACCGGGTCAGCAAGCCTCAGTGCCGGTGTAATCCGACGAAATAGTACAGTGAGCTCAGAAATCTTAATAAGAGCACAGAAGAATTATGTACATTTTTTTTCGATAAACTTAATTTGGATCGGAGGTATAAAGAAGCAACCTGGCTGGAATGGGCTTATGAACATTATTTGCAGCACCAAACATTCTTCCGAATCTACATGTGTTAGGGCTGTACCATTTATAAACTTAGACCCAAATAATATGTCTACCATCTATTCTGCTTTATCTTTTGCTGCAGATCAATGTAGAAAAAGAAATCAATTTTGCATTGCTACTTTTGACCAACCATTGTATCTGAAAGCAACAGAAATCGTAGAAAGGTCAGATCCTAATTGTGACTTATCAAAGGTTATTCTTAGGTTAGGCGGATTTCACCTTTTAATATCTTATATTGGATCAGTAGTCCGCATAATGGAAGGAAGTGGCTTTCAAAATCTATGGGAAACTGTTTATGGTTCGGCAACTGTTAATCACATGTTAAGTGGGCATGCATATTCTAGAGGAATAAGAGTATATTGTTTAAGTGCAGCATCTCTCATTACGGTAATGAGAAGAATATCGAAAGATTGAAGACGACTGCAAGAAATTAGAAGACATATATCAGCAGCTAATTGACAAGGAACTGGATTTCGAGCAAATTAACCTGGATGATGAAGTTACAGAAACTGTTGTAAACATTGAAACAAATTTTGAAGAGATAAAATAATCTAGCAGGACAGCAAAACTTTGGCTAAATTTAATTAAGTGCATAGAACTGGCAACTAGAACATGCACTTGAGTACAGTAGTAGACATGCTTCCATACTTCCATGCTGCAGGCCACTTGCCCTATGCTAAATCCGTGCATTAATATGCTCAGCATATGTTGAAACTCGAATTTAAACTATCAAAAGAAGAATACGAATTATTTACCAAACAAGGTTATTTTACCGTTCGCAGGAATGGGAAATATTGGTCAGGAACTTGGACAGACATGATAATAGAACAATGCCTAATGCGTCCAATGAAAGCTGTGGGAGGTCTGACGCATGAAGAGGAATAACAGATAGTACTTTGTCAAAATTGATTCATGGAACACCGTTCTGTTTAAAGATACAAGAAGTCTTAGATAAGTGATGCTGTTCTTGTTATGAATTTATTTAAAAGTATAGAAATTAAAATAAACTCATAATATAAGAAAGCTGCCGGTTGTTGCCAGTCCGGGACACGGCGGGTCCATAGGTGGTTGATAATGGAAAGCCCAATATGAGGGTAGGGAATAGTCCACCCCGAACCAAAACTGGCATTTTCTGATCTTATTCCTATGAGGCTTGAAGCATATTCTTATGACGTTCAAAGCTCTGGCTTTACGTACCGTGACAATATATACCTCGTTTTAAAGCTTAGACTTTGATCTAAAACTTTAATTTGAAACATATTTTTACTTTACCTCGTAGAAAAAAATTAAAGGGAATTTTTCCCGCCAAAAAACTGTTGTTTTCTCTTTAAGACACAATTGCCACGAAACTATACATTTTTCGAGAAAAATGAAAGACACCTTTTTTCTAGCTTAACATTAAACAAAGAAAATAAAAAAAATTGCGAAGCATTTGCTCCACTGGTTTCGGAGTTACGGCTAATTTTCTGAGAGACGGCAAATTCGCCTTTAAGGGGGGGCTGGGAGGAAAGCACAAGGGGGAGAACCGGGGACTTTTGAGAAATTACATGTCTCATCATAGTCTATCAACAGGAAAAAATTCAGCTCTCCGGGAATTTGTTCCGACACAAAACCTATTTTGACTGGGCTACTATGTCAAATACCTTGAACATACTACAAACTTTCTTATATTCCATCACACTGCTTTCCAATCTATTGCGTTTCAACGGTGTCTTCCAACTAGCAACTGTCTGATCTCACTGTAATTCTTACCAGTCCTACCTTCTACTGAATTTCTTTGCGTTCAGATGGCACATCAAGATAACTCTTCTCAAACATGTCAACTCAGCGTGATTAGCGACCGACTGAAATTCCATCAATTATTTTCTTCCTGACACATTTAAACTGTATATACTCAATAACGACAGATGCTAAACACAGAGAATGGTAATTCATATATCATCCAATATCCTACTATACAATTGTGAAGTATGTGATTTTTAGCTGAGTAGTGAATTTCGTACGGAAGAAAAAAACATATATTCTGTTTTATGGTACATTTTAAAAGAAAATATTATTAATTTCTTTTATTTTAAAATACTGTAAAGTGCGTAACTTAAATTCCATTGCAGGAATAATTAACAATAAATTGATTAAATAGATATGCATATTAGTGTGGAACTCGTATTGAGTTCTTTTGAGGATATGTATAGATGTTAAACATTTGCATGATGTTTATATATAGCTACGATATCTCGGAGCAAAACTAAATGCCTAAGGGAATTGAGACTGTGCACATCCTGGGATGCCCACTTTAAGGCAAGTAATTTTCGTTGATGTTAGATCGTAAAATCTATCTTTAAAATGATCCTAACAATTTTCAGGAAGTTTGGTGATAGGCAAGGGCGCCAATTTCTCTGTAAATTTGGGGGGCCCCATTCAGATGCAGAAGGCATATATGAGGATTTTAAGACAAATTATGCATTCACATTATATCAAACATTGTATATTTATAAATACAATGCGGGGGCTAACATGAGCTTTGGGGGGGAGGGCCCCCTGGAATCGGAGCCTTTGATGATAGCCCGTTTTAAGGTGCAATAAACAATAAATATTTTGGTTTAAAAAATCAATGGCGTCAATAATAAGCTATGTGAGCAGCATGTAAACAGCTCTAGAAATTTTCATGAAATTAGGTCAAAATTAGGTAAAAATCACGTAAGATTTTAGATGTGAGCAGAGCCGGATTAACCCATTTGGAGGTCTGGAGCTAGAAAAAACATGTGGCATCTGATGACTTCGCTTAATACAGTTCTGACAAAGTACAGTAGGAAAGTTAAAAGGAATACACGTAGTTCTACGACATCAACTATATCATACATTAGATTATATACCTTCACAATTCTACCATACTCCAGACATACAGAGTTTATAAACAACTAGGAACTTGTTGACATAAAAGGAACATAACCTATTGTGCATCTACGCAGACTTAATTTTTTCTGTCGGATTGGGAGTGGATATTCTATGATTACATTAAACTGCAGAACACTTCTATTCAACGGTAAAATATGAATCACAATTCTCGTGCACTATAAATTTTTTGAAACTGATTTATGTCAATTTATTAAGACAGTGGATGTAACAAACGAAGAATTTTGATTCATATTTTTGGTCATACTTTATCTTATCATGATGATTGCATCTTGTGTGATTCGCCTGGAGGCCCGGGTCTACAGCCCTCCTAAGCCCCCACCTTATTCCGGCCCTGGATGTGAGAAAGCAATTCAGCTAGGTTCCAACTTCGAGAAAGCTCATCTGTCATCTATCCTGAAAACTACTCCAATGATTTTCATAAAATTTAGGGAAAATTAGATTTTCAAATGTGGAAAATACTTAATTATCAACTATGGGAAACTGCATTTAGGGGTGAGGATGTCTGCATAAATAATTTCTGAGGCATTTCACAGTGGCGATTTTAGTCGACTGTAGAAAAGCATATTGTTGAAGAAGTGGCAATAATTTTCTTGAAGGAGGTTTTCGTTAACATTTTCGTGGGCTAGAAAACGATTTATCTACTCTCGATTTGGGAAAAGTGTCTCAGAATGTACATTTTCATCCCGACCAAAAGTTGTAATTTAATATCATCGTGTAGAACTAATATTTAATACAACCGTACAAAATGTCAGAAAATATTTCCTAGTTATGCAGACAACGTTTCAAACACTCCAAAAAATGCTCTTTTTACGTCACGGCAACAGAAACTAGCCTTTTGTTGTGACGTCATATATCGGCTTCCCTCTTTAAACCGTATTGAAAGCTTCAGGGAATCCTTTTATACTTCAGCTTCTTAAATTTAGTGAAGTAGTGAAAGGAAAAGTGGCAAAAGAAGTAAAATACTTACTGTATATAAAAATAAACGTTAATAAGACCTTTTCTTCTAGATAAAATTACAGCAAAATCAGCTTTAATGTTCTATCATTACAAACACTTTGGATATTTATCAGATAGATTATTTTATCATATATCAGAAAGATTAGAAGTATAACTACTACGTCAACTGAAATTCAAAATAAATCACGCATAGATTGAGAATAAGTCGCCATACTGTAGCTATAATTATAGTTTATCCTTAGTTTGAAAATTTTATTAGTCTATGAAATCACAGCTCTCGTGAAATGGCTCTGGCTTGCAGCGAATTTCTGTAATATCACATCTTCATTATTGTTATAACTAGGATATTTTGGTAAAGGTTTTTGCTTTTCAAGACTTTCTCTCCTTTAGATTGTAAAATAAAAAGTTGTATATACTATACTTGAACTCGATACAGTCAAGTAACTAGATCAATGAAATTTTATTATATCATCAATTTGTTCAAAATTATGTTGTTTTTTTCTGTTCTTTTGCTACTAAGTATTTAAAACGACTATCTTATCTTAATTACAAAAGCCCGTAAAGCCAAAATAAAGTTTTACACACAATTTATAAATAGTTCTGCGCAAACTGAAGTAACCCTGTTACCCTGTTTTTTTTCAGTGAAAAATACATTAATACGGTAAATAAAAAAACACCATTCAAACTTCTTTGAGTAACTAAGGATAAGTCTGGAATCGTCTATTTTCCTGTATTCTTCGTTTCCTTTCTTTACAGAGTTAATACGAGAAGGTATCAAAGAATTTGTGTAGTCACCTGCAAACTGACGAAATACGAACCCCCCTCGCACATGCATTTTATACTTAACCATCGAAATTCTGGATTCGTTATGACAACGCTTTCTTTCTTTTGTCGGTAAATCACTGAAGGCGCGATAACTGACAAGTTTAAGTGAAATCAGGATGTGAAATATAACAATACCCTATACTCACTCGACCTAGCACCAATTGGCTTTTTTCTCTTCACAAAAATGAAGTGTCCACTCAGAGAACGTCATTTTGACAATAAGGATGACGTCATTCCTGAGATTGAACTGTGGCTTCGATGCCAAACTGCAGACTTTTACAAAACGGGCTTACGGAAAGTGAAGAATAGCGGGCAAAATATGGCAGTCGCTAAGCACGATGACTACGTAGAGAAGGACGAATACCACCAGCTCCGGAGTAGATTTCTTCTAGGTGATTGCACAAACCTTTTGATATTCCCTCGTAAAAATCTGTTACTGTCGTTTCGAATTTATTCATGTTGACTTGCTACTGAATGATTGACAGAAGAATCCTGTATATAATCACATGACGCCGAATGACTACGTAACGGCCCTTATCGTTTATGCTCTGATACCTGTCGACAGCGAACGAAAAATATACATACATACAGTACAAATATGTAACTGATCATTCTACGTTACAGTGATTGTTTACTTTTTAAATATATTAATTACAATATTTGCCAATTCTAATTTATTGGAGTATACCTTGTTAAACTAGGAGTAAAATAAATCATATCAACTCCTTAATTTACCGCGTTCTCTTAAGATGAGTTCTTTCTTACTTTTTATTTTTTTCGCCCGATTTGTTTACCAAGTATACTTAGAACAGACATTCGAAGTTCCTGTTTAAAAATACATGAAATTAATTTTATAAATATATTATTAAACTGATATTTTGTAAAAAAAATTCCATTATCTGTAGGGCCTATACAGGCCCGTACCCAGGAGAGGACAGGAGCCCGGGCACCCCTAAGTTTTTGCTTCCCCCTAAAAGTTTCACGGTAAACTTACAAATGAACTATAATATGGCAATGAACTATATGGTTGGATCGCCCCTTCCCCTAACTACTATCGGATCTGCCTACATTTTTGGAGCTGGCTACGTGCCTATGTGTATAACCTATAATAGTGTAGTTTCTAGATTTGAGAGTGCAGGATTTTTTTTTCGAATCTATACATAAAATTATTGCATACACTTCATTTTCAGTAAATGTACTCTCTGTACCTTAAATAATTATTTTTAGGATGAACTTGGATTTCTTGGAGCACGCAATAAAAGCCACAGTACAGAAAGAACTAACTTACTTGTGCCAGGTTCTGCTAAAAGCAAATGCTATCTCATCGAGCCGGGCTGGAACGCAGCACATTGATCCGCGCTGTAGCGCGCGGTTGTGTCCATAAAGAGCAAGCGCATCAGTGAAGGTGGGCATAACGTTATTATGGAGGTTAAAGGTAATATCCAGATATAATTTCGTTGCTTACACACTGACATAATACGGACTTAAATTTCACAATCATATAGATTGTTAACTCTCTAATACTTCTATACCATGCGCATCATGAATCAGCACACTACCTTCAGATAATTCACTTTACCTCCTTTCACTTTGTATACTGTGCTTAATGGTTAACTTATCGACTAGATTATGTTTCTCCACTTAACGGACTGGCAACGATAAACTGGTAAAGAACCACCAGATAAATTGATGTTCTCTATTCAATCGAGTGGCAACGATAAATTGGTAAAGAATCACCAGATAAATTGATGTTCTCTATTCAATCGAGTGGCAACGATAAACTGGTAAAGAATCATCAGATAATTTGATGTTCTCTATTCAATCGAGTGGCAACGATAAACTGGTAAAGAATCACCAGATAAATTGATGTTCTCTATTCAATCGAGTGGCAACGATTAACTGGTAAAGAACCACCAGATAAATTGATGTTCTCTATTCAATCGAGTGGCAACGATAAACTGGTAAAGAACCACCAGATAAATTGATGTTCTCTATTCAATCGAGTGGCAACGATAAACTGGTAAAGAATCACCAGATAAATTGATGTTCTCTATTCAATCGAGTGGCAACGATAAACTGGTAAAGAACCACCAGATAAATTGATGTTCTCTATTCAATCGAGTGGCAACGATAAACTGGTAAAGAACCACCAGATAAATTGATGTTCTCTGTTCAATCGAGTGGCAACGATAAACTGGTAAAGAATCACCAGATAAATTGATGTTCTCTATTCAATCGAGTGGCAACGATAAACTGGTAAAGAACCACCAGATAAATTGATGTTCTCTATTCAATCGAGTGGCAACGATAAACTGGTAAAGAACTACCAGATAAATTGATGTTCTCTATTCAATCGAGTGGCAACGATAAACTGGTAAAGAATCACCAGATAAATTGATGTTCTCTATTCAATCGAGTGGCAACGATAAACTGGTAAAGAACCACCAGATAAATTGATGTTCTCTATTCAATCGAGTGGCAACGATAAACTGGTAAAGAACCACCAGATAAATTGATGTTCTCTGTTCAATCGAGTGGCAACGATAAACTGGTAAAGAACCACCAGATAGATTGATGTTCTCTGTTCAATCGAGTGGCAACGATAAACTGGTAAAGAACCACCAGATAGATTGATGTTCTCTATTCAATCGAGTGGCAACGATAAACTGGTAAAGAACTACCAGATAAATTCATGTTCTCTATTCAATCGAGTGGCAACGATAAACTGGTAAAGAACTACCAGATAAATTGATGTTCTCTATTCAATCGAGTGGCAACGATAAACTGGTAAAGTATCACCAGATAAATTGATGTTCTCTATTCAATCGAGTGGCAACGATAAACTGGTAAAGAACCACCAGATAAATTGATGTTCTCTATTCAATCGAGTGGCAACGATAAACTGGTAAAGAACTACCAGATAAATTGATGTTCTCTATTCAATCGAGTGGCAACGATAAACTGGTAAAGAACCACCAGATAAATTGATGTTCTCTATTCAATCGAGTGGCAACGATAAACTGGTAAAGAACTACCAGATAAATTGATGTTCTCTATTCAATCGAGTGGCAACGATAAACTGGTAAAGAACCACCAGATAAATTGATGTTCTCTATTCAATCGAGTGGCAACGATAAACTGGTAAAGAACTACCAGATAAATTGATGTTCTCTATTCAATCGAGTGGCAACGATAAACTGGTAAAGAACCACCAGATAGATTGATGTTCTCTATTCAATCGAGTGGCAACGATAAACTGGTAAAGAACCACCAGATAGATTGATGTTCTCTATTCAATCGAGTGGCAACGATAAACTGGTAAAGAACTACCAGATAAATTGATGTTCTCTATTCAATCGAGTGGCAACGATAAACTGGTAAAGAACTACCAGATAAATTGATGTTCTCTATTCAATCGAGTGGCAACGATTAACTGGTAAAGAACCACCAGATAAATTCATGTTCTTTATTCAATCGAGTGGCAACGATAAACTGGTAAAGAACTACCAGATAAATTGATGTTCTCTATTCAATCGAGTGGCAACGATAAACTGGTAAAGAATCACCAGATAAATTGATGTTCTCTATTCAATCGAGTGGCAACGATAAACTGTTAAACAACCACTAAATAGAACAATCTTCCCTAATTAATGGTTTAGGAAGGATAAAGTGTTAAAAATACAGCATTAAATGTTTTGCGCTCTAGGGATTTACAACGATAATCTGTTACACGTAATCTAGACATAAGACAGTCTTCTATCTTTTATTGAATAACAACAATTAACTGTTGAGAAAGCAGTACATATTATGTTCTTCTTTACTCTATGGAGTTATATGAATAAACTTCAAAAACCAGTACATAAAATGTTTTTCTTCAACTTTACATTTATTGTAAACGATATGCGTGATTGAATGTAGTCCTACTTTATTTTTTTGGAAATAAAATCTTTTGTAATGTCAAATGTTGAATCCTTTTTAAGTATCTTATATATTGGCAATAGTCATATAATATTCATAGTATTTGACACTGATGCACTAAGTGCATTGTTCAAGAGTATCCATTGTAAGAATGTACAAAATCCCGTCTGTATCTGTTGTGTTAGTAGTTTTGTTATTACTTGGTAGGACAATACATTGTATCGAATGTGAAGCAATTTCTCCTAGTCGATATTAGAATTGTACAACATTTCAATTTTTATGACCTACAAGTTTATAAATCACAAGGGTGTTTTAGAATGTATTGTAGGGTGGGTCGATTTTTTTTTTTTTTTTTTTAGAATTTCGATTGGCCGGGTTGTGGAAAATTTGTCTTGTGATAGTAGCAGGCAATACAGAAAAGTTGGACTTTCTCGGTCAACTCCTTCCTTTGCCTCATCGGACTTGAATATTTTTATAACTTCAGCTATGCAACCCGCACGATACTACGAAGAAAATTGTCCTGCACAGCTTTTTTCTTTTTTAAATTTTGATTGGCCGGGTTGCTGAAAAGTTACTTCTTGTTAGTGGTAGTCTACACAGAAAATTTGGATTTTTTCTTTAAATCCTTCCTTTGCGTCATGGGACTTGAATATTTTTAAAGCTGCAGCTATGCAACCCGCACGACACTGTGAAGAAAATGGTGGTGTATAGCTATAACCTTTGGTTCTTTTTTACACTAAAGCATTCTGAGGCTGAAAATAAAACGGAAGAGAGAAGTGAGATGCAATATTGTTCCTATGCGGTTAAAAATTGTAATCATTAGACGAAAAAGGTATATTTTTGTGTTTTAATTCATGTTTTTCAGAAATAGCGTGAAAAATATGTTGTTAACTTCACATTGCAGCTTTTTTTTTTAAGTATATCGTGAATCATTTCTTTTAGAGCATTTTATATTGTAAAGAAAATTTTAATGAAGTGCTCTGGTATCAGTAATTTATAAATTAGCTGTGCAATAATAGAAAATATATATTTACCTACAACATTGTATATGACATGTAAAACATTGTTTTGTAAGAAGTTGGAAACATTTTAATTTTGTACATAGTCCAGCAACGATGTGCAATACCTTTTGGAAATACCGAGCTGTTTCAGAAAGTTTGTGTCCGTCGTCAGATCTTCTCAAGAAAAAGTCTGGACCAATTGTCATGTCCCGATGGATGACGACTGCTTCTCGCATCAAAATTCCGAAGAAGCACTTCGTTGGCTTGCACAGTATGTCAGCAAAGTAGTTTGGTTTCAAATAAAGCGAAAATTTCTCTCATCAATGGGGTGCGACACTTGTGGCTACTCACTCGATCTGCATCCATTCTTCCAGAGGAATTAAGAAGAATTGTGTATACTGTGATTAGTTTCAAGTTTACTTTGCTGATCCTGTCGATTCCCGGTGGGAGCTCATGTGGTTCGGATTCCACGTTAATCAGTAGGTCCACGTCTCATATAGCCTAGCTGCTGAAAGGGACGCTAAACTAAAATCAACTCAACTCAACTCAACTGATCCTGGAAAACTTGTTGTTGGCAACAATCACCGACAGTAGCCAGGGCATCCGGGAATTAGGATGGAGAAGAGTAAAGAAGTGTCGGAAGAGAAAGAGATCAAGTGTACGTAAATTCGTTGTTCCGAAAGTAAACTTAGACGCGAGTAAATATCATGAAATGATCGGTTGGTTCTTAACGGACGTCACCAAGCCACCATTAACAAGAGGACTTCCTTCGAGCCAGATAGAAGAAAATATTAGAACGACGGCTACAACTTCTAAGAAAATTCGATGTTTTCCGTGCCATACGCAAGTGGTGGAGATGATGATAAAAGTAGTTACAGAAGTGTCAACATCAGTGTATGGAGTGGATCGAAGTGATAGTTTTATCAGGGTGAAAGTAATCTCCAAAAAAGAAGAAAACGTTTGACTCCAAGTAGGACTATCAAATGTAAATGAGTCAAAAACGGAAGCAAGTGGGTGGGTGGGTGGGTGCAACTCGATTTGCAGCTACCTTCTCGTGATGGGTTCTGCGGAGTTTCGGAGTGTATATGCCGATACGAGCTAAGAGCTGCAGGGGAAAGTTTATCAACAGCTTTTCATGACCTATCTTTATAATGTGTTTTGAAAACATCAATACAATTTCTTCTTCTAATTGATTATAATTTTTAACCACATAGGAACACTGTATCCCATAGGAACCACATAGGAACCATATCGCATCTCACTTTTCCTTTGCGTTTTATTTTTAGCCTCAGAATGCTTCAGTATAAAAAAAAGACTAAAGGTGATAGGTGTGCAGCACAATTTTCTTCGTAGAATTGTGAGGGTTGCATAGCCGCAGCTATAAAAATATTCAAGTCCCATGGGGCAAAGGAAGAGGTTGACCCAAAAAAAATCAAAATTTTCTGTGCTGACTATCACGAACACAAGGCAACTTTTCCGCAACCCGTCCAATCAAAATTCCAGAAAAAAATTCTCGGCCCACTCAAATATCTGGTCAATACCAGATACTTCTTGGTTAATTCGCGAACAAAAATAAGCAAGATTCAGAATTCAAACATTATATTCAATCCGATGTCAACGATAATGTGTTAAATGTACACACCGTATGTTTCCACCGTTCTATTTCTGCCTATAAACACCAATAATTTAACTGGCAAGTTTAAAAAAGAAATTGAGTTTTGACTAAATGTTACTAAGTTTTAGATTAATATGAATGAAGTGGTATGCTGAATGTTCGCACCAATTAACAAATCGTAAAATACTGAATTCCCAGTACAATGCAGAGATTAGTTTGAAGTATTAAATATTTTAAATCTCCAGCCATCTATTTGTGTTGAAAATAATACTATTCTTGAAAGAATAGACATTTGGTATTATTCAAAGTTAACTTTATTTTTGAACAAACTTTAATTCTTAAATGTTAGAGAAGTCAATGGATAATTCTAGAAAATACATACTTATGTCGTAGTTGTATATCAGACAAAAGTACTACATGCTACTCTTCTGGATTTTTTTTCATGGAAAGCGAAAACAATTTGCAACGTATTTAATGCTCTTCTTGATAGTCTAGTGGCTAGCGCATGTGCATTTAATCCCGGATTTTATTGCTGGTAGTTTCTTATTCTACCATCCACGTCTCATAACTTCAGTACTGGCAAGGAAATAACTAACAAATTAAGTATTAGGCAGCATCTTCTCTTATTGTAAACGATCCTACTAAGAGCTAGCTATAATATTTTTAAAACAGTGAAAGCAAGCAGAAAGCTACTAGGTTGAGCCGCAGCCAGGAGGTGAACAGTGCGTATCCCCATCCCCTATGGCGGACAATGGAGTTGCATGCAAGACATGTTATCTCCAACACATTATTTTCTCAGTTAGAAGAAAAGAAATTTGGTACCACGTCCTTGCTTCAATTAAAATTACACCTAAGAAAGGCTGACCAGATATTGTGGGCTCGTCGATCAAGATCTCCGCTTATATCAATTGATATGAAACTCCCAGTTATGCACACTGCACATCCGTCAAGCTAAATAATATGGTATATCTATTACGAGGAAAAGCCTCGTAATTATACCATTATTTATAATTAAGGGATGCATGCAAGGGATAACCCAATATGAGTCACTACCGTGCTATAGAATACTATCTGCTATTCAATTTTGTAGCTTTTACATACATAGTACATATGTTGATAAATCAGAACAAAAACTACCAATTATTATTGGATACGAACGCTATACTCTTCACCGCCATAAAAATATGATTCAAAGAGAAAAATTTCACATAATTTTCCTCAAAACATGTCTTTTTGTTCCGCTTCTTGTGATTTATCAGTTAATATATGGGCCGCTTGCATGCCAAGTGGCCTTAAGTTCAAAATTAAAATATTCAATGTTAAATACTTCACGAATACTTAATATTACTGTATTTCCGTTATGTAGGCATCAAAACCATAATTATGTAACTTACAGCCTAATAATTTACACTTTACAATTGTTTTTAAGGTTCCCATATATAGAAGTAAATGAGTTTTTTTTTTCGTTTTTTAAGACAATCTATTTGGAATCCAAGCGGTTTACATTGTCTCATACTGAAAAAGAAAGTTTTAGAGTTAATTATACTTTTAAGCTCTACCTCACTAACCATACTGTGAACTCTTTTCTTGATAATATCACAATAAAAAAGGGTTGGTAACGATATAGTTCAGTATTAATACTGAGAAAAATCAGTTATACGAACAGCAGTAAATTGTACAAATATACGGAATCTTTATGTTTACTACAGAAATCAGTACGAAGCTTACATTATCCATATGCTACATACGTACTACCTTTCTCCGCATTTAGATATTACATCATGCCGCTGCATGATGTCTGACATCTAACAGTCTTTCGTATATTATATACGTCAGCTGTATGTTATATACGTCCATCTGTATGTGAGATCCTGCCCGCCCATATATGGTTCTTTCTTTCGTGGGGGAAGTATATTTAATCGGAACACTTATACGGAAAGCACATATAAAACATACGTTTTCAGTTAGGCCTACGTATAAGACATACATTTTCTGCATGATGTTACATAGGGTTGTAGGTTAAGTCCAAAAGTTACAGGATTTATGCATGTAACCTATGTTTATACGTACGCCACATACATTTTCTTTTTAGTGTAGTTTTACCTCAATAAATGATATGATTCTCTTACTCCTTTAAACTTTTAAGTTTAGAAAAATAATAGCTTCTGTCGATTTTTACAGAACTTACATATAAGGGTTTACATTCTCCTACAACATTTCGCTAAAGTCAATGAGAGATATTAATGCGTATATGTTTCATATTTATATATTGTTTACGTTATTTGCAAATAATATTGTAAAGTTTATGTCAGTTATAGTGATTCAATTATGGGACCACCGATACGAACGAAAACATTCTGAAGCAAGTATTGAAGGAATGTTAATTATTTTTATTTAATTTATTTATGTTTTTACTAGTCATATAGAATGCTTAGTGTAGTTTGAAAGCACAAGATTTCTTGGTCTCTGAAGGGTAGAACGCCTACAATGGTACCACAAACGCACGCTGGAATTTATTTTGGGGAATCCAAATTCAATCTTAGGATAAATTATATGATAACATTGTAAAATTAGCCCTAAAATTAGACTAAATTTAGAGAAAAATCGGAATTTCAGGTGCAGGTCCGGACCTCCAGGACCCACCTCCTGTGTGCATCCCTGATGGTAGAACTGCTGAGTCTACGTAAGTTATACAAGAAAGTGTTTCTCATAAAACCAAAAAAATCTAATTTCGGAAAAGAAAAACAAGGTGGTTCACTAGGTATTCTCGGTGCTATTCTAAACGTTGCTTGAATAGTGCAGCGTTGCAGATAGTGTCGAGTGTTACTGAAGCTAGATAATAAAGGAAGTAATGATGGAATTCTGCTTGGATAATTAATGGAGAAATTAGTTTTCGACCCTTACCGCAATTCACAGCTAAGTTCCGCTTCGCAAACTGCAACGTTAGAATCCAGGAATTTTCTTATTGTGACTACCATAGTAAACGTTCAAATTTGGCAGCAACGCATTATGGCATTCTGCGCAAGTATCTTCTCAAAATCTATTTTCTTACATGTAAATTAATATTTAAATAAAATGTGAAACATAACACGAAAAAGGGTCAAACAAGATATTTATTTCGTAATAAGAGCATTATTTTAAAATACTTTACACGTACAAATAAACATTTCATAAAATTGAGCACGTCTAGTAAGATCTAACAGCAAGCGCCATCTTCTGTGCTCATTGTAAAACGAATCAAATATTTTTTTATTTGTTATCTTTTTCAATATCAGAAGACAACCAAATAAACCAGTGTCTTGTGTTGTAGCTGAAACATAACTCAGTCTTTAGTACAATATTTATAATAGGTAACGTTTCATTGTGCAGTAATTAAGGAAATGAGCTAAAATATGTATTGACTTCCGGGTGGTGATCCACGTTAATATTTTCACTGTAAAATAATGTTGTCGCCCTTGTCCTCACTCTTCCATACCGTCAAATAATAATGATTCACCCTCACTAGTTTTCAAACCAAAATTAACCGCCCCATTAACCCTCATGCGCATATACTAAAGTAGTTTCTTTATATACGTAGATTATACCAAAACTAACAGTATATAATGTTAAAATGAATGTCATCATCTATTTCATTTGTCGTTTTTACTGTTGAAAAATATTCATAGAATCACAACGACTTGCTCGGGACAATAATGCGGAAGTACGTTTTTTTCGCGCGCTATCCTAGCCAGTTGTTTTAAGTTGGTCACAAAATTTATATCATGGAGTACAAGGGGAACAAAACGAGCCCTGCGGGGCTTCTAACCCGTTCCTACTACTACTTCTACTTATCTGCACAAAAGTAAGTAAATCACTTTTTTGAGTATTATTTTCATATTTTAATTTAAAAAGTGTTATAAAAATGTAAAAAAAAATCCTCGGGCCGGGTTTGAACTCACGCCAAAAGAGTTTTCCGTTACTAGCATATAGTGCTAGCCCACTCGGCCACAAAGACCGACACCAGCAATCCTTTGATTTCTGCCATTTGAATGCAATGTGGCAAGAAATGGATAACGCCAACCAATCAGAACTGTGTTTTTCGTTCCTACTTTCGGGAGCATTACTCTCCTGAGTTAGTCCTGAATCACACTGGGTGAAACACTTGGTGGATTATGCAACCCACCTTACAGACTGATAATAAAGTGACACCCTGTAAATCAGAGATGTGCGTCTACGCGTAAAAAACGATAGTTTACGTTTACGTGTCAACTATGCGTAGACAATGTAAACAACGCAGACTATGTAGAATATGTCAACAACACGTAATTTAATATGGCATCGTGGACAATAAAGGAGCTTTATTTTGTCGTTACCTTGCGAAATTGTGTACAAAATAAAATACCTAGACCAGCGAATACTAACTTTCGAATACTTAGTTTCGTCTTGATGAAGGAAAATGAAAAATATTATGCATTTTGTAAAATATGCAAGAAAAAATTGGCAAATACAGCATATTCAACACTGAAAGCTCACAGGTGAGAAATAGTTTTGTAAATGTCATTATAAAAGCAGTGCTCGAAGTGGAAAATCTAAGGAAGTGGTATGTGCAGAGCAGAGTAAACATACAGATTAAATAATTCCCTCTACTTTTTATGTTACTCGTTTTCCTAATCTTTCGCTGCACGCACATTTGCGGATCCCAAACGTTTCAGATATCCTCTGATCTGATTGGTCGATACAGATACAATATCACAAGACATGATCTACATATAACACAAAGTAAAGGCCAAGTGGTGTCGGCTCTGGTAGGCGAGTGGGCTAGCGCAACATGCTAGTGAAGAAAGTGTCTGCACCGAAGCGAAGCAACTGAATGAGGAAATATGAACAAACGAGCAACGAAATTGTTCCTTACATTTGATAGTGGTTGTCTACATAGTCTACACGGGAAAAGGTGTAATGTAGATTACGTATAGATTACAGTAGACAATCGCGTAGACGTAAAATTATAGTTTACGGTACATCACTGCTGTAAATAAACATCACAGCAAAATAACATGAGAGATGGCAGCATTCCGAAACGGTTTGCGTGAACGCAATGCAAAATCTAGCATTTTGTTTGCGATAATAGGCATAACTGTTATACTAGTTGCATTTTTTGCTTCGCGTTAAGCTCCGCAATTGTTGCGGAGTTTGGTATACAATAAGGATCAAGGTTCGAGACAAACTTTTGCGCTTATGTTTCAGTGATTATTTGCGGACTCCGTCCTTGGCAGTGATGTCGATTTTGTCCGTCACGTCTTTCTTTGAGAAAGTTTTCTAATTATTCGTCTCCAGCAGATAACGCAATCAGGTGTTGACCAAAACCACCGCTGTTTTATTTTTGTGACATAGAAATAGCAGATTGCAGGAATTCTATTCATGTAAATGTTGTTAAAATATTCTTACCTTTAAAACATTATTTTCATAAGGATTAAAGCAAATATCATACTATGATGTTTTCTGCTTGAAATAAATAGGGTCTATCAATTATACCGCGTAAAACTTTGATCATTGCAAAAAGTAACAATTTTAATACTAGTTCTCACTATCAGTTACTAGACATTTATGTTGTCTTACTAATAGATTTGGTGTTGAAATAACAGGCTAACAATGGCAGACAAATCGATCTGTCTTAAGACCATCATTTTTGCAGATTTCTCAGTTCCAAAATATAAGCTTACTTTATAATGGAAAATAGGTGAAAACTTTATAGAAACAAACTATGGAGAAAGATTTCGTCGCTGCGCCTCGCTATGTGTTAAAGCCACAACTTTTGAGGAGAAGAAAATAACATTCCGAACTCTTAAAATTTTGCCAAATACACGGAAACACTTGACAAATGTAATAAAATTGGTTCTGTGAATATTATGCACTGGACATTGTTGTAGCTTGCTTCAACAGCATTATATTACAATTTTTGTGTTTACGTAGCGCCTTTTGCACCTTTATAAGCACATAGAGGATTTGTATACATTAATCAATGCGTATGTGATGAGAACCAGAAGCCTTTAATTTCAATCTATAATTTTTCATTGTTGTGGCGAAACAATTGAATATTAACTTATGACATTATAAGGGACGCTGCCTAACAGCTTTCTGTTTATTTGCACGACATAACTCATTTTCGACAAAAGTGTCACATAGCAGTTCTTCGAGGCGCCGCGACGATTTGTCCTTCCGAGAGACAAGTCAACGTTTCTTAAGAAGAAATGAGTATAACGTTCGACTTGCCCGATCCCCTCTCTTCGAGTCGAAAGTCTAAAAACGGTTCCTAGATCTGGTCAAGATCCACTTGCCTAAGAAATTTGGTGGCACTGGCACTAGGTGCATTATGCAGAAGGTTGATAATGAGCAGAAAGACACATACTATTTTATTATTATTAATGAACAGATTCTTGATCAAGAATATTATTAGACACTCTCTTATTTATGTTTAAATAATCGTTAAGAAAGACTGGTTTATATTAAGTTAAAGAATGCGATACACTTCTGGGTCCTTTTTCAAAGAAAAACTTTGAAAGTACAAAGAGAAGAAAGTGTGACTCAAGTTAATTACACATCCAATATTAGCATCTAATATTGAATTTTGTTACGTAATTAGTAGTACATAAAGTTTTAGTACAGCGTGTAGTCATCGTACCCAATTAATATTCGTTTTATTTTTGCTCTGTTTCTGAGAAATGAAATCTGGGATCGTCTCCGTTTTAGAACAATATGGTGGTAAAATTTCTCTAACCAGAAAAAGTATTAATCAGGGGATTATTATTATTCTCTAACCAGGGGATTATAAATGTTGGGAACACGATCTTCTGCACGAGTATTTAACGAATGTATTTGTAGTAGGCCATTAACTTAGATGGTAGGTTAATTTAGTTATTTCAATAGTTTTTTTTCTATAACAAAAACGAAAGTAAACTGAACAGGTTGCTTTTTATATTACATAGTGCCAAAATAGCACTATGGGCCTTAGGCAAACAAACAGTGATGTAAATTTTCCGATTCACAAAAACATACTCCACTTATTCCTACATCATTGTTTAGTCAAGATGTGAGGTGGAAAATTTTCTTCTATATTTTTCCGGAAAATTTTCCGTTCTTAACAAATATTAGTGATTAAGAAACAATTCCTCAGTATTCATAAAATTGATTGAATTCATATATAGAAACGTTAAAAAGTGAAAGATCTTTTACAGAATCTGAAAAACTTTATGGCTCAGACAATTCTCAGTACGATGTAAGAACTAGTGGAACAATTTTTCATGAATCGAAAAATTGTCTGTCCTGTACAATGAAAATTTTCCGGAAAATTTTCCGATTCATAAAAACATACTCCACTTATTCCTACATCGTTGTTTAGTTGAGATGTGAGGTGGAAAATTTTCTTCTATATTTTTCCGGAAAATTTTCCGTTCTTAACAAATATAAGTGATTAAGTAACAATTTGTCAATATTCATAAAATTGCTTGAGTTCATGTATAGAAATGTTAAAAAGTGAAAGATCGTTTAAAGAGTCTGAAAATTTTCATGGCTTAAACAATTTTCAGTACTATATAGGAACAAGTGGAACAAGTTCTCATGAATTGAATGAATAAGTGGAGTATGTTTTATGAATCGGAAAATATTCATGACTTTTAATAAATTGAAATTTTAGATAATAGAATGGTATATTAAATATTGGTATATATAAATATATATGGTATATATAAATTTTGTACTCTACGAACTCGAGGTATGTGCTCTGCACTTTGCATACACACACACACAGAGAGAGAGAGAGAGAGAGAGAGAGAGAGAGAGAAAGAGAGAGAGAGAGTAGTTGGATTGAGTTGATTTTGAGTTTTACGTCCCCTTCAACAGCGAGACTATATAAAACGGTACCAACTGAGTAATGTGGAATCCGAACCATATGAGCTCCCACTGGGAATCGAAGCCAGGTTTCCCATGCCAAAGGCGTGTATGCTAACCACTTAGCAATGAAGGAGCTCGCAGAGCAAGAGAGAGAGAGAAACAGTGTAAAATTTTATTTCCCAACTTGAAATATTAGAAAATTTTCCGGTTCCCGAAAGCTAATTGGAAAATTATAATTTGTTGACGACTAACTTTCCTCTACTGAAATTCAATTTTGTGGCTCTATGTGCAGTGAAATATAGTGGAAAATTTTCCAGCTAACATCACTTTACATAATATCCAAAATTGTCAGGCCTATGAAAAGTATTTTCCACTTGTTTCTACATCGTGATGAAAATTTTCCGATCTATGAAAATTCCTCTCACTTGTTTCTACAGAGCAATAAAACTTTCCGATTCACAAAAAAGTTGTTTTACTTCTTGCTTTAAAATGATGAAAACTTTCCGACTCATAAAAAGTTCTTCAATTTTTCCATATAAGGCAGAAAATATTTGGATTCATGAAAAATTGTTTAACTTGTTCCTACATGGTACTGAAAATTGTCTGAGCCATGAAAATTTTCAGATTCTTTAAACGATCTTTCACTTTTTAACATTTCTATACATGAATTCAATCAATTTTATGAATACTGACGAATTGTCACTTGATGACTGATATTTGTTAAGAACGGAAAATTTTCCGGAAAAATATAGAAGAAAATTTTCCACCTCACATCACTACAAAGAAATGTGCGGGGTACCCTACGATTAAATTTTACATGTAATTCTGCTCCTGAGGCCATGTCAATTTGACCATCGGACCCATGAGTTAAGACGACCCTAATTATACACGATTACTTCATATATTTTTCCACAGACAGTTGTTTGGGGCGCGCTGTTCCATAATGAAATATATCGAAAATCCGGTTTTATGGTGAGTAGGAATTTGAATTGACACATTCACGTCCTTAGTAGACACTTGCAGCTTTATTTCCTAATTTCCCTCATTGAATATATACTTGATGAGCGAGGTTTGGCGGTGATTAACTCAAATATGAGTTTGGCTCGTGTCCATAGCTTTAGAAGTAACTTAAATTATTTTCGGATTCAAATCGTAATTTAATATGTTGTCACACCCTTCTATTAGCCTTCCAGCGACAAGAAGACAAGGAGTTTACTTATATTTAATGGTTTCGATCAAAGAAGAAGATAATATATTAAATCCCAATGTTTCTATTATAAAGGCTATTCTGTTTGACACATACACTTGCATGTTAGTAGGCTTCTATGGAAATACCAAATAATAACGAAATTCGAAAGGAGTATTTACTTAATTTTACTCTGTACTCGATGGGATTGTAGGACTGTTTCATAGCTGGACTGCCTTCAAAACATGCTGACATGTCAACATGCTGACAACGGACTGACAATTCATAATAGTTTCTGTCTAAATTCATGAAATAGCAGACAAGATAATTATACCAGCACCTTAATATGGATATTATAGTTTGCACAATATTAAAAATATCTCTGGCCCAGCTTAGGAGACTGTAGATCTGTAAAATTTACGGAAGAAATGTCTAGTGTTATTTCAAAACAGCAACGTGTAGATAATCAAAATAAAGCGGAATCTTCCCGTAGACATATCTAGTAATGTTCTGAAACGTAATTCAAAGTATTGCATTAAACCACACAGTACTCCACAAGCCATGATGAACTGAATTTATATACAGTGGCTCACAAAATTCATCGTATACTTGCCGTTGTGAGACAAAATGAATAGAAGTAACCTCTTTTACATAGTTCATATTACAAGAAATTGAAATATATATATATATATATATATATATATATATATATATATATATATATATATATATATATATTATTTCAAGTGATCTTATACACAAAATATATTTCTTTCATTCCTTTACACAAAATCAGACCTTGAACGTAGAAATAAAACACTTTCATACACAAATTTACGAGTAACAAACTTATTCGTACACCGTGTCCATTTACAAATTTGGAAAGTTCAGTAGCGAGTTACGAACTCGTTTCTTCTTATCACCTCGACTAGCCTGTTTGACGTTGATTGCACCAACTTCTTTGTAACACTAGGTGTAATCTAGAGCCACTCTTCTTTCAGACACGTCTGCAGTTCTGTCAGGTTATTTGGTTGGCGCTGCTGCACATTCTTTTCTATTTCCTACAATAGATTTTCTATGGAATTAAGATCTGGTGATTGAGGAGGGTTTGCAAGAGTCTTTGGTGTGTTCTACAATAGCAATGAGCGCACAATGTAAGTGGTATGCTTGGGATCGTTGTCCTGCTGAAATCTGTAGAATTGCCCAAGACCAAAGTATTCTGCACTAGACATCAAGTTTGTCTTCAATATGTTGGGATATGCAAATTTGTATACTGTTCCTTCAATAAAGTGTAGATTTCCTACACCAGAAGCTGCCACACAGCCCAAACTATGACTGATCCTCCTCTATGTTTTACTGTTGGTAATGTGTTCCTTCTTAAATTCTGTATTAGGTTTTCGCCAAATAATTTTGTGTACATCGGATCCATACAGATTAAATTTCCTCTCATCGCTAAATATTACGCTATTAGAAAAGTCTTCCAAGCATTGCTTGTGTTCCAGAGCAAATTGAAGCTTTTTGCGTAAATTCGTCTTATTAATATAGGGCTTCTTCCTAACAACTCGGCCATTGAATTCGACATGTCTTAAAGTTCTTCTCACTGTTTCTGTGGAAAAGGGTCTCCCAATGGATGATACCACTTCTGTTATCAGTTTGGGTACACTCTGACGAGAAATCTTTTTTATTTTTAATATAATTCTTCGTCCGTCGCTTTCACTCAATATGTGTTTTCTTCGTCGACCGACTTTATTTCTTATCTTGCCCTCATACTTGAATCTGTTGATGGATGGTTGAATGTGTTTTCCCCGTTACTTTTATTATATTTCTTAAAGATTTGCCCTCCATAGTTAGTTTAATAGTTGATTTACGTTTAGTTTCACATTTGGTTCCATTATACTGTTTTGTTCGTGTTGCACTTACCTCAACACGTAGAAGGACGTGTTATTCTAATTTTTAACAACCGATTCTCTCTCTCTCTCTCACTAAGCAAACCATACAAGGTAGACTAAAGCAAACTTTTAGTGCATATCAGAAGTAGCAACCTACACAACATCCTAATATTACAAGGTGGTGTGACGAAATTAGGTAGCACTGTGAATACCTTGGAAACGAATTACCAAAGATAGGTGGTCGTCAAGAAGTATTGGAAAGATCTTAATCCAGCAATGCATCAACAATTATTGATAATGGTATGTATACGTTTCAAATATAAATAACCCGCACCACTACATTCATGTGATCCCAGTTCTCATTCTTGATATTTGAGCGCTTGAGATTAATAAACGCTTATACCTTATACTTAAAGATCGTATATTTAATCTGTAGCTATAAGAATTTCTAAACACAAAGGCAGTTAAACTAAAATTTGCTCTTCCTGGGTATAACTGAATAAATTTTTTTTATGTCTGGGTATAAAAAACTGTTCTGCGAACCCGGAAGCTGTACGAACGGCATCTCGCAAAACAAAGGTGGATGTACTTCGTAACGCTTGATGAAGCATGGATTTACCTTTCCAACTGCGGCAAACCAAGAGCCATCATGTACCGACAGAAAGGCGCCAAGAACTTCAGAAGGTTGGTTCGTGTCTGTAAAGAATCCTTCCCAAATGGGTTCATGGTCGTTACTGGGTACTGTTACCGAGGTAAACTGAAGATTCGTGGGGTGGCGAAGAACTGCAAAATAAATTCGCAGTATATTCAGGAGGAGATCATGCGGTCGATCTACGAGCATGAGATTCCAACAATGTACGGAAATTACGCCAATCTGGTGCGCATTCACATGGACAAGGCCTCATCACAAGGCCTCGTCCCTCGCATTCTACAGGGAGATGGAGGAGGCAAGTGGTACACAGGTGATACCTTTCAATGAGGTACCTGTCAAATATCCAGATGCAAGTCCTATGGTCTATTGTGGATTTGAATTGCTGAAGCGGGCTTTGGGAAAACGGCGTGTGATAACTGTGGAAGGACTTTGGAAAGCTGAGCAAAGGGAATGGAACAAGATTCCCCTTCCAGTTCTTCAGAGAAGCCTATTACAGTGGAAATTACGCTGTCGGGCTATTGTTAGGAACCAAGGGAAACACATCGAGCACTTACGGACCTGACGCCATGCATTCCTCTAAATTTTTAGGTAAGTCGAAATCGACCAAATGTACACTGAACAACCTCTGTATAACCACTGTCATATGTCGAGGTAGGTAGGAAGTAGTTTAAAGCTAATCTTATTTAGACGCACAAAATACATAAACACATCCTATTGTTGGAAATAAGCCGAGAGAGAACTCATCGGACCATACTAAAACTTTTCAATCGTCGGCGTATTTTTCGAAATCGTTTTCTTTGAGCTAAAACGTTGCTGGCGATGATGATTGATTTCAAACTTGAAACCCAATTCACGGATATTTATGTTATGAGACTCGTATCGGACAACGATTGTCGCAATAGGCTCCTCCAGGTTCTAATTGAGCTTCGCAGTCTCTCTACAATCAGTAGTGACAAACCTCTTCAAACTCAGCTTCACAGTGTCTCTACAATCAGTAGTGACAAACCTCTTCAAATTCGTGGGTCACTTACTCAGGCTTCTCTTCCATTCCCTAGGAACTACTTATCCCAAATATTGTTTTGCCATTAGTTTTGTGAGCCATAATCACCTTAGACACAGTTCCTCACAACATATCTAACATGGATCAATTTAGATACATTTGCGCCAACTAACCGCGCACCCACGATTTAGCTCTTTATAACGAACTAGTAAGATAGTCCCCATTTTCATTTCCACCTGTCCACTTCAACATATTTCAGCGTCGCCACCTGGAGGCATGCTGTTCTCCGAATATAAAGAGTAACTGAAAAGTTTCCTGCAACAGATTATTACTTCTAGTGACAAATGGAATTGCTACGAGAATCGTAAACGGTCAGGACGGTAGGTGAATTGTGATCAATGTCCAACCCCTCTACTAGTTATTTTGTTGTTAGTATTGTGGCCTGTGGTAAGACTGATTCATCATGTCTTTCTATGTAGAAGCGAAACCATTGTTATGGATCTTTACGGTACTGAAGTCCTGATATGGACGTAAACTTATCGGTCAACAGACATGGTGTCTTCATATTATACAAAACTGCATGTCCATATGTCGTTCAAAGTATGGCCCAGATTCTCCATAATTTGAAGTATGAAACTCTTTCTCATTCATCGAATTCTAACATCTCTCCCAGCGACTTCATTATTTCAATCACTTCTTGACAAGGAACGACGTCCATGATGAGCGGGTTGTAACATGTTACTAGGGACATTTTCGCATCGCAGACTTCAAACGTCTTCCGTTATGGAATTCAATTTTTGGGTGCGCAATAGTATAAACGAGAAGATAGCTTAAATAATGTAGCCTTATTCAACTACGTTATATAAAATATGGTAGCTTTGAACACTTCAAAACCGTCAAGAGTAACACAGCCATTCCCAGCTAAAATAGACAAACTTAAAATGATAAACCACTCTTTTTTGCACATGAAAGAGATCAGAAGTTACAAAATGGTAAAGTCAATAATAAAAGTGAACAACTATAATCTATTATCTTAAAAGTAAAAAACTCAAGAAATTTCTAAGTAATGAAGTAATTTGAGTACGAGAAAGGGAGTAAGTGACACATAATTAAGTTCACCTTACTTCTCAAGAATATAATTAAATTTATCCAGGTTTTCCGAAATTATGAACATATAAGGAGCCTATAATGCACTTTCGCTTTGTTATTTTTTAAATAACACATATCTTCTTGACAGTGTTAATAGAGCTGGTTGTACCATTATCAATTGTTGACAACATACAGTACATAAAAACCTTTTGAAAACCATACTTAATGAGAAAAAGTAATCAATATTATTGTAAACAATTGTATTAAAATATTATGACTCACTTTTTAACACTAATGAAGATTCCTCGACAACGAATAATTTTACATTAAATGGATTATCTTTGAGAAAAAATATTTTGTAAGTATTTCTGCACATTTGTTAATACCGCATTAAAATATTGTGCTTATACAAAATTTGTAGCGTAGTTAGTTTCAGGATTTTTAAGTAATATAAATATTGGTATATATCTAACTAGTGTATATCTAACCCTCATGTGCACTGAAGATCAATATTTCTCGAAAGTATATATATTTATATATAAAGAATGTTACACAAATAGCTCAATACTTAGTAGATATTTTAGGTTCGTATACAAATCTACTCTTCATGCACAAAAGAAGTTGGTCTTGTAAAGTGTGTAGTTTGTTGTTCATCGGAAGTTTTAAAAAGAATGCCAAACAGCAACGTGAATCACTGCTGAGCTGAATAACTTGAAATAATCAATCGAGCTAAAGTACTTGCATTAGACTAGATAACATTAAGGAAATAAAAGTTATCACGTTGAAGCATCATGCTCATTAGTGATCGTGCCATTCGGCTTATGAAGGTTGAACCCGTGTCAGGAATCGAGCCACGAATATGAAATATATCCTAAAACTTTAAAAGTTACAGCATGTTAACCAATCATCTTCCATTCTTCTGCTATTCTACAACTTTCAAACTGTTCTCTTGTAAAATTTACTTTTAACGACTTATCCGGTCATTCACTGGGACCAGGTAAGAGCGCAGTAGCGCAGTCAGTAAGCCGTCCATCTCCCAGCTAGAGAGCTCGGGTTTGATCCCCAATAGGCGCTGGAAATTTTTCTCGTTGTACGTCGTTCAAATGCACTCTGAGATTCACCCAACCTCTTTGAAATGGGTACCTGACAACCTGAGGAAATAAAAGAGTGTGAAACGTGACTTTTGACTACATCACCTGTAGGTCTGCCACCATTCTAAAGAAAAATATAGGTACATTTCATAGAGCTAATGGTGGTGGTGGGGGGCGAGGAGGAATGTACCAGAGATCCTTTTTAGGCAGCAACGTGATATAAATCATTCTAATGAAGAGTATGTCATATTTCTGTAATTAATAAAAGGAAAGTGATGCAATTTTAATATTATAGACTCTATATCCTTTCAAACATTCTATTAGAAAGATTGACCCCATATGCGGATGAAATTATTGGAGATTCAGTGCGGATTTAGGCGAAATCAATCAAACTATCGACCAGATATTTACCACTCGAGCAATACTCGAAGAGAGAAAGGAATACAATACCCCAGTACATAACATTTTTTAAAATTGATTTTAGAACAGCCTACGACTCGGTTAGGAGGAAAACATTGTACGATATTCTTACAGAATACCGAATACCGAAAAAGCTAGTTAGCTTAATTAAGATATGCTTAAATGAATCCCAAAGTAAAGTCCAAGTAGGAAAATCCTTGTTCATGAACTTTCACTTCGAGAATGGTCAGAAACAAGGAGATGCGTTGTCGCCATTGTTATTCAACTTTGTTCTGAAGTGCGCTAAAAGGAAAATCAGAGACAGCAACCAACGCCTAGAGCTGAATGGTATTCACCAGGTTAGGGCATATGAAGGTAATGTAAATATAATAGAGGATGATAGGAGAACAGTAGAAAGAAATGGAGAGGTCGTATTAAACGCTTGCAGGGACATGGGTTTAGAAGTAAATGCAGAGAAAGTACATGTAAGTTGGTAGTGATAGCAATACTGTAAATTATGGATGAGTTTTTTCGACAAAATGGATACTTTCAAGTATCTACGATTAATATTAACAAATCAAAATGATATTCACGAAATTAAATGTCCAATAAAAGCTGGGAAATCCTGTTATTAATTAGTTCAAATGTTTTTGTCGTCACGAATTCTGTCGAGAAATTTGAAGCTTAAAATATGTAAAACGATTATTATGCCTGGCGTCCTATATGGTGGCGAAACATGGTCGCGTACTCTGAGGGAAGAACGTAGACAAAATATTTGAGGACAAGATCCTGAGACAAATATTCAGACCCAACAGACAACGGGAATGGGGAATGGCGGAAGCTTCCTAACGAGAAATTGCATAAGTTATATATACTGTTTACCAAACATTGTTAGGGTTATCAAGTCTAGGAGGCTCAGGTGGGTAGGTCATGTAGCCAGTGGGAATGCTAGAAGTAGGGATGCTTTCGAAGTTTTAACCGGAAGCCCAATCGGAAAACGACCATTAAGAAGACCTAGGCGCAGATGGGAGGACAATATTAATTTGAATCTCGCAGAAATAGGAATACAAAGTAGAAACTCGATCCAATTGGCAAAGGACAGAATTGAATGGACAGCTTTTGTTAACGCGGTATGGAACCTCTGGGTTCCATAGTCTATAGAATTAGTTAGTTAGTTATAGACTCTATATCGTATTAATGTATAGTGCAATAAAAATGTGCCAATTAAATTACTTTTCGTAACTGTTAAGCCATTTAAACTGATTGCAGAACAGGAAGTGAAAGCAATGGAGCTAGTGTAATTTTTTTTCAGCTCAGTTAAACGTATTAAGTAGCTAACAATCCCATATCTCGCATGATAGTAGGTTTGAATGTACACTCTCGAGCATGGAAAGGCAGCATGATAAGCTCTGAAGTTAGTGTTCTAATTTCCTTGATAATTCTGAAGCACCAAATTTGAAACTAATCTTACTAGGGATGATTCCATACAGGGACCAAGTACTTGGGGAAAACCTATATATCGTCTGAAAGCTCTTGCCATGAGAAGTACGAAACCGTTTTCAAATCACGGGCAAACCCAGAAAGTGACCCTATATGGAGCCAGTTTGTTGGTGTTTGTGACCCTATGTATGGTATATTCGACAGAAATAAAAATGAATATTACGATGCATCACACGTAAGCCCCTGAGCCTATCATGTTCCTGTTTGGCTCATTGCTAGAACGTGACTCGGGTAAGGGTTTGATAATATCACTTTGCGCCCAAACGTACCCATTTCGTCAGTGTCGCCAACGAATTGTAAATACAACGTGGCAAATGGTTTCTGTACCACTCGATGTATATCCATGAAAGGGCGGCATAAACATCATTCGTCACTAGAGAAAATATACTTCGGACATATTCCTCTTCCAAGGACCCCAGTTTATCAGTGTTGCCAACCAAGTATATAAAAAAAGAAATTGTAAAACACTTTCCCTACGATGGGACATTTATACACCAAGCTTGGCAGAAACATCACACGAACTATAGGAAAAAGATGTTGAGTTTGAGTGTGAGTGTGATCACGAATATATGACAAAAGTGATAGAAGCATTATTGGATAATGGAAAAGTTAGTGTGAGTATCCCCATCTCCCAAGCAACTCAGTGTAGCGGATATACTTAGACTATGGCCCATACTAGGTTTGTAGTATGTTAGTGAACCCACAAGCACCCATGTTGTCATGTTTGCCAATGCGATAGACTTCATGGGGAAATCTTGAATGTTCGCATTGGTTGGCAACACTGCCACACTGGAGTGCTTCAGAGACGGGGACATACACTGTTCTCCATTGTCCAATGCTGCTTTTGTCACATTTGACATATTCTTTCAATGGCAGTCACGCCATTTTCAACATTGTGATGTTTACATTTGTTGGCAACACTGACAACCTCGAATGGTTGGGAGACGGCCACACTCAACATCTTTTTGCTATAGTTCGTGTGGTGTTTCTACAAAGCTTGGTGTATAAACGTCTCTTCGTACGTAATGTATTTTATAATTTCTTATTTTTATACTTGGTTGGCAACACTGATAAACCGGGATCCTTGGAAGAGGAATATGTCCGAAGTATATTTTCTCTAGTGACGAATGATGTTTATGCCGCGTTTTCATGGATATACATCGAGTGGTACAGAAACCATTTGCCACGTTGTATTTACAATTCGTTGGCAATACTGACGAAATGGGTACGTTTGGGCGCAAAGTGATATTATCAAACCCTTACCCGAGTCACGTTCTAGCAATGAGCCAAACAGGAACATGATAGGCTCAGGGGCTTACGTGTGATGCATCGTAATATTCATTTTTATTTCTGTCGAATATACCATACATAGGATCACAAACACCAACAAACTGGCTCCATATAGGGTCACTTTCTGGGTTTGCCCGTGATTTGAAAACGGTTTCGTACTTCTCATGGCAAGAGCTTTCAGACGATATATAGGTTTTCCCCAAGTACTTGGTCCCTGTATGGAATCATCCCTAGTAAGATTAGTTTCAAATTTGGTGCTTTAGAATTATCAAGGAAATTAGAACACTAACTTCAGAGCTTATCATGCTGCCTTTCCATGCTCGAGAGTGTACATTCAAACCTACTATCATGCATTACAGTTCTTAATTTTTGGCCCAATGAACACGCCTTTGTTCATCTTTTCGGCACTTAGACTAGGGCATTTTGTCTTCAGGTCTTGAAGGCTGGCCCATCTCAATTTAATTCTTTGACGAAAATTTTCATTATACCTAGTTTGATGTTTAATAGCGGAAGAAAAACATCGTCAAGGTTCACTAGTTATTGACGTGATACGATCACATGTTTTTGATTCCTGGAGTATGTTCCTGTCGTGATGGCCATGCTTTACACATGTAATAGTTAACCCTGCCATTGTCTCCATTTACATAGAAAGTAACAAAATTTGGTATACCCTTGATGCATGGCTATAAGAATTACAATAAATTTAAGGTATCCACAGATTCGCCATTTGAATGCACTATATTGAATGTATGGCAATATGTCACGCATTATCTCACGTTTCCCTTCTGTGAACAGTATACGCTAGTAGAACAGATGGATAAGGATTATCAATATGGGGCAACACTGCCTTCAGGTTTGTCTTGCTTTGATCAATGGACAATCGCAATTCTGGTGGATTGTGTTCATGGTCAAACTCCTGAATTAAACATTAGTATTGGTACAAAACACAGTTTCTTCTTCTACATCAAAAGTAAAAGTTTCGGGAGCTTTTGGCATAGGTAGCTTTTCACTATAGGGCACTGGGCGGCTTACTGATTCCAAATGAGGATATTGGATGTAATGTTTTGATTTGTAAGAGAAACTCTTTGGATCTGTCAAACAAAAGTAACAGTCATTTACGTGGTCTCTAGGCTTCCTCCGAACCATTAGTATGGAAAATTTTAGCCCACTTTGCTTTCCTTGTATCTTGTTTCGTAAGTACCTAGAACAAGAATTGCAAGAGATTTGTGGTGCCGATCATTTATATTGATTTCTACTCGGTATGCAAGATACAGTTCATGTGCTTTTCTGACAACAGAGGTAAGGTTACTTCTTTGACTCTTAAACGTCAGTTCACCGCATATATAACAAAATGAATCAGGGTTATTCTTACATAGAAAAGACATTATGATACATTGAACACGGTCTCCTTTTCACCCACACACCTTACTGGCAGAAACCCAACACAAACGTTAAAACATTGGAAATAAGTGCAATTGCAAAGCGTAACTTTCGAGTTGCATAGCACAAAACAGATGGCAGCGCTTGTCGTCAGTGGTGCCATCACAGTGTTTGTTACGTAACCAATTTATTACTACGTAATTCAGCATAACGTTTCTTTTTATAACAATGCTAAACTAATAGCGATATCACTCTTATAAAGTGCCAGAGAGAAACCATTAAACGAATTCACAATACGTAACATACGCAGTACATAAAGACGGTGTTATTCCGAAAACTGAATGTAATACGAAGAAATTAATTGCAGAATCGTGCGTTGCTTGCCACAATACATTACAAAAACTCATTTTTAAGCAAATGACAAATTTCATGTTTTAGAGTGTGACTGGCAAACTCTGCATGGCCAGATGGCCTTTCATTTTTGTCCTGGCGGAAGTAATGCTGCCAGCCCTCTCCATACAGAGTTGACAGAAATTTAATCAACAGTTCAGAATTTCTATTGCCGGGTAAGTCACTGGTTGCTACCTGCTTGCCTCTGTTGTAACATTCCCTATTTATTGAAGGCTCTGTATAATGATATGAAGAGTAAGTCCCAACACAGCCACGTCAGGACGGGACATTTCCTCTGAAATCGGAACTGTTCCAACAAAATAGGGACGGGTAATAACCTTACATGAATGAGTGACTAAGTTAAGCAAAATTGGAAGCTTTGCTCCACATCAGCCCCTATGTCTTAATGGCCTGTCCAGAAAGGTGTGCTACCTTAACATGCTTTACTTGTCACTTCCGATGGACTATTTGTGTATGTTGATACTCCTTCTCACTTAAAGTAACAACTTCAAACTTCGTACAATTTAAATATCAATAGGGGACATTGTTACCGTACTCTGCAATACCACCCATTTAACAGCGTTCCGTCTCAAATTAAAGTTATACTTTCTTAAATGACACTACGTCAGGTTATTATATATTTCAAATGTATATGTTTAAAGAAATCTCACAATGTTACACTTTTATTTAGTGTTGCAAGCTAAGAACGCTACAGTATCACAAATATCCACATGTTGGTGGTCTCTACAGCAGAAATAACGCGAATTAGGCAGACAGGGCCTTTCTAATACTATAATCATGATATGACGGATTTCGAATGATGTTATAACGGATTGAAAATTCTACTATTTTTCAAAGCCTTTTTTTTTTTTTTTTTTTTTTTTGAGAAACTGTTTACATAATTACGACATTCAATTTCATAGATGATTTTCAGATGTGAAGAACATAATGCCGCTCACAGTAATTTGATATCTCAAATCGTTCAGAAATATGGTTAAAAAACTGTTAAAATTTGCAACAGTGCATTAAACTATGCAATTCCAAGAACTTAGTGTAATTACACTTTCCGAAAATTATTGTTGTAGTGTTATAGAAACAAAGTAAATCAAAAATTGTTTTAAAAAATTCACACAAAAAGGCCCTTTTAAGCATCATATCAAGTTTTGACATATTTTTTATATTCATTACGCCATCCGCATTACTTGTATTACTACTGTTGCAAATTCTCTAAAATAAGATTGTTTTTAATGTTCGTACTCGTACTGTAGCGCTTTTAGTTTGTAACACTACATGGCACTTGTGATATTTTGCGTTTTCGGTTTGTATGTGGATTTGAAATATGTTATAATCTGAAGTAGTACATTTTGAAAAAGTACAACTTTATGGTAGGTCAGCAGCGCTGTTAACTTTGTAGTATCACTGAATTTTCAAACGCTGTTCCCCTGCTGATACTGGCAAGGAACAAATTTCAGTATTTTTGGTCATTAATTTAAAAATTACAAGAGCATATAAAGATAAATGGCACACCCTGTATATATACATATCAGGTGTTCTTAAAATAGTGCCCACAGCCTATAGAGCACTATTCTACAAATCAAAGCGAAAAGTATTTATAATTGTATACTTTTCGGGTCCTCGTCTGGACACAAAAATTGAATTATGTGGTAACTCTGTAGCTAAAGAACTATAAAATAGATCTGTCAATCTATCAAATAGGTTGATAGATCTATCAATCTATTCTTTTCAGATGACGGTTGTCGACAGACGATAACACAAGTACCATCTATTAGCGTATTAATCGGTGTAACTATTTGATTGATTCGTAGAATAACCTAATGAACTACGACGTTGCCACATATCCCAGAGGTTATACTGTTGAATAGCATTTTCGCTTTGTTTTGATCTCTAGCACAGCGCTCTGTCGTCCGTCGGCTGAATCTTTGAAACACACACATACACACATTATATATAAGTTATATTCACACTATTGGTGGTTGGTGGGATGGTCCTTTACTTCCGATTTTTAAAATAAACCTTTCAGTCATCACAGTTTTAGACTATGGTATTCTACAGGAAGAGGAAACACGTGTTCTATGTTTGGACTGATCCCCCTAGATCCTCCCTCTAGTTACATCTATGTCTACTCTTAAACACTCAAAGATATTAGAATAAAATAACATTCTCTAAGGAGAAAAGTTTCATAAGACCATTAAGGAAATTGGAAATAACACTGAGATCTGACACCATACACACTGATATTTTGATGCTGCGACAAATACTCAGAAATTACTAAGGACTCATTTCATTTGTATATCAGGTCTGAAAAAACAGAACATTTTAATTGAATGCAATATCCACTATATTTTTTAATTAGTGCTTAAAAGTTTGCTGGTCTTTTTTAAGGTAACACATTGTAATTAGTAGTCATAGATTGATATACGCATGAACAATTCTTTATTATTATGAAAACTTTATTATGAAAAAAGCGGAATAAGAATTACAGAAACAGTTCGCAAATTAAGCGTAGACCAGAATTGACCATTGAGATCGTGCGACACGAACATGAAATATGCCTTTTGTCTTCAGGACATTGAAATGTCTCGTCTTAACAGTAAGAAACAATCCTTAAATAAAGATGATTCGATGTCACATAGTACAATGGGATTGAGCAGAACTAACTCGCGTAACTATACAAAAATGTAATCACAAAGCAGAAGACGGTGCTAACAAAAATATAGGAGTACATCTTTGCAATTTTTACATTCTCCAAGAGAAAATTAAAATAAGCAATTACTGGTAGATAGGTCTAGTAATAAAATACGATACCTTAATTTCTGGATTGCTAATATCCACTAGATTGAATGTATGAAGGATGTTGTTACCTACGAGAAACAAAGAAAAGAAAACATGTAAAATTTTCTGTACATTCAAATCATATTCACTGAATACATGCATTTTCAAAGCCGTTTTTAACGCAAATCTACAAAAATCTTCAAAATGAATAGTACACGTGAAACTAAAAAAAAAAAAAAATGCATTAACTCCTCAGTGATGCAGGAATGTAAATTACCGCTTGACTACACACTGTGAAAAGTAAAACCGTAACGTTCATATAAAAAAAAATGGATGCAGCTGAGCTGCCTCCACAATATGGTTGAATGTAAGTACATTCACTTTTTGGGTGAAAACGTTTATCTCCTCGGCAGGATGAAGATTCATCTGGTTGGTAGGATGAAGGTATATCTGATGGTTGAACGTCTATCCTGGAGAAAGGTCCGAAAATAGATTAAACTTCCAGCTGTTCTGCAACTGATATTAACTGTTTTGCAACTGATACACACATCAAACTCCTGGGGTAGCTCCTCCCAAGTTTAGTTCTCCGTTACTTTTCATGAATAATAACAGAATATATATAACACTTTGTCTCATAACTAGGTCTCGGACCATAGTCTTCCATATGCAGTCATTCATTTCAACTGTAAAATTGCCATTTCTATGCCGATAGCACGTCAGTCTGTACTAACAATAATGTACTTTTACACATAACTAATGAATGTTCTACTTCCCAATTAGAACGTGTATATTATCTTAGAAAGATATATTAAGAAAATAGCGTTTTTTTTTTTTATTTTCAAGATATTTATTGAATCTTTATAATGTTTACCTTCATATAACAGCATATATTCTTATTTCGCAGAAATGTGGACATGAGGAAATTATTTCGAGTTCAGTAAGAAAACCAACCATGATGCTGGTGTTACCTTAACATTTGTTTACTTTTGTTTCTATTTTATTTTTCGCTATCTATCAATCTTCAACCATAATAATTGTGGTTTCGTATAGGATGAAAGTGATGTGGTTATGGAGGTTAAATGTTCAACCAAATTTCAGCCATCAATGCGATGCATTCTCTTTCAGATGCTGTAACGTTTATTATTTGATGAAGAATGGATTGCATAAAGCCGTTTTTCCGAATAAAGAGAAACATATTTCTTGCTAAACAACAGTTCGAGGATCGATGTAACGTTTATAGTAGGTTGAAACTCTTTTTATAGTTTACGAAAGTAACAGTATTTCAATTTTGTACCATTAACGTACATTCTTAAAGTATTCGCTTTAAGATTTAAAAAAAGCTCTGAGCTGAATATATTAAATAATTCATAAGTTATACCATTTCAAACATTGCATGGTAAAATACACTACAACGTAGTGATGTTGGAAATATATGCAGAAGGGGAGGCGACTACCACGTAAGTAGATCGGGGGCATGTGAAGAAGGGTAAACCACTACCACGAAGAGAGCTCAGATGCATACAAAGAAGCGGAGACCACTACCATGTGGGTAGATCGGAAGCATACTAAGAAAAGTAGGCCACTACCATGTAAGTAGAACGGAATCATATCAAGAAGGGGAGGTCACTACCACGTAGGTAGATAGGGAGCATATGAAGAAGCGGATACCACTACCACGTAGGCAGATCGGAAGCATATCAGGAAAGTGAAGTCACTACCACGTAGGTACATCGGAAACATATCCAGAAGGGGAGGCCACTATTACGTAGGTAGATCGGAGTATATCAAGAAGGGGAGACAACTAACACGTAGGTAGATAGGAAGTATTGAAGAAGCGGAAATACTACCACGTAGGTAGATCTTAAGCATATTAAGAAGGGGATCCCACTATCATGTAGGTAGATCGGGAACATGTGAAGAAGGGGAGGCCATTACCATGTAGTTAGGTCGGCACTGAAGGGTTTATTAACCTGTTACATTTTAAAATTAACAGGTTAATTTATTAACCTGTTACATTCTGATGTAACCTACCTATTGCATTCGGAGTGTGTGTGTCACTGTTAGGAATGCGTATATAAGCTAATATCCACAATTACTACACAAAAGAAAGAGAAATAACACAGTACTATAATTTTAACTAAGCAGAGTATCCAACCTGACAGTGTAAAATACGTGCCACCATGTAAATGTACAACATAATACAGTAAACTCAATATTTTTAGTTTAAAATCAAGAACCTTCAAAATGAATCTACCTCACGAGAATTTGTCAGTCGCTTCCAAAATCCTTAAATCCAGGTCTATCTAACTTGAGAGACAAATGTCAACTACATCAGATTCTCAATGACACAAATGTTTTAACGTACCTTTAAAAAAATCTTTCTTTCGTTTTCTCGAAATGTGCGCATCAGAATTTATACCCAAAAGCATGCGATTTCTATTCAGTCCTATACGATCTATCGATTGATGTGTCTTGTCTTCGGACAATGCTATAGTTATACAAATATTAAAATTTTGTAGCTAATTCTGAGCTATAATCTATCTCATTAACCATCTTTCCAATGTTCTAATGAAACGTTTGATTATGTATACTTCAGAATTAAGATAAAGACATACCGAAGATACCTCGCGATCGGGGTCGAAGTTTAAGTCGCGGTCTCTACCTCGAAAATGGCACAAACACATGGATTCAAATGGCTAAATGCATACCGGAGATATACGCTACCGTAGAACGGGGCTACTTTGACAGGTTTTGTACTATTTTAGATGTGTACAGGGGACACTAGCTGCAACCAGTCAATGATACTATTCTCATCATAACATGGGTATCTAGGTTATCACATCCACTACTGAACTTAAGTTTCTGCAAGTAAGTTTTGGCGGGAAAAAATAAATAATTAACTATCAAAGTAACCCCCTACTTTAACTCCCAAAGGGTGGGGCTACTTTAACACCTTATATGTTTGCTGCATAAGGTCAAAGTTACCTGACGTATGGTGTTACTTTAACATGGAATTAATGTAAATCCAATGTAAAACACTGTTTTGGTCATGCGTAATGTTTTCTGTTTTTTTTAACCAGAAAATCTTGAATGTTTTACATCATTATACACCATTATACAAGTTTTTCTTAAAGCTTTACTTTTAACACATCTTTTCATGTAACAACGGATTGAAACCTTTATCGTCAACATTACAATCGTAATTAGCATACTGTGGATTTTTGGATCCCATAATGCAAAACCAACACACCCATTTTTCGCACCTGACACACTGAATCTACTCTTTTCCGCCAGTATAGTTTCGAAAATCACTCATACAGATGGCACAGGTGTTTTCATCATACCCTTTTATTTTCTTCTTTCTGGATCTGGAAGACCATCTTCAGAAAGTGTTGGCACGTTGAGTGCCACGCCTGATCACACTGTTCCAGAAGACAAATCGGAGTACGCTGCAAGAGAAATGTTCCATCGCTGTGAGGTGAACCAAGATGACTCTTTTGGCAGATTAGTGAAAATGGATGAAAACTGGATTTATGTTTATGACCCAGAAATAAAGGAAATGAGCACACAATGGGAACATCCCCTCTCCCCTATTCTGAAAAAGCACGAGTGCAAAAGTGTGTCGCCAGTGTGATGCTATCCGTTTTCTGAGTCTGTGAAGGGGGTCATCATGACAGATTGTCAACCACATGGGCAAACTATTACTAGTATCTATTATTCCCATGTCCTGACTAAGTTATCAGAAGAACTGAAGAAGAATCGTCGTTGATTGGTTACAAAATGGGTGCTGCTGTTGGCAGACAATGCACCAGCTCAATCTGTCCATGCATCTATGATGAAGGCAATGAAATTAGGATATGAAATATTGCATCGCCCCTATACTCACCGAATCTAGCACCAAGTAACTTCTTTCTCATCTCAGAAATTTAGCGTCCACTCAGAGTACATTTTGACAGTAAGCATGACGTCATTTCTGAGGTTGAACTCTGGTTTCAAAGCCAAACTGAAAATTTTTACAAAACGACCTCGCAACACTGACTGACAAGAGTCCTGTATATAATCACGTGACGCGTAGTTACGGATAACTAGAAACACACGCATAGCGCGGAGCTCCGAATGGCGATGTAACGGTCCTTATCTTTTTACTCTGATATCCGTCGACAGCGAATGAATACACATACTACATACTTTGTCATAAGGCTTTCGATATTTATGCATACAGTACAAATATGTAACTGATCATTCTTCTTTGCAATGATTGTTTATTTCTTTAAATTCATTAATTACAATGCCACGTCTAATTTATTAGAATATACCCAGGTAATCTAGGCGTAACACCTTAAACTCCTTAAATGTTAACTCCATGTTAGTTCCTTAAATTACTGCATTCTGTGAAGATTTTCTTCTTTATTTTTTATTTATTTTTTTCTTCGATTTGTTTATCAAAGATTATTTATACTCAGAAGAGACATTCAAATTCCGGTTTAAAATACATTAATTTAATTTTGTAAATATACTATTACCCTTAAATTCTGTAAATAATGCTATTATTTGTATAACCTATAACCTTGTATTTTCTATATTTTAGAGTGCAGATTTATTGTACGGATCCATACATAAATTTAATACATATAAGTTCATTTTCAATAAATCTAATAATTGTACCTTAAATAACTATCGTTTTGGGATGTAAACCTACAATCCTCGGTGCACTTTTATTTTCATAGAGCTTCAGTGTACGTATGCAATAAAAACCACAATGCAAAAAGTATTAATTATCTTGTGCTAGGTTCTATTAAAATCACTCTGGTGCATGGGGTCGTTGGTTCAATCCGAGCTTGCGCCAAATGAACTTTGTGGTGGACAAACACCGTGTGCGTGGGTTTTCTTGGGGTTCTCCCGTTTCCTCCCACTTTCTTCATTCCACCATTTCCTTCATTTCTCATCATCACCGTTTCCTTTAACCGAACCGGCATATTCGTAGAACGTTAAACTCAAAAATTTCATTTCATTTCATTTCAAGATTAACACTACTGCCTGAACTTTCTTACCTTTTATGTCTGCCAAACGTTAGGGTTAGTCAACGTCACATAGGTTAAGGTTAATATTTTATTTCTCATACGATATTATTTTGCGATTATATACAGGGTGAACCACTTATCTAAACACACCCGTGTAACTTATAAACTAGTGAACAAAAACACTAAAAGTTTGTAACATGCAAATATCGGCAGTGAAAATTGTTTGGTATACTGTGTGATAACAAAATGTTAGCAGTGCAGCCAACCCAACATAAAGCTAACTTGTTTTTCAAATGACACTATTATTATTATTTATTTATTTATTTATTATTTAAAATGGCGGAGTTAAGCCATAACCTTTTCTTCCACTCAATCATTTACATTTTTCTTTTACAATCGGATCTGATAATAGTTTTTTTTTTTTTTTTTTTTTTTTTTTTTTTTTTTTTTACAACGAGAATATAAAGGATATACACATTTTGGTAACGTTAAAGAGTTACATAAATACAGAACAATACAGAAAATAAAACATGAAAAGTGAAAATGAAACTTATTACATATAAAATAAACACTAAAATAAACAAGCGACAATGCTGAAGACATGTTAACCTATACAAGGAGACAGAAACAAAGAAATCAATCTTGAGTATATATAACATATAAAATACATTCCTTTGATTGACTATGTATAAATAAAATGATGCACATACTTAAGTGATTGTGTATAATATATATGTTCATACACATGTAAGATTGTTAAAAATTTCAAATCTACATATGTAAAGAAAACACACAATATCACATTTGTGCAGTGTGGCAAACTAAGGACACCAAACATTGGTAAACGATCAAATTTTAGAGGATTTTACAACAATAATAAAGCAAGTTAGGCGGAGGAGGTAATCCACATCCAAAGCACCTCAATGTCAAAAACTACGATCACCATATGAAGTATTTCCAACAACCAGAAACAAAGCTATAAGGAATTGAAAGTTTGACTTTTTTCAAAGGACTTTATTTCAGAAAAGAATTTAGATAATATCACATCGAATTCCATACGTAGTTTTCAATAGACATAAAGATCAGAATCAGGCCCACAACCAGAGGGGGGGCCTGGCCCCCCTAAACTTTTAGTGGCCCCTTCAGACCTCAATACAAAATGCTATTATTAATACAAAAACAATTTGTAGGATATTTTTAATGATATCCTAACATATCCATGTCAGCCCCCCCTTAACATATCCATGCCCCCCTCCCCAAAACCTCTGTGGCTGGTTTCGGGCCTGATCAGAATACCGTTTACAGCAATTTGATGCCTCAAGACACTCGGGAGATAGGAAAATTGGTAAAAAAAAAATTGATACATTGCTTAAAAGAAACATATTGTGGGAACTTGAAAAACAAATTTTAATTTACATTGCTTCTATGACATTATACCAATAGTTTGTGCTAGGTGTAATTACAATAAGTATTCGAGATTACATAATTTTAACCAGTGTTCCAAACTTTAACAATTTTAAACGTATCTCCAGAACGGTCTGAAATATTCAATTGCCGTAAAGGTCATTATGATCTTCACAGCTACTGAAAATCACCTATAGTTGGACCAGACACTTCTTTAAGCAAATTTTCAAATTAAAGTCTTTTGAAAAAAGTAAACTTTTTCAATTCCTTGGAACCTTATTCGTGTTTATTTGAAATCCATCATATCATGACGATAGTATTACATACTAAAGCACTTTGAATATGAATTTCACCATCTTATTTGCATTATTACTGCCGTAGAGGCCACCAAACTTTGAATATATGTGATACTATAGTGTTCTTAGTTTGCAGCACTGAATAATAAACATAATATTTTTGTTTAACATGCAAATTTGAAGCTCAGCATTACCACTTGAAAAAATGCTACTTTATGTTGGGTTCGATACATTGTTAAACTGGTGGTATCACAGAGTGTGCCAAACAATGCCCCCTCCCGATATTTGTATGATACAAAATTTTAGCCTTCTTTGTCCATTAGTTTAACCCTGCTACTACCGGAATTGTTTAATTACACTGAATACCGTTGGGGTCACTGGTGACCCCATTTCATTTATTGAAGAAACACAGCCTTCTTTGTTTATAAAAACATTTAGTGGTGCCCAGTTTTACATTCTACCATGTGTGTTTATACATTGTTATTAACTTAGCTTTTCTGGCCACGTAATATGCTTAATGTGTTGATAAATTGATAACATAGTGCAATTATATAAATTAAGAACAGGTATGCACATAGGGAAACTGAATAATTTGGATGATGATTAGTAGTATAGCTGAATTTTCCAGTCTAATTGCCTATTTTATACATACAATTCGATTCTAAAACAATTCTTTAAATTTTTGTTTACCTGCGAAGTAAAGATTTTTTTTTTTTTTTTTTTTTTTTTTTGTTTAGGAAATTTTGATCTCCAAGAAACAAACTGCTCACGAAAGAACTAGTACAAAATTACACTCTCGTTTTAGTCGTCACATTTTACACAAAGAATAGCTGATTGTTGCGTATACACGTATGTTTCGCATCTTTGCATATGTCTTGCATAACATACCGCTCATAGAAATGACAACGACCACGTTTTCGATATTTATTGGCTTCTGAAGATACACACGGGAACTCTGAACGCCGAAGTCGGTTTTGTATAGTTAGAGACTTAGCTAGTTCAAGAAGAAATATTCACCATCACTAATTACTTCTGCTGTTCCATTCAGGATTGAGTGAAAACCAAATGATGAAGACGTTGAGAGCACTGAAACTAATGACGGAGGGGTCAGCGTCCTCAAAATGACACTAATTGTTCATCAATAGTAATGTTACCCGATATATATGCGTCCTGTAACGTACTTCCACATGCATCAAAAGCGTCTCTAATTGGAAATAATTTGTCCGAACTATGATTTTTGGCTCGTTGTTGAGTGTCATTGAAACGGAAGCATCGAGATATCTGTGTAAATCTATTTCTCCACATTGATTTCTTGAAATAGGCATCTTCTCTATTCCAGAAAGGTGTAATACATTCATTGTGTGCTTTTTATACTTCCGCCAGTATAAGAAGCAATATGAAACACTGAAGTTCACCCTTATCAACATACGCCGATTTATATGCATATGTAATAGAGCATTCCTTGTTTGTCCATTTCAAAATAGTTTCAAGAATATTGGGTCTCATAAAGTGCTCGAAAGGAGATTGAACCGTATCCACATTCCTAATACTATGACGTGTAAGCCCTGTTCCCAGTCTTGATAATATTGCGAAACGGAGCCATAGAGACGGAAACTGAGTCCTGAGAAGTTCTTAGTGGATTACTATTGTAGATTTATTTCCCATTCTTCGACTTGAAAAGTAAATGCGAATTCATAAGATAAAAGGAAGGGAAAATCAACATTGCACTAACATAAGGTTACTAACAGAAATCAGAATCAAAATTACAACAAGGGTAGAAATGTTTATCATCGTAGTTGGTCGTTCTCATTAGGAACAATTTTAGTGGATTAGTCAGAAACACAACATTGAGTAATGTGCCGCGGTGCCTCATTGGTAGCACCTTCATCTCTGGTGCCTGAGATTCCTGCTTCAATCTCAGCTTGCGTCAAGTGTAATTTGTGGTGAATAAACACATTGTGCATGGGTTTTCTTGGGGTTCACCCGTTTTCTCCCACTTTCTTCTATCAACCATTTCATTTATTCTCATTATCGTCGTCACCTTTAGCCTAGATGGAATAATCGTGGACTCTTTTCCAATTCCTTTTCCTACAATATTGAATAAGGATGGGAAAAAGGAAATAACGTAAACGGGAATCATATTATCAAATGAAAGAAAGATTCTTAAATGTGTCTTTCATGAAAGTTCAGAAAACTAATAGATCAGGACAAGAAATACAGCAGATATTGCAAGGCTACGATTTCAACTAGGAGATATTTCTCATTATTTTCAGGACCCCGCTGGATCTAGAGGCTAGAGGGCCTGGTTCTATTCCTGGTAGGAGTGCAGTTGAAGGAAGAAATTAGTTCGGATTCCCCTACACTCAGTACGCCTACGTCTCCTTTAGTCTACACAGCATAATCGAGTGACGTCAAACTCAAAACAAAGCAGATCATTATTTTAGATTTTTATACTCCATGATAGTATATCGGACTGTATTTTACCATTTCCATAAAACAATAAAATCAATTGGCAACAATGATTGACAAAAATACAAATGCAACCAAAGTAGAAGTCCATTAGCATGTACTTGTAAGTGCAGATCTTGAGGTATCATTTTTGCTTCTTTCAAGCATACACTCATCTTCAGAATATAGATATGAATCTGAATCATATTCATCTATATTATTATAGTCTAAAATTTCATCTATTTCACAATCGTCACTAGATGAAACATCATCACTTGCAGGGTCTTCTGGCGAAAAGTAAGAATCAGTGATTTCTTCATGCAATTTTTTTTTCTACGTCTTCGCAAGATAGATTTTTTGATGCCATGGTGCTTCTCATACATTCGAGAAAACAATTGAAAAGTGACTTGTGTCAAATTTCACTCCGGATAATCAGTGGCATGTATCGGAATAATACAAAAGTTATTAATAATTGCTGGGGTCCTATATGACCCCGACGGTACTCGGTGCAGGAAGTAGAAAAACTTGCGCTCACATACACACAGAAACTATCACAATGTACCAAAGTGAAGTTCCAAAGAAAACATGAAAATCCAGTGTTTTTCATTTTTTATTGTAATATATTACTCGAGTTACACACTGTTGAACTTAGATTGGGGTCATATAGGACCCCACGGTAGTAGGAAGGTTAAGTGTTACAAGGGCATATCAAAATAGATGATCAACCCTGTATATAGCTGTCCTCGATGAGAATTTTGTGCTATAATAAAAGGATTCTAATGCGTCAAATTTGAGAAAATTGTGAATATTTGTGCATAAAGCTTCGAAATAATGATTTTATTGGAACGTAAATTGGTCATTAATTTTTAGCCTTATGTTATGTTGCTGATAGTCAAGCCCTGGGTGGCGTACATATCGTCTGTGTGAAGACATTGGATTTTTTTCTCAAACTTGAATAACACAGTTTATTATCGGTTAGGATGACCAAAGGACCTAAGCGTCAGTGCCATATCCTGAAAACAACAAAATTTCATCTCTATTTTTCCTGAATTTTCATCGGATGTGTAGTTGCAAAACGCAATCGATTGAAGTAGATAATGATGATAAAGGATATGTGAAATGGCAACCCAATCAGTGACGTTGCTACATTGCCTTTGCATTACTGCTGCAGATCCTGGTTGTGGTTGCTTCTGAGAGACAAAGTGACCTGAGTTGATAGCGTCGGAACGTTAGTTATTTTTCGGATTAACTTGATAAAAGAAGAAGTTGGGAACTACAATATGTTATTAAAAGTGAGCCGAAATGACTAGACATCAAAGAAAACTCTAGATAACAATGTGGATTTGTATAATGATGTAAGTAAATATGGGCGTAGGTGCGAAGCAACCCCGATTAGTGATAGTGAACTGTCGAACTGTCGAACTGTCGGTGTGTTGTGATACATTCGAATCGTGGCTTCAGTTTAGATATATAAACCTACCTGATGAACTTTGTGAAATTATAAGTAACCAAGAAGTGAGATGGAACTACGAGAATTGCAAGTAAGAAGATATGGAGAGAAATGAGTTACGTGGAAACCACGATGATGAGCTAGGAATACAAAAGGAATTAGAAACATCAAAAACGTTGAGATACCTAGATTGTATATTGCAAAATCTTACAAAATTTAGTCGAAAGTTTCATGTGATTTTTTTTAAAATGACTGGCTTCTGGCAAGAAATTCAGATTAGTCGAAAGAAGCAATTAACCGGTCTAAAGGAGATAATACGACTTGTCACTCAGCAAGCCGGAAGGAATATCACATGTTCATGCAAAGAGTTTTCCTTATGACCAAAATCATCGCAACCATGATCCACTTCACCTTGAGTTTTGGGGAGAGTGGAATTTTGTATAACTTCCGAAAGTACAGTTTTCAATAACGTATCATTTAACTTACGCGCATACCACATTTTTCAGTTAATGTTGAAGATCCAACTATATACACCCGCAGGATTTTTTCAAAGTGGGCAAAATACCTACACACAAGCGCAGTCACGAATGCATACACATACTTCAATATACATGTACTCATAATGCATCATATGAATAAACAATTATTTACTCATATATCCTTACTGACTACAGTAAATATATTTCCTATTGTAATAATATTTGACAATTATATTAAATACTACAGTACATAAGTAAGCAAATTATTATCTTGACATACAATTCGAAGAACTGAACACCCTCCGAAAATCCAGAGTGGGTCAACCGATATTTGCTAATGTATAATATTATATATAAATGAACTTTACACCCCTATCTTATCTGTTATTAGACAAGTCAGGAAAAGCCGTAGAATGCCAATATCCTATGAAAAATATATCCATGGACAAATTAGAAAATAACAGAAAATTTATTCGTATGGGAAAAGCAATTCTTTTAATTTATTAATAGTTTTATTCCTATTATATTTCAGATCAAGAGGTCCAGTGACAACGATAAATTGTAAGACACCACAAGACAAAAAGTCTCATTTCTACTTAATGGAATGGCAACGATAAACTATAAAAAAAACCAACAGATACGAGTCTCATCTCTACTTAATGGAATGGCAACGAAAACTGTAAAAAAAACCAACAGATAATAGTCTCATCTCTACTTAATAGAATGTCAACGAAAACTGTAAAAAAACCAACAGATAAGAGTCTCATCTCTACTTAATGGAATGACAACGAAAACTGTAAAAAAACAAAAGATAAGAGTCTCATCCCTACTTAAAATGGAATGGCAATGAAAACTGTAAAAAAAAACAACAGATAAGAGTCTCATCTCTACTTAATGGAATGGCAACGAAAACTAAAAAAACAATAGATAAGAGTCTCATCTCTACTTAACGGAATGGCAACGAAAACTGTAAAAAAACAACAGGTAAGAGTCTCATCTGTACTTAATACAATGGCAACGAAAACTGTAAGAAAAAACCAACGGATAAGAGTCTCATCTCTACTTAATGGAATGGCAACGAAAACTGTAAAAAACAGATAAGAGTCTCATCTCTACTTAATAGAATGGCAACTGTAAAAAAAACAACAGATAAGAGTCTCATCTCTACTTAATGGAATGGCAACGATAAACTGTAAAAAACAGATAAGAGTCTCATGTCTACTTAATAGAATGGCAACGAAAACTGTAAAAAAAAAACAAAAGATAAGAGTCTCATCTCTACTTAATGGAATGGCAACGAAAACTGTAAGAAAAAACCAACGGATAAGAGTCTCATCTCTACTTAATGGAATGGCAACGAAAACTGTAAAAAAACCAACAGATAATAGTCTCATCTCTACTTAATGGAATGACAACGATAAACTGTAAAAAAAAACAAACAAAAGATAAGAGTCTCATCCCTACTTAAAATGGAATGGCAATGAAAACTGTAAAAAAAAACAACAGATAAGAGTCTCATCTCTACTTAATGGAATGGCAACGGTAAACTGTAAAAAAAAAAACAAAAAAAAACGCTAGATTAAGAGTATCATCTCTACTTAATACAGTGACAACAATAGATTGTTAGAAATACTACAATAGAAGTTCTTCTCCATGATGAACTTAAAGAAACATTACATAAAATGTTTTTCTTCGCCCTTACATGTATTGTAAATGATCCGCGTGATTGAATGTATTATCTATTTTAAGAATATTTTCGAAATAAAACCTTTTCGCAAGGTGAAATGTTCAACCCGTTGTAAGCATATTCATATTTATTGGAAATAGCCATATAATAGTCATAGTATTGGACACTGAAGTAATAAGTATGTGCAATATTCCGTCTGCATCTGTTGTGGTTTTAGTTTTGTTTTACTTGGAGAGACAATGCATTGTGTCGAATGTGGAGAAATTTCCTCCCAGTCGATATTAGAATCGTACAAAATTTCAGCTTTAGGGGCGCAGTGGCTCAGTGGTAGAGCGTTCACCTCCGGTGCTTGGGGTCCCTGGTTCGATCCCAGCTCGCGCCATGTGGACTTTGTGGTGGACAAACACCGTGCTCGTGGGTTTTCTCGGGTTTCTCCCGTTTCCTCCCACTTCCTTCATTCCACCGTTTCATTCATTTCTCATAATCACCGTCTCCTTTAGTCTCACCGGCATAATCGTGGGACGTAAAACTAAACATTTCATTTCATTTCATTTCAAAATTTCAGCTTTTTAAAAAATCTTCAAGTTCATAAGTCACAAGGGCGTTTCAAACTTTAGTTGGTTTTGAGTTTAACGTCTCTGTCAGCAGCGTGGCTATATAAGACTGGATCTACTGATTGAAGTGGAATCCGAACCACATTAGCTCCCACCGGGAATCGAACACGGGTCTCCCAGGCCAAAGTCACATCCACTAATCGATCAGCCACGAATAATTTTGTTTAATTTGCAAAGGAAAATAAGAAGATTTAGAATTCAGATATTATACTTTAATCGAATGACAATGATGATGTGTAGAATGGACACTGTTGTATTTCTGCATATACTGTCAATAATTTAACTGGCAAGTTTAAAAAAAGAAATAGAATTTTAGTTAAATATAGTAATTTCTGGATTTATATATAAATATATTAAGTAGTGTGCCGAATATACGTTACAATTAACAGATCGTCAGTGACTGAATTCCTAGTGCAACGTAGAGATTAATTTTAAGTATTAAATATTTTAAATCTCCAGCATCTACAGGAGTTCAATATAATCCGATTCTTACAAAATATGAACATTTGACATTTTTCAAGCTTTGTTTCTGAACAGAGTTTAATTTTTATACAGAAGTCGATGATGATTATAGCAGATAGGTACATATTTATATCGTAATTCTATCAGACAAAAGTACTGTATACATCTCTTCTGGATATTTTTTTCATGAAAAGATAAAACAAGTTCCAAACTATTTGGCGCCCTTCCTGATGGTCTAATGGCTAGCGTAGGTGCATTTGGACCTGGTTTTTTTATTCCTGGTAATTTCTCATTCTTGCCCCTAACTTCAGGTCCACATCTCATAACTTCAGTACTGGTAAGGAAAATAACGAACTAATTAAGTATTAGGTAACACCTTTTCGTACAGTAAACGATCCTACTGAGTTCAAGTTCTAATGTTTTTAATATAGTGAAAGCATCCAGAAAGCTCTTAGGCTGAGCTGCAGCCAGGCTGGTAAGCAGGGCGTATCCTCATGCAATACATTTATTTTCAACACATTGTTTTCTTAGCAAGAAGAAAAGAAATTTGGTAACACGTCCCTGCTACAACTAAAATCACACCCAAACAAGGTTGAGTGTATCTTTTGGGATCTCTGATCAAAATCTTCCCTTATAAAATTTAATTGATATGAAACTCCCAGTTACACAAACTGTTTATCTGTCAAGCTAAATAATATGCTAAATCTATTAAATGGAAAAGCATTATTTATAATTAAGGAATACCTACAAGGCAGTTCATAACCCAATGTGAGTCACTGCAGCGCTATAGAATACTATCTGCTATTCAGTACTGTAATATTTACATACATATATTGATCAATCAGAACAAAACTATCAATTATTGGACACGAACGCAATATTCTTTACTGCCATAAAAATATGATTCAAAGAGAACTATTTCACATAATTTTCCTCAAAACATGTCATTTTGTTCCACTACTTGTGACTTATCAATTATATATGGGCCGCTTGCATGCCAAATGACGTTAAATCGAAAACTTAAATTTTCAAGGGATGGTACATTTAAAGTTGAACACTTTGTGAAAAATTCATATCATTTCTGTTATATTAGCATCCGAAACAATAATTATGTAGCTTATGGACTAAGTGTTTACAATTTTTAATGTACACTGTACAGAACCAAATGAGGTTTATTTTTCCGTTTTATAAGACTTAGCCTACTTGGTATCCAAGCGGTTTACATTGTCTCATATGTATTTGGTCAATATTATAGGTAACAATTTTCGTTATGAAAAAGTCTTGGAGTTAATTATACTTTTAATCTCTAACTATCCATAGGTAAACTGACTTCTTGTCAATATTACAGTAAAAAGGGGTAGGTAACGATATCGTTCAGTATTAACACTGAGAAAAATCCGTTATCCGGACAGCGGTATGCAGTACAAATATACGGAATCCTTAAGTTTACTACGGAAAAATTGCTGTGACGCATGTGAAATTATTCCGTCAGTGCATAAAAATCACTGGAAAATCACATTTTGAAATTGAAAGGACCAAGCAGTTTATAAATAGGGATGGACGCGAGACGAGATATTAGAAATGTTGAAGTCTCCTCTCTTGTTCATCTCTATCAATATTCTAAATCAAAGACTTTAACCTGTTATTCAGTTTCCTGTGAAGAAATGCGCTCTTTCAGCACTCAGGCGAGAAATCGTTTCCCAGTAAAATTTAATAAATAAATAAATCAGGTATGACTTCAGGTTTCGAGGTGGAGGGGGTATTAACTGCAGCAAATGAAGTTTCGGTACTGCAATTCCATAATTCGACGATTCCTCCCTATGGATACCTGTCTTTACAGATATTTCTTCACCTTATATCAATCACGAATTTAGAATAAACCTTTTTTTATTAATCTCGGAATTGGGGGGGGGCGTGGAGTTTTTAAGCATAGATGATTAACAGTGGCTTCTTTTCTTTTTAATTCTACAATTTGCGGACTTCCGCTCAAAAGCCCCCTCCCTGTAACCGCCACTGCCTTATATAATACTAAGCTACAGTATAATTCTCAAATAAAAAGCTTAACTAACATCCCCATTTCAGTTGCCATTTTCTTCCATTCTCTATTTAAAACGTGCCTATTATGATGTTGTTTGTGTTGGTTATTTCATATTGCTAAAACATTCCTCATTAGTTCCATTAATATGTCTTTCATAATCAAATATAATAGTGTAGCAAAACCTCTCGAGGATACACACACACAATCCTTTGCAGACGAAATTCTAAAGAAATGAAGATTTCATTCCGTGTAACGCTTCAGGGAGAGCCAATAAGAACACAAGCCACAGCCATGCTTCCGCTGGTAAAAACAAACCCATTTGTTCATCATCGCAACTACTAATTCACCCTCGCAGTAGACCTCTAGGTCGGGATGTAGCGTACATCTTCGGCAAACGCTTACTCATTTGAATACATGGGTTTGTGTCAATATCGAGGGTGCGACTGCAAGTTAAACCTCGACCTCGATCGCGAGGTATCTTCGGCATGTCCGTACTCTAAGGATAACCATTTCTCCAATCTAAGATGAATCTTTATTTTTTGCAATGTTTTGCTTATTGAACACCATACATCACTAACATTATAGCTAATTGCGTGTGTAATATATTTGCTTATTACATATTGCATGTAAGAAGAAAAAAGAACAATCATACATGAGTTAGAAAATCACACCAGAAGTAGGCTGAAATCTTGCAAACTGTGCGAGATATTGAAAAAAATAATCGAAAAAATGGTATCCCTTGCCAATTTTTATCAAGATGTCTTTCACTTGTGTCTGTAAAGGAACATGTACATGGGTTGTAAGGAATGGCAAGGAGATTCATGCTCATATATGAATGATGCTCTGTGTAGGGAGCGCAGGTTCAGCTAGTCTTTATTATTAAATTTTAATTTGTGTTGAACTAAAATATTGTTCAAATATAACACATATGTCAGTCGACAGAACTCATCGAGCTGAACAACATAACATGCTTGAGGGTAAAATATCATTCGTAGTCAGTGAGAAAACAATGATGGTGATATAAATACTTTTTGGCGTTAAAATTTATGTCGTTTGTTGGCAATAATAACTGACAGTTTTTCAGTTTACTGGAAGATACCGTTATTTGTACTGTGTATGTAGCAAAATATACCATTCGTAACTATAGTACGGGGCAACCGAAATAGCGTATGACCTTCTACGCTGTTCTCATTTCGAGCAACCTGGTTCTAACAACGTTGCCGACGCAATAAACTGGAAGACTTCGTCGGTTGGAACTAAGATAGAAATTTGACGTTTCTGATCTTAAACACTAACCGAGAGTTGTAGAATATACTTTTCTGAGAATACTGGTGAAACAACCACGTTTCTAGCTTTTTTTTTTTTTTTTTTTTTTGTATTTTACAGTTCTTATTTTTTGTGATTTTGTATTGAGCTATTGCTTCTGAAAGTTGATTATATCAATGTGAATTAACTTGTGGTAGTAGCAGGAGTAGAAAACAGGAGTAGAAAAAGAACAAGAATAGGAGTAGGTTATAAAAGCTGTTCCTAAACTTTCGTCTGCGAAGTCCTGGATCACCACAAAATATTCTGTGTGTTCCTGTATGTAATCTGTAAATATCTACTTTGCAGATGTACTAGAATCTCCAAGCAAAGCACAACCTTCACCAAACAGAAGCTGCGAAACGCAACCTTCACCAACATCTTGTTCAATAATGATAGGAAACTCTTACCTATATCCTTATGATATGTTTACCTCTTAATCGTGATTCTACTTGTTTTCCGCCATTTTTGAAGCACAGTCCCCGGTGTCGACTGGCGAGCTCTAGTGCAGTGTAGAAGTGACATAGTAATACGATGTTGTTTCTCGTTGTTGACATATTTCTTCAGAAACATTATGTAAAACAATTGAAAACACATCGGGCGGTTTGTATTTTGAAATTTTGCGTATACCTGGATTTGTTTAAATATTTCTTTCTACTGTGTTTGTCTGTAGTTTCAATTCATAAGTCTTTATAATTAGATACCCAACATATTTGGGAATCACGCAGAAAACAACACCGAAGATTCTACACTTGTGTTAATTTAACACACAGACTGTGTGTCATTTCAACTACTGGAATTTGACACACAACTCCAAATGGAGAGTGAGTTGCTCTAACCGGGATCAGGTCATTTCCTCAAGTATGTTTTGCTCAAGTGTTAAAATGTGGGACATTTGCTCAACTACCTTATCTTGCTATTGATCATGAACTGGAAATCCATGACAGGCACGAAAATCTTGACTAATGGCCAAAACGGAGGGTTGAGATTTTCATATATGATAAAATATACGCAGGGTTGCCACAAGTTAGATGAAAATTTTACTATGATTTTTTATTAATAATATTGAATGTTTTTCATGAATCATTTATGTGAAAGATCTGAATATTGCTGAAGTATGTGCATGCGCTTGCAATTTAGGACTCAGTCCTAGCAGTTATCACATTCTCAGTATTATATTTTCCATATTACGAAGGTAAAACACTGTATCTGAGCAATTCAAGGTACCAACTGGATTTCTTTCATTACTTACAAGACTTAAGAAAAAGAGAATAATTAATTACAGACGATATTTATTTAAAACAAACTGTCCTTTTACACCGTATGTACGAATTCTTCAATAAATCACATTCATTTCTTAGGTTATGTCAGTATAATTCAAATGGTTCATTCCCGTTTCGCCTACGGACCTTCCAGCAATATATATCATTACCTCAATCCCGTCGTAGATGTAGGCCAAACAGGCATTCCCGTTTCGCCTACACTCAATCGACGAGGGATATTTAGTGTGAGTTTTTTTTTTTTTTTTTTTTTTTTTTTTACAAAGATTTATGAATAAGTTTAGTTTTCAATGTCAGCAACAGTTTTGACGTGATTGACTGATTCTAACCAAGTGAGTGTCGTGCCACTAGTAGTTCAAAAGGTCATCATTTCAAAACAGATATGCGTTCTAATTTTTTATGGGCTCAGAGAACAATTTAAAACGGCGAGTGACTAGCTATTCAAGATCACTTTCTCGAACTTTAAAAGGCTGGTCGGTACTCCGGTGATTCTGACTGTGAGAAATGAACCATTATGCCTTCCAATTGCCCTGCTAGTAAAATTTCTTAATGTAATTTTTCGTCCTTAGTGGTGGTGGAAGTAAGTTTGTAGTTTTTCTGTCTGAATTCAGAAATACTTGTAATATTGCAAGTAGAGTAAAACTGAGGCCCGGAGTGAAGGTTCAGGATAGCATGAATGCTAGTTTTTAAATTCAATTTTGAATGCTTTTGAATTGAGTTTTGAATGTTGAATCGAGTGTAGGACAAAATCCAAGTGAACAAAATCCAAGGGGACAAAATCCAAGAGGACAAAATCCAAGCCAAATTCTGGTAAGACGGACAAAATCCAAGCGGATGTTCCTGTGAACACCCTAATTAAATGTGTGTGTTTGTTTCTTTCTTTCTTCAATTGTCAATTGCATTCTAAAGTTTTATCTGTAATTCTTCAAGTTATTGAAATAACATTTCATTTACTTTTAAAGAATTGAAAATACAATAAAATATGAAAGATTGTCACAGTAAGAGTGAAGATGAGCTTTAATTACTCATAAAATATTCTGGCTACTTCTAGGACATGCCCAAGTAGATCCAATTTACGGTGGTCAGAAATATTTTGCTAAAAAGAGTATATTCACATAAATAACCAGAAAATGAAAGCACTGACTTTCTAAATTAGAGATAACAAATAACAGCAAAGCAGCCCAGTCTTAAAAAGAATACACTTATGTAATTCTATTCTATTCATTGAGAATTAAAGTAGAAATAAAATTAAAAAGATATAATTTAGATTTAAAAAAATTACTTCTCTACCCTCAAAGTATTTACATCAGTTACACTTTTGAAAATAACCAATAATACATACATTTTCATTTAGTTTGTCTAGACACATTTTCACATTTCGATTTTCTAGACAACACTTTTACATTATTTAATTCACACACATTATTACATTAAAAATACACACTTCAATAGCATTCAAACATAATAAATGGTGGATGGCAACGAGTAAAAAAACACTCAGCATTCTACCATTACCATATTCACATTTTGATCTTGATAGATACATCTATATTCACTTATTTAGAGTATAAGCGAAACAGGAGAATACAAAAAAAAAAAAAAAAAAAAAAAAAACAGCATTCTACAACTACCGTATATTTCCATTTTGATCATTTCTGACGAAAATTTGATCAGTATATCAGAATTATTTGTTTCAAAATACTGTGTATAATAAAATTGAGATAAAAATACATACTTTTACAATGTATTTGTACATACACAATACTTTTACATACTTTCATATGGATGTGATAAGTAATTAAAACTCATCTGCACTCTTACTGTGACAATCTTACATGCTCTATTGGATTTTCAGTTCTTTAAAAGTAAATGAAATGTTATTTCAATAAATTGAAGAATTACAGATAAAACTTTAGAATGCATGACAATTGAAGAAAGAAGCAAACACACAATTTAATTAGGGTGTTCACAGGCACATACCACAGCTACGCACATGATACTGTTCCTTGGATTTTATCCACTTGGATTTTTCCGCCTTGCCAGAATTTAGCTTGGATTTTGTCCTCTTGGATTTTGTCCTCTTGGATTTTGTCCGCTTGGATTTTGTCCGCTTGGATTTTGTCCGCGCCCCCTTGATTCATGTCCAGAGTGGTGTGAAGTGAACGGAGTCAATTCTCTCCCTCGTTCTTCCTGTTTCAATAAATTGAATACGAGTTTCTCTAAATGAAGTGATGTAGCTGTTTTGCTTTGATAATATTTAACGCGGCTCTGGAGTAACGAGCGGAATACCTCGAATGGAAGCTAATTGCACTCCAAATCTGAATTTCTTTAAACTTATTTTAGCTAAATTATTTTTATACCAAATTTCTCATAATGAAGGTATTAGTTTTATAGGGTTAGTGGGCCAGGATGAGTCTTCAGTCAAAGCATAACGTTTAAAATGAATATAGTGATAGTAGACAACGTCTGGATTTGAACGTTGCTGAATCACATTTAAAAATATTATGGGGACTAACACACTCAATTTACCTCAATCGTAAACTTAAAAAATAAAGTTGAGAAATTTAAGCACAGAAACTTAGTAACACATAAGAGAGAAGTCAAACTTACTACAGCATTTATTAATTAGTATGAGAATTTTAGACAATAAAAGGATTACTATGCAGTGTTAATTCTGGAATTCTTTTCTGAAAAATTCAAGTTAATTGGTTTAATTTATTATTCTCTAGATTAATTAATTTCCATCGATTTAACTTGATTGAAAAATCACATGATTGCATTTAGTCGATATATTAATATTTTAGTTATCTCTATATTGCGTTTCCATCTCAAACACTCAAAACTTCCCCAAACTATAAATATCCCTAGTCGAGCGAGTGTAGGCGAAACAGGTATACCTGTTTCACTTAAGATAATGATAGAAGTTGGTGGAAGGTCCGTAGGCGAAACGGGAAGATACCATTCAAATGGGTTATGAGCTGTATTGAAGGAAATTATATTAAATTTTTCATTGTTTGAAACAAAATGTTTTATGCGTAGAGTGTAACGAAGATTAAGAATAGTGTTAACCAGGAGACGAGATCTAAAGCTGTTTCGTCTTGAAAAGGAGGCATGAAAGTGTTGTCTTTAAAAACCTGTTTATTGGAAGAGTTCGGTGTCATCTCGAAAAATCTACCTCGACATTATGTTGGGTAACACTAATACCATAATCTTATATAAAAGAGTGGAAGTGATTCGCTCATCATCGCCTGGATCATACTTCTTTAGGTAAAAAGAAATGTGAAATTTGGACAGAATATTCCTTGGGTGTACTTAGGCTTACAAAGAAACGAAAGAAAGTGCTTATGGTATTGCGAGCGCACAATATTCGATGCTGCGTTGTCATGTTTGGATTTGTTTTACAAATTATATAAGAGATCGTTTCTGTTACATGGAGAGGCAAATATCAAGAAATTAGACGTTTATTATAACACGAGTAATTGCTACATTTTGATTTTTGAAAAATATGGGAAGATGTTTTTGTAAGAAAGGGTAAATAGCAAGAAGTACAACATAGACGTACGTAATATTATTATATAGTAAATTTTATATCCACAATTTGTCTTTAATTGACATTTACCCATTTTCAGTTCGCACTTATAAAAAAGAAAAAAGTGAGCACCAATATAAGTACCGGCTACCACTACAGTATAAGTGCCGCTAAATGTGTAACTTTCGTTAAGGGGAAGATTTAAGTTTGTGTACCAGTTTTAGACAATTTAAAATAAGACTCTTGAATTTCATTTATGGACAATTATCCATGCTGTTCAACTTTAAAATGATTACCTTATGTTAATGGAGAACAGCAGTTTACATTTTTTAAATATATGCTGACAATATGAAAGTATAAAGACATGATACGTAATATGTTGACCTATCTCCAAATTCTGTTTTCTTCCCCTGCGCGAAATAAATTAACTAATCTTGTACCCAATGATAATGCAATATTTGTTTCGAGAGTTGTGGATGGTGATTTTGAAAATAAAAATCACTATTGCCAAAAACTGTTTGACACAATGGACTATCATCGCATCATATTTTGTGCACTCGAGGTTTGTTATTTATGTTGATCGCACATAGGCCTTTGTTTGTGCGCTCCCGGCCTATGCCTATTCCTTTTATCACGGAGGCAAGAAATAAGAAAGTATTTTTTGGAGCATGTATTCCAAGGGAAATAAAGATATTTTTTAAAGTTTTTTAAAAAAGAATTTAGTATCTCACACATTCATGAAATTAGAGAGATGAAACTCAGCACATAAACTCTTCTTTAAAATGAGGGAATACGTATTTCAGCGCTTTCAAAAATCCCGTTTCTAACGGAGACATTTCTACAATATTCAAACTTCTCTTCCTTTCTTCAGAGGCTGTCGAATGTCAAGATTCGCTTAAGTTGGGGGTGTGGAATTCGGTACATAGATTCTTAATTAAAAATAAGGGAACACGTTTTCAAGAGCAGAAATAAGGTCGTATTTATTATATTGAAATTTCCTTTTATTTATACATAAAGTGCTGAGAGTGACAATTTAAATTTCAGTTTTTATATTCATTACACCTTATCTTCCCAAGAGGAGAACGGAAACTTCTGCTACTGTATGTATGATCAGAATACAATAAAATATATATTTAATAACTAGCCTTCTGTTAGCTGGGGACCTCGCACAGAAACCGCGGTGTTTTCTCGGTCTACGGCCTCACATCTCATACACCTGCAAGCATACCGAATTTCAGTTCAAACATCGTTTCATGTTTCTAACTTTCAGGATCCCGAGATATGAATGTATTATTATAATAAACTCAAAGACCGTAAAGAGGAATACGTAATATTTTATCATTTAATATGGAATATGGAAGTTGTATGGTTCTTTCAATTCCGGTTTTAGTAGATAGATTGGTGTTGAGATGGAATATATTCTTGGGACACTTAATTGATTAAAGAAAATCGCTTCTCGCTATCTATTACCGTTTTGAATTTATAGTGATCAATATTATAACCGGAAGTGAGTAATTTCTACTTCCGGCTATACTAGAGTGTTAAGGATGGAGATGAAAGTTGTCCTTGAAACATGTAATCGATTTCCGAAAATCGTTTATCTCTGTCTATTATCATTTTTCTTTTACGGTGATAAAAATGTTAACTGGAAATGACTCATTTCTACTACCACCGGTGGGCGAATCACCTCCATCAACGAACTCCCTCGAGATAATAACTCTATCTATCTATGGCAAAAGAAAAACAATTTAAAAATTCGCATCCGTTCAAAAGTTATCGTGCAGAGTAACGGACGTACGGACGAATGGGCTAACATTATAATCTTATAAGTACCAGTACGTGATCCTAATAATTGTAATACTTCGACTAGCTGGGTGCTTCGCCCTCAGACTCTTGCATTTGTTCAGCTATTGCCTCGCACCTTATAAACCTACAAGCATACCGAATTTCAGTTGAAATACTAACCGTCCTGAATGCCCAGATACACTGAACATTTCAATCACCAGGGACTTCGCCCCCAAACCCACGTTCGATCGGCCTAGGGATTCACATCCCATGAAACTACAGATTACTGAATTTCAGTTCACATACCAAGTTTCATGGCTCTAATCTTCAGGGATCCAAAAATATGAACGTCTTATTGTAATTGTGATACCTTTTTTTCTTTCCTTCTAAGCCAGATATAAAAAATACATATATAATGTGGCATCTTACTATAATAACTGCAATCTCTACCTTTTTTTCCCACCACTTTTCTTTCTCTTTTTACTAAAATATCAGAAAACGCTTAAACACGTCTCACATTAGTTTAAATTTGAAAAACCAACACCAAATTTCAAGTCTCTACCTGAAATTGAGAAGAAGAAGAATAGGAGGAAAGAAGAGGAAGACAAAATATGTAAAATCAGATTAGAATATTAGAAAGACGTGCGCAGAATATGAATTTGACAGAGATATTAGGAACTTGCAGATAAAGATGGCTTACATTCAAAAACTAGAGTAAAACCAGTGAAATTTCTTGAGGACTGCTTCACATAATTTATCAGAAATTACAGTAGATTAGTGAAAATTTTTGAGGACTGCTTCACGTGTACATAATTTATTTGACAAAGGAAATAGCTTGCAAATCTTGTAATAGTAGTTTTTTGACAAAAGCAATAACCTGCAACTTTTAAGCAGTCTATTTTCTGTATCTCACATAGAAAATAGCTAGTTCCAAGCATAGATAAAGTGTGAGGGAAAGTTGCAATAGCATTGATTTGTCTAATAAATTCTACCAGAACGAGACAGGAGTTGTTTTTGATCAAACCCTGATAACTTGCTATGTAAAATAACTTTTATTCAATTTCGGGATTCTTTTTTCATTCTTAACAGTATTATTATGGTACAATTAAAGGTTACCCCCTAAAACCTGCCTGTGGATTTCAAGTCAATACAGAGACAAAAAAAAAAAAAAAAAAAAAAAAAGATCCAGTAACAATTTACATCTTTTCTAAATGAGATACAACCAAATCTTGTATCCAAGCAACACTTGTTATACATAGCTCACTTCTGATGAGGGCTGTTTTCCCGGCAAGTGCAAGTTATATTTTGTGGTAAACAAATCTCGTGGGGATGGTCTCTCTTTGGAATATTCTTAATTTCATCGATTCTTCAGTTATCATTAAGTTCTTTCATTCATCAATGTCTCATATAGCCTTTGAGCGTAATCGGGAGATGTTAAATTTAAATATATATATACTACATAGGCTTATGCAGAAATATTCGATGGGAGGGGATATATAATAACTATGATAACAATAATATCTTCCTGTTGTGTTTCGTAGAGTGCATGTTCACTTCTGTTCCTAACACTCCCCCTCTCCACATAAATATGAAGAGTACGTGGGACGAACGATGAAAGTCATATTTTCACATATCTGAGATACCAGATTTTTTAAAAACTGTTTTACATAGGAAAATTGACTTTCATCGTTCTTCTCGCGTACTCTTCATATGTTTTCTGCACTCCTTGATATTCAGGTTCCAAATACCAAATCCCGATATTCCCTCTCCCCATTATTTGTTTATTTAACTAAAATAGTAAACTTGATTTTCCTTCTTTATTTACAAATAATAAAATATTTGGAATTGTATCTTATCTTCCCTTTCAAAAGTTCTTGAGGTACACTATGCAATACAATACACCACTCTGAAAAACTTTGGAAATGTATAAAATACAATCGGGGATCTCATCCAAGTCTCCTGTCCAATGCAGTTATGGTGTGGTGCTTGAAGTAATCGTCTCTACATTTCCTTCACGGTTTGGTTAAAATAACCCTTAATCTCGTTTCCCTGGATAAGTATATACCTCAGCCTGTTAAAAATTTTCTAGACATTTGGAAGCGATGTAATATAATGCCTATAAATTAACCCTCCTCCACACATTAAGATCTCACTTTTCCAAAATTTAAGTAATCTGAAATCCACTCTATTTAAGTAGTACATGAAAGTTCAATGCAATGGGTTACAACTCCCATCAACCCCCCTTAGATACGCCCCTGATATACTGTTACTAAAGAGGAATTTCAACCAAAAAGCAAGGAAGAAATGCATATATATGTAATGCACAGTAATTCTTTTCTTTTCTTAATTTCTTTACTCACTCTATAATGTTGAGATAGAAGTGATGCACGAAAAACTTAAAAAGAATGAAGAACATGTGCCTATGTTTTCTGAAATCCCTCCAATATAGAATTTCCGAAAGTGAATGTCTGAGTTTCTTAAACATGAGTTCATATCACTATTTCTGAATAATACAAATACATAATGATGTAGCGACACAGAAAACTATTGCCTTCTTGCTGGTGGTAAAGCCCCGGAGAATTGAATTTTGCAAGAGTCTAGAGTATTCATCTTTCCATTTCCTTTCAACTAGTTAACAAACTAGGTCAAAATATATTATACTTATTAAGAGAAAAAAAGAAATACCATTTTTTCCTTTGCCGAGGAATAAATGAATGTGTGCACTAGAACAGTTCTGAGTGGGTCGTATCCGTGTATTGTTTCAATCTAGAAGTAGTATTTGAAATAAGCTTAATTACTTCGAAAAATGATACTAAATTCCTTTGTTGTTGTTGACCTGTACCTTTCGGTTTATGTAGGTTGGACGCTAGTGACATACGAGCACGAAGCGCAAATATGAACCTTATTCAAGTTACAAGAAAGAATGTTAGTTACAGTTAATAAATCTAAATTGAAATATAATACAAATAATACTTAACGTACGTAAAAATTATGCATATTATTCATTATTTCAATGTTCAGATATGCTGCGTGGTTAATTTAATACTGAATTGCAGAATTGAATTAGTCATTGTTAAAAGGGATTATGTGTCATTTTGGGCCAAGTTGAATTATGAATAGATTCGTATGTACTGTATATTAGTAAACCTGTATGTCTGTGGGAAACTATGTTGTTATTTCACTCATAACCCCGCTTTTAAACACTGAAACAACTATGCTTAGTTTACCATATTTTTAAAAACAACACAATTTTATCTGACACTCTGCAACCCTGTCTATCGGAGATATTTCAGAATAGCCTGCAGCGAAATATCACCCATTCCCTTTCTGATATTTGCTAAGAATGCAGCAGGTGTCCCTTCTGCTTCGGTTGATGATCATCAGATTAAGAAAAAGATAACCACTGTAGGAAATGACCCTGGTTTAGAGACTTGAGGAAATAGACACTTGGGCAAATGACGCTATTTCGCTCTAACCACCTGTTTGTGTTATATCTTAACACAATCGCGTTAACACATAGGCATGTCGTTGAAATAACACAACGATTTTTTACTGTGTACCGGTATATTTCATTTGGTTCGAATGTCCACATAAGTAAATTAATGTAAATGTAGCCCTACTTGATATTAGTTGGCTAGGTACGTCACATAGACTTTATAACCTCACATAGACTGAGGATCAAACTTAGGACTCCGAAAATCGAAGGCAATGCCCTACCATTTTGATTCTTTAAAATACGGAGACAAAGAGTCTCGCAACAAGAAAAGAATTGTGTTATGCCAATTGACGAAATATATACGGAATATATGATGGTCCAGTGATGAGGCACTCACTTCTGATGCTAAGCGTCTTTGATTTGATTATGGTGGAATCATATTCATGATGCAATCGTGTTCGTAGATTTCTCGGGATTTTCCCATTTCCTTCCACCATCTTAATTGTATTAATTCTTCAATCATCATTAATTTTTATTTAATATTTCTCTATTTTAACTCACAGAGGATAAATGTGGTACGTTGATTTAATTATGTATTTTTTATTGTAACGTCAAACGTTTATTCACCGTGACTAAGGGAGACACAAAAGATGGTGGAATAAAGAAAGTCGGGGAATCGAAAGAACACCGAGAAAATCTACGCACATAGTGTTTGTCCATCACGAAGCCCAGACTAGGACCGAACCAGGGATCCCATTCGCCAGAGGTGAATGCTCTGTCACTAAGCCACAGTTGCCGGGAAAAAAATGTCGCCCTTGATGCCCTGATTTTTATGCATTTCTCGCAAGAATGTCGTCCTCGATGCCACTATATCCCCACACTCCATGAAAAACTTCCGACCATCTTCAGTCTTACGATAGCGAGAACCAAGGTATTTCTCCCCTCCTCCCCCTCTGTCTCCCTGTAAGAATCCTCAGTGTAGATATTACAGGCCCCTTATAAGGTATTTTATCCCTCAAAACATGCGTTATTTTCTTTTCAGAGGGAAAGTCACCGTTGTCATAAAACTAAAGCAAACTTCTACAAATATCCTTTTGAAAACCACCAAGATTCGCGAATGTTTTATTTCTTTTAATGCATTTCCTTGGCGACTCAAATAATGAACCTTCCCCAGGTGACTTCTTGGCTTTATTGGAGATTCTTCATACCGTTCTCGTGCTAATTCAACACGCTTGAACTGTTAGTTCTTGGCATTTGGAAAAGTCGATGTTCTGTCGATTTTCGACAAATGCATATTTTTTAAAGAAAAATACCGCATAAACTTGAAATACCATTTCGTGGCTTTCTCTCCTTAAATCCCGATTTCCCATACGTACCGCTTATGCTAAATTTCTTCTGTGACATTTTTGGGTTATATGAATATCACGAACTCCAAATTACGAAAGACTGTAACACACCCACTCGTTCTCTTTACAATAAACACTCCATATACATACTCTAAATTTCCAAAGGCAGAGACGCTGGCTCAATGGTAGAGAGTTTACCTCTGGTGCATGGGGTCTTTGGTTCGATCCTCAGCTAAGTTTGTGGTGGACGACATCGTATCCGTGGGTTTTCTCGGTGTATTCCTGTTTCCTCCCATATTCTCATTCTACTAATTATTCCATCATCTTTTACTTGCCTTATTCATCCATCTCCTTTACCCTAACAGGCATAGTCGTGGGATGTTAAACTGAATGATTTGATTTTCTTTTTTTCTAAATTTCAAAACACTATAATGCGCCAATTTGTATTCCGCATATGGAAACGACAAGTATAGAAAGTAACGCTAATGACACTGCATAAGATTTTATGAGATCTTGCTCGTATAATATAATGAATATGATCTATACAATCAGTATTTGTTCATCAAACCTCATGGGCCTTATGCAGAGTCGTTCTGATGCTTGATTAGTGAAATACTAAAGAAATCGACTAACATATGTTTTCTGTAGTAGTCAGGCCTTTAGTATGATGCTAATCACATGTCAAAACGACTCTGCATAAGGCGGCATATATCCAATTCCCGGAAATTCTCTGTAGAATTGCAATTGATCATACACCTGTTTGGAATGCTAAGTCACCAACTCCGTCCACGGATTCGGCAAAGGTACCTGGAACACAGGATTGGAAAGAAAACAAACAGGTTAGTTTTGGCATCAGATCTGTTTTTGGTCTTTTTAGATCACTCGGTTGACGGAAAGGGTTTCTCCGTTTTGCTGCTGTTTAAAATTAAAAATAAAATTAAACTCCGGTACATCAAGCTCGTAGAGGACCAAGACCAAATAGCCGAATAGATAAATAGATAACTTCAGATGGAGCCCAACGCAAAGTTCTCAGGGGTATTTCTCCCAGGGTTCTCAACCTGGTTTACCACTATTTTAGCAATACTACTTTCACCCCATCCTGCCCCCGTTTACTCCTATTCCAGCTGGAAAAATCTTTTCAAACCATCACTAATTGTCACACGCATGTCTTTGGGGAGTTGTCTTCAGCACATTGGCTCTCCTCGTCATCAATGTGCTGAGCACAACTCCTCAAAGACTCCTTTCTAGATCGGAGTTTGCTACTTCCTTTTCCTCAAGTAACTCCTCAACTGTCCTCACAACGATAGGTGGATACCGCAAGGCCAATATAAATGATCATTCATCATTTCTCTGAGCACATTCAGCACTGTTCAATCTCATTAATGTCACGAAAAATGGTATTTCAGTGCGGCTAGATTATTAGTGCTTATTTAAAAACTAATTATCCTAATTAATAGTGGTCCCCAAGTGACCATCTGCGTTTCATGAGCCACCAAGAAGTGTTGTCTATTCTAGACGCCTTACCCACCGTGACTTTAGCTAATATGGTTAGGCAGATATAACTTACTAATAAAAAAATGAAATACTATTTAAAATTATAATGTACCTGACAGTAATTAATTATATTAAATCATACAATATTTTGTGCTGATCCAGGACATCGCAGACGAAAGTTTAGGAACAGCTTTTATAACCTATTCCTATTCTTGTTCTTTTTCTACTGCTACTACCACAAGTTAATTCACATTGATATAATCAACTTTCAGAAGTAATAACACCATACAAAATCACAAAAAAATAAAAAAAAACTGTAAAATACGAAAAGAAAAAGCTAGAAACGTTGTTGTTTCCCCAGTATTCTCAGAAAAGTATAACGTATGGTGAAAAAAAATTGCACAAAATTATAATCCGTTTGCCACACTGAACATCCGCAATTTTATTGTGTTCTTTGATTCTTAAACAAAAATGACATTTGAACTTTAATATACAGACGCATTTACGCCATATCTGCTGGCCTTGCGACAATTACGGGGAACGTTTTGACGCGAAGCACGATGTATCAATTTTATTCAAGCATCTGCGGATCCGTCGGATAAGACCTGCAACGGATGTTGGCTTATAATTATTGGCATACACTTGTTTCTTTAAATTTGCCCAAAAGCCCTCAATAGACCGAAGTTGAGGAACATTAGGAGGATTTTGATCTTTAGGTATGTAGCGTATACCATAGTGTGCTATGGCTGCAAGACTTGCTGTACCGTAGTGGCAGCTGGCTAAATCTGGCCAAAACACTACACACATGTCTTCACGATGATACGTGTTGATAAACTGTTTAACTTTCGGCAGAAAGAACTTCACATAACGTTCAGTGTTTGGGCAAGAACGATGGTGAAAAACTGCGGTTTAGAGAGTCCCTTTTCACTCAACACAAGCCATAGCAACACCTTTTGTGAATATTTTGATTTCGAAGAAAAACGCACTGCATCAGGCACATCACCAGTTCCTAGATCGTAGTACGACTTAGGCTGCCACTCATGACCGTCTAATGTAAAAGGTCTCATCGTCCATGATGCACAGTACATCATTTGTAGCAGTGAACGTTTTGGTGACCAGAGTTCTTAAACGTTGTTTCTAAATCACAATTTGTTGTTCCGTAACCTTCGGCATAGTTTTCCACTTACGTCTGGTAATTCCCATTTTCTGTAAAGCATCCTTCACTGTATTTTTATCGCAGTAAAATTTCCTACCAAGTTCTTGGTACGATTTTGCCACCTTTCCTGCAGTAGCTCGTCGAAGTTGTCTCAACAGTTCGGGATCACTAAGTCGATTTCCGTCCCCTGCTGACCTTCCTTTCCACGTTCATACCCTTCTCTGCTTTCGACACAATATTATACACCGTTCGTCTTGAATATCCCACACTCTGGAAGTGTTTCACAAGGTCTCACTTTTTAACATTCGGATTGTACTGTATTTCTAATATTGCACGATTATTTTACGACGCTGTTCCTCATTTAACGCCAAACTCATTTCGTTGTGCGTCATTCTTCTCCTGCACTTGCTAATGCACGATAGATACACTAATCTTCCTGCATAGCTCAAATCGTGTGCCACGTCCACTGTTGCCAGGGTTTGCAGTGTTGCAAATTTTGTGCAAATTGTTTTCACCATACGTTATTTTACAACTCTTGGTTAGTGTTTAAGATCATAAACGTCAAATTTCTATCTTAGTTCCGGCCGACGAAGTCTTCCAGTTTACTGCGCCGGTGTAACCGGCAAAACGTACCTCCGCAAATAAATACCCCCCGGTATAATATGCCTAGGCAAAAAGTACCTCCCAATAAAAGACGGTCTCTTTTGATAAACAATATAATGCTCATCCAAGGAATTCATATCTCCAATCCATATCAAAACAAATACACATTGTCGGTACATCAAAGGTGGCTCATTGTTAACACACTACGTATACTTTAAGGGGGGTAATTATTGCCTAGGCAATTTATACCCCATCCCATATTTCATTAAATACTAATTGTCAGTACATCAAAGGTAGCTTATTGTTAACACACTGCATAATACTCAACAGGGGGGTAATTATTGCCTAGGCAATTTATACCCCCTCCCATATTTCATTAAAAACTAGTTGTCGGTACATCAAAGATAGCTTAATAATAACACACTGCATAATACTCAACAGGGCGGCAATTATTGCCTAGGCAATTTATATCTCTCTACCATATTTCATTAAATACACATTGTCGGTACATCAAAGGTAGCTTAATAATAACACACTCCATAATAATCAACAGGGGGTAATTATTGCCAAGGCAATTTATACCTCCCTACCATATTTCATTAAATACACATTGTCGGTACATCAAAGGTAGCTTAATAATAACACACTGCATAATACACAACAGGGGGGTAATTATTGCCTAGGCAATTTATACCTCTCTACCATATTTCATTAAATACACATTGTCGGTACATCAAAGGTGGCTTAATAATAACACACTCCATAATACTCAACAGGGGGGTAATTATTGCCTAGGCAATTTATACCTCCCTACCATATTTCATTAATTACACATTGTCGGTATATCAAAGGTAGCTTAATAATAACACACTGCATAATACACAACAGGGGGTAATTATTGCCTAGGCAATTTATACCTCCCTACCATATTTCATTAAATACACATTGTCGGTACATCAAAGGTGGCTTAATAATAACACACTCCATAATACTCCATAATATGCCTAAGCAATAATTACCCCCTGTTGAGTATTATGCAATGTGTTATTATTAAGCTACCTTTGATGTACCGACAATGTGTATTTAATGAAATATGGTAGGGAGGTATAAATTGCCTAGGCAATAATTACCCTCCTGTGGAGTATTATGTAGTATATTAATAATAAGCCACCTTTGATGTACCGACAATGTGTATTTAATGAAATATGGTAGGGAGGTATAAATTGCCTAGGCAATAATTACCCCCTGTTGAGTATTATGTAGTGTGTTAACAATAGGCTACCTTTGCTGTACCGACAATGTGTATTTAATGAAATATGGTAGGGAGGTATAAATTGCCTAGGGAATAATTACCCCCCTGTGGAGTATTATGTAGTATATTAACAATAAGCCACCTTTGATGTACCGACAATGTGTATTTAATGAAATATGGTAGGGAGGTATAAATTGCCTAGGCAATAATTACCCCCCTGTTGAGTATTATGGAGTGTGTTATTATTAAGCTACCTTTGATGTACCGACAATGTGTATTTAATGAAATATGGTAGGGAGGTATAAATTGCCTAGGCAATAATTACCCCCATGTCGAGTATTATGCAGTGTGTTATTATTAAGCTACCTTTGATGTACCGACAATGTGTATTTAATGAAATATGGTAGGGAGGTATAAATTGCCTAGGCAATAATTACCCCCCTGTGGAGTATGATGTAGTATATTAACAATAAGCCACCTTTGATGTACCGACAATGTGTATTTAATGAAATATGGTAGGGAGGTATAAATTGCCTTGGCAATAATTACCCACCTGTTGAGTATTATGAAGTGTGTTATTATTAAGCCACCTTTGATGTACCGACAATGTTTATTTAATGAAATATGGTAGGGAGGTATAAATTGCCTAGGCAATAATTGCCCCCCTGTTGAGTATTATGCAGTGTGTTATTATTAAGCTACCTTTGATGTACCGACAACTAGTATTTAATGAAATATGGGAGGGGGGTATAAATTGCCTAGGCAATAATTACCCCCCTGTTGAGTATTATGCAGTGTGTTAACAATAAGCCACATTTGATGTACCGACAATGTGTATTTAATGAAATATGGTAGAGAGGTATAAATTGCCTAGGAAATAATTACCCCCTGTTGAGTATTATGCAGTGTGTTATTATTAAGCTACCTTTGATGTACCGACAATGTGTATTTAATGAAATATGGGAGGGGGTATAAATTGCCTAGGCAATAATTACCCCCCTGTTGAGTATTATGCAGTGTGTTAACAATAAGCCACATTTGATGTACCGACAATGTGTATTTAATGAAATATGGTAGGGAGGTATAAATAGCCTAGGCAATAATTACCCCCCTGTTGAGTATTGTGCAGTGTGTTATTATTAAGCTACCTTTGATGTACCGACAATGTGTATTTAATGAAATATGGGAGGGGGTATAAATTGCCTAGGCAATAATTACCCCCCTGTTGAGTATTATGCAGTGTGTTATTATTAAGCTACCTTTGATGTACCGACAACTAGTATTTAATGAAATATGGGAGGGGGGTATAAATTGCCTAGGCAATAATTACCCCCATGTTGAGTATTATGCAGTGTGTTATTATTAAGCTACCTTTGATGTACCGACAATGTGTATTTAATGAAATATTGTAGGGAGGTATAAATTGCCTAGGCAATAATTTCCCCCCTGTTGAGTATTATGGAGTGTGTTATTATTAAGCCACCTTTGATGTACCGACAATGTGTATTTAATGAAATATGGTAGGGAGGTATAAATTGCCTAGGCAATAATTACCCCCCTGTTGAGTATTATGCAGTGTGTTATTATTAAGCTAACTTTGATGTACCGTCAATGTGTATTTAATGAAATATGGTAGGGAGGTATAAATTGCCTAGGCAATAATTACCCCCTGTTGAGTATTATGCAGTGTGTTATTATTAAGCTACCTTTGATGTACCGACAATGTGTATTTAATGAAATATGGTAGGGAGGTATAAATTGCCTAGGCAATAATTACCCCCTGCTGAGTATTATGCAATGTGTTATTATTAAGCCACCTTTGATGTAGCGACAACTAGTATTTAATGAAATATGGGAGGGGGTATAAATTGCCTAGGCGATAATTACCCCCCTGTTGAGTATTATGTAGTGTGTTAACAATAAGCTACCTTTGATGTACTGACAATTAGTATTTCATGAAATATGGGAGGGGGTATAAATTGCCTAGGCAATTTATACCCCCCTGTTGAGTATTATGTAGTGTGTTAACAATAAGGCACCTTTGATGTGCCGACAATGTGTATTTAATGAAATATGGGAGGGGGTATAAATTGCCTAGGTAATAATTATCCCCCTGCAGAGTATTATGTAGTGTGTTAACAATAAGCCACCTTTGATGTACCGACAATGTGTATTTAATGAAATATGGTAGGGAGGTATAAATTGCCTAGGCAATAATTACCCCCCTTAAAGTATACGTAGTGTGTTAACAATGAGCCACCTTTGATGTACCGACAATGTGTATTTGTTTTGATATGGATTGGAGATATGAATTCCTTGGATGAGTATTATATTGTTTATCAAAAGAGACCGTCTTTTATTGGGAGGTACTTTTTGCCTAGGCATATTATACCGGGGGGTATTTATTTGCGGAGGTACGTTTTGCCGGTTACACCGGCAACGTTGTTACAACCAGGTTGCTCGAAATAAGAACAGCGCTGAAGGTCATACGCAATTTCGATTGCCCCGTACTATAGTTACGAATGGTATATTTTGCTACATATACAGTACAAAAAACGGTATCTTCCAGTAAACTAAAAAACTGTCAGTTATTATTGGCAACAAACGATATAAAAAAATTTAACGCCAAAAAATGTTTATATCACCATCATTGTTTTCCCACTGACTACGAATGATATTTTACTCTCAAGGATGTTATGTTGTTCAGCTCGATGAGTTCTGTCGACTGACATATGTCTTATACTTGGACAATATTTTAGTTCAACACAAATTAAAATTTAATAATAAAGACTCGCTGAGCCTGCGCTCCCTACACAGCGCATCATTCATATATGAGCATGAATCTCCTTGCCATCCTCACAACATATCTACATGTCCCTTTACAGACACAAGTGAAAGACGTCTTGATAAAAAACGGCAACGGGTACCATTTTTTCGATTATTTTTTTTCAATACCGCGCATAGTTTGCAAGATTTGAGCCTACTTCTGGTTGGAGTTTCTAATTCATGTATGATTATTGTTTTTTTTTCTTTTTGCATGCAATATGTAATAAGCAAATACATTACACACGCAATTAGTTATAATGTGAGTGATATGTGGTATTCAATAAGCACAATACTCCAAACAATCATCTTAGACTGGAGAAATTGTTATCCTTAGACTAGGGACATGCCGTAGATACTTCGCGATCGAGGTCGAGGTTTAAGTCGCGGTCGAACCCTTGATACTGGCACAAACTCATGGATTCAAATGAGTATACGCATGCCGAAGATGTACGCTACATCGCGACCTAGAGGTCGATTGCGAGGGTGAATTAGTGGTCGCGATGATGAACAACTGATTTCGTTTTTACATCGATGTTCAGCGGTAGCATCGCTGTGGCTCGTATTCTCATTGGCTCTCCCTGAAACGTTACACGGAATAAAGTCTTCATTTGTTTAGAATTTCGTCTGCAGAGGATTGTGTATGTCTATGCTTGAGAGGTTTTGCTGCACTATTATATTTGAGCTGAGTTGATTTTGAGTTTAACGTCCCTTTTCAGCAGCGAGGCTATATGAGACGTGGACCTACTGATTAACGTGGAATCCGAACCACATGAGCTCCCGCGGGGAATCAAACCCGGGTCTCCCGCGCCAAAGGGGTATTATAATTGATTATGAAAGACACACTACTAGAACTAATGAGAAATATTCCAGCAATATGAAATAAGGAACACAACAACATCATAATAGGCACGTTTTAAATAGAGAATGGAAGAAAATAGCAACTGAAATGGGAATATCAGATTAGTTTTTTATTTGAGAAGTATACTGTAGCTTAGTATTATATAAGGCAGTAGTAGTCACAGGAAGGGGTCTTTCGAGCTTAAGTCCGTAAATTGTAGAATTTTTAAAGAAAAAAAGAAGCTACTGTTAATCATATCTGTGCTTAAAAACTCCATGCCCCCCCCCCCAATTCCGAGATTAATAAAAAGAGTTTCTTCTAAATTTATTATTCATATAAGGTAAAGAAATACCTGTAAAGACAGGGACGTATCCATAGGTACACAAGTGAAAGATATCCTGATAAAAATCGGCAAGGGATACGATAAGGGGGAGATTTTTTAGATTATTTTTCAATGTCTCGCATCTTTTGCAAGAGTAAGTCTATTTCCGATTGGAGTTTCTAATTCATGTATGATCATGTTTCTAATTCATGATGATTCATGTTGCAAGTTTTCTTTCTTCTTGGATGCAGAATGTAATAAGCAAATACATTACATGTACAATTAATTATGATGTCAGTGATATATGGTGTTCATTGGGCAAAACACTTCAAACAATGATCTTAGCCCGGAGAAATGGTTATCCTTCGTTTTTCATTATCATTTGACCATGAAACAAACGCCTGAGAGATATACAATCCCTATAGTCAACTATGTTGTGTTGGAATGTATAACTCGATGTTATGATGCTTTACTTTTAAAAAATTTCCACACTTTCAGTGTACCCTCTAAAATGTAATAAAGAAGTAACGGCTTTTTTAAATATTCAATTAGAACTGGACAATCTACACAAAATTTGGAATTGACCAGCGAAAACGGCACGTTTCTAGCTCTTGTGGTTTTCGAGATCTTATTGTCGAAAGAATTGGAGACAAACATATAAACTTTTCTTTGGAGACCAACATATAAACCTCGCATTTTAATATATAGATAATTTTAGACTATTTCTCATTAATCATATTATGTACTGTTGTCTTGCTATTGTGATAATGAAGAGCTTCGCGAAAGTGTAATCCAGTATCAAATTCGTCTCAATACGAAGCATAGTTTTAGTGTAGCATCAATTCCTAGGTTTACAAATGAATATTTTGTTCCTTATCTCGAAAACTACCCATAAGCTTTTACACGTATGCATATTGTTCAGCTCGATGAGATCTATTGATTGGGGTAGATCTATGGCTCATCTTTTAAACTTTTTTCGTCAAAAAATAAATCTCAACACTGAAGTCTGAATGGAACATTTAAAAAAAAAAACATTCCACCTGAAACACAGATGATGTTCTAAATGACAAATAAGCTGCCAGTATGTTATCATATTAAGAATTTTGATTTGCGAATTGTCCAAATGGAAAATAGTGTGTTTATAAATATGACTTGATAGTCGATCCAACATGTCCAACAAGTGTCGTGCATCGCGCCTGCAAATGAAAAGCTTTCATACTCCATGGTCTTTAGCTAACCTCTTCGTTTTCACGCACGATTTTTCTGTTTTCATACCATTCATTAACTGTAGCCTATGTCATCCCCTCCTCCTCTTTCCTGCCACCATACTCTCTGTAGCACGTCCCTCATGATAAGTTCCTTCTTTGCCAATGTTCCAAACAGTTGTCTCCCTCTTTTTAATTACATTTAAAATCAGAAACACAAAATAGTCAAGTCTTTGAATTTGTCAAAAGTCGCTTAGTTCCATTTTAGCGTTGTTTTTCACAGACAGTATGTAGTATGATTTATCGTGAACATTATACCAACCCGATAAACTCAACAATACTGTTGTTAATCTACCAGACAAAGATGATATCCATAATTACTTCAATACAAATACATGGAGAAACGATTTTTTATTGTCCGTACCTTCGAATCAACTGGATGGATCATCTCGATCGAGGAACTGGATTTCCAACTTTCGATCTTCTACATCCTAGACAAAATTGATTTTGATCTATCAAGTAATTTTTTTGAGTTTCGGTACCTCCCAGATGGACACACAGACAAACAGATTAAATATATAAAGACGTTTTATGTAATTCAAACTCCTGGTAACTTCATAATCACAGCAAATCCTTAAAATTGAAATACAATAATCAAACTTTGTTGTTATTACGTTTGTGACCCTTGAATGTTATAGATTTAGGTTTAGTATATCCTGGACAATTGCCTGGAAGAGCAGATGTCCTATCTCAGAAAGTTTCAGACGAGTGAGACGATTTGCTATAACCTTGAGAAAAGCACGAACTTCCTCAATTTCCCAAATTGGTTGCCCCATTTTCAATTTATGGATAGAAGAAATTGAATAAATGACTGTACATGAATGAACGTGGTCTTGTCTGCAAGAAATCTTTTAATCGTTAGCTAGACCGAGAGTGATTCTAAATGTATCATGATAGGCGAGTGTAAAGTTGACTCAGTACAAAATTCAGTGAGTGAGATCTTCAACGAGTATAATGTTAGACTATTCAAGTTTGGCGTCCCTTTTCAGCTATATGAAACGTAGACCTACAGTTCAAACCTGAATCTGAACCATCACAGTACGTTTAATGCTCTCCCACTGGGAATCGAACCCAGGGCCACATGCACAAGGACACATACGCTTTTTACTAGACCACTACGCAGGGCTTATATTGAAGACGAGTTGCCACGGGGTTGAATAAGAGCAATTTCCACTAAAGTCAGTGAGACTATGATTAAATTAGACTAATTCTAAGAAATTGAACTCCACTTTTTAAACGCCAGGTGAAAGCGATAAGGTTGCAAAGTGAATTTGTTAAGGAATTCATCCATAAAAGTCTCTATCCTGGTGCTTTTAACAGGCAATCTTCAGGAAACACACGGCCCACTTGTGTGATCGCAACACAATATTTGTAATCAGTTGACGACAGGCAGCATTAAATACCATTTGCGATGCAACTTACATCGGTATATTTAATTTGACTCAAAGAAAAATCGCAAACCAGAAAGAGAAATTTTGCATTGCGATCAAAAATCAACTCAACCACACAACCATTTTACTTACCTGGGTAAGGGAGACGATGATGATGAGGTAGATGATAATGGTGGAATGACGAAAGTGGGAGGAAACGAGAATCCCGTGAAATCTACGAACACGGTGTTTGTCCACCTCAAAGCCCACTTTCAGGAGCTGGGATCAAACCAGGGACACCGCGCTCTACACTGGATCAACCCAATTAGTATTTGTTAATTTGCTTAGAGTTTAACGTTCCTCTGAGCACTGTAGCTACGTGAGACATGGACCTTCAGATGAACGTGGTATCCGAACCACAAGAGTTCCCACCGAGAACCGAACCCAGGTATTACGAGCCTAAGTTGTGTGTTACTCACCATGTCTCCCTATTCCACGATAAACTAGTATAAATTTTACACGCTTTCAAATAAATTGACTTGCGCTATCTTTGAAATAGGAATTATGGTTTTTACTTGGTGCTGAAATTCATTAATATCAAAGAAAAAGCGGTGAAAAGTCAACTCATGGAAGTTTAAGTGTGCACATTACGTGGGAATAAAATAATATTTTACGTGAATTTTCGTTATAAATATTTGTTTCTGATGAAATAAACAACAGCTTATATTTTCTTTAAGGTTTTACAATTACTTTACGGCTTAGAATTGAAGAAGAAAGGGATTAATTTATCCCATACTAAGACGTTTCACAATAAATTTCGGACGAAAGTCCGAATCTTCCTAGAATATGTATTTTCTTTTGATATATGTACGTGTTTTCTTTTAGATTAAAGAATTACTCATATTGTTTCAATAAAACGACCAAATTAGGACTGCAAATTAAGTAAAATTTTGTTAGGTTGGGTGGAATTGGAATGGATCTGAATTTAGTGCCCCTTGTGCCACGAGGCTATATAAGACGTTGATCTTCAGCTTAACGTGCAATGCAAACCACATGACCTACCGCCGGAAAACTAAAATTTATGAACAGGCTAATTTAATATTATATAGTTAATGGAATGTATATGTACTTTTTACTTAAAATGTAAGGAAAATTATAAACTATTACAAGGGTTGCCATAATTTTTTGATCCAAAATACGGACAAGCCTTAAAATGATGACCCATTAAAGATACGGTGGTCAAACACAGAATAAACATTTTGAAATTTCTTACCTAAAAATCGCCTTTTTAGGTTATTACACAATTGTTTACTGTAACACTTAAAAAACTATTGGAAACTAACATGTTTTGTATTTTATTAACACAAATATAATAAATCATTCCATTAGATTACGTATATTCAATCTAACCACAGAACCTTGGAATGGGAAATTAGACTTTTTTTTAAAAAAAAAAAATCTACTTTATTAATAGTAACTAAAATATAAGTTTATGATGAAAACAATTCTTTTACATTAATTTAGTGACTTTGGGAAGCTAATTTTTTGGCTAAGCGTTACCGTACGCACCTTTGTCGTGAGAGACCCGGGTTCGATTCCCGGCGGGAGCTAATGTGGTTTGAATTGCACGTTAGTCAGTAGGTCCCGTCTCGTATACCCTCGTCTGCTCTCGCCCCGGGAGCTGATTGTCCACGGTACGGCACTGACAAGCATTATTTACTATTCTTGTAAACAAAAAGTGAATATTTTTATTTACTCCAACAATAACAACGAGTTTTCATGACAACCTAAACAATTTCAACAATAAAATTTAATTCATACAGAAGGAATTCATACCAATGTGTTCTACGGATTATACTGTAAGTACTTTCAGTTTATGACAAACATATCAAATTATTCAATATTCATAAAAAAAAAAAACTGTTTACTGAATACTATGCATAGTTGTTGCCTTTCATGATAGTTTAATTGGATCTAGTATATATATTACATGAAAAGTGAACATATTTATTTAAAATGATTACAAATCACACTGCCTGTTAAAGTGAATATCAAATGTTTAATGTATATTTATTAGTAAATTGATAATCCCTAGCAGTGATGGTTTTAGGGCTGAACCGGGGATAAATTCTGTCTACGGAGCTACAAAGTTATTAGTAAATTGATAGGTAATAGTATACATGAGAACCCCCTGATCTGCGTTTCTTCTGTGTTCTATTACCACTTCTACATGAAATACCATAAATTTTCTACGTAGTGCAATAGTAAGAAGTATTCATGTGCACAAGACATGCGATATGCGTTAAATTCCCCCGCCCACACACACAGTCATACATAAAGTACAAGGGCACTACACATGCAGATATAAAGTACAGGTACGTTCTTTTTTATTTTCGTATCAGTCGATAAGTAAATAAAAGTCGCTTTGCTACCCTCTTTGTAAGTTCGTACATATTCAATGAATAATCCCTAAAAGTATGAGCGTCCTGCCCCTTTGGGAACTGATGCAGTTTCATGTATACTATAACCAGTTGATAATCCCTAGCAATGATGGTTTCAGGGCTGAACCGGGGATAAATTCTGTCTACGGAGCTACAAAATTATCCCGGCACATTTCACCGATTATATTGAACTTTACTAACCAGTGAACTTTTCTTATCACCGATCCCTAGGCATAGACAGTAGGCGCAACAGATAATCATCTGCAAATATTGTCTCTACGTTCTAATTTACCGCTTTGCCAAACGCTTGCCAACGTCACCCCCCAAAAACGAAACAACAACAAGTGAGGTCGAGACTGTTCGACAAATGAAAGTAAATTCTTGATTGATCTGCACATATTTCCAGCTTCGTTAAGCTATCTTATTTCTAATTTCATTTTTGCAATTAATACCTTTCAACTGTGCCAAAAATTATTTTATACAGGGCCTACCAACTGCGCTGCTGGGGATGTCGTGACTTCTGTAAATTTTCACTTTGAAGTTATTATGCTTTATAGTGTCTAACTTTTCGCTTCCGACCGTACAATACTCCAGATTATACACAGGCCGGACAAAACATTATTACCATCCGCTTCTTTTTAAGTGGTCTTTGAGCTGATGTAATAACCAAGAGGCGCAACAGAACCGCTCGTCAAACTAGATCGGTCAGTGTGATGCTTGTGCGTAGAAGAGAAAGACCGGCAATATATCAGAGTTTCATAAGGGCCAGATTGTGATGGCCAGATAGCTGGCAACGAGCATCTACGAAACATCGTGACTTGTCAAGGGTTCACGAAGTGTGTCGTGGTTAGTGTCTCCCAAACACGGGCAAAGGAAGGTGAAATCAGTACCAAACCACAAGACGTCGGAGGGTCACACCTCATTAAAGACGTCAGACATCGTAGACTGTCCAGTTGGGTACAAGAGGACAGGGCATAAACTATGGCACAATTAACAACATACTAATAACGGACAAAGCACGAGTGTGTCTAAATACACAGTTGATCGTACATTGTTAGAAATGGGCCTTGGCAGCCGATGTCCCACAAGTGTACCAATGTTAACTGCACTGCATTATCGATAACTACTGGAATAAGAACATAGCGCTCGTCATTGGACCACGGGGCAATCGCACAACATTGTATAGTCCGATAAATCAGAATACTACCTTCATCACGTCAATGGACTGATCTGAATTGGTCATCTTCCAGGGAAACAGCTGCTCGAGACGCGCATAGTAAAATACGACAGAGAGTAATGGGCCAATTAGGATTTGGAGAACTTATATGGTTATCTATAGGCCCGATAGTGCGTGTGGAGTGCAGCATGAATGCTGCTAGCTATTGGTAGGTCATTGCTGATCACATGCACCCATTTGTGTCGGCCATATTTTCAGCTGGGAGTAGTATCCTTCAATAGTACAACGCTGCTTGTTAAAAGGTCAACGTTGTGCTATAATGGTTCGAAGACCACTCAATTTTAATTGCTATAGTGGCCCAAACTGAACCGGTGTTACTCCAACTGTACACCTTTGGGATGTCATTCAACGTCAGATCCACTTTATAGGAATTAAGTGATTTGTGTGTGCAGATTTCGTGCGCCATTCCTCCAGCCATGTACCTAGGTTTTATTGTTTTCATGTCAAATAGCACTGGTGCTGTCCTGCGAACCAAAATGGGACATATTGGATATATTAGGTAGATAGTCATAATGTTCTGGCTGGTCAGTGTTTGCAACTTGTTATTTTTGTAAAATGACCATTAAATGTCTATGATTATCGTTAATTTTAGATTCTGTACTAGCACCTTAACATTGTATTTTTACCAGTGACGGCCTTTACATAGAGATAATCCCGCGCTTCGGGGGCAACATTTCCGGGATCCACGCTCCAGAGTATTACTCTTACTTTTTTCAAAACTTTAAAAGACAACAAGTTGTGCGTAGTGTTGTAAAATTTCCGGAAATTTTGAACTGGCTGGTAAAAAAAACGTTTTATCTCGGTTTCTTTCCGGAAAAATTGGGAAAATAACAAAAATTTTTGTATTAGGTTAGTTTCACTGATAATGGAACTTTTTTTTTTTTTTTTTGCCGAGCGCGTGAAAAATGTAAATTGAGAAATCTCAATATTGTGAATATTTAAAAAAGATGCATTCGAAAATAAAACTGTTGTAATTATTCGTGAAAATCAATAGTCTGCACTCATTCTCTTTGTGCCTTTTAGTCGCTTATTCCTGGTGGAGCATTAATTACAGAACTTTTACACTTGCATACAAGTCTATCATCACGAAGCGTTCCTCTTGCAAGAAATAGGGCTCTTGAATGCACCTGAGTTCTTAATGTGCTCTTCGATTTGATGAAATTTCCTTACTTTTAACCAAATTGCTTCTTAAAAGAAAGAGCAGTAGGCAAATTTCACTAATACTCATGCATTTAGACGTGTAATTACTATCATTTAATATTCAAATACAGACTTTATTATAAACTTTAAGTACAAATTTTGTACGTAAACAAATACCTGTTTTCTAGTGCGACAAATTATCTACATATATGAAAATGAAAGTGACTATATTTGTAACTTAACAACTCTTGAACCACCAGACTGATGTCGATAAAAATTTTCAACATAGATTACGTTCGGGCCTGGGATGGATGTTACCATTTCACTTTGAAGGTGCAACTTGGAGGAAGGAAGTGCGGATATATATATATATATAGGTCTATATATTGAAAATTACCGATCTTACTCTTCGGGGTTGCTGAGATGAGCACTGACATTTTGAATGAAGCTTAAATTTAAATTCAGGTCTGCAACTTATATATATATGATTGAAAATAGCCGATGCCACTGTCAAATCCATAGATTTCGGGGTCGCTGAGGTGAACAGTGACACTTTCGATGCCGTTTAAATCCAAATTTATCCCCGCAAACTGAGGGAGGAGGGAGATACATAAAAATGGTGCAAAATGATCGATATTAGTGTGAATCCATAGTTTTCAGGGCCGCTGAAATGAACAGTGACATTTCCGATGCAGTTTAAATCCAAATTGAACGCTGAAACTTTAGGGAGGGGAAAGGGAAAAAATGATCGAAAATGACTGATATTAGTGTTGAATCCAAAGTTTTCGGGGACGCTGAGATGAACAGTGATACTTCTAATGCCGTTTAAATCCAAATTAAGCGTCGTGACCCTGGGGGCGGGGGAGAGGGGAGATAGCCTATACAAATGATCGAAAATGACCAATATTAGTGTCGAATCCATAGTTTTTGGGATTACTGTGATGAACAGTAACACTTCCGATGCCGTTTAAATCCAAATTCAGGCCCGCAACTTGGGTAGGAAGAGATATATAAAAATGACTGAAAACAGGAGCGTCATTTCAGCTTTTGCTTAGGGGGGGGGCAAGATCTCTTGATATAAGTTAGCGTTTTTCACTAATTTGCTACTATTCTATTGATAAATCTTAAACTCAGGTTGGGGCAGTTGCCCCTCCCTGCCCTCCCCCAAATGGAGCCCCTGACTGAAAATGGCCTATATTAGTATGAAATCCAAGTTTTCGGGCGATGCTATTTAAATCCAAATTCATCTACGCAACTTGGGGGCGGGGAGATATATAAATATGATCGAAAATGACCGATATTAGTGTCAATACATTCTTTGTGGAGTCACTGAAATGAATAATAACACTTCCGATGCTGTTTAAACCCAAATTCATCCTCGTAACTTGGGAGCGGGGGAGAGGGGAAATATATATAAAAATGATCAAAAATGACCGATATTAGTGTTGAATCCATGGTTTTTGGGATCCTAAGATGAACATTAATACTTCCGATGCTGTTTAAATCCAAATTCATCCACGCAACTTTGGGGCGAGGAGATATATAAATATGATCGAAAATGACCGATATTAGTGTCGAATACATAGTTTGTGGGGTCGCTGAAATGAATAATAACACTTCCGATGCTGTTCAAATCCAAATTCAGCGCCGCAACTTGGGAGAGGGAGAAGGGGTGGATATTTTTGAATCCATAGTTTTCGTGGTGGCTGAGATGAAGAGTGACATTTCCAATGCCGTTTAAATCCAAGTTCAGCCCCCATTAGTACTCCTTAAGGGGACGGGTGACATGTAAAAGTAATCGAAAATGACTTATATTAGTGTCGAATACATTTTTTTGGGGACCCCTAAGTTGATTGGTGACAGTTTTGGTACCCTTTATACCCAAAATGAAACGTATTCTCCCTTTGCGAAGAACGGGTATTCTGCTAGTCTTTAATATTAACGAACGGCAATTTCGCATGCCTTTAATATATTTGTTGTTGCTCAAATTTATGGACATGTGTGGGGTATATGTTTATATGTAAATAAGATAATCGCTTTTTTCAAGTTGTTCGAAAAGTATAAAAGTAATAAAAAGTGATTTTTATCAGAAATCAGAAAACTAAAACGTAAAATTAAAAACTGCTGCTTTAAGTATTTTTCCTGCTGGCGAAATACGTTGTATGTATGCTGCAGACACGTTACAGCAAATAAGATTAGCATCAGGCGAAGAGATAGTTTTTAAATTATATTTTCAGGGTTTTGCCAATATTTCCGAGCAAAAGATTTTTTTAATGGATTCAAAATTTCCGAGCAAAAGATTTTTTTTAATGGGTTCAAAATTTCCCGAAATTTTACACAACACAAGGAAGATACGTATCTCCACAAAATATTTGTATTTGATGTTAACATACTGGTATTAACTAAAATGATTCTGGCCCTGTTGTTTTAACACTTCCCTGCCATAAATCGGTAACTTTATAAGATTACTTAAGATAATTTAAACGCGCCTATATCAATTAATCTAACTAGGATTATATTTTAGGATCTTTTGTAGCCATAACTCCATTCTATCATGGTGCTAACTTTAAAGGAGTGGTACAAATATATTTGTTGTCACAAAATTTCCCTATTCTAATACAAGAAGCATAACTACTCAATGATCTTAACTGTAAATAGCCAAGATTGCTATCTAGTAGTACATATAAAATAGTTTTCATTTTAAAAGCATAATGTAATAAAATATTAGAAAATTTCAATTTTCCCAATTTTTTCGTTTTTTTCAAGCTCGGGAAAAAACGGTAAAAAAACAGGTTTTTTACCCAAAATTTCCGTTTTTTTCAGGCCTTTACTACACTAGTTGTGCGTCATTCAATAACATTCTGAAGTTTTACAAAATCCCAGAATAGTTAAGTCGATTACAGTTCTACAAGTATCCTATCTGCAGGACACCAACACATGTACCATTAATAAAAAATATACCCATTATTCCCTCCATTTACATGTTCAGTATATAACTAAGCCATGTTGTCCTCTAATTTATTCGGTAATATTACTGTGTAGGTGAATAGGGATGTAAAATTCAAATCGAACTTGTATTTTCTCATCAGCCTTGCGCAAGCGATGCCTAACTGCAACGGTATACCACCATAAACTAAAAGTTTATTTTCCAATACTACGGTAGTTCAGGTAGATTAGTAAAAAGGAGGGTTTTTTTCTTTTTTTTTAAAGAAAATCTCGTTCGCAAGCATCAACATTGGCTAGATATTATTTTATTACCAACTAAGAGTAAGTATCCGTCGTTGCGGTCTCTTAATTTAGAACATTGATTAAAAGAGAAAAAAATGAAATGAAATCTTTAACGTACCACGGTTATGCCGGCTAAGTTAAAGGAGACGGTGATAATGAGAAATGAGTGGAATGAAGAAAGTGGGAGAACCCCGAGAAAACCCACGAGCACGGTGTTTGTCCACCACAAAGTCCACACGGCGCGATCTAGGATCAAACTAGGAACCCCAAGCACCGGAGATGAACGCTCTACCACTGAGCCACCGCGCACCCATTGATTAAAAGAGAGTCGATTAGATAATCAGTAGGTGAGGAGTTGCCAGTTTAGTAAGTCAAATTATCTACATATGAACCGTAAAATACCGTATTTTTATTAAAATATCTGGAGAAATGTCTGTAATGACTTTTTTTTTAAATACCTACCTCAGCCTTCTGCTAGTTATTCAACACACTAGGCTTATGTAATTGATAATTTTCAAACGAAGAAAATAAAATAAGTTCTGTTTTCAGCATTCAGAGAGACATCATAAATCTGACTAACATGCAAAAATACATGTTTTTATACACTTGCCATTTTAAGTTCGAGTGCTCTTATGTACCGTGATATAAAACTAGAGAATGATACAAAGGAATCTGTAGACCATGCCAAGAATTCTCCTTTTCCGTATTTCTATTAAAAATCTGTACATCTACAGATAAATGTATAGGCCTGCTAACCTTGAGTACGAGTCAAATGTCGAAGGTCGTTTGTAAGGGTTATAAAGAGTTGGTAGTGTGTTGATAGCACGAATCCATGTGTATGAAAACCTTCAGCTCCGTATTAAAGTCCTTGCTTGTTTCCCAACACTGCTTTCACAACGTACAAGCTAAAAGTCTACTCTGAAACATTGCTTGTTGCGTTTATCAAGAACCTGATAAGTAGAATATGAAGTCACAAAGCATTAACCTTGATATCATTAATCTACGCCAATCAAGTCATTAGTCAAGAAAGTTTCATTCAGAAGAAAACAACACTTTCTATGTGTACTGTATACGTGATTATTCTAATGTTCTGTAATTTAAGTATTTATTTTGGTTAGAACTGAATTTTAAATTATTGATGAAGAAGAATAAATTTTAAGTAGACCAAGGGAGCCGATTCCGGGGCTATTTTGGTGCTCGAACATTCTCCTAGACATTTTATTTGGGTTAACAGCATCTACACGAAAAAAGTAAATAAAAAAAGAAAAGAAACTCGAAAACGAGTGAAAAGAAAAGGGGAAAATTCTAACATCTCCCCACATTTCTCAAATGATAGTACGGCCTGATATTTTCATAGAATGGTAAGGGAAATGGACATACAGCAAAGTTTGGACAGACTTTACCAGGGATGAAAACACGTATAATTCCAGAATTGTGGCGCTGAAGAGGTTTTAAGTAAAATATTAAACGAGAGTCTCTATTCTCAACTAAAAATTTTCACACTTTTTAGAACACAAATTGTCGGCGTTCACAATGCCGGGACGAGACGTTCGAATATTGCTTTTCTTGTCTATTGATTATATGTATCATTTATATGACTACCGAGTTTCAATTGCCTGTCATGGCTGGTTTCAAGCCTGTGCTTAAAAAGGGGGCAAGAACCCCCTCTCTTTGTTCTCTGGTTCACACACTGTGGTGTCTGAGGTTATCCGGAGGTGTAGATACTAGTAAGGGAGTGCTTGGAAACACGTTACTCCCGTATATCGTATGCTAGAACTGGCACCATTTTACAGGTGTCAGTGTTTATTAGGATAACAACATACCAGCGCAGGTGATGTTTCGAATATCCTCCGAAATGGGTAATTGGTTAATCGTGTTCCTGTGTCCGGGTGATAAGGCTACGCTGAACCCCAATACGTATGAAATAGGGTACTGGTGTGCCCAGGTGGTGGCTCCATGCCCCACAGGAAGGATGATGTAGGTATAGCCCTCAAAGAGCATTTTGTGCATGCTTTTGGCTCTGGGATTTATACTTGTATCCTAATGCACGCTCGTACCTCAAGAGTAAGATACGTAGTGGCAGAAATCCTTCGTCCCAGTTTTCCTAGTATCCGACTACGTACAGGAACCATGCTCCTACCAGGGGAGCCGCCACTCCCAAATGGCCATTGTCTTTAATGGCAGACAATCTATACCAGCTATTGGATCTAGAAATGTACGGTGTACCTTTTCCATAAATAAAGTTCCGTATTGCTTGAACGGCCCTATTGACGGAGGGTGTGGTGGTCTCTCCCAGTGGTGGCATACCATTTAGTTCGGAAGGTAGCCTAGCTACAACGTGTACGTCGTATTTAAACACGTAAAAGACAGATAGCCCGTACCCCTTGGGCGAGCCGACCAGGGAAGGCCCCGTTCCCAAATGAACATATCTCCTCGCAGACGGTCTATTTTAGTAATTGGCTCTGGTAATATACGGTGCACTTCTACCGTGATTAGAGGAAGTCCCATATTACTTGGACGACGATACTACTGGGAGGAGAAAGACAGCTTACTACCTGGATGGTGACTGCGAAGAAGTACCTATCCGCGTAACGGTTTCTGATCACAATAGAAGGAAGGAAGCTACGCAGGAAAAGGGGCTGGCATCAAACTCAAGCAGTGACTTAACATATACCATTGAATCCGGATGACATAGGGAGTATCTCGACGTCTATGCGGTTGCTCTACGCGGAAGGCGGTGGCTACTTAACGTGTGGAGGTACGCAGGGCCGGAAATTTCGGGCTGTTGTCAAACTATTGGATTCTACAGCTCATGTGAACTTATCCCAGGAATTTGGTAATGGCGAGCATTACCTCCCAGTAATTTGACTGAGAAGTGATATTGCCTTATAACGCTCGGCCACCATGCCTGCAGAAAATGGGAGGACCTGACTCGCTAGCAGGACCACCTCAACCAGTAAGCACTCAGAACTTCGTCTGGTCGCGCAATGGGCGTATGCTTAGAGAACAGAGGTTACATCACAATTTGCGAATCAAGGTTAAGGGACATACATTGACGGTGCACTGTGTGCACAAGGACAATTCGTCCACATTTGAGGAATTACGGGCCAGATGCATCTGCGATACTGGTCCAAACTTAAGCCAAACGGCCAGGCACGTCTTGCCAGTGCGAAGCGTGCAAGTAGACAACTTGATCCTAATGTCTGTCATATATAATATCTAGATCTTTAATTTGCTGTTTATTATTATTATTATTATTATTATTATTATTATTATTATTATTATTATTATTATTATTATTATGTAGACCTATATATTGTAATATCCTAGACGTCCTCTATACTTGTAAATAACAAAATTAGCTTCTTATTTGTAAATAAAACCACATGCTCTATTACATGCTCTATACAACCACTACGGACAAGCATATAAAAGGCATCCTCATCATCATCAGCTTATGTGTCAGAAGAAGAACAGTAAAGCCCCCGCTGTCCAGAAGAAACTATAAAACACCACGTAAGACCTTAATCGGCATCAGTTTCGGCTGGTCATCACACTCTCTTAGCTTGCCTGGAGCTCTAAAACGTCTAACCTAACCAAAGCCTCTAAGCTTGCCTGGAGCTTTGAGATCTCCTGTCTACTTCGCTTGCGTGGAGTTCTGTGCAAACTCAATCCCTCTGTTTGCTTCTCTGGAGCACTGAGATTTCCGAATCGCAACCACCTAGCTTGTCTGGAACTCTGCAGGACCTTAACCAATCTTTGCTTGCCTGGAGCACTGAGAATTCTGAAACCCTTACCACTTAGTTTGCCTGGAGCTCAGTGGTATTCTTCCCTTGGCTCCCTGGTCCTTGGGACACCTATTTAGCCAGACAAACAACATGGAAAACTTTGTATTGGTCTTCGGATCATAATTATAGTGGTTGTATGTTAAGTAAACATCAAGAATTTATATAAACAACTAGCAGCGTTCACCCCGCTTCGCTGCGGTCACCCCGGAACGCAATAAACTTTGTTACTTAGATATTTTTTACTTTTTCGCTTTCAAGTGATATCATAAAAACCATAGAAGATTGCAGTAAATGTTAACATTATATCGCCTGTCATTTATGTTAACCCGCCCCGCTTCGCTGCGGTCACCCCGGAACGCAATAAACGTTGTTACTTAGATAATTTTTACTTTTTCGCTTTCAAGTGATATGATAAAAACCATAGTAGATTGCAGTAAATGTTAACATTATATCGCCTGTCATTTATGTTAACCCGCCGAGTGACACGGTCATGCGGGTTGCATATAAATACGTTTATTTTTACCTATGATGAACTAACAAAGGATTTGTACGTTATGGACACTTGAATGGTCAATTATCTCAAGACACTGGTAATTAAAAATTAAAGTGATATGATAAAAACCATCTAGGGTCCAAATCCTAATAACCCCCCAAAAATGAAAGAAATTGGTTCAGCCGTATTAGCGTGATGAGGGAACAAAGGATTTGTGCGTTCTCTTTTATATATAAGACTAGCAGCGTTCACCCCGCTTCGCTGCGGTCACCCCGGAACGCAATAAACTTTGTTACTTAGATAATTTTTACTTTTTCGCTTTCAAGTGATATGATAAAAACCATAGAAGATTGCAGTAAATGTTAACATTATATCGCCTGTCATTTATGTTAACCCGCCCCGCTTCGCTGCGGTCACCCCGGAACGCAATAAACTTTGTTACTTAGATAATTTTTACTTTTTCGCTTTCAAGTGATATGATAAAAACCATAGTAGATTGCACTAATGTTAACATTATATCGCCTGTCATTTATGTTAACCCGCCGAGTGACACGGTCATGCGGGTTGCATATAAATACGTTTATTTTTACCTATGATGAACTAACAAAGGATTTGTACGTTATGGACACTTGAATGGTCAATTATCTCAAGACACTGGTAATTAAAAATTAAAGTGATATGATAAAAACCATCTAGGGTCCAAATCCTAATAACCCTCCAAAAATGAAAGAAATTGGTTCAGCCGTATTAGCGTGATGAGGGAACAAAGGATTTGTGCGTTCTCTTTTATATATAAGACTAGCAGCGTTCACCCCGCTTCGCTGCGGTCACCCCGGAACGCAATAAACTTTGTTACTTAGATAATTTTTACTTTTTCGCTTTCAAGTGATATCATAAAAACCATAGAAGATTGCAGTAAATGTTAACATTATATCGCCTGTCATTTATGTTAACCCGCCCCGCTTCGCTGCGGTCACCCCGGAACGCAATAAACGTTGTTACTTAGATAATTTTTACTTTTTCGCTTTCAAGTGATATGATAAAAACCATAGTAGATTGCAGTAAATGTTAACATTATATCGCCTGTCATTTATGTTAACCCGCCGAGTGACACGGTCATGCGGGTTGCATATAAATACGTTTATTTTTACCTATGATGAACTAACAAAGGATTTGTACGTTATGGACACTTGAATGGTCAATTATCTCAAGACACTGGTAATTAAAAATTAAAGTGATATGATAAAAACCATCTAGGGTCCAAATCCTAATAACCCCCCAAAAATGAAAGAAATTGGTTCAGCCGTATTAGCGTGATGAGGGAACAAAGGATTTGTACGTTCTCTTTTATATATATAAGACTAGCAGCGTTCACCCCGCTTCGCTGCGGTCACCCCGGAACGCAATAAACTTTGTTACTTAGATAATTTTTACTTTTTCGCTTTCAAGTGATATGATAAAAACCATAGAAGATTGCAGTAAATGTTAACATTATATCGCCTGTCATTTATGTTAACCCGCCGAGTGACACGGTCATGCGGGTTGCATATAAATACGTTTATTTTTACCTATGATGAACTAACAAAGGATTTGTACGTTATGGACACTTGAATGGTCAATTATCTCAAGACACTGGTAATTAAAAATTAAAGTGATATGATAAAAACCATCTAGGGTCCAAATCCTAATAACCCCCCAAAAATGAAAGAAATTGGTTCAGCCGTATTAGCGTGATGAGGGAACAAAGGATTTGTGCGTTCTCTTTTATATATAAGATAAAAGGTTGTGGAAGAAAACCGAATCCCGTGTGCTGAATTATTTTACACACTACCTTTTCAAAGTATTTTACAATATGTTTGTGGAAGATATATGTATGTATGGCGAGATTAATGCTTTCGGATTTTTGGAATGCTTTTAACAAGTAAATCGCTTGCCCCCCCCCTCATGAAAAAGTCATGCATCCATAAAATTGCTTGCTGGTTGCATCGCTGGTGTAGGCCTACAAGAGAATCCAATATTATTTCAATCTTTGATGAAAATAAGGATAATTATTATAATTATAATATATTATAATTAAGTATGAAAATAAAAAGGTGATTTCTCGAAAATAATTCCGACGACTTTTTTATGTATTTCATATATCAATATTTCATTCAAAGCCCTCTGTTGTCGTATACGACATATTTCAAGGAAGTTATTTACGAGTATCAGTTTATTCATGTCAGTGAGAACTTTTCGGACATTTTTCTTAACGATCCAGGCGGTTTTGTTCGTATTTAATAAATAAACATTTCATTAATAATATAATAATTTGACTATTAAGTAATTAGTCATTAACAGGGCCCGGATCTTGTTGACAAGTCAACTTTTTTTCTGTTACGCATAGGACAAGGCAAGTTCAAATAAAAACGTTATTCATCAACTCTAGGTTCTAAAAATATCTTTTTTAGGGTCAACTTTTGGTCACTTTTTGCCGTTTTGAAGTTTCAGGTCATTTTTTAATATTTTAAGGTAACTTTTAGGTCGCTTATGGTTGTTTTATTCTTTTTCTTCTACATAAGGAAATCCTAAAATGAACACTGTTTACGAATGTGAAAAACACGAAGTTTAATGATCTCTTTTCCTGTTTCCTGGCTATTGGAGTGGAAAAATTGAATTCTTAACAAGTTAATGAAAACTAAGCTGTAGCTGGTTGACGAAAGGTTGGTAGGTGGCCAAACAGAGAGCTTTGGGTTGTTGACCACAAAGGATGTGGTCACGTGAATAACTAGAACTGGATTAGAAGGCGTACAAAGATTTTAAACAGGGTTTTTATCTATTATTCTCATGTAGTGTACACTTGCGAACTTTTATTGTTTAAGAGTGCTTCCTAGTTTCAACTCGGAGTGAATTGACGTTTTCAGTATCTACAATGCCGTACAATGGACTGATCAATAGATATAAACGATCAATGGACTGCAATTAACTGAAACAAAACTTTCTGAACATGAGTGAGAAATGTTAATTAAAATCCAATGGATGTTTTTTTTTAAAAAATGTCAATGTTTAACGAAATAAACATTTAAGAAAACGCAAGTTTTAAGGTCAATTTTGGGAATTTTAGGGTCATATTATAGGTCAATTTTTAGAAAATTTTAGGTCAACAAGATCCGGGCCCTGGTCATTAAAATAGTAATGACTCATCACTTGCACGAAAATATCCACAAGGTTTCCTTTTTCTATCTTTTGAGTTTCTCAAATACGACTCATGCGATTTTGTTGATAATTTATAAACAAATCTTTCATTAAGAACCCTAATATATGAGAACCAAAGGAACGTAACTCCAAGAAAGGAACTTTTGTTTGCTTCGATTATGAACATAATTTTAAAAGCCTCACTTGCTGTTATTAAAGTGTTATTGAAGTTGACTTTGTCATTGACTTGTCTGCTATGCAATAATGTGTTTACCATCTTATTAAAAAACAATTCTTTGGAATAAACAACTTTTTCCCCTCTCTCCTGTAAATCTACAAAAATGGCGTTACATTCCTCTGGTTCTCACACGACGATATGACAAGTCATTACATATTACTTTTTGGGGGTAAATTTTCTGCGGAAAAAGTTCCACGAAAATGCTTACAAGTTTGTTCATATTTCATAAGAAATTATTTCATCAGTAACTACAGCATATCATAATTTAGTTTTTAAGGAATTTGACCAAGAAAGTTTAGAGCGCTATTCTGTATCCTATATTTTCCACATAAGCTATTCTCTGATTGATGCATCATCAGGGAGATTGGAACTCACACTTATAATAGAAAGAATCGCCTCGCCTAAACATGTTATTAGTATCAATAGCAAACTTTGCAATCTGATACATGGGTGTCAAGTTTAATTTCTCATAATTTGAAGCTGTTTCGCTAGATTTAGGAATACTGCATTAACTTAATACGTTTTCTCAATAAGATCATGAATATCATAATTCTATTACTAGTTCGAAGGGAGTCAGTGATCTCTGTCCTTACTAAGGAAAGAAAATATACTCTCTACTATATTCTACCCTTTTTTTTTCTAAAAGAAAATGATTTGCCAAATCTGTACTTTCTTTTCTTTCCTTTTCAGTGTCGTTTTACCAGTCACGAAACTGATTTATTTTGTCGTGTATGCAATTAAAATAGCATTTATGAATAACCTCGTCTGTTTTATTCGAGTATGCTTCAAAACTACGGCGTCAATCATTGCATATACTGCAAGTTATAGAAATTGTGGAGTCACTCTTTTCACACTGGGACAAGTTTTAACACTCTAGACCCACCCTCTTCATGTTGGTAAAAGCTTTATAAATTTTCGAGACAATTTCTTTGTATTGCTGCAAGCTTTGAATCGATTCCATATTGTCACAAGTTTTAAAAACTAGCATATAATATTGTTATAAATCTTAAAACCAGACCTCTCCTACCTACATGATGCAGGTACAAGATTTTAGAAAATTAACTGTGCTATCGCCCCCTACTTGACACTATTACAAGCTCTTAAGAAATAATTGTAACATTCAGTACCAACTTCATATTGTTATAAGCTTTAATATAAAATCAACAGAGGACCTCTGCTTTATATTGATGTAAGCTTCTGTAAAATGAAATCAACAGTGGACCTCTCTACTTTGTATTGATGTAAGCTTCTTTTAAAATGAAACCAATAGTGGACCTCTCTACTTTGTATTGATGTAAGCTTCTTTTAAAATGAAATCAACAATGGACCTCTCCACTTTGTATTGATGTAAGCTTCTTTTAAAATGAAATCAACAGTGGACTTCTCTACTTTGTATTGATCTAAGCTTCTTTTCAAATGAAATCAACAGTGGACTTCTCTACTTTGTATTGATGTAAGCTTCTTTTCAAATGAAATCAACAGTGGGCCTCTCAACTTTGTATTGATGTAAGCTTCTTTAAAAATGAAATCAACAGTGGATCTCTCAACTTTGTACTGATGTAAGCTTCTTTTAAAATGAAATCAACAGTGGACCTCTCTACTTTGTATTGATGTAAGCTTCTTTTAAAATGAAATCAACAGTGGACCTCTCTACTTTGTATTGATGTAAGCTTCTTTTAAAATGAAATCAACAATGGATCTCTCTACTTTGTATTGATGTAAGCTTCTTTTAAAATGAAATCAACAGTGGACTTCTCTACTTTGTATTGATGTAAGCTTCTTTTCAAATGAAATCAACAGTGGACCTCTCTACTTTGTATTGATGTAAGCTTCTTTTCAAATGAAACCAACAGTGGACCTCTCTACTTTGTATTGATGTAAGCTTCTTTTAAAATGAAATCAACAATGGACCTCTCTACTTTGTATTGATGTAAGCTTCTTTTCAAATGAAACCAACAGTGGGCCTCTCCACTTTGTATTGATGTAAGCTTCTTTTCAAATGAAATCAATAGTGGACCTCTCTACTTTGTATTGTGTAAGCTTCTTTTAAAATGAAATCAACAATGGACCTCTCTACTTTGTATTGATGTAAGCTTCTTTTAAGATGAAATTAACAGTAGACCTCTCTACTTTGTATTGATGTAAGCTTCTTTTAAAATGAAATCAACAGTGGACCTCTCTACTTTGTATTGATGTAAGTTTCTTTTAAGATGAAATCAATAGTGGACCTGTCTACTTTGTATTGATGTAAGCTTCTTTTAAAATGAAATCAACAATGGACCTCTCTACTTTGTATTGATGTAAGCTTCTTTTAAAATGAAATCAACAATGGACCTCTCTACTCTGTATTGATGTAAGCTTCTTTTAAAATGAAATCAACAATGGACCTCTCTACTCTGCATTGATGTAAGCTTCTTTTAAGATGAAATCAACAGTGGACCTCTCTACTTTGTCTTGATGTAAGCTTCTTTTAAAATGAAATCAACAGTGAACCTCTCTACTTTGTATTGATGTAAGCTTCTTTTAAAATGAAATCAACAGTGAACCTCTCTACTTTGTATTGATGTAAGCTTCTTTTAAAACGAAATCAACAGTGGACCTGTCTACTTTGTATTGATGTAAGCTTCTTTTAAAATGAAATCAACAGTGGACCTCTCTACTTTGTATTGATGTAAGCTTCTTTTAAAATGGAACCAACAGTGAACTTCTCTACTTTGTATTGATGTAAGCTTCTTTTAAAATGGAACCAACAGTGAACTTCTCTACTTTGTATTGATGTAAGCTTCTTTTAAAATGAAATCAATAGTGGACCTCTCTACTTTGTATTGATGTAAGCTTCTTTTAAAATGAAATCAACAGTTGACCTCTCTACTTTGTATTGATGTAAGCTTCTTTTAAAATGAAATCAACAGTGGACCTCTCTACTCTGCATTGATGTAAACTTCTTTTAAAATGAAATCAACAGTGGACCTCTCTACTTTGTATTGATGTAAGCTTCTTTTAAAATAAAACCAACAGTGGACCTCTCTACTTTGTATTGATGTAAGCTTCTTTTAAAATAAAACCAACAGTGAACTTCTCTACTTTGTATTGGTGTAAGCTTCTTTTAAAATGGAACCAACAATGGACCTCTCTACTCTGTATTGATGTAAGCTTCTTTTAAAATGAAATCAACAATGGACCTCTCTACTTTGTATTGATGTAAGCTTCTTTTAAAGTGAAATCAACAGTTTCCTCGTCTATCTACTTGACGTTGTTACAACCTTTATAAGAAATGAAATGGAACTCACTTAGCTTTTTCGTATTGTATAAGTTTATCAACTGTGGTTTCATCTACCTACTTTATATTGCTACAAGCTTTAAAAGAAATCTACTATTACCTAATCTACTTACTTGATATTGTTACAAGCTATAAGAAATTACCTAAGCAGATTTCGTTATTTTACCAGCGCTGGAACTAGGATGTTACTCATTCAATATTTGTTCGAGCTCTAATAACTCCAGGTTTTATGGAACAAATTCTATTATAAAGGAGACTCGAGGGGAATTGTCTATTGGAATTCTCAACATATTCAGTATTGTACTTTTTTGATTGAGGAAACATTTTGTGAAAGTAAGTCCATCTATGCATGTTACATTTGTTTGAATAAAATCACACAGAAGAAAGAAGAGATGATCACTTTAATGCTACAGTTCTGTGAAATGACTAGAGTTTTGTATGGAAGTTATATACTGCATGGTCGCATAGTCAAAACTCTCGTTTCTACACCATTTTGTTATGAAACTTCAAATGAATATGGACTGAATGGAAAATCTAAATTAAACATTTTGTGGAAAGATATGAATGGCATGACACAGTACACCATGCATAAGTCTTATGTGTTGTGAAATCGGTGAATCGAAGAGTAGACATTGAAAATGTTTAAAGTGAAATTAAAAAGCCTGCGAGAAACAAAAAAAAAAAACATAATGGGAAATAGAATCATATTTTAAAAGTAATCCTGTTCCGTCTGTTGTAAGATCATTTTTGCTTTGAGAATTTATAAAATGAGTTTTGTAATATGCATTACTTCATAAATTGTTTTAATTTTATGTTATTAAAATTTTTTGGCAATACTAAACTTCTATTTACTTTATATAAACATAAACTTTACACTAAAGTAAACATAACACTTAAAATCACTGAGTTAATTTATCGAAGTATCACGAATTTATATTTTGGAGTTATAACCAATATATTTTTACAATTTCATATTAGAGCTTTTTAACTTTCCGCTTTTGAAAATCAAATTTAGTTGTCTTTGGTTTCAAAAATTGAGTTACTCAGCTGACTCACTAAAGGTGTATTAGGTAGAACATTATACGGCAATAAAGAATCACATTTTTCTGCCATCTATGTGTGTCTATGAAACTATAGAACACGACTTTACGCTAAATCTTTTCTTGTAGGTACACTATATACCTAGGGTAGAATCATGCTTTGATACTCTTCTTGACACTATATATATATATATATGCCAAGTTAATGAACTATACCGATAAACTGTAAGAGGTGATTCCTCACATCAAAATAAGATAAAAAAAAAATTCATATGGACCTGTGGGGAAAAGGACATAGCTTTAGAGCTAGGGCTGTCCAAAATCGCGAAAAAGCCAAATTTCAAAAGGCCCTATTTCGAATTCGAGAAACTGTGGGTGGTGGTCCTTATCAGCAGGTCCTTTATGTTTATATAAAGTTTATGTTTATATAAAGTAAATAGAAGTTTAGTATTGCCAAAAAATTTTAATAACATAAAATTAAAACAATTTATGAAGTAATGCATATTACAAAACTCATTTTATAAATTCTCAAAGCAAAAATGATCTTACAACAGACGGAACAGGATTACTTTTAAAATATGATTCTATTTCCCATTATGTTTTTTTTTTTTTTTTTTTGTTTCTCGCAGGCTTTTTAATATCACTTTAAACATTTTCAATGTCTACTCTTCGATTCACCGATTTCACAACACATAAGACTTATGCATGGTGTACTGTGTCATGCCATTCATATCTTTCCACAAAATGTTTAATTTAGATTTTCCATTCAGTCCATATTCATTTGAAGCTTCATAACAAAATGGTGTAGAAACGAGAGTTTTGACTATGCGACCATGCAGTATATAACTTCCATACAAAACTCTAGTCATTTCACAGAACTGTAGCATTAAAGTGATCATCTCTTCTTTCTTCTGTGTGATTTTATTCAAACAAATGTAACATGCATAGATGGACTTACTTTCACAAAATGTTTCCTCAATCAAAAAAGTACAATACTGAATATGTTGAGAATTCCAATAGACAATTCCCCTCGAGTCTCCTTTATAATAGAATTTGTTCCATAAAACCTGGAGTTATTAGAGCTCGAACAAATATTGAATGAGTAACATCCTAGTTCCAGCGCTGGTAAAATAACGAAATCTTATAATTTCTTAGGTAATTTCTTATAGCTTGTAACAATATCAAGTAAGTAGATTAGGTAATAGTAGATTTCTTTTAAAGCTTGTAGCAATATAAAGTAGGTAGATGAAACCACAGTTGATAAACTTATACAATACGAAAAAGCTAAGTGAGTTCCATTTCATTTCTTATAAAGGTTGTAACAACGTCAAGTAGATAGACGAGGAAACTGTTGATTTCACTTTAAAAGAAGCTTACATCAATACAAAGTAGAGAGGTCCATTGTTGATTTCATTTTAAAAGAAGCTTACATCAATACAGAGTAGAGAGGTCCATTGTTGGTTCCATTTTAAAAGAAGCTTACACCAATACAAAGTAGAGAAGTTCACTGTTGGTTTTATTTTAAAAGAAGCTTACATCAATACAAAGTAGAGAGGTCCACTATTGGTTTTATTTTAAAAGAAGCTTACATCAATACAAAGTAGAGAGGTCCACTGTTGATTTCATTTTAAAAGAAGTTTACATCAATGCAGAGTAGAGAGGTCCACTGTTGATTTCATTTTAAAAGAAGCTTACATCAATACAGAGTAGAGAGGTCAACTGTTGATTTCATTTTAAAAGAAGCTTACATCAATACAAAGTAGAGAGGTCCACTGTTGGTTCCATTTTAAAAGAAGCTTACATCAATACAAAGTAGAGAAGTTCACTGTTGGTTCCATTTTAAAAGAAGCTTACATCAATACAAAGTAGAGAAGTTCACTGTTGGTTCCATTTTAAAAGAAGCTTACATCAATACAAAGTAGAGAGGTCCACTGTTGATTTCATTTTAAAAGAAGCTTACATCAATACAAAGTAGACAGGTCCACTGTTGATTTCGTTTTAAAAGAAGTTTACATCAATACAAAGTAGAGAGGTTCACTGTTGATTTCATTTTAAAAGAAGCTTACATCAATACAAAGTAGAGAGGTTCACTGTTGATTTCATTTTAAAAGAAGCTTACATCAAGACAAAGTAGAGAGGTCCACTGTTGATTTCATCTTAAAAGAAGCTTACATCAATACAAAGTAGAGAGGTCCATTGTTGATTTCATTTTAAAAGAAGCTTACATCAATACAGAGTAGAGAGGTCCATTGTTGATTTCATTTTAAAAGAAGCTTACATCAATACAGAGTAGAGAGGTCCATTGTTGATTTCATTTTAAAAGAAGCTTACATCAATACAAAGTAGAGAGGTCCATTGTTGATTTCATTTCAAAAGAAGCTTACATCAATACAAAGTAGACAGGTCCACTATTGATTTCATCTTAAAAGAAACTTACATCAATACAAAGTAGAGAGGTCCACTGTTGATTTCATTTTAAAAGAAGCTTACATCAATACAAAGTAGAGAGGTCTACTGTTAATTTCATCTTAAAAGAAGCTTACATCAATACAAAGTAGAGAGGTCCACTATTGATTTCATTTTAAAAGAAGCTTACATCAATACAAAGTAGAGAAGTTCACTGTTGGTTCCATTTTAAAAGAAGCTTACATCAATACAAAGTAGAGAAGTTCACTGTTGGTTCCATTTTAAAAGAAGCTTACATCAATACAAAGTAGAGAAGTTCACTGTTGGTTCCATTTTAAAAGAAGCTTACATCAATACAAAGTAGAGAGGTCCACTGTTGATTTCATTTTAAAAGAAGCTTACATCAATACAAAGTAGACAGGTCCACTGTTGATTTCGTTTTAAAAGAAGCTTACATCAATACAAAGTAGAGAGGTTCACTGTTGATTTCATTTTAAAAGAAGCTTACATCAATACAAAGTAGAGAGGTTCACTGTTGATTTCATCTTAAAAGAAGCTTACATCAATACAAAGTAGAGAGGTCCATTGTTGATTTCATTTTAAAAGAAGCTTACACAATACAAAGTAGAGAGGTCCACTATTGATTTCATTTGAAAAGAAGCTTACATCAATACAAAGTAGAGAGGTCCACTGTTGATTTCATTTGAAAAGAAGCTTACATCAATACAAAGTAGAGAAGTCCACTGTTGATTTCATTTTAAAAGAAGCTTACATCAATACAAAGTAGAGAGATCCATTGTTGATTTCATTTTAAAAGAAGCTTACATCAATACAAAGTAGAGAGGTCCACTGTTGATTTCATTTTAAAAGAAGCTTACATCAGTACAAAGTTGAGAGATCCACTGTTGATTTCATTTTTAAAGAAGCTTACATCAATACAAAGTTGAGAGGCCCACTGTTGATTTCATTTGAAAAGAAGCTTACATCAATACAAAGTAGAGAGGTCCACTATTGGTTTCATTTTAAAAGAAGCTTACATCAATACAAAGTAGAGAGGTCCACTGTTGATTTCATTTTACAGAAGCTTACATCAATATAAAGCAGAGGTCCTCTGTTGATTTTATATTAAAGCTTATAACAATATGAAGTTGGTACTGAATGTTACAATTATTTCTTAAGAGCTTGTAATAGTGTCAAGTAGGGGGCGATAGCACAGTTAATTTTCTAAAATCTTGTACCTGCATCATGTAGGTAGGAGAGGTCTGGTTTTAAGATTTATAACAATATTATATGCTAGTTTTTAAAACTTGTGACAATATGGAATCGATTCAAAGCTTGCAGCAATACAAAGAAATTGTCTCGAAAATTTATAAAGCTTTTACCAACATGAAGAGGGTGGGTCTAGAGTGTTAAAACTTGTCCCAGTGTGAAAAGAGTGACTCCACAATTTCTATAACTTGCAGTATATGCAATGATTGACGCCGTAGTTTTGAAGCATACTCGAATAAAACAGACGAGGTTATTCATAAATGCTATTTTAATTGCATACACGACAAAATAAATCAGTTTCGTGACTGGTAAAACGACACTGAAAAGGAAAGAAAAGAAAGTACAGATTTGGCAAATCATTTTCTTTTAGAAAAAAAAAGGGTAGAATATAGTAGAGAGTATATTTTCTTTCCTTAGTAAGGACAGAGATCACTGACTCCCTTCGAACTAGTAATAGAATTATGATATTCATGATCTTATTGAGAAAACGTATTAAGTTAATGCAGTATTCCTAAATCTAGCGAAACAGCTTCAAATTATGAGAAATTAAACTTGACACCCATGTATCAGATTGCAAAGTTTGCTATTGATACTAATAACATGTTTAGGCGAGGCGATTCTTTCTATTATAAGTGTGAGTTCCAATCTCCCTGATGATGCATCAATCAGAGAATAGCTTATGTGGAAAATATAGGATACAGAATAGCGCTCTAAACTTTCTTGGTCAAATTCCTTAAAAACTAAATTATGATATGCTGTAGTTACTGATGAAATAATTTCTTATGAAATATGAACAAACTTGTAAGCATTTTCGTGGAACTTTTTCCGCAGAAAATTTACCCCCAAAAAGTAATATGTAATGACTTGTCATATCGTCGTGTGAGAACCAGAGGAATGTAACGCCATTTTTGTAGATTTACAGGAGAGAGGGGAAAAAGTTGTTTATTCCAAAGAATTGTTTTTTAATAAGATGGTAAACACATTATTGCATAGCAGACAAGTCAATGACAAAGTCAACTTCAATAACACTTTAATAACAGCAAGTGAGGCTTTTAAAATTATGTTCATAATCGAAGCAAACAAAAGTTCCTTTCTTGGAGTTACGTTCCTTTGGTTCTCATATATTAGGGTTCTTAATGAAAGATTTGTTTATAAATTATCAACAAAATCGCATGAGTCGTATTTGAGAAACTCAAAAGATAGAAAAAGGAAACCTTGTGGATATTTTCGTGCAAGTGATGAGTCATTACTATTTTAATGACCAGGGCCCGGATCTTGTTGACCTAAAATTTTCTAAAAATTGACCTATAATATGACCCTAAAATTCCCAAAATTGACCTTAAAACTTGCGTTTTCTTAAATGTTTATTTCGTTAAACATTGACATTTTTTAAAAAAAAACATCCATTGGATTTTAATTAACATTTCTCACTCATGTTCAGAAAGTTTTGTTTCAGTTAATTGCAGTCCATTGATCGTTTATATCTATTGATCAGTCCATTGTACGGCATTGTAGATACTGAAAACGTCAATTCACTCCGAGTTGAAACTAGGAAGCACTCTTAAACAATAAAAGTTCGCAAGTGTACACTACATGAGAATAATAGATAAAAACCCTGTTTAAAATCTTTGTACGCCTTCTAATCCAGTTCTAGTTATTCACGTGACCACATCCTTTGTGGTCAACAACCCAAAGCTCTCTGTTTGGCCACCTACCAACCTTTCGTCAACCAGCTACAGCTTAGTTTTCATTAACTTGTTAAGAATTCAATTTTTCCACTCCAATAGCCAGGAAACAGGAAAAGAGATCATTAAACTTCGTGTTTTTCACATTCGTAAACAGTGTTCATTTTAGGATTTCCTTATGTAGAAGAAAAAGAATAAAACAACCATAAGCGACCTAAAAGTTACCTTAAAATATTAAAAAATGACCTGAAACTTCAAAACGGCAAAAAGTGACCAAAAGTTGACCCTAAAAAAGATATTTTTAGAACCTAGAGTTGATGAATAACGTTTTTATTTGAACTTGCCTTGTCCTATGCGTAACAGAAAAAAAGTTGACTTGTCAACAAGATACGGGCCCTGTTAATGACTAATTACTTAATAGTCAAATTATTATATTATTAATGAAATGTTTATTTATTAAATACGAACAAAACCGCCTGGATCGTTAAGAAAAATGTCCGAAAAGTTCTCACTGACATGAATAAACTGATACTCGTAAATAACTTCCTTGAAATATGTCGTATACGACAACAGAGGGCTTTGAATGAAATATTGATATATGAAATACATAAAAAAGTCGTCGGAATTATTTTCGAGAAATCACCTTTTTATTTTCATACTTAATTATAATATATTATAATTATAATAATTATCCTTATTTTCATCAAAGATTGAAATAATATTGGATTCTCTTGTAGGCCTACACCAGCGATGCAACCAGCAAGCAATTTTATGGATGCATGACTTTTTCATGAGGGGGGGGGGGGCAAGCGATTTACTTGTTAAAAGCATTCCAAAAATCCGAAAGCATTAATCTCGCCATACATACATATATATTCCACAAACATATTGTAAAATACTTTGAAAAGGTAGTGTGTAAAATAATTCAGCACACGGGATTCGGTTTTCTTCCACAACCTTTTATCTTATATATAAAAGAGAACGCACAAATCCTTTGTTCCCTCATCACGCTAATACGGCTGAACCAATTTCTTTCATTTTTGGGGGGTTATTAGGATTTGGACCCTAGATGGTTTTTATCATATCACTTTAATTTTTAATTACCAGTGTCTTGAGATAATTGACCATTCAAGTGTCCATAACGTACAAATCCTTTGTTAGTTCATCATAGGTAAAAATAAACGTATTTATATGCAACCCGCATGACCGTGTCACTCGGCGGGTTAACATAAATGACAGGCGATATAATGTTAACATTTACTGCAATCTTCTATGGTTTTTATCATATCACTTGAAAGCGAAAAAGTAAAAATTATCTAAGTAACAAAGTTTATTGCGTTCCGGGGTGACCGCAGCGAAGCGGGGTGAACGCTGCTAGTCTTATATATAAAAGAGAACGTACAAATCCTTTGTTCCCTCATCACGCTAATACGGCTGAACCAATTTCTTTCATTTTTGGGGGGTTATTAGGATTTGGACCCTAGATGGTTTTTATCATATCACTTTAATTTTTAATTACCAGTGTCTTGAGATAATTGACCATTCAAGTGTCCATAACGTACAAATCCTTTGTTAGTTCATCATAGGTAAAAATAAACGTATTTATATGCAACCCGCATGACCGTGTCACTCGGCGGGTTAACATAAATGACAGGCGATATAATGTTAACATTTACTGCAATCTACTATGGTTTTTATCATATCACTTGAAAGCGAAAAAGTAAAAATTATCTAAGTAACAACGTTTATTGCGTTCCGGGGTGACCGCAGCGAAGCGGGGCGGGTTAACATAAATGACAGGCGATATAATGTTAACATTTACTGCAATCTTCTATGGTTTTTATCATATCACTTGAAAGCGAAAAAGTAAAAATTATCTAAGTAACAAAGTTTATTGCGTTCCGGGGTGACCGCAGCGAAGCGGGGTGAACGCTGCTAGTCTTATATATAAAAGAGAACGCACAAATCCTTTGTTCCCTCATCACGCTAATACGGCTGAACCAATTTCTTTCATTTTTGGAGGGTTATTAGGATTTGGACCCTAGATGGTTTTTATCATATCACTTTAATTTTTAATTACCAGTGTCTTGAGATAATTGACCATTCAAGTGTCCATAACGTACAAATCCTTTGTTAGTTCATCATAGGTAAAAATAAACGTATTTATATGCAACCCGCATGACCGTGTCACTCGGCGGGTTAACATAAATGACAGGCGATATAATGTTAACATTAGTGCAATCTACTATGGTTTTTATCATATCACTTGAAAGCGAAAAAGTAAAAATTATCTAAGTAACAAAGTTTATTGCGTTCCGGGGTGACCGCAGCGAAGCGGGGCGGGTTAACATAAATGACAGGCGATATAATGTTAACATTTACTGCAATCTTCTATGGTTTTTATCATATCACTTGAAAGCGAAAAAGTAAAAATTATCTAAGTAACAAAGTTTATTGCGTTCCGGGGTGACCGCAGCGAAGCGGGGTGAACGCTGCTAGTCTTATATATAAAAGAGAACGCACAAATCCTTTGTTCCCTCATCACGCTAATACGGCTGAACCAATTTCTTTCATTTTTGGGGGGTTATTAGGATTTGGACCCTAGATGGTTTTTATCATATCACTTTAATTTTTAATTACCAGTGTCTTGAGATAATTGACCATTCAAGTGTCCATAACGTACAAATCCTTTGTTAGTTCATCATAGGTAAAAATAAACGTATTTATATGCAACCCGCATGACCGTGTCACTCGGCGGGTTAACATAAATGACAGGCGATATAATGTTAACATTTACTGCAATCTACTATGGTTTTTATCATATCACTTGAAAGCGAAAAAGTAAAAATTATCTAAGTAACAACGTTTATTGCGTTCCGGGGTGACCGCAGCGAAGCGGGGCGGGTTAACATAAATGACAGGCGATATAATGTTAACATTTACTGCAATCTTCTATGGTTTTTATGATATCACTTGAAAGCGAAAAAGTAAAAAATATCTAAGTAACAAAGTTTATTGCGTTCCGGGGTGACCGCAGCGAAGCGGGGTGAACGCTGCTAGTTGTTTATATAAATTCTTGATGTTTACTTAACATACAACCACTATAATTATGATCCGAAGACCAATACAAAGTTTTCCATGTTGTTTGTCTGGCTAAATAGGTGTCCCAAGGACCAGGGAGCCAAGGGAAGAATACCACTGAGCTCCAGGCAAACTAAGTGGTAAGGGTTTCAGAATTCTCAGTGCTCCAGGCAAGCAAAGATTGGTTAAGGTCCTGCAGAGTTCCAGACAAGCTAGGTGGTTGCGATTCGGAAATCTCAGTGCTCCAGAGAAGCAAACAGAGGGATTGAGTTTGCACAGAACTCCACGCAAGCGAAGTAGACAGGAGATCTCAAAGCTCCAGGCAAGCTTAGAGGCTTTGGTTAGGTTAGACGTTTTAGAGCTCCAGGCAAGCTAAGAGAGTGTGATGACCAGCCGAAACTGATGCCGATTAAGGTCTTACGTGGTGTTTTATAGTTTCTTCTGGACAGCGGGGGCTTTACTGTTCTTCTTCTGACACATAAGCTGATGATGATGAGGATGCCTTTTATATGCTTGTCCGTAGTGGTTGTATAGAGCATGTAATAGAGCATGTGGTTTTATTTACAAATAAGAAGCTAATTTTGTTATTTACAAGTATAGAGGACGTCTAGGATATTACAATATATAGGTCTACATAATAATAATAATAATAATAATAATAATAATAATAATAATAATAATAATAATAATAATAATAATAATAATAATAATAATAAACAGCAAATTAAAGATCTAGATATTATATATGACAGACATTAGGATCAAGTTGTCTACTTGCACGCTTCGCACTGGCAAGACGTGCCTGGCCGTTTGGCTTAAGTTTGGACCAGTATCGCAGATGCATCTGGACCGTAATTCCTCAAATGTGGACGAATTGTCCTTGTGCACACAGTGCACCGTCAATGTATGTCCCTTAACCTTGATTCGCAAATTGTGATGTAACCTCTGTTCTCTAAGCATACGCCCATTGCGCGACCAGACGAAGTTCTGAGTGCTTACTGGTTGAGGTGGTCCTGCTAGCGAGTCAGGTCCTCCCATTTTCTGCAGGCATGGTGGCCGAGCGTTATAAGGCAATATCACTTCTCAGTCAAATTACTGGGAGGTAATGCTCGCCATTACCAAATTCCTGGGATAAGTTCACATGAGCTGTAGAATCCAATAGTTTGACAACAGCCCGAAATTTCCGGCCCTGCGTACCTCCACACGTTAAGTAGCCACCGCCTTCCGCGTAGAGCAACCGCATAGACGTCGAGATACTCCCTATGTCATCCGGATTCAATGGTATATGTTAAGTCACTGCTTGAGTTTGATGCCAGCCCCTTTTCCTGCGTAGCTTCCTTCCTTCTATTGTGATCAGAAACCGTTACGCGAATAGGTACTTCTTCGCAGTCACCATCCAGGTAGTAAACTGTCTTTCTCCTCCCAGTAGTATCGTCGTCCAAGTAATATGGGACTTCCTCTAATCACGGTAGAAGTGCACCGTATATTACCAGAGCCAATTACTAAAATAGACCGTCTGCGAGGAGATATGGGTTATATGGGTGCGCGCCTTATTATTCTGGATGATATAACCCCTTAAAGTGTTTATATAAGATCGGGGGGATATGTTAGCCCATTAATCAATACACCCATGCAGCACTCACTTGCACTACACTTTTGTTACAGTTAGACACTGCCTATACGTTGCATTTACTTTCATAAAAAAAACTATTATCCTGCTACGCTCACGTATTCATGACAAATGTAACGAATTAACAAAACTTACTCTTCTTGTTTTGGGAGCTCCAAGTCTGGGGCGGTTGTCCAGTGGAAATCAACAGTGGACATCACTGAAGACAGTGCACACCATTATTTACCGCAATTTGAGGTTGGTAAAGCGACGGATGGTGTGTGTTCATAAGCTCTTGCCAAACCACATCCAAGAAAGTCGCACCAATTGTCGAAACTTGTATAAGCGGTACCTTGGCGATGAAAAATGAAGGTTTGTTGTAATACTGGACGAAGCATATGTTTATCTCGATGACTGTTACAAGCCACGCGCAATACTTTATCGATCGATAGGTGTGAGGGGACTTTCAAAGATGGTTCATTGAATGCAAGGAAAGTTTTGGCACAGGCTTCATGATCATTGCTGGATGCTCGTATCAGGGCAAGCTGATCATACATCGTGTAGCCAAGAATTCGAGGGTGAATTCGGAATATTATCAGGCTAACGTCCTGACACCAGTTTATCGCCATGACATTCCCCATCTCTACGGGAGGGAAAATAATCGTGTGTGGGTGCATCAAGACAAGGCGTCAAGTCACACATCTTGCTCAGCCCGTCTTTCCCTCCAACAAATGGCAGAAAAACTGGAATTCGTGCCATGCCATTCACAGACATTCCAGTGAAGTCCACTGTTTTCGTCATCGATGGACGTTTGCGCCTTCGAACTCCTGAAAGAGCATTGTCTCAAAGGAGACCGCGCACCGTTGAACGGCTATGGAAAGCCTTTCAGGAGGAATGATTGGGGCTTGACATGACTACACTGCGAGCCAGTTTCCTACAGTGGAAACTTCACTATCGGGCAGTTGCCCAGATGCAGGGCCACGAAATAGAGCACTCTTAATGGTGGCGACATGGTTTCTCTTAAGGTTAGTGCAGTATCGTCACCATAGATTGGAAACAACCTCTGTAAGATATGAAAATAATAAATAATAAGTATAAATAAATAATGAAGCTACACACGAAGAAATGAATATATAAATAAGCAAAGTGATAAAAAAAACAATTAAGGAATGTAAATAATACATATTACCTACTGGATAAATCTACAAGATAACCAACGCAATTCTAATTTATAATTCATAAAAGCTAATTAACTGAAGTCCATACATTTAACAAGTCATCGAATAGTCTAACTAACTATTTATGATCATGACCAAGATCTAAAGTTGAAGATTAGTGACGATGAAGGAAAATAATGAAATTATGCCATAGTTTGAAATATGTTTGTCAGCTCAAGAAATGTTTTAGTTATTGTAATTGATCATTATTAGACCTTACTATTTTCGGAACAAAACATAAACCATAAAACTTGAAACTAGTTGTTGCTTGCTTGTTTTCAATAGTTGATTATATTTGTATATAGGTAGTTAAAGTTTAATGTCATAATTCTATAAGGTCAGTACAATCTTATACCTACTCTCTGAGATAAAGCCAATTCATTCAACGAATCTGGATGCATTGAAGTATATTTTCTAGAACGTTGTTTCTAGTGGCGACTTAAGGGATTTAGGAAGTGTCACCTATCGCGTGTCGTAATGATCACCATTGATACCGAGGCATTACAAATATTTTTAAATCGTTGCGTGAACGAAAGGGATCAACTACAATTGATCCTACTGCCTTTGGGAATGAAATCTACCAAAAGAACACTTTTACGATCCGAAAAGTCGGTTGCCATGACCTTTCGTGTAGAGAAAGTCTGTTTGAATTTTCTCGGCTTGTTGGTTGATGAGGGATGATGTCACTCAAGTGATAGGCGCTTGCTGTCTGGGATGATGTGAAATGCCCAAGTATCATCTCCAGACACAATCTGATGATCAAGAAACGCGTCTCCATTTGTGTGATATAGTGTCTTTTGTTTGAATACAGTGACCACCTGATTTAATGAACTAGCGGGCGTCAGAGGAGTATAACATAGGAATTATAGGAACTATACAGCAGATGTTTATATGAATGTGGTGATTACGTGGAGAAGTGAAAGAAGCTTCAGGTATGTAACAGAATTGTTTCTTCCAATAAATATTGTGTTTTTCATTTTGTATAACTGAAGTCGTAATTTTTTGGATGATCCTCGTATGTTCCATGGAAGTTGCGGCATTAAAGTCCAGTAAAGTCCGTCGCTTCACACCACCTAGTATGTAAGCAAACATATATACATAAACACATATATAAAATTGGACCCAGGAAAGAAAGCCCATTATTGAAGTTGTTGTTTCTCAAGAACCTCCCACGAGAGTGTAAAATAATAATTCCGTGAATGCGATTGTTTATAAAACTAACAACATACGGTAGCAATCACTGTACGAATCCACCTACGCGGTCTTTTGTACCAGAGCAACAGCATCAGTATTATATGATTCAATTCGAATCGTTACGAATTCCGATAGCTCTCGGTGGGTTTCAGAAAAATGAATTGTCATATAAGCGTCACAATTTATAAACCAGTATTGCCAACTTGGTTGTTTTTAACTAAATTTAGATATGAACGTCTGCTTCCAGCAATAGGCTATTTGGAGAAACTAATTTGTGTGGCGAATTTCTGTAAAGAAATTTCTCTTTAATTTCTTTTAACCCCCAGCATCTACAATGTTATGGGATCATTTTACCTAAGAATCTAGTAATTACTTAAACCACTTCTAGCCTTCCTCTTATGCACATCAAAATTTATTGTGTTATAACTGAAGTCCATTTATATTTAAAAACAGGACATTTTCGCGTTTAGGGGGCGCGGTGGCTCAGTGGTAGAGAGTTCACCTCCGGTGCTTGGGGTCCCTGGTTCGATCCCAGCTCGCGCCGTGTGGACTTTGTGGTGGACAAACACCGTACTCGTGGGTTTTCTCGGGGTTCTCCCGTTTCCTCCCACTTTCTTCATTCCACCATTTCATTAATTTCTCATCATCACCGTCTCCTTTAGCCTAACCGGCATAACCGTCCGACGTAAAACTAAAGATTTCATTTTCACGTTTACAAACTTTCATTAAATTTAAGTTTCTTTAGATATAGTCTAAAGGAAAATATTTCTTCCAGGTTGGTATCACTGCAATCTAGATGAGTTGCTATAAAACAAGAGAGGTTATATGTTTCTTGGTTTATGAGTGTTACAAAAGTTCCTGAATTGTGTCATAAGTAATGCGCATTTGGAGTTTATGGAAAGTCATGAATCTACGTGAAAAACAGTCCCAGCGTTTTTAATAGCTAGTGTTAATGTATTTCAAGAAGATAAAATAGCAAAATAAATAAAATATTTTAGTTTTATGTCACACATTTATGCTCCGTCGCGTCTAAAGAAGGTATGGATGACTAATTAAAGTGAACAATTCTGAAAAAATGATGGAATCAGAATGTGTCACTAAACGGGAAAACCTCGAGAAAACCCACGGACGCGATGTTGTTCACCACAAACTTTTATGGCATGCGATCAAACCAGGGGCTTCTTGCAATAGAGGTGAATGATCTCCCACCGATTCACCGTGGCCCCAACAAGATGGCCGAATATGCATTAATACAAACCCTATGATTAAAATTTTACTAATTCAAGTTGGCAGCATTTTAGAACTTTGTATGTTAGCAGTATCAGGCCTTCTCTTCCTTTATCTACTGTATATTATGTGCAGACAGTAATGACGCTAGAGCGGCAAAAGGACGGACACCTCCATCCAGTGGCATATTAGTCGTCTGCCCTCCCATGACTGGCTCCCATACATGTTTTAGTTTAAGATAAACCAAGTAATATAAGCGTTTCCATTTGCCCCTCTCCTAATAAATTAAAGCTAACATCATAACTGCAAACAGATGTAGCCTATATATCGTACTTTCATTGGATTGAACCACCTCGTAAATATTTTTGTACATGTCGGGGTCTGCGATCGTCGGTGAAATCCTAAGAGTGACAGTATCTTTACCATATCATACAAATTACTGTTACTTTGTGTCCTAATTGTGAGCGTCAATCAGTGAGGTCTCCAAGTATTTGTGTTTAAAGATACCTCAAGTCTTGTGAATAGATCTAAAGTCTTCCAATTTACAGCAAGATGGAACTTATTCAATTTACAATTAGCACTATACTTACTTGAAATTGAAAAATTTTCAGTTATAATATACAGCCAACATTGTTCACTCATTTAAAAATAACATATTTTGTACTCTTTTAGGTATGTAAAATATGATATTAGATTTCATTAGAACTAATAAACAATACATTATAATGAGTAGGGTTAGGAATTGGAATTGAAAAATTTTGGTTAAGAAAATGCAAAAAATTGTTTAAAAAAGGTGCAAAATTTTGAAAAAGGGCGCAAATTTCCAATGTAAATATTCATATACACTAATTGCATCTCATATATAAGGACTCAAAATTCAGTGATGTTAAAAAGTCTGCCTGGAATAAGTCCCGGAGCACATTTTTATTAAAGTTACAAACCCTGAAAACTATTAAACGGTTCTTTTTATTAGTGAAACTATCTCCGATCACCAAGTAAGAAACTAGTGAATATATGATAAGCTTACGTGTCTCAGCCGCGGAAGACCCAGGTTTGATTTCCGGTGGAAGCACATGTGGTTCGGACCCCACATTAACGTGTAGATCCACTTGTTTCATAGGCTCGGTACTACACGAGACGTTAAAGTCCAAGTCAACTAACAAATCAGCCCATCCCGTCACTAAGTGAATATTTGCATACACAAAACCACTCAACAATATCCATTGGTGATAGCCACGATTAATTAGTTTAAAATTGCCACCTGCCTTTACTGTCTATTTAGTACCTTTTGCCTAACGAGACTGCACTGAAGCTAAAATAGTGTGATGCCGCACATGTTTGGTGTTCCTTGTTTAATCATTATAGGAATAAAATGAAAGGAAAAGGAGTCAGAAAATTTTTTTTGAGAAGTGCTAAAAAGTAAAAAAAAAAAAAAATTGATAAAAGTCCAAAAAGATACAACCAAATATATTTACGAATATTTAACTAATCCTTTGCAACAGTGAACTGAATTTTTTAACAGCGAAAAAAATTAAGATACAGCCCTAAAAGTTTCAGATAAAATAATGAGAATAAATCTAGAACAAGTAAGATGATTCCCACTCCTTGAGTAATCAACTGCAACTATTAGACTTGGTACATATGGAAAATTTTGTCAATAATCTCTTACGAAGTTTGAGCCACCTTTTACTTTTTTTTACCATAAAGTGACGACATTCTCACTAAAATAACAACTCTGTTAAGAGTATCATCAGTAAAATTAAATTAGTATCAAGTTTTACAAAAAAGAAAAATTCGCTGGCCTTCAACACGTCTCTTTCTTTCATACATGCAATTGTTCTGTCATCTGTTGACAATACTGTATTAGTTAATGATAAAAGGGGAGTGGAAAAGAGATCATAATTTCTTAACAACTTATCGACCATTTAAATTTTTCGGAACTTACACAGTATATGGAAGCAGAGAAGCCCTGCTATGTAAGAGAACGTTTCAGTGAAGCGAGATTGACGAGCGGAGCTGTGTTCTTCCTCGAAAACTGATATTCGCTTGTACAGATTCTAAGTAGTAATGGGGTTACTTTGCCTAACTTTTTGGCCCCTGGGTCCCTGCCTCAGGACCCATGGTCCCTGGTCGGGGTCAATGACCTAGGGGTACATAGGACCACCCCCTCTAAATTTTGGCAGGGGTACCATGGCCCACCCCCTAAATTTTGGCAGGGGTACATAGGACCACCCCCCTTAAATTTTGGAAATTGCCAAATCTAAAAATTTGGTATGGTAGGGTAGGACCATAGTATGTACCTCTATCAGTATTGGGTGTCTATGTCGTTCCCTTTCATGGGTAAAAAATTGCCAAAAAGTCAAATTTCGGGGGTTTTTGACCTAATTTATCCCCTTGGATGAGGTGTTATTACCCTATATAGTTATATGGGCGTATACAGGGGTTCATTCCCTTTCATAAGACATGGGTATATTAATGCACCCCTTGAAAAATTTGGGAGGGGTACCTTGGCCCACCCCTTAAATTTTGGAAATTGCCCAATTTCAACATTGCGTATTATAGTACAGGACCCTAATATGTATTATGATAAATTTGGGTGGTCCACCTCATTCCCTTTTAGGGGTACATAGGACCACCCCCCTTAAATTTTGGAAATTGCCAAATCTAAAAATTTGGTGTGGTAGCCTAGGACCATAGTATGTACCTCTATCAGTATTGGGTGTCTATGTCGTTCCCTTTTATAGATAAAAAATTGCCAAAAATTTAAATTTCGGGGGTTTTTGACCTAATTTATCTCCTTGGATGAGGTATTATTACCTTATATGATTATATGGTCATGTATAGGGGTCCATTACCTATCATAAGACATAGGTACATTTGTGCACCCCTTTAAATTTTTGGGAGGGGTACCTTGGCCCACCCCTTAAATTTTGGAAATTGACCAATTTAAACATTGGGTATTATAGTACAGGACCCTAATATGTATCATGATAAATTTGGGCGGTCCACCTCGTTCCCTTCCAGGGGCACAAAATTGCCAAAATATAAACGTAAGCAATACGTTATACCACGTGTTTGGCTTTTGGTCGATTTTATCCCCTTTGATGAGATGTTATTACCTTATATGGTTATATGGTCATGTATAGGGGTCCATTACCTTTCATAAGATATCGGTATATTTGTACAATCCTTTAAAAATTTGGGAGGGGTACTTTGGCCCACCCCCTTAAATTTTGGAAATTGCCCAATTTAAACATTTGGTATTATAGTACCGGACCTTAACATGTATTATGATAAATTTGGGTGGTCCACCTCGTTCCATTTTAGGGGTACAAAATTGTCAAAATATAAACGTAAGCAATACGTTGTACCACGTGTTTGGTCTTTTGGCCTAATTTATCCTCTTGGATGAGGTTCTATTACCTTATATGGTTATATGGTTATGTATAGGGGTCTATTCCCTATCATAAGACATAGGTACATTTGTGCACTCCTTTAAAAATTTGGGAGGGGTACTTTGGCCCACCCCTTAAATTTTGGAAATTGCTCATTTTATATATTTGGTATTATAGTACTGGACCCTAACATGTATTATTATGATAAATTTGAGTGGTTTACCTCGTTCCCTTTTAGGGGTACGAAATTGCCAAATTTTAGTACAACCACGTGTTTGGTCTTTTGGCCCAATTTATCCTCTTGGATGAGGTCCTATTACCTTATATGATTATATGGTTATGTATATTGGTCCATTCCCTATTATAAGACATGGGTATATTGATGCACCCTTTAAAAAATTTGGGAGGGGTATCTTGACTCATCCACTCAGTTTTAGAAATTGATTAATATAAGCATTTGGTATCTTCGTACAGGTCTTCAATATGTACCACTATAAAATTGGATGGTCCACATCGTTCCCTTTCATGGGTAAAGAACTACCAAAAATCAAATTTCGGAGGTTATTGACCCTATTTAATACGTTATATGGTTTATTACCTCTATATGTTTATGATTTCTTTTAAATTTGGGAATTATCAAATAACATAATTTGGTAAACGTTTTCTAGGACCCATTGTAGATGTTGATGTTCCTCTTATGGCCAAATATTCAAAATTTAAAGGTTATTGACCGGCTTTATTATTGAATAAGTACAGGATTTATTACTTTTTCATAAGACACAGGTGTATTTGTGTACCAATCTTAAATTTTGGGAGGGGTACATTTCTTATTGTCATATCAATAATTAGTAATTGTTCTTTGGGTAAATCATTGTGATCACGTGATCAGTTATTAACCTATGATGGGATTAGGAGTCCAGGACATTGGTACATTGAAACTTTGTAGGATAATTTGAGAATGCGTCATTGGTTTTGATTATGCCCGCCAAATATAAACGTAAGCAAGACGTTGTACCACGTGATTGTCCTTGATGAGGTAGTGTACAGGGATACATATCTAACCTTATTGAAACTTATGACTCATAGTCTTAAGGGAATACATGCTACAACACTGGCAAAGTTATTGTTGATGCAATTTGATTGGCTGATCACTATCTTTCGTGCAATCTGATTGGTTGATGAGTTTCAAATCTTTGCTGAATTCAGTTTTGTTTTAACATTTAAAAAGTTTGAAACTTTGGTTTGACATTTTTTCGAGTGATATTTTTAGTTTAAAAATTTTTGTTTCGAAAGTTTTGTTTGAAAATTTTGTTTCAAAATTTTGTTTGAAACTTTTCGTTTGAAATTTTTGTTTCAAAATTTTGTTTGAAAATTTTTTTTGTAAATTTTTTGTTTCAATTTTTTTTGTTTAAAATTTTTCGTTTGAAATTTTGTTTCGAAAATTTTTTTGTTTTGAAATTTTTCGTTTCCAAATTTTTTTGTTTAAATTTTTTAAGTTTGTGCACTCATTAGTGAAGAACCGAAACTGCTTAAAAGAAAATTTTGTGTCAAATTTTTTTTGTTTGAAAATTATTGTTTGGAAAATTTTTTTTGTTTGACATTTTTTAAGTTTGTGCACTCATTAGTAAAGAACCGGAACTGTTTAGAACAAAAACCTCTGGCAACATTATGGTGCAATAGTACACGTCAGAACATGTGGTTTGTTCTTGAAATGAAAAAACACAATTCATTGAAATGGATCATTTTATTACACTCCACATACATCCATACCAGATAGTGGTTCTGGATATTGTCGATACAATGTATTTTGAACTTCTTGCACTAGTTTGTCTTTAGCATATAATTTTAATTCCAGTTGAAGTCTTTTAAGGTCTAATGCAATATCAATTGGTGGAAACTCAATGTCCATTTGATCACAAATAAACTGTTTATCAATACAGGTATGCACCCACGAACGATGTTGACAACCATCACAATATCTAGATACATGTTGTACAATATGCATAACACATTTTTCAAAATAGTACTTTTTCAGGAATATACTAGTTTTGTTGCACACTTCCACTGCATGTTTCACACACTGAAATACGCCGATGAATTTGTTCCATTCTGTTTGCGTTAGATACACCATGTTGCGATGGGCATGAAATGTATTCTTTTTACGTAACAGCATCATCTTCTCTTCGAGGACTGTACGCAGCACCACTTCATGATTTGAGCCTAATGATTTGACTATGGTCACATTTAGCTCATCATGAAAATAATCGTTCATTTGGTCGATTCGTGAACATAATATTTGCCATTCTTCACAGGTCAGTTGTACACCAAATTGTTCTGCTTTGCCCAATCGAATCACTGGTTCAAATGTTCTAGCACTGATACCAATCATCACATGTTTTGTTTGAAATATATTTATTGGATAATAGCTTGCGAAGATGAACTCTTTATCGTTAGAAGTACACATCTTTCCTCCTGAAAAGCACTTGCTCAAATGATTTCGTGGGATGACAGTGTATTGGTTGATTTATAGAACTACGGCTGACGTCATTGGTAAGGAATGTGCTGACGTTTGAATTCATGGTTTCATCACAGTTGCTGACGTCATGCCGATCAACCAAATTCATACAACTATGTCTGATGTCCTGACGTTTGAATTCATGATTTCATCACAATTGCTGACGAATCTGGCTGTGTACCAAATTCAAGTTGATGACTTCGACCCAAGAATCCTTTGTAACATAAAGATACAGATCCAGTATTTAAGAAACGTAACAGTTCTTCTTGTTTTGATGCTTCCATGGGTAAATATCTTGCTGGTAAAATTATATTCTTATCATTTTCAAGCTTCACTACGATTCTTAATCCAAACTTTGTAGGGATCATTTGGCTAGCTAAGATTCTATAAGGTACATTCTGTTGTAAATCAGTAATCTTGGTAAATGATTTCATCACATCACGTTTGTTTAGAAACTGCAGACAAGTAGCCATGATGATGTTATCATGAATACTAACTCGAACGATGCTTATATATGATGCAAAACTGATGACGTTGCATTATCATGTTCTGACGTGTACTATTGCACCACAATGTTGCCAGAGGTTTTTGTTCTAAACAGTTCCGGTTCTTTACTAATGAGTGCACAAACTTTAAAAATGTCAAACCAAACTTTGAAACAAAAATTTCAAACAAAAATCTTTGAAACAAAATTTTGAAACGAAAAAAAATCCAAACAAAAAATTTCAAACGAAAAAAATTCGAACAAAATTTTGAAACGAAAAAAAATTCAAACAAAATTTTGAAACAAAAAATTTCAAACAAAAATTTTAAACAAAATTTTGAAACGAAAAAATTTTTAAAAATTTCAAACGAAAAATTTTTAAACAAAAAATTTTGAAAACAAAAGTTGTCAAAAAAAATTCAAACAAAATTCTGAAACAAAAAATTCACACAAAATTCTGAAACAAAAAATCAAACAAAAATTTGAAAGCAAGTATTTTCAAACAAAAAGTTTCAACCCAAAAAATTTCAAACTAAAAATTTTTACGTTTCACGGTTAACCGTCAAACTTTATCCGGTTTTTAACTATTCGATTAACAAATAAACGGTTTTGATCATATTTATCAGTGAGTGCAAAATGTTGAACGAAACCAAGATTTTTAAATGTTAAACAAAACTTAAAAACTGAATACAGCAAAGATTTGAAAATCATCAACCAATCAGATTGCACGAAAGATAGTGATCAACCAATCAGATTGCAGGAAAGATAGTGATCATCCAATCAAATTGCATTAACAATAACTTTGCTAGTGTCAGATCACATCACCTTATGATTAAATTTCAAACTGTTGTAGCATGTATTGCCTTTCGTCTATGAGTCATAAGATTCAATAAGGTTAGCTATCAGATTTCTAAAGCTCAAGGTCAAATCAATCACCACCAATGATCTTAGACTATGAGCTGTGACTAAAGTTCAATGTATTGTTTCAAATTTCGCACCTTATGTTAAAATTCTGTTTATCACCATTCCCAAATTTAAAGAATACTTCTCTTGATATACCTAAGTCTTAGAGTTAATCATATCATTATATGTTCAATAAGGTCAATAATGTCCGTCAATTGTTTATCTGAGTAGAACCAACTGTTTTCTAGAAACGTGTACTCAAACTTAAGAAGTACCACAACAAAGGAAATGAATCCCTGTACACTACCTCATCAAGGTCAATCACGTGGTACATCGTATTGCTTACGTTTATATTTGGCGGGAATAATCAAAACCAATGACGCATTCTCAAATTATCCTACAAAGTTTAAATGTACCAATGTCCTGGACTCCTAATCCATCATAGGTCAATAACCGATCACGTGATCATACTCATATTTGACAATCATTTACCCAATGAATGAGATACTATCCAATTTTAAGAACAACTACCAATTATTGATACGACAATAAGAAATGTACCCCTTCCAAAATTTAAGATTGGTACACAAATACACCTGTGTCTTATAAAAAAAAGTAATAAATCCTGTACTTATTCAATAATAAAGCCGGTCAATAACCTTTAAATTTTGAATATTTGGCCATAAGAGGAACATCAACATCTACAATGGGTCCTAGAAAACGTTTACCAAATTATGTTATTTGATAATTCCCAAATTTAAAAGAAATCATAAACATATAGAGGTAATAAACCATATAACGTATTAAATAGGGTCAATAACCTCCGAAATTTGATTTTTGGTAGTTCTTTACCCATGAAAGGGAACGATGTGGACCATCCAATTTTATAGTGGTACATATTGAAGACCTGTACGAAGATACCAAATGCTTATATTAATCAATTTCTAAAACTGAGTGGATGAGTCAAGATACCCCTCCCAATTTTTTTAAAGGGTGCATCAATATACCCATGTCTTATAATAGGGAATGGACCAATATACATAACCATATAATCATATAAGGTAATAGGACCTCATCCAAGAGGATAAATTGGGCCAAAAGACCAAACACGTGGTTGTACTAAAATTTGGCAATTTCGTACCCCTAAAAGGGAACGAGGTAAACCACTCAAATTTATCATAATAATACATGTTAGGGTCCAGTACTATAATACCAAATATATGAAATGAGCAATTTCCAAAATTTAAGGGGTGGGCCAAAGTACCCCTCCCAAATTTTTAAAGGAGTGCACAAATGTACCTATGTCTTATGATAGGGAATAGACCCCTATACATAACCATATAACCATATAAGGTAATAGAACCTCATCCAAGAGGATAAATTAGGCCAAAAGACCAAACACGTGGTACAACGTATTGCTTACGTTTATATTTTGACAATTTTGTACCCCTAAAATGGAACGAGGTGGACCACCCAAATTTATCATAATACATGTTAAGGTCCGGTACTATAATACCAAATGTTTAAATTGGGCAATTTCCAAAATTTAAGGGGGTGGGCCAAAGTACCCCTCCCAAATTTTTAAAGGATTGTACAAATATACCGATATCTTATGAAAGGTAATGGACCCCTATACATGACCATATAACCATATAAGGTAATAACATCTCATCAAAGGGGATAAAATCGACCAAAAGCCAAACACGTGGTATAACGTATTGCTTACGTTTATATTTTGGCAATTTTGTGCCCCTGGAAGGGAACGAGGTGGACCGCCCAAATTTATCATGATACATATTAGGGTCCTGTACTATAATACCCAATGTTTAAATTGGTCAATTTCCAAAATTTAAGGGGTGGGCCAAGGTACCCCTCCCAAAAATTTAAAGGGGTGCACAAATGTACCTATGTCTTATGATAGGTAATGGACCCCTATACATGACCATATAATCATATAAGGTAATAATACCTCATCCAAGGAGATAAATTAGGTCAAAAACCCCCGAAATTTAAATTTTTGGCAATTTTTTATCCATAAAAGGGAACGACATAGACACCCAATACTGATAGAGGTACATACTATGGTCCTAGGCTACCACACCAAATTTTTAGATTTGGCAATTTCCAAAATTTAAGGGGGGTGGTCCTATGTACCCCTAAAAGGGAATGAGGTGGACCACCCAAATTTATCATAATACATATTAGGGTCCTGTACTATAATACGCAATGTTGAAATTGGGCAATTTCCAAAATTTAAGGGGTGGGCCAAGGTACCCCTCCCAAATTTTTCAAGGGGTGCATTAATATACCCATGTCTTATGAAAGGGAATGAACCCCTGTATACGCCCATATAACTATATAGGGTAATAACACCTCATCCAAGGGGATAAATTAGGTCAAAAACCCCCGAAATTTGACTTTTTGGCAATTTTTTACCCATGAAAGGGAACGACATAGACACCCAATACTGATAGAGGTACATACTATGGTCCTACCCTACCATACCAAATTTTTAGATTTGGCAATTTCCAAAATTTAAGGGGGGTGGTCCTATGTACCCCTGCCAAAATTTAGGGGGTGGGCCATGGTACCCCTGCCAAAATTTAGAGGGGGTGGTCCTATGTACCCCTAGGTCATTGACCCCGGCCAGGGACCATGGGTCCTGAGGCAGGGACCCAGGGGCCAAAAAGTTAGGCAAAGTAACCCCATTACTACTTTCTACAAGGGGACAAAAGATCAGCACAATAAATACAGTCGTGAATACATATCATGATACACGTGTGCACATAATACATTAAGTAAAACAACAAATATTTACGCACATATCCTCATTAACTATAGCAAATAAACTAATAAACTATTGTACTACAATATTTAATATAAATATATTAAGAACTATGAGAATTAGTATGTTTTAACATATACAAAGGACACTAGAAAAGTTTAACAATATGACTCAACCAGGAATCTGCTTCTTGGGTATGCTGAAACCAGTGCCGGATTTAAGTATAAGCTAAACAAGCAATAGCTTAGGGCTCCACTTGCTTGGGGGCTCAACAAAAAATTTAAAGAAAAAACTTATTGTAATGTAATTTCCAAATAACAAGAAAAGGAAATAAGATAAAACGCACATGCAACAATAGTGTTTTGTATTGTTATGTACTAGACTTTTATGAAGCAAGTAATAGAGCTCTATTTTTCAGCTCCACCTGTAATAAGGCCCCTATTATCCAGTTCCGCTTATAATGGACACCAGATTTCTCAGCCCTGCTTGTAATGGGCCCTTGTTTCCATTTACAGTAGATATCCATTAGGTCCATAAATTAGCATAAAGCATATACTCAAAACCTAGAAAACGGCGACAGTTTGTCGCCGAAATAGAAGGCTTGAAGTATAAATGGCCCCTTTCAATAGCTTGGGACCCATCAAACCTAAATCTGGCACTGACTTAGACATGTTCATACTTGCATAGTAACCGCTGTGCCAAGTCGATGGGCTGAGTTACTGTACTCATTAGCAATGATAGTCTAAAGTGGTTGCTAAGGCAACTTCGTCACTAAATGAAATACGGGAAATTTTGTGGTATAATTTCACGCGTTGTTTAAACGTAGACAAGTGCTTAGAAGAAATTACTCTTGCACTGGCTGATGTTTGTTCACATTGTACGACTATATTCAGGTGGTAAGCGCAGAGGGTGAGAAGGCCACAAACGTCAGTTAATGATGCCTGAAACATTATTTCTGTTAGGAAAATACTCGACGAAGACAGCAGTGACTCACCAGCAGATTGAGGATAACTTAGACCTAAATGAACCAGCAATTCGTTCGATTCTGCATGGTCATTTGCACGTGAAGAAATTTAGATGTTTCTGGGTGCTGCATAGTCTGACAGAAGAGCAGATGACAATACGTGTGACATGGTGCCGGGAGATGCTGCAAATGTTTGAGAAGGAACAATCTTGATATGTGAATATCATGACAGGTGACGAGGCCAGGTTGTACTATTATGACGTGCCGACCAAGAGTCAGAACAAAGTTTGGGTCTTGGATGATGAGGATACACTTGTAGCTGTCAGAAAATTTCGATCAATAAATACGAAAATATGATAGCTGTATTTTTCAAATTGAGTGGAATTGTGGAGCGTGTCGATTTAAACACACAAAAGACAGTCACAGCTAAGTGGTACACTGAACGGTGCCTGCCTAAAGCCATCAAATCTATGAAGAACCTACGACAGAACTTAAAAATGGACACCTGGTTCCTTCATCATGACAGTGCTCCAGCTAACCGCGCGAAAATCTGCACCAAATATTTAACCCTACAGAACTGAAATTTCTTGAGCACCATTCTTACAGTCCAGACCTTTCCCCATGGGACTTTGCACTGTTCCCGTATGTGAAAATGTATCTGAAAGGGATGCGGATTTCTAGCGATGAGGATGTTCTGAAGGCTTGTTACAGCGAGTGTATCTTACTCCCTAGTGAAACTTGTCTGATTTCGGAGGATGGAGAGGTGTATTAAATGTCGTATAAATTATTTTGAAAAAATAAAAAATAAAACTGTATTGCAAAACTTTCCTAGTATCCTTTATATTTCCAAGAACCTTCGAAAAACCAGGAGGCCACATGCCTCTTTTGCTTCCCGCTGTGGACACAAAGGAAAAATGGAATGCAATCTTTCAGTTTTACGTCCAACAGCTATGCCGGCTGGGCTAAAGGAGACGGTAAATGAAATGGTGGAATGAACAAAGAGGAAACGGAAGAACCTCGAGAAAACCCACGCACATGGTGTTTGTTTGCCACAAAGTTCACTTAGCGCGAGCTGGGATCGAACCAAGGATCCAACGTGGGATCGAACCAGGGACCAGAGGTGAACGCTATACCACTGAGCCACCGCGGCCCCTGTGACACAAAGGAATAATAGCCACTTCTATTATAGAAGTCAATATTACTCCTAATCATGTTATATACTTTATAAATATACAACGTATACATGCATTTGATAGTATTGTATAAATTCTAGGAGTAAGATGTTTAAACAAGTTCTCATAAACCTCACTGATTTCTCGGAATATCTAACAAATTAGTACATTGATATACAGGATGGTGAGCAAATATATGTCCAAACTTAAGCAAGTAACTCTTCTAACGGCAGCCAGCAAAATTGTTGATATCAAGTTATACGCGATGCAGCACAATTCCTGAGATATACAGGGTGAACTAGAAGTTGTGACACACGCGCCGGGGTAGGAAAGTACATATAAAGAGGCTATTAGTGAGACTGAGAGATACTGATATGCTGCAAACTCATAAGTGTATCGTAGGCATAGCTACTGGGAAGGTAGAATAATGACCATGGGCTCTAAGAGCAACATTTAATTAATTCAGCATTAGAAATGGCATGTTTCTCGGTAGAAGAAGAGACATGGTCCTTGAGTGGGGGCAACGTTATTAAAGGAAGTATTCAAAATGATCATAATCTGCGCAGAGACAGATACGAATCATGGATGCACACCAATGTTCAAAAATACTTGGAACTGCTCGAATGGTGTTGCACCCTCGAGAGATGCGTTCCTCCAGTTCGTGAACTTGCTTGACAAGCGACGAATAGATAAGAGCTTTAAAATAGCCTCAAACGTAAAATTCCGTATTGTTTCCTCCACAATTGATATCTTGTAATCTAGTGAGCATATTCTAGAACACCCTATATATCACCGGAATGATGAGATATCGTGTATATATTGATAGACTTTTTGTTGTCTATCCTTATAGGAATCACCGGCTGAAGTGTGAACATACATTTGAGCATCTGCATGTAATTATAGTACATAATACTGTAACTCTCCGCAGAGGCAGACCACTATAAACAATTTTACCATAACAAAAATAGGGAACTCTTTAAGTTAAACTTTAACCGCTTCGCTCCAACTTTTCAAAAACCTGATTAGTTAATTCTACCCCACAAAATGAATAGGTGTTGCTGTTGGGAGCAGGGGCGGACTGGCCCACCCTTCTACCCTGCAAATGCAGGGTGGGCCCCTCAAACAGGTGGCCCCCTCCACCAATTTTAAAAAGATGTGCTCAATCAAACCTACCAGCATCAAACATATGGCAGGGTAACTCCCGCAAACTTGTGTTTTGCATAAAAAAGACGTAAACTTTCATGAACAGACCTTATTCTTCTTCACGTTTATCGACTTGAAACGGTTCCGTCTATGAGACAATCAGGCCCTAAAACATTGCGGGGTTTGTGATACAACAGCTGTTAAAAACGAGCACGTTAACTACTACTTTTTTTAATGTAAGAAACACAGTAGATTTCAGGCTGTTATTGGATTTGGATACCATTGCCTACTCAGGTCCTTTTACAAGCCGGCGAGTGGCGGTGTTTTAAAGAAACAATAGTTTCGTAGATATTGTTATTGTGGAAAGTGGAGGTGGAGTCGGAACGCTTTTGAACTGCATTGTCCTCAGACCAAGCTTCGAAGAAAGAAATCGGATCAGGCTTCGTTTTTTTTTTTTTTTTTTTTCAGTGCGGTAAAGCGAAAAGAAATTAGTCGCCACTATCAACGATTGTTTTATACAAACCACAAACAATTACTATGAAGTTGCTGCCCTCGGCTTGTGTTTTATTTGTATATTACATCGAAGAGCAAATCCGATAGCAGCAATTCAATTATTGGAGCACCAGTTACGTGTGGTTTGTCGTGGAAGACAGATCTGGTTGTGGCAGTATGGATGGTAGGAGTGATTGTAAGATTACTGTAAAGGAAAAATATAAAAGTGGTGCTAAAAAGCGAGAACACAAACGAAGATGTGATTTACAAAAAGCTGCATCTGACCCAAAACAACGTAGGCTATTTGAAAATGTGAAGCCCCAAGAAACAAATGAGCGTGATGTGACTCATTCGAGTACTGCAGGACAGTTGCCAGTTTTTTTTTTTTTTTTCTGTCTAAGGTGTTTATAAATTATAATGTATACACCTCGTCTTTGAATGATTTCAGTCAATTGTAGCTTATCTTTTATGGCTATTTTTACTTGAAATTACACGACTTTAACAGGCGAACACGAAATTAACTGAACTGTTTGCTGCCGCGTAGTGCTTTCAAACGGGTCAGATCAGGCTTTCATGGGTCAGAGGTCGAGTCAAACCTGCTTGAGATACGGGTCGGGTCAGGTCACCTACGCTAGGGTCAGGGCTGCTCTAGCCACGGGTCGGCTCGGGTCAACTTTCTTATGCGCCGTTTCGGCTAAATCCTTCCCGGCTCGAGTTGAACTTCGACCCGACCCGACTCATGACCCGAATAGGTTTTAGCCGAAACGATGCATAAGAAAGTTGACCCGAGCCGACCCGTGGCTAGAGCAGCCCTGACCCGACCTGTGACCCAAGGAGGTTCGACTCGAGCCCTGACCCGATGAAGCCTGACCTGAACCGTTTGAGAGCACTAGCTGCCGGCACTGGGCTCAGTAAGCGTTGGTGTAACTTCTAAAAGTGCTGAACACTTATGCTGTCAGTCAAATCAGTGTGTATATCGTGTAAATGTTAACTTCCCTTTAGTTGTTTAAAGTTAATTTAAAATAAAAGTGTAGTAAAATGTAAAAATTATTTGTGATGTGCAAAGTAGGCATTCATATGAAAAGAGAAGTTGGGGCCAGCCGAGGAATGGGCGGACTACGCTAGACGATAGACGATATCTAATCTTTCTGCGACATGAAGATATGATATGACTTACTTATGTCAAGGAAAATCTTGCGTTTCGAAATCTATCGCAAATTTACCTCCAATCGCATTCTTTGTGATGCATTGAGGCCACAATGTTACAGCTTTTTCAAGTTTCCAACACTGACGCCATGTCTGTTGTCTCACATGACACGCTTGGGGGGGGGAGAGTTGTCAGCTAAGAGTGGGGCGTACTTCCTCGAGATTATACAGCAATATTTAGACGAGTTTGTGTATATGGGCTACATTTGTTTAAATAAATGGTTTAAATTCATTACATAAAAAATCAATAGCACTATATAAATAACTGAAAGCACCAATTCCGGTATTGTGTTTGTTTACAATAAAAAATGATAATGCCAATTACACACTGTATGAGTTACTATTAAAATGTTCCTACTTCAGATTTTTTTGTAATTAATGTTTTGCTTTTCTATGAATATATGGGATACTATTTATGGGTTCGAAGATGGACTTTTATATGTAATACATATGAAGAATGCCAAGTACATTTTTTACATTTTTATACAGTGTTCCCTCATTTCAGTTTAGCAGGGTGGGCCCAATAGTTGCCAGTCCGCCCCTGGTTGGGAGTGCGTATGTGTAGTACATAACCTTATAAATTAGTCACGTAATGAATAGCATGATGTCTTATGGGCGAACTTAGTACACTGGACTTACGCGTATCTATTCATGACAGGTGTTAATCATTATTTGTTTGAAATTAATATAAATATATTCTCTTAAAATGATAATACAGTATATTAAAATAAACATTTACTCTCTCATCGTTAAATATTTGCAGACATCTGTCATGTAAATTCAAACTAAGATCTCCTTGCTGGTCTAGTGGCTAGCGTACCCACCTTGTACATGGTCCCAAATTCGATTCACGATGAAAGAACGCATGGCAGTGGTTCGCATTCCTCCCTAAACTGTAGGCAGCGTCTCATATAGCCCCGATATTGAAAAGAGAGCTAAACCTCAACAAATAAACAAAAATTCAAAATATATATATATTTTTAAAACTAACAATTGAGTGGGTGGTTGGGTTCTAGTTTAGCATGTCTTTTCAGCACCGAAACTATATGAGACATGCAGGTACAGTTTAAGCTGGAATACGAGCACCATAATGTGTTCAAATTTCCATGCTGTTCCACTGATAAAGAATCAGGGACTCCAGGCACCAAAAGTGCACTCACACTAGCCTGTAAACCAATAGAGAGAAGGAGCAATTTGCAAAAGTAGGTTGTTCACTATTGTATTGAAAATCTTTTAAGTTTTACGTCCCACGATTATGCCGGCTAGGCTAAACGAGACGGTGATTATGAGAAATGAATGAAATGGTGGAATGAAGAAAGTGGGAGTAAATAAGAGAACCCCCGAGAAAACCCACACACACGGTGTTTGTCCACCACAAAGCTCACTTGGCACAAGGTGGAATCGAACTAGGGACCCCCATGCACAAGAAGTGAACGCTCTACCACTGAGCCACCGCGGACCCTAATACCAATATGAAAATCACACCTGAAAACGGCGCCAGTAAGAAATGTTTACCTTTTTAAAAGGAAAATTGCAGAAAGCTAGAATTCACGAACGTAATTAAATAACTAAGTAGATTACACATAAGAATAGTTAATCTATAAAACAACAGTATAAGATCTGATTAACTTTTTTCTTTCTTCGTGTGATGGAACTCAGCACTCGTTATGAGGGTTCATTCCTAAGATAAAAAGCCGTAATAAAAACCGAAATAAAATCTGTAACAGCTAGCAAAATGGAGAATTCCTTAAGACTAATAAGAAGGAAGACAAAAGACGCAAAGATGGGAAAAGAAAGGAGAAAGTGTTAGTTGTTATCTTAAAACCCAAAACTCACGTACTCTGAAGGGTGCTCTTGTAGTGAGAAAACTTCTCTCATCCGTCAACAGAGCGAGAGATAATCGGCGATTAGCACAGCCAATTCCAGCGTAAAACCATGGGAATTAGTCCCATTTGTCTTCTGGTAACTTATTGGGTACTTTGGACCAAGTGGCAGCTACATAAATGCTGCTACAGGAAAAACAAATAACTCTTCTTTTTTTAAAACCAAAATATATATATAAAACGAAATACAAGAAAAAAAGAACATTCATTTTTAAAAGTACCAAGCCCTCATCCTCTTATTCCCCCTACCTTGAACCCTCTGACACACCCCTTTGCTCCGATTTTGTTGTAATGGTTGAACATTCTGATTAATGACCTCTGCATCAATATCTGCTTGTACGAGCCGGAAGTGACAGGCAACATTAGCTGTTTTGCACTTTAAGTAGTGTTTAATTATTCAGAACATAGGCGCCCTTTTGTTCCTCCTGTGCTAGTGTGTGTTAACGGTCTTCTAATTGCTAGCAAAATCTTTCAGCTCAGTCAAATGTTGTCAAGTCTTTAATAATTCAACGAATTCCGAACAAGCAATACAAAACACTAATTTCTGAACATACTCCATATTTCCTCTTAAAATATTAACAAAAACAAGAAGCTTCGTCAATTTGCGTTACAAATTATTAGTTCATTCATCTGGTACATTATGCACAGCTATTTTCTTATTTAGGATGTGAAGAACATTGTTATGATGGATATGCATAAGTTTGATGCAGTGATTCTCAACCAGGAGGCCGCAAGCTACTGACAGAAATACTACGAATGTTGCAACAAAGAAATTAAATACCATTCAAACATAAAATAACTATTGAGCAAGTACTGGTTCCATTACGAACAAAACTGGTAAAAATAAAATTGCAGTACAATATTGAGATTTCATTGGAAATAAATATGGATTAGTGATTTATTATTATTATTATTATTATTATTATTATTATTATTATTATTATTATTATTGAAATTTGAAATTTTAATGCTGCACCTGAAATCGCAAAATGCGTGAAACATACAAGCGGCAAGGATTGAACGGAGATAGTGCGTGAAGTACCTGTATACAGGGTTCACGAAGAAGGCGTGGGGTACGTGGAGCTTACGAAGGGGGGCAATAGGGAAACAAGGTTAGAACCACTGGTCTGATGCTTTCTAGTTCGTGAGAAATATGAGGTTTACCTCACTTGCTACAAAACAAAACAAAACAAAATCTTAAGAACAACCAGCAATGATCAGGATGGTTGTTCCAAGTTATATATTTACCTTCCACCTATTGTAGGCATATCTGAACTCGGTACACTATATTGAGTTTTAGTTTCTATCACATATTCCCATGTAATGTTATATTCCACACAAAAACTAGACAATTCACCTTTACGCTCTTCAGACTTTACGCCTTGCAATTTTCGGATGTTGTTTCCTAACTTGAAAAAAAAAAAACCGATGAAGATATACATTATTAACGTTCAACGAAAAAGAGAAAAAAGAATAAAGAAAGTCGAAAAGAAAAGAAAATCCAAAGATAAGACATACACCAAACGACAGATATTATCAACCTGAACAAAATTATATATGTCAGTTTAAAAACTCATGCGTAGTTTTCGAGAAAAACTTTTTGGGAGGGCGCTAAGCCTAAAAAGCTGTACGCTAAAAACTCCACCTATTAAGGGTCTTCACTACAGCGAAATTAAACTATCACTAATTTTAGAGGGTTTTTTTTTCTGTTTTTACAGGTTCTTCCAGGTTTCTTGGCTCGCTTCTGCTTCTCTCCGTATGTTTCACAGAGAAGTGGAGCAGAACTGACGTCACACAGTATTCAGTTGAAAAAGACGATCCATAGTTTTAAGTTTTATAGATGGCATAAAATTAAATGTCTAATATTAAAACTTAGCGAACGCCAATTTTAAAACCCTGTAGTAATTCATCAGTGTTGCAAGAAAGTGTACTGTAAATATTTAAAGTGTGAGTTAAGGGTGGAAGCAGTACCATGCCTCGGGGGGGCGAGCGTGGCGACGGCCCCGGGCGCCGAAGTAAGGGGCGAAAAACTCGGAATGACAAAAGAAAATATTATATAATGGAAAGAAATAGTAATAAAAAGTGCTCAAAATCAAGGAAAAGCAGCATTTACCGAGCGAAGTAGCGTTGGCTTCGCATTCGGGAGGTCGTAGGTTCGATTCCCGCTGCCGCCCATCCTGGCTGGAGTTTCCCAGGGTTTTCTTCAATCCTACCAGGCAAATGCCGGGATTGTACCTACTAAGCAGACCCTGGCCGATATCTTCCCAAATCCTTGTTGTTGTTGTTAGATATCCAGTATAAAATGACCTCTTAGCTGTATCTGCTGATTGTAAATAAATAAATAAGTTTATTTTTTAAAATTTCCTTACGCTTCGCGCCAACCATGGTGGTGCTTCGCAGCTGGTCGTGCATTCTCGCCCCGGGTGCTGATTTTCTACGGCAGGACACTGGGTGGAAGTTATTTATTTGTGAATACCAGAAAGAATACTACAGTATATTTTGGGTATACAGGAAAACTATGAAATAATTGTTTGCTTTATTATCAAACTGTATTAAGCTGGGTTGTCGTTTTACAATAATCTTGTAGCTGTCATAAAAAAAAAAAAAATCTTGCAATCCTACAATCTTCATGTAATCTAGTCTTGAAATGAGCATACAAAATTTTTTTCATGTTGCAAGGAGTCAAACCATGTGCAACTTTCTGGGTCGTCTTGCTTACTACCTGCTTTCACCCTTCCGCTGACAATAAGAAAAGTTTCGCCGCTTACGACACTACGGATTCTTTTGGACGGGGAGGAGAAGCGCGCCAAGATACACGTTTTTAATGAGAAGGTTCACTATTTGTCCACTAGGGTGCAGTTCTGCATGGCTGTAGCTATCTTTTTTGCCTTCACAATGTTGTAGTGTGTATTCTAAACAGTAAATAGAAAGATCGGGTTACAAGATCTTTTTAATGACAGCTACAAGATTATTTTAAAGTGACAACCCAGCTCAGTTACTAAAGGCGTCGTCCTTTTTAAATTTCTCAGTGGGTGCTCAGGTGTCGATACTAACATCAAATATTCATTTTATTATCTTTTGTCAGTAGATTCAATAGGGCGATGGATCCCAAATTCTTCCCAAGAGGCAAGAATGACTATCAAGAGCTGATGAAATAAAATGATCCGTGAAATTATTTATAACTTGCAAATTCTGCTTTTTTTAAAAAAAATACAATTTCCTAAACTTTATATTGAACAAAATTCCTAAACATTACGGTTTTGTTTGTGAATAGCTCAAACGTGTTCAGCAATATTGGCCAAAATAAAGAGACAGAAAATTATTAAAATAATAATGATTATCGTCAAACCTTTAGAATATTTGAGGATAATTTGACTGAAAATAGAAAGTGATTTAATTGGCTTGTAATTTACGTAAATCATGTTACAGGTTTAAAAATATAAATTAACAACATCAAGCACCAAGCTCTTTACAGAAATATTATACAAAATTACGCTCACGGATTATTATTGTTGTTGTAATGTTATATAGCTCAATTCTTGATATGCCGTAAACCTGAAGGGTCTAAAATAGGTATTGATAAATTATTATTCAATACATATGCATCCCTATCTAAAATTAACCTGGGATCACATGCACTATGGTTCCTTTTTATTATTCACTGCATGAATGTGTAATTTCGAAGTGTATTCCAACGCAAAATTTCAATGGGTGCTCAGTACCCATTATATACCTCCAATGGGTGCTCAGTACCCATTATATACCTCCAATGGGTGCTCAGTACCCATTATATATCTCCAATGGGTGCTCAGTACCAATTATATACCTCCAATGGGTGCTCAGTACCCATTATATACCTCCAATGGGTGCTCAGTACCCATTATATACCTCCAATGGGTTTTTAAGTTCCGGAGTACTCACGTACTTAGCGCCAAGTTAGTTACCAATTTAGTTACATTTTTTAAAAAGGATTTAGCTAATTTTATGCATCATATAGCTATTGTTTTTAACATAATCTGTTTGGCAACATTGTTTTGAAGGCTTTTAGTCGTTTCTCGTTATGTGTATGCATCTGTTCGTACGGTACTAGATTCTCAATATATGGTAGGTTTTTTTTTTTTCAGGTAAAGATAAATTGGATTTTATAAATTTTGTTCCTAATTAGCAGGCAGCTAAAGCAATATTTATTTCATAATTCTAGATTATATTGGAATATTAAAGCAGAAGTATTGTCGGAGGTAGTAAATAATTTAAAATGCTATACCCGCAATGAAAAAGGGAAAAAAGAGTACAAATTCAAAGAACAGATCATAAAATGTTTATTGCACGTGTTTCAGCATACTCATTTACTTCAAGTGAAAAAAAAAAGAAAGAAAGAGGGTGTGAGGGGCATTTACAATCAACGCGTATATGAGCTGCAACACATATACGTCATGTATATGGACGTGTAAAAAATATGGTGCTTGAATCAATTTGCTTCTGCTACATTGCGAAAATGTTTCATCAGAGTGGTCGGCTTTAAAATACGGAAATAAAATTGGATACAAGGCTTCGTGACATGTAAACCTACTAAATATTACATTTTGTTTTTCTGTTCTGAATTAAGTTAAAAGCTAATATAATATCCGAGTTTTGTAGCGGTTGTTACTGTCACACATAATGTAATATCATGCTAGAATAAACTTTTCAGTTATATATGATTTTATAAAATAAAATATTACATATTTATGTCTAACGGTTATACATTGGTGACTAAAGGAGATGAACTGTATAGAACTGAATCTTGAATGATGTGGAAAATGGTGAAGAAAATCAACGGGCGTGATGTTGGCCACTAGAATCACTCGTAGGTATAGATCGATTTAGGATTTTAGGATTTTAGATTTATGGGCTTTCGGCGCCTAAGGCCATTTAGCCCGTCACGTTTGAGGGATGACGTCCCTCGGCGAGCACACTATCCGGGGAAACGGAAGCAAGAAAGGATTGGGGAAGGAAGGAAGCGGCTTGGGACCTATAAGTTAGGTACCATCCCGGCATTTACCTGGTGTGAATGAGGAAAACCCAGGAAAACCTCATTCAGGGTGGCTGGCCTGAAAAAGCGTTTGACACATTTTCGACCGAGTGACCCCACCGGGATAGATATAGATCGAATTAGGAGCCTCTGTACTATGGAAGAGCCATTGCAGCGCTTCTGATATTGTGAAGTGGAACTATCAATGCAATTAGGGGGTGGAGCACTGTAGCTCAGTGGTAGAGCGCTCAATTCTGTTACAAGGAGTTCCTTGTTCATTCCAATCCATGAGCGATTGTTGTGGACAACATTCTGTTTTATGGGTTATTTCGATTGTTCTTCCGTTTCCTTTCCATTCACGTACTTTATAAACAATCACTTTCACTAATTATCGACTTCCTTTACATTATAGAATATAACTGTGGGGCGTAAAACAGAATTTTTTAAATTTTATTTCATTTGCATGTAAAATACGTGCATGGGTAACAAACAGGCTGTTCTATAGAACGCTTCTTTCTGATTTCAGAAGTCACAGGTCATATTGATTTTGTGCTGGATATCATAAGTTTCAATGATGTTCTCCAATTCCTTCTTACTCTTTTCATATCAGCAGTTCTTCCATCCCTGGCGGGTACGGTGGCCTAGTGGTAAAACACTTGACTCTGGCGCGTGGGGTCGGTGCTTCGATTCCCGGCCAAGTAAGTTTGTGGTGGACAACATCGTGTCCGTGAGTTTTCTCGGGGTACTCCCGTTTCCTCTCACTTTGCCATTCCACCAATTCTTTCATCATCATTCACTAGCCTAAATCATCGTCTCCCTTAGCCTAAAGGGCATAACTGTGGGGCGTTAAACTGAAAGATTTTACTTCATTTTATTTATCTTCCATCCATATCAATTTGTGAAAACAAGATGCTATTCTTAACATGTTGATTTCAAATTTGACATTAAACATTTACAGTGTCCTTTTGTTCATAAAAGAAAATGCATTATCTGAGTTATCTCGGACTAGGAAAGGGTTAAATACATTATTATTACAAATGTAGCAGTTTGAGCATACAATCGTTTAATACGAATAACCGTTCACTTCGATGAAACCGGAAAATTTAACTTATCCCTACCTACGATTATATACACTTACGAAATACTGAAACGAACTAACTGATTAACTATATGTCTTATTATGTAGTAACGATTCCCTACTATGGACAAAAACACCGTCCTTCATATGGATACCATGTTTTCAAAGCGTGGAATCGGGACATTTTTTTTTTCTGAAACTTTTGAACTGAATGACAAAAAGTTAAGAACACATGGTAAGTTATGGGAAATTTATCCAATCAATTATACATGTCACCAATGAACCTTATAAATCTTGTAAGAAAAAAAATTATGGTGACTGTGGTACAAAATAATTGACTTTAAAAAACAAATACGGATATTTATGTGTACCGATTTCAGTTGAATGAAACCCAAAATTAGGACCAATAATGAAAGACTGTCCCAACGTAATGAATCGTGACGTCCACTAGCCTTAGCATTACATTGATTTTTAGCACAGATTTTTTTTTCTAAACACACACATTGGCTTAAGGTTTAACCCCAAATTAACGCTCAAAAGGTTTATTATGTTAACTTGAAGTTTAGCGTCCCATTCGGCACCTATTCTATACGTGAGACGTTGGCCTACAGCTTTCAAAAGGATTGTATTTGCATAAATAAATTGTTTAAGCATTACGTATCTAATGTATTTGTGTAGTAATCAAGATTGTGAAACAAGTTCTTCGTTTACAAGTAACGTCAGAGTTACACGGCAGTGTTGTCAGAGGTACTGCTTTTACGTGGAATTTCTCACATGTACCCAAGGTTTTCAAGAAAATAAAAAAGGAAAAGTTTCATCAAATCAAATCTGTGTGTCGTTGCCGTATCTTAATTCAGAACCTGGATAAAAATACTAAATACGTCGTCGGCGGGTCTTAATTTCAGAGTCTAGATAAAAAGAGAGGAAGTGGGTATTTATTCTCTACTGTTGTCTATTGTAGGTTTACATACCTTACATGTCATGTGGGTTGCGTAAGGCTAGGCATTCTTAGAAACCGTGAGAAACGTACAAAATTGTTCGCATACATGTTCGCCTGTCCTTCAATAACCCTCGAATCGGAAATTAGTAAAACAGTGTTTAGATGTGATAAAGATCTGTGTACAAAATTTGTTGGCTCTAGACGACTCCTCTCAATACAGAAAGCTTGTGAGACATGTTATTTTACTAACATCAAAGATAGTATCAAACAATAAATCATACGGATTGTTACTAATTTAACTGTCCCATATGAAAAGGAACTTCAAACACACAAAAATATTTAATACGAGTAATAACAATAATAACGTTAGGACATCTACAGTGCAAGCATTCCTTTTCTAAAGGATGTTAATCTAATTATAAGAGCAAAAGGGATATTGTTTGTGATAACGTGTGAATAATTACGAGAAAACAGTTGAACCGTTTCAAATGAATTTTTAGCTCGAAATAGGCTTTCATCCTGTTGCTTTGATTAAAATGCTTTCTTAACGGACGAGCAGCTGAGCAAGGGGTCATTATTTATGAAAATAACAACATTGGCAATCTCACGAGCCTGTTAACTTGGGAATATGAAAATCGGTACAAAAACTTCCCATTAAACATGAGGGAGGAAACATGTCCCAGTGCTTTTGAAAAATGTTCATTCAAAAGGGGAAAAAAAGGCATTTTCTATATAAATAAAAATGAAATAAGATATTTTGAAGAAACACTACTCCTAAATTGCTGCATTGAATTATTATTATTATTATTATTATTATTATTATTATTATTATTATTATTATTATTATTATTATTATTATTATTATTATTATTATTTTGATACATGAAAGGCCAATAATGTAACAGATTCTTATCACATTATCGGTATAGGGTAATGAGAAAGGGTGAGTAATAGAGTACGAAGGAGTAACGCAAAAAAATTATCGAAAACGATCTATATTAGTGTAAAATGAATAGTTTTCGGTTTCGCTGAGATACTCTCTATGGCATTTAAGTACACATTGATCTCCCATTGGCATATGTGGGGTGGTGGAAGAGGGACTTGTAAAAATGATCGGAAACGATTAATATTGTTGTCCAATTCATAGTTTTCGGAGTGAACAGTAACACACTAGATGTCGTTTAAGCAGAGGCGAGTCTAGAAGGTAAAACCTGGGGGCTAGACCCGCCACCGGCCCCGGGCTAGACCCGCCACTGCGTTTAAGCCAAAGTTCAGTACCCATTCGCATGGTGTGAGAAGAGGTGGAGGTAGAAGTGACATTATGGATTTTTGTCACTACACTAGGGTTCAAATATTTTTCCATAACCTATTCCATCTATTCGAACGGGTATTTGAACTATTTTTCATATATAGTTTCTCCATTTTATGACCGATTTTGTGTGTATAAGATAGATAGATAGAGAGAGTCAATTTTTCTAATGCTTCCATTTTCCTCTTTAAATTACAGCAATCGTACACAATAACAAACACAAAAGAAAACAAGGAACGGGCTATGTCTACTGAATTGTGCTGCTTTTAAATTCTGACAACCCTGTAAAGTAATGCAAAAAATTACTCGTCTTTCCTCCGAACACAACTTCCCAAATAACATCACATGAACACAACAGCACCGCCTCCACCAAACAAATGCACTAATTGATAAGTGACGCAGTAAATTTGTAAAGATACAAAATGTTAGCTTTAATTGTGATGATGATGATAAACACCAGTATACTGTATCACATCCGTGTATCAAATATAGTTTCTACTCAAGCAGAAGGCCTCCTAATTACTTCGGGCGAACATAACAAATGTAGTAAGACTAGGGAATAGGCTATATCTGATACACACAAAGAGAATTGTTTGTAAGGTATCTCTTTGCTGCTAATGAACGCAAGTTTCAACTTTCTCATTTCAGGATAAAATTACAATATACACCGTCTGTTGGTGTACGATTTAGAAGCTAAATAAACGTTGCTTAACGATCGCTAGCCTCGAGTAATTTGCACCGTTTATCTTTAGTTAAAAATGAACCTATTCCGGAAATTGCGTTTTGAACAATGGGCGTGCTTTAAGTCCCTCGAAAAATATTTGCACACCATTTACACCAAAGTAATGCTGGTGGTTTGTGGTTAGATAGATGCTAGTGTGAGGCACACATAAGAGCAATGATCGCATTTTTTGTAAGGCAAACTATTATTAAATTGTTCGATTACGAGAAGAAAGCTTTTTTAATAAATGGGAGTAAAAGAATACGTCATTTCGTTTGGTGAGACTTATGGCTACACACAGTTTAAAAATAGGAAATACGTGGTCGAGTTAAGGTTGACGATATAAAAGACTAAGTACTGTAAGAAAAAGACTCATGCCAGAGACTTGCAGGCTGTAGGAAGTGGTCTTTTTCATATGTTATATATATATATATATATATATATATATATATATATATATATATATATATATATATATATATATATATATATATATATATATCGGTGCAAATTTGTCTTCAACATTGGGGGGGACGGGTAAGACCGATATATATATAAGTGATGTTCAAAATATTTATGAAGTTGAAAAACAATGGTATGAAGGATCAGGGGACCAGAATTGTCTTCAGTGGCGTATTTAGGAGACTATCGGGCTCAAATTCCCCCCGAAATAAATTTGTTAGTTTTTCTCATTCCACGTACAACAATAATCCTTCTTACTATTTCTAAGAATGTCATTGGCTTCCCATTTTCTTATGCTCTTTGTTCAGAAATAATACTGTATTTGTCAAATTTCATTCCATGTAAGAACTGCGTCCTTTTGTTCTTTCTTTCGTCCTTTCTACTTTTCTTTTTCTTGACGTTACTTTCTTTCATTTCGCCTATCATACTTTATCGGCCGTTGTCAGTTGTGATTCAAGTCGGCCGTCATCAGTAACACCGAAACTAAGAGGAGTTGATAAGCGAAACTGGTGTTCCACACCAACTTGCACGGATATCAACATGATTGGACTTTAGTTATTATAACAAAGGAAAAATTATATTGTTTAGTTATTTTTAAAAGAAGGAAATGTTTGAATTAAAGAAAATCAAAACGGGGAAATAATTAGTCCGGGAAATTAGGAAGGCCAAGAGGATGCTTCTTTTTTCTTGTATGAATAGAATAAAGGGTCAGATTCACTCCTAAAGTTTTGTATCATATCATATAGGGTTTATCGGTCTGCAATTCTTGCCATTATAACTTCAGTTTATGTATAAATTAAAATATATTTAATTCTCAAACTGAGGTGGACAATTGACCACTTCCTTCCTTGTGTTGGCCATAGCCCCTCGAAACAAAATCCTAAATACGCCATTGGTTGTCATCAACATTGGGAGGTGGGCAGATTTGAGGCTTATTCTAGAGAAGGGAGATGAAACTCATATTACTGTAGATGAATCTGATCAACTGCTGTAATTTATTATGCGATGTAGATGAAGTAGTAGTACATATCAGCAGTGTTTCTTCCAGACTGGCTTTTGGGGGGGCACAGCCCCCCGGAGCTCTGAGAGTGCCTCCCGGAGGAGACCAAAATATTACGTCTTTAATATAATAATAAATAGAATACTACCAGCAGTGCCCCGCGGAATAGTAAGTGTGCCCCCCGGAACATTTTTTTCTGAAAGAAACACTGCAAATCAATATTACAAATCACAACAATTTGGCGTGTTTTGATACGTCGGTTGCTTATGAAGCCGTACAAGTTACAGCTGTTACAAGCTCTGCGTCCTGATGACAAACGCAAACGTGTGGCATTTTATAACGAGATTCAGGATGCTATTGACAATGATAACACTTTTGCACAACGCACCGTGTTCAGTGATGAAGCGACTTGCCGTGTTCAGGTCAGGTAAACAAATAAAATGTTCGAATTTGGGGCCTACAGAACCCACATGCAGTCATTGAATATGTACGAGATTCGCCCAAAGTCAATGTGTTTTGTGCGATATCCCGATCATTTGTTTACGGCCCATTTTTCTTTAATGGAAACACTGTTAACAGTCAGCAGTATCTCGCTATGTTACAAAACTGGTTGTTTCCGAGGCTGCACGAAGACAACTTCATTTTTCAACAAGACGGGGCACCCCCTCACTGGAGTCGCCAAGTGTGTGAATATCTAATGAAACTCTACCGAACCATTGGATTGGTCGTCAAGGAGCTGGCAACTTAGCATGTCTCAGCTGGCCTCCACGGTCACTGGATTTGACACCCTGTAACTTCTTCCTGTGGCGTTTCGTTAAAGACAATGTTTATGTACCACCACTCCCACAGAACCTGGAAGAGTTGAAGAACCGGACCCGTACTGCCATAACATCAGTGACGCAGGACATGCTTGCCCGAGTATGGGAGGAATTTGAGTATCGATGTGATATTGTTCGTGTCGCTGATGGAGGACATATTGAACATCTGTAATTTGAACTTTGAACTGTAATTTGAACTTGAGAGGTTCGTAAATGTGTGTGTAAAATTTCATATTCGTATGTCTTAAAGTTTAATAAATATATGCATTCAAAATACGTATATTCTTTTTGAAACAGGGTGTACTATATGGGACAGAAACTTGGACATTACACAAAAGTGATTAAAAATGATTGGACCACGTTCCATGTGCTTGGAAAAATGAATAAACACAATTGTGAAATTAGTCGTGCAATTTCGAGACGTATGAAAGGGATCTAAGGTCAATGTGTAAATCGTCATTCCTATGGGACATCTCATTGAACCATTTTCGTCGCGGAAGACACCGTGAAAGAAGCCACCTACCTTAACATACTGCAGACACACTTCCCTAAATTTCAGAGGCTAGCCATCAATAATGACATTCATTTCTAGCAAATAGTGCCCCTTAAATTTTCTCTTTAAGTTCCTTGATGATCAGTGCACGGAGAGATTACTTGACACTATGAGACCAATATTTTGGTCAGAAAGGTCCCCAGATCTTAACATCATGTGATTACTATCTGTCGGGGACATGTCAAAACAGCTGGGTGCACAGAAAAAGACAGACCTGAACGATCACAACAAAAAGACAAGTAATTCAGTACGTTCCTGATGAGTAATTCACAGATTCAGAAGATTGGACGAATGTTAGAACTTGAGTTGTGCTTAGCTGACGGTCTAGCGATGAACGCAACCACGTCAAACGTAAAATTTTGTTTCCTTTGTGTAACATACTTTATTTCCTTAAAGTGTATATCTTACTTCGAGTGTTACAGGGATTGAAGTCCCCCAGGCTTTTAAAGACACCTCATATAATGGGAAAAATTGAAAATGAAAATCGTTAATATCTCTGTTATGAGTTCTGAAAATTTCAAAGAAGCTGTCCTAAGTCTGGTTCCTGTTGAGGTACATAAATTTCAGTTATTATTCCGTGAAGTAAACAGTGATATATTGGATTAAAATGTAGCATAATGTAATCCAGAACTCCAGAAACAATTTGGTTGGTCATCTAATGTGCTGACCACATATCAGGAGCTCCTTCGTGATTAAATGATAGTAGGCTTTATGCCGGCCTATGATGCGAGAAATCAAGATTCAATTCCCTGTAGGAGCTCATGTAGTCCGGATCTCATATTAAAGTGTACAGAAATACAGGGTGACTCGAAAGTCCCAATATCTCCTTCGTATGTAAGATATAAGTGTTCACCCTGTATGTGTTTCTTCGCAGATACTGTTCTAATTGTTGGATGTTTCATTTCAGGTACAGTACCTCTCATCATTGTAATGGTACTGTTTGTATTTAATATATATTACATTTCAATAGATTGTAGGATCCATGACAGATGAGTCACTGCAAATAATGGAGGAACGGATTCTAAGGAGTACCAGAGCTCACGAGAGTCGAAAGAAATTTTCCTGCAATGTTTAATCCCAAACAAACAACATTGTGATGGATTTCTGAAAACATGTTGCAATGCTGTGGAGTATTTCACCCCGTACCTGGAAGCGAATAATTCACTATTATAACTATTATGGCGTATACACAGATATTCTGGAATAAAATGTTGCGAATAATATGTACAGGTACAACTCAGATTCTCAGATAACTATACATATCTTCTGTTACTATACTCTGTTCAGTTCAGTTCCATATCAACAGTCATATTCCTAACATGCATAGGAAGTAATGAGAATTACGGCTCACCCTGTAGGTCTGCGGTAGTGAAAAGAAACGTTAAGTTTCAAAGCTACTGACCAATAACTTTTGAACATTCGTAAATTGACATATAAAAGCCCTCAATATAGAATCTTAAGTGCTCTACAAAAGTAGGTGTATAATTTACGTTCTCTTTTATTTAAAATGATTAAATTTGAATAACAAACCGTGATAACGTCACATAAACTTCTTTAAATTCCCGATGCTCGTGTTGCGTTGTTTTACAAGCTCTTATTACGCAGAGCAATATAAGACGACCTTGTAGCAGGTCTATGATTAATGAAATCAATATTTCTTTCTTTTATAAAAATCATTTTAGCACAACGTAGCAATTGCTAGTCGAGTGAAGCAGTTAATTCCGCTTTAATAATGGATTGCTGAGAGAGCTAGTTCATGCTGTAGTTGATAAGGAAGAAATTGAAATTGATGTTCATGCGATAGCAAGAAGAGAGTGTTAATGTCTGTTGACGTAATTAACTGCAATATTCTAGGTAATAAGACTTCATGCATAATTCAAACCTATTTGGATATATCGTTAAATCTTGTCCTACCTACTTACGCATTGCTTCTAATCGAAATGCATTCGTGAACTTAATATGTCGACGGAAATTATCCCTTTACGACTAAAAAATGTCAATTATGATCCTATTTAAAAAAAAAAAAAATGAAATGATTTCGTACGATAAAAAATGAAATATCTCACTTTTAACGTCCCACGATTGTGCCTATTAGGCTAAGGGAGAAGAGTGATTAAGGCAAGTGAATGGTGATGGAGGAATAGATGGAATGATGATTCCTTACTTAGCCAGGGATCGAACCAGGGACCTCATGTGCCAGAGGCAAGCGCTCTACCACTGAGCCACCGTTTCTCCCATTAGTACGAGTGAGAACTGATTATTTTAAATATATAGATCATAGCATGTCCCTGTGTAAAATGGCAAAGTTATGCTGTATCTGGGAAATTGTTCAATAAATAAATAAATAAATATACACAAATATTCTGAAGTTTTCAAACTTTCTGGGTGTCTGTTACTACTTATATTAAATATTCAATACTTAAACGTCTCTATATAGACAAAAAGCATACCCTGTTTCACAGGGCCGAACTTAAGCTGATTGGTCCGGTTGTTCCAAATTGGGTTCCGCGCTTGATCATAATTTTCTCTAGGTTTGAGAAGTATATGCAACTACACACATAACAATATCGCCTACATGTAACGTCACATTTCATGTTTTACAGAAAACAGCAGTAATTATTCTAAAACAACAGAATACAACTCCAGATCGTCGTCTGTAACTCGCTCAATGATCCGTAGAGCAGCTAGAAAACTCCATATTCGCTCTGATATATTGTTTACTGATGCGGCAAACTTTTACATGTCGAGCGTGGATAAAATACAGAACGTGCGGTGCTCTTCGGTTAGCAATCTACATTGGTTTGACACATCCACAGATGATCTCAGTAAGGTGACGGTTTGGTGTCGTATGTGAGGAACTCGCGTTCTTCATCGACGTGACCCAAACGCCAGTAAGTTATCGGCACATCGTAGAAGACGACATCTTTCCATCATTGTTCTCGGAGGATGGCTCATTCCTTAAGTTTTCCCAGCACGATGACGCACCACCTCATAACGGTACATGTGTCCGTGAGTACCTCGATCAGCACTTTTCTAATGTATGCACTGGTCAGCGAGATACTGTGGAACTGCCCAATCGTTCCCCTGACCTGTGGTGCATGTAAAGTCTGTTCTGTACGAAGTGAAAATTAGGGATGCTCAGCGTCTAATGGATCGAATTGTGGACATATGTCCCAACATTGCAGCTGATACTTTTAGCAAGGTTTTGCTTGGCTGGGAAATCAGAATGCATTTGACAACTGACCGAAATGGGAAACACACTACTCGAGGTCGAACCTTCATTTGTTTCATTCCTGGTATGGCATTTGTTAATCAAGATACTTTGTTTTCAATATTTCAAACATAATTTCATGTTTATTCGTCTTCTCATAATAATAAAAAAATAATATTGGTTTTTGAACATAGCCTATAGGCTACGAAAAGATTTAACAAAACACTGTTTGGGGCTCAGCGACATTTTTTATATTTTAAACGACAAGTTTTACAGGTCGATTAAACTTTAACGATCGCTGATAACAAAAACATGTACTTTATATTCTCTGTGATTCTGATGCATTTATACTCTGAAATAAATGTTCCCACGTGTTACTCTAGGCAATATTTTGAATTTTTCCTTTGGGCCTTTCATATAGCATTCATCGGAACTCGAAAGTCTTGGTAAAACTCGAATGTCTCGTAGGGTTACCACCTTTCATCTTGAGAAATCCCGGACATAATCGAAAATTGAAGCCAAGTTAAAGGATAGGCATGCAAAACATTACATAAATCGTGAACAAGATGCAAAATTGGCCTACTGTTGTTCACTGAAAGACGTATACCTAAGTAGAAGGCCAAATTTCAACAGTAGTTTCACTGAAGCAGTTTTCCTATCAGGACACACATTTGAAACAAACAACAGTTAAATACTATTTTTCCAACCTTTGTTTAACACTTTCCGTCCTACTTTAAACAAACTCAGGAATACCAGAAGAAATTATCCATCTCAGTCGATCAACCTCACTACTATGTAAGTCAATAAAAATTTTACATAAGTAAGTATATTTTCTTACAGTTACAGATTTATTTTAATAGCTTAATACTGGCGTCATTTCGTTTCAAAGAGATTTCATGTTTAGAAAAATGGCATAAATAGCCGTTTTATTGTTACTGTCAATTACAATCAATAATGAAAAGTAGGTTTCGTTGTGGTACAAAATGGAAAGAAATAATAACCTATTTCGAGCTTGCATTTGTAGTGCCAACCACTTAATAAACCTTCGAATAAAGTACAAAACAGTTCATTAATTATAAGTAAAATTAGCGGTATTTAAAATTTCTGAAGCACAAAATTAATGGACAAAAATTATGAAAATATTCGGTAGTGCTTGTTTGAACCACTACGGCTTACATATTATGACACAGATGTGAAACTTGATTTAGGCTATAAATTTTCATATTAACGGGCATTTGGCGTTCGGAGTAGATGTTCCTCCGGACTCCGGACGAATTGTTTATTCCCTGGAATGTCCTTACAACCCAGTCGGGTGGTAACCCTAATGTCTCGTATTATATGGGCAACTTTAGGAAACAACACCAACCGTTTTTCTTTCATTCTAGGTGAAATATCTAAAAACGCTGAAAAAACGTGTTTGATTAAAAGTCCAAAATACAATAGTTCATGTCTCTAACCTTAAGAGAACGAGATATCTATACGTTATTATAATAATTGCTACCTCCATCTCTCTCCGTCTCTCTTCTCCCTTCTAGAACAAATAATAAAAACGCTGAAGCACATGTTTAATTATTTTCAATAAAGATCCAATACCAAATTTCACATCTTTAACGTTAAGGGATTCCGAAATATAGTCATCTTATTTAAAAAAAAATAACTGGAAACCTAATTCCTTTTTCCTTCTCACCCCCTCCCCATTTCTTCCTTTTTAATTCAATTACCAAAAACGCTGAAACATGGTTTATTATTTTAAATAAGAAGTCCAAAATTCCATGTGTCTAACCTCCAAGAATTCAGAGATGTCGATGTACAATACTTGCCACCCCTATTTATCTCCTTACTTTGTCAAATTTACAAAAACCCTTCCTTAGTGGTATAGTACGTCATAATTCCTATGCTCTTCCGAATTTTAAGCTTCTAGCTTAAGTGATTTGGCCTAGGCGTTGATCAGTCAGTCAGTCAGACATTCAATAACCCACTCACACAGGACTTCTATAAGATAAACATTGTACAGTGGAGTGTTTTGGTACCTAAAGACGCAAACAAGAAGCGAGAAATAAATATATTTTGAAAGAGGAGAGACAAAGAGAGAAAAGTGAGAATCTTGTTTAATGGGATCACATTAATAGGCTCACACATACTTCCCACGTGTATGCCGACGTTTGGTTGTGTCCGGATCTGTCCGCGTCACCGAATTATGGGCCTGTTCGGGTCAGATCAGGCATTTCAATAGGCCTGTCGGTTGCTATCGATAGATATCAAGAGCAGAAACGGAAAGAGATAGCAAGATATTTTCTTATGGATCCAGTGTCCTAAGAATAGGTCCCATTTACTCCCTTAACCTTCCACTCAAACCGCAAGAGGTAGAGGACTACAATTTCCGGTTTAAATGCCGATCGCTACAGAGGAAAAACGGAAACATAGTGTGAAACTGTTTTTTGATAAAGAATTCAAATGCCAAAAGAATAAGTTTCATCTCCGTCATTATTTATCTACTGAAACTTGAAGTAGTATAAATATACTGCCACTTCCGATTCCAATGTTTATTCCCATAGAGTGAAAACGGCAATAAGATACGATAAACGGATTTTTTTATATATGAATTCGGGATCCCAAGAATATACTTGTATATCCTATTTCAATCCTTATTGTTGTATTGAAGCCAAAAGTAATAAAAAACTAGCACAATTCCAGTTTTAACATTAATTTGTAAAGCGCAGAAACTAATTGATAATACGCAACTGATTTTTGATATGAATACAGCTTCCCAGGAACAGTTTTTGTCTTCAATCTTGTCTTTCTACTAAAAACAGAAGTGAAAGATCTACTGTATTTCTGGTTTCAAAACTGAATCCCCGTAAATGGGCCGCGATAACTCAGTGATAGAGTCCTCACCGCTGGTGCACAGGATCCCTAGTTTGTACATAATTACCGACAAGTGAAAAATTGTAATGGAAAAACTTGTGAGGTATGGGTTTTCTCTGAGTTCTGGCTTTTTCTCCGACTTCTTTATTCCATAATTTCGTTCATTATCACCGTCTCCCTTAGGCTTGTGGGGCATTAAACTAAGAAAGAAATCCCTATAGCTTGGAAGTCTGCCTTTGTATCATACTGTGAAATGAAACTTTCTTTTTATTGACAAACGTATTGAGTAGTCCCTCAATACTACTTTTACTACTTTACTACTACTACTACTTTTAGAAGAAGTACTACTTTTAAATTTCTCGATGGTAGTAACGTCGTTTCAGCTTTTGCTTGGGGGAAGGAGTTAAGATTCTCCAACATACGCAGAGTTTTACGTTTTGTGCATTCATTTCAAACTCAGGGAGGGCAATGACTACTCCTTCCCTTCTCAAATGATTCTCTTGCTCAATGAGTCTGACCATTAAATACCTCTACTTTGGGTATGATCTTGCCTAAAACGTGATTTTCTCGTGTTATTTCTTTACTAACTACTAATAGTTTAAATGTTTCTATTTATTTTTTACAATCTCCCTAATACGTCAGTGACACTCTTTCAATCATGCCCCTCCTTGTGGGTACTCCTGAACAAACCAAGATGTCACAGGTACGCAGTGAAAAAAAAATCCAATGAATCACATCTGAGAAGTCTCTTTCCTAGGGCATGCCCAGATTTTCCAAGAAATCAGTAAGACGAAGTCTTGACAAAAGGAAACCACTCAAAATAATGATAATACATAATAAGAGAGACGAACTTGGCTGGTGGCGTGATCCTGTATTTCTTGAGGTGAGATACTGTAGTGTGAAGGCGAAAATGGCCTGTATTCAGGGGAGTCGTTTGGGGAGGGCAGTGGCCAATTTCCCCCTCCCTTTGAGTTTTATATATATATATATATATATACCGGGTGAGGCATTTAAAACTGTTTTTTTGAATATCTGGAAAACTACAAATCGGATTTTGAAAAAGTTGTAATAAAAGTTGTTCGTCTCGAAGGGGGACATCCAATGATACCACACTCGACCCCCTGCCCCCACCCCCCGGGGGCGGGAGGGGAGGCAACTTTAAAATCTTAAATAGGAACCCCCATTTTTTATCCCATATTCTGATTCCCCGTGAAAAAATACGTAACTTTTGTATTGAACATTTTTTTCGTTGCGTGATAGATGGCGCTGTAATCGACAAAAATCAAAATGGCTCACAGGGGGCAACTTTAAAATCTTAAATAGGAACCCCCATTTTTTATTCCATATTCTGATTCCCCGTTAGAAAATACGTAACTTTTGTATTGAACATTTTTTTCGTTGCGTGATAGATGGCGCTGGAATTGACAAAAATCAAAATGGCTCACAAACATTTGAAAAATGAGGCATTTAAAACTGTTTTTTTGAATATCTGGAAAACTACAAATCGGATTTTGAAAAAGTTGTAATAAAAGTTGTTCGTCTCGAAGGGGGACATCCAATGATACCACACTCGACCCCCTGCCCCCACCCCCCGGAGGCGGGAGGGGGCAACTTTAAAATCTTAAATAGGAACCCCCATTGTTTATTCCATATTCTGATTCCCCGTGAAAAAATACGTAACTTTTGTATTGAACATTTTTTTCGTTGCGTGATAGATGGCGCTGGAATCGACAAAAATCAAAACGGCTCACAAACAAAAATGAGGCATTTAAAACTGTTTTTTGAATATCTGGAAAACTACAAATCGGATTTTGAAAACGTTGTAATAAAAGTTGTTCTCGAAGGGGGACATCCAATGATACCACACTCGACCCCCTGCCCCCACCCCCGGGGGCGGGAGGGGGGCAACTTTGAAATCTTAAATAGGAACCCCCATTGTTTATTACATATTCTGATTCCCCGTGAAAAAATACGTAACTTTTGTATTGAACATTTTTTTCGTTGCGTGATAGATGGCGCTGTAATCGACAAAAATCAAAATGGCTCACAAACATTTGAAAAATGAGGCATTTAAAACTGTTTTTTTGAATATCTGGAAAGCTAAAAATCGGATTTTTAAAACAAAAACGTAAAAAAATCACTCATTTCGAAGGGGAACATTCAACAATATCACACTCGACCCCTGCCCAACCTCCCAGGGGCGGGAGGGGGTCAAATTTGAAATATTATACGAGAACCTCCATTTTTTAATAAAGGTTTGGATCCTCTGGGAACAAGTACGTAACTTTTGTATTGAACATTTTTTACGTTTCGTGATAGGTGGCGCTGTAATCGACGAAAATTTGTTTCGAACAATTGAAAAATATTCAAGAAATACGCATCAGATTAAGAAAATTAAAGTAGATAGTTTTGATATCTTTTGTAAATACTATCAAATGACACCATAGTTGACTACCGTAACGCTATCTCAGTTATTCTGAAAGGTGGTTAATCTAAAATCTTTAATGAGAAACTGTAATGTTTTAAGCAAAGCACTTGATTCTCCAGAACATAATTCATTACTTTGCCCATATTTTTGGTGTAATTTCTGTTACCGATGTAGGTGAAATTTACTTCAATTGGACTACGTGGACGTAGTATCTATTAGCTTGTTGCCTTGGGTTTGCTGATTGAATGTGAGTCCCCTTGCCTCTCACTAAGGAGGTGCTTGTTTCAGGTAAGTCCCCTTGAGTCTCGTCATCGAGGTGTTTGTTTTAGTTGAGCCTCTTGCATCCTACCATTCGGGTGTTTGTTTTGGGGTTGTCTCTTTGCCTCTCACACATCTTCATTGTTTACTGAACAAACGAACAAACGTTCGAAATGGTCCCCCTTTTCTGCAATAGACTACACATTGCAAGCAGGGGTAGGCGCGAGTCGAGCTTAAACTCGACTCAAGTTGAATTCGAGTCGAGTCAAAGGTAATTTTGTCGAGTCAAGTTCCAAGCCGAGTCACTGTTTTGAGCTCGAGTTTCGAGTCGAGTCGAGTTTGATAAATGGCTCGCACATTCAGCTCTTTTTAACTCGTTTTTAAATTATGGCCTGTTTAGACTGGAAAGCGAAAGCCATGAGAAATGTAAGCAGTAATGTCGAATACTTTTAATATTTCTCACGACAGAGGTACATCTGGTGGGGGTACGTTTAGTATATGTCATCTCGTCTTGAAAACGAGACAACAATAGATTTTTATAACGAGACAGCTTCAAATTTCGTGAGCACCAATATAAGTATATACTGTAGTTCTTACCGTCTAGGCTTAGACCTGCACGGTCGACTTTTTGAGCCCCAGAAGAAGCCCAATCCGTGCCCCAGTGATGTCAATAGGCTCGGCTGGTTCAATTGAGCGAACAGCTCAAGCCGGCTTGGTTGGGACGAGCCAGCGACTCGGCACAATTGAACCGATGGCTCGAGCCGGTTCCATTCGGATCAGCCACCAACTCGACTCATGTGAGCCATCGGCTCGAGCCAGCTCCATTAAAAGCAGCCCATCGACTCGGTTCGACTCATCTTAACTGAGCCTATGGCTGAGCCGGCTCGCTTCGGTGAGCTGTTGGCTCACTTTTCTGTTTGGCTTGATAGTGAATAAGCTGTGAGCCGACCGCTTGAGCCGATGACAACCCTAAACCCGGACCAAGCAGTTTTGAACATGTTTGACCGACGCCCTATAACTTTTATCAATTTTTGGCTTGCTCCTCCGGAACTCAAACCCAGAACCTCATGACCGATGTCCTTGCCTCCTAAAGACTTGTCGACTACGCAGATAGACAGTCAACTAGTTTTTAGTATTCAGATACAAACCGCGTAATAATAATAATAATAATAATAATAATAATAATAATAATAATAATAATAATAATAATAATAATAATAATAATAATAATAAGTTGTAGTAGTGGTAGTATATTACTAGTAATATCATTGATAATTATATTATCTACGTAGGATATTTGAAAAGAGTATTTGGAACTACACACAGGATTTAGCTCGAATTGGCTCGACTCGACTCGAAACTTAACCCGAATTCGAGTAGAATTTCGAGTAGAGTTGGAGGAAGTTTTTCGAGTCGAGTCGAGTCGAGTTTCAAAGAAAACTTGCTCGAACTCGCTCGTGCCCATCCCTAATTGCAAGTGTTACACCTACAGAAAATCTAACCATGGACTGCTACGCGTGATAGCAGTTCTTGCTTCGTAGACGGTAGTTTGAATAATGCAAAATATATCGCAAAAAATAGTCACAATTTCGAACATTTTCTTATCACTTGTCAGCGGTGTTTACTCATTTTGATTGTTGTCTATTAGAGCGCTATCTATTAGACAGCGCCAAGAAAGACAATGTTACATAACGTACTCACAAAATACGTTCACATGTCATTCAGGGTTATGTCGTTGTTTGTATTGGTGAGAATAACATGTAGTTTCAAGGATTAGTTTCTTGATGAAATTCTATTGAGTGGAGTTCGATTGTGGATTTCACTTTTAATGGGATGTTAACTGAAAGAAAAGAATATGGGCAACAAGACAATAGTCCGTATCGTATGATGAAGTTGGACGTTGCTATGTAGTTAGAGTCTGTGATCAATAATAATGAAAATAGTTGTTCATTAGTTACAGAAAAATTCTTATTATGGATCAATTGAAGATATCAGTAACATTAGGTGACGAAGTTAAGGAATACTTTGAGTCAAATAGACAGTAGAAGAAGCACGTTTAAGGTATGCTAACCTGTTCCCTGATAGGAATGTTCCTTCTGCAACGACTTTTCGCAGTATTATTCAATTATTTATTGAAACTGGAAGTATTCAACCCAAACAACGAGTCCGATCACGGCCTGTGACGAACGAAAATGCCGCAGTGAATGTTTTAGCTGCAGTTGCTGCAAATCCTCACATCAGTTCTCGGCAAATCGCACGAAGTTCTGGAATGTCGCAAAGAAGTGTTCTGCACATACTGCATGAACACAGATTCCATCCATATCACGTTTCGTTGCATCAGGAACTACATGGGGACGACTTTCAACACCGCTTGAACTTTTGCAATTGGATACAACAGCAATTAGCAGTTAATGATGATTTTATTTCACAGATACTTTTCTCTGATGAGGCAACTTTCACGAATACTGGTCAAGTGAATCGGCATAATATGCATTATTGGTCAGTAGATAATCCACATTGGTTAAGGCAAGCCGAGCGTCAACGTACATGGAGTGTGAACGTTTGGTGCGGTGTTTTAGGTACTCGAATAATTGGCCCATACTTCATAGACGGGAATTTGAATGGTCAAATGTATGCCGATTTTTTAGATAATATTTTGCCAACACTACTGGAAGATGTCCCACTTCAAACAAGAATGAATATTTGGTTTCAACAAGACGGATGTCCAGCGCATTATTCACGGATATCTCGTGAGGTTTTGAATAGAAAATATCCTGATCGATGGGTTGGACGAGGTGGTCCTCAAAATTGGCCTGCACGATCCCCTGATTTAACTTCTTCCGACTTTTTCCTGTGGGGAACGCTAAAAGCAAAATGTTACACGGAAGAACCAACAACCCCAGAAAATATGTGGCAGCGCATAATCAATGCATGTGCAAACATTAGCGAAGAGACACTTAGAGCAGTAGAATTGTTCTTCAGAAACAGAGTTGTAATGTGTATTGCAGAAAACGGACACCATTTTGAACATTTGCTTCGATAAAATATGGAGCTTCCGATGGTGAGAGGCAAGGGGACTCACCTTAAACAAGCACCCCGATGGTGAGAGGCAAGAGGACTCACCTAAAACAAGCACCCGTATTTTTTCACGGAGAAACAGAATATGGAATAAAAAAATGGGGGTTCCTATTTAAGATTTTAAAGTTGCCCCCCCTCCCGCCCCCGGGGGTGGGGGCAGGGGGTCGAGTGTGGTATCATTGGATGTCCCCCTTCGAGACGAACAACTTTTATTACAACTTTTTCAAAATCCGATTTGTAGTTTTCAAGATATTCAAAAAAACAGTTTTAAATGCCTCATTTTTCAAATGTTTGTGAGCCATTTTGATTTTTGTCGATTACAGCGCCATCTATCACGCAACGAAAAAAATGTTCAATACAAAAGTTACGTATTTTTTCACGGGAAATCAGAATATGGAATAAAAGATGGGGGTTCCTATTTAAGATTTTAAAGTTGCCCCCCTCCCGCCCCCGGGGGTGGGGGCAGGGGGTCGAGTGTGGTATCATTGGATGTCCCCCTTCGAGACAAACAACTTTTATTACAACTTTTTCAAAATCCGATTTGTAGTTTTCCAGATATTCAAAAAAACAGTTTTAAATGCCTCACCCGGTATATATATATATATATATATATATATATATATATATATATATGACAAAGTCATGAAATGTCGTTTCCACATTATAATATGATTTAGAATTTCCAACCGTAATAACGGAGAAACTAAAAGAGACAGAGAAACGAAACTTTGCACGAAGCAACTAGAGAAAGGACGACATCTGTTCGTGTATTGACAAACAGCACCAAATCAACAGTGTTGCCAACCTAAGAAAAAGTTGTGTTTTTGTGAATGGAATGACCTAAATTGAATATCATCATTGGAAGCAGCAATAAAAATAAAGACAAAAGAGATTGTAAAGGCAGATCAGTGTTGCAAACTTTTTTGAGCAATAACGTGTAATATATGTTGGCGCACACAGGGAGTGAGGTACTAACGTTTTGTACACCTTAAATCAGTTATTGACAACAATTGTTTGCGTTGACTAAGTCTAGAAGCATCAACAGTGTTGCCATCAACAGAAGGGAGAAATTGATTTTGGAATAGATACAATAACACGGAGAAGGTCGCTAGTGCTGTACAGTTTAAAACCTATACGCAAGGCGGAAGAGCATGAGGAGTAGCGCCATGGTTATGTGAGATTGATAACTCACGTACTGACAGATATATTCGGCATCTTGTTAAAGCAGAGAACTAAGGTTTGTATAAGATGGCAACGCTGCACAGCAGCAGCTTTTTTACTCTTGACTTCACCATGGCTATCAGCGTCCTCAAATGCCCACGAGTACATAAACCAATGCAAATTGAACGCTGTTTTCCTATTTTAACCAGGTTGTTGGGATTTCAACCCGCTGTGCAGCGTTGCAATCTTCCACAAACCTTACTTGTCAGTTTTTACAAGATATCGTATATCTCGGTCAGTTATCGATGTCACATAACCACGGTTCTACTCCTCAAGCTCTACCGCTTTCCATTATACGTTTTAAATCATACAGCACTAGTGATCTTTTCCGTGTTGTACCTCTTCCAAATTCAATTTTTTCTTCTGTTGATGGCAACACTGTTCAGCGGATGCTTCTAGACTTGGAGTCAACGCAAACAATTCTTGTCAATATCTGATTTAAGGTATACAAAAGATTAGTACCTCACTCCCTGTGTGAGCCAACACATATTACTTGTTATTTCTTGAAAAGTTTGCAACACTGATCTGCCTTTACAATCTCTTTTATCTTTACTTTCATTGTTGCTTCCGATGATGTTATTCAATTTAGGTAATTCCATTTACAAAAACAAAACTTTGTCTTGGGTTGGCAACACTGTTGATTTGGTGCTGTTTGTCAATACACGAGCAGATGTCGCCCTTTCTCTAGTTGCTTCGTGCAAAGTTTCGTTTCTCTGTCTCTTTTAGTTTCTCCGTTATCACGATTGGAAATTCTAAATTATATTATAATGTGGAAACGCAATTTCATGACTTTGTCGTCAAGTCGACACAGGTTAACGTCCTCGTAGAGAGCTGCTATTTCAGTAATGCGTGTTTATGGTCACATAGAATACATTTGGGGAGTGTGCGTATCGCAACACGAAATTATCCAAAATAAGGGACACCTTATATATATATATATATATATATATATATATATATATATATATATATATATATATATATGTGTGTGTGTGTGTGTGTGTGTGTGTAATTAAATTCATAGCATAATAATATATTAATGAAAAATATGAAACTATGTATTTCGGAGAGTCCTCCCCAAAGCAAATCCTGAAATGACGCTACTGTCTATTGACCTTCCATTGTGGTCTCAGCACCTGCCAAAATGCAATAGATTCAAGCCTAAATGTGGCTTGGATTTCCAAGTTCCCAATAGTAAGTCCCGTCCTTCACAATTTCTCTATTGTTTAAGGATGCAAAAGAAAAGAACTCAAAGAAAAGAGAAGAGAAGAGAAGAACGGAGTTGAAAAAATGAGTTTCGTTTCACAGTGAGTCCATACTGTGCCAATTCAATACTAAAACCGGCTGTAGTTGAGGTATAACTTCCAGGTTCCAATAGAGGTATAGGGTCAGATATAGAACCTGTACTTTGGACGCTGAATGCAAATTCCTATCAAAAACAATTTCTTCATATCTCTTAACAAATATTACTAGGAATCAATATTGAAACTGGAAGTCGAAGTTGTACTAGTTCAACTACTTCAGCTTTCAGTAGAATAAAAGCTGACAGATAAAATGTATTCTTCAGACGCTGGCTGAATCAATATCAAATAACCCTTATTCATGATCTCTTACCGTTTTTTTTTTTTTTTTTTTGCTATATAGAAAAGAAATATTGAAACCGAAGTGGTGGTTACGCATAGTATAGTTACTGAGCGGAAACAAAAAAGGAAAAAAAAACTGAATAAAGCAAAATTAGATAGTCCGAAATTAAGTACAACTTTGTGTTCTCTATTGGGAAAATATGAACCTCAGAGAATTAAAGTTAAAACCACATTATCGCAGTTTCGTGGTATGAAGTGCAAAGATGGTAGATACATATTCTTCAGAATGGCCACTATTGAAATTCACAGTTAACCAAATATGAGCAGGCAAACGTAGTTGTTACCGTACTCCTGTTTTGCAAGTCAAAATTGTCAACGAAGCAAGATATTAAAGTAAAAAATGTAATTTTCCTAGCTGCCAAAAAATACCTCCAAACCAAATAGGGGGTGAAAAAAAAAAGTAGAATGTTAACATTCATTTTTCGGACGTCATCCACATTGTGGATATATCAAACAGGCTTCGGAGGTCCATGAAAGGAAGCCAAGAAGGCTACATATAGAATAGGCAGGGACTATATATATTTGTGTGTGAGAGGGGTTATAACGGTGGGGAGTTGATATAGCATTCATAACCTGTCACTTGCAAACCATCAACGCCCTTCTCGCTGTTGGCAAAAGGAGACTCCATTTTCTGATGGAGATTGGTTTTCAATTTCGACACTTGTGACTCCTTTCCAACTCACCCCGTCCCTCAATTTTAGTGTACTTCTCCTCACTATACCTTCCGGTTTCTGCTCTCGATGCCTTCAGTTTTTTTTTTTTTTTTAACATAATTCACAGTCATAGGAAGCCTACCCCACCTGGCAAATTCTCTTGGCGTACGTTCAACTTTTTTTTCAATATCTGCTTCATATTAATACCTTTTAGAACTTTTCTTATCCTTTTCAAACTTCAGGTCGAGCGGGACTTCAACAATTCCGGGATCAGGAATATTTTCACAGGAAAAGCATCTTCAAAACACACGATTGCAGTTTTATGTAAATCCATATGTGTAGGAGGTTCAACATAGAAAATAAGAATTTTTCCCCATTTTATCCATTCACATGTTTAAATAAATTATGTAAGGGTTATGTGAATTACGGTATTATTATTATTATTATTATTATTATTATTATTATTATTATTATTATTATTATTATTATTATTATTATTATTACGGGTGTTTGAAATGTCCGGGACCAGAGACGAACTTCATTATGAGTAAAGATATGAAAGAATGGGAAAAGAGGGGAAAATTGTTGGAAATAATTGGTTTTCAATCTAAAATAATGGATTTTTTCAATCACATCAGCTGTTTGAGACTCCACACCAGTAAACTGTCCTATGTTAAATGGAAAAATAACGTTTCCAGATCAGGTTCTTAGAATTAACGTAAAAGGCATCCAAATCTGAACTTGCACATTGTTGTGTGAGAGAGCCTGGAATCCTCAAATCTGCTTCCCAACAGTACTGTGATGTCGATATGGTGTTTACCTAAAAGAACAGCGTGCTGAATTGGCATCGCTGGTTTTTCATTTAGGGCTGAGTGCTGAACTGGCAACGCTGCTTCTTCATTTAGAGCTGAGTGCTGAACTGGCAACGTTGCTTATCCATTTAGCACAGAGCGACTTATCAATGTGGAGTCCAAACGATTAGTGCGATTGGAAAAATTCCAACATTTTAAGATTGTGTAATGCGCAGCTAGACTGTACCTGCACCACAACGCATTTCAAAATATTTTGGAAAATGTTGAAAGGGATACCGGTCTGCATCGGATGATCTAAAAATTTAAATTCTAAATGAAATCATCAACTTTTTTTTTAAATAGATTTTTGTAATTTTGACGGGTAATATAGTTTAGAAATATGAACTTCTAACGACTAAACCTCGGATTCAACGTCGAAAGCTAAACCAACTGTAAACTGTTTCGTGTTTATATTTAAAACGTAGCAATCAGATGAAACCTAGAAATATCAAACCAGTTTGAGCTGTTGCAATTGTAGTAGCCTATAGGGGGAGGGAGAGAAATATTAATTCTAGTTTCGAAAACAGCCTCTGCAAAATTAGAAAAATGAGATATAAATTAGTTTAATTTGATGAAATATAAGAATTGTATTGGATTACAAAGAACGTGATAATGTGTAATGAATGCGTTATGATATGTAATTTTATAAAAAGGGCTGCTGAGTAGTTTAGAATTGATTTTCTATTAAAATGTATGAGTATTAGTATGTTCTTAAATGATGGATAATCTAGTTACCTTTAATGGATGTTTCCTGCACAGCTTCAGTACTAATGGTCAGTTTTATGCTGATAGAGTTTACTTCCTTCATTGTTAGAGTTTCTCGATTTGTACACCGGAGCTCATGCACGAAAGTACATAGAATCTATAAAGTAAGCATCTCTCTTCTACTGAATCATAGGAAAGTGAAGGTGGCGTAATACAATTGGAAACCACCCATTTCCAGCTACTTTCCCATCTTCCCATTTTTCCATATCTTTACTCAAAACGGAGTTGAACTATGGCCTTGGACTTTTGATATGTACTCGGTATGTGATGAGTAGTTCAAGGTGATAGGTATATATTGGTATTGGGCCGATATTAAGCAAAGTTGGGAAGGAAACTAATTCTCTTCTCTAGTGCTTCAAACATCAGACACCTTTGTTTACGATGGGAAGCGGCTCGTGAGGGAAATCATGTCGGTAAAAAATTAGTTTCATCGCTTCAAATCGAAAGGAGAAAATTTGCCTATTGCATTAATCCTTGTATACAACAATTAGTACATTGGATCACTTTTCTTCTCTTAGTTTCAATCATTTTTTTTTTTTTTTTTTTTTTTTTTTGTCTAGGAGACTTCCCTTACGAGCCCTCTCAGGGAAACACCTAATCACTACAAGCTAGACTTAGAATGACAGACAAGATAGATCAGAATTTGAAAACCCTACTGCGAAGATCGAAAAATATTTACGCGAAATTTTATCCAATAGGCATTAAGCTCTCAAATTTTTTACGTATTAATTTTCTGTGTGACAGTTTCGCCAACTAACTGAACATATTGGGTTAATCAGACAGTATCTGATTAAGCCAGATATATTCAATTATTTGGCAAAACTGTCACACATATTATTTTTAAAATAAACATTGTTTGGTTCAGTGATTTGTTTCTCCAGTTCAAGTTGTATAAAATAGCAAGTTATATAAGATTCCAGTTCAAGTTATATAAGTTAGCGTTAATTTTCGTGTACAGGTTACACAGAAATTTTAAAAATGTGATGTATGATGCTAACTGGCGTATCAATGAGTTGGGCTTATCTTCATCGTAAGAGAGTATTCTCTAATTAATGTCAAAACGCAGTTAATAAGCTTCCCTATAATACAGTACAGAGAATTATCCATTTAATGTTGTCCTTCAACTGCAATATTCATTTATTAAAATCTCGTTAACTGAACTGAAACGTCCTCGTCTTTTGACATGGAAAACAAACTCGGATTTTATTTCCTGTGGAAGTGCAATTTCGTGGCTCGGATACCATGTTAAGTTTTCCACAACATCAATTGCCTTGTCATTGGACGAAGAAATTAATTGATTGGTAAGAGTTTTATGTAGATGTCAACAGCGAGGATATTTGTCCACGTCATGATAAGGACCATAGCCACTATAAGTTACACATTAAAATTTCAAATAAAACTTCTAAATCAAAAGTGGAAATCAAATAAGAGACGCAGAAATAAAGAGAATAAAGTAAAAATAGTAAAAAGTAAAAAAATATAGGTCGTAAAAGTAATGAGCAAATAAATAATAAAATATGTATAAATGTTTCAAGAAAATAAGTTTTAAAAATAGCGATAAATAGAAAACTCGAAAACGAAAATGTCTCAGAACACGTTAACCATAACAATCGCACAAATAAAGGTGAGAATACAGTCACTAAAGACCTCGTTAGCACTCAAAATCTGATTGAGGTTATTAGACAGTTATTTAAGGGAAGAAAATACGTATCTTTGTTCCCATTAAGACCGTAGAATATATGCATCGTCTTTGTCTTCTAGCTCATTAACTTATATAACCCATTCAGCACTGATTTTATGTTTACTCTCCGCGAGCCATCCCCGGCCGTAGAAATAAAATGCAACACAAAAATATATAATCATTAGTGATTGTAGTTGGTATCCGCACAACCCGCACAATCGTGAGGGTACATAGCGAAAGAGTTAAGATATGAAATACAACCGTCAATTCGTTTGCGGGTGTCATATTTAGACGGTTGTTGACGAAATATTTTGCGTGCACTGGGGTTGATATACGTACGTAAAGTACAAAATGGCATTAATCGAAACCATCATTGTTATCTACATAGTTTAGAAACTCAAAACACATCATTAAAACAGAAGGAGAATTTATTGCAAATAGTTTGTTTCGCCAAGAACAAAACAACCTGGTCCAAAAGGAATAAGCAAGTATTCTTTCCTTTTCTTTTCTTTTCTTTAAAATGAAGGGAATGTTTTAACAATTTCTTGTTCAAATGTACTTAAATGTCCCTTGCTCTGTGAAAATTAAATTTGGTGATGTATAATTTTAATCCTTATAAATTAATTAAATCTAATTTAAATTATAGTAAATTTGTTTTTAATGCAAATACATTTTTTTTTTTTTTTTTACAAAAAAGGGAGGACATTGAATTAAGCGTGAAGAATAAATCAGTGAAGTTAAAACATTAAACCACTGTTCATTAAAAAAAAAGCGAGAGAGAGAACAATATTTTCCTATATATAAATAAATCAAAGAAAGCAAATATTGTTCAGGTATAATCAACATTCTTAGACACACCGTATTAACTTAAACCTGCTATAGGAAAACAACTGGCCGCGGACTAGAGACATCTATCCGAAATGTTCTGTCCGCCCCGCGACATTATTTCTAATCTCACGAATGAATAATTAAGGTAAAAGTAGACAGAATTCTGGATCATTTTTTACTTCAGAAAGCCACAATATGATTATTCATTCAATATATTGTAAGAAACGTTAAGAACTGAATCCATACTTTTATTGATCTCATTTTCGTTCAGAATCTTTCAATCACTAGTTGAGATGCAAGGGATCGAAAAAAAGAAATCGGGTTTTGGGACGGATTTTTAATTTGTCTGGGAAAGTTTGAGTTTTTTTTTTTTAAAAAAAAACGTTTCAACTTTAATGAAGAAATAACAGTACGTTCCACATTTGTTTTCTTATTATAACACGAAAAGAGGAAACATTTAATAACTGCATTTTGGTTGCAAAAATGTAACAAGTTCAATAACCAGGGATGATCAATCACTTCATAAGAAAGGAAAAAATGGGTAAATCGCTGGACACAATGAGTTTTCTAGTTCTAACGATTTGTTGGTAGAGCTATTAATCAACGAAAATATTTTACTACAAATTTAAAATGGCCTAACTTGAAAATGTAGTAGTTAGACTTAGTGGAATAAAATTATCATTTAAAACGGGGCTCGTCAACGCATGACTGCGGGCCACATTTGACCCACGGAACACTGTGCCGTGGCCTACACTCTTTTCAAAAATTAAATACGTAACACGAAAACACGTTTTAAAATAGTTTTAAATACGGGAATTAAGGTTTCTACGAGATAAGAGTAAGTAAGGTTTAGTCTCAAAAAGATGTCACGAGGATGATGTCTCGTCTCGAAAAGAGTACGTAGATGTTTTCTTTTATTGGAAGAGTTCTGTCTCGTCTCCTATCTTATTATGAAAATTATGTCTCATGTTGTGCGTAACCCTGATCACAGTATACGTCAGTGACCCACGAGAGTCATAGAAATCGGTAACGTGACCCGCACACTGCCTGAAGAGCTGAAGGCCCCCGATTTAGAATTTATCGGGGCCAGAGGTGCCAGAAGTATCTTACCGCCCAATGTATCTATTTGTTCCAGATTGTAAGCCATGTATGTACCAAGTTTGAGAAATTGGTCCAGGTGTTCCGCAGCTATCCTGGAAAATATACACATGCATTTATATCGCCTTTACTGAGTAGCATTCTTTCAGACTTGGTATTTCTTAGTCTCCATCTGTGTGTACTAAATTTCAGCTCGACCAGCCGAGTATTTTTTGTTGCAACGAAGTGCAACTGTTACAATTCGTCATTTTGTAGGAAGATTATCCTTGTAGTCGAATCAAAAATAATTTTTTGCTAAAATTAACCGAATAATTCTAAACGCTTTAGTGTGCTACAGAACATATGCAACGAACATTGCAGTTTTCATTGTTAACACTTTCCATTCTAACGAAGTCCGAGTAGCCCCGAGTTAACACTTTCAATTCTAAAACGGGCGAATCCTAACGTTAAATCCACCCTGGATATCAGTATGTCTCTTAGATAGGCTACTTTCAACAAGTGGTGGTCGTTCCTCGCTTGTGTGGAAAAAGTATTCTGGCTCGCATCTAAACATATCATTTCATTTCATTCATACCGATCGAATTGTGAAGATGATGTATGCTGAAAGCTGTTGTCAGTTTTGTTGTTTTGTGATACTTGTGTCATGTAGATGAAAGAGCATTTGTTTGTAGTGTTGAATGTAGCAATTCCATGCACAATACCAACATATATTGTATTCGTCTTTAAATAGAATGTTCAAAGATTTATTTCTCATATATTTCGCAAACCTAGATTTTTTCACTACCTGATATGCTCTTTTATAATTGTACTAAACCGAAAAAAGTTAGAATTTGCATAGCTAATATAAGCCCAAGAAATAAAGTGTTAAAACAATGTTAGTGTAGTCAGCACCTTATGTTACAAGAGTATGCCAAGATAACTATTTGCTTTTGTGATAATTAGTAGTTTAGTAAGTAAGTACTAACAGTATTATGGAAATCGAAATTCTTAAGCCACTCAACATGGATACACAATTAATTATAGAACAAAGGACATAGTGACTTTTGTGAGCTAAAATGAAACTTAAAAATACTGGGAATTGTGTAAATCTCATACGAATGGCACAGCCGGAAATTGAACTTAAATATTCCAGAAACAAGAGAATAAAAACAGACTGACTAACCAGCTTAGAGTATCGTAACCACAACGCAATCACATGTTAAAAATCTCTGTACGGAAAGTATGCCGGATATTAAACATTTTTTTTCTTTTTTGTTCACCTCTGGGAACTGCTTTTCATGTATTGGACGTGTATGTAATGGTAGGGTATTTTAAAACAATAATCAATAGAGCGCACACAATATCCTCCCTCAAGAGCTCCATTGTAGTCCAGCCTGAAGCTATTTTTTTATATTTGAATATTCGTTTTCTACTTGTCACAACACTAGTACGTATTACTTTAGTTTATTATTATTATTATTATTATTATTGATTGATTGTTTCATTTAGTTTCATAATGACTTTCCTCCTCAATATCGCCAAGGAAAAATATGTTATTATTTGAAGATTTTAAAAAATCCGCATATCTGTTTATTTTAAATACGCCTTATCAAATACATACAAAAGCCCTTAAAACATTATATATATATAGTTCAGTAACATAGGCTGCTTTTTAAAAAAATTACTCCTCATTATTCCCGAGGCAATCTTCTTGTTTAATTAATATATAGTTTTACTGTGTGTGTGTATATTACTACGTCAACGTTGGGAATATCTAAAAACGTTATTAAAAAGTTTTATATATGCAGAACAATTCAACATCTACCTTTTGTTTGTAATGCTTCACTCTATTATTAGGAGTTTCACAACATAGAAACATGTATAACGCTTTTGGTAATTACCTAGGTGGGGTATATTCCTATCAAAATGAGAACTAGCAAATTAGGGAAAAACTGAACTTTAAAGTTTCTATTATTATTATTATTATTATTATTATTATTATTATTATTATTATTATTATTATTATTATTATTATTATTAATTAAGGTTGCCTACCAGACAAGAAATGAACCTCTCCTTTCGAAAAGGAGTTTTGAAGTCGTGTCTCGTCTCGGAAAGAGTATTAATCTGTTTGTGTTGGAAGTCATATGTTCTCGTCTCCTATCTCGTGAGGAAAATTGTGTTTAGTGACATCTTTGCTGCCCTAAATTTAAATTAGCTTTACAGCATCAAGACTATATGACATGGAATCTACTGTTTTAGAGTGAGATCCGAATAACCACTAATCGGGTTAGTATCCAAGGCAAGTTCCGACACTGAATATCAAATTTGTGACCACGCTCATAGAAAAGCACGCACCACGTAAGCTCAGTCAAGAACGGTACAACTCTTCTTTGATTAAGTATTCTTCTATAGTTGTTGCAGGCCACTTGCAATGATCAGATTTATATAACACCAAGTCTTGAAGTGCATAATGATACTCATTATTGGTTAGTTCAATTGGAATTTAGCGTCACTTGTCAGCGTCAAGGCTATATAAGACGTGCAGTTTTAAGGTCGAATCTGAATCATCACCCTACAGTTTTCAAGACTCTTGAATGAACCCTCAGTGCCCCATGACAGGGACCCCTGTGGGGAAAACAAAACTCCTCACTTAATGCACTCTACGACATTTCCCTATCTCACTTTTTGTCTTTTATATTTTTATATTCAGCCGTTTTAGGATTATAAGCACGACATTTTGCCTGAGTGTACAAGAACTCACATTTAGCCATTTCGAAAATGGTGCCCCACACGAAAAAAAAAAAGATCCTACAAGAGTTGTTTTTTTCATGATCCCTTCAATACTGTATTGAATGACATATCCTCCCATTTAAACTTATCGAGTAATATCTAGTGCTCCATGATAGTCTTCATTCAATATGTACTATGACATTTCCTTATCTCGTTTTTTAATCTCATCTTTTTGTCTTCAGCCGTTTGTGATTGTTTAAGATAAACACTGGATGTTTTATCTTAAACCCACTGAATACCCACATAGTTATTTTTTTATTGAAGCATAACTAATTAATGCAAATTTAGTATGCTGCAAAGTAATACGATGCGTTCAGTTTGTATTTAGCTCTAATCCAATTGATCATCTGCTAAGGCACGACTCCTTCGGAGAAGTAATACTCCCGGAAGTAGGAACTAAATACACGGCTACTGATTAGTTGGCGTTATCCGTTTCTCTCTATGTAGCCTACATATAGCAGAAAGCAAAGGCCAGACGCTGTCGCCCCTCGCAGCCGACGCTAGTAATGAGAGTCGTTTTCAGCGTGGGTTCAAACCTGGCCCATCGAAAGCTTTTTAGATATATATATATTTTAACTTTTCATAACATTTTTTTCATTAAAATTAGATGAAAATAAATTAATTAACTTACATTATGAAACATAGCTGAGCGAGCGGCAACGAGCGAAGAGGTTAGATGTACCACAGGATTCGTTTTGTTCCACTTTGATCCCGATGATAATACATCACACTCGATAGATGGCTAAGGTAGTGCGCAAAAAGAAAAAATATATCTGGGAGTATTACTTCCCCGTAAGGGCCGTCTGCTAAGGATGTTACATACGGTTTTATTTTTAACACGAACCACTATGTTCATTGTACGTATTTGGTGAGTTTCGAATGTGAATAATAAATGAACTAACAGCACTCACAACAAAAGAGAGATATCTACATATTTAATTTTCGAATAAAGCACAAATATTTAGAACTGGCCACCTGGAATCTCTAACCAGGTAAAAAAATAGGGTATCCGTAGCTGGCGGAGAAAAATAACCAAGTCACTTAGGTATTTATCCCCATTGGTTTATTTTAGTCGCGATCTTCGTATATACGGTTGGATTACTTGCCTCTTTGAGGCTGAGGAAACAACCGTCGAATTATATTTAATACCTCCACGGAGGTTAAAACATCAAATTGATTATTTCTGTTGACGACCTAGCTATTCCTCTTGGCTAAACGATTAATTAAGTTACTCTCCTCTTCGGAGGGTAGCTTATACTTTTGACATCAGGTTCATTCATCATCCGAGCTCCTATGATGGCTACGTCCAAGCCAGTCATCTCGAAAAAGAAGACCAAAATCCCAACGAAGATAGTCAGCCGATCTCAATACCGGCCTGAGGACTTCCTTATCCCGCTGGGGCGGCCCACCACCTCCGGCGCTACTGCCAAGTCACGATCATCCTCGACTAACCGGTCAACGACTGACGTTCCATCCCTTGCTCCACCGCAGGACGACAATGCCATGGACTTTACCCTGGTTACTACACCCAAGCGACGTCGCTCGTCCTTGGAGTCTACATTGAGCCAACAATATTCATCAGACTTCCCTGTTTTACCGATGAGCAACCGATTTGAGCCTCTCTCTACTCTCACAGCTGACGAGTGTCCTGTGATAGAGCCACGGCCCAAAAGCACCAAAGAGATTAAACCACCACCTATTTACATTTACGGCATCAAAAACACATACAACTTCACCAAAAGCCTTTCCAAGACCCTCAGAGAATCGCCTCAGGTTCGGCATAACAAAGAACGCATCGTGATTCAGGTATCTTCTAGGGACGACTTCACAACTATAAAAAACTACTGCGAACAGACGAAAACTGAATACGCTACTGGCATCGCCAAAAGTGACAGACCCCTAAAGGTTGTCGTTCGCAAATTGCCCATTGATACAGACGTCGCCGACCTTCAGTCTGAACTATTCACCTTAGGCTTTAAGCCACTCACGATTCATCAAATGTCTCGTCGGGGCCCCACTGGTGGAGATAGGGTTCTCATGCCCCTTTTTCTCATCTCCCTCGAGAAAACTCCAAATATACAAGAGATCTATAACGTATCAGCTTTGCTTCATTATAAAGTTACATTTGAGCCGTATCGACCGCCGAGTGTTCTGCAGTGTTACCGGTGCCAACGCCTTGGTCATTCACAGGACACTTGCAAAGCTCAACCTAAATGTGTCAAGTGTGGGCAAAGTCATTTTACAAAAGCCTGTGCCAAACCAGATGCATCCACGCCAGCAACCTGTGCAAACTGCGGAGGGGACCATCCAGCCAATTATCGCGGTTGTCCCGTCTTTCGCTCCTACTCAGATGCTCTCAAGAAATCAACTCCTTCTAGCCGCAGCTCCGGTCCTACTGCATCAACTTCACTGGATGATAAGGCACCTCGCAGCGACCGTCCTCCACCACCAAATCAGGATGCTCCCTCTACGTCCAGCACACCAGATAGTGCGTCTACACCATCCGTTAATGACTTTAATCTCCACTCACTCCTCACTTACATCAAAACCTTCAACTTTGGCCGCATTATCTCTCATCTCAAGAAGGGATTTACTAGACTTCGGGAAGCCACGGATCCTGCGTCTAAGGCTGCTGTCGTCATAGAGACATTCGCTGACATGATTGCTGATGGCTGCTTCTAACCAACCACTCATTCATCACACCATAACTGTTGTCACCTGGAATGCAGATGGTCTTACCGACCAGAAGCGTCTCCTAATTCGTTTTCTAGCAGAACATCAGGTCGATATCATACTCATACAGGAAACTCACTTCACTGCCCAGGTTACACACTGGAGACTGCCCAACTACCAATTATTTCGTCTCGATCGAGTTCAAGGACGGAAAGGAGGATTACTGATTGCCCTGAAACGAAGTTTCAAGGCTAGACAACTCCTTTTACCCCAGTTACACACACTAGAAGCTCTTGCTATAGAAGTCTTCCTCCCCGGGATTCCTCTCATCTTGGTCACGGGCTACCGTTCTCCAGCACATGACTTAGATCCCAATGATTTCGACGCCATCTTGACTTTGGGCCCCAAAATCATATTGGCAGGGGACTTCAATGCAAAACATGGGGAATGGCACTCCAGACGTTCCAACGAAAACGGACGAATATTACACCGGTATCTGCACACATCTCCATTCATTGCCTATGGGCCACCTGATCCAACTCACCATCCTAAAGCAGGCGGAGAACCGGATGTGTTGGACATAGTTCTAAGCAAAGATACCATCTTAGCTACACGTCCTTACGTGATCTCAGCACTGGACTCAGATCATGATCCGGTCCTTTTCAAAATTTCGCATCGTCATATCTCCCGTCCTGCACCCGCTCATATCTCCCGAACTACGAACTGGGATGTCTATAAGCAGGAATTAAACTCTTTGCTCGACATAGCCGCTCGTCCAAATTCTCCTGCGGAAATTGATCAGGCGGTCGCCCATCTCACACTTGCTCTACGTACGGCTGACTCCCTCAGCACATCAATAATTCCTGACTTGCAGTCCGATCCACAATGTGACTCTCCATTACTTCGTCTTTATATCCATCTCAAACGCTGGGCTCGAAGTACTTGGCAGCGCACCAGACATCCACTCTACAAAACACTTTGGAACACCTTAAGCCGCAAAATCAAGACCATCACTAGACGACAAACCGAGCAGTACTGGGAGACACTTTTCCGTGGGGTCACACTTAATGACACTAAAATCTGGCAGTATTCCCGCCTTTTCCAGCGCCGAGAGACTTCTCGTCAAACTCAAATACTGCAAGGTCCGCATGGGGTCATACATGACGACCAAGGGCAAGCAGACCTATTTGCTGCATCTCTAGAGCGCCAGTTTACACCTAATGCGACTCCTGTCGTTCCTCACATTCGGCAGGACGTTCGGGCCACTATGCGCATGCTCCATTTTCAACCAATACTTCCCCTGCCTGAGGTCGTAACACCAAGGGAAGTTGAGCGTCAAATTTGTCACTTGCCCAACAAAAAAGCACCTGGAGTTGATCAGATCCGCCCAGAACTACTGAAACATGGGACACGGAAGCTACTCCTCTATCTTGCTGCTTTATTTACAGGCATCCTTCAGGTTTGCTACTTTCCCCGGGCTTGGAAAGAAGCGAAAGTCATTCTTCTCCCTAAACCAGGTAAAAATCCAACTCTCCCAGAAAACTATAGACCAATTAGCCTATTATCTCATGTGAGCAAACTCTTCGAACGAGTGCTTCTCGCCCGACTTCAGGAGCACGTCACCACTCTAGATATACTCCCCCACCATCAATTTGGTTTTCGTGCTAACCACAGCACAACAAGCCAATTAGTGAGAGTAGTCGATCATCTGACTACCTCTTTTAATCGACGACATTATGTTGTAGGTGTATACCTTGATATCTCGAAGGCGTTTGATAAAGTGTGGTTACCAGGCCTCATTTATAAACTTCGCTTACAAGGTTTCTCTTTACCTTATCTCAAACTCCTCACTTCATACCTCTTTCATCGCTTTTTCCATGTCTCTGTGGGACAGACCAAGTCTGCTCCCAAACCAATTCAAGCTGGTGTGCCTCAAGGCGCGGTTCTTTCGCCTCTGCTTTACACCTTATACACCGCTGACTTACCCATTGTGCCACACTGTTTTCCTGCAACATACGCCGATGACACTGCTTTCTTCACGAACAGCAGCAATCTTCGTCTTTCCTACCACTACATGCAGCGGCAACTCAATGTCTTTCAACGTTGGGCTACCACCTGGCGCCTAAAAATCAACGCGGATAAGAGCGTTGCAGTCTGTTATAGCAAAAGACGCAGCAGAACCATCCATCGTTTATATTATGACAACATTGAAGTTCCACACCGTCTGCATGCTAAATACTTGGGAGTTATCTTAGATCGAGGCCTTACTTTTGGTCTTCATATCAGGGACATTAAACACCGAGCCCTTCGAAAATTGTCTGCCCTCTATACTATTCTGCGTTGCAGTGCCTTAAGTCATGAAACAAGACTCCACGTCTTTAAAATGGTAATTTTGTCCACAATCACCTATGCATGTCCAGCATGGCAACATGCGGCACTCAGTCACTTGCGCACGGTCGAGAGTGTGCAAACCAGGGCAGCTCGTATCATAACAGGCCATGACCGATATACGCGTAATCGTCAACTTCTAGAGGACTTAAACATATATCCTATCCGGGACGTGTTACATCAACACCATACTCGTTTTTGGGCCAACCTCCCCCGCCACGTCAACCCCGCTATTGCAGCCATTGGCACAGCGCATACACACCGACGAACTTACAGGACGCCACGTTTGTAGCATAACTCTTTACCCACACTCTCCCCCTCACTGCGACAGTTGCAGCTGAAGGCCACATGACGTCGTCGTATCTCATGTTCTAGCTCACCCCCCAAAGGTCTAATCATTTTGTTTTCTACAGCTGTCATCGAGTCAGGGACTTTTGTCCGATACTCGACACAAAACTACACTTTCAAGCTGAGCTGAGCTGAAATATTTAAGTAGAGTATTAATACAGTTCCAGTCAAAAAAACTTATTAGTTTGTTCTATTTTTATATTCATTTAAAAATGTGCTAAAGAAGGAAAGTGAGTAATAAATGAACTGATAGCATTTCTCATAATCAAGGCACCCTCTTCTTTGATTTTATTTTAAAAGAATCCATTGGAAAATTTTAGGCAGCCTAATTCCACAAGATGTGAAAGTATCTATCTAGCATTAGTAATTAAGGAATATTCTTATCTCACTTTACGAAATAATCTCATCTTGGATAACTTCGCAGCCGAAAAGTAACACTAAAGCTCAAACCATCCATCAACCAATCATGTGTAATACGCATAACACTTAATCGGCTGCCACTTTTATTATTACCGTAAATTTGGCTCCTAAATAACCTACTCACCGATAAGATTACGACCACGGAAGAGAGTTATTTCGTATAAAAATTTATGTGTAATAGAATATTTTAATAAAACCTCTCTCATGTACTTGGGTTTTCTTGAATGTGCTCTTAATTTTTTTTTTTTTTTTTTTTTTTTTTTTTTTTACGGTATATCTTGAGGCTTGAAGCTAAGATAGATACAACGATCTTACAAATAGAAATCAAAGTAACTTAATAAAGCGTGTCGAATTGTCGATTTCAGACACATTTATTATTCCAATTTAAAATATCTAAGATGTTTTCCAATACAATGAAAACTACTTATATTTTCTTTCTTTATAACGAATTTCCAGCTTGATATATCGAAGATATAATAGTTGATTTTATGAATCGTAAAATTTGCAATTAATTTCTATGTTCTGGAAATATACGAGATATTTCTGACCGGTGCCTTCAATAATTCTTCCGTTTGATTTATGTTGTTACTTTTTTATATATATATGCCTATGTGTGTGTGTGAGTGATATATATCCATCCAATGCAGAAACAATAAAATAAATTTCTCTCATCCACGAAACTATGGAGGAAAAATAATTCCAGTAGTAACAGTGATCCGTTCGAATGATTTTTAAGAGTTTTCTACGATTTGGGATTACGCGACACTCCCAAAGAGCAAGAAAGCGTCTTCCAATAGCACTTATCGAAACGGAAAATTGCCTCCCAAGGGACCATTTCACCAGAAGATGAGCATTTAATCTCCTTTTGCTTTCTTTTCTTCTTTTCCTACTTTCTCTCCCGTCTCTTTTCTTAACTTTTCGTACGTTTAAGTAGCTTTTGTGCTGAGTTCAAAAACAGAGAACAACGGATTATCGGAAAGTTCCTCCATTACAAACAGAAAAAAAAGCTTTTGTTTCAACTGTGTTTTACAGACACCAAAACTAGAATAAGAGACCCCTACCGTTTAAATTCGTGTTGAACTTCAAAGGAGCAATCAGAACTTATGTATTTATTGGTTTTAGTCCAAGTTAACAGTATTTATACGTATACTGTTGTAGTAGTATGCTCTATATATACTCCTGTGTCAATTTTATTGCCAAAGATGAACATTTTTTTAAAGTCTAAAGTTCTATAAATGCATAGAAGCAGATGTTTACTATTGTAGAAGGTGATAAGGATAATGAAAACTCAAAAGTACATCGTCCATCACGTGAGCCTCCCTATTTATCAAGATTCAAGAACGGTTTAATATGGCGGACAAGTAGAGTACATTTTATCAGTAGTGTGCATTTTTAGGTAATTTATTGCAAACTTACTCTACTATTTTATTATTATTTCAATGTTAAATTGAACATTGTTTAGGCTAGTAGTAGCTTAAATGTCCGTTCTTCGCACGGGAAGATTAATGTTTATGCAAAATATTCGAAACAAAGAACTGAGTCGAATAAGTAACGACGAGCAACGTGTGATGCTCCATCTTTCGCTTTTACATCACAATTTTTCAGTTCACTTATGTTTAGTGGGGTTTATACAGGTATATATTTGGCCTGCACAACTATTATGTTTGTTTTTTGTGTTTGAATGTTGTTTGTTAGTTTAAATATTTTGTAAGAATTGAGGTAATTTGAATCTGCACCGAGGATTACTGAGTGGTGATTGGCAGTGCAAAATAATTTTGGTGGCAACATATATATGTTAAAAGAAGATATTGTAATTACTACTACAATGTATGTGAAAACCAAGAATGATATAAAACAGAGGATCTGACCTTACAACAAAATCCTGAAGCCATACGTCATAGTTTCATCACCCCTACTCTGCCCTCTCCGTCCGATAAGATCGTAATGTTTTGAGCCAACAATCATGGCGGAAACGAAAGAAGCCAATCAGAAGATGGCGGAAACGAGAGTACCCAGTCAGACGTACCGATATTCGGTTGTTTTTTGGCTTCATTGATTTAGTAGGATGAATATATAGAATTATATATACAATTTAGAATTGATTCCAATTTTCTGGTTTTTGATGGGCTCTTTATAGGTACAAAACGAAAATATCGTGCATAAATGTCCAGAATACTTTTTCAATGTTAAAATAATTACAGCAAATTACTTTTAATAAGTTTGTTGATGTTAAAGAAAGTAATAATGACGCAGGAGTAACTAGCTATCTACAGCAGGATTATTCTGCCACAGCTAAATTCTCCCAAATGTTCTGCATTATGTATTAACGCAAATCTGGAAGCCAAATCTAAATTCTTGTCTTGTCTTGATCTTCTTGCGAGGAATGAAGTTTTAAAGACGTTGCTTAATCAAGGCAAGGTCGACTATACCACTGGTATCACAAAATGACCCATAAAAATATGGACGAGTAGCCAGTTAACAGTTAACTTGTTTTTCAACTAATATATATAGAAGGGAGAAAAGTGGTGCCAAACATAGTGAAAATATTGGTAACACAGTAAAGATTATAATAAAGTGGAAAATGTACTCAAGTAAAAATAGTTTAAATAAAAAGTGTATAAAAAAGGAGAGCAAAGCTCCCAGCTACTTAGTAGAATGGCTGTCAACTTTCCTCCAAAATCTTCGTGGGCTCGTCCGGGATATTTGGCTAAATTCTTGTGTGAGATCAGTTATCAAATCTGGATTTTTTTTTTACTGTGTTTGTTAATAATCCTAATATTAAAATTTCGAGGTAATCACTTCATTAAATGCATAGATATTTGTTTCCGGCATTACTTACAGTTTATGTGTAATGATAATAAGGGAATTGGCCATTGGAGATTCAATATCTAATCTTATGTATCGATGACATAATTTTGATCAATGTTTATTTGAATGGAAATAAGGAGGAGTCTAATGTTTGAATGGATTTTGTAGAGATAAGTGAGATATGAAAGGCGATATTTTTAAATAATTTTAAAGAATAGAATATAAAGATAATAAGTATTAGATATGGAATAAGTAAGTAATTAATAAAATAATTAATGAAGCTACATATAAAGAAATTAATACATAAATACGCGTAAGAGAATGATAAATAAATAAACTAAATAATATATAAATTACGGTATATATTAAGCTACAATTTAACCAGTGTAATTATAATTAACTAGGAATGCAATGGATATACTCGATTGCAATGAAATGAGCTGAGCGAGCTTAAGCAACGTAATCAGTTTATTGTGACTTTTTAAAACAATCAGTATTTTTCATAACAATCGCACAATTCTTCGTCTTGACTTTTTGTTCCGGCTAAAAAAAGTTTAAAAAATCGTTAATTTGTTTTTAAATTGTGATTAAAATTGTAAATTTTTACGCTAAAAAAATAAAAGGGCTTCGCCGGAATTTTTGAAAATCACGCGCAGATTTTAATTGTTGACAAAAAAATCACGTGAAAACTTTTTCCCCATGGTAAGTCTATGGAAGCGTTTTTCGGTGATTATTCCTCGATGGTACATCGGATTTTTGATTTCGACCTATGTTGTCACTCAGCACGACATACTCTATCAGCGTGCTAAGTTTGGTTGAGATCGGCCAAACGGTCTAGGAGGAAGCGTTTTTCGGTCATTATTCCTCAATGGTACATCGGATTTTTGATTTCGACCTACGTTGTCACTCAGCACGACATACTCTATCAGCGTGCTAAGTTTGGTTGAGATCGGCCAAACGGTCTAGGAGGAGTTCGCGGACAACCAAACGGCTAACCCGAGTATTAGAGCTTCGCTCGCTCAGCTCAATTACGAAGACTAACTAATTGAATGATGTGCATACATGTATAATCCACTATCTCTATTCTTTGCTGCCTACCACATATATTATGATCTTAAAACCATACACTGTATAATGCAATCAGATGCTCCTGCAACACGTTATTACTTGAACAGACATGTCATCAAAGAAAGAAGTCTATCAAAGAAAAAAATCAACTATTGTCAGAACCGACTTCTCAGCAAATTGAAGATTGATTAGGATAATGGTAGATAATGGAACTATACCATCATATGAATTATGTTCGTTAACGCAAAGAATAATTCAGTTGTTGTTATTGATTGTTTGACAATTCAATTTTGAACAAAATATAAACCATAAAAATTTGGAATCCTTTTGCTGTGTACATGTTTAAGTAGTGTTTGTACAGAGATAGCTGATTTCTTATAATACAATTTTAAAATCAATTACTTTCATATACCGAGGTCTGGGAAACTTTAGGTTACGTCAACTCTCTGGGGTAAGGTCAACTCGTTCAACGGATCTGCATGCGTTGAAGTATATTTTTCTAGAACATTGCTTCTAGTGGCGACTCAAGGCGCTCAGGAAGTATCGCCTATGGCGTGTCATAACCTCACCATCGATAGCGTGGCACTAGAAATATTATTAAAAAGTTGCGTAAAAAAATTGAAAATGAATATCTGTAAAATTTCAGCGCTGTACGATTACTTATGTGCGCTTCTCATTCCTGAATAACTACCTTGTTTCCCTGAAAATAAGAAGTAACCAGAATATAAGTTCTAGTATAATTTTCAGATTGCTCTACTTAGTAACGACGCTAGAGGGGGACAATGGGGCGGGCACCCTCCATTGTTTAACCTGCCCCCAGATCTATTGTATTTTAATGTGGATCAAGAATATAAAATTACCCTTTCAATATACAAAAAAGCTACCCATCCAAAAAATGCTCCTGCCTCTTCGCTTGCTCCCCAAGAAATTGAAGCTAGCGCCGTCACTGGTGCTACTTTAAAACTAAGCCCAACCCAAAACATCTCAAAACTTATTTTGTGTGTTTCTTTCAACAATCAGAGAGGACGTTAGTAACAGTTACAGTACGAGTTTTAGGTACAATGTCTCCTGAAAATGAACCCTTATCACTCTTTCTTGGCAAAATTAATGAATCATCAGGTATTATATTCGAGGTAGCAAGGTATTAGACTCCTTCGCACACAAGGTATTATATTCGAGGAAACAAGATATTAGACTCCTTCGAACACAAGGTATTATATTCGAGGAAACAAGGTATCAGACTCCTTCGCACACAATGTATTATATTCGAGAAAACAAGGTATTAGATTCCTTCGCGCACAAGGTATTATATTCGAGGAAACAAGGTATTAGACTCCTTCGAACACAAGGTATTATATTCAAGGAAAGAAGGTATTAGACTCCTTCGCACATAAGGTATTATATTCGAGGAAACAAGGTATTAGACTCCTTCGAACACAAGGTATTAGACTCCTTCGCGCACAAGGTATTATATTCGAGGAAACAAGGTATTAGACTCCTTCGCACACAAGGTATTATATTCGAAGAAACAAGGTATTAGACTTCTTCGAACACAAGGTATTAGACTCCTTCGAACACAAGGTATTAAACTCCTTCGCACACGAGGTATTATATTCGAGGAAGCAAGGTATTAAACTCCTTCGCACACAAGGTAAAAATTGACAGTGACAAGCAGTTTAGTATTGTCAGGTTTCGCAGTACGAAGCTTTTCTTAGTATATTTTGAGATCAAATGATTGAGAAAGCTTGTAGACATCACCAGATATCACGAGAAGAATAATGGTGTTGTGAACTATAGAAGTACAAGGTGTGATCAGGAAATACTATGAGTAGCACAGTGTCATCTATTGATGTTGTATCTATTTCAACTAGTAAGCCCGGTAGTCTACTCTAAACCTTTGGTACATACAGTCAGTGTCGAGTCTGAACGAGTTGTGACATGTTAATTGGCTTCCAGTGAGGATGTGCGAAGAATGTCGATTGCGCGCCAATATTAAGGTTTGTCCTAAGCTGCAAAAAAAAAGTGCCAAAGAAGCTCATGAAATGTCAAAATCAGTGTATGGAGATGAAGCAGTGGCATTAAAGACTGTATACAAGTCGTATGAGTGACTCAAAGGCTGTAAGGAGTCGGTTGAAAACGAGCAACAATTGGGACGTTCTTCGACGTTAAAAACCAATGAAAACGTGCAAAAATGACACAAATGACTTGTTCAAACAGACGAATGGCTATTCGAGAGCTTTACGACGAAATAAATATCTCGTATGGGCCCGTGAAAAACACTTTAACCTTCGATTAAATGGGCAAATGACTTCCTTCTTCACCACGAAAACAAGCCGTGTCACACGTTGCTTTTGATTCGCGAGTTCTTTGGCTGACAAAAGTATTCCTGTCTGTCCACATCCGCCTCGCTTACCAGATTTAGTACCATACGACTTCTGGCTTAGCAAAATCGTTTCGACACCATTCCTGACCTTGAGAGAGCTACGACAGAACACCTGAACGCCCTTCCAAAAGAAGCCTTCCAGAAATGCTTCCAGTCATGTATTCAACGTTGTGATAAGTGCATTGCTAGCCAAGGATAGGAGATTAAATCAAATTCCATATAATCTTCTTCCTTTGTTTCTAATAGAATACTTTTTGACCATGCCTCGCATTTGTAAGATATTTTTTAAACAATCTGCAATTTGCTTAAATAATGTAAAATACTGTTGCAGCTCCATAAACATAATTGTACTCTTAGGGCTAAAGTGCGTGACAGTCGTTATTATGTAAGTCATGGGCTATGCCATGAGTCACTGTCGTACTTTGAACTCTTCTTTTTCCATTCTTGGCGCCCAACTTATTGATTTCTAAAAGTCTTTCTTTAAACTCGTATACTTCATTAGTTTACCACAGAAACGAATACTTTAAATCTTTTAGTGATTTTGCTTTCTTCCTTCGAAGATATTCAAACTTCAGAATCAATAGCTAAAGAACATAAAACTATTACTTGTGCATGCCTATTCAGGATAGGCCAATGTATCCCACGAGGCGGTGAAGGTAAGAATCTCAGCCCGTATGGAGTAGACGATGTGATTAGCCGTCTTTATTTCCAGGTTCCCCACCTACCCACTTGTTAAAGACTCAGTAACTTCCAAGAGTAAAGCAAAACGAGAGAATATTGTAAACCCTTACCCCACATGAGATCTAACCGCAGTTGGTAGGTAGACATAATACAGACTACGCCGCTTACCCACGAGACGATACGATACAATATTATCGTGACGAGATACAATACTGGACAGAGTTCTTCCAATACAAACAAACACACTCTTCAAGAAAATAAAGGATGTCCCAAAATTCACGCAAAAAGTAATTTTGATTTTAAAAAACACAGGTTTATAATTGTAATTTTTTTATTGATTCATAAAGTATATAGTAGGACTATAGGGTTATGTATAGAATAGCATATCGAGTAAATAGGCTCCACGGTTTTACTGGCACGTACAGGAGTACGTACTCTTTTGTTGAAATTTTCCATGATCGTTTTCCATAAATACAACTAAATTTCGTTGATACAGCGTTTAATTTCCTCCTTCAAGGCATGGGTGGTCGTGGCTCAAAAAAAAAAAAAAAAAAAAAAAGTTCAACAGCGTTAAATCGCATGATCTCGATGGCCAATTCTGATCAAAACGGGAAATTACACGACCAGGAAATGACTCATTCACAGTAATTAAATTGTTTCTCGGGTTGTATAGCATGTGGCACCGTCTTGTTGAAATCACATGTCGTCCACATCCATATCATGCAATTTAGGCACGAAAAACTGATTTATCATGTCACAATATTAAGAATTATATGGTCCAATGATGACTTTAGACCAAAATCCCGTAAGATTTACTAACAATACATGCTGCACTTATAGAAAGTCATCAGAGGCGGCGGAACCTGGGGGCTTAGACCCCTTTAGCCCCCCCGAATGTTACCGATGAGGGGGCTGAGCCCCCCTGTTTTAGTATTTTTATTTCTTCAAAATACTTTTTCCTGACTTAGTGTTTTTTGAGAACTGACTACTCAGGTGCATCTTCATTTTCAGAACATAGTATTAAGTTCAGAATTGTTATTGAAAGGAGGAAAGAGATTATATGGTTCTTAAGTTTTTGCACTCCCGCTCCCAGCTTCAATTATTTACTGGTGACTAGACTAATGAGCATTGTCGTCCTGGAGTATCAAAGCAAACAGAGAGAGAAAAAGAATTACCGTTGTTTTATTAGTACTGTATATGATGTAAGGACAAGCATAGTGGGACTTTTTTTCTTGGAATCCTGGAAGCTCACTGAACTTTCCCCTGCTAGCCCTTAATACACCTGGTACTTTATGCAGAGGTTTATGACCCCTGTTTTCAGAAATAGGGGTTTATGACCCTTGATTGCACAAAATCATAGCTGCCTCCGTCCCTTTCTTCTGGTTTTCTTTCTTTCTATATTTTTCACATATTGGGTTTTGATCATTTTGTGGAGAAAATGCAGACAGTAACGTATAAATCCCTTGTTTCTTGTTTCAAAGAGTGTCGTGTCGGTGTTTCAGTTTATCGCTGGTGTTGACAGAAAAAAGGAAACGTTATTCTGGTGACTTGTTATCGTTTGTTTTATGGAAGAAGAGGAATGTGAGTTTTAGTGAAGTGTTTGGATTTTATTTATTCCTTTATTCATTTATTCATTCACTATTTACTGGTAAATAGTGTTAATTGCATATTTGAAAAATGGATCGTTTTGTAGTGAGAACGAAAAAAGTGCAGAATGAATCTATGTCAGTGATTGACAATAGGGATACATATTCCATCTTTCCGGGTTTTTTTTTTTTTTTCTACCATCCACCACTTGCACCTTTTCCTCATTAAGGGAGATCCTTTTCTTCATTAAGACGACTGAAGTCCTATCTACGATCTATTATGAAACAAAAACTTCTCAACGCGTTAGCAATTTTAAAATGTCATCAAGAACTTTCTGCAGGACTCGATCTTGATCTTATTGCAGACGAATTTATAATGCGCACCGAAATTCGCAGGTAAACCTTTGCTACAAAAAAGAAGTAATTCTCCGTTTGTCGCCTACAAACTTGCACCTGGATGGAAGAAAGTGTCAATTAAACAACATAATATTAGAATTTAATGAAAAATTTAAATTTTGGTAGTCATATCTTAATATTACATCTATTTTACAAGTAAATATAGGTGCAGAAAGCCGTACTGTATCATTCAAATATTGGCAATATTTATACAATGAAACATCTCGTAACGGACAGCCCCATAATGTATACAAACTTGTTTTTTTTTTTTTTTTTTTTTTTTTTTTGGTCCTTTGTGTGTTGTGGGAGAAAACACTTCCTTTTACAGACACTTCTTATTTAAAGGCAAATAGTCATGTTCGATCGGTGTCCGTTGAGAAATTAACTAAACCTATTATGCGATAAAAGGCTGAACAGTTTATTGGTTATAATGAATTATTAACCATTGTCGTTTCTGAATTGTTGCAACTATGTTGTTGAATTGAGTTGATTATCATTCAGTGTACTACGGTATCTTTACAGCAGCGCGGCTATATGAGATGTGAACCTACAATTTAAGGTGAAATCCGGCCCACTGTCGTTCAATACTGTCCCACCGGGAATCGAACTCGGAACTCTGCGCCAAAGGCACACGCGATATACACAAGACTACCAAGGAGGGCTGCAACTGCATAGTGACGAACTGTCAGTAGTTCATTGTTGGCGCACAGAAACGAGGAACGTAAATAGGGAGAAACACTGGCGCAAATCCCGGGGTGCTGAGGGGGACCCCATGTTCCCTCAATCTTGGAACTGGGGGAACTGTGCCCCCAATAATCCGATTTGAAATGTGTTTTTTGCCTAAGTAGAAACATATCAATTATAAATATGCATGTATACAGATTTCAGAATGTGTTTACGGCACTGATTTGTAATACTGATGTATGTACCACTACTTCATGTATGTACCACTACTTCATCGCCTGATATGTAATATACGGATCTAGGAAAATTCGGTGTAAGAAAACTCGGTGTACGGAAAACTCGGTGTGGGGAAATTTAGGTGTAAGGTAGATTCGGTGTAATACGTATTGAATATTACCACTTACGATAATTTACGACACTTCATATTGTGAAAACGAAAATCATAAAATGTAACGAATAAAATGTTATTACCTGTTTCAAAAAGTAATAATTTATTTTTTTGCCTTGAGTCCAATACCTCTTACATGTCTTTTGCGGGGTATTACTATAAACTACTTTTCATCACACAATGAAGCTGAAACTTTTTGTCAGAAATAAAACAATTACAACTGTAAGTTCAGAGAATAGTTATAGGAACAATTAAAAACACCTTTGCTACAGTACATCATAGAACGTCATACAAGATGATTCTATGAAACTCACGGATTTCATTTGGGTCTAGAATTTCTAACTGGAAGTCCGATTTTCATGCGGTTTGTGGCAAATGATCAAGGAACGTTGGGAGATTTATGGAACTATATTTACTGGTTTAAATTCATTTAGGGTAATATCGGCCACGCGTCTAGAAAAGCAGCAAATATTCGCCACTGTACCGAATTGGAATTAGGTGAGGTGCGGTGTGGAGATTTGAGTTTCTTCGTTAGATGGCAACCTCGCGACGGTCAATAAGAAACAGGAATCTGGGCTGTTGTATTGAGAATTATGCTGTGTTACTGTAACCATATGATCAGGACACAGCTACAATAATATACTCTTTGGAGCAACGTGATTTTATCGTTAAAAAGTTTTTGGAGAACGGGATCTGTTGTTGCTACGCAAAGGGCATTTACATGCAACTTTGCCTCACGTTCTGCGCCAGACAGGAACATAATATGGTCATTAGTGAATAAATTAAAGGAAATAGGATCGCTTCTGAGTAAGACAGGGAAGCATCGGACCCCGCTGGCGGATGTTGTGAAAGATGTCACTTACCGACTCTTTAAGTCACCCAAGAAATCTCTGTGTCGTTTGTAGTGAGAAACCAGCTATTCAACATGTGATTTATGTGTATTACCACTAACACTTGTATTCTTACTAACACTTAATTTGTATTCTTCAATTTCGCTTCAAATATCCAATATCTCATTCGAACTGTAACGTACAATGACTAATATTTGCTGTTTTTCTTGCGATCTGCTCGATATTACCCCGGATGAATTTAAACCAGTAAACATAGTCCCATAAATCTTTCATCCTTCCTTGATGATCTGCAACAAACCGCATGAAAATCGGACTTCAGTTAGAAATTCTAGAGCCAAATGAAATCCGTGAGTTTTGAAAGAATCGCTCTGTATATGCATATGTAAGATACAAAAATATATTGATCAAAAAAGTTTTAGTTGTACAAATAGTTGACTTCTTCTTCAATCAGACACTTTAGGTACAAGTTAAGGTAAACAAGTACTGCAACCCTATTGACTCCTTATTGACTTCTTCTCCAATCAGGCGTACACCTTTGAGTAACATAAATAAACTATGTCGTTTTTGAACAATTTAGATTTTAAATCGTCAGAACACTTTTAAAAAATCTACAATTTTCAACTTTACCCGCCCAGTAACCTATACTTTTTTGGGGCGGAGAAGTAGAAAATTCTAGGAGACATCCTTCAAAACAGCATAAAAACTTAAGTTTTAAATTAAATGTCGATTGGTAGCGATGGTCGCTTCGCTAAATCACACGAACGGACATCGAAAAACAAATTTCTCGTCATGTAATTGCCATGAAGTGTTAAAATCCGTCGAAATCTAGAATTCAAATTATTTCACGATCACAATTTTTTTTTTTAAATTTGTTATAGTAGACAGTAAAAGTACGTTCTACACAAAGTTTGAACGCTCATTTATCCTCAAAGTTGAGTTTTTAATAAATCCTACGGTCTACTACAGTTTGAACTTAAAACTAATATGTTCATTTATCCTCAAAGTTGAGTTTTTAATAAATCTTACAGTCTACTACAACGAATCTTTCTTTACACCTAACATTCCCCACACCGAGTTTTTCCTACACCGAATTTTCCTACACCGAGTTTTCTTACACCGAATTTTGCTGCTCCCGTAATATACAACAGGTTTACCTTAGAAATCAGATTCATCTGCCGTAATATGAGTCTCATCTCCTCCATGCCCCAAAGTAAGCCTCAAATCTACCCACCTCCCAATGTTGAAGACAACTCTGCTCCCCTGATTCTCCACAACATTGTTTTTCAACTTCATAAATACTTTGAACATCGCTTATAAAAAAATGTCTTGCCCGTCCTTCGATTTGCGCCGCTGCAGCTGGGGAGAAAACGAATGAAAGCTGTTAACCAGAATTCAGGGGGGGGGGACTAAGGCTGCAAGGTGCCTAAATCCATCAAAGATTAAAATCAGTTGGTTTTCAACCAACTAACCCTACATCTAACAAATTCCTTGTTCCTGTTTACAGTGGTTGAGCCTCCCCCCCCCAATGTTTTCCTCGTGTCGGCGCCTATGAAAGTCATTGTACGCTGTGTCTATTTTCACGTCCCTCCATTCATTCATTTAGTTGTGTAACACTGCCGCAGTGGTACTTTTAGCAACAGGCCTCTGTTAACCGCAACACAGAATCCTTGATGTTGATATAACACGCTAAAGTGGTAGAAAAACTTGGATCACTAAGCTGTATAAAATTTGACTTGTTTCAACACCATTATTTTTTGCTGTGTATAGTCAGCATTGCTGGTCCAATGTCGTTTATATTATTATTATTATTATTATTATTATTAGTAGTAGTAGTAGTAGTAGTAGTAGTAGTAGTAGTAGTAGTAGTAGTAGTAGTAGTAATAGTAATAGTAGTAGTAGTAGTAGTAGCAGCAGCAGCAGTAGTAGTAGTAGTAGTAGTACCACACCAAAACTCCTTATATGTGTTGTTATGCAGAGATTTTGAGCAGTGGAATTATGACCACACAATATTTTGGATGGCGATGTTCTTGTTGCGATATTTCGTCTGTTCCATGTTACCGCTAATAGAAAGGAGAATAACAACGCACGATAATTCACTGATAGACCACTCACTGTTGATATGACGGGTCTCTGGTTCGATTTCAGATCAAATGACATTGTGATGGACTACATCGTATCTGTGTGTTTTCTCGATGTCTCCAACATTGTCACGCCACCAATTACTTCATAATCGTTTCCTTTCGTTTATTATCCAACTCCTTTACCCTAAAGGGCATAATTTTCGGACGTAAAATTTGAAATTTCATTTCATTTCAAGAGAATCAAAGGTTTCGTTTCATTTAAATGTTCATTGTGAACTCTATTGTTATTGTAGCAACATTTGTGAATGCAAAAACCATTGAATAAGAAGTGTATGTGAAGGTAATGATTGGTTTTATGTGTGAATTTTTGTTCTACTCGCTATCCCAAATCAGAACTCAATCCATCCTGAACCGATAATATTTTAATACCATTATTATTGAAAAAATAATAAAATGAAAACTGCGTCTGATCTGCCTATTCCCAAATATATTCCCAAATAACCATAACGAAAAAGTCAAAAGCAAGCTTTAAGGCTACCTTGACGGAACATGATCACGTAATATTGATCGAATGCAAATACGGACCAGCGTTGTATCTCATCAAAACAGAGTTTTGCTTCACCAAATAGGCTATATACATCCATATGCATGCACGGTTGTATGTTTGTAGTATATACAAATGAAGTGTTGATTGCACGAGTTCACGCTTCACTACTGCTAATAAGGCAAAAATGTTTAATTAGCAGTTTGAGCATTTGAATTTCATTCGTCGTTGATTGTTTCGCTAATTTTACTTTAAATTTAACAACAGGTGTATGTAAAAGATAAATGCTGAGACGTCATCTTTAATTGAATTGTAAAACATATTTTTCTGAAAGGTATTAGTACATACTTTAAAATTCTAAAATATGCGATGGTCCAAAGATGAGACATAATATAGACCTCAAGAGTCCAGTCAGCAAGACAAAAGCAAGACAAGAGAAACAAAAGCAAGACACTTCACCTAGAGTAAATAGCAATAGAAATAAGACTTGGGTGAGAATGATGCTGAGCACATTCTAAGCAAGTTTGAAAATGTACTCAAGAATATTAATTCAACCTGGAAGATCGCCATATGTCCGATGTTGGCAGTCATTCCGGCAGGCATAATAACAAACGGAGTAATAATGTGGGTTTGGATCGAAACTACAGCCTCAATACCTCTTATAAAAGTTATTCACCATTACATTTTGTTTGTAAGGTGACTATGAACAACATCTACTATACTTCATTCATTATTTACACATACTGGAGGCATCGTTTGGGTAAATAATTTATATCTTCTACATTTTCATCCACGAATTGCACGAATCTTTCAGGTCTATAAGCCTTGAATGCTGATAGCCTGGGAAACAGCAGCACTATCTTCAAATTTCTGCACTTCGGAATACGAAATGTGAAACCTGAGACGGTGCAGGGTGTCCAATAAATGCAAGAACCAAAAGGGTGATATATCTCCACACCGAAACCAACCTCTAGTGGAGTTTCCATCAGTTTTGGAAGAAATAACTGGATTATACACTGACCCATAGAGACGCTTTTGGTTTCAATGATGCACCTATAGCGATCTCTGAAAAATACTATAGCGATCTCTGAAAAATACAACTCAGGCAAAAATGACAGCTCTGTTTCTAGATTGTACTCTTTAACGAAAGAGTAGTACTCTCTCGAGGCATTTATTCCTAAGTTGATCGTCCGTCTGGTTCTCCACTGAATGCGTAATAAAATCTATAAAAAATTTAAAAATTTTTCAATTTTTACTTTGTTTACTGACTTTCTGTTCACTTTCGTTACTTTCCGAGGTGGGAGAAAGGTTAGGTTCCGTTTGGTTAGGTTGGGAAGGTTCTAGAACACAGGTCCCCCAATATAGGTTAACAGCTAGGTTGGTTCCTTTCTGTACCAAACTTTACTATTTAATTTACGTAATATCATCGAGCAAGCGTCAGCGAGGGAAGGCAGGTTAGAGCCCCACAGGGCACGTCGATTTCTGTCTCTATTACAGCTAAATGGGAAGGAAGACAATTATATTGAAAATTATAACTTTCCCCACGTTTATTCGCAGTTACTTCCTTACCACACTTTATGCGATTTGTTTCTCATTAATCCATGAGTTTCACAAATTTTTAAAAGATTTTCATCATTATCAACGCATTGTTTTACAAATTCTATCACTATTAATTTACATCTACCGCAACGTCTCTATATATTTGCAGCCATGTTGACAATACACATGCTCGTTACTTTCCCATAATGCAAGTATCCTTGAGCGAAGTAGTTCTCTCCGCTTGCCAAATTGTTCCATGTTTACAACCGCTTTTTGTATAACAAATAAACGAAATTTTCGATCTTCTAATATATTATCAAGCACACAAACGAGTAAATTATTCACTTCTATCCGGTAACTTTTTAAAATTTTTGCTAGAAACGGACGACCAACTTTGTGTGTTTGGAACTTAACCCCTTTTTGGATATTTCGATGGACTTCATTGCAGTTTTTATTAGCTTTGCTGCAGTTTTCACTAATGTCAGCAGATTTTTCACAGTATCTTTTATGATGCTCTCCAGGCCCGAAACTAGCCACAGAGGTTTGGAAGGGCCATGGATATGTTAGGGGGACCATGTCATTAAAAATTCTCTTACAAATGTCTAAATTGTGATTTTATATTAATAGCATTTTGTGTTTGAGATCTGGAAGGGTCACGAAAAGTTTAAGGAGGCCTGCTCCACCAGCCCTCCTCTAGTAGCGAGCCTGATGCTCTCTTCAAAAACGCCATGAAGAATTCTAGCAAATGTTCCTTTTAAATGTAACAATATTTACTTGACCATTTATTTCAGTTATAACGATTCTTTCTTCAATACAACTCCAGTAGTTCAGTTTTCATGTATCTGACAGAATACGCCTGCTCTTCTGAATAGCATAGCTCCTGTTCCACGACCTTTACTAAATCACATAGACCCCCCTATAGTAACCTGCTCATCATTGTTCCTCTCCAAGTACTCAACTATTAGCACGCGAGCATCTTCTCATTTAGTCTGTAGGGTCCTGCCTTTCTTTTTCGGTTGTATTCAACTGATGTCAACATCTACATCCTCATATTTCCTAGAATATCCTTTCCTCTAAAATTTACAGTGCAAGTATTGTGGTACACTACATCTTTCGCAATCACATCTCTGTCATGTTCAATATGACTTCTTAGAATTACAGCCCAATCATCAATTCGTTCTTCACATGATGTCATTGCAGCTTCTTTAAAAGTATGTGTTTTTACTGTAATTGGATAGTGATACTTTCACTTATCGTCACTTTTATCAGCATTTGAACAAAACAAACAGTTACAGGTAACGCCGCCGACTTTCCAAAATTTATGTGGGTGCATATTAATAGTGGGACGTGTTAGCCTATATGTTTTCAGGGAAGTCTTGATATTTAATTGATTTATTTTTAGTTAAAATCTTTTATGATCGCTGTTATAAAGGGCTGTGCTGTGATACAGTAAAATATACCGGTACTAGAACAATAAGTTAGGGCTGCCCTAGCTCAGTCGGTAACACGGCTGACTTAAACGTAAGGGAAACTGGTTCAAACCCGGCTCCGAGCCCCGGAGTACCCACGTAGTCGGCTCGCATGGTTACAGGCAAAATGAAATGCAGACAATTTTGATCACAGAACACTTGCAAATGTCTTTTCATCAGACAGTATTCTTGGTTGCATATCTTTCTTGATTTGACTGGGATTTACATACTTCCTTCGGTATTTTTTATGTCCTTTTTCTCCAGGTTTGGCTGTCAGTACAGTTCCATGTAATTCACTTGCCTTCTGAATTCTCTATATGTGCAACTTTTCTGAGACAAACATATGGGTCTGTCATTTTCTATACATGTAATGCCACTCCATGACGTGTGAGCAGTATTTTACTCAATGTTTTCCGCTACCTGTAATATATATAAATAAATAAACGAAAATACCGTTACGATTCTAATTTTCTTACGAAACACTATCCAATAAAATCAATTGTGAAAAATAAAAACTACTTTCTTTGTAAAATTAACATTGCCAGTTACAGTTTAATATTTAAAAATTCAATCATTTGGAAGCAATATGGTCCAGTCAATAACACGAGGTTTGAACGTTAAAGCGAAGAATAAATATTTAAATAAGAATAAACGCAATGAACACTACATGTTGGCATACGGAAAACTTAGTTTTGAGCGAACGTTACTGGCGGAAAAGAGAGCAGCCAATCAGGTTTGTCTCGATTATTTTTTTGGCTTCACCGAGTTATGGGGACAAAATGGACAAATCCTCTTTTATAACATTTTTGCTCGTCCTACAGGATCGGCATCCATGACTCTAGTTATTTAAATTTCTTTCAAGTTCTTCAACTTCATATGTTTGAAAAATAAATTATTTCTCTTAACCTTTTACTTCTGTTCATTCTTAACAATTCCATGCCAATTCGATAAATGCAGAGAAGAAATTGCACGAGGGTGGAATTTTCTTTTTTCTTACAGGTAGCTTATGAAGTTCGTGTTGTAAGTCTGTCTCATAATCTTTTGGTAAGAAATGAATAGAATAAATATTAGCATTGTTTACATCGATTCTGTTTGCGCGTTTACATCGAGAAACTCACTGTCGTTGTTCCAACAACACTTCAGAAAAGGGGTGCTATGTTATACATGGAGTCTTCCTTTCTCAATTCGGACATTGAGCACCAACAAAGTTATTTTTATTCATTTTTGTCTTAATAATTACCCATTCTTTATAAATTTCACGCATCGACACCGCTTACTGTATTCCCTACAATGTATTTGTTTCGTGCTCTCTTCCACGTAACGTCACGTCGCGCAAGAATTCTGGGTATTTTTTCTCTCGATAGCAGAAAATGTGCTACCTGTAATACTCTATATACATTGCCGTTAACTTACTTCAGACAATACTAGTTCCTCCTCTTATCACACATTCAAAGTGGCGCTAGTATTAATATTTTTTGTTCTTTCCAAAAGCATATTAATCTTAAAATATGCTACAAGCTATAAATCAATTCAAGAGGGACCATTGTTATGGCTTTCGGCAGAGGAATCAAGCTTCAACTGCTACATCTTCAAAATAACTCTCTCTCTAAATGCGGACCCCCACGCACTCCTGCACCGGGCCTCGTAGATATCTGTAATAGCAGTATTCACAAATCTCACATGAGCTTTCCCTTCCACAGTACTACGTGTTCACCTTTCTACTAATATGAAATGTATCTTCCTCACTAAAAATTAACAGACTGAAAAAGTCATCTTCTGTTTGGATAATTCACTGTTTAAAACCAGTAATCAGATTTCCTGTATTGCGGTTTTTACATTCTGTATTAGTTGTAATCTCTACTATGGCATAATACATACGCCAGCCGGTTGTATCAAATTTCTGATGACATTTCTAGACTCGAATTTTGTTTGGAATTTTCTTACCGTTCGTGGTCCTAAAATTTCATTGGACGTATGCTGCAGTCTTTTTCCAGATTAAACAGGAGCATAAAAACTCCTTCCTCCACGATTTCATTACTATCTAACAGTGAGTAAAGAAATTAGACGGACAGGGGGCAATATAATCTACGGTTTTACCCAATGCAATGTAAGGTAACAAGTGGTTATTTCAACATCTTTTAAAAACATTAAAAGTGTACCTGAAAGTTGATATAAAACTACAACTTCATGAAATGTATTACAAGTAGTAGTTTTAGCCAGGTATAAAAGTGGATCTGAAAGGGTGGGGGGTACGGTAGGTAGCGGCATGACGTCATGCCGTCCCCCTGCCTATCTTTGTCCATTGTAATTTTTTTAATTGTGGGGGACAGCATCCTCCTGCATTCCCCCTCACTTTTACCCCTGGTTTTGGCAGAATTATCCAACTGAACATGAAATCATGTTTTGTAATGAGATTTTTTTTTTTTTCAAAATTAACACTAGATGATACGTTTACTGCTGTGCAAAAAGTTTAAATTTTTCGATTTTTAAGTTACTACACATTATTTTTTTCTATCGAAAAAAAATGTTTTAAACACAGAGCGCAAAGTTCAACTACTTTTTATTAAAAATGCACATATTTAATTGTATTACCTTTATTTTCATCAAAGTCTGTCAGAGGAAATTCTCTCATCTCAAATATAATTATCAAAGTTTTTTATTTCCAGCCAAATAATAATATACAGGTCTGAAGCAGTAAAGCACTAATTTTGATTTGTCATACAAGCATGTTCGGATCTCTAATTTCTTCCCTTAAAGAGAAGAACAAGAATTTCGGATCAGAACAAAATATGTCGAATTTCTACATAGTTGGAAGCACTGCTCGCGCCTCCCTAAACCTTTCGTTCCGAGACGAAAGTAAGATATTAAGGTTTCAAGTGAATGCTTCCTCTTATAATAATCTGGTTGTGATTGCTAAAGTTAAATAAGAACATCACTGACAGCAGGTCAAAGATGGCAATCCCAAATAGCGTTGTACGAGGCCTGTATGCTTTACTAGTTTTAACAGTAAACTAAATGCTATTGAAACTGGAATTAATAATAAATGTGTACAAGGAGGAGCATTTTCGATTAGCCGTTTCGAAAATATCAATATACTCGACTCTCGAGGCAATGTAAACAAAAATATTTTATCTCAAGGGACTCGAGAAAAGATGCAACTTCATATCTTTTTCTACGTGTGCATGCCGTGTACACTTTACTGCTGTGTTTTGTGGCCATCTGATACAATTACTTGTGAAACACTATGTCTAATTAATGGACCAATAAATAACCAAATTCGCAACGCTAACTCTGAAATCAACCTATCCTATGAGGAGTAACTCTCTCAATTACCATTTATCTTCGCTTTAAGTTCTACTGAATAAGAAGTGAATCCAGTGGACTTCATGTCTAGTATCATTCATCGATATTCAAGGATGAACAGTTTTCAGGTTCATGAGAAGGAAGAGGAAACGGTCTACATCATCAACAGGTGGTTAGTGAAAGAAAAACAAGTTCCCAGCATACATATATTCACTACACCACACCAAACTCTCTACATTAACTGCATGCTCACTGGGAGATTGTTAAACTCAAATAAAAGTAATACAGGGTGATTCTTTTAAAACTCATAGGTTTCACTTGGGTCTAAAATTTCTAACTGATGTCCGATTTCCATGCGGTTTGTGGTAAATGATCAAGAAAGGATGGGAGATTTATGGAACTCTGTTTACTGATTTAAATTCATAAGAGGTAATATCGATTACGCCTCAAGAAAAATAGCAAATATTCGCCAGTGTACCTTACAATTGGAATAAGGTGCGGTGTGATGTGGAGATTTGAGTTTGTTTTCTTTAGATGGCAACCTCACCAAAGATAATAAAAAACAGGAAACTGGGCTAGCTGTATTGGGAATTGTGCTGTACAGTTTTGTGGTCCTGTATGAGTATGACCAGCGCACAGTGAGAGTAGTGTACTCTTTGAAGCAACGTTAGTTTATCTTGAAAAGTTTTTAGAGAACGGAATCTGTTGTTGTTACGCAACGGACACTTAGAAAGAAATTTGCTTCAATTTCTGCTCCCAGACAGGAGCATAATACTGTAGCTAGTGAATAAAGTGAAAGAAATAGGATCGCTTCTGAGTAAGACAGGGAAGCATTGGACCCCGCAGGTGGGTGTTGTGGAAGATGTCAGTTGTGGACTCCTTAGGTCATCCAAGAAATCTCTCCTTCGCTTGTAGCAAGAAACTGGCTACAGCTGTTCAACGTGTGATTTATGGGTGTTACCACTAACACTTAATTTGTATTCTCAATAACAGTTAATTTGTATTCTGCAATTTCGCTTCAAAAATTCAAAATCTCATTCCAATTGTAAGGTACACTGGCGAATATTTGCTGGTGTTCTTGAGGAATGGTCTATATTACCCCGGATGAATTTAAAGAATAAACATAGTCCCATAAATCTCCCATCCTTCCTTGATCATTTGCTACAAACCTCATGAAAATCGGACTTCAGTTAGAAATTCTAGACCGAAATGATATCCGTGAGTTTTAAAAGAATCACCCTGCATTTCTGTGAAGCAATTCATTTCTGAAAAAAATAAAATTACCAGTAAGAGATTGGTGGAGTACATGTATTTTTATGGCAATATATATTATAGTGTTTACGCACTATCACTATAACAGTGCCATTAAAGCATGTTGTCATGGTGGAGTAAAGCTAGTTTGATTTACATAAATAGTTCGACCCAGATCATTGTTACAAGCCCAAAAGTTCTGTCATTGTTCGAGAACTTGAATTTAGGTCCCGCTTTAAGTATTTAAAGAACCTAGTCACTAGTCTGGTTGGGAAAGTTGGCTTATAGAAAAGTATAAAGTGAAATGTTGGGTGTGCTGACTACGGCTCAGAAAGCAACATGAACAAACGCTTGTCTTTCTTTGTTATATCGTCGGTAGAAGAATCAGCTTCTGAAAGAGTGCTGATATGTGATGCTGATGAGAAACGGCTAATTTACGATATATCATGTCATCCTTGTTATTCTTGGTACAATATGAACTCCCTTTTAAGCAAACAAAAACCCCACTATATCAGCAGAAGGTTATTCTCTGTGTTCGCTGGACTGGTAGGAGTATAGTTCATCAGAAACTGTAGCCATTTGGCCAGACGACTAACGTAGATACGTAGTCACACCAACTGTAACTTGTGTATGAAAAGCTAAACCCCATAAGAGCAATACTTTGGAACTGCAGGTACGTCATTCTGCTTCAAGGAGAACGAGATAACTTTTTGTAAAAGTCATTCAATTTTGGCGCAATATGATCTATATTGTCATTGAGGCTTATCTAAAATTTAAGTCTGTTCAAAATTGAGAGGATCAATTTACTAGTTCACCCCACCTGACTTTAAACAATGTGTTCTCTAACAACTTTCCTTAGATTTAGTCGATTTTTTAAATACTATATGACGTATATTATCTTCACCGATTTCCAATTATTCTTATTATTTGGGGATGAAATCGATCAGGAATGAAGGATGAATCTAGTCCTTCCCTATCTTTTTTTTTTTTTTTTCATTTTGGAAAAATATTCCACGAAAAGTCTCGTAAGTACATCTCTAACTTCCATGAAACAGCTTGTGTTTTGTTGGAGACAAAATTTATTCATTCCGTTTGGAGTCGAAATTTGTCAAACTAGTAGGTGAATTGACATCATCTCAAGGGCACACCCACGGGGTCCACCGTGTTCGGATTCTTCCAAAACTTCCTAACTCAACATACATTTGTATACTTTAGCAATAAAACTATACTTGTTTATAGGGAAATCATTGATGCAGCATGGAAATTTGATTTTACACTTCATCTGCACCTTTTCTCTTTTACACTTCATCTAGTTCTATCACTTTTTTTCTGAAAATATAGATGGAAATACTTTACAATTACTTATCTTTTTCTCGGGTGCAGAATACCCATTCAATGTTATATAGACGTAGTAGCTTGCAGTATTGGTACCCTCCCCTAAAGCTTACATGTTAGTCTCCTTCCAAAAAAAAATTCTGGGTGCGCGCCTGCATCATCTTTAAGAAAACGCACCTTTAAATAGCTATAACTTGCCTTTAAAAACCTACTCAATAAAATACAAAATTCTGTTTATCACGCGCTTTTTTTTTTTTTTTTTTTTTTTTTTAAACAAACAGGAGTTCATTTTAAAACAGGTTTGTTACTCGAGTTTCAAATCAAAGGTTAAGAGATGAATTCATTCCATCTATATATTTAAAAGGTATAGTAGTTTTTTTTTTCAAAGAATTGTTAGATTTTTCACTAAATATGTAGATACTGTCTTTGAGGCTTCCCAAAAGAGGCCTATTGTTTGTGATTGAAACCAGTCAAGAAAATGAGGAAAATTAATCCCTAATATTAAGGACAAGTTTGCGACAACTCTGATTTTCATGAAATATGGTAAACAATTTCTTGGATTTTTAAGAAGTATTCTTATATATTTCGCTTGGTTCTACAGTACATAGAACCATTATATCAACGCACTAAAATTTAATGCTTCTTAAGTTGATCTTCAATCATTTTTGAACTTGTTCAGTTGACTCAGAAAATGTTTTTTGGTTCTATAGTAAAGCATAATAATAATAATAATAATAATAATAATAATAATAATAATAATAATAATAATAATAATAATAATAATAATAATAATAATAATAATAATAATAATAATTATTATTATTATTATTATTATTATTATTATTATTATTATTATTATTTTGGAAAATATGACTTACCCTTATGAACATCATCAATAGTAGTGCTGCTTAATCTTCAATATAATTATAGATATTCTTACCTGCAAAAAAAGAAATAGAACTATACTCTCCCGCACATGTGCAGATTATTAATTTGAAACAATGGTTCAAGTAACTGAATCACATTACTTATCTAGGTCCACCAATTACATTACTTATCTAAGGTTCACCATACCTACTCTGGTTCTCAAACCGTTACATGTAATCCCAATTTCGCCCCTTTAACAGACAGATGCGAGTAACTGACAAAACATATTCTACTGTATTTATAGAGCTTAATTCTTAGTTTATACTGTCTATAAAATGTTTTATTAACTATTCTAGTTCTTTCATTAACCCCAATATACCTACTTTATTTGTGAGATAAATGTGTAAAGTTTGTAGATATTCATTGGCATTTTAAGAAAACTATATTCTTTACATGTTGCTGTTGTTTCGTAGGGAATCACAAAAAGTACGGTGAAATTAGGTTCCCTTATTGGTTTCAGAATAAATGCACCTAAAACAAAATAGGTGCAGATTTATTTATGACTTGCTAAAACTTAGCAACTTTGAACAACTAAAAAAAAAAAAAAAAAAACTATACTACCTCAGCTGTAACTGAAGGTTACAACTTCATTATTGAAATTCCTACGAATTGCGCCATATATATCGATACTTTTGGGTAATACTAACATATTATACAATAATTTTATGACGTTACAGATTCCACAGCTTTTGAGGTCGCGAGCCTCCATTGCGGTATTTACGCAAGAGGGAGAACACAGACCACTAAAGGAGAAGAGAAGACAGAAGCGATCATGAATTGCATACCTAACTCTTTGGTAAAAGGAGGAAGGTCTTTCCAATACAGGAAGAACTAAACTGGCAGTTCGCGTCTTGGGCCTTGTTGTCATTCATTGAAATAAACTGTCAGAAATTGTACATCTTTAGGGAACCATTTCGTGTCATAGAGAAAGCATCATTGTCAAAAGCCAAATGTGACTTACGCTAAAAACCTATCATGAGAAACCATTTGGGATGGTGGGTTGAGAACGAAGATTCCATCTTATACAGTTATAAAAGACAATATGGTCTATATACTCACAGTCAATTTTCATATTCGTTTATTGTAGTTTTTTTATAGTTTTTGCTTTGTGCTTCTTGTACGGGTACCCCGTAGACTTTTCTTATACTTCCCCGCAAATTGTATTTCCAGTTAATAGTAATAATTTTTAGCCTTACAGTTAGGCATAATATTAAAGAAGTATGTTATTGTTTTGTTTCTAATGCTAAAATAAGTTCATTGATGTCAAATCGCACTTCAAAGTTAGCAGATAATATATATAGCAATAATACTTATTATTAATAAAACAAAATTGACCAAAGATCCACATAAACACCTGTGTAACAGTTTGGGCAACGAAGTATTGCTGAAATGATTACACAAATATTATTAAATATAAATTTGGTGCTTTGATTCAGTTTTGTTTTATTAATACTGTGGAATATTTCCAAACCTATCATTAACAAGATACCTATTACTAAACAAACAAGTAAGAATTGCGACACCCTTCTCCTCAACAAGCAATTTCTCTTGTTTCTTTTTTTAGCTAGCCATAGTGGCTCAGTTGTAGAGCGTTCACCTCTGCTGCGTGAAGTCCCTGGTTTGATCCTAGCTCGCGCCTAGTGGGTCTTGTGGAGACAAACACCATGTGTGGGGGGTTTCTCAGGGTTCTCCAGTTTCTTCACAGTTTCTTTATTGCACTATTTCATTAATTTCTCATTCCTTTATTCTACATGGTATAACCTTGGGACGTAAAACTGAAGTATTTCATTTTTCCTTTCTAACTTTCGTATTTACAAAATGAGTATTTTAATTCAAATTGAAGACTTAAACAAGGGGATATTAGATGAATTAAAAAGGATATACCACTAGTAGATGGCAGCATAAGCAAATTTCATCCATTTATTTATTTCTGATACCTCTGCAGTCAATCAGAATGCGTAAAATCACGTTTTTATGGTGAGCATCAGAACTTTTTGTTTTTAAACAAAAATTGGTTTTTAGGTAGTTCAAATGTGAAACTAAATTAATCGAGCTGGATTGGCTAGTTGGTTGGTTCCTCATATGATATGAAATACTTTAAACAGGTACTAAATCCCCTCCTTCATATCCCCGGTGGTCCGCAGTTCGCTTGTCAGTAGGAGAGCATTGAGCGCATTACGATGGTTTGGATTCCATTTTAAATTGAAAGTCCACGTCTCGTATAGCCTTGGTAGTGAAAGGGACGCTAAACTTCAATAAACAACAAAATAAAGAGATGAATAAATCATCATTACAAACAGTTTGTACTCTTTTTCCTTTAAAGTTCTGTAAGAAACGAAGATTTTTGTGCAGTCGGTGTTCAACCGTTTCCTCCCATTTTCTTCATTCCATCACCATTTCATTCATTTCTCATCATCACCGTCTCCTTTAGCCTAGCCGGCATAACGGTGGGACGTAAAACTCAAAGATTTAATTTTTTTTTTCAAGTTTTCACAACTAGAGTGACGGGTACAGTATAAGAGACTCATCCTTTAATGAGTACCCGATAACCACACACACAATATTGTCAATTATTCTGCATTTTTATTAATGGAGCAAATGTTAGAAGAAACCCAAGAGACCAGAAACACAAATAACTCGAAAACTTGTCACAAGGAGTTCCGATTACCAAAACTCCTTTTTATACTCTATCTATTCTGTTACCATCTGGGAATCACAAAATCTCAATAACGACGCGTATTTGATGGATGGGTAGAATGCAGAGAGTCGAATAGAGTTGAGGTGATCAATCCAAGCCATCCCAATATACACATAATTAAAAATCGGTTCCCCATGTATTCCTGTGGGAGTAATTATGGATGTTAGCCTTGCTTGATAGACTAACCGCAGTACTGTTGATTAGCGGGTTAGTATAGTGCTCAGGACACAAAATATACTAATCTCTTTGTGGAATATAGCGCTAAACTGAAAGTAAATAACTTTTAACCAAACTAATTCACATGGTATACACAAGATCGGAGAGGACATGTCCCCCTCAGCCCACCGGGATTTGCGCCAGTGGAAACAGACCATTAATATCGAAGAGAAGATTCGTGGACGGACACGCGTCAAAGCATAAACAGCTGAAGTGAAACTGTTGAGAAAATCAACATTGAACATAAGATATTTCAGTGTCGTTGTGAGTACAAACGTCGTTCACTTGGTTATGATCAGGATTCGGAAGGTAATTTATTCTTTACGCTTTTTATATAAATTACGAGTAATTTACTATTAATATACTGTACGTCATGTAGCGAAACAACATTTTACGCATACGTAGAAAACATTCCTTCTTAAAAGGAAATAAACTAAAACGATTCAAAAGCAGGACACAGTAAAATTGAACGCAAAATGCAATGTCTTCAAACTTTGCTAGCATCAACTGAAGCAAAGTCAAACTTTCAGACTAAAACATACAACAACTAAAATACTAAGGTACCGCAGCACCAGTTTTAGAATGACAGCTAATCGAATATTCAATGTTTTATTTCTCATAACTAAGATCAGATATGTATATCTTATCTGATAGGTTGACTGCCACAGGGGTAAAGTGGTTTCCTTAGCTTGGGGCCACGCCGCAAAATTTTAAAATTACCACTATTTCTGTGATTTTTCTTTACTTCTATATTGTAGACACATACTATTTAAAAAATCCACGGGCTACGATCACTTTGCAACTTTCTGAGGCCAAACGAATATTTCAATCCATATTATCAAGTACGAGGTGAGGTATTGATAAAGACCTCAAGGCCTGAAGCAGTTGTTGTAGTGAAACCTGAAAACAGGTCTTGTGGCCTACACAAGATATGTATGTGAGACCAGATTTCGTGTCTCATGGCAGTCAACCTGTTAAATAAAGTCATAGTTAATATTAGGTTTGTTATGAATCAGTACTGTGTGGTCTACAGCCTTCATCAGGCCAATTCTTAAATACCTGTATGTAAGCTACGCATGGCCACTTTACAGTATTGGTGGAAGTCAGTTAAGTAAACTTCGACGTGTGTTGTAGGCATGGACTTTTCTTAAGGACTGATAATCGACTTCTAATACAGCAGTCATCACATCACTGAGAAAAATGCAAAGAAAGATTACAAGAACTATCCAATCTAACGTAGTTATTTTTTTAAATTAAGAGGTTAATTAAGTGTCGGGTTTGAATTTTACGAAGAAAGTAGTATTAACGTGGATTCCAACCACAACAGGGTCTTGATCTAAGATGGCGGGGGAACCGATCATCATGCAACAACAATCCTTACAGTGTACACCGTTTTCCAAGACACTACTATGCCTAACAAAGAACGGTACCTACTATTAACGTGGATTCCAAGCATAACAGGGTCTTGAATAAGTGTAGTTGACGGGTGAACTGACAATTATACAACAACAACCCTTACACCGTTTCCCACGACACTAACTCGCCTAATAAGGAAAACTGACTATTATCAACGTGGATTCCAACCACAACAGGGTCTTGAATAACTGTAGTTGGCGGGGGAGACGACCATCATGCAACAACAAACCCTACAGTGTAAGCTGTTTACCATGACACAATCTTGCTTAACAAAAAAGGTAACTCTTAACGTGGACTCCAACCACAACATAGTCTTGAATAAGTGTAATTAGCGGGGGAACTGACCACTATGCAACTACAACCCTTACAGTGAACACTGTTTACAACGACACTATCTCGCCTCCAATAGAGATGTAAATTGAGATCAGCGTAAGAGTTACTTCTAAACTTGGTATTACTACACCACTTCGCTTTTAATATCAATTCTGTAGTTTTAAATTAAGGTAAGTGAATAACTAATTCAGTTGCTAAGAATATACTGAAAGGTCAGGAACAAACCATTAAGGTAAAATGTTGCGGAAACAAATGAAATAAACCTAATACGATGAATCTAAAAATAAATTTCCGTAGGCCTCAATGATTAATCAGTTTTCTCTCTTAAATGTGTTAAAGAAACTTTAGAATTAATAAAAAAGAAAACTTCACTGCGGTTCGTCAATTTTAATGCTTTAAAGTGAGAAAAGCATTTTAACAAATCAAATGAAGCAGTTTAAAAGTTAGTTTCTTAATTACTTTCCAAGTCATAGTTTACGTTGAACATAGTAACGCAATGAATGGCAAAGTTGATTACTTTGTAGCTGTTTTATGGAATCGAGGTGCCACCAAAACTGTCAGCAGTCCTTGTACATAACATGGGAAAATAGTCCAAGACAATATATATATATTCCCGCAGTGTTGGGACTAATTACTATGGTGTGAAGGGATATCGATTCCGGAGCAACCATCACGTGGGAAACCCATCACCTGCACGTCTTCAAGTCGACGTGGCATTTGGTGCTGCATTAAGCACTCTACACACCACTGACTGGAAACATTTTGCCATCCCCTCCTCTTTCTTCCCACTCTCCTATCTTCCTATGTCTCTCTCTCTCCTCCTTTCTATTCCTTTCTTATTCAAATAACACAGGAGAGGACAAACGTTCAAAAATAACGGGTGAACACAAAAAATATACATAACACATTTTGCAAAAACAAGAGACAAACAAACGGCTTTCCATGTTCAGTCCTGTTGCTATTGTTTGAATATATACGTTATTGTATGTATGTGTATTATCCAGGATATGTTTAGCTTATTCATCTCATTTATCATATGCTTATAAACAAAACAATTTAATTTCTTTGTCCAGTTTTCCTTGTATATGTAGCAGCAGTGTTATTGTTACCATTCTAAAAGAATTTAAAAATTATACATTTAATGCTGAAATAAATGAATGACAAATGGTGAAAACTGTGTTCTGGACCACAGGATGTGAATTGGAGACAGAGCTGTGTGGGTTCTTATTTGTTAATTGGGAATGAGTTATTGTTGATATCAATATTTATTTATTTATTTTTATGCGATTTATTTGTTTGGGTGAGTTATTTATTTAAACTAATATTTTCCTATGACTATGTGAATGTTAGTGGTAAATCTTGTAACTCAGGGATGAATTTGGATAGTTATGTTGATAAGTGAAGTTAATTGGTTTGTTCTTGCACTTTGTCTAATCAGAAAGGATTAGTTCTGTTCAAATGTGGTTTATTGCTTCTTTAAGGACATTTAGGCGATTAAGCTTCTCTGAGGACGTTTAGACCAGATCATTTGTATTATAAAAACGTTTCCATAATATTAAAGTTTGAATGTATACGGTGCTGAGTAGTAACGCAATTTTGTTCATGCAGTATTTCTTTCGTTTTTTTTTTTTTTTTAAAGTGAAACACTGCTATAGCGCATGCGAAACATGGTCGCTTACTCTTGTATTTGCATTTGTATTCTGAAAGTATTTAAGAACAACATTTTGAAACGAATATTCAGACCCAAGAGGAAAGGGAGTGGGGAATAGCTGAAACTTCATAGTCCATGCGGTTTACCAAACAGTGTTAGGGTCATCAAGTGTAGGAGGATCAGGTGGGCAGGTCATGTAGCTAGGATGGAAGAAAGTAGAAACGCTTTCAAAGTCTTGACTGGAAGACCAATGGGGAAACGACCATTAGGAAGACCTTGGAAGAGATGGGAGGACAATATTAAGATGGATCTCGTAGAAATAGGAATACAAAGTAGAAACTGGATCCAGTTGGCTAAGGATAGAAGTCAGTGGAGAGTTTTTTTGTGAACGCGGCATTGAACAGTTATCTATTACCCTGAGTTAGTTAGTAAGTTAGAAAACACCGCTATAGCACTAATATTTTTCGTATCTCTTTTGAATCCAGTTCACCCGACTTACACAGAATTATCCCAGAGATAGATATCACGTAATAAAACTCGAAGAAAATATATTTTTAATACGTATGCTCATTTCATCAACAGTATTCCCAGTGTTTAAAGACAGTGAAATTAATTTCAGGTTTCTAAAATTATGAAATTAAAACTTGTATACACAATATCTAATCAAATGTTTATTGCTTTCTTTTCGTTAATTGCGTAGATAGGAAGGATGTCTATTTTAAACTTATATATATATATATATATATATAATCATATACATATATATATATATATATATATATATATATATATATATATATATATATATATATAATTATCATATCATCATGTATATATATATATATATATATATATATATATATATATATATATAATCATCTATCTGAACAAACATTTGAATAGAATAATATTAACAATCAAGTATCGATTCCATTAAAATAATATGTTGCATGCATTAACTTGTTGCTTCAAACTTCTATTCAAAACGCAAATAAAACTAAAATCCAACATGTAATGGAAAAGTTTCATCATGTGTAAAACTTTAGCTCTGTTGTTTAATAGTTCACTTCAATACCTGTTTATTAATAGTGAATCCTACGGTGCTCGGGTTTGATAACATGAGATTCTTTCGTGACCAATATAATTTGCTGTTACTCGTATATTTGAGATTTAATATACAAAACGACGAAATCCACAATAATTTGGTATAGGTTTTAGATTGTAGAAATAACGAGAGGCAAATAAATAGTAAATTAGTTTAAGATATCACAAATAAATTAAAGACTATTGATAAAAACATATATCTATGACAAGACCAGTTTACTCATAGACTATATCATGGTGTTAGTACTAACACACTATGTTTAAAATAATTGTCTTTGTATTTTTGTGAAAATTTGAAAGACATAATATATTCTGAGAGACTTTAAGTATTCCTACCAGAATTTCAAATAAAAAATTGAGAAAAAAACTGATCACCTGTGAAAACAAAACTCGACTCTCCTGTAAATCTTTGGAGTTAAGCACTCACTCGCCAACTGGAGATTTCGATAGCTTCAGCCTACTTCTTTAACCTACTGGGAAAATTATAGTTTGGAAAACCCACTTTTTAGTATATCAGATTAAAGTCGATTTCCCAAATTCTTGATTGATTTTTTAAAGCAAATCTTTATTAAAATGTTTTGCAAAAGTTTCACTAATTTTTGTCCCAAATTTGAGACCCACAACTCGAAAACCTAAAGCTTGTTGATACCATAAGATTTCACACGATTGTACAGCAGGTCAAAATCTACAATGATGCCAAGTTTTATCCAAACCGAATGAGTTCGTTTGAACTATTCTCTGTTTCACATAGCCTGATACGAAAAAGAAGAAGTTTTTCCCCCACCACGTTCAAGTCCTGGTGGGAAAAACGTGAATGTTGGTGTTTCCTCTCCCACCATCAGCCCCAGCACACGGAGGTATAGATTGTATCTAAATATGTCTAAATAATAAACGATAATTTTCATAATAACACTACATATTTTAAAACACTAACTTACATTCACCTGCATTAGTGAGGTAAATAACACATGTGTTATTATAACGAAAATTTTATTGAACAGTTATATTGTTTATTTTTCTTCTTTTGGCAGTTGGGGTTGTGACATAGTGTTGGAATGGCAAGTGATGGCAGGGTTGGTAATTAAATGCGTATTTGCTGTATTGATACAATAATTTCATAATATACAATCGAAAACCAAGTACAATACGTGTATGCATGGATAAATTATCAGAGCATTAAGAATGATAACAGTAGAACCAGTAGAACCCTATATATATATATATATATAGGGTGTTTCAAAACAACACCGACAATATTTGGGAGTGATTCCTGACGCAAAGATAAGACAAAAAGTATAGACCACACTGGGTGCACAAATGCTTCCTTCCGGAGTTTAGGCTGCCGAAAACATTTAAAAAAATGAACTTTAAAGGTCCATAGCTCCAAAACTGTGGAACCTACCGTAGTCGGGTCAAGACTTCACTTAGGAACTAATATGTGCCGTATCCAAAAATCTATGTTTCAGAATCCTAAGGTACTCACGTAACAATATGTATAGAGGGAGTTTGGCTATGGGCGTATAATTTGAAGTACTCACTAACTACCTCTATAAAAAAAATATTGCGGAAGTACCGTAGGATTCTGAAACATGGATATTTGGAGAGCGCACGTAGTAGTTTCTACACTGTTAAAAATACTTACTTAAAAATGAGTAAAATTGACTCAAATTTGAGAACATTGTGTTCTCAGAATAGCTCCGAATACATTGTTCTCAAAAGTGAGAATGTGTGGGTGTTCAAAATATAAGAACAATATGTACTCAAATTTGAGTAAATTTTACTCACTTTTGAGTAAAAATTCTCTTAAAAGCGAGATAAAATATTCTTAAATAAAATGAGAAACTGCTATTTCTCAAAAATAACGAGAACATATTTTCTCAAAAATGAGAAAGTTAACCGTAAAATGAGATGAATGTAATCAACATTAAGAAACTCTTTGTTCAAAAACTAGTAATGCTCTCCTCACAATTGAGAACATGTATACTCAAAAGTGAGTAGAAAAGTATTCGAAATGCTCAGATAGCCGCAAAAATGAGAAACACAAGTTCTCAAAAATTGAGAATATTTCCTCTCAAATTTAAGAAAAACTCTACTCAAAAATGAGAAGGGTTTTTTTAAAAAAATGAGTAAAAAAGTACTCAAAAATGAGATTTTATTAGTATTCAAAAATGAGAAAAAAGTACTTATTCTGCTGCTTTGCTGGCACAGGGAAAGTTTCCTGGAACTAGAAAGGTAGATTACTCTTACACTGCACTGGGCAATTTATAGTAAGTACGCCTTCTACACATTAATATTGAAGTTAAAACATTTTCCTCTTAAAAGTTGGAAAATAGAAATCAGTTTTTGAAAAAATACGAGTACTTCAAAAATTACTTCTATTTCCCAGCTTTGAAGATGAAAATGTCTAACATCAATATTAATGTGTAGAAGGCGTACTTACTATAATTTTTTTAGTGCAGTGTGAAATTCATCTACCTTTGTAATTTTGGGGAAGTTTCCCTGTGCCAACAAGGCAGCAGAATAAATACTCCTTTTCCTATTTTTGAATACTAATATAATCTAATTGTTAAAGTACTTTTTTACTCAATTTTGAATCTGCAAGGTTACATTTTTATGCTGATACCTGTTGTTTCCATAAATAGCATAGATGAGAATTTTAATTTAATCAACACACAAGCTTCTTGTAACTTAAACTGTTCGTGATGTTGGTTTGCGTAGTTTTAAACAAGTAAGCCTGATATGGTGGACAAATTTAATGTGCACTGGTTTTCTGGATGTATTCTCGTTTCCTCCTACTTTCTTCATTGCATCACTTCATTATCATTGCCTTCTCCTTTAGCCTTGAAACATAATCATGCGACGTTACACACACACACACACACACACACACACATATATATATATATATATATATATATATATATATATATATATATATATATATATATATATATATATATATATATATATTCACACACACATACACACACAAACTTAAATGTATATATATTAGTTTCATTTTGATTAAAGGAAAATATGTTTGTACATTGTATTTTTTATTTGTCAAATAATAAACTAAGTCTATACATGAGCACAATTTTTATAACAACTTAGATAAGACAATGAGGATACATGAACCCTCTGAATATGCCTACAAAGTACTATGACAGATGTATGCATTCGTTGGAAAATAGTCTGTGACGACTGCCAATGGACAAGATAAACAACAGCTATGTTCGAGATCCTCCCAGAAGTTTTTCATTTGCTATAAATGTGTCTATGCCTTCATCTCCCTGGAAACAAAGAGATTGTGTAATTAGTGACAATAGAAATAAAAATAAAATGAAATACTTATAAATCTTATTCGTGTATGGCGATATCTCGAATAATATTAGTGTTGCTACGTTCTAATTTGAATTAGTATCAATTGAAATACGATAATATAGACTCTGGTAAAGACAGTAAAGAGAATTACGCAATATTTCTTCAATTAATATTGAAACCAGAAGTTGTAGTAGATCTACCATTTAGTGTTTTAGCAGAGTGATTAGAGTGGAAATGGAATATATTCTAGGGACGCTTAATCGATTAAAAAATATACAATGTGAGATTACTGTCTATGCTCTATAGTGATCAACGTTAACCGGAAATGGTTTATTTCTAGCACTACAAGTAGGTGGATCACATCCATTAACGAACTCCTCCGAGATAATTATCTAGCTGTTGATTGCAGAAAATAATTTTAAAATTATCTTTTGTTGAAGAGTTATTGAGCGGTGTAACGGACGTACTAAGCCAGAGGTGGTTACCCTTGCGAGGATGGCCCTCTCGAGGGCATCCTCACCCTCAAATTCTCTCTCAACCATAATGACGCGAGGGCGATGACAAGCTTGGACAGCGAGGGCGAGGGCCAACTGTCACTGTCAGGGCTAGAGCGAGGACAAATTCCCAACACGAAGGCGAGAGCGATGGTCAACTCTCTTCGAAGGTGAGGGCGAGGGCCAATTCACTGTGAGAATGAAGGTGAGTGAGGTCGGAGTAAAATGAACACCTATGGTACTAACATTACAATATTATATATATCCCACTTGCGTGATCCTAATAAACATCAAATGAATGACTCGTCTATGGCGATCTTTATAATAATAGTAGGGTTGTCACGTTCTGGAAGGATTAATATCAATTGAAATAAGATTATAAAAATAAGGAAATTGAAAGGTAACCAAAAACATTTCGATCTGTTTCATCTATGCAAGACAAGGAAACAATAAACCTGAAAATTAGTCATTTCTGCTTATGTGTGACAAAAAAAAAAAAAAAAAAGAAAAAAGAAACAATGAATCACACCACAAATTCTAAGTTATATAAAATTTCACCGTTATTCGATTTCTACTTTTTTAGCAATTGTTAAACAAATTACTAGAATGCTTTGAGAACAGTAGCGTAACTAAGAATGCATGCCCCCCTCCAGCCGCGAAAATGTCAAAAGGGCTCTTCCTGTTTCTACGTTCATGGCACACGTACAATTTATACAGTAGTAGAGTTATTTTTCCATCTAGTCAGACACTACTTGCTAATATACAAAAATTGCACATTATTATTATTATTAAGCAATTACATGGGACTAAAAAGCTTCTTAAAAGAAATAATTTCTAGGAATTAGGAATTAGATTTCTGGGCTGTCGGCATCTAAGGCCACGTTAGCCCATCCCGTATAAAGGATGACGTCCCTCAACGAGCCCACTGTACGATGAAATGGAAGGAAGAAAGGATTGGGAAAGGAAGGAAGCAGCCTGGGACCATTATATTAGGTACCTCCATCCCGGCATTTGAATGGTATGAATGAACGAAACCCAAGAAAGACTTCACTCAAGATGGCAGGTCTGAAAAAGCTGTTACACTCTTTCGGCCGAGTGTCCCCACCAGGAGTCGAACCTGGGACCGCTCACCTCAAAGGCAAGAGCAGAAATAATTTTTTTCCTAACGTTCACATTACAACTAACATATGAAAACTCGTCAAAACTTGTGGAACTTGCTCACATATTTCTAAACCGGCGTATTTTTTTTTTTTTTTTTCGGAGAGTAATTCGCTGACTACTTTCTCAATATCAACGTGGTGCCATTCTTCGCTTTCAGTGCTCAGGATTGGCAAAGGGATCAACCAATGCCGTAACTTTTGCGGGGGAATGGGGAAACTGCCCCCCCCCCAATTAAGCTTCCAGTTGTTTGATAGGATTCATTTGAGTTAAAACTTTGTTGCTTTGTATGATGTGATATGAACAGGAACTTATAAATAAACCTTGGAATAGGTTTACCACATAACAGGAAAAAAAAAAAAATGAAACGAAAATGTGTTCCGAGCCTCATTCAGTAAAATGTGTCCTATTAGAGCCCCAGACAAAATATATATTTAGTAAGACTTTCAACATATTGTCTCATTTAGTTAACTTGTGAAGCACCGTACTATTTTCTAAAGCATTGCAAATAGTTTAAGATGTTTCTGCTGCCCCACTATCTGAACGAAATACATTCCTTTAAGATGTAGCATATATGTAATCTGGATCTTACTTTAGTAAACCATCAACTGGCGCCCCAAGAAGTATCGAACACGTTTAGTAAGGATTTCACTTCAAATGCCATCATTATTCTAGGGGGCCTCAACTTGACATATTTTAGGAGGTCTAATTAATGTTTGGTCTTCCAAGAAAAAGCCCAAGTTACGGAGCTGAGCTCAATTTCATCTTCGACCTTGTTCTACGAATATAAAGTTTGATGGCTTTTAGTGTACTGAATGATCGCTCAGGATTGGCTTCGTCAGAGGCACAGTGAGATACAGTTGCAAAGAAGTACACAAATCCAGAACACAACTAACATAGGAAGTTATCTACGACTAAATAATTGGCTAATTAATTCCAAGTTAAAATTTCACTAAATTGTTTCTTCACTACTCATCGGAAACTTGTTAGTTGTTGCAACAAAAGGCGATACATTTTCCGAGTAGAATTCACTAAATCTATTATAGCTGGTTCCGTGATTTCTTTTTCCTCTAAGTAGAGTACTCTTGCAGTAATATGAAACCTGCAAAGTGCTTTTGAATGGAGTTGAATTTCAGTTTAGCGTCCCTTTCAGCAGCGAGGCTATGTGAGACGTGGACCTACTGATTAACGTGGAATCCGAACCACATGAGCTCCCGCCGGGAATCGAACCCGGGTCTCCCGCGCCAAGAGCGCATACGCTAACCGCTTAGCCACGGAGGAACTCTGCAAAGTGCTTTTAACATCCAAACATTATAAAGTTATACTCCGAAACTTAAATACCAGGAGCCTGTTAGTTACGCCACTGCTTGAGAATACAGATTCTTTATTCATAGAAAGGAAACTTAATGACTACATATCAGGGTTGGCTGGTTTAAACCAATGTTTAAAGCAGCTGGTTTTTTCAAAAAAAAAAAAAAAAACAACTGGTTTAAACCAAATAACGAAAATGTTCGTAAAAGTGTAAGTGTTTGTAAAATCTTGATGAACACACATTTGTGGGTTATCACGTTTCACTCCCGTATATTATTCGTATTATATTCAGACCTAAATTCCCCATTCATTACTCAAAAAGATTATACTACAAAAGCAACTTTTTTTTATGTAAGTTTATAAATGTTTGTTTTGTGATTTTTTTTTTGTAGTTATTATTGTTATGTAATTGCAATCAAAGAAACATTCTAAAAATTGTTTTGTTTACTATTGATAAAATACATCGAAATGCCGTACTTTGTGTGTGTGTGGGGGGGGAAGGAGGGTCATACAGACCTTACGAGAGGCATTTAGTGAAATGAGAAGTATCTTCGATATCTATTTATGTATAAATGAGTCTGAGCCAAAGTGGACTCAAATAATTCGTATCTTTGTGATATGCAAATTAAGTCGTTGTATTTCTTTAATTTGGACCAATAAAAGTCGTTGTTAACTAACTTGAATTAAATTAGTTCGTCTGTACTCCGTAGTACTTTGAAATTGTCCATATGTAATTCAGTATAATGGTTTCACTTGTGCACTGTTTATCTTTTTGTCCTTCTGAAATGACTCTTGAGAGCTATATTAAGAAGCATGTAAAGATCAGTACAACGTATTTTTATCAGGATTCCTTCGTGAGTGAGTCGGCAGACGTATCGCATTTGATGCCAATTAGTCCTGGTTCCGAGTTCAAATGGAGGACAATTTTTCTCGAATGTAACTCGAGAAGCAGTTTTTATTCCGCTTTAAGCTTATGTGACCCCTCCCAGCATAACCCGGCTGTTGCATAATAACATCAAGGCGAAATAAACTTATTTCTGTCCATATATGATATGAATATATAGAGCAAATTATTTAAACCAAATAAACCTGGTTTAAACCAAATAAACCTGGTTTAAACCAAAAAAAACTGGTTTAAACCAAAAAACCAGTTTTTTTTTGTTTTTTCAATAAAAGCCATGGTTTTTGCCAACCCTGCTACATATACAGATGACGTTATTGAAACTCTTATGTCGGTGGTGCTCTTGCCCCCCCAAGCGAAATCTGAAATGACGCCCCTGATGCAAATCAAATTATTTAAAAACCATCCTTCTATTAAGATATTTCCAAAACGTATAACCTGGAAAGTAAATGTATTAACTCTGTAATTATGAAACTATGACTACAATTGAACGATAATGGACATATTCCTAATCAGGAAGGTATACAAAAATTATGTGTCCAATGAAACGAGTGACACGACTTACCTGTAGCTCTGCAATGACATATTCGTGGCTCCTGTAAGGTGCCGGCCTTCTCCTTACTATTTTAGCTCCTTTCTTACATATGTTTACAATTTGTGGTAGTAGAAATGGAAGCAAATGTAGTGCGCAATTGATCTATAGAGAGAAAATATGACTAAGTCAGTATATAATAATGTTTGGAATTAGTAGATATTGCTATTGTCTGCCAAAATATTTTTTGAAGTACAATGTAAATCACACTAAATTATTCAAAAACTACTTCCATGAGTTGAAATAAGGTTTTACTTAAAGTGTACTGCTTTCTAAAGCCCTAGACAATTGTTATATTCCTTAGCACAATGATGGGGAAACATTTTGGGCCGCAGGCTAAAGAAAAACGGAAAAAAATATAGGTGGGCCAATATAATTTAAAAAACAAACAACAGTGATTGTATCACTTGTAAAACCAAGCTCTATTAATACTCGAAAGATCATGAAGGGGAATGTGATAAATGGTATTGTGAATGCATTTTTAAACATTTCTCATAATTTGGCTGGAAGTATAATCCACTGATTCTCAGAAGTGAAGTTATATTCGTCAGGTAATGAATCACGTCGTGGGCTGGGTGGAAACGTTTAAGGAGCTACATCTAATCCGCGGGCCATGCTTTGCCCATCACTGTCTTAAGACGTGAAGATAATAAGCCAAAGATGTGCAATTTTGAGTTCATGTACGTTTATTTAAAAGGTATTACGTGTTTCAAAATACTGACTTATTTTTACTTTTCAAAGTAAAGCATATAAAAGCTACTATTTGCTGCGATTGAATTATAACAATAAAACAATGTTTGTGAATAGACACTATAAAAAGATAATGTAAAGAAAGAAAGAAAAAAAACAAAAACAAATGGGTGCTTTGCCAGAAGTAGGGTTGTGTTGATGACAAATAGACTCTTGTGTACATATTTATACATGCAACCTGAAATATGATAAATATACACGAAAACTTGATCTTACTCACCAAGAACTTTCTCTAGCGAAACCTTAAAGAAAATTATCACTGCCAAACAGATGACATTGAAAACAGACTCTGTCGCGCCGAACAAATTTTTAAATTCGGCATCCATCTGAAATATAAAGATTTAATTGTTATACAAATATATTCTATTAAATAATATATTTTACCTTTTTCTAGTCATGAAGTTCCAAAGTAGTTCATTGTCATAATGTTTTACTGCAATGTTAGAAATGCGCATACATAAATAATGTGAAGTAGCAATTAGACTCTTGTTAACGAACATCACTACTTAAATTGTTCTTTGTTATTCAGAAATAAACCAATACAATTGCAATAGTTTGTGTGTGCTGCAAGTAGCATAATTTGCACCCATTGTTAGCTAGTGGGGTGCACGGTGGCTCAGTGGGGAGCGCTTACCTCAGGTGCATGGTTTCCTTGGTACGATTTTCACCCAAGCAAGCTTGTGATAAACAACATTGTGTTCGTGGATTTTGTCGAGGTACTCTCGTTTCCTCCCACTTTCTCATTCTTCCATCATCATTCACTTGCTTTAATCATCGTCTCCCTTAACCTAAAAGCATAATCATGGGATGTTAAACTGAAAGATTTCACTATATTTCATTTTGTTGGCTGTGTGCAGTGCCGGTCTGGAGCAATCACGGGCCCTCGGCTAAAGTTGGTTGTGGGCCCCCTGATCGAAAAACTTTTCACAGCGTATCTTCGGTACTTCAACAATGATTAAAGGTTTGTTTATTAAAAAAAGTTTCTGAAGTATTTTAAATCTATGTTACGATAAATGACAAGGTAAAACATACTTAAGCAATATAACGTAGATATAAATCATGATATAGGTTTCGACGTCAGTTCAGCATTGTACTATATGATGTAATGAGACTATGAGTGAAATAAAGAGAAATGTGTTGATATGGCAAAATTATGTTATAAACATTTTTTGTATTCTATGAGAACTAATGACAAATATTTAACGTGTATTACAACATTTATATGACCACATAACTGTAAAAAGATGAAAATATTGGTATGCACTAACAAAGTGAAGCTTATTCTAGATTTATATTAATACAAACAGGCAAATTATTGATTACTACTAATAAATGATTACAATATCATAAAGCATATAATTGTAAAATTGAAAATGACTCAGACACACACAGGAATTACAAAGTATTAGGAACATATCAATACATTAATTTTCTTTTCAAAACTTCGCTTGTCACCGCAATTTCATCAATGACTTTATTTTTGTCCAAATTTATAAACAAGTCTCTCTCAACATTCATCAACATTAAAGGAGATAGTAAGTTCTCGCTTAAAGAATATCTGAGTCTGTTTTTTACAATTTTCAATTTCTAAAAAACTCGTTCACAAGTCACCTGAGTGGATGGAATGGTCATTATATATTTAAACACAGTATATAAATTACTAAATAGTCCAGACTGTGACGATAGTTCATAGAGAATGGGAAATGCACATGAGAGACATCTGAAACATTTCCTTTTAGTACCACATTGAGTTTCAGACTTTTTCTTTTTATCTTCAGATTCTTCTTCAGATGTCACACTTTCATCTGAATCACCATCATGACTTGTAATTCTCACAAATTTACACACTTCTTTCCCTTCTGGTTCTTCAGACTTGTCACTAAAATCTGCACTCAAATTACGATACTGGCTTGCAAACTGTTTCAGTTCTAACAACAACTCACTTCTATTCACATTTGCTAATTGAGAAACAGTTTGCAAGCAATCATCTGGAAAATCTTCTACCTCCATTGCAACTATATCCTCGTACCTTTTTGGGTCTAACCAGGAACAATCAAGCAGTAGAGTCTTGTTAGGTACAAACCGTTCTTCTATACTTTTAGTCGCATAATCGAGAATGTTAAAGTATAGTGCTTTGTATTTCTGGTCATGTGACAAATGTCTAGCCTCGTCAGAAACTTGTTCACAAGGCATTTTCTTCACCTTGGGAATTCTTTTTTCTGGAAAATCACCTTCTATATCAATTTCCCCATTCCTAAAATAAGCTTTGATGTCTTTAACCAGGGATTTACATTTGTCATGCAATCTTTTAAAATTTTTGTCACTTCTTTTTCTTCTAATTTCATCTAATAATGCATCTACCGACTGCCAGGCCTTTGCATAGTCTAAAGACTTGCTTTGGAGAAAGATGGACACAGGAGAAGTAACTGAAAACATGTCTAGCATGATTACAGCTAGAAACAAATTTTCGAATTTGCACCACTGTCCTAGAAGGGAACGCACTGTAAATTTTGTTTTGCAATCGAAATTGCCTGTTGACATATCTAACAATACTGACAAAAAAGTAACGAATTTAGAAGATTCAACATTATCATAATATAAATCTATTATGGATGATAGAGCTTTGTGTTTGCTCCACCACCTAGTAGCACCTATTTTTTTTAATCGATGTAGCTTTGCCCACCCAGAATGATGTTTCTTTGTAAATTTCTCCCACACAATCATTCTCTTGTATGAATTACTTAAAAAGCAAGCGGATTCTTCCACAAGCCCGAATAAATGTTCTGCTTGGAGGCACTTTACAGTAGAATCTGCTATAACTAAATTGAGAATGTGTCCCATGCAATGAGTGTATATGATTTCTGGGTTTACCTTCTTCAAATGTGCTTGAAGACCATTGTAGCGCCCTTTCATATTACTGGCTCCATCAAAAGAGCATGCAACCATATTTGAAAGAGGTATATTTAACTTTTCAAGTGATGATTGTAATTGTTCAAATAGTGCTTCGCCAGAGGTATCTTCTGCTATAGTTAAATCAATAAGTCTTTCATAGATTTTACCCTGTACAACATAACGGACACAAACGGCTACTTGGTCCATCACTGCTATATCTTGAGTAGTATCTATCATAACACTATAAATTATGCTGTTTTTTAAATCCTTAATAATCATATTTTGCCCCAAGGATCCTATTACTCTTATCATTTTATTTATGAAAGCTTTAGACAGGAAAGTAATTAGAGATCCTCTTCCAACTTGTGTCAATCTTTTTTTCCCTTCTTTTTTTCTTTTCAAATCAGCAGCTCTTTTTTTCTTACTATTCTCAATACACTGATTTACATGGGTTCGCAATATAACATCGTATTCCGCAATAAGTAAGACTAATTCGAGAAAATTCCCATGATTTCCCTCGTTTCCGAGAGAAAATGACGCTTCTTCATTGCCCCTGTAAGCAAGCCCTTGTCTACCAATAAAAAGTATAATATCTATAAGACGTTGTACAACTTGTCTTCTTGTCTGAATATCCTTTTCTCTTTGCGTTGCTTGTTTACTACTCAGAAGTGTCTCTATATCACCTCCTTTACAACTTTGAAGAGCCGCTGACACAGAGTTCTGATGGTACTTAGAATTTTCATGTTCCGCCACTGCTTTATAAATATGTTTAACTAAAACATCATGCCCAGTAATAAATGATGAGTCCCTATTCTCATTAGTACCAAATGCCATGCAACTTGCACAAAAAGCTTTATTCAGTTCTACTGAATACGATAACCACTTCCTTTGAATTTTTTCACCACTAGGTAAGTCACGGTAGTAAAGTTTACTTGGATTAAAAGGCAAGCTTTTACCTGGTGTATCCAACTGACTAACTTGAATGGGATGTTGCTTCCAGAAGGCTCTCTTAACTGTAATAGGATCAGAAACGTTCGAACTGATGAAATTTCCCAGCTCATGCGCGACATTACCTTTGGAAGTATCTCCATTGTCATCGAGACTATCAGAATCAGAAGACAACTCTATATTCACCAACGAAGACATATGTGAAAAGTCACTTTTGTTTTCAGGCAAATTAGCATCTTGAGAAATACTGGCTGAGGAGGACTGGTTTTCGTTTGCGCTACTAAGTGAAGACTCCTTGAACTCGTAGTCATGTGAAGTAGATGTGGATGCCTCTGTGACATCTGTGTTGCAGTCACGTACATTAGGAGCTGTGGAAGAAAAATATAAACAAATATTGTAAACTAGACTAGTTAAGTACTGTACAAAATATGGTAGACTAATATACAATCTATAGTCTGCCGTTGCATATTATAATAGATCGGTACCTTAGGTAGGAACAGGTTTCAACGCTCATTGCATTCAGTTTGTACATAGGGGCTTCTTATCACCTTAGCAACCGCTTGTTTTCCTTAGCAACTGGAGGTCTATTGCAGGGGCGTCATTTCAGACTTCGCTTGGGGGGGGGCAAGAGCACCATCGACATAAGACTTTCACGTTTTTTACTATTATATTAGTAGACAATCTATTAAAGTATATGTATTCCTCATACTCTTGGGGGGGGGCAATTGCCCCCTCCTGCCCCCCTAAATGACGCCCCTGGTCTATTGGACTAATTGGAGTCTTCCGAAGCTACTATTAGTTTGGTTCTTATTACCATAGCAACCGGTTGTTTTGCGAGCGAGCGAGTGACAAGTATGCCACACTGGCAGCGAGCGAGCAAGCGCGCGAGAGGCAAATAGTGATAGTACCAAACGTTATGCTAGGGTTACCACCCGTCCGGGTTTGATCCGGACATTCCGGGAATTAAACAATTCGTCCGGAGTCCGGAGCAACATCCACTCCGGACGCCAAACGTCAGGGAATATGAAAATTTATAAATCTACATTTCATATCTGTATCATAATACCTTAAGTCGTATTGGTTCAAACAAGCACTACCGAATATTTTCATAATTTTTGCCAATTAACTTCCTGCTTCATAAATGTTAAATACCGCCAGTCTTTTTTTTTAAATTTTTTTAATGAACTGTTTTGTACTTTATTGGGGGGTTTATTATGTGGTTGGCACCACTAACGCAAAATAGGTTTTCTTTCCATTTTGTGCCACAAGAAAACCTACTTTGCATTATTGATTGTAATTGACAGAAACAATGAAACGGCAATTCTTGTCATTATTTTTCTAAACATGGAATCAGTGGCGTAGCCAGGGTGTGGGTCCGGGGGATCTGTACCCCGAAATTTGTAAAAGTTGTTAAAATAAAGCCTAAAATCGCGTTTTGATTCAAAAAGTTTTCGAGGGAGGACCCCGGTTCCCCCCAAAGTAGACTTCTAGCTGAATGACCCCTCCCGAAATTAAATCTTGGCTGCGCCACTGCACGCAATTCCGTTTTGCATGTCTATTTTTTAACAGGACTTCAATTCCCAATATGTCCGGGATTTCTCCAGATGAAAGGTGGTAGCCCTATATATTGCATATACTGCATAAAGGAATTTCTGACATGAGGGTCTCTGCAATAGATAGCTTTCTAAAGAAATCTACTTAAAACAAACTCATAAGCAACATTCGTTCTCTTCAGTAACCAAATTTGTCTCTCGAGAAATGAAACCTATTCTGCAACCGCTGCCGCAAATCCCGGGGGGTGAGGGGGACATGTCCCCCAATCTTGGAACTGGGTGGGACATTGTCACATCCGCCTGATATATAATATACAACAGGTTCACCTCAGAAATCAGATTAATCTCCTGTATATATGAGTTTATCTCCCCTCCCTCCTTCAGAATAAGCCTCAAATCTGCTCGCCTCCCAATGTTGAAGACAACTCTGCTCTCCTGATCCTCCACAGCATTGTTTCTCAACTGCATAAATATTTGAACATCGCAAATACAATAAAAAAAAAATCCCCCCAATGTTGAAGACAGATTTGCACCAATGTCCGTCACTCACTTTCTTGCAATGTGACATAACTCATTTGAATAACATTAAATCTAATTATTTTTTGTCGCTCGTTCTTAATGTGGGCTTACCCTTATGCAGTGTTCGAATTGACTGGCAGATGACGGGAAAATCCCCCTTATAAAAATATACTCGTCGTGTATCATAGAAACAACGTAATATATCTGCTTAAATAACTATTTTCCCTCTTTCACACATACACACGCAGACACACACACAAACACACCCTTGTCTCTAACTCTCACACAATAATGTAAGTAATTTTCCCTCGTCCGGAAGTTTAATTCGAACACTGTCTGCTATTACAACTATTGTTACTTTTGCTCACCTGTACTTGAAAAGCAGTCAGAACTTTTCTGTTGTTCACTATCAGCAGAACGACGAAAATATGAATGAATTAAAGTGTTTGTTTTTTTCAAATGTTCTTCTCTTTCTTTTCTCCTCTTCCGTTTTGCAGCACCACTTGTTGAACTCATTTTCTACAGCTTTTTACATGTACATTCTCAAAATCAACTCATAGTCATTACAAAGGACTTTTCAACTTGCGGGACGTAGAGATTACGAAAAGCCTGAACGTACACGAATATATTTTGCTATATACCACTTCTGATTTGTGCTTCTGAAATACTATCGCGTAACCTCTGACTCCTCTTCACCTACAAACAATCACTGTTCGCTGGTTTGCATAAACATGCACCTGACTTGAGATGATTCATTGTCCACTCTTGCCAAAATAAGAAGCAAAAAAGGGTGGGGCTTAACACTGAAACGAGGGTGACAAGCTAAAGCTGACGTCACCCCACTGTAAACATCCAATAATAGACTAAGCTACCGCTTCAATCTTTTTTCTAGTGATTAAATGACTGTTTTAAGAAAGATATACATGCAGAGAACACACATAGGAAAATATCTTGGAATTAAAAAAAAATGTTTAGTAAACTATTTCACTCGTTTTTGTCGGGAATTAATATAATGTTAATGTGAGAGAATTTTAAGAAAACCTGTGAAAAATATGAAAAGAAAGGAACAATAAATCTATGAAAACTGTCACAAAGGAAAGTGCGGCAACTATAAAGTTCGAAGGGAAATAGTATAACAGATAAATAGTTTTCGGTACTGTATCTAGGTAATGTTATTAGACAAGATACCGTATCAACTTTAAACTGAAAATTAAAGTTAAATAGAAAAAAATGTCATTATATCCAACTTACTTTTTTAATATTTTGGGGGCCCCCAAAAGAGTGGTGCCTTAAGCTATAGCTTGTTATGTGTAAATCTGTAATTGGTTGTTTTTTAACTGGTTTTCAAGCATTACATTAAACTATGTTGTTGTGTTTTAAAATTATCAGTAGTTAATTCTGTTTTTATAATCTAAACATCTGATAATTTAGTTATTTTTTAAGTTTTAAATATTTATTTTCCTATGCGTCCGGGCCCTCCCAAAGGCTCTCGGGCCCTTCGGGCCCTCGGCGATCGCCGAGCAGCCGACCTAGCCAGACCGGCACTGGCTGTGTGTATACTTTTGCAAAAAGAAAAAAGTAAATGAATAAAACAAATGTGTTTGGTAGCAGAAGCGTCATTTCAGATTTTGCTTGTGGGAGGGCAAGACCCCTTGATATAAGAAAATTTTGCGTTTTTCACTGACTACTATTCTACTCAAAAAATCTATATAAATCTCAATCTCAGGGGGTGCAATTACCCCTCCCTGCCCCCTAAATGACGCCACTGGTGGTAGTTCCCTTAATATAGCTAAATTAAAATTATTACATAACTTCTGTCATAAGTATTGGACACTCAACAAACAACGGAAAATTTGATAAAGTGAAAAGTTTGTGTCACTCGAGGGAAATTTTCTTAAAGAAACCTACGAACAGTGCCACCAGGTTCGTCCTGCACTGACTCGGTTAGATAGCATTCATGCTTTTATTGCCACCTAGCACAAGTTTGTTCGTGTTTATGCCATACGTCCACACTGTATTTACATCGAGCCCTTCTGAAGTTAATCTGTATGTAGTACTGGAGCTTGTTATTTAGTGCTGCTAAAAAAAAAAAAAAAAAAAAAAAAAACTTTAACCCAACCTGAGAATGTAAGAAATGTGTCAAAACTTGATAAAACAGTCTGCTCGAGTAATGCCTGTGTTTTTTTTTTTTTTTTTTTTTTTTTTTTTTTTACATTGTAGCTTTTATGCAACAGATACGGAATCCGTATTTATATGGCAATCGTAAAGGAATTGCAATTTTTCAACTAATACTGCTGGTGGTCCCTTGAAATTTTATCTGTGCAAGTGAGCAGGCCGGTAGCCAGCCCAAAAATGTAGGGGGGGGGGGAATCCAACCATATTATAGTTCATTTGCAAGCCTACCGTGAACATTTTAGGCAGGCAGTAAAAATTTAGGAGCCCGACCCCCTAGACCCCCCGCGTGGATACGGGCCTGCAAGTGAGGGCAAGGTTCTAGATTACTGGTCCCCCTTCCCATTGAGCAATAATAAAGACAGAAAACAACGTGCCCTGCGGGGCTCTAAACCGCCTTCACTCGCTAACGCTCGCTCGGCAATACTGTGTAGATTAAATGTATAAACTTTAGTAGAGAAAGAAACCAACCCAGCAACTAACCTACATGGGGGACCAGTAATCTAGAACCTTCCCGCAAGGGAGTTTTTTCATGTCACCCGCCACAGATCTTTTAGGGGACAATAAGAAGGAAATTATTAAAAGAATTGTATTTTAACAACAGTTATTTCGAGTGCAGCGCCAAAAGTAAACCTGCACGCCCCAACTCACCACAAAAAAAAAAAAAAAAAAAAAAAAAAAAAAGAAAAAGAAAAAGAAGTAAACCATTTACTGAATATATTGGAAAGTCGCATATCATTAACACAACAACTTTGTCTAAGATATAGAATGCCCAGAAGCATAGAGTGAGGCTTCCGGGCATTCTATCTGGGAACCAGTACCTAGAAGCATTACTCATGATTTTCGAAGGAAAATAATGGATTGTCGTGATTAACCGTCAATCGATTACAATGATCGCACACAAGCAATGTTGCATTCACACTTAAAACTTCATGTTGCTAGCAGTACTTACCTGCGAAATCCTCTATGATTTGTAAACAAACAAGTCGTCCATGTTAACTTTCTCTTTATCCATCCGCTAAGTAGTTCCTCCATCAGCCAGAATGAGAACATATAGTTCAGGATTATAAAGGACTTTTGTGCTCTTATGTTAGCTTGTTCGTACTTGTTTTCTATAATCTTGCATTTGCAAATTGTCTTTTATATCTCACGATATTCCATGATATATCTATATCATAAAACAATATTTTTAAGACTACATTATTACTCGTTTTTGAGAACCAGTCTCTGACTCAAATATGCAACTAAATTTCCTCATTCTCATTTTTTGAGTTATTTTCTCCTCAAAATTGAGACTAATTTACTCAATTTTTTTTGAGTAGTAAAATGTATTCATTTTTGAATAAATCATTTTTAACAGTGTAAGTGAAGTCTTGACCTGACTACGGAGCTATGGAGCTATGAATATTAAAGTTCATTTTTTTTATGTTTTTGACAGCCTATAACTCCGAAAGGAACCATTTGCGCACCTAGGTCTATACTTTTTGTCTTATCTTGATGTCAGAATCACCTCACAAACGTTGTGGGTGTTGTTTTGAAACACTCTGTATATATACTGATATTAGTGAATCCACGCCTCTCGCCCTGGGCGATTCAACTCACGCTTTCGATTGACTATTTTTCAATTAGATCATTTTCCTTCGTACATGCACCTAATCCGATTCAAATAAGGTGACAGCAAAGTATTTTTATTTTTCGTTTGTTTTTTTACGCGGCGCTACTTTTACGGTGAAGTATCACACATAAAATAAGAATCAACATTGAAGTATTGTGAGTTTATTAAGGGCGGAAGAGTTGTTATGGTGGACTTTGAAAAACAATCCCAGATTGATTACGACGACACAAAGTAGTAACTAGAAGTGCCAGGTAATTTGAACAGGCCCATGCCTCAGCCTACTCTTTGCAAGCAAAATTATAATTATGGGAGCTTAATCATCATAGTGAATTTAGTGCTCCCTAAACCCCAAAAATTCCCTAAATTTGGCGCCCTGTGTGGTTGCAAGCCTCACCCAGCCCTTTCGTCAGCCTTGAGTATAGTCCATTGATAATAGAGGAAATTGACTTTTGAATTGTTACTTGACTATTTTCATAAAAGCGGAGTTGTCAACAGTACTGACGACCGTTGAGGGGGAGGAGGAGTAACAGAAGTTTGGAAATGAAATCTTTGGGTTTTACGTCTCGCGGTTGTGCCGGATAAGCTAAAGGAGAATAAATTAAATGGTGGAAAGAAGAAAATAGGAGGAAACAGGAAAACACCAAGAAAACATACAAAAACAACGTTTGTCCACCACAAAGCCCATTTGGCGCGATCTGGGATCGAACCAGGGATCTCGCGCACCAGAGGTTAACGCTGTACCAGGGAGCCACCGCGGCCCCAACCTGGAGGTTAATGGAATTAATGGGTGCCTATTTGCATTGACTTCAAATCCTCTATAATAGCAACATATATAAATACACACGAAAAGACAAATCATACTGAGTAAAAAGTATTACGTACTTACTGTATTAGTCGCTGCTCTCCAGAGGTTCTGTATTCATACTTTGGTCAGTCTCGTCAGAGTCGTCACTGTTGTCTCCAAGGTTAATAACAAATCTTTTTATAACTTCGTCAGTTAGCATGTCCAGTTCCCAGCATTTCGTTTCTTCCTTCTCCACTACATGTTGCACACAACTTTTCCAGTTTTCAACTGTTACCATTTCTAACCCTTCCTCCAAAAGATTTTTTACTTCACTCCTGTAATAAGTGTAAAACTTATTGTTTCGTGCCACATGTCCTTTTACTTGACTCCAAATCAACTCAATTGGGTTAAGTGTACATTGGTAATGGGGTATTCTCAGAACTTCCTTTCCTGAAGAGGCCGCCGTTTCGTCCACTTTATACTTACAGCATTCATTTTTGACTGCAGGGGGTATAAGACTAATTAACTCAGTTTTAACAAACGAGTCATCATAAGAAATGCTTTTACTTTGCAGCCATTCTTTTATTTTATTTTTTGTCCAAGACATGGTAGGAACCCGATCTACCTTCACACTGTGGTAAGATGCGTTTCCACGCAGTTCGGTTCTAGATGTGGGAGTGTATTCTGAAAACAAGTTTCAAATTTTGGACCATCCATTTCTTCATGATAGTCCTTAGTGGATTTAGACTCGAAGATGTACTTTCCCTGGGTGACAAATTCGTCATCGCTTCCGATGTGCACAATAATTAATCTTATACCTTTGCCGGTAGGGTTCTTAAGTCCAGTGGAGAGTCCGGAAAGAAAGGCTTGCTTACTGGAATTCACAGTTTCATCTACCATTACCCTTGACACAGTATGAGAAGCATTTACCCATGTTTCATCAAGATAGTAGATTTTTCTACTCTCTGCTCTGTACTTCTTAATTAAACGGAGATATTTTCTCCTCCATAATACTATGTCATCCCTATCAACTACAACAGTCTTTTTATTGCGCGATACATACTTGAATTTCATTATTTTCAACAGCCTATGGAGAGTTGTGCGAGAAAAGGAGGGCAGTTCGTCATCTGTATTTACAGCAGCCAGAAGTTTATTTAACGTTGGCAGTTCATTACGAAAAAAAATGATGTATCTTTGATCGAATTGCCGATTTCGTGAAGTCGTCATACTTTTCCGAGAGGGAAATACTTGTGTTTTTGAGGCTTTTTAATTTATTTTCATTAAATTTAGCCTCCCGCCTAATTCTGTAAACAGTTGTCTTTCCTACACCCGTCTGTTTCCCAGTCATGTCGGCTAATTCTTCAACAGTTAAATTAGGGCGTTGTTCTCTTAAAGAATGGAAGACATTCAAAATGCAACGCTTCTCACCAATTCGTAACGCTTTCCCGGGCCCATGTTTTATCACAGAACTACTGCAAGCCATCATGAATTGTCACTCGCACAAAGCACTAAATACACAATTATCTACAATTTAATATCCACTAAAATTTGTTTAAGATAATACAAACCCTACAAAATATTATGGATAAATATATGCACTAATTACACACGACACGATACATAATACAGTCGCCACACACGCTGTATTCGTACAATATTTCCACAGGTCAACAGTCGGAGTGCTCGATAACCAAGCAGCCAGAAGATTAACTCCCTTGAAATGCTAAATAAAGACAGAATGTCGACAGGATTGGTTTGCTTTATAACCTTTCCCGATTCTTAAATGAAACAATAGTGGTAATTAACTTTATAACGAACTACTTCTTATTTCTAGAAATGCAGTTTAATAAATAGGACTAAAGCAAAAACTTTAGTACATAAATAAGCAATACTTTTCTAAAAGACAAAAATAAAAAAAACAATAATTGTTTGTTAAAAATGAAATCTTTGAGTTTTACGTCCCACGGTTATGCCAGTTAGGCTAAAGGAGACGATGATTATGAGAGATGAGTGAAATGGTGGAATGAAGAAAGTGGGAGGAAACGGGAGAACCCCGAGAAAACCCACGAGCACGGTGTTTGTCCACCACAAAGTTCACTTGGCGGGGGCTGGGATCGAACCCGGGACCCCAAGCACCAGAGGTGAGCGCTCTACCACTGAGCCACCGCACCCCCCCATTAATTGTTTGTTAATCGGGGTTCATAGCTAAAAGGAACAGCAGTGCTTTCTCAACATCAGGTGCGAACGAATCGACGTACGAATTTAGAGTTTACACGATTCTGTTTAATAAAAAAGCTTCCCTCCCTGCGAAGGCCAACGACTTGCTTTCCCCTTCTTTAGTTGTAAGTGGTGGGAGGGAGGGGAGTTTCCTATCAGGTTGCCTGGAACAAAGAATAGTATGATACGATATATATATATATATATATATATATATATATATATATATATATATATATATATATATATGTACAAGTATACAGTCCCGTCCAGCATTTTATATAATTTTTTATTGTTATCAAACAGGTAGATCTAGTTTATTACTTGTTCTTAAAGGACCAGTTCGAGTTAAAAACAAGTTTGATGCAATAGAAAGAGTAACAAAAAATAACAGACCCGTATTTTTTTATATCTTGATAGGCCGTCTCGTTCAGCTTCTACAGACATTTGTTTCTCATGAATCGTAAATGCTGACGTCATGGGTGGGATACGCGAGAAACTCAATGTGAGTCAGCAACCACTCCCTTGTACGCAGCTGATAAACCTTTAATAGTGCATTGGATTTAATAGATTGTGTTTTGGATTTGTTAGCAGTCTTGCTCTGTGTGGAATTCTTGAGGGACGTTTTCGTTAGTTATTTTTCCTGCAGCATTAGTATAAAAAAAAGAGTAGAGAGAGAGCAGTAATTACGTTTGTTGTGCGAAACAGTGTTTCTTCCAGACATGTTTTTAGGGTGGCACTGTCTCCCGGAGCTCTGAGAGATTCCCCCGGAGGAGACCAAAATAATACGTCTATAATGTAATAAATCTAATAGTACTGTGTAAAAATAATGTGCCTCTCCGAATACTAAGTGTCCCTTTCTCCCCCAACCCGGATTTTTTTCTGAAATGAACACTAGTGTGAAGTAGAAAACACGTGTTAGTACAGCGGGTGCTGTGTCTGTGAAGTGAAATAGAAATGACTAACATCTGCTGTGTTATCGGTTGTAATACTTCTGCAATTGAAGCTGAGGACGTGAAGTATCTTTTCTTACGTTTCTAAGTCGTGAGAAATCACCAGATCGATATAAATTATGGCTCAAGAAAATCAATGGGAAAAAATGTACCAAATAAAATCACTCGTGTTCCAAACATTTTGAAGAGCCTGCCTTCGAGAAGTCAAGTTTACTAAAAGAAAAGTTAATGCCAGTGGCGGATCTAGACTGGGGCCGGGGGCCTAGGGCCACCAGTTTTTGAATGACAAAATTGATTTAAGCTATTATTTAGATATTTTTGAAAGTTTTTAGGAAACATGATATACATATCATAATCTGGGTTCTGACTCCTCCCCCCCCCCTGAGTTTTTACCGTCTAGATCCACTTCTGGCTAATGACAGGAGAATTATTTACACGCAAACTGAGAAAGAATGCTGTTCCAAGTATATTATTGAAAGGTTTAAAATCCGAGCCATTGAACAAGCACCGATCTATGTCCAGTTACCAACGTACAAATATCGTACAAGACGCAATTGACAGTTGTAGTCAAGACGAGGCATTAGAGGGTAATAGAGACGATGTCTGCCACTCATGATTCTGAAGATACTGCTTTAGAAATAAGCTATACAATGTGAATTAGGGAGTGAAATATACCGGCTTGTAGAAGCAATCAGTGAAGATGACTGTTCCTCAAGACATTGATTCATCGTTTAATTTCTCTGTATCATGTGACAGTGATGATGAAACGGGTGATGAGAGTTGTTCCGCGGACAGCTATGAGAATAAAAGAAATTTAACCGGTGAAGTGTTTTTCGTATTCTGGCAAACTTTACAGATGTTATTTCATTTTTGCCTCATATGTTGCGCTCCTGTACGTACCTTGAAGCACAAAATTATAGGGTCAGCGTTAAAAATTGCAACAAAACGTGAAAATGAACATACTTATGTTTGGGAATCAGAAGAATGATTAAAGAAAAGGTACTTAGGTGTTACAGCAATCTCGTCCGCCATCTATTTACATATTGGTTTCGATTTTTTTTTTTTTTTGAAACGCTGAACTCATGCTTTATAGGATACGATTTATAATATTATAAAAACGTTTGTACAGCCCACCATCAGATATCATTTTCTACATGCAGATGATATTTGTAAGTCTTTGCAACCAGTTCTGGAAAAGGAAACCGCACTTAGAACGTGCCACCGCACCTCTCACAAACGAAATGCTTGGCACTGTGTAGTATGTATTGTAAGCCTGCTCTCGCTCTTTGCCCACCTATGAATGTCATCACAAAATCTTTCTTCCTCTGTTACTCGCTAACGACTGAACGTATCGCGATCAAACAAACACCATTCCTTTTAAAATGTTCAACTCTACAAATAGAAATAAATTGTAAAAAATGCATTTCTAAGTCGAACTGCTCCTTTAACATCTTGTTACTTATAAGTTAAGCCCGGAACAGTCGAAGCAAATAAATTCATAAACTAGAATGTTATACTTGAACAAACACCATTCCTTTTAAAATGTTCAACTCTACAAATAGAAATAAATTGTAAAAAATGCATTTCTAAGTCGAACTGCTCCTTTAACATCTTGTTACTTATAAGTTAAGCCCGGAACAGTCGAAGCAAATAAATTCATAAACTAGAATGTTAACTTGATCAACAGGGATGTTACCTATGTTTGCGATACCCATATATATATATATATATATATATATATATATATATATATATATATAGTGTCCTTCATTCATCAGGCCAGGTTGATGAAGAGCGAAATTGTTATGAAGTAAACAGTGAAAATTTTCTGAAATGATTACTATAGCTGAGAAAATATCCTGACAAGGTTGTGACTTCACGTCTATCTTCTCAGGCATAAACAATAAAATATATGTTGTCCAGGTAGTGCTCTCAACGGGTCGGGTCGGGTTGAAGACCGACCCGACCCGTGACCCGAATTGACTGACCCGACCCGATGACCCGACCCGTGATCCGACCTCATTGACTGACCCGACCCGATGACCCGACCCGATGACCCGACCCGTGATCCGACCTCATTGACCTGACCCTACAACCCGACCCGAGCTGACCCGATTGACCCGACCCGAATAACCCGACCCGAGCTGACCCCACCCGACAACCCGACCCGAGTTGAACCGATCCGAGTCGGGTCGGGTCAACCCGATCCGTTTGAGAGCACTATGGTCACGACACTGGGTGAACGCCAAAATGCACTCCCATTGGGAATTAAACCAGGACCATGTGTACCGAAGTCTTACACGTTAACCACTAGCTAGATCAAGCGGTGGATTTGTATATGCATCTTAATGAATATTTGGCACTTTTGAGGTTTGGTTATTTCTTTTTATAACTGATACCAATGTCCGACGTGGGAAAAGTTTATTTTTTTTCTTGCTTTAGTTCTATGTGACGAAATTTTTATTCAAGGTCAGTATTCTCACCTGCTTGGACGGCAGGGGGTCTTCTCGGAAGGCAATAGCAAGAGTCTCTTGGCGGAGACAAAAGGAAATCGTTTAACTACAATGATAAGGGTTGAGGAAACAGGAGAACACCTGTGATTTTTTCCAAGCCTTCAACTTTCATTCCAAAATAGGTTCTTATGATTCCGGGACCTGTGCCACTTTGATTTTTCTTTCTTGATAATTAAAACGTATTTTACAGTATATATAGTTGCACGTAAGAAGATACATAATATGAATTTTGTAATTTAAAATTTAAAAATACAGTATGATATTTAATTACAAAGTACTAATTTTATTTCATCACTTTCAGCCCAACAAATGAAATTCAAACAATTCGCTCCCTGGGTCTTGGTCATCAATACTGCGTCTTATTCTTTGTCTTGCAGTCAAGTCTTGGTCCTGCATTTCGTAGTTTTGGTGGTCTTTCATTCTATACAAGAGCCAAGAATGCTCACCTCATCGGTACAAATGAAGACCAAGTGTGATTTTGATTATGTTCTTCCATACCATACGGAAAGCAAGAAAATATGCTCATCGCTACTTGGTGATCACCAAAACAAGGCCAAGAGCAAGATTACTATGCAATTCGTCTTGCATATCCAATCTTTATCTTGTTCTTGTATCGATGTCCTTGGGCTTGGTGAAATGAAATGAAATATTCAGTTTTAGGTCCCTCGATTCTGCACCGAGCCTAAGGGATATGGTGACTATGAGAAATGAATGAAATGGTGGAATGAAGAAAGAGGGAGGAAACAGAACCGCGAGAAAACCCACTACACGGCGTGTCTTCACCACAAAGCCTACTTAGCACAAGCTGGGATCGAACCATGGACACCATGCACCAGAGATGAACTCTCTACCACTGAGCCACCGCAGCCCTGCTTGAGCTTGGCCGTCCATATCCAACCTTTCTTTTAGCCTTGCTTAACACGTTAGCTGCCATGTGGGTCCGATCGGACCTACTGGAGTGATCTAAGAAAATGTTCTTGTAGGTCCGATCGGACCCACAATTTCTGATTCGTCGAATTGACATTAGAGTACTTGTATTGTTAAATCCTGTCTCTACTGTTATTGAACTGTAGTGTTTTTATTACACATGTAGGTTTTGGTCTTTGATATTGATTATTAACACCGCTAGGGGCGCTAAATACCAAGTAACAAGCATTTGTTGCTTTTGTAGACCCGATCGGACCTATGTTTTGCTTTTTCAGTGACATGTTAAAAAGTTTAACAATGGATTCATTATTTATTCTAATTTATTTTCACAAGATGTCAGTGTCCCTGTCATTTGCTGAATTTTCAGAAAAGTCTAGATCACTACACTGCTATTACTAATGAGATCGAGTTCTGCGCATATTTCTTCGTTTTTCATTGCACAAAGATATTACTTATTAGCACTAAAAGCAAGATGAATATATCCACACTTCTCACTTCTGCACATGTAGTAATAAACAAATAACTTTCTAACAGAGTTGCCAGTTCAACTGTAATTTATCCCCTTGCCCATAAACAAAATATACACACGTAGGTCCGATCAGACCCCCAACTTTTATGCACGCGGATTCACTACCATGCCTTAGATTATGTTTCAACATTAATATTATGTTTAAAAAATATGAACAAAACAAGAATAATTTAAGTACGCTTGGCACTCTACCAGTGAACAACAAAATTCGCCCTTGGCAGCAACGTGTTAAACAACTTCTAGTTTTGTTCTAAATCCAGACTCCATATTGGCGTAGATATTAATATTACAGTCGATTGGTAAAATCAATCTTCCACATTTAAAAATTAAAGTACACACAAGTACAAAAATAAGCATTTACCATAAAAACACAAGCTGCAAGTGTTCAAAATAGATTATGGCTTCTATAAAATCAATTGAAAATTGCTATTTTTAATTAGGCAGCTAGTGAAAAGCAGCAGCTTTCGGCTCCAGCCGAGTTTAAGCTCAACCTAAACTCAGTTGACCAAAGTGAGCTGACCCGACTGACCCGACCCGACAACCCGACCCGAGCTGACCCGACCCAACAACCCGACCCGAGCTGACCCGACAACCCGACCCGAGTTGACCTGACCCGACCCGACCCGTTTGAGAGCACTACCAGAAGGTTACACCTTCTCTTGAGTCAACTATATTTAAGTATGTGACATTTTATTTGCAACATTGGTTTGTTTATATATACATATATAAAAGAATAGTTTGAAATTCGGTTTTGAAAATTATGTCCTGTTTATTAGATAAACCCGCTTATTTGCAGAGTAGAATTAGTTTCATACTACGCAGAAACAGTTCCTTCATATTTTTGTTTCCGTCATAAGAACAAGTGTAGATTGTACAGGATCTACAAAATTCTTTCCGAGTTCGCTCAAACTTGGCGTGGAAGTAGACCTTGATTTGCTCAGTATGCATATACACGCCTTTGCAAACATTTGGTTAATGAGTTATATAACGATCAACCCAGTTCGAATATATTTTACTTACAGTATTTACAGATGGACTACTTATTAGAACTTGTTACTATTTACTACGATGATAATTGAAATGATAAGACACAATCATAATCAGATAGGAGGACTATATTTTCAAATAATTGATATTTGCTTCTTTCCAATTCCACATACGAGGGCCATCCGGAAAGTGGTACCCGTTTGTGCAATAAAGACACAGTAGTACATATTAACAAATATACACATTTTTATTGGAAAGAGCATACTTTACACTACTTCTCCACATAATCACCAAGCAAATTGGGGCATTTGTCATACCATGTGACGAGTTTTTGTATTCCAGCGTCATAGTCCTCCGCCGCCAGCGTATTGAGATACGTAGTCACGCCTCGTTTAAGTTCTTCATCGCTGTCAAATCTTTTTCCCGCCAGAAAGTCTTTAAGCTTCGTAAAGAGATGAAAATGTTCACAGAGTTCATCAATTGTAATGCGCCGATCGTTCCTCACGCATTCGTCTACTGACCTCAGCAGTTCGTCTGTAATGACAGACGGACTCCCTGAACGCTCCTAGTCGTGTGTACTTCCCCTCCCCAGGTTGAAGTTGCGACACCAGCGCCGAACAGACGACTCGTCCATCACATTGTCTCCATACACCTCCTTTAATTGGCGATGAATTTCACAAGGTCGAACGTTTTGTGCATTAAGAAATTTAATCACGGCCCTCACTTCACAACTGGCGGGGTTCTCAATCCGTTTAATCATTATAAACGAGCACAGACACAACACAGGCACCGCTAGCGTCACGCAACCTCGCACAGAGCAGGCAGACAAGTCACTGACGCGGTCTGACCTTGCCGAGCGGCTCCCCGAGTCGTCAGCGCTTCATGCGGCGCAAACGGGTACTACTTTCCGGATGGCTCTATGGCATCTCTCAAAATTATATTTATTTATAAACAAAACCTTGGTAACGAGACCAGTTACTACAACAACTGGATTTTAACGTATAAACAAACATTTCACCTCTACTGGCAACAAGATAAAAATATTTTACAAATTAAAATTATTCCTTATATATTTTATATTGCTTCTTCTTTTACTAAAATCATAGCAATCGTATTGCGACATAAAATAAGATTTTTGCTCAACATGTTAAATAAAATAAATGTAGTAAATTCATATTATCCTTGTAGTTATGGAGTTTAGATTTTGTCAAATTTATGCAAAAAAAAAAAAATACTACTTGCTATTTAGTTAAATAAGTAGAGGAAAATCGTACACGAAACAAATCTGTAAAACGTTAACCTTTCCAAAGTAAATAAAGAGTGGACGAATAATAAAGATTGCCGAAATCACTGAAGAAAAAAATAATAAACTGGTGTTTTTTCAGCTACAACATTTTGTTTAACTGAAAATAGAACGATCTTTTAAATGTTGCCCACAAGAAAAGACGAGAAATAACGTTTTTCTCGTTTCGTCTTATCTCGTAAATTTTGTAAACGTCTCGTCTCGTCTCGATTCTAGGAAAGTTTTCCTCGTCTCAGTTTTGTACAAGCATATGCAAAACTTTTTCAATTTCAAATATAATTTATCGCAATCCTTTCACGTCAAGACAAATCCATTTAGAATGTGACATACCAACATTTAAAACATATTCATTGTTGGAATATATCGTCGCTGCCCCTCGAAGAACCGCTATGTGACATTTTTGTCGAAAATGAGTTATGTCATGCAAATAAATCAGAAAGTTGTCAGGAAGCATCCCTTATAATGACATAAGTTAATATTCAATTGTTCCCCCACAACAATGAAAAATTATAGATTGAAATTAAAGGCTTCTGGTTCTCATCACGTACGCATTGATTAGTGTATACAAATCCTCTATGTGCTTATAAAGGCGAAAAAAAAAAAGGCGCTACGTAAACACAAAAATAGTAATATAGCTACAACAATGTTCAGTGCATAATATACGCAGAACCAATTTTATATTTTTCAAGTGTTTCGGTGTATTTGGCAAAATTTTTAGAGTTTCGGAATGATTTTTGCTTCTCCTTGCTTCTCCTAGTGGTTTTAACACATAGCGGTTCTTCGAGGCGCAGCGACGATATTATGTAATGAATTGTGTATCTTTAAACATTGATAAATGTTGTACATTATGTTCATAGAATCACTTTAGCATGTATGGCTTTTATAACAGGAATCATGTAACATTAAATGAGTGTTTCAGATTTAAGACTTGAGGGAACTAGTGTTGCTCACTAGGCTTGAGAAAAATTTCTCTCCTCGTCTCCACTTTAGTCTTATCTTGAATTTCAAAATGTATTTCTTGTCTCCTTTTAAAATCAAGAAAAGAAATTTCTCGTCTCATGGCAACACTACATCATATTTTTTTCCAATAAATAGATATAATTTGTAGGCACTTTGTTAGTGTGACAGCATAATATTTATTCCATCGTTACCGTATTCAGGCGCAGACCTAGGCGCAGGTAGGAGGATAATATTAAGATGGATCTCGCAGAAATAGGAATACAAAGTAGAAACTGGATGCAATTAGCTAAGGATAGAAATCAGTGGAGAGCTTTTGTGAACGCGGCACTGAACCTCCGGGTTCCATAGGCCATAGAGTTAGTTAGTTAGTTAGTTACCGTATTCATTCAAAATGAAGTGACATCTTTCAGTTTTACATTCCACTTTTATGCCGTAGGCCAAAGCAGAGAGTGATGATGAGAAAGAAATGGTAGAATGAATTAAGTGGAAGAAAACTGGAGAATCCCGAGAAAACCCACGCACACGATGTCTGTCCACCACAAAGCGTACTTATGTTAGCACTAGTTGGAATCGAACCAAAGATCCCACGCACCAGAGGTGTCAAATTCATTCGACGGATTCCTTCCTGTTCTGCCTAATGACCCTCCACCATTTTGTAGTAAGTTTTTGATCTTATCCTATTTTTAGACAGAACAGGAAGTCCTATTCTGCCCGTTCTTCGCAAAAAGAGATAAGGAAACTAATTTAGATTTCAGAAAAAAAGTTTATTGTACTTAATTACTCGACCACTGCAGCTGCGTTCAGGGCTCCTTAACTTTCGTGTTCGCATATATTATCATGCAAATTTTAATATGGAGCTGCGGTGGCTCAGTGGTAGAGTGTTCACTTCTGCTGCATGGGGTCCATGGTTCGATCCCAGCTCGTGCCAAGTGATCTTTGTGATGGACAAACGCCGTGTACGTGCGTTTTCTCGGGATTCTCCCGTTTCCTCCCACTTCCTTTATTCCACCATTTCATTCATTTCTCATCATCACCGTCTCCTTTAGCAAGGCCGGCATAATCATGGGACGTAAAACGGAAAGATGTAATTTTTTTGCCAGTTTTAATTGTACTTTACCTGAGAATCATAGAAATGTCACTTTTTTTTTTCAATAGTCAGAAACTCTATTCAGTATATTTTGCTTGGCTTTTCCCTATGAAAACTGCCTCTAAAACTAACCCTGTTCACTATAAACCAAACTCGAGTGTTGGTTCTGAACTTTTTTTAAAAAAATTATTTTTGGCTAACTTGATAAACGTACAAAAAAGACACTGGTAAAAACACTCTGTCCCCTTAATCTGAAACAAGACCGGAATTCAAATTGTAGAATAAAATAACAACAAGAAAAAACGTAAGCTATTTGGTATGCTCAACACTCAAATGAAATATTTACACTTACAGCTCTCGTATTTTATGTAAACTTTTCACCCCCGGAAAAAAGAAAGAAAACAGAAAAATTGGAGAGCTCTCAGGGCACGTACGTACTTCATTTGTTCATTACCAGGCCAAAGGTTGGTATGAGTCTTATTGTGAAAAAAAAAATAAATAAATTGAGGAAGTAAGTTTTCGTGCAACTGAACAATGTCTCGCGTGATTTCATGTAATATTCTGCTCTACACTTTTTTCTCTTTTCCCTTTTTGTTTTTATTCTCTCTACGGGTTTTCTTTCCTCTCTCTCTCAACATCTACACAACACAAAGCATTCTTTATACGTTTTTCTTCTTTCCTTAATTTTTCTTTTGGATTTTCAGCGTTTTCGTGCAACTTATCAAGAAACTTGGCATACCTATCATTCAGCACAAGCCCAATGTAGTAACTGCTATCTTGCTCACTCAGCGTTCTGAAATGGTTGGCCTTTCCCTTTCACTTCGACTGCCAACAAATGATATTATTATTTCTATTGTTACCTTCGAGAAACAAATGCAGCAAAAAGTTCCATTTTCTTCTGTGAGCAGGTCTTTTTTTTTTTTTTTCGCTTCTTACAAGTTAGTTTTTCTGTTCAAAGTGAGAAGAAAGCAGATGTAAATCTTTTTCCGTACATTTAGTCTAAGCATACCTATAACATTGTGCGATAATGAAAATTACCCCAAAACAAGAACATGTTATTTCTATATATTCCAGTGCTCTTCTGGGGGCCGCGGTGGCTCAGTGATAGAGCGTTCACCTCTGGTGCATAGGGTCTTTGATTCGATCCCAGCTCGCGCCAAGTAAGCTTTGTGGCTTTCTCCGGGTTCTCCCTATATCTTCATTCCACCCTTTCATTCATTTCTCATCATCACCGTCTCCTTTAGTCTAGCCAGCATAACCATTGGACGTAAAACTTAAAGATTTCATTTCATTTTTTTCCAGTGCCGTTTTGACCGTAGTGAAAACCGTTGTATGCAATAATTTCTATGGAAACATTTGGGCTGCCAATTACAAGAAACAAACAGAATTATATACTGGACGGAGAACAAAAGAAAAAGACCTTAAGACTTACTTGATAAATCACCGCCAATTTTAACCAGCATGTACTGAACTGAGTTCATTGATAGTAACAATATTCAAACCAGAAGCGGTTGAAATCGACCAATTCAAATTTCAACATTTTTGATCACTATAGAGCAAAAAACTGTAGCTAATAGATGGCGAGTAATTTCCTACAATCGATTAAGCTTCTCGTTCATCTTTACTCTAATCTCTCCACAAACCAAACTTTTTCGCGTTGTGTACACATGACACTACTACTTGTTATTTTGCATTTCAGTAATTTCTGAATTGTTTGTAGATAATTTTGCTAACTTCCCTGCGATAAGATTTCAAAGGAAAATTTATTTAATATTGAGACTTAAAATGTGAATTACGTATGTTATTACCTAATCAAAATTACCACATTTTCTTGTATGGTAGCGAGCTTTCAAATTTTGACTATGAGATTATCACTACAATACTGCAACATACAGTACTGCAACAATATTAATGCAACTATTCTGAAATTTTTATCCATGTATAGTACTATTTTGGGTCTTTTATGGAGGTTGAAAATCCATCTTCTGTGAACAGGGTAATAGGTAATTGTGTTCAGTAACACATGTAAATATATATATATATATCGTATTTATGATGTTCATATGATAAACTGGCACTCCCACACAATACAACGGAAAATTTTACTGGCTTGAAGGTTGATACCAACCGAAGTCATGTTGAATTCTTGGCAGAGTTTTCAACAGACCACACATAACCCGTACATGACAACTGGGGAAAGTATAATTAATCAGACCAGGAATATTAGCAAAGTGCCTAGTGGTATTTATCTCATTTTTTGTAAATAGGCATAAATTACTCACTAGATGTCAAGAACCCAAGTTTTAGCTGCCCATACTAACTCTTTCGCAACTGATAAGCAGTTCACGGTAGTGCGTGAAAGCACCAGAATACGGTGTACTATCGTGGTAGTACAGTAGAAAGCCGTGTCTGACTTCATAGTATTGGTTTACATCTATGAATGTATTGCGATCTGTAATTAGTGATTCCCTGTGAATTCGTGTTTGCATCTAGCAGAATGAAAATGACCTATCATTAACCTCCATGCACTTATACACAATTAGTTCCGCGCCTCCATATTCAATGACTTGATTAGGTATGCATGGAAGAAAACTGCTTTTTCATTTTAATATGATGATTTTGATGGTTCTGATACTATTATCTAGTACTTTGAAGATTTGACTTCCTTAACTGCTAACTGCACAAATACATCATTCATCCAATGTCGTTTATATGTATGCTTAACCGTTTTCTACACCAAAAATCATACACATGTATATGTAAGGACAGCCATTAAAAACACAAAAGAATCAAATCACATTAACAAAGTCGTGAGAAAATTACGCGCAAATCCCGAGCAGATAAGGGGGACATGTCCCCTCCAATCTAGGAACTGGGTGGACTGTTCCCCGCAATAATTTGATTTGAAATGTACTTTTTGGGAAAAATGTGATGATTTGTGTCCGATTGCCACGAAGGAAAGTGAGATGAAATTGATGCCTCCCCCCCCAGAATAAGCCTCAAATCTGAACGCCTCCGCGGTCTTATTTGTTCCCCCAATGTTCAAGAGAGATTTGCGCCACTGAGAAAAATATACGTTTGTACGAAACATTGAAATAAAGGGAAACGTTTACACTGTTGGAAACATTATATACAATATCTAGACACGAAAGGAGCTTTAAATGGACTTCTGAATGATTAAATATATCCAAAATGAAAAAATATCTTGTGCGCTGAACTTCCCATATCTTTATCTATCCATGTTAATAAATATTATAATTACTACAATGAACAACTAAAAATGCCATAACGCCGAACTTTCCATTGTAATTTATTTTATATCAATATTAGCCACGCACTTGGTAAATGTTCCTTGTGAGGAGATAACACGATGGCAGAAAAACTCAAAATCGTCCCACCATCTCTGTTGTTCGCTCTTTTCATTTGGAAATTGTGTCAGCCGTGAGAATTCGTTTCCATTCTGGAGTTCTCCTATGACATCCTAGTAAAGCTATCTGTCAGCTATGTTACGATTTTCTTCGAGTGCAGATTATACCTAACACCCTTCCATCGAGGTATACCTAACACCCTTTCTTTACCTGTTTGAGGATTTTCAGTCATTATGCTGTTCTTCACGCGGCGACCTGAGCGCGACCATATAACAGTTTCCTTTTCCTCAGTTTTGAACTGAAAAGTGCCTCAATGGATGATAAACAACGGAGTCGTGAACATTCGTAAAATTTGTCTTTGACTTATAGGCATATCAACTCAGTATTGACGAAAACAAATATTGATATAATATTGTATAAGAAAAATCTCTAAAGTAACTAACATTACCTCAGCCGTAATTCTTCACAGCATAACGGTGTTCATTTTTTCGTTGCTAAATGGAAAGTGTATTAAGTATGTATGAATGCAACCACACATTTTTTGATGAACAAAATTGTAATGTAACTCTTCATACTGAATCATGTAAAACCAGTGAGAGCAATTGCTTAGCTCAAATAGTACGGTACCAGGTTATCATAAAAATAAGTATCGCTGTTTAGAGAACTCTGGAGACGTAACCACTTGACAGAATGCAACCAAACTTGGTAGGACTATATTTGGAAACATGCAGAAGCGATTGGTGTATTAAAAAAAAAAAAAGTTCCAATTTTCATCACCAGAGGTAATTATGGCCTTATACGACGCCAACTAAGTGCAGTGTGGAAGAAAAACGACACTAGTGATGCTAAATGATAAGAAAGGCTGTACATAATTACCTCTCCAGGTGCTTACTGACTCCTGCATGTGTTTCAGTGATACGCATTGGGCACCACTATGTGCCAGAAGTGAATTGGTGGCGCTACGATGATGTTTGCTTCCTTTTTCTTCAAACACTCTTTGTCTTCTGATCAAGGGGTCCCGGGTTCGAGTTCCGGTGAAGACATTCTTGAGTCGGATCCTATATTAAACTGTATGTCCCGTTCTTAGAACGTCATCATCATCTCATACGGTACTAGTCATCATGGGTTTTCCTTGACCATGGACCTTCACGTCAAAGACCCCATATCACCATCATCGCCCACATCACTACACCACGTGGTTATTAATACGAGTACAAATCAATGCCACGCGTCGCAGGGGGCATAATTAGGCCTTTATTTAATTGAATATCAATAATATCATTTGTCGTCAATAACACACCTACCGTACTTAACACTGAACCGAAACACAATAGTCTCTGGAGGCGAAATTTAACACTAATCTTTTCCTGGAATTTTGGGGGGAGCTTGCAATTTATGAACACAAGAAAGACTTAACATTGAACTTCGTTTTTGTAAGATAGGCTATCCAAGAATTTTAAAGGGACACTTCAGCTCAAAATCCCCTCCCCCCGTAAATCCGCTACGGGCCATAGGATTTTAATAGCATTGGTAATCATTACTACGAGACCTACAGGAAAAGTAATTATAGCCTTTCTTATCACTTAGCATCACTAGTGTCGTTTTTCTTCCGTGTTGCACTTACTTCGTGTTGTACAGCGCCACAATTACCGCTGGTGGTGAAAATTGGAAATAATTTTATTTTCTACACCAATCGCTTCTGCATGTCCCCAAATATACTCCTACCAAGTTTGGTTGCATTCTGTCAAGTGGTTACGTCTCCAGAGTTCTCTGAGCAGCGATACTTATTTTATGATAACCTGGTAGATCTAGTTAGTAAATATTACAAACGTACCTCTAAATCTAGTCTAATTTTATGGATGATTGGAGATGATTATGATGAGATATGAACATCACTACTTCTCTAATATATACTTAATTGTTACATTTAACGCTCTTTCTCAAATAAATATTACACACTCTTTGCTCTGGACGCTCTCCACATCATAATAATATTGAGCCATTTATTGTTAATTGAACTCCTCCATTAAACATATGTAAACGCTTCCAGCATCAAACACATAAACAACCCCAACTAATTTACATTCAAGTTCCATCGCTCATGATGGAATAATTCTCATCCAGTTACTATAAATTGCAAATATTCTTGGCTTTCACCCTTAACACCCACCACATTGTAATATTCATCATCTTCTTTCTTCCAACTTACAAGTATTTGTTCGTGGTCAAGCTTTTTCTAGTGTAACGTTCTACGATTATATACCGAGGATAAAGGAGACATTGATGATAAGATAGATGATAATGGTGGAATAAAAAAAGAGGGCGAAAACGGGAGAACCCTGAGAAAACCAACGTACAGAGGTGTTGGTCCACCACAAAGTTCACTTGGTGCGAGCTTGCATCGAATCACGGACCACACACACCAGAACTGAGCATAGGTGTCCAAACTCGCGAGCCCGACGCTCGTGAGCTCGGCACTCAAGCTCAACCGGGCTCGGGCTCAATAATTGAGCGCGAGCCCGAGTGAGCCCGAGCCCCAATGTAATAAGTGATCGCGAGCCCGAGTGAGCCCGAGCCCACTTGAGATTAGTGAGCGCGAGCTCAGTTAACAGAAGTGATCGCGAGCGTGAGTGAGTGCGAGCTCAGTTGGGAGAAGTGATCGCGAGCGCGAGTGAGTGCGAGCCCAGTCGAGAGACATGAGCGCGAGCCCGAGTGAGTGCGAGCTCAGTCGAGAGAGATGAGCGCGAGCCCGAGTGAGTGCGAGCCCAGATAAGAGTAGTGAGTGCGAGCGCAAGTGAGCGCGAGCCCAGTTGGGAGAAGTGATCGCGAGCGCGAGTGAGTGTGAGCTCAGTTGAGTGCGAGCCCGCGCTCACTTCACACTCATGTGGACTAATTTGCTTTAGAGTCAAAAAAAAAAAAAAAAAGGAAATTTATTCCATGTGCAGAATTGTAAAGGAAGAATTAAACAACTTTACAAAATGAAAAATCACATTCTGGAGGTCTGAGCTGTAATTTTATTGTCCAGAGGACTTCAAACACCTTTCGATAGAGAACCGATTTTTTCATGGCTATTATGAGAGGATGGTATTTGAGGCAGGTATTTGTTTTTGTTGTTTTAGTAACAACTTCCATGACCCAAGCTTTTTTTTGTGTGTGTGTGTGTGTGTGTGTGTGTGTGTGTGTGTGTGTGTGTGTGTGTGTGTGTGTGTGTGTGTGTGTGTGTGTGTGTGTTCGTGCGTGCGTGCGCGCGCGAGATCATAGAATAAGGAAACTACTTGACCTTCCGAAGTAGGAAATTTATTTACTAACAACTAATGAAGCTGTGCGTTCATAGAAAAGTGGAGCGAAATAATTATGTATTATTTAATTATAGCTTCTTTAAATCCCAATAAACAAGAGTAGCTCTTAGGAATGTTGATAACTTGCATTATAATGGTTATTCAGCCCATTAATTTATATGAGGAAACAAAGAATTTTAGCCAGTTAATTTTACTGACTACTTCTTCTTGAGATCTTTAAATGTATTCTATGCGAAATTTAACCACTATATTATGTAATTTTAATATATACAAATAAAAACTAAAACAATATTACATTGAATATTTTTAAAGCAAGGAGCCCTTAAATAGGCCAGAAGAAGAAATTAGTAAAATTGAATGAGTAAAATCTCGTCTATTTAAAAGAAAAATATTTCCTCATATAAGTCAATGGGCTATTAAAAAAAAGAAAGATAACAATTCAACATCAATAATAATAATAATAATAATAATAATAATAATAATAATAATAATAATAATAATAATAATAATAATAATAATAATAGTCTAATAATAATAATAATAATAATAATAATAATAATAATAATAATAATAATAATAATAATAATAATAATAATAATAATAATAATAATAACACACACACCTCCTTTCATTAAAGTCTTTTTTCGAAAGCTACCCTGAAACGATGGCGTGTCGTTTGTTGCAACCAGAGTTAAAAGTGAAGGAAAACACGGGGGACGTCATCTCCCACTTCCAAAAATATCTATGGCGTCCCTCCACTCAGGCCGGTAGCCAGCCCAAAATTGTAGGGGGACCTGGCTGAAGTTAGGGGGGGGCCCGATCCAACCATATTATATTTCATCACTATATTATAGTTCATTTGCAAGCCTACCATGAAAATTTTAGAGGGGGCCCGCAAAAATTTAGGGGGGGGGGCGGCTCCCCCTAGACCTCCCTGGATACGGGCCTGCCTCCACTTCCTAAAACATATAGTGGACAAAGATAGGCACAAGGGCTGACATGACGTCATGCGTTCCCCAACCTTTTCAGATCAATTTTTACCCCTGGTTACAACTCGATTTTGATGTTTGACAATATTTTCATTGCGGATTTATCAAATCTTATTACCGTGAAGATTAGCACATACCTGACGAAATATCTAAGGGTTGCCAGGCACTTATTCATATTGATTCACTGTGAATAAGTGGTAAGTATTCTCATCTTCCAGACGAGCGAGATCTCATATAACCTCACTGATGAAAAAGAATATTAAGCTCCAAACAAACAAACACAAAACATTCTAAATTTCACGATAGCTTCGTAAATTGACATAATTACATTTCCTCTTTTAACGCAGTTCTTAATATTACCTTATTTTATATAAGTTCTATTTTTCCGTTATGTTACGCCATTAAAGAACCGGCTTTTAATATACATAAGGAAATGTACAGATGAATTGAAAACTAGAATCACAATATGTTTACCATTTTCGAAAGTATTACACATAACTTCTTGACTCAAACTGATGTTATGACGTAAATTTCATTCATAAACATCTTTATTGAGCTTTCATTAACTTCTAATTTTCTTTGGTGTTGTTTTAACAAAATACAGGCTATAATCAACGCATACTTTCAAATTTTCAGTTTTAATACTCTTAAACTTGGCCTAAATTAAGAAATATTCATATTTAATGTATTTTAGCAGGACAATATGCTTTCAAATACATAATTAAAAGTAGTGGTTGCTCCAGAGGGAAGTCACAAAGTTAAAAAATTAAAGTTTTCTTGCTTCAAAGTAAGGGGTAAAAGCAATCTAATGGACTTAGAAGATGCAGGCCCGAATGGGAACACTATTGTGGGACTCCCGGTTCCAGAAAAACAAGTAAAGAAATCGCATTAAGACTATATCATCCTGGTATTCATTGAGGTGTCATATCACTTACTAGGCCTATTTTTTCATCGGAAGTTGGAAACGTAAAGAAATAAAGAAACTACTGCAGAATTAACTTTAGAAAATATTGCTTTTAATACAAACTATTTACTCCCTCAAATTCTAGATAGAGACCAGCAGGCTATACGCTCCCTTGTTTATATGTTCACGGATGTACATGTATTACAATATGTTATTGTAGTGCGGCAGTTTAGCTAGAATATTTCAACATATTGTGCACTTTTTGATAAAAGCACCAAATTTGGCAGAGAGGTATACAGATGTAAGATGAACAAATTTGGATGTGGAGCCATCGGCCAACTGACTCCTGGCGACCGTGGTGGCCATTTTCCAAAATGGCCGCCAGTAGACACCCGAAAGAGAATAGATGTTAGATAATTTTTTTTTTGCTGAAGGTTTTAGTGAATGCTTTGAAGAGATGTATGCCAGATAATTTGTAAGTTATATATATTTAGTTAATAATTTTAGAATTCAGAGTATTTCCCGTGGGAAACACACAGTGGTGTGCATTCCAGACTGTTCTTCCTGCTCTTGCATTTCTCATGCAGTCTTTGCATTTGAGAGATGAGTTCCCTGCAAATTTTGGATGTTTCGGGTAGCGTTATCCATAGAGGTTCATACAGGCTGCTGGTCTTGATCCAATTTCATTCGTTGGTGATGGCAGTGTTGGTGCAGGAACCAGGGCCTGACCCCAGACATGTCCGCCCTGCTATACTGCTCTTCGGAAGTGCTGCTCTTGTCGGTGGGATCAGCTGGACGTTGCTTTTCTTTGGAAACAGTTTGCGACGTGCCTTGTCAATTTCCGTTTCTGTGCTTGTTCTGTTATATACCAGTGTGATGAACTTTTAATTATATGCATGGCGACTTCATTAATACGATCTGTTGCAGTGGAGAGAAGAGTGAGCGTCTGCGTGACCTTAGGTAACACTGTCCACACTACCCATGCTGTACTCTTTTCCAGGTCTGGCGAAGCAGAAGGCCGTGTCGCAGCCTGTCAAAACATGAAACATCGGTAGTGCCTGAGCATTTTCAGGACCCAGAGAGCGAGCAATCTCATGGGCTACCAAACAACGGAACGTCTTCCCCGAGGCAAAGGATACCCACACTTCCAGGTGTGTATCAGAGCAACCGCCAAGATAACAACATCAGTGTCTAGTGTGCAGATGAGGATCTTCTTGTAGCCATTGTGAGCAGCGTGGGCGACGTGCAACATAATACGGGTATCGGCCTCCTCGTGGTTACAAGGTGCCAGGGCTGAAGTATCCAGAAGAGGTGACTTTCTCGCGACATCACTGCCTTTAGTGATGAGCAGCTCCTTGTCTGCAAGCTGAAATAAGTCGTACAGGATGTCAGATAGGAAGATGAATAGCTCTGTCTTATTTTCTTCAACTCTGATGAAGCTGGCAGAGTTCCCGGGTATAGTTGAATTACCCACCACTCATTTTCTCATCCCTTTTCCAGCTTGGCTCTTGCTGCAGCTTTCAACAAGTTTCTTATGTAGCGGTCCCACACCAGGTCCTGTCGCGTGTGTATGTGAGTATGTGAGGGACAAAATTTGAGAGTATGTGAGGGACAAAAACTTGCTAAACATATTCTTTGAAGGTTTTTGCCGTAGTAGGCTTCAACAACCTGATGATGACTGCTCCATCTAGGAGAATGCAGCTTGTTGGAGGGACCTAAGACCTAGGCTGACTGAAGTCTACTAGACAACTGAGAAAATCACTCTTTGCACCAAACCGGATGCCACCGCCGTCTGATAGTTCTGGAGGGAAAGCTTGGTTTTCATGTTTGAAGAATTCGTCTAGATTTCCATCCCGTTAATGGCATCCTCCTTGGTGTCGAGTACTAACAGATCTTAACTCTCATCTTCAAATGAATTCACAAAGTCTTCCATCACTTCTATCATTGACTGTATATTTTTTGGAAAGTAGTTTGCACACTCGATGTCTGGTCACGATGCTTTGTGTCTTGTAATCGTTCTTCGTTAGAGTCCTGAGACTCTTCGATGAGCCTGGCAACCTCTGGTCCTGCCACCATCTACCATCTCAGTGCGCTGGGATTATCAGTCAGATCTACTGCACCTCCGTCTCCTTTTATGACCGCAATGTTCTGTTCGTGGGCTTCATCAATGGGGACGGCGGAGAACGTCCTAGTCGTTTTGTGGACTGTGAAATTCCCTGCGAAGAATTCATCGGCGATTTCAGAGTGTTTAGTTGGCAGTTTCACCACCATGTCTCGCGGATGCACAGGAATCCAGCGAGCGTAGTTGAGATATCCAGGGCATGGAATCACACTGCTAGTTCTTTGAGGGCATCGACGTACATCGCAAACGACGCTTGACGCGAAGAGCGCACCATACCAATATTGTTAATTCCAATTTCAGTACAGTTGCCCAGTAGTGGAACTGGGGGGCAAGTCTCCGCCTTTTACTGGCACCACTCTGCAAACCCAAGCTGCTCGGTACCGGCGTCACGCAACTGGTCAATGTAGTGGTTGTGTGCGTTCTGCTGCAGGGTGAAAAGGGCTGCTGCTGTTACTTGATGAGCTGTCCTGGTTCGAGTAACATGTGATGCCCGCAGGAAGGAATGCGCAGTCCCGGCACTGGTGATCTCTGCCTTAACCAGTGCTTGCACCCATCCGCTCTCTCGCAAAAAGTCACCAATGATCTTCAGCACTGCCATCTCGATATGAAGACCTCCGAAGAGGATGACGAACTTCTCTTCATCGTACACCTGTGGCCACTTTCATTGGATTTGCTTCGCCAGTGCAAAAAGCGGTTGGTCGAATGTGAGCACTGGAATCTGGCCATGGTTAAGATGTTCCACTGCATTCCTGACAACATCCATGGAGTGCTTAAACATAGCGACGGTATGGACACTCTCCAATAACAGTGGGAGTAGTGCGGTGGGCAGATAGCCCAACTTGTGTTACTGGACTGCATACTTGCGTGGTATTCAACCCATGAAGTGTTTCCTAATGGAGAACTTTCTTTTACGGCTAATTGGTTGTGTTGTAGCCAAAGATAATCTGTTTCAATATTTTTCTTGAGGCTGCTGTTGCATCTCAGGGATGTCACTTTGGTAACAGGTACCTGTGTGTTCTTGATGCAGCTGTTGACAGATGGAACATCTGTATAGAATTGTGGCAAACGGTCAACTGATTTGAGGCCTTTCTCGTTCGACCAATTCTGCTGGCAACCCCGGCTCCATGGAACGCAGGATATTGTGCCAGCAAAATAGCAGTCCCATGAAATGACAGTTTTGAGGTCGTAGAACTTGGATTATGGTCAATTTTGTCTACAGCGGCGGTGGTGAAGACTTTGCCTCTCATCTTGGGAGGACAGACTACTTGCTTCTGATGGTAGAGGCGGCAGACACTGTTCCCCAATTTTGCGGAGAGGGACAGGACTCAATCTAGGAAATAGAAATTCCCATGCGTGACAGCTTATCGACTAGGTGTCTTTCACGAGTGTATGCATGTAGCATGAATCCGATATAAATTTGAAGTGGCGTTCCTGCGTGGTGGCGTGCCGGACTGGTCGAGACGTACTGCCCGTGTCGGCTCTTCGGTGTTTCAACAATTGAATTTGAGGAGTTAGCTGATAGACAGTGCCGCTTGTGTAGTGCTTTCTCTAAGGTACTTGAGCATCTTTGATACTTGAGCCTTCCAAGATCATACTGACGAGGGCAAGGAACACGGATGGTATGGAATCCTGTCGACATTCTGGAGGAAATCTGTTGAATACATTGTCATCTTCGAAGATGTGGCGTCGCACAATTTGAGGAGCGCGCACCAGATGGACAGCATCAGTATCTGTATGCAATTAACAAACCTTTGCCAAGGCATCACAGAGGTCTTCATTAAATGCAAGCAGGACATCGCGCAACTTATGCTGTACACACATGTTAGAAAAGTAAGCAAGCAGTCTCTGTTTAAGAAAGGTCGTGTGCACTCTTACTTCATACTTGACTCTCAACATTTGTTCCATCTGCGAAACATATAACTGCGATAAGTCTGCAAGTTTAAAAACCAGAATTGTCTCGCCTCCCGCTAAAGCTTCTTCAATAAACACGACCAGTCGTGCAAAGGCAAGTCCTTCTATTGCTTGTTCATCATTTGAACTTTTACGAGACATTCCCTTACTCTTCAGAACGTTATTGTACAAATTCACGAGGCGATTGCGGTGGTACTTCGCATCCTGTGCAATCTTTGCAATCATGTGCCCAGCGCTGATCTTCGTCTGTAGGTAAGTATCGCGCAGAATCATTGCGCACGACCTGCCACGCGAGTCCAGTTGGATTGTCGCAGCTTCATGAATAAGAGCACGACCAGCAGTTTCTCTCGAAAAGAAACACTTCACCTCTCGTTGTTTAGGCTCCGTACTTGATTGATCTGACAGACTGCATTAGTATTAAAAGGTAGCATCTTTCGAAATTTCAAGGCTTCCTCAAATTAGTGATTGTTTATTAATAGAACGGCAGTGTAGCTAGGATATTTCAACGTATCGTGCACTATCTGCACAAGCGCCGTAAAAGCGCCAAAATTTACACTCCGGTGATATCGTATCTCAAGTGACACTCTGGAAAAGTTTTTATAATTTTCCGAAAATTGTGGTTGTACCTGTAGTTATGCAATGGGAATGAAAGGGTTATGTATTACTCTCTCTCTCTCTCTCTCTCTCTCTCTCTCTCTATATATATATATATATATATATATATATATATATATATATATATATATATATATATATATGTGTGTGTGTGTGTGTGTGTGTGTGTGTGTGTTACAAGACGGCATGTTTTTATTCAAAATATTCAATAAACATTCACTAATACCTTCAGCAACAAACTTTATCTAACTTCTGTTGTTTTTCGGGTGTCCACTGGCGGCCATTTTGGAAAATGCTCACCACGGCCGCCAGGGGTCAGTTGGCCGATGGCTCCACATCCAAATTTGTTCATATTATATCCGTCTACCTCTGTGCCAAATCTAGTGCTTTTATCAAAAAGTGCACAATAGGTTAGCTAATCCGCAGCACTATTGTGAGTATTTCACAAGCCACGAATAACAGAGCCATCCAACAGTCTGATGATCACTTGGCCGAGGGACTCGCGAGCAGAATGTATTAATTGCATGTATTACTTGCAGAATTTAGTCATAGGAGCCACACTGGTTCCCACAGGGGAACAATATGTTGCTAAGACGGCACTGAATAGTAGATTACACTCTAGCGCGGGACCCGACTGGGAACAATCGGTCCAATCCGCTGAAGTCCGGTCCTGATTGTTGTATACGACAATTAATATAGTGGGAAGTTTTCTTCTTTTAGTTTGAAGCAACAAAAAGTCTTTTAATTTTTATCCGTGTTACTTCTCTTACAAGCCCCCTCCGATTAAAAGTACATTTTAAAAAATTTAGAAAATATTTTTCTACTTTTCCTTCTCTATATATATAAAAGTTATTGCTCTGGAGGTATACACTACCAAAATTTCTAAAAAATCTCTAATTTTTAGTGCTTTGATTAGCACATTCCTGTAGGATAGACCGGAACTCCTGCAAGTATTACTGGAGCCTATGAGACCATTGACATTGCAATACCCTCTGAAGTACTATTATTTCGTTGTGTTATATTCAAACCGATATAAAGGGATCAGAGAAAGTTTCCTTTTACCTTTTGGTTTGCTTTTAGCTTCCGCAGAGGTAGCTGTTTTATTATAAAATGGTTTTAACAAACACTTATCGTTAGAGTCACTGATATCAGATCCTGTTACTTCCTTTACCAAACGTTTAGCAGATTTTCGGGAAACGTTTAGCTCTTGCTATTATAAGTTCTGTAATTTCACGAATGTTGAATACCTGTAATGTCTCCCTAAATTTCTACTTCTAATTTTACTTCTAAAGCTGTCTTCTCACAAAAATATAAATAAATAAAAAATTAAAACCTAAGAATCTGTGTGTTAGTTAAAAACAAGAGATACTTATGCGTAATGTGGGTGTTGGACATAAGCTCACCGGCAAAAAGCTCACCGGACATAAGCTCACCGACAGTCTCATATTACAGGGATGGACAAAAGCTCACCGATAGCAAACATAAGCTTCCTTGAAGGACTTGTAATAAAATTCACCGAATATTGAAATTCAAGTGTTAGTTACTTCCTAAGCAGAAAATGGAGCTACTATCTTATATGACTTATCTATCAGGTATAAAAAAAATAAATAAATAAATAAGGACGTTGCGGAGTTGCGTTGTATTAAACGTGGCCAGACCTTGAGGAACTTGTAATAAAATGCCCTGGATATTAAAATCTAGCTTTTGACTATAATTACAAATAGGCCAAATAACTCGGTAGAAAGTAGAGCTACTAATGTCGTATAGCAGTTATCAGATATCAGAATAAAATAGGGATGTTGCAAGTTTAATGTGTGAAACATGGGCAACAGTAAGCCTAATTTTGGCCCTGGAAATTTTCAAAACAAATTTTTCTTATAAGCCTGACAATTCATCAACTGCATTAAAATAATTTCATGATAAGGCATGAGTACTTACATAATAAAATTTGCTTGCTAACAGGACTGGTGATTTTTTTTTTTTTTAATTTTACGAAATCATCATACTCAGATATATTTAGGCTTTGCTTCTTAGTGCTGCCGTCGTGCTTGCAGACAAACACTCAAACAAGTTTCTTTCTTATTTACTAACACTAAGCTTTTTTTTGTTCATAAGTTGTTTTGATCTTAGTAAATAAGAAAGAGATTCATTTAATTAGTATTGGTCTGCAAGTGTGATGACAGCCTTAAGACTTGAACTCTGCAACACACTTAATATTTTATTCTGATCTCTGATAACTCCTAAATGACGTTAGGCATACAGCCTATTTTCTATTGAGAAACTAGGCCTACTAGTAGTCAAAGCCCATATGTAAATATCAGGAGCATTTTATTTCAAGTTCCTCAAAGTCCGCCCACGTTTAATACATTAAACCCTGCAACATCTTTATTATTTTATTTTTATATCTGACAACTGATATAAGAGGCCTACTGCTAGTCAAAGTCTAGATTTTAATACCTCTTTATACCCATCATATACCGCGAGCCCAATTAAGGCAAGTGAGCGTGAGCCCGGGTGAGCGCAAGCCTATTGGAGAGAAGTGAGCGCGAGCCCGAGTGTGTGCGAGCCCAGTTGGGAGAAGTGATCGCAAGTCCAGTTGAGACAAGTGAGCGCGATCCCGGGTGAGTGCAAGCCCAGTGGACAGAAGTGAGCGCGAGCCCGAGTGAGTGCGAGTCCAGTTGGGAGAAGTGAGCGCGAGCGCGAGTGAGTGCGAGCCCAGTTGGGAGAAGTGAGCGCGAGCGCGAGTGAGTGCCAGCCCAGTTGGGAGAAGTGATCGCGAGCCCGAGTGAGTGCGAGCTCAGTCGAGAGAGATGAGCGCGAGCCCAGAAAGATTATTGAGTGCGAGCGCGAGTGAGCGCGAGCCCAGTTGGGAGAAGTGATCGCGAGCGCTAGTGATCGCGAGTCCAGCTGAAACTGGTGAGCGCGAGCGCGAGTGAGTGCGAGCCCAGTCCAGAGAGATGAGCGCGAGCCCGAGTGAGTGCGAGCTCAGTTGAGAGAAGTGATCGCGAGCGCGAGTGAGCGCGAGCCCAGCTGAGACAGGTGAGCGCGAGCCCGAGCGAGCCCAGTGGAAAATGGCCACCTTTGGAACTGAGTGCGCTATCACTGAACCATCGCGATCAATGGCAAAATGGTTGACTTCCATGCTTTCTGTGACCATAGTTTCAGGTACAAGCCTGGTAGAAATACTAATCTCGAATGAAAAAAACCGAATAATGATTCGAATCCTACTTTAAGTATTACATGCTAAGATAAAAACCTTAAAATTCAATCAACCAACTGTAAATTCAATCAATCAACTGTAATTTTCAACTATTCATCCGTGATTCCTTCTTCCTTCACCAAGATATCACAATATCATAGAAGGATAAGTATGTTAATTATGAACGATACAATAAATTAATTTTAAATTTCTAGAACCTTACTCTTATAAACGTTGGAAAAGTACTGAAGAAAAAACTATTTATTATTCCTTGATGTATTAAGAAAATAGAAGGCTAGGGAGTTTAATATGGTATGCAAGTCTTAAAGCATGATGTTAGATGTATTCACTATAAACGTAAATACCATAACTGACTAAAGTTGCATTGTTGTCCGGCAAATTAAATAAATGAAACAATTTCGAAGAACGTAACTGGTTTGAAACTTCAGTAATTTTAGGTAAAATCTGTAAGGCATGGTTTCCAATTCAGTATGAAATCACAGGAAAACCCAAACATCTGACAGTAAGGCTTGGATGTATCTGAACTACGCTTGAAATTTAAATCGAATAGTAATGGACTGTGTCATACGCGACTTGGAGTTATCGGTGATTGTAAGACTTAGGCTTATGTTTTGATACTATCTATGTATCTTTAATTTGCATCGACTACACCAGGTAAAAAGCAACGGAATGAATCGATCGGTTATATTGACGTGCAGCAGGAAAGAAAATTAATGTTCTACGCAAATGTAAACATCGAGATGCCGAATACCATCGTACAAAATGTAAAATAGTGGTGATGATGCAGAACTCTGAGGAACTCCATCCAAATTGAAATAATAATAATAATAATAATAATAATAATAATAATAATAATAATAATAATAATAATAATAATAATAATAATAATAAAAACGGTTAAGGTTAGATGTCATTAATGGCAATACAAAATATTTTGTTGTGAAGAAAGTGGTATAGGAGGCGAATATAGCACATTGGTAACTGGAAGGAAAGTTTATGGAATAATCCATTATGCCAAGCATCCTTAATGTTGAGTAGAAGACATGAAGGGAGTTCGTGGCCATTATTGAAAAAATGAAATTATAGAGTTTTACGTCCCACGATTATGCCGACTAAGCTAAAGGAGACGGTGATGATGAGAAATGAATGAAATGGTGGAATGAAGAAAGTGGGAGGAAACGGAAGAACCCTGAGGAAACCCACGCCCCACGATGTTTGTCCACTACAAAGTTCACTTGGCAGGAGCAGGGTTTGAACCCGGGACCCAATACACCTCGTGGCCATTATTGTCAATGCTATTGTTCACATCAATAATATACTTTCAGTAATCTAAGTTCTTTAAAATTGTTTTTATTAACCTTGAACTCCAACAAAGTCATACTGTAATCAAAAAATACTTTATATATATATGTTATCAACTAGGTTAGATAAAGAATTGACACGAGAAAAAATAAATTATATATTCAGTACTGTCAATCAGAAACAAGCATTTGTTGGCATTTCTAGTTTTGCCCGATCAACTAACTTTACCATATATACCCCCTATGTATATAACAAAATTCCATTTTCTTTGAAAAAAGTTCATACATATCTCGATTTGGTTGCTTGTATTGGAGGTGGTGTCCTCTTTCAGCATTGAGCAGTTTACCTAAAGCTTAACATGGATTCCGAACCACATAAGCTCTCACTGGGAATCGTACCCGGGTTAACCGCGCCAAAGGCTCGTATGCTAAACATGTAGTCACGAAGGAGATTTCCTATGTCTTGAAGTTTACTGAACCATTGCGAATATTACTATGAATTATTATATAGTACATCAAAGGAACGAGCTAATCATCTGTTGGCGACTAATGCCATTTACATGGCGTGTAAACCACTAGCACTGCCAGGTACACAATGGAAGTTAGCGAAGGAATTTACTCCCTTATGTTTACAACATTTTATCTACAAACAATATGTCTTGAACAGGAGTAAACACATAAACAACCATGTTAAATCAAAATCAAAGATTTTCTTTTCGGGAGGTTGCTCTAAAACTTTATATTAAACTTCCAGAAAGTAGTAGATAAAGAAGATGTGAAAATAAGTGGAAAATTTTCTAATATTTTGATCGAAAAAGCAACAGTCTAAAACTGAGACAATTCCTCTGCCAATTTATTTTATGCAAAAGAAAGTAAATATGTACAATGACTCATCAATAGCCTTCAAAGATTGCTAAAATCAGTGGAAATTTACACCAGACTTTTCTTCCTTTCTTCCAAGATTCTTGAAGAAGGAGCTTTTCTTTTAAATTGAAAATATTTTGATTGTTTTTATGAAGCTTCACATAAATCTTCTTAAGTCTTATTGTGGATAATTTTTCATCTTAGATGAGACACCTTTTGTTGAGCTTTTTCAGCGACATGCCAATTCAAGTGTCTCTCAATTATTATGTCAATGATTCAGTTTTTATGGAATAACCGTAATATGTAAACCATTTCCATAATTTAGCGCAGCTGAAGAAATACACAACTGTGAACAGATTCTCATGTCAAGTCCTCACGCTATTATTGACTATCAGCTTTGAGGGGGTTTGTAGTAGCACGTGGTTAATTGGTAGACCGTTACTTATAGTGAAAAAGGCTCATGGTTTGATCTAACAAGTAAAGGGTCCAAATGTATGAATCGAGTTGCGGGATGAGACATAGTGTGCCTGATAGAGAATGTGAAAATATGTGTATGTGCAAAGTTATAGCGGCTGAGCGTCATAACAAACGAAGGGGGACGGAGTCAAAGTTGGTGGGAGAAGAACTATGCTATGTTATAGAAATACATCGAATAAAGTGTTGAATCGTAAAAATACTGAAAGATAGACAATGCAAATGGTAGCAGTTTCACATATTGGTAAAAGAAGAATGGGTAGAGTAGATCACGAACCTCCGCCGCCATCTTGAAATCCGCCATTTTGAAATCTGTGATTTTTTTTAAATGGAAAGGTAGTCATGTAATATATCAATTAGGGTCAACATGCTCTAAAAAGACAATTATGAGCTTTAATGATCGTTATCTGTACTTTATTTGGAAAATTTAGGATCATCTTTATAATTATTTACGAAAATCTAGGAGACTGATACTCGTCGTATATTGAAAGTTTAGATTGTCAGAAAAACAAATGTGAGTTAACCATAGTCTATCTACAAGCCAAGCAAACAAACAGTGAAATGTGATACCCAAGTTGTATATTATTACATTATCATTTGTGACATTACTTCCAATTTGCTTTATACGCGTATAATGCCGAACAGAACTGTTCGGGTCTGGAAGAACAGCTTCCGCACTTTTTTTTTCGCTTTTGGTCGAAAACAATGTGGAATTTATATAGCTACCTTTTGTTAAAAAACATACTTACTAATATAGACCATGACACAATTAAAAAAAAACTGATAGATTGGAATGCAATTATTGCGTACTCTATGTAGACCACTTTTTTTTCACCACTTGCTATATGTTTCCTCAACTTTCTTTGTCCGCCTTCGCAAGCAATAGCAACTTGGGACGAGCGTAGCATGTGATATCTGGATGAAAAGTGGACTACTGCAGTCAAATGTATTTTCATTATGATCCAAACTTCCAACATACGAGTATCAGTCTCCTAAATTTTCGTAAATAACTATAAAGGTTACCCTAAATTTTCTTAATGAAGTACAGATAACAATCACTAAAGTTCATAATTGACTTTTTAAGAACATGTTGGCCCTAATTGATATATCATATGACTACCTTTCATTTAAAAAACTATTACATATTTCAAAATGGTGGATTTCAAGATGGTGGCCGAGATTCACGATCTACTCTGTCCACTCTTCTTTTGCAAATATGTGAAACTACCACGATTTGCATTGCCTATGTTTCACTATTTTTACGATTGAACAGTTTATTTGCTGCATTTCTATAACAGCATAGTCCTTCTCCCACCAACGTTGACCCCCTCCCCCTCCATTTCTTATGGTCCTCAGCCGCTATAACTTTGCACATACACATATTTTCACATCCTCTATGAGGCGCACTACCTCTCATCCTCTCATCCCGCAACTCGATTCATCCATGTGGACCCTTTACTTGTAAGAAACGCAAAATTTGTTGTAACAACGTTAGTCTGTGTCGAGATTATTTCGTTCTCCCCATTATTTTCATTCCATCTGTTCTTTCATAGTAATTCACAAACATCTATTATTCTTTCCTTTTAGCGCACAAATTATAATCACATACGTAGGTGGATGTAGAAGGTGGTTCGTAAAAGTCAAATTTAGTAATCTTCTAAATAATTCAAACGTTTTATCACTTTCTTAGCTGATTTTTAATATTCAACCATGAGAAGCGTACATAATCAACTTTTTGCATATTTACCAAAATATCTACATACATACACACGTATTTACTACGTTTCCATAGCAACAACTCCTTTTCTAGTTAACGATTACAAAATAATCTCTTGATATCTCTGTGTGTCTTTCTTTTCTTTATATATAATACTGCTCGAATAATTCGCCTCTGATCCCTTTTTATAAGCTGGCACAGATTGCAAATACTATATACAACGTTATCGTTGTAGATGTTGGCATTATTTGAGTTGTAATTTTAAGTGGGATCACAACAGCGCCGTAACTTAGCGCCGAATTTTTCTTGGGAGGGGAGGGCAAGCATTAATACGCGTATTTGGGCCCCTAGAAAAAGTTGTTTTACCAATTCTTGGGCCCCATCTTTCTCTTACTCTTTATGGGCCCCGGAGCGTGTGGGCCCTCCCGCACGGCAAGGTCTACGAGATCGTTAGTCACTCCCCTAGGCCCGTTCCATACATGACAAATTAAGGGGGCAATACTGACAAATCTCAAAGTCATACGAATAAATATTATTTCTAGGGCTCCTAATAGTAGACATTTTTTACTGAAATACCCCCGCGACACATTTTTGTTTTATTTACCTTTTGTGTGCTGTTTTGATTATGTAATGTAGTAAACCTGTTTGATGCCTCATTTGTAATTTCATGTTCTTATCGTAAATGGAGTAAGAAAATTTTGTCTTAAAGTGGGCCCCCTCTAACGGCGGAGAGCTTCCCTGGGGGGACAGTTGCCCCTTGCCCCCACAAGTTACGACCTTGGTTCACAAATGACGGGATGGGATTTATAGTCAAGAACCATAAGGTAAAAATGTTAGTCTCGTATGCTAGTTCGTGAACAAAGCAAGGGACTACTTTTAATGTATTTCTAGATGTGTCAGGATACCAGAATGCTTTAGTGCCACCTTCACAATGGCGATGTTTCAAAATGGTGGTCATTTAAAAATGTCGTCTTAAGTTTTCATAAAATGTGATATCTGCGGTCTCTCTCTTCCAATTTTGATCACTTTTTTTTAATAATGGTAGATAATTTAATACTTCTTAATTTTGATTACCACACTATTTATGTATGTGAATAATCTTTAAGTAAAATGTGAAAAATTATTTTTCTCACGTTCTTTCTTAGAGAATCTTTTGTAGCTGTTTGTTATTAAATGTTATTCATTTATTTTTAATGGATAATTTCAAATTCATATCATACATTTCTCTGCGAAGGATAATGTAATGGAAATTTACAATATTCAATTCAAAGAAACAAGGGAAGATATTGAAATTTATAAATAGGAGAAACTCAGTAGTAACAGACAATTTGGATCTCTTCATGGATCATTTATACAAAGGGAGGGACATTATACAAATAATATTTTTTTTAAATACCAGTAATAATTGTCTCTTTCTTACAAACAAAAAATCTCTTCATCATCATCATCACTTTCAAACACAAAGGATTCAGTAATTTCACTATTCTTGCGCAAATCCTCACTTCCAGGACAGCTGCATATTTCTGTATGAAAGCAGATTCGGACTAATGTCCGTGAGTTTTTGATTACAGCTTGCGTTATAACTAATGAACACTAATTAGTGCAAGTAACATTTAATATGTACTTTTAATCTTTATGAAAAATAATGTTGTAGTCAACCTAATCAGCTGCGACTTTCCACGTTGCCAACCATACCATAATTTATCGTGATATACGGTAATTTAAGCCTTAATACGGTATACGATAATGTCCTTGCGATAATAGGTTAATATACGATAATTTTAGAACGCACGCTTTTATGCAGTTTTTGAATGTGCAAATAAATTTAGGTGTGCATTGTAAAGTATAAGGTTTGTCCAAAGGAAACTGATTTTTCGTCATCCACGTATACTTCGTACACTTTGGATACGCAAGGTAAGCGAGCTGAAATAATGCTATGTGATTTTTTTTTAGCCGAACGTAATATTTCTATGAACACGGCAGATATTTAACAAATGTAATTAAAAGTGCATTCCCTGATTCTAAAATTGATATTATAATGGTGGGTCGCGGTGGCTCAGGGGTAGAGCGTTCACCTCTGGTGGTTGGGGTCCTGGGTTCGATCCCAGCCCCCGCCCAGTGAACTTTATGGTGGACAAACACCGTGTGCGTGGGTTTTCTCGGGGTTCTCCCGTTTCCTCCCACATTCTTCATTCCACCATTTCATTCATTACTCATCATCACCGTCTCCTTTAGCCTAACCGGCATAATCGCGGGACGTTAAACTCAAAGATTTCATTTCGTTTTGGTGTTAAGATGCAATTAGGTAGAACTAAGGGAACGGGTGTTACAAAAAATTGTCAATAAATGTCATTTGAAGGAGTTGAATGATATAATACAGAAACAAAAATTCAATTTAATAATCGATGAATATAAATATTTCGACTACAAAAAATATAGGTGTGTGTGTAAGATATTTCGATGAAAATAGTACTAAAATACAACCAAAATTTTGGCAGCTATTACAAATTTAATGTGATAAAAATGTGGAGTGGAAACTGCACATAAAGGTGCAACTGCAAACCGACTGTATGAGCTCCTATATAATGCTTTAACAAGTACAGTAGAGCGTCGATTATCCCAACGTCGGTCAACCGAACGACCGCTTAACCGAACTGTGTACTCGCTCGCACCTGTTACTCTCCCACCCTACCGTCCATCATCCCCCTCACTCCCAAACCAAGTTTCCCACAGTAGTCGCCGCACTGAGCCACCGCTGGCGGAACATTGCTTCTAATGGGGCCTTCATAAGGCGTTGCCTTTGTACGTTACTTTGTAATACTTAAAGAGATGCCTGTTTTTATGAATAAATTTACTGTACAGTGCTTCTTTTAGGCAAATAAACATGTACAGTTCGATTATCCGAACAAACCAGTTTTCCGAACACCCATGTCCCCCAATTACTTCGGATAATCGACGCTCTACTGTAGTAATATCACACTTGAAAATGCAATAGGCTTCGCATCCGATGGATGCGACACAGTGATAGGAAAAGATAATCCTCTTGCTAGAAGACTATGTAAGGACTTGCTGGCATTTTTGTACAAAAATGTATTTGTCATTCATTGCATTCATGTGCAAACGAGCCTTGGAAACAATTGCCAAGAATCTGCATAGCAAGGAGCACTTATATGTTCTTGAAACATTGTTCGAAAAGAATAAGCGCTGTTTCTTGAGTTCTAAACACCGATTTGGAGTTCGAAACTGAAGATTACTAGATAAGTTTATTATATTTTATTGCTATTATTAGTAGTATTATAGTCTACTTATTTCTACAATTATCACGTTCATAACGAATATACGATATTTTTTGTAATATATGATCATTTTAAAGACAAAAATCGATAATTTTGTTCTCCGAGGTTGGCAACCGTGATTATAACCCATTAGTTGTTGAGATGAAGAGGAAGACTATGATTCCGGATCAATGTTTAGTTTGCCCCTTATTTAGCAATACATTTATTTTTCTATTTCTGATTTTTAACATTTATTACTAGCAAAGTATACATATGGGTTGAAGCTTACGTTAGAAGAATGTCTTCTGGATACCTTCAACAATATATTCCCATAAAAGTCCTCTGTATTCAGGAAGAAACAAAGAGAGCAACGTATATTCTACTTTCGCCCTGAATATATACTGCACAACAAGAGAACATGTATCAGCTGATATACGATAAACATAAAAAGAATTAACGTTCATGAGTTTTTTTTTTTCAGAATGTCTTCATTATTTAGCGTAACTTTGCATATTTCAAGAGCTCTGGATAGACTAACGAACAATGGTTAGGAAGAAAATTTAAGACAGGAAAATCCCATCTCGTTAATATGGGAAAGGCCAACCAACGAATGCATCGAAAGAGAGAACAGTATTTCAGCAGCCGACACTGACGCAGAGAAATGGATGTTAGACCTATATAAACCAAGCATGCATGATGAAGATATATCACGTACTTCGTTCCTTGAATCTACATAATAAGCCTTCATCATGCTGTAGTATCCTCTGTATGTTATCCTTCTTGTTCTTATATAATTCCCATTATTATATCCTCAAAGGAACGAGACCTGAAATCGATTATAGACGTGAAATTTGGTTATGTTAGGGAATTTTACTCTGTGGGACCACAGGCTTTTATAAATGTAGTTTATTACCAAATAATAAAACGAAACTATGTAGCACTTACAACATAGGAAGGTGTTGGGCAATGTGTTACTGTTCTACAGGGTGATCACAAAATCTCGTTACCCCCTATCGCGTGTCCACATATTCATAGATAGTCGTATTGTATTAATGTGGGATCATGGCAGAGGACAACTTTGAGGTAGTGTAACCATTTTGTACTATTTATCTCAAAGAGTGCCTGTGTGTACATCATCGTTTTCATCACAGAGTATGATTCTCCTCCATGTACGATGAGAAACTCTCCTCAACATTGCTGGCGTGATGACACTAAATGCATGTCGAACAGCATCCTTAAGTTCGTCAACTGTATCGTAACGTGTGGTAACACCCTTTTCTTTTATGAACCCCCATAATGCATTGTCGCAACATGACAGATCAGGACTTTGGGTGGTCACTCCAAAGGTGCAGGCAAATGGACAGAAGCACGTCCAATCTACTTATCAGGAAATAACTTACTGAGATATTCTCTAACGGCAATAGCATAATGGGCTGGTGCTCCATTCTGCTGGAACATACACGACCGACCAGTTCCCGATATCTTGCAGATACGGAATAGACAAATCACGTAACATGTTGAAATATCTAATGTGATTTACAGCACCGTCAAAGAAATATGGAATTCCCAAGTGGTTGCAGACATTGCAGGCCAGATCATGGCATGTGGTGGATTATGTTTAAGTTCTTCAAAAAATACGGGTTTTCTTCACTCCAGAAATAAGCGTTTCTGGCTTTTGTACTGCAATATATTCCACACTCGTTCCAGACAAACACTTTCCCTCTTGAAGGAAGAGTTTTAAAGACATCGAACATTCATTCACCCACAAGCTGCTGATGTTTGTCATAAATGCCTTTAACTGCAAATCATTCTTCATATGTTTTTGTAATATCGAATATGGAATACCAAATTCCTGTGACCGCTAACAAATGGAATTTTTTGGCAAACGTTCCACAGTCTCTGCAGCCTCAACACATGTTTCCAGTCGTGTTAGTGGTCGTCCTAAGCAGAATTTATCCTTTATGCAACCAGTTGCAAAGAGCTTTTCCTTCTACCGTAAAACTGTTGGTTTTGGAGGGGAAGGTTTCTGAAACCTTACAGTGAAATCATGCTGAATATCTCTCATTGATTTCCCTGTATTTGTTCGCGATCCTACGTGCTCATTATGATCGGTTCCCTCGTGGTGTAAATTGACTCATCAGCTATTATTTCGATGTTAATCAGCACCTTAACAATAGGAAACATCTATGTAATACATAGGGGGTATCGGAACTTTGTGATCACTCTGTATAGAAACAAGTACGTCTCATATCACTACTTTTTAATTTAAATAATGTCCCATCTATCCCCAGTGAACTGAATGTGAGATCACGTACAAATCTAGAATGAATGTTACCAATAATGTTTGGTTTTCTACCATGGCAAAAAACAAGTATTTTTTTTTTAACGCTTTCAGATATAACAGGCTGAGTTTGTTTCCAGTTCTATTTTACTTTCTTCAAACAGTATTGGAATCCTCACTGCACGTGAATATGACATCTTATGATGACGTCACAGCGTTATTGCTCAGCTGATACCGGGATCAATAAAACCTGATTGTGGTAAGTTGTGTGATCCGTGTCGGATTGTAAAACAGGTAATCGGAAGAAACAGCGAATCTTTGTTAAAATTTAGATTCAAAACTGTACGGAGACGTACGAAATATTACAAGTAGCATTTGGAAATACGTCAATAAATCCTGTAACGATCTTTCGCTAGTATACACATTTTCAAGCTGCAAGAATGTTCGTGGAGGATGATCCCCGTCCGTGAGTCAGAATGAGAAGAAAATTGCCTAGGTCAGTTTACTTGTAAGATTCGATCGTCGACTAACAGTCCCATAAATTGCGGAGGAATTAATCATTTCCGTTGGCTCATGTCACCAAATCTTACAAAAAGATCTACGTATGAGGCGTGTATCGCTGAAACTAGTGCCAAGGATTCTCATACAGGAACAGGACATTCGTGTTACCATCAGCAGGCCACTGGAAGACAAAGAATTTGATGCAAATGATGGGGGCTAATAAACTATGGAAATGCAGTGCGTACTAGTAAAGATGTGATTTTAAAAATTCAATGAAGAAAGTATCTTTTTCTGCAGTAAGGAAACCGGCGAGTTATTTGCTCCATTTCTTTATTTTTCTGAAAGTAAAATCTTTATTTATTTCCTGCGCTAGAAAATGTACGTTAGTTTTATGACACAATGACGTACTGTTTGTAAATATTACCACTACATTAACCAGAGTATGTTTTTAACTCTAGATGATGTGTGCAACCAAGAATATGCACATTTATTTGCTCGTATTTGTTAATGTGTCTACAAATATGCAGTATATCTCTACACTTTCTAATTATTCGAAAGAATTGTTTTAAAAGGCTTTTTCTAACTAAATATTTTTGTTAAAACATTTACTCTGATTGATACGCAATATTAATTATTTCTACAAATATATTATAACCTTTTGGACATTTCTTAAACACGTTAAGGAACTCTTCAGTATTTGGATGTGCAAAACGTTTCGTGCACCATATACCTCTATGTCTACGTTTTAGCCTACATTTCATAGTATTTAACTAAAGAAGCCGATAGTATTTCTACTAAACTTCACCAGCATAGGAAGTCTTATAGGACATGTACACTCATGTCCAAAATTATTGTCGCAGGTCTATAAATATGTTGTTGTAGGAATATAATTTGATAACGAATTCGCCCGTCATAATGTTAGTATGTGTATAATCAACAAAGACATGTATGTAGCAAATTTCATGTCTAAAGAGCAGTAAATAAAAAAAATAATAAAACGAAAATAAAACTTTCTTGCCCATTAAGCAACATTTTGTTTTACTCATTCTAATTTTTCAATTTGTAATTCTTTTCCTATGAAATTTACCACAAATATACATTTCCCGATTATATACATAGTATCAGTAATAAAAGTACCCTGCAAAATGATTATCAAATTATATTCTTACAAAAGATAGTTATACATATGCGACAATCATTTTGAACATGAGTGTACATCAGTCTTTTGTCTCTCTCGCAGGGGATATCAAAGCAAAAATGGTAAAAAAAAAAGGTGAAAAGCGAATACTCTTCATTATGTTTGTATAATCACTTCATCAATTTATAGTTTTTATATAGTACTGGACAAAAACAAATGACCGAAAACACTATTAAAACTGATGACGATTATGGCTATTTGGGGGCGTGGTGGCTCAGTGGTAGAGCGTTCACCTCCGTGCTTGGGGTCACTGGTTCGATCCCAGCTCGCTCCGTGTGGACTTTGTGGTGAACAAACACCGTGCTCGTGTGTTTTCTCGGGGTTCTCCCGTTTCCTCCCACTTTCTTCATTTCACCATTTCACTCATCTCTCATCAACACCGTCTCCTTTAACCTAACCGGCATAATCGTGGAACGTAAAACTTAAAGATTATGGCCATTTATTTTTGTCCCGCACTTTTACTATGAATCACATAACATTAAAACAATGATGGCGACCTAAGATTTGCGTGAACTAGTGTTGATTACGAGACTTAAGAAATGTCAGTTCGTGACTTGAAAACGAGACGGGAAGTGTCATTTCTCTCCCGTGTCATGTTGTAGTTGAAAATGTACTTCTTGTCTCGTATTCGATACAAGACGAGAAATTTGTCATCTTGTGGGCAACATTTAGACAAAGTACAATTCATAGAATGCAACAGATGTAGAGAATTCGTGGATTCTTCACTTCGATACTTTTGGTACTACGAGAGACATCCAGTGAAAACGAAATGGTTTGGTATGAAGACAATTGATGTATGAACAAGAATTTTCGGAATGATCAAAACATGGATCAAAAGATTGCGATATTGGCCAATAATTAGATGATAGGTCAGGAGCCACAAAATTTTTGAATGGACCCTAAATCGAGATTTCATATTTTTTACGGAATAAGCACACCATACTGAGTTCAGTGGTAGTTTTGGTTTGGCTGTATATGTAGCTATCGAGATATAAGGCGTACAACAAAACTAGTAATTGAATAAAAAAAAACACTGGATTTTTTTGATCAGGGGCTATACAAATTTTGGATGGCCTCTCTACATCGAGTTTTCGTTTTTTTTTTTTTTTTTTTTTTACGGAATAAGTACATCATACTGAATAAACTGGTAGTTTTGGCTTGGATACACTATATGTAGTTCTTCAGATATAAGACGTACAAGAAAACGTTTGATTGAATGAAATATATTGGATTTTTTGGATCAGGAGCCAAAAAATTTTGAATGGACCCTAAATCAAGATTTCATAGTTTTTACGGAATAAGCTCATTATACTGAGTTAAGTGGTAGTTTTGGTTTGGCTACAGTATATGTAGTTCTTGAGATATAAGGCGTACAAGAAAATTTCTGCCTAAAATATATTGGATCTTTTGATCCAAAAATGTTTATGATATAGAAATTACACATCTTCCTTTATATATCTACATACACCTATTCGCCATAAACGTTCAAACATCTACCATACCGTGATCTCTTTTGCCGCTAATGTATTCAACTACGTACAACAGCATCTTTGATTTTATCACCAGTGGGAAGATGCTTTCCCGGAAAGAAGGAACATTCTACTGCCGCGCGCACTGAGGGGTCCACTTATGACCTCTCAGTTTGAGTTAAACAGTGAAATTGATAGGTAAACAACGCAAACATTACTCAGTTGTGAATCCTGAACATCTGCGACAAAATTGAGAATCTTTCAAACTATCAGGTGCATAATATAATACAGGTTTTGCTTTCCGAAACAACACTTTTCTCTTGCTCGTTAGGCTCCTAACTCAAAGACTCTTTGAATACAGTAGTATCAACAGAGTACAATGTCGATATAGAAAAACTGGTTTCACGCTGTGATAAGGGTTTAGGTGCGTATGGGAAATACGTTAAAAAGTTGAGCAATGTCCGTAGGTTCTGTAACACACATGTTTTGCATTGGTTATGGTTTGGTTGTTTAATGGGTGAGTTAATAATTTCTGCACAACATGAAGAAAGCACCTAAAAATCACTTATTTATCTTTATTTCTCAAATTCACTATGTGAAAACTAGCTTATTTCATGTACAAGAGTATGCAATTAGCTGAGCTGGCTTTGGGTGTGTTTAGAGGTTGATCTCCTTTGAAACAACATACTGTATATGTTATGGTTCACCACCAGTGGAGTATTTTCTTTGCATAATGACACTCGCAATGTCCGGTTAATAGGGAACTTTTTCACCCTACTGGTAGTCCTTGATGAATGGAACTATTTTTTTTTTTCAAACAATTGCTTGTGTACATTTCGGCACTGATGGCTGAGCCTTCAACGGATCCAATATAAGATTCTGTGACAACCTTTGATGAAATGACTACTCACTGGACGTGTTTGGAATTTTTTTGGTGGGCCTAATCCTGATCTCATCTAATGTCCACGCAGCATTAACTATGTAAAATCCGGGGTTCCCCTGCATGTCAAGCCCTGTAAATCCAAAATACTTCGGCATCCGAAGTTTGCGGCACTATGTCCTTCTTGACACTTGCCATATTGGAGACCCACAGCTTTTAGACTGTACCTTATAGAGCAGCGTTTCCTAACCTTTTTCAACTTGCGGCACACTACGAGTGTAACTTGGATTCTCGCGGCACACTTATAGATATTATTATTTGTAAATATATATAAAAAAACAGTGGTATTTTTTTTCTCTGATTACTGATCTCCTTCGCACAGAGAAGAAAGCTCGATCACTGGATTTTTCCCGTAGTAAATCACTACGCTTATTTTTCATTCTAATTTAAAAACGGAAAACAATTGCAATGAAATATTGGATTCAGGTTTTTAAAAATACGCTTTCTTTTTCGAAAACTGTATCCAACCTTTTACTAAGGGGAAGATCACTAAATAACGAACGAACAAATCTCTCTTACTTTTAAAACACAAATGTAGGTAATTTGTCGAAAGGATTGGATGATTTTTAAATTTTCAAGTTACGAAATAGTCTGCAACAATAAAGAAGAAATAATGGTCAAAACAATAACAAATACTTTTTCCAACATTAGAAATGTACAGAAAAGTAACACGGTATGAAACTTAAAATTGTAAATTTCTAGTAGAGGTTCATAGTAATATGGAATACAAATATACATTCTCCCCTACGTTTTGTAATTTGATGCTATAGAATTAATAATTTTGTTTCGATTTCCTCGCGGCACACCAGTGGTCATTCGCGGCACACCAGTGTGCCGTGACACACCGGTTGGGAAACGCTATTATAGAGGCTTGGATAATCCTAACTTTACCTGCCAAACCGCTCTGGGTAACTCCGACCTTAATCTCATTAATCTTCCTTAGTTGTCGTAACTACTCCTTATCCAATTTGCACAGGCGACCTTTTCTGGGCTTCTCTTCCACCAGCAGACCTCCTTCGTAGCGGTTGATGATAGAATAAATGGTTCTGCGTGGGTAATTCACCTTTTTATAATGTTTTACTATAACTATCTTCTTCATACATTCAACAGAGTCATATACACGTTGCCGAAACAATGCTCTTTCAAATTTAACGGAGCTCACGTTTGTTACAGATCCTGCACCTTTTAACTATACATTAATATTCGTTTTTCTTCGTCACTGAACACTGCCAGCTGTTACTCTTGACCAAGATATAACGACTTTGAAAGTTGTACAGAACCTATTTACTCACCTATTGCTAAAGCTTGCCGTCGCTTTTTAGCACCAAGTCTATACGAGATGTGGACCTACAGCTTTTAGATGGAACCTGAACCACTGTAATGCATTCAAATTTTAACTTTCTTACCGTGAATCGAATGCTACATGCCACAGAAGCGCACCGACTAGCTATGATTCACAGCAGAATGTTTCCTTTTCTTCTTACTTTCTTGGATGACCCTTGTAAGATAACGACATCCAAGTGAATTAATATGCCACCTTTAATGCTATTTTTTCTGAAAAGTTTCCAAATTTGCCAGAGATATGTATTTTCGCCTTGTATTATTTACCACTTCTCGCAGCTTATATCCTTATTGTATTGTATAATTCCCTTGTTCTATATTTGCCCTTTGTATAATCTTTTAAACATTCACTAGACACATTTTTAAAACTTTCATGCACAAATTACTGATGGGTTACTCCTTCCTTCTCTCCTAGGCCCGAAAAAAAGTGTGTAAACTTCTAAAGTGTAAAAAACGAAACCTAAAATCCAATTTAGTAATAAATATTGCAGGTTGTGTGCCACAAATCGTAAGAAAAAAAAATGAAGAGTTATACTCTATTAGTTTTTGTTTTAATGTCTATATTGCTGTTCTGTAGTTTCGATCAAAGCTATGCTGTGAGGCAAGCATATAAACTCCCAAAGGAAATTTAGCTTTACGCAAAACCGATATATGTAAACTACACACATATTTCAAAGCAATTTCCCTCATTCCATACCACTCTCTGGTAACTTCCCCACCTCTACCTACCTACACAAACGCACGCACATCCTCAGTTATATACCTGGGGTAAAATGTAAATGTGTGTGTGTGAGAGAGACTGTTCCGGATTGTCCTATTCATTCAGTTAATCACAAACCCATGATCATTTACATGCTACAGATATACAGTACCTTTCTAACGTTAGCAATTTTCTTTCGTCTCGGCTGTGTAAATCAATTACAAAGACACATGCACGCATGCATACATACATGTAGGATATATATATGTATAGTTTCGTAGTTATAGGGTGCCGAAAACAAGAAAAAAAATGAATTTTAAAGGTCCATAGTTCCACTACTATAGGATGGATGGTAGGCTGGTCAAGATACCACTGAGGAACTAACCAAATATCCATCTTTCAAAACCTCTGGTACTTGCACAATCACTTTTAGAGAGGGTGTTTGTGAGTACTTGGTCACTCTCCGCCTACCTCTAAAAACTGATGTGCGTTCTTCAGTTTCCGGAGCATTCTTAAACATGGATATTTGGATAGCTCACATGTCAGTTCCTCAGTGATGTCTTGACCCGACTACGGTAAGTCTCATAGTAGTGGAACTATTCACTTGTTCCACGTTTTCGGCACCCTATAGAATAACTCCGAAACTATCCACTTTGAGCTCAGATCCATATGAACTTTTTTTCTTATTTTGATCTGAAGAATCTGTTCTCAAAATATTGTGGGATACATTTTTGTAACACCTTGGATATACAGAGCGAGAAAGAAAGAGAGAGGCAGTATGTTAATAAACTATACCGACAAACTAACTGTACGAAGTGATTCCTCATATTAAAATAAGAAAGAAAAAAAGTTAAGTGGGAATGTGAGGGAAAGTGCATATTTTGAGAGATAGGGCCGTCTAAAAGCATAAAAAAATTACATTGCAGCTTGCATAATTCCGAACTTGAGGAACTGTGGAGCTGGCTATCTCAAATTCTTCTGACTTCTTGCTGATGCATTCCGTGTTCACTACTCAGGATCTTACTCTAACTGCTTTGCACTCACCTTTTATTCCGACCATATCTCGCAATTCTGTTGGGAGCATGTGAGAGAATTATAATTTGTGGGGAATTCCTTGAAAACTAAATTAACATGATCCAAATATTCGCTTTTTGGATTTCGTATATGTGACTTCCATTACGGTAATATGGACTGCCATTTCACGACGGTTCCTCGTGTTCGAAATAACAAACGATGCAATGTATTTTTCCACGCATATGACTATGTACTATGTACTTTTCCCCACAGATCCATATGAACTCTTTTTTCTTTTATTGTATTAAGAGAAATCACTTTCACCATTTTGCCGGTAGTTTTTTTTTTTTTTTTTAAAACATCCAGTATATACTTTTAAATTTGACGGCTCATAGCCCAGGAACCAAACTTCCACACAAGAAAAAAAATGCATGCGTACTAAAAATGTGGAAGTCATGAGTTCTGTATATTCCACACAATATATATATATACTCTTAACTTTCATGGCCCTTAATTATGAAAATTCGTCTTCCACTAAATTTTATGCTTCCTATTATTTTATGCGAGAAAATTATCATTCTTTATAGAATTAATTTGCTTACTTCCTTCCTTGGAAGTGAAATTTCGAAAAATGGTAGAAGATGTACTTGTTTGTTTTTACTTAGAAGATAATGTACGGAATTGAATGCCTCCAACTTTAGTGTCCACTTAGGTACATCTGTTTTGCTTCCATAGGCTCTCTCTAGTTTAAGAAATAAAGAACTAACACTCATGCTACTGGTAAAAAGTTTCCACACTCGGATAAATTTCTAATGGCGTTTTTTTTTTTTTTTAAATACTAATTTGAGGATGCTGAGTCCAATGAAATTATTTTCAAATATGTCCGCCATTGGGGGTAAGGAGAAAAATTACCTTGAATTTGGGATATTTATATTTATTTATATTTCTTACCTTCGCCATTTCTTATGTTAATAGCTGTACTTTTACCTTTGGTATGAGCAGTAGTTCGAAGATCCCAACTTTGAAGTCACTTTTTTCTAACCTCCATAGAAATATATGTTTATAATCCGCTCAATTGCAATCAAAATCCTAACTTTAGTCTAGAAAACGCAATTAGAAATTTATCCAAGTATGTGGGCACTTTCGTTTCTATCAATGCCATGAGCGTTAGTCATTTCCTTATTTTCTGAGGTCTCTTGTATATTCTTGATTCTACTGCATTTTCACTTATGAAAAATCTGTCGATGTTGCGCGTTGGTATAAAAAGGAAAACCTGGTCCCACTGCATATCAGTGAGCGAAGAAACAAATACTTATTTGTAGCTCAGAGGAGAGTTCCTGGAGCATTTGACAGAAAATTTCTTCATTATATGTTTTTCCCTAAGGAGACAAAAGATAATTTATATCTACAAACAAAGCCTAAACTCTGAGAAATTGATGCTTTAAGTTATTTTCTTTAATATACTTTCCAACGTTATTCGCGTTTAACACACACACACACACAAACACACACACACAAAATAAAAAAAAAAAAGTACAAAGATGAAATATGCCGATCGATGGATCTCAACAAGCTTACCAGAATCACATGATTAAATGTAAATTCTTTTCAGTAGTTTTAAAGAAAATCAACAAAAACTAAATTTTTTCGGTGAACCTAAAAATTAATGTGGCATAATAACCACACCATCTGTTACGTTGAAACTAATGCTGAGGTAGGCCTATATCATCAAGCGGCACATGCAAGACAACAATTCAGTGTGGCTAATTGAAATATCGTCCTAATTTTTTAATTAACTCTTACACTTTAATATTTGTTTACTATAATATTGTCTGAAGATTATATATTTATATCAATCGATATATAACATCAAGGTAAACAAAACGATATGCTTGATCGGTAAATTCTGATGCTTAGTTTTTGAAAAATCGAGTAAAAATTCTGATGCATAGTTTGAGAAAATCGAGTAAAATTCTGATGCGTAGTTTTTGAGAAAACCGAGTAAAAATTCTGATGCGTAGTTTGAGAAAATCGAGTACATATTCTGATGCGTAGTTTCTGAAAAATCTACAAAAAATTCTGATGCATAGTTTTTTGAGAATATCAGTAAAAACAAAATTTTGTGGTCTATATGTCGTTTATTGTCAATAAAAATTGTAGTTTTCTTTTGATGAAACATATTGTTTATTTGTTTACGCACTACGCATATAAAATACAGTGCTAAGCAGCAGATTTACGTATTGAGTTGATTTTGAGTTTAACGTCCCTTTCAGCAGCGAGGCTATATGAGACGGGATCTACTGATTAACGTGGAATCCAAACCACATGAACTCCCGCCGGTAATCGAAAATAAAATGAAATGAAATATTTGAGTTTTACGTCCCACGGTTATGCCGGTTAGGCTAAATGAGACCGTGATTATGAGAAATGAATGAAATGGTGGAATGAAGAAAGTGGGAGGAAACGGGAGAACCCCGAGAAAACTCATACACACGGTGTTTGTCCACCACAAAGTTCACTTGGTCCCGCTGGTAATCGAATCCGTGTCTCCCACGCCAAAGGCGCGTGCGCTAACCGCTTAGCCACGAAAGAGCTCTCAGTTTTATGTATTGTTGATTGTGTTCTTCTAATCTATGTGTGTCCACATAAATAACAGTGACACACACACACACACATTTTTAACAGTTATGCATATATTACTTTAAATTATTCATAATTTACTTAGTTCCTAAATTTGTAAAACATAAAAAACTGAAAGTGTTATCTTAGTGTTGTGTTAACTGATTCTGCGCATACAAATAGCTAACACGTTGAAGACATTTTTTAGGTGGTTGATCCGGTTGAATGCTAATTCGAAGCAATTCACGATTCTGATTGGGAGTGAATTGGCCAAATGCCGACTACATAAAACTCCCTTATTACCCATAAGCCTCTGCGGAAATGATTTCGTTTTCTAAGAAAGAAATAGAAGAAAGAAAACGCATTGAATTTTCCATACAAAAAAAGCGTCGTCAGCAAAAAATATTTACTGGAAAAAGGAAATTCAGATTTTATTATTATTTTTTTTTCGCTCCATTTGCCTCAGTCCTGCTGTTAACTTTGTTAAAGAGATCCCCTAACCAAGTCTAGTGTCTCAAAGCTTGTCTTAACGAAGATGGAAATGATCTGTCTGGGAAGTTGGTGTCGGCGATTGTTTGAAGTAGCGCTTCGTTAATCACAGAACACGACATAATGACAAACACTAAAGTTTCAAACTTTACCATGTGCGACGTATTCCATATAAGCCTTCCAGATTTAGAAGATATTCTCTTTGAAAATGTATTCAAAGACTTGCAAAGATGTGACCAGTAATCTACATGAGTCGTGAGTAGTTAGTGTACTTACCTTTTGTGACATAGTGACAGAGGTGCGCTCCTTCCCCCCCCCCAATACTTTGTAACTTTTTTTAAAGAATATACTTGTATTTTACCTGCTCAAGAGCCACATTCAGGGAGGTTCCACTTGGTCCGGACCCCTCCAATTTTAGGGGCTTGCAATCCTCCAACAAAAAGTTTTGGATGCGCACCTGCGTACTGCCAAATTCAAGTTTGGTTCACGTGAAGTGAAAATTTCCTAAGAATCTTTCTTTTCTTGAACTTTCGAGTAACAATAAAAGAGAGAAAAGTAAAGCGATTGTAACGAAATTGAATTCGATATTTCAACGTACTCGCACGTTTCTTGACCATTATATACAATATATATATATATATATATATATATATATATATATATATATATATATATATATATATTTAGGGTGGTCCTTATTTATATGGGGAAAATAAATTTAGGAATTTCCTTGGGCTCACCCCCTAAAATTGTTCCATATTGGACTAAATTAAGCCAGGAGAAAAATTAGATTCATTGAATAATTTTAAATGGTGCCCCAAACGACTTAAAGGTTTGAATTCGTTTACAATACATAGTATATGGGAAAAAGCTGGAATAAGCTCTTGTAATGTAGATACGGTTTAAGGGAATGGAAAGATAATGAAACTAGAGGAAGAGACCAACCTAATCTTGTATAGCATTATCATGACGGCCATCTTGAAGTCCGCCATCTTCAATTCAGGTCAAAATTTTTAAATAGGAAGAGGATCGTTTGACTTCTTTCTGAGGTAGTATTTCACCAGAAGCACAAATCTGGTATTATTTTCAAGTTACCTATATTCATGTAAGAGCTATTACTTGTGAAAAACAAAATGTTTCGATGTAATGTTATTTTATTGGAGTTATGGAACACAGATTTGTAAGAATTTTGGAGGTATTTTACACAAATTAAAACAAACTGCTTGTTTCGCTTTGAACTACAAATAAGTTTTTCCATCAAGTTGATTCAAAGACCATTATGAGGAAAAAAATATATAACTTAGAAGAAATTGCAGTATCCCTTATTTATATAGTAGCTTCTTGGTAAGTTATGAATCTTATATGCTACATAGTTCACTTTTGTCGCATCTAGGACAAGATTGTCTGTGGGCCTTCACTATCTGCAAAAGAAGCTGTTTCTGCTCATTTTTCCTAAGAATGTTGTTGTAATCTTCTATTAGTTACACTCCCCTTTCTGCTGCACCGTTTGTTACATGGATGAATTGTCTTTCCTTCAAGATAGTCACTGTTATTTGGTGGGGGCCGCTGTAGCTCAGTGGTAGAGCATTCACCTCTGGTGCATGGGGTCTCGGGTTCAAATCCTGCTCCTGCCAAGTGAAGTTTGTGCTGGACAAACACCATGTGCGAGGGTTTCCTCGGGGTTCTCTCGTTTCCTCCCACCTTTTTCACTCCACCATTTCACTCATTTCTCTTCTACACCGTCTCCTTTAGCCTTGCCGGCATAACCATGGGACGTAAAACTCAATAATTTCATGTTTCATTGTTATTTGGCCATGAAATCGGATCTCACACAAGAAACCCTTTGGGTATTTTAAGTCTCGATGAAAATTTGAGTGTTCGTTGTAACAAATTCACTGTTTTCTCTTTTCACAAAAATGTTTATGGTATCAACTCTTGTGTCAAGCCTCTTTGCTGTTTCACGGTTTCCCCTTATAGTTTTAATTCTTTTAACCACTTTTTGTTTTTCCATTATGGTAACTCCATCATCAAAAAACCCTAATGCCACGTGTTCCTCCGTCAAGTACCAGAGTTGGCGTGAAAATTTAGAAAGAGCCACTTCAGATAATTCAGCATCTATTTGTCTATAACTGTACAAACCTTTCAAAAATTGCAGGTCTTGTAATGGTGAATGGGATGCTTGATCACATTTAAGCCAAGCTTGAACATATAGTATCAGAAAATGCATACTCTCCGAAGACCCGTTTCTACTTGCTTCGCTAAACGAAATTGTTGGCGAAAGAGTAATATTTTTAAACAGTAGATTGCTTTTCCCGTCCATCTTACATGGTGAATTGCTCCAGGAAAACGAAAGAAAAGTCCTCAAGGAGGTATGCTACCCGAGAATATGATGGTCAGTTCTAAAAATTCCCTGTAATCGTCTCTGTGGTGTCCTGCTTCTTCAAGTTTGATAGTAAAATTCAACACTTCATTTTTTTACATCAAAAATATTGCTTACATCATCAATTCCTGGAATAAAGTCAGTGCAATCTATTTTCGACCACTCGTTCTGAAAACACTTCAATAGGAGAACGTCCGATCCAGATACAGTGTCTACAAGGAAGGTATACAAAATTATTTTTGACCTACTGCTCTAGCAGAATGCAAGTACCGTTGACATGACCCGTATTGCAGGGAGTAGTGTCACAATAAACTGCCTGCACGAACTTTACCAAGTTCCATTCTTCAAGCGAATGTACTATAGTAGAAGCAATATGTTCTTCTCTTGATGATGACAAAATGGGAACACCAATTAGCCTCTTATGACCACCTCCTGTAATAATTATTGATAACCTGTCGGCAGTTTCTCTGCCAGTCAAATTCGGCAGAAGTTTTCCGTTCCAATGCACAACTAACGCACTTGATGCACTCTGAAATTGTTTTTTGTGGTTCTGTGCAACTTCGCTACGAATTTTCTCACAACATTGGTGAATGGAAGACCTATTTATTACTAGTTCCTCTACATTATGGCCTAATGCTTCTGCTGTCGCTGTCAGAATATGTATTGCTGCTCTCAGTGACCTTTTATCGATCAAGAGCAACAAAATAATAAAATTAGTCTTTGAGTAATAAAATTAATTTTTCCCCTTTTACATATCTTGGAGGGTCCGGGCACACATGCATCCATATTTACATTTTCTCCAACATTCTCAACTGGGTGTTCCTCTTCATTACTTGAACTGCTCCATGTCTTTTGGTGTATAAAGTTCAAACAAATCATTTTCAGAAGTGCATTTTCTTTCGCATTCCTCTTTCTTTCAAAGTCGTGCATATCCTTCATATCCTTTTCGTTCTTTTCGCGCCAAACTCATGTCTTTACTTGTAGCCGTGAAAGAATTATTATCTCTGAAAAGGAGAAATCTTTTCACGGGTAATAATTCTTACACGACTAAAGCTATCCTTAAAATAGTGCCAGCTTTGTGCTTCTGGTAAAACACTACCTCAAAACTATATGTCACGTGATCCTCTTCCTATTTGAAAATTTTGACCTGAATGCAAGATGGTGGATTTCAAGATGACCACTATGACAGTACTATAAAAAAATAGGTATGTTTCTTCCTCTATTTCTATTATCCAGGGTATCTTCGCATTCCCTTTTGCCGTTTCTAAATTACATGAGTTTATTCCCATTTTTTCTCATATACTATGTACTGTAATCGGATTCAAAATTTTAGGTCGCTTGGGGCACCATTTAATATTATTCAATGAAGCTAATTTTTCTCCTGGCTTAATTTAGTCCTATATGGAACCATTTTAGGGGGTGAGTCCAAAGAAATTCGGAAATCAAAAATTAAGGACCACCCTAATATATATATTAAATATCTGTTTGCTGGTTTGTTCGTCCCGAAGTAAGCATGTTTATTCGCCTATATAGGCTATGCTTTTCAATCTACTGTTCAAGTTCGTTTTATGCTTTTCAAGTGGGAGGTTTCGAATTTTGTTCTGACCGTAAAAAATAAGGGTAACTTACTGAAGAGTGAAAATAAAAATGATATTTTCTCGGAAACGACCCGAATGATTTTCTTTATATTTTATATATATCAGTATTTCATGTACCAATATTTCATTAACAGCCCTATACTGTGGTATAAATATTTTTTCTGGGAAAAAATTTACGAGTGTTAGTTTATTTCTGGGCTGAGCGTTTCTTGGATGATTTTCTCGGAGAACGACACAGGCGATGTTGTTCTATTTCATAATTTTTTATTGATAATCCTGTGTTGCTGCTTAATCACTTCCATGAAAATAGTCACAAGAGGAAATTTAGTCTTGGGGCAATTTTCTTTTTTAATTAATTTTCTCAAATACCACTTATGCGATTTTCTTGGTATTTTATAAACAAATATTTTAATAATAACCTTAAAATATATGACAATTCTTATGGAACAAATCCTCAAGGAGTAGGTCCATTTTACTATCGGGGGCGCATTTTCTTCGAGCCAAGTTCTCCGAAAATGCCTTATAATTTTCTTCATATTAAAAAAAAAGCAAGAAAGTTTAATGTAGTGATCCGTACCTGCCATCATTTATATAGACGACTAATGTGTGTCTGAATCCGGAAAGTTATTTTACGTAATTTAATAATAATGATAGAATAAGCTAAATGTGTAAAAATATTCCAAAACGTAGCTGTCTTTCTTAAAATATTATATGACCTGACCAGCTAATTGACTTTATTTTTTGCCTTTAAATAAATATTTTTATTTGAAGTTCTTAGTATACCATTAATGTTTCTTTCTAGCACTTACTGTGTTCAAAGTCTTTTAGATTTCTGCTCAATCGTAGATCTATCTCGTCATATAATCCTAGTTCTCGAATGTTGTAATCAACTGTGCCAAGATACGATATATTCCGGTTTTGTTCCCAGAATGCGGCAACGTTCTTTGCATTGTTCAACAGGTTACCAAAAATGACATAGAATATCTTAAGCACTTTAGATATAGATGTACGAAGAATGTTAATAAAAAAAAATCTTGTCGTTCATAAGTTAGTACACGTATATCTCCCTCAAAGCCCTGACACTTTCCAGAAATGAGACAGCTCACAGGTAATACTTGACATAACTTTGGTATGTTTAAGGTCTTTAGACTAACACAGTTAATTCATTCTAAATCTAAGTGAAGTTAGATTGGGACTATCTGTTAGAAATAAAGAAATTTCAAAGTTGACACTTCAGTGAGGAAAATCTAAATTTAAGCTCCTTAAGTTTGATCCGAAATCTTTGAGGTAATTTCTTATGTAATGTTTTGTGACATCAGAAGTTTGATCACATAGCTCATAAGAAATTGCAACATCAGTGGGTTAGCATCCTCAGCATCATTAAACAATTACACTGCGTAATTTCCAATTGAAACAGGAGAACTCAATGAAACTCTCTTCACATACTTGAAACATTTTGTTCATTATTATCAACAATAGCTAACTCTTGTAGACTGCCATTATTTACTACTAATGTATTAAGTCCTTTTTCGCTAATATTTTGTTTTAAACAATTTAGGGTTCGAAGTGTTATTAAAAAACTTCGTCTTGTAATACAAACATTTATGATTACGATTGTCAAATTCAGTTCTTTTTTGTTTGTTTGTTTATTTGTTTAAAATAAATACTTCATCAGCTCCTATTTTTTCAATAGTTAGTGATCATTTCTACATCCCCAAATTTGGGTTAATATTTTGGCAATATCGTCAGTTATTTCCGACTCTGGTCTCTCGATTTGCAGAACCTGAAGAAAATGGCATATTTGTCCAATTAGAAGTAATAAATCATCATTACAATTAATCTAAAACTGTAGATGCCTTAACTAATTTTTTGTTGTTCTTCACTACTTTAGATATGAATGACATCATCTGTTCCCTTAGTTCTTTACTTGTTGTACATAGGAGCCTTGTTTGTTCAACGTTGGTCACATTTTCAACAAATTGAAGAAGTTCGACTAAGCGTCTTTCCGAAATAAGATCTTTTAAAATACAGTTGATTCCGTATTCGTACTCCGTGGCATCAACAGTTCAAAAGTTGAAAGATAAAGATAATGTGTGTGTTCACCAAGTTCATCAAGATAGCATAGTAAGTATATAATTAGTTAATTAGTGTTTGGCTCACACGTTCTGAGCGTTATATTACATGAAGGCTCTTTGAATGTATTGTCTGTGTTCCCCTTGTTCTATTATACGTTCCAGAAGTTTGCAACTTTAGCAAGGACATTTTTTTACATTGAGTAAAATATGTATTCAAATTTCTGTATTGGACGGTTTTTGACGTAAAATACTTTAAATTTAGATCCAGTTACTACATCCATTTCTGGTATATTGATATCATCGGGTTCATCTGAGGTCTAAACCAGAATCGCACAGTATAGTTTCATAACTACTCTTTTACATAAAAGTATATAGACAGAAGATTCTTTATTTCATTATAAAACTTTCTATGGTATAATTTTGATTTTGTTCCTAATTAAAATACTGTGCATTTTAAAGAATAATAAATATACGTAGAAAACGAATAAATTACTACTGACTTCTATTTCAGGCTTATGTGATTAGTGAAATGAAGGTGTATACATACATTCAAATATGAAATTTACGCGTGCAACTATAAAATTTCTGGATGGACTTATCCTTAAAACATCTTCATAATTCCCTTTCTGAACTATTTTCTTAACCTAAAACGCATAACATAAATTTCACCCTAATTTCTATTATATGGGTCATTGACCATTGCCAAGTTGTAGGTTTACTATTAACTCTGATTTCCGGGTAAAGATATTCACTAATTTATTCAACCTTACTTTTTCTGATTTTTAGATTGATACATTTATTCATAACACATAAATTTTTAAAGCCATTTATTCAAAACAATAATATAAACACCACATTAAAAATGTATTACTCACTTTAGGTGCTACCAAATTTTGTAAGAAACTGTGGAGATAAATACAAACGAAATGTATTGATCAGTAGTGTTTTTCTTCACTAATTATACAATTCTGAGCGCAATCTCTCAAAAGGATTTTAAAAGTATTTCTACCCAGCTCATTATTTTTCTATACTTGAAACTATAACATGAACAATATCGTGTGTTATCATTTTTGTTTCTCAAGTGAAGCAGTTCTTTTAGCTGCGGCTATCATCAACAATATATGAAACAGAACGTTCATAGATTTTTCTGTATTCCTTTGTGGGACATTTATAATACATTTTCCTCTTTTTGTTTTCTATTTGTGTTTACAGTTTTCCACTGCTATCACTTGTAACTCTATATCTTTTCATGGCGGCCAAAACATACATTTAAAGTTCAGAGGTATTCCTGTTTATGATGCAGAGTTTCACAGGGCGTCAACCAAGTCTGTAAGAAGTAACTTTCACCGATAAGCCATGTTCTCGTAGACTTGTTTTTGAAAGAACTAAATAAATATACGCATTGAGTATTGAAACATTCGGCGACACATAACTCGGTATAATTCCTTTCAACTGTGTCTATTTTTTGCGGCTTTCAATACTGACAGGAAGGCCAGGTAGATAATCGTCTGATTGGTAAGAAGTGACGTTTCCTTCCGATGATCCAACACATTCTTCACGAGAATTTTCAATGTGCTTTTCCTCTGCATCATCTAATAAGTGGTTCTCATCATACTGATCGAGAAAAGATGCAACCTTTTCTCGCTCAAATGTGCCATTATGCACTTGCACTACACATAAATTCGCAAACCTTTTCGTAACAGACTACAATTATCGTAATCGATACAGTAAATTCATTTACGTAAGAAAAGTTTCTAAGTAGCCGACTTCCCGAGTAGGAGGCCTATTATACAAACATTTATTTCTTGCGTTGTGGCGTCAATGATTAGGATTCAAGAATTCTGGAGAGAATTTATTGAACTTTATCGAAATTTACCTGAACTGTGGAAGGTAAAGAGGAAGTTTATAAAAACAGGAATCTGAAAATTGCGGCTTCACATGTTTCTATAATAATCTGTCCAAGCGTCTGGGGTGCAATGGCTGTTTCAAATTTAAGTCCTACTACGTGTTTACGCACACAAGATAACGCAAAGTGGCAAACAACCTCTGATCGGGAGATATCGAATCTCTCATATTTGTATCCTGTTTTTGAATAAGAGACGTAACCATTTCCAATATTTCACCAAATATAGTTGAATCCATTCGTAAATAAGTCCATAGTCGAACTTATCTCAAGCTCGGCTCTTAAATTTTGATGACTAAACTAGACCGTTTCTTGAACCACCCTTTCATCCACACTCTCTTCTTCCTTTTTGGTTTCACGGGTCTTTCCCCTTCCAAAGCACAAGCAATTACTGTCGCTAAACAAGCTGATTCAGTGGATATGTTTATGCGATCAAACTCAAAACTGAACTGAAGTTGTGCAAATAGTTGAATCGTGTATGGTCGAGTGTTTGCGCAAACATGATGTTTGCACAAACCGTGGATCGTCTATGGATCCCTTAACAGACAAAACGAGGACGAAGGTACATATGGTTGTAACTGGAAATATTTGAGAATTTTTGAGAAAAACAAGAACGAATAATTTGTCAGCAGCTTACATCTAATTGCATGTAAAGAAGGAAGTGTATCGGAGAAAAAAGTAAAAATGTGTACGAATTCGAAATGTGCTCAATAGTGTTTCACACATCGTGTTTAATCAGCAGTTACGAACGTACAAGTTCGTTAAATAAAATGTCTCGACAATGCTGACTGGTATTTATGTCGAAATGTATATGCTAATGAAAGCCTCAAAAAATAAAGTGCCTTAATTTCAACAAAATCGATTAACGTACGAAAGCTTATAATAATTTAAAAATAGTAACTGGCTTGTCATACACTTTCTAGCCACACATTACGTCTGATATACCTTTATTATTATTATTATTATTATTATTATTATTATTATTATTATTATTATTATTATTATTATTATTATTATTATTATTATTATTATTAAAGTTACTGCTTATGCTGCATCATGATCTTATAAATTGCAGTGGCTTTACTTAAGTTCTTTTTTTCAGCAATGAAAATTAAGTTTAAAAATAAACAATAAAATTATTAATATTATTGTTCAGATTCATGTTACACAATTATTTTGTTCCAAGTAAGAGAGAACAGAACTTCGTCATTTTTGTAAAAATTAAAACTGAAATTTTAACTAAAAGGTGTTTCTTTCACATTTTCTTTTAAAGAAAGAAAAACAACGTTAAGATTAAATTCTATTCTAGATTACGTATTTCTTTTAGTCACAGCACACTCGCATCACAGTGTATATTTCTCTTTGACACCTCGCAGCAGAAAAAAAAAAAAAACTACTTTCTGAGCATTGTACACCTTGTCTCAAAAAGGTTGAGCGCATTCTTTATTGGTGTTTTGAGGCAAAAATTTTCTAAGTCCAGCTTCGGGTATCTTCGGGAAAAAGTAAGCCAGGTTCGAACCTCCAAGCCAGCCTTTGCAATCGGGAAAAAGTTTGCAGATGTGTTTTTCTTCTTTTAAATATAATAAGACTTGTTACCAAGTGTTTAAAAAAGCAACATTGATTGAAATACTTAATGATACAATATTTCGAAACCTTGCACATGCTTGTTTGTCATTTAGCTCTCTATACGTAATGGAGCATTTAAATACGTTAAAGAATCTTTCCATATGTAAAAGAATGCTCAAAGTTAAGAAATAGAACATAATTATCGCCTGAGTACTAAAATAAAAGTCAAAGTAGAACAGAAACAGCGTTTGTAATGGATATGAATGTCATAATTATCTTGAGATCCGTTATACATCGCTAGAAGCTTAGTTCTAGAAGTCCTTGTGTTAGCTCATTGGTAAGCTGTTGGATTTCAAATCATAAGATTGTGAGTTCGAATCCCATCTGGGTCAATACTTTTTTTAAAATTATATTTTCCGCAATGCATGAAAAATTATATAAAATAATTACATTAAAATACATAAGTTGTTTATATATAACATAATAATTGCAGAACATAGTAATTATTATGTTTAAAATATAACATCTGAGATAATTTTCACAGTAGGTCGTTATTATATATGAGAATGTTAAATACAAGTTAGGAAAATCGTTTAATAGCAATAAATAAGTTATGTAGTGTATTTATTTGCAGCTATTTGTCATACAGATTAAACTTCTCAATATTCTCATTACAGTATGTTATTTATATTCGTGAAATACAGTATATTCCTACGGATATAGAAAGTGTATAAACAGAGTATCCAAAGTCGTATCCTGCTTCAAGACACATAGCTTTTCCCGATCCCCTTAACGTCACGGGAAGAAACACAAATTCTCTTTAGAACGGAATGTCGTTACTTAGAGTCTCATTCGAATACGTTGAATATGCTTTTGTGTATTCATCTCTCTCTCTCTCTCTCTTTCGCTTTGTTTATGTGTGTGTGTGTGTTGCAGAATATCCCAAGTTGAATACAACATTTGCAAAGTATATGAACATCATTGTCATCGAATACCAGAAATTGAAAGTCGTGTTTCTTCGGGTTAGGTTTACGTGTTCATGTTAGCTCACTGGTAGAGTACGGACTTGCCACTGAAGAGGTCTTGAGTTCAAAGCCTACAGCTAATTATCATTCTTTTGTTAGTAGGATTGCACAGAAATCGGATACAAGGAGTGGTTTACTTCTAGAAATATTTTCAGAAGCGTTTAGGTAGCCCTGAAAAGGGCTGTTTTCGGGAGTTAAGGCGGGGTCATTAATATTGTGTCCAAGACCCTTCTGAATTTATTACACGCTCCATTCTTCTGGGCATGGAATCTATTACATGGGTGACAAATCTATCTCCTTCCCCTACCTCCAGCCATGCTTTGGAAACAAGATGCCACAGGTCATCCTGAGTTCTTGGTGGATCTGCCTCAGGCCAACTTTCCCTTAGAGTACGCTTCACTTCTGCTCACATATTTTCCATGAGATTGAGGTCTGCTCCACGAGGCGGCCAGTCGATTAAATCAATCTCAGGGTGCCCTGCGAACCATTCCTGAACCACACGGGAATTATGTATTGGCGACTGGTATTGCTGGAACTGAATTACACCATCAGGCTGAAACAGATGGCACCATGATATTACTGATAATGTCTAAGTACTGAGCATTGTCCAGATGTCCTTCAATTCTATGAAGTTGTCCTGCTCCGCGACTGGAAATCCAACCCCAACATAAAATAGATACATGGCCACTGCGATTGCAAGCAGCCACATATCCATGGTCATATCGGGTGCATCTCGGACGATACACAAAACGGCGTCCCTCCTTTGATGTTGTGAATATGGATTCATCTGAGAAAACTACGTTTTCCCAATTGAGACCCACATTCGCCTGTGCAAACGCGAGACGGTAATTTTGTGGTCGTCTGAGAGTTTTTCCTTCACGGCAGCAACACGGCCACGTAACCCAGCATGACGAAGCCTTCGCAGAGCTGTATGCTTACTACCAGGAAAGAGAGAAGCTTCCCTTATCTGTCTAGACGTCCTTAGTGGGTCTAACCGGGCTTCGTTTACTAATCTCGCATCTTGGGCTTCGGTTGACACATGCGGACGACCAGGAGATCGTAAATTACCAGTCTGACCTGTAGCACCATATTTCCGAATCTATTGCCTTCCTGTAGAGGCCGGGACACCTACTCGCCTGCTAGCTGCAGTTGCAGAATAACCTTCAAACTCCCATAAAGTAATTACTGCTGTACGTCTATCCATAGTTACCAATGTTCTGAGCTGTGAGAAGAAAGCAATAGGTAAAAGCTAGTACCTGACATGTGATTGGTTACTTGCACGACAAGCCTATTGTGGGGAACAGCGTTGCCAGATCTAGCATAATGATGCTAGATCTAGCATAATTTGCATGTCTCTAGCACCTAGCATCTTGCTTTTAGCATCCTGCCCAAATCTAGCACAATTTCAGCAAGTTATCAAAAAGCCGTAAAACCTGGAGAAGTTGGTCGTGGGAAGAAAAAGAACGGCAGAAATGTATCCTCTTCCATTGATTCATACACTCGGTAAACCATACAGGCAGTCTTATTTTCCTAAGTAAGTTCGGAACGGCTTTGGGCTTTTTTTTTTTTTGTGGCTCCACCCAGGGTTTTCTAATCCTTTAACTCCGAGGCATGGGCGGAGCTATGGGGGCCATTCTCCCCCCAACTTTTTGACAACTTCACCATCTTTACTTCTGACTTCATGATCATATTTATTCCTGAAATGACAGCTCCGAGACCGACCAAAAATCTGCCCCCTCCCCCAGCAGACGATTCCCAACTCCGCTTATGCTGCGAAGTAATTTTCTTTCAAAATATGTAAACAAAAACTTTGCATTCATTTATACGATATATACGCCATTGAGTTTGGCAACGACTGCAGTAATTTAGTTGAGTTAAAATTTTGGTGCGTGAAGTATTGAGTTCTATCCATGCATTCTTGCTCTCTGTGTATTTTAAGTTACGTTATCGTATCTCAACTTTGTTTTTTTTTTAAACTCCTGAATTAGTAATTATGAGGATCTAGCATAATTTGACCGAATCTAGCATAAGTTCGATCAGGTTTTGGAATAATTCCGAGCTGTGAGTCTGGCAACGCTGGTGGCGAACGACTTGGTCAACGACTCGCGAAAGAAATCTGAAAATGGTGCGCCGTAATAATAATAATAAAAACAGTTTTTATAAAGGAATATTAATACATACGAAAAGCTGTTTAAAGAATGAATTGTTTTGTATACCATATACCAAACAGATTGAGCGATATGATTATAGCTGTTTTGAGACGAACACTTTCGAAGTCCAACTTCGGGTGTCTTCGGAAAACAGTAAACTAAAGCTGCTGGTTCGAACCTCCAAAGCCAACCTTAGTAATCGGGAAAAGATGTACAGATATGTTTTTCCTTCCGTTAAATATAATAAGACATGTTGAAATGGTATTAAGTTTAGAAAAAAGTAACATTGATTGAAATACTTAATGATACAATATTTCGAGACTATGTATTCACACTCTCGTTTCGTCATTGTGATTTCCATACGGAAAAGAGCATTTACGTATGAGCTCAGTTATATTTCAGAAGCAGCTTCCGAAAAGCGGTCATGTTAGCTCAGTGGTACACCACCGAGCGTTTAAATCGTGAGTTCGATACCCGTTCAGGTGAGATTCCTTTATAATATTCTACTTTCCTCAATGCATGAAAATTATGTAAAATAGTTACATTACAATTCATCAGTTGTATATATATTTTCATATCATCAGTTGTATATATCAGTTGAATATATATATTCATATCATTTCACGACATAAGTAATTCTTATCTTTAAAATATAACATCTGAGGTATTCACAGAACGTCGGTGTGTTATGTGTGAATATTGAATACAAATTTAAAAAATCGTGTAATAGCAATAAATAAGTTATGTAATATATTTATTTGCAGCTACTTTCATCGCAGATAACTTCTCAATATTCGCATTACAGCATTTAGGTAGAGCATATCGAAAATCGGATCGTGGTTCAAGACAAAAAACTAGCTAGCCCCAAACTGTCACGTAAGAAATTCACGAATCGCAAAAGTAAAGTGAAGAGATTGAGAGCGGTAATTCCTTAATCGCTCTCTCTCAACTCTCTCTTATCTGCATTTATACATATAAAAGTGTATGTATGTATGTTCCATCATAACTCATGTATGCCTAGAGCAGGGTTTCTCAACCTGGGAGTCGCGGCTCCTAGGGGATCGCGAAGATAGGCGGAAGAGATAAATATAGTTAGAATCTAATACCAGAAATTATTTTTAAATATTATTTTTAATTTTGTTCTGATAGGCATACTTTTATTTTTTATACACACTGTAAAGAACAATAAAAAATAAGTCTACTGAACATTTTCAAAGGGTGTAGAATTCGTGTTACTATTCGGTTCAAAGTCTTTTGTCGTCGCGAATTCTGTCGAGAAATTTGAAGCTTAAAATATACAAAACGATAATCATGCCTGTTGTTCTGTATGGTTGCGAAACATGGTCGCTTACTCTGAGGGAAGAACATAGACTGAAAGTATTTGAGAACAAAATCCTTAGACGAATATTCGGACCCAAGAGGAACGGGAATGGGGAATGGCGAAAACTTCATAACGAGGAACTACATAATTTATACGGTTACCCAACATTGTTAGGGTCGTCAAGTCTAGGAGGCTTAGGTGGGCAGGTCAGGTAGCTAGAATGGAAGAAAGTAGAAACGCTTTGAAAGTCTTGACTGGAAGACCAAACGGAAAACGACCATTAGGAAGACCTAGGGGCAGATGGGAGGACAATATTAAGATGGATCTCGCTGAGGTAAGAATACAAAGTAGAAACTGGATCCAATTGGCTAAGGATAGAAGTCAGTGTAGAGTTTTTGTGAACGCGGCATTGAACCTCCGGGTTCCATAGGCCATAGAGTTAGTTAGTTAGTAGAGTTATTTAAAAATGAATTTAAATCAAAGAGGTATGATATAAAACTAATGAGAACTGTATATAGAAATATTAGAAAAATACACATGAAACAAAACCTGCACATTGAAATACAATTAAAATTAAAACCTAATGAGATACCTAAGCATGGTGTAATTTCACTAGTGCAGCAATGCCCGGTTCAATCTTCATGACGAATATTATCAAGCCATTTTCAACTGATAAGCGATTTCTTATCTTTGTTTTAATGTTTACCATAAAAAACACACTTTCGCACAAGTACGATATAGCAAATGGAATTATTACTTTTAAAGCAGCAATCCCCAGACCAGGATATTCTTCTCTCCTCATCAGGCAGAACTTGTCCAAGTCTTCGTTACAAAAAACCAGTTGCAAAGACTTGTCGCATGATCATTCTATTATTTAGTCGAGAAGTTGTGGGCTTAGATCGGATACGTTAATGGCCTCTTCAATGAAGGAGTTTAACATGCATCTTGAACCAGCACCTTCGTCGTTGGGAATATAGATATTACAGTTACTGTATCCACTGTCAGTGCCGGGCGCCGAAAAAAGGGGCCACACATTTCGGAGGAAGTGTGTTACTCATGTTAGGAAAGTGCATGTGCACATGTGTAAAATAGAAGGAAAAACGTAATAAAATGTGCTCAAAATTAAGGAAAGGTAGGGTTTATTTTGAAAATGTTATTGAGCTTCGTGCCAACCATGGTGGCGCTTCGTAGCTAGTCTGTCGACGTCACTCATATATACGGTGACATCGTACTATACTCTCGCCCCGGGCAATGATTTTCCATGGCACTGTTCACTATAAACAAAAAAAAATGGATTCTACTATTATAGAAATAGGTATGTTAAAAATCCCACACAAGCTTATTATAAAACAAATTATAAAAGGGTCGCTGGCAAGAGCGTGTGATAAAAGGGGATCGTGATAGGAATTAGATTGAGAACCACTGGCCTAGAGTAATTTTAACCACATTTCTTATAGTTTCAAAAAGAGTGTTGTCGGGCTACCTATGGTGAATGGGAGGGGGATACATATAAAAGATTGATAGAAAATGATCGATATTAGATTCATAGTTTTCGGGGTCGCTTAGATAAATAGAGAGACTTTCAATTTCGCTTAACTCCGATTAAGCTCTCATTAGTAGGGATGGGCACGAACGACTTTTCTTTGAAACTCGACTCGACTCGAAACAGACATCTTTGAGGTCTACTCTTGGACTCGGCGCAAAAAATATCTTCCAACTCGACTCGGATTAGAGTCAAGTCGAACCAAAACGAGCCAAATCCTGTGTGTAGTCCTACCTAGACAATACATAGACAATAATTATTCTATCATCAATTATACTACTGTTACTACAAATAATAATAATAATAATAATAATAATAATAATAATAATAATAATAATAATAATAATAATAATAATAATAATAATAATAATAATAATAATAATAATAGTAATAATAATAATAATAATAATAATTATTATTATTATTATTATTATTATTATTATTATTATTATTATTATTATTATTATTATTATTATTATTATTATTATTATTATTATGACAACACCGTGTACAAACATGAACGATAGATGGTTAGTAAAGGAATACTAAAAGCTAGTTGACTGCCGACGTCGGTAGTCATGAAGTCTACAAGGCAAGGACATCGTTCATTACCCTAAGCTGTAAGCGTCGGTGGACTACAGATGGTCAACTATTAACCTCTCGCCAGAAATTGGTGGCCCCGCAGCGACGATCCGTGATGGCCCAAGTTCCATATTGAAAACTTTACTACCAGCGGCAGAGACGCGATGAAACGCCAACGAACCACAAAATTACTCTCCCAAAATATGTTAAAATGCCTATATGTGTGATTTGTTTATATTTAGGTGAAACAAAAAAACACAAAACAAATACCCCGGGGTGGACGCGAACTATCAATATTACGATTACTAGGCACGTGTTCTTCTGACTTCCCCACGGAAACGATCATAAAAAGCTTGGTTGTTGAAGGATAAATCATTGACGTCTTAATTTAGCCAATCAGACAAACCCCCTACATCTCGAGTTCTAGGAGGTCATACCGTGAACCGTTTCAGATTTATTGCTTTCTGGTGGAGTACTATCCATGCGCAAAATTTGAGCATAATAGCCGACATGCATCTTCGGTGCCTCTTATCTTTAGTACAATTTTAACCAGAGATGGTGTGGGTCAATGAAAATTTGATCCACGACCCACCATGACCCACTCTGACCCACCACCCAAATGACCCATTGGCCCACTCTGACCCATCAACCATCGTGATCCACTCTGACCCACCACCAACTATGAACCACTCTGAACCATTGCGACCAACTCCGACCCACCAAAACCCATCGACATCAACTCTGACCGATGACCCACGTCCTCCTCTCCATTGACTAAAGAGATTACACTTGTAATAAAACAAGACTGTGAAATTATCACTTATCGGAGTTTGAATTTCTACCGTCATTGGCTCAAGCACCTCTTTGTTACAATACTGGTGGGTCTGACCTTTACGATATATAATGGCAAAGTGTTTCTCATCTTCCGAATTAAAATGAATTTAAATTTATCATATGTAATTATTTCTTTGTTGCCTTACAGACACATTTCAGTAGAAAATAGGGTGAAATTTAAAAGTTTCGAATCAAGGAAAAGTAGACCAACGTAAAAAAAAAAAAAAAAAAAAAAAGAGAGAGAGAGAGAGAGAGAAAAACTAATTTTCTATATAATTAAGCATGCCGTACTAATTGGAAATGCCCATGTAATTAAGTTTAGAATACAAATTTTATGGCCATTTTTCTCTAACTTTATGGCTTGATTGCCTTATGCTCGGAACGCTCCATATATTAAACACCAGCTTCAGCAATTATAAATAGAAAGCAGTGGGTATAAAATTCAAAAAGAACTTTAGTTTGCATTACTTGATTTTTTTCTCAACTAATATCAATCGTTTTCGACTATTTTTACAAATCAACCCACTACCAATTTCCAATATATAGAAAATGCACCCCCGTCCCCCCGCTCATAAAAGACAATTTTAAAAAATGCCAGGGCATATTCTCTTTATTTTTAATAAAGAGTTATATGCTGAATTTCAGCTCTCAGTTGAACGGCTTGTGAGATACTAAATTTTTCGCAAAAATTCGGACTTCTACTCCCCCTAAGGATATGTATTATAATGAAAGTGACACGCGTATGATAACTTTCCAGTTGGGATTGGAGCCTGATTATATACCAAACGTCAATTCATTTGACTTTGCAATTTGACCGTGATGATTACGCAGACATAGTTACTTTCAATTTTTTATGATACATATCCTTATTTCATATGTTACAGATGATTCAAAAATATTTTTTCAAGCAGTTAGCTCCTCTAGAATCTCACAGGCTGCATCCCAAAATCCAACTCCTACTATCCTATGACAATCCAAAAGTGACTGAACTTCTTTTATTAGGAACAAATGACAAAAGAAAAATGGAGATCTTGAAAGTAAAATGTAGAAAAGCTCGGTGCCCCCAATAACTCCATATTTCTCCGCCCCTTCATTCCGAACTTAAAAATAAAACTTAATTCGAATATGGTTAATTAGTAAATTTATTACAGTTAAATTCCACTCACTACATGCTACAGCTACAACTATGTAAGAAAAAATAACAACTGTGAAACATGTTCTGAATTACTATTACATTTCTTACGCTATTATTAAACATATTAGAATAGTAAAAGAGGATTGTTCGTGAAATAGTATATTTGCTCATGATTTTTAACTTTTTCATACGGAAAAAATTAAAATATTATTCAAGTTTTAAAATTTGCACTCTGCAAATATGTTGCCCTCTAGGCAATGGGACTAATGTGGACTAATGGGAAATGCTGCACTCTTAGCGGCGCTGAAAACTTATGATTCGATTCTAATATCGGTTGATTTCGATATCTTTATGTCGCTACGTAACCACCCTGGGTGCTAATGGGAGCTTAATTGGACTTGAATTGAAAGTAGAGCTATTCACCTAAGCGACCACGAAACTATGGATTCAATAATAATATCGACCCGTTTCTAGCATTTTTGATATGTATCCCGACAGTACTCTTTTTCCAGACTGTAAGAAATATAGTTAAAATTGCTCTAGATATATCAGAATTATGTTGAAACACACACACACACATAATAGAGAGAGAGTGAGCGAGCGAGCGAGCGAGAGAGGGCGACTCAAGGCATCACCACTTCCACATTGCAAAAGCATATATCAGGAATTGAATTGAAAATCTATGTAAAGACTTTCTGCTGTGGCATGCTTCATAAGGACAATTCCAGTCTGCTCACGTGACCTTTGGGGTTCACGAATTTTTTTGCGAGCGTTCCGACTTTGGATTCTCTGTTTATACCCTCTGCTTATGCATCGAATAACTTTTCAAGAACATAAATGACATTCTATATTATGAATGTTGAGAATTACTCTCTATATGACAAATAGCTGCAAATAAATACACTACATGATTTATTTATTGCTATTGAACGAGTTTCTTAACTTGTATTTACATCCTCATATATAATACCGACCTACTGTGAAAATTATCTCAGATGTTATATTTTAAACATAATAATTACTATGTTCTGCAATTATTATGTTATATATAAACAACTTATGTATTTTAATGTAATTATTTTATATAATTTTTCATGCATTGCGGAAAACAGAATTTTAAACGGAAAATATAATTATTGACCCAGATGGGATTCGAACTCACAATCTTATGATTTGAAATCCGACAGCTTACCAATGAGCTAACACAAGGACTTCTAGAACTGAGCTTCTAGCGATGTATAACGGATCTCAAGATAGTTATGACATTCATATCCATTACAAACGCTGTTTCTGTTCTACTTTGACTTTTATTTTAGTACTCAGGCGATAATTATGTTCTATTTCTTAACTTTGAGCATTCTTTTACATATGGAAAGATTCTTTAACGTATTTAAATGCTCCATTACGTATAGAGAGCTAAATGACAAACAAGCATGTGCAAGGTTTCGAAATATTGTATCATTAAGTATTTCAATTAATGTTGCTTTTTTAAACACTTGGTAACAAGTCTTATTATATTTAAAAGAAGAAAAACACATCTGCAAACTTTTTCCCGATTGCAAAGGCTGGCTTGGAGGTTCGAACCTGGCTTACTTTTTCCCGAAGATACCCGAAGCTGGACTTAGAAAATTTTTGCCTCAAAACACCAATAAAGAATGCGCTCAACCTTTTTGAGACAAGGTGTACCTATTAGAATCATTTGTCAGAGCCATTAGTGAAAATAAGATACAACGTACGCTAATTTTACCAAATATCAGTTAAATCATTTTCCGAAACAAATTTTGCCTTGTCCCTTCCTAATATATTTAGGTAGTTGGTAACATTGGTTTATGGCGTGCCGAGGAAGAAGACTGTGTCGTCGTCCCAAGGGAATTGACTAGCTTTGTATAATTGAGTCAACCAACGGGAGAAATTCCAATCAAATACAGGAAGAATTGGATTCCGTTACGTATCTTCGTTGCTTAGTAAGATGTGGACTGTCTGAACACAAACCGCGACAAAGACTGCTGATATGCAATCAGCTAAATTAAGAGAAGAGATCTCTCAACAGAGTTCAAAGTAATTTCAAGTCGTCGTTCATCACAGGGATTCTTCTGTCGCCCCCACCCCCACCCTTCAAAGACAAAGACGAAAGGATCTTGCCATATTTCTTCATTTTATGTATTTGCAAGTAGTATGTGCGTAAAAGTGTGTGTGTGTGTGTGTGTGTGTCACCGTTCAGCAGGCAGCACGTACGCAATAATTTATATCAGGAAGGGTCCAAAAGCTTTTCGGGGGAGTCGGAATCAAAATTCAATATAACAATAAATTATATTAAAATTTGTTAAAAAAAAAATACACTAAATATTCAGAAAAGTAAGGATTTCGTCGAATTCGGATTCCCAGAATCCACTTCTTGCGTACGTCCGGAAGGGGAAGTCAAAGAACAATATATATATTCTACTAGTTGACAGTAGTTTTTGCTACATAGGCTATACAGATAACAATTTCCTCCAGCAAAATAGAAATTGTCAATTATTGTTAACAATAAACGATACATTTTTTAACGCCTTAAAAGTTCGTTTTCCTCAATTTCCTTGAAAATTACAAATGAAAATATAGCCTTAAATGTGTTATTTTGTTTAGCTGAATGTGATCAACTGACTGCTATAATATATTATCTTTGGGCAATGTATTAGTTAAATAGAAATTAAAATTTTAAGAGTTAGAGCTCCTTCGAGGCTAAGCAGTCAGCGTCCACGCCCTTTGACGTGGGTAGGGATGCGCACGAGACGAGTCGAGACAGGATTTTCCTGAACAAAATTCGAGTCGAGAAACGGCTCTTCCCATAGAGAAATATACATTTTTCGAGTCGAGACATCACTTTTACAGCACATTTTCGAGACGAGATAGCCACAAATCTTGTCTCGCGTGCGCATCCCTAGATGTGGGAAACTCGGGTTCAATTCCCGGTGGGAACTCATGTGGTTCGGATTTCACGTTAATCAGTAGGTCCCGTCTCATATAGCCTCACTGCTGAAAGGGGCGTTAAACTCCAAATCAACTCAATTTTAAGAGTTAATTATCTTTTTAAACTATACGTAACACAGCCACACAAAAAACAAAAGTTTTGTGCAGCGGGTCCCCGAGTATGAATTCGATGTATTTTGTTACACGGAATCCAAATTTCGAAACCCCAGGAAGACTGACCATTCAATTTTTTATGGGCAAAAAACGTGTGTCCTTCCTATGCAAAATCGCTGAATTTTTCGCCCATAAAAAATTGACACGATCAATTGTCCTGGAGTTTCGAAATTTGGATTCCGGGTAAAATATATATATATACATCGAATCCGCACCCTGGGATCCACTGCACAGAACTTTTATTTTTTGTGAGTGACTGCGATAATTAACCACATTATGTGGCCAAGGGCGCCCATCGGGGGGAGCAAGGTGGGGCGCTCGCCCCCTAGAGGAAATTGTACTTCAGAATATCGAAAATCCAATATAATTTTTACATTATTTACAGCAAAATTTGAAACTATTTTTGAAACGTCGCTTATACTTGCCCCCCCCCCTTTGGAAACCACAACATGGGCGCCCTTGTATGTGGCCTACTGTCGTTATGCTAGCGTCATAATGAAGAACTTCATAAGCTTATACTTTAGTAACAGTTGCTCTCAATAAGTAGCATGATTTTCGTACAGCATAAATTTTTAATTTTAAAAATTGTTTTTCTGTTTTTTTTTTTTCGAAAATTGCGCATGAGGTTTTACATTGACGCGTATCATTTTGTTCAATTTAGTATGGTCTGTCGATTTGTATATGTGTTGTTTTTGGATATGTTTTTATGCTTTTGATAAAAGCTAAATACTGTAGAATTTTCTCTGTCTTTAATTTGAATACTTCTAATTTATTGTCAAAGGCGTTACATTTAGTCTATAAAAGAATATTTAAAAAAAAATCTCTGTAAATATATTATTGACTTGATATCGGTAGTGGTGATTAAGACATCGCAGATTTTCGGTTAAAAAAATATCACAGATGCTTATTTATATTTATAAAAATTAAATTGACGTTGTATTGCTGTTTTCATGACAAAATGACTGAACCGTTTGAAATGAAGCTTTAAGCTAGCACTTGGCTAGAGCTGAATTTTCATTATTTTCATTTTGATTGAAACATGTATCCTAAAAGAGAAGAGAAGAGGTTCAAAATTGTATATCAAAAGTATGGTATCGATGAGCCCTTCAAGTTTGAGAGATGAAACTCGCACACAAACCCCTCCTTTTCGTTAGAAATAAAACGCCTTTATCTAAAGGAGAAAGCGTATTTTCTACTTTAAAATTTAAATTCGAACTTTATTTTCTTCTTTCAAGTGACAGTGAGTTGCTACAAAATTATATTTTGCGGTTTATGCATTTATAAAATGTGAGGAAGTGATTGAGCTATTTCAAATGATTTAGATATTGAACATAGCACTTGGGTCAAATTGAGCTTTTATAATTTCACTGATTGAAGTACGTATACTAACGGGGTGAATGGAATCTTTTTATTATTATTATTATTATTTATTTATTTATTTATTTATTTATTTATTTATTTATTGCTAAGAATGTAGTATCTCACGAATCCCTGAATGTAAAGAGATAGAACTCGGCATACAAACTCTCTTCATTTAAAATTAGCGGAAACATGTTTCAGTGTTTTTGACAATTGAGCTTTTGAAGAGGAAACGAGGATTTTATGAGAGCTTATTTAGCCAATGAAATCAAACATGCATCAAAACAAGTATTTTTGAAAAGTAGACAATTGTCCGTTTAAAATGTTTTTTCTAAAAGCTTATTCTTACTGTGCAATGAGCGGGCATTCTCCAGGTCAAGGGTGAAAGTGAGAGGAATGCCGTTGCCCCACTTGCAGAAAATGTCTATGGCATCCCTCCACTTCCTAAAAATACAATGGGTAACGATAGGCACGGGGGACGGCGTGACGTCATGAATACCCCTGTCTTTTCGGATCCACTTTTACCCTTGCTCCAGGTGTCATATGAATGAAGAATAATATGCTGTCGGGAGCGTTATTTTCAGCTGTGCAGGTAAGGGAGAAAATCCATCTATAGACGCTGTTGCTTATATCTTTACTGCTTTATAATGTCATATTGATCTAGTTATGAGAGAGAAAAGTAAGAAATGTCTCCGGAAGCATATTTGCTAATGAAGAGGAAAAATATAGGGCATTCTATGACAAAGCTCTGTCGACTAAACTTTAATACTTTCGTTATTTTTCATAGCAATGTTAGTTATGAATATGCCTTGAATAGACGTCCGAAAGAAAAGGAAAAAAAGAGAAAAGAACACCACTGACAAAACCCTAACAAAGAATGCTTTTTAAATTATTTCCTAACAAAAGTGTATGAATTGCGCAACACACGGATGTGAAATTTCGCGTGGAGAGCGAAAATGTATAGAGTTTTGCTTAATGAGAAGTTTTTATTTTCTCTTTACTTCAGTTATAATTTTATTTTAGACTAATTTATAGATATGTAGTAATATGCACAAGCATCCTTACTCCATGTTCTAGTTTAGCATCCTGAAAATTTACAACTGGCATTGAACTCTCTCTGTGATCTGACATCACAATACCATCTTTGCATAAAGACATTACACCTAATTTTTTTAAAAAAATAAAATATATAATTTATTAGCCTATAGATTTACAAAGTCAACTTTGTGGTAGTATGGTTTTGTAATCCAACTTCCTTGGATTATTCGGGTTTTTTTGGTTGAAATTTAGCTCTCCTCTCAGCACCAAAGCTATATAATACATGAACCCACAATTTAAAGTGGGATCCGAGCAACTGTAAATCGTTGCCGAGTCGAACCGTAAACTCTGTGCACTAAAGGTGAAAATGAAATGAAAATAAATCTCTCAAAGTCACACAATTATACCCTTTGGGCTAAAGGACGCGATGACTAAAGCAAGTGAATGATGACGGAAGAATTTGTGGAATGAGGCTGTGGGAGGAAAAGGGAATACCCCATGAAAACCTACGAACACGATGTTGTCCACCACAAACTTACTTCGCCGGGGATCGAACCACGGGTCCTATGCACCAAAGGTAAGTACACTACTACTGAGCCACCGTGCCTGTACCTAAAGGTGTATGCGTTAACAATTAGACCCGGGGAAGGCCAACTCACTTGGAGTTGTGATAGTGAATAGTGTGTTTGCCAGTCAGTTACACCGAATTCAAGTCCAGACGCAGTTCAGTATCGTTTTCCAACTTCCCATGAGAACAAAAAACAAAATATATAAGCAATTAACGAATATTTAAAAAAAAAAGACAATTAAATAAAAGCCATGAGTGTATGTTTTAAGAATTGTGCCTTAGTTTGTGTACACTTTAATTGAATCTGAAGTGCAATCCATAAAGTTGAAGCCGCCATAACAAACACTCTTCCACCTATCACCTTTTATTTGGTTTGCATAACAAGCTCATTTTGAAAAATGGCCCCTGTAATCCATAACCAATTTAAGTTAGTAATAAGGTCATTATGAGAAACGGACCTTATTTTAAAATTTGAGTTGTAACAAGGTAATTCTGACAGATATAACTGATAGAATATAAGATCTGACCCTTTTCTGAGTTTAACGTTCCACAATTAAGAATTGAGGCTATGGGAGATAAGGTGATGATGATAATGATGAAATGACGAAAATGTGGTAAAACAGAACCCCGAGAAAACCCACGCACATGGTATTTGTCCTTCATAAAGCTCACGCGCCAGACGAGAGCGCTCTACCACTGAGCCACAGTGGCCGTTGAAATAGATCTAATAGTCAATGTTTAATATTTATAGCAAGGTGCTTATGAGAAACGGGCTTGTACCATTACCATCAGGAATACTGTTCTCAGAATGAGAATGTTTGCAGAGACATGGTACCCATTTTGATCATGTTTTTCGTAAATGTTGTTAAATTCAATGAGCCATGTATCTTTACTAGAGGTGTTTCTTGCACAGATTATTAAAGCTTATAACATTAAGTCTTATTATGGTTCACACTGTTCAAAATCGTTACACAGCTTTCAAGAAATCCTTCGAATCGAGAACCCGATCAATTAATAAACTATCCTTTATAAGCTTTTCCAAGAGAAATTTATTATAGCATATTAAAAATTTGTTAATGCAATATAAACAAAATTGTTAGAACTATTAGCGAAGAATATATATACAAGGGCGGATCCAAGGGAGGGGCTAAGGGGCTATAGCCCTCCCCTTGACGCTCAGGTTTACACTGGATAAAATGGGCTTCAATTCTGCTTTACACTGGATAAAAGACAAATTATGGTTTAGCCCCTTATATATATATATTTATATATTTGTTTATTTATTGTCACCTAGAAATAATTCTTACTTTGGTGCGTAAAAGTAAAATACGACTTCCTATTGGGAATTCATTTCTTAACTTTTTAAACGAAATTTAGACTTGATATGTTGACAGATGACGTATGTGGAACATCTGAATGATCATTACACGTAGACATCTAAAAGAAACTTTCTTCTTTCGAAATATGGAAGTCGTAAAAATCCATTGAACATCCTAATTCTATCCCTTTCCATGATTTTCAAAGTTTCTTAATTTCTATCGTCGCTTGCAACCAAAAGCAGAAAATTCTCTTTTGTTAAATTAAAATCTAATTGCATGAACACTTGCTTGCTTTGTCAGTAGGAGACGAAGAAAAACCCCTCCGGTTTGTAATCCTCTTTTATTACCATAGGAAGAGTTCTAAGGATTTTCCAAGTACATATACACGACGCAAAACACCAAATAAACAGCTTGAAGTTCAAAGGTCATTTCCTGCCGAAGGTAAGTGCTCCGACAAAGCTTTTCTAATCCTAGAGGTTTCCACAGGCCCACGGATCAAAGCTAATCTAGTATTTGCTGTGCAAGATAGTTAAGCCGTAAACATGGATTCACAGAAAACACTCACAATAGAGTTCCTTTTCTCTTGTAAGTTCACTGCATAAAGACGATGCATTGTTCAGAAGAACCTTATTTGGAGACTTAAGTTCACATCTTTAAGGAAAACCCTTGTGTTTAAACGGAATTGAAACGATAAATGATTATTTTAACATCCCGTCCTTTAGAACAAAAGAGAGGAAAATATGTTAGAGCAAGTATCACTGTCTGCTGAAGACCACGTGAAGAAGTTTGGTTTGTAGCATGATTTTTTTTTTTTTTAATATAAAACCGCGAATGGTAGTGTATTTGTATCACTTCCGCTTCTAACAGAGATATTACAGTGGAGATAGAATATATTCTTGGGACACTTAACTGATTGCAGAAAACTGCTTCTTCCTCTCTATTACAATTTTTACTCTATAGCGAACTAAGCTAAAACCGGAAGTGCTTGATTTCTACCAGTTTCGATATAGGGGTTAAGAAAGAAGGTGCCTTCCGAAAGCTATTCTTAGAATGTAAAATTGATGTTAAATAAACGCTTCTCGGAATCTCTTACAATTTTTCCTCTATGTACACTGAGAAGAGTCCGTTCTCCGCTCAGCGGTATACTGTACAAATATACGGAATCCTCTTGCTTACTATAGAAATCATTACTAGGTGTTACATCATACCGTTGCAGGATGTCTGATATCTAACAGTCTTCCTTATATTGCATACATATATGTATGTTACCTTCGTCAGCTATATGTTATATACTGTACGTCCATTTGTATGTGAGATCCTGACCATCTATATTGTTTCACACGAAAAGTACGTATAGATGGTACACTTATACAGAAAGTATTATAAAACATTCGTTTTCAGTTATACGTTTGCTGTACGTTAAGCCCAAGAACTACAGGATTTACGAATGTAACATACGAGTTTACGTACGCCACAATACGGTTTTTTCCTCAGTGTAGATTAATATTGAAACCGGAAATTATAGTAGATTTCTATTACTTTTGGTTTTAGTATTGAGTTAAAATGTATCCTTGGGACGCTTGATTGATTGCAGAAAACAGCTCCTCGCTATCTATTACCGTTTTACTCTGTAGTAAACAACATTAAAACCGTAAGTGGTTGATTTCTGCTAATTCCGATTCAAATAGAGGGTAAAGAAAAAATATAGCGTTCTAAGATACTATAGATACTAAGTTTTTAAAAACTCTTCTCGCTATCTTTTATCATTTTTGTTCTATCTAGATCTATATGAAACCGGAAGTGGATGGATTCCTACCACTTCCTGTTTTAATAGTGTTAATAATCGGGATGAAATGTATTGTTGGATTGCTTAATCGATTGCAAGAAACCGATTCTCGCCATTAATTAGCGTAGTGTCAACCTTAAAACAAGAAATTTTTGATGTCTACCACTTCCAAATCTGAATACCACCTCAGGCAGTGAACTTGATTTCTAACTCTTTTTCTTACTCTACATTCTGTCCAAAACTGATTGTGATCCATCAAATAGTCCGTAAGATTTTTCGTTTCCCGACGGACGAACACGCGGAAGACAGGGTAAATCTATAAAAAGAAATCTTTCAGTTGTACATCCCACGATTATGACGGTTAGGCTAAAGGAGACGGTGATGATGAAAAATGAAGGAAATGGTGGAATGAAGAAAGTGAGAGGAAACGGGAGAACCCCGAGAAAAACCACGCACACGGTGTTTGTCCACCACAAAGTTCACTTGGCGGGGGCCGGGATCGAACCCGGGACCCCAAGCACCAGAGGTGAACGCTCTGCCACTGAGCCAACGCGGCCCCAATCTATAAAAAGAGTTTTAGTAAACTAAGCTCCTTTAAAATGATTGGATGAAATTATGATAGTGCACGGAACCGAAAAACCAAAATAAAATCCAAGCAACATCAGATGTCCTGGAGTCAAATCAGGGAAACTCCATACCAGGGACTCAAGTGTTCAATTACTGGAACCATTCTACTCCTTGCTATTCATACTTGCATTTTGTTTGAGATATGGGGTTGATATGTTTCAGACACAGAGTTGCACGTCTATATCTACCACATGTAAACTCGAATTTGAACCTCTAAATAAACACATAATACCTATAAATAATATGGTTGGTGTAACGGACCGTATCTACCGATCCGCTCACAGAGTAATGTATAACGAACTATTTTCTTAATTTTCACTTTTGTTTCGAATTTTAAGGTGTCGTCTGAATTATATTTCCTTTTTATTTGTTATACATCGACATTATGTCAATCTGTGCCTATTTATGATCATTTATTGTTTGTCTATTATCTTTTGTTTATGTATAATGAAATTTACATTTACTTTTAGTTGTTACTGTCTCTAATAATATGCTTCGATATTCTTGATCTGTACCTAAAATGTTGTAAATTGACTTTCTAGGATATTTAAATAATATTTGAAAGTTTTGTAATTAAGATTGAAACAAAGTGTAGCGTGATATACATTGTGAAATGAAATGAAATGAAATCTTTGACTTTTACGTCCCACGATTATGCCGGTTAGGCTAAAGGGAACGGTGATGATGAGTAATGAATGAAATGGTAGAATGAAGAAAGTGGGAGGAAACGGGAAAACCCCGAGAAAACCCACGCACACGGTGTTTGTCCACCACAAAGTTTACTTGGCGGGGGCTGGGATCGAACCTGGGACCCCTAGTACCAGAGGTGAACGCTCTATCACTGAGCCACCGCGGCCCACATGTGATATACATTGTGTTGTCGTCTTTTTAAAAGGGTAACGACAAATTACTTTAAAGTTAATTTTGTTCGATTTGGCATAAGAATTCTAAAAAAAAAAAAAAAAAAAAAAAAAAAAAAAAAAAAAAAAAGATGTGTCTGTGAATAAATATATATTCTCCCGGAATCCTAAAAATGGGATTAGCTCTGCATAAATATATCGGATGTATTTTTTCTTTTGATGCCATTAAATCAAGTAAGTTGTTCATAATATTTACTGCCTAAAATGAGTCCTGAAGATAGCGTGATTATCTTATGAATTTTCTTTAACATTGGATTTGAGCAAAAGTAATAACCATAATTAAGTGATATGAAATGATAAGTTACATTCAGTTTGTTCATCATATAGAAGATTTAGTCTGCAGAGTAAATGGTACTGGACTTTGACTGTTACAAATATAGGTGCATGTGTATATTCTTCGATATTTATTATAAATACTTTAAGATATTAATGGTATATTTAGTTACTACTGCGACAATTAAGGGAAGTAGTTTTTTCACCGTGCATATATGAAATTTTGTCAAATGTCCAGTGTGTAAGTAAATGCTGATAATTGCAGAGCTGACATAATATGGTTTGCAACTCTCGAAATAAAATATGTATTAGTAACAAATACTAATTGCAATAATTTCCAGGTTTCGTTGAACATCTTAAGACTGCAATGTACCTACAACTTATTTGAGATAATTGGATAATGACTATGTTATTAACATTTGGAGGAGATTTAAGTTATTGTTTTATTTGTATTTAGTATAACTGATCTATTTATACAGTATACATCCGATTATTTACTTTCTTCCGAGGGCTACACCGTTGTGGTTCCGAACTCGCAATCTTGATACAGTCCACAATCAAATGAAATTTTGTTTTTCAAAAAGTAGAACAGGACAGAATAACTAAATTAGTTACACCTTTCAGCCTTCGTCTACTCTAAAGTGGCAACTCTGAGTTGGTGTGGTGGTGTGAGATCATGTACTCTAATAACGTGTGATTTTCTGTGAGTTGTTTAGGTTTGGTGTAATATAATATCTAAGTTGCAATAAGTACCATACTTTCATAAACCTATAATAGTTTCTACGGCTAGTAAACCTATAATACGGCTAGTAAAATTCCTATAATATTTATTTAATTATTATTTTGGCATAGTGCAGTAATAGTCCAGGAAATCTAGAGCAATTTTACCCTCAACCTGGGCAAAATTGCAACCTTTAGTTTTACACCTGTATTTTGTTTAGATACCTCACCTGATGAAAATATCCAAAATCCGACAAAATCGGACCACGGGAACACCCCCAAAAACGGTTTCAAAATGGCCGACCATGTTTTTTTGAAAAAATCGTAGACCTTTACGTTGGCGGCTCTAGTAGCCCTCTTAATTGACACAAAGACATGAATGATACCTCGTTGGAACGCTCATAGACCACAAATGACTTTTGTACTCATCATGCCCAACCCGTAGAAGAAAATTGATTTTTGTTTTTTAAGTGATATTTCTTGGACCCTGGCAACACTGTACATCCTCATACGCCGGCAGAAAAATTCCCACGCGTATACCAGACATCGGTAACAATAATATAAAAAATGAAGGACGTAGGTTCAACAGTAAGGGAGATAAAAATTCGGAACCGCGGACAAAGAAGGGTCACTGTGTATATTTTTTACTGTGGTCTAACTTATGTTCCTTAGATCTAGCATCCTCCCTAATTGTCACAGAGACATGAAGCATACCGCGTTGGAAAGCTTATGGAACCCCCTTGCTAGTGACGTATCGTTTGTGCTCCCTGTGACCAACCTGTAGAAAAAGAAGAAGAAGAAATCTTTAAAAATTGGGAAAATCTACACTTTTACCTTTCTTGGGCTCTGGCAACCCTGATAATCGTCGGGTATAGGTGGCACAAACGATACGTCGTTGGAAATGGGGTTCCATAAGCTTTTCTACATATCATAGTCTTGCATGAACCTAGGCACTGAAGAACCATGGCTGATTCCCTTACACGTTTGTGTATCATCTGCAGAAGCCTAGATCCTGACGATAACCTCATCACACTTCAAGAAAAGGGAGCTGAAGGAGTGAACAATGCCAGTAAGGCTCGCGGTAGTAACATTCTCGCCGCTACAAGTATGGTGGTTCATGTCTCTTGTCGCAAACGTTACATTGATAAAAAAGATATTGCGATTGCCCTAAAAAGAAAAACGTCATCGCCGATGCAAAAACGAGTTACTCGCTCGTCGGATGGGTCCTTCAACAGCAACAGTGACTGCCTGTTTTGCGGAACGCCTGTCTTATTTGATGACCGTCACGTGTTGAAATCAGAAAATATGCTAGTGAAAACACAAGCATTGCCACACAATATTTTAAAGTGTTGCAATGAACGAAACGATACCGGGTCATAAACTGTCCGAGGTCGAATTGAGTACTTCTCATCTGATCTTCATGCTGGAGATTGTGTCTATCACAGATCATGTAGTATCAACTTTCGAACAGGTAAATCAATTCCTCAACAATACTGCACCGACAATCAGTCAGCATCAAAAAAAAATCCGGGCTGGTCGACCTACAAATGATGAGAGAATCCGAGCATTTCAGCGCATTTGTAGTTATTTGGAAGAGCACGATGATGAGCAACTAACTGTGGGAGAACTTGTTACAGAAATGGGCACATTTCTTGTAGGGACTGATCACATTGCAAATGACGGACGACGCATAAAGCGTCAACTAATGGAGTAATTCGGTGAAAAAAATATAATTTCTATTGACAGTGGAAAAAACGACTTCATTACACTTCGAGAAACTGCCAATCACATTCTACGGTCATATCTTGATTTACCACGAGAGTATTATGAAGAAAAGGAAAAAAATAGAATAATAGAAACCGTAGCTCGACTGATCAAAAGCGACATAAAATCCAAACTACATATCCTTCACCCAGCGACTTGAGCATTCAGGAATTTCTTCAGTACATTCCACCTAGCCTTAAACTATTCTATGCCATACTTTTTGCCGGAAAGGACAATGAAACCAAAATAGCATCGATTGGCCAGTGTTTGATGCAAGCAGCCAGACCAAGAGATATGTTAGCTCCTCTGCAGTTAGGTGTTGCTGTGCAGCTGCACCGCTAGTATCGATCGAAACACCTGACTGACACGCTGCATCACCTGGGATTTTGCTCTTCATACGCGGAAGTGCAGCGGTTTGAACGCTGTGCTGCAAGTACATTTGGTAATCGTGTGATCGAAATGCCAGCAGACCAGACTCTCCTCTTTGCAGCGGATAATGTAGACCATAATCTCCAAACGCTGAGTGGTTTAGGCACATTCCATGGTATAGAAATGTTGGCGGCCATTACTCCATCCACTACTACCAGTCTAACCATTCTTCGGAAGCCCGTCTCTGATGCTGATGTGAAGTCCCTTGCCAGTGTTCCCATTCACGCATACACTGAAGCCAGGGCTATTCTTGAAAAGGTCAACTGTGAACTGGTAACAGCACCATCACCGAACGAAAGCTCCCTGGATATTTTGTGGAAACCTTCCTGGCACTTTCCGTCACGCACTGGTCACCAAACTGGTCAGGAATGATGCAGGCCATTCACGCAGATCCATCTCTTCATCATCAGGGAAATCCACTGTTCTCTGCTTACCGATTATTGACCTCCATTCATCTTATATGCCATGCATCTATTCCACTTTAGTGTATCTGAATAATCTTGCGAGAAAATATAAAGTCACACCAATCATCACCTTAGACCCACCACTGTTTTGGAAAGCTTCACGTATCCTGCATGACAGAGCACATAACACCAGTATTAAGGACACGGTTGTCCTGTTGGGCTTATTTCATACTCTCATGAACCTTCTAGGAGCAATTGGTTCCCTGATAGATGGTTCAGGCTTACGTGAAATCTTGCATGAGGTTTTATGGAGAAAATTCGGTTGTACATATGTTAATTGGCAAGTCCGTAGCAAGAGCCTTCCGTGCGCACATGATGGTTGACCTCGCATTAAGTGCATTGCTTGTGGAGAATGTTTTTCTGGAGACCGATAACGGAACACACAGAACTATCAACGATGCTTACTCTCTCTATCAGAGTCTGATGTCGGGTGAGATTACTGTAACTGGAGCTAGTTCTTCACATCTTCTTCAAGAAGCCCGAGAAAAAATAGAAGCACGAAAGTCAGAACTTATTAACACATCAAAAAAAAGTCAGTTGTTTCTTGCATACCAGCGCATGTTGACTACAGCAAGGAAACTCGTGGCAACAGACCGAATAGGAAGCTGGGAGGATCACCTTGATGCTATAGCAGAGTGCATTCCCATTTTCGCTGCAGCATGACACTTCAATTATTTGAAGTCGACTTGCTTGTACCTGCAAACAATGTTAACGCTGCCATCGGTTAATCCAACGTTCACGAAAGCTTTCAAAATGGGTTCGGAGTTATTAGAATAAGCAACCGTTATCGGGCTGGGTTGTCCTCTGATCTAGTCAGAGAGCAGGTTCTGATGAGATCGCTAAAATCCACTGGAGATCTAACCCATGGGAGTGGAATTTCGGAGATGCAACGATCTTTGTGGGTGCTCTCAATGCCAGCATGCTCCGAGTACAATCTGGCGATGCAAACTCTTACTCACACAGCATATGTCACTAGCGAATAACATAAAGGAGCCGAAACGTCAAGAATGTCACGTGATATCAGTGACACACGTCGCATGCTTGCACGACTGCAGCCCATTTCACCATTTGACGGAGACAAATCGTTGAGAAACATTGCCACTGGCGTCACACCGGATTCCTCGGTCAACGTTCATAATTTATTTTCAGTTGGGGCAGACCATGCGAAGAAACTATCTGGTAAAGAGCTGTTCACTGTGAAGGGGAAACGTGCAGATAAAGTCAAAACTCTAGCATCCCCGAGTAGTGTTAAAATCAGCAGCGATATCTCCGTCGATTCGAATCTTTTGTTTCAAAGACTGTTAGTTGTCGCTAATGCAGGCAGCACATCTTTAGAGGAGACCTTAGCGCATGAATTATGTGCCTACCCATCGGCTTTATTTGAGTCACTCAGCATGATGCGTAAGGCAGACAAAGCCCCACTGGCCTATGCGATACGAGAGTTCAGCAAGCAGCAGAGCGCACAGTTTGAGTGAACGGAGCCAGACAATATTCTGTATGTCTTAGACGGAGGATCTCTATTTCATAGACTACCATGGTGTAAAGGCAGTTCGTACGACAATATCTCTGCATCATTTGCTGAGTATACGGTTCGTAAATATGGCACATCAACCATCGTGTTTGATGGGTATGGAATTTGCTCACCATTGTTCATTGCAACTGTGCTTCCGGAACGTATTATACTTGCAGAAAGCATACCCTTCCATGTACTATTGCTAGTGGTGTGTGCAAAGAAACTGAATGTTCTAACTCTTTAAATGAATATGGTGAGGACAGTGTTAGCGTAGGCGATGATGATGTAGATGTGTAATTTGCCTCCCAAAGTATTTCGTCTTCCCATTCTTTTGCCTTAGAATATTTTTGCTTTATATATAGGTGTTATGTTTCTATAAAACGAATTGTCTTGTACACTGTATTATGGTATGACTTTCTATTTGCTATTGCTTGTGGCGTATGCCAAGAAACTGAATGTCTTAACTGTTTAAATGAAAATGGTGAGGACAGTGTTAGCGTAGGCAATGACAATGTCGATGTGTAATTTGCCTCCTAAAGTCTTTCGTTATTCCCATTCTTTTGCTTAAGAATATTTTTGTTTTATGTATAGTACTTATATTAAAGCGACCTTTGATTTAAAGAAAGAAACAAGATTTTTTCATGCGTAGAACGATTATCAGGGTTGCCAGAGCCCAAGAAAGGTAAAAGTGTAGATTTTCCCAATTTTTAAAGATTTCTTCTTCTTTTTTTCTACAGGTTGGTCACAGGGAGCACAAACGATACGTCACTGGCAAGGGGGTTCCATAAGCTTTCCAACGCGGTATGCTTCATGTTTCTGTGACAATTAGGGAGGATGCTAGATCTAAGGAACATAAGTTAGACCACAGTAAAAAATATACACAGTGACCCTTCTTTGTCCGCGGTTCCGAATTTTTGTCTCCCTTACTGTTGAACCTACGTCCTTCATTTTTTATATTATTGTTACCGATGTCTGGTCTACGCGTGGGAATTTTTCTGCCGGCGTATGAGGATGTACAGTGTTGCCAGGATCCAAGAAATATCAATTAAAAAACAAAAATCAACTTTCTTCTTCTTTTTCTTCTACGGGTTGGGCATGATGAGTACAAAAGTCACTTCGTTGGAATTTGTGGTGTATGAGCGTTCCAACGAGGTATCATTCATGTCTTTGTGTCAATTAAGAGGGCTACTAGAGCCGCCAACGTAAAGGTCTACGATTTTTTCAAAAAAACATGGTCGGCCATTTTGAAACCGTTTTTGGGGGTGTTCCCGTGGTCCGATTTTGTCGGATTTTGGATATTTTCATCAGGTGAGGTATCTAAACAAAATACAGGTGCAAAACTAAAGGTTGCAATTTTGCCCAGGTCAAACCGCATTTTGACTCGACTATAAAGTTTAACAAAAAGATTAAAAACGATTCCTTCTCAAAGAAACGAATTCATCACTGCAATGAAAGGATGGAATCTGTGAAATATATTGAATCAGCTTACATGGAATTAGAGACAGATTGACTCAGTTTACTTGTCGGGTCGTCTCATTCAGGACTGACTGAACGGATTAAGATGATCGAATCAAATAAATATCACCATATCGTGAGGGTAAGGGATAGTGACGTATTTAAGAGCGACTTCCGGGCTTAAGCTCCCCCCCCCCCGAAATTTTATTTACTTTTAAAGTAAATGAAATATCTTGAAGAATTTTCACACTTTCAGAAATAAAGTTAGCAAAGCCCCTCCCGAAACAAAATCGTAAATACGTCACTGGTCTTGGACTTTGCACAACACGATTAAGAAAGAGAAAGAGAATACTATTTATTTCTACGCACGTTTAGAAATGTTTCGGTAGTACAATATTACATGACTACACTTACATGATTTTTTCTGAGTGAGTAATTTAATAAAATCAAATTGCACCTGATAAATATATATAAAGCTGTTGGTCGACGAAAATACCGATTTTTATATAATATAAAATAAAACATATCCTCTATCACGAAAAAAAGCTGCAAAAAACTGTGAAATATTTATCTTCTTACGTGCGTAGAAGGTGGACTTTATATACAGGAGAAGAAAATCATAGTACTTAATAATGTTAAGGGAATTACACTTTTTTTTCAGCAAAGTAATTTAGTAACTGAGATAGGTTTAGGTTGAAGCTTTCATAAAACACTCATAAGATAAATGGCCTTTCTTTCTTTCTTTTCTGTTAAAAAAATTCCCTTCTCCACTGGGAAAACTACTACCACACTGTACAGTCACATACACACACATAGACAAAATGAGTCCATACATACATACAGAATTCAGAGAGGGATAAAAGAGGGAAATTTTTTAATTAAATCCGTGAAGAGAGGAGGGAATTTGACTGTTTTTTATGTAAAAGAAGGCTGTGTAGAGAATTTTCTGCTGCCGTTTTTTATGGCCACAAATGGATGAACACAGAACGGAGGTTTGATGGGAATGGAAAGGTTTATGGAGGAATCAAGTGAAGCGCTGATGGGTTGCCACTGTTCACTAAGCTAAGGGTGGAGAGATAGCCTCTCATTGTCGTTGAAATACCCACAGGGAGTCCTTTTTCTTCCTACTTTTTTTTTTAAATAACTGTTTATGCATTTCTAGGTTATAGTATATGCGTTAATACTTTTTTCCCCAGATATGAAGTATAAGGTATGTGGAAAAATAAAGGAAAACAAAATCTTCAATTTAATGTTGTACGGTTATATCCTACAGATTAAAGCAGATGAACGATTAATATATGTGAATGAATGATGTTTGAATAAGTGGCGGAATGTGGAAAATGCGAGAGATAATAGAATCTCCGTACAGATTTTGAATTCTGTACAACCGTCATCTAATCGAACCAGGTACTATTTGCATTAGAGGTGATACTTCTTCAACTGGTTCATTTGGTCGAACCAGAAACTAATTGCATCGCAAAGGTAAACTCTCTACTAGTGAGCCATTTGGCTGAATCAGAGCGATCCTTTTGCATCAGAGTTAAGTTTTCTGCCACTTGATCTATCTGATCGTTACCAAAGATCATTGTTTCATCAGAGATAAGTTATTTACTACTGAGGCATCTGATCGGACCCTTTGCATCAGAACTGAGTTTTTCACCACTGAGCCATCATGATGTCAAAAATAAATTACAAGAAAGCGCGATCTCGGGATCTTGGGTGAAAACTTTTATACCTAAACTATTCCTGATAGAAAAATTGTTGAACATATTTATATTGTGTTTAATTGACAACAGGGCTATTGTAATATGACAAAAACAAAATAAAGGAAGCATTAATTCTATTTTCGCAACGTGAGGACGGCAATGCCTATAAGGACACGTAGTATTGTGCTTAGTAGTTTAAGCTACTAGAAAACAAAATGCTTGATCGGGTTGGGGGAATTTCATTTAAAAATTACCCCCAAATACTAATATCACTGATAAAATAATTACTTATCCATTAGAAATTTCAGTTTTTCCACTGGTCACAAACTCTGATTGGTTAGATTTTCAAAAGAGAGCATGGCCTCTTCTCTAATCAGTATATTTGATTTCAAGTACGTTAGAAGGGTTGAGTTAATTTCAGTTTAGCGTCCCTTTCACCAGCGAGGCTATATGAGACGTTACGTTAGAAGGATGTACGTACGAACATATGGATGTATGTCATTACTGAACCGCGAAATAATGAACAAAAGTTTGAGAAGTTAATACGAAAAAAAGCTTACCGATTTATTTTATATTGTTTTAGATGTTAGATATATCTACTCTTATGAAATATACATTATGTTTATTCGAGGAATTTTCGAAACTACTTAACCAATGTTGACAATATTTTACCATTGGAGACTATGTTTCTCCCGATGGTAAAACACTACTTATTATAACGCTTGAACTCCACACAACTGATCTGAGTTTTTATATGCATCACTTTACAGTGCTTATACTATTGTTCTTTGGGCCGGGACCAGAGATCAGTAGATTCACCATACAGTAAAAGAATGTTTGCCCATGATTGATTATGTAGCGTAATGCGTTAGGTCCTATAATTCGAATTTATGTAATTATGTTACTATTATTCTTCATATTTCAACTTTTGTACGTGGAAGTGTTGCCTAATTTGCTTTAATGTAAGCTAGCTTTTTAAAAATTCTTATTATCTCGTTTTTATTTTGTATAAATTTTCACCTCAAAGAGAGTCAATCCACATTTTCGCAGGGAGCCTCAACTATGTTACTAGCTAGCTAGTTGGATGCTCGCAACTAGAATGATCAGGTACCTTAAAAAATTTTCGAATCTCAGAACCTATGAAGTATTATTATTGCTAGTTATTTTATTTTATTAAAAATATTTTTTCCTATTTAGGGTTGACAGGGGAAAATTTATGAAAACTGCTATGTATAGTATATCGTATGGGATAGCGGAGAAGAGCAAAATGAAAATGAAATGAAATTTTTCAGTTTACGTCCCACGATTATGCCCTTTAGGCTATGGGAGACAATGATTAAAGCAAGTGAATATCGATGGAATAATTGTTGGAATGATAAAGTGGGAGGAAACGGGGGTATCCCGAGTAAACCCACGAATACCATGTTGTTCATCACATACTTACTTGGCTGGGGACCAACGTTGATTTTCATAGAAGAAACGGTAACAGAACAGCGGTAAATGTCTTTTTTTTTTTTTAATCGATTCAGCGTCTCAAGAAAATATCCGTATCTCTCTACTAGAACGGAAAGTGGCAGACATTTATTAGTACTTCCATCTACTCCGTTAACTTTCTAGTCAAACTGGAAGTCGTAGTAATTAACCATTTCCGGTTGCAACATTAGTCATCGTAGAGCAACAGCGTTAAAAGATAGCGAGAAGTGGTCTTTTTGGGAATAGATTTAGCGTTTGAAGGATAGATTCCAGTTCCTCCATTATATCTGTATATCTCTATTCAAACCGAATGTGCTGGAAATTAACAATTTCCGGTTTTCTACATTGGTCGTCAAAGAACAAATATGATAATATATAGAGATCTAGTTTTTTTATTATTATTATTGATTCAGCATCTGAGCTAAAGATAATGTCTTCACTTGCATTTCTACTAAAACTAGAAATGGTACAAATTCACTACTACTTTTAGTAACAAATCGATGTCCATAGAGAAAAAGCAGTAAGAAAGAGCAACAAATGCTTTTTCATGAAATCGATTCAGCACCCCAAGAATATATTCCATCTCAAAATTGTATTCCTCTAGTGTAACCGAAAGTTGTTGAAATCCACTACCACTTCCGGTTTGAATATTATTTCATGTAGCAAAAGAGATCTCAAAGAATGACGTTTTGATATCGCCACAACGTCCCAAGAATAAGTTCATCTCTATCTTTTAAGACTAGATAATTCTAGACGTACTACTTCCAGTTTCAGCATTGAGTTCACATAAGTCGAAATCTACATAGTGTAAAACGATACTAACATGTTTATTTTCTATAAGCTACTTGGTACAATTCACTTCCCAGTTCACCTCTGGTGTGTAGGGCCCTTGGTTCAATCCCAGCTCTGGCCAATTGTTATGGGCAAACACCGTGTAAGTGGGTTTTCTCGGTACTTCCACCTAGAACTCATCCGTGGCTAAGCGGTTTGCGTACGCGCCTTTAGCGTGGGAGACTCAGGTTCGATTCCCGGCAGGAGCTCATGTGGTTCTGATTTCATGTGAATCAGTAGGTCCACGTCTCATATACCCTCGCTGCTGAACGGAACGTTAAACTCAAAATCAACTCAACTCGGTGCTTGTACCGTTTCTTCCTACTTCCTGCATTCTACTACTTCATTCTCATCATCACCCTCTCCTTTTAGCCTACACGGCATAACCGTGGTACGTAAAACTAAAAGATTTCATTTAGGTTTTCTCATTAATTGAAAGCATAAGAACTAAATGATACTTGGATTCCAGATGCACAATTTCATATAGAAATAGCTCACCATTCCATTACTAAGGCTATAATCACAGGATCTTAAAGAGGGTTGCTGTTCTTTACTCTTAAGTCGTAGAAGCCACAAGGGAAGACATTTTAAGCGGAAATTTCACGAGAAACCAAGATTAAGGAAAGATCACATGTAACAGCGGTTAATTTCCTGTAACATGGGAGAAGCTAGAGGAAATGAAGTCGATTAAAACGGAGTGGCTTAGTTTATATAGATAAGATATTAGCACCTGTCTTGTCGCAGGCCGTCTCCATATCAAATCCCTTAAACCGTGAGGATACGATCTCTTGGTCTTAACGGTTTTCCAATAAAACTCTAGCATAAGTTGGTTCCCAATACTCGAAAGTTATCCAGAACTGATTTCAAGTTCTGGGAAGTAATTAAGAATTATATGGTCAATGTCGAAGATCAAAGTTGATCAACATTTTATTTTTTTTCCTTTCCTCTCTCTCTCTCTCTCTTTCTTTCTCTCTTCCTTCGTTTAGAAGCTAGAACGACACGAAGAGATAATCTGGTGACTGTTGAACTGCTCAGCGGTTAGGAAGCGTCTCTGTAGTCCTTGGTCTAGATTCGATATCCGATGCAACTATGTGTATGTGGTGGGGATAAAAGCGGCATTAAATTGAATCATTAATCCAGAATCTCCTCTACACTTCCAACCACTAGAATAAAATCTGAATATCTTGGAAACAATCAAGAATATCAAATATTAATACTGAGCCAGGTAATTTATTAAATTACCTGAAAACTACTTCCACGTCATCCGATATACTCTAGAAATCTAGCATTTTATTACGCCGTAATTATCAGGCATTATATTTCTAAGGTGTTGAAAACAAGCATTTGTTAATTTAATTGGATTTTACAAGTATTATGTGGAAAGCTACAGTGGTGTAGACTGTCAATGGCTGCCTACCAATCGTGTGGCACTGGTTCGATTCCCGGTGGTCAGAAAGATTCCCACATTAGGGTCTAAATCCTCCAATGCATCTAATAGAGGCCTCTCTAAAATAGGTATTTTCAGTGTATTCTTTTCATACTTATAATACTCAATACCGAAGAGAGTGTATCTCATCTACCTGTTAGTAACAAAAAGGCCTCAAAAGCAACTCAAGTTACACGAAACTAGCAGCAAGAAATAAAACGAATTACAATACATAAATTGATTATAGTATCATCATTGAAAAAAAGCAAGTGATGGTTTGATCAGCTTCGTAACGTTGGTGTCGTATAAGAACGCAAAACTTAAAAAAAAAAAAAAAAAAAAATTCAAATTCACTACCAACGTGATTAAGTTACGTATAAATCACGTCTGGTAATTCTGTGAAAATTAGATGATCGATGAGTTACGCGAAGTATTGCAACTACTGGTAGAAACTCATCCTTATTTTGCATTGGTGAACATCAAGGAACTGACGTGTCGATTTGTTAATGCAGTATATTCATTACAAATAAGAGAAATGTTAACATTTATTTTCAGGTAAAGATCTATTAATTATGACAAGTGTATATATATCCTCGAAGTAAAAATTTGACTGCACTGAACTCAAGGGGAATCGCAGTCCATAAATATTATATATATATTATACATCTGTACATATAAGTTGTGCTGTTACCTATATTAGTCTTTGCATCCAAGAATTTGAACCGCTATACACTATAGGTTAAAATTGTCCTTAAATAAAAAGCTCTCGTTATTTACGCAAAAAGAAGCTTTAATTGTTTACCAAAATAAAAGCTTTAATTCTTTGCATAAATAAAATCTCAAATTGTTTATGTAAATAAAAATCTAATTGTTTACGTAACTAAAAGCTCTAATTGCTTATAGTAAACTGGGTATACTTTGGCCTTTTAAGGGCAACTTTGGCCCAAAGGTAGAGAAAAATTTGATTTCTTTCTACATGGTTATTATGGTTTCTATCAGTAAGAAAAGTTGTGGATCGAAGTATTATAACATTGAGAACCCATGAATACTGGCACTAGTGATTTGTTTCCAGAACGTGAAAAGCAAAATGCTAGCAATTGTTAGCAAGTAAACATTTATCATATTTCAAGTTCCACAACTTTTGTTCATTGCATTGAAGTGACATATCCTGAATGCACAAGTAAGTAGAATATAAAAACATGTTCATTAGCGAATATTAATAAGCTAACGCCTTAAATGTTTGTTCAATTACGCACAAACTATTAAGCGTTTTATTTCATGGGGTAACATTGGCCCATATTTTCTGTGTTGGTAATGACCAAATATTAAAGATGAAGTGGTGTACAAATGGTGCGATGTAATAATGAAGATTAACCTCCCACTAGCATCTAAAAGAGACAAGGCCTGAATTGCAAGAATTTTCTCCCTAAAACTGAGTTCTGGTACCGGTAAAATACTCTACCCTAATAAAGAATATAGTGCTCATATTTTCGGATGTTAAGTATTAATCCACTTAGAGAGATTTTCATTGAACGATATTTTTGTTTGCCTCTAAATTGAACGAAGTTATTTCACCCCTATATTTGCAATATCAGTATTTTAAGTTAACTATTCAGAAATTTGTAGCGTTCTTTTATAGGTGTTTCGTATTCACCCAAGTAGAATACAAATATTTTCATCAGACGATATTTCTCGTTCGATTGAAATTGAGTAAAAACATTGATAATTTCATCAATGTGTTTATAATACCCTGTTCATTTCTTCTGCTTCTTAAATACAGTGCTACAATAATACTTTTGTGTATTAATTAGTCATTTCGACAAATGGGCTTAAGTTACCCCAATCATGAAAAATCCTACATAGCGTCAAAAAAATTGGAACTATAATCATCATTCTTGGTCACACTGTGTGTTTACTGCTTTCAAAAGAAAGCCAAAGGATTGCGTTTTAATAAGGAAAAATCTCATTAAATTACCTCCCTAATCTTAGATGATGTTAGAATGGGGATTTTGAAAATTAAAAAAAAAAATGGGCCAAAGTATACCCAGTTTATGGTACATAAATAAAATCTTTAATTTTTTGCGTAAATAAACGCTCTAATTGTCTGTGTAAATAAAAACTCTAATTGTTTACGTAAATAAACGCTCTAATTGTTTACGTAACTAAAAGCTCTAATTGTTTACGTAACTAAAAGCTCTAATTATTTATGCAAATAAAGCTCAAATTGTTTGACACTTCTTTTTTAGTTTGTCCACGAACCAACATAAGGTTCAAGTGATATTAATAACCAAATCTAAATATGGTTACGGAAATTCTTCTACTTTAAAATATAATTAAATTGAAACAATAGTTTTCATGTTGAAATTAAATTGTTACAACAGTTTTAAATCGGCAAATTGCCTGGGCGCTAGCGACAATTATCGGAATCAGGAAGTCAGCACAGGTAGCGAATTCTATTGTTCAATGTTTCCACTTCCTAAGTTTCCACTTTCCCACTTTCAAACGTTTCCACTTTTTAATTATGCAAGATGATTGAAGAATACGATACATATTTCTACATTAACTACAAATAATTCTTGTGCCTTTCTTACCTGTGATTTCAAGGAAGATTGTTGCTAATAATTCAGAAAAAAAGAGAAAAACATACTTCAAACTTTCAACCAACGTAGTCAGATGCGTATGCTATCTTGGTTACCGTTGAACCTTTACTAATTTATTCATGAATGTTGTTTCCTCTGCTGAAATTTATACTCTACGCGCTTCTTGTTCGTTGTGTTTTAATGTGAAATATTAATTAATTCTTCTCCTTCTCTTACCTTTGTTAGCTTTCCTGTTCCTCGCTTCCGCACTCAGAAGGAAGATGAGAGCAACACTGACAAGCGACGCCCCTGCAAACAGGAGCACAATTTGCCCGGGATTTTCGTAACGACTCATCCCGGACTGGGCCCTGCACCACTCCTCATTGACGCCAGCGCCACCTGAGACAAGAAGAAAAACATATATAAAAATACAATAATAAACAACTTAAATGAATTTATTGCTGTACAAAAAAAAATTCTTTAGAACGTTTTTAACTTAATTTTATACGTGATATAAGGTTTAATGGCAGATAGTATATTAAGTTTATTACCTGGAATCTCACTGAGAGTAATGGATGGATGACGTCCAAAGGGAAAGGACTGTATCTGCAGCTTTGGCTGCATTGATTTATAAACAGTACATAAAAGACATGGCCATGGAACAGTAACTGACAAAAGTACAATGCTGTATCTATAATTTTGGTGACGTTAACACAGGCATTGGCCTAAGCAGGGGTGCATCCATGTGGGGGTCCACTGGCTCCGGATCTTCCCCCCAAAATATCTTCGTGACGCAGCATACATTTATACATTTTCCTAATAAAACTATTCTTATTTAGCAGAGAAATTATTGATAAAGCCTTATAACCTAAAGATTTGACCTTACACTTCATCTGTAATCTTGCTTTTCACACACTAAAAACAATCTAGTTCTGACTATTTTTTAGTGTATAAGTGATAGTACTTAACAATTTCTATAGTTTTTTCGGGTGCAAAATAACACCCGAACAATTTCTATAGTTTCTATAGTTCATATAGTTTTTTCGGGTGCAAAATAACACTTGTTCAGTAATATTCATAGAGGTAATATCTTGTAGTCATTGAACCTACCCTAAGCTTTGGACCCCTTCCAATAAAATTTTCTGGAAGCGCACCTGGGCCTAAGCCTTACTGTACTGTAAATATGCGGCTTCTTAGTTAAACAGGAAATCAAGGATTTTTCAGAAACAGTTTTTCGAAAGATACGACTTACGGGCGGCAATAATGACTTTGAGAGTGTGTGATGATACTAGGCATACAGTATAGTAACAAATTTCCTTGTAATTTGATCCCGTTTCATTAACATGTGGCTCTGCGTGCACTTGGAATTCCTTCTAAGAATTTGTGTAGGAACCATCTAGTGTACGTTAATTAGCCTTTCAAGGTAAAAGCCCCTCTACGGTAAAACTAACTACCTATAATACTATGTTCCGACAGACTACATGAGTCATTTTATATACCTCGGCATAATTCTAGTTTTATTCAGAAACCCTTTCTTTCTTCCTTGTGTCCTTTGGTGGACGAGTAGGTAACACACTTTGTGCACCCGTGGTCCTAAGTTCGATTTCCGGTCGAAGTACTTGGGTCGGAACCGAAATAGTGGTTCGAATCCCGCTTTCAACAATAGGTCCTGACTCCTACAGCCTCAGTGGTGAACGGAACGTTCAACTCTAACCAATAATAATCATTCTTTGCTTCTTCTATACACTTCAGCCCCTCTCGTTACTCTAGCGTGTGTGCCTTTAAGACACTAGGTTTTCGGTTCAACTTCCAGTGCGAGAGCATCGAATGCATTCTAGTGGTTCATAGCCTACTTTTGATTATTGGTCATGTCCTATACAGCATCAGGAAATGTATCCTATACAAATTCAGGAAATGTAATTAAAGAGCAAACGCACAAAATTCACTCTTGATGCAAAGGCTGATACCTAAGAGATGCAAGGCCGTAGGTCGAGCAATCTATATTATAAAATTTAAAGTGACTGTTTGTGGCTTAATCTCTTGAACCATCCAACCGATTTCGATCAAACTTTTAACGTAGATGGAGTTCTGGTTTGGGAATGTTTTTTTTATGTATTCACTTTGACGGTAGATCGTAGGGGAGGGGAGAGATAAAAATTAATAAGATTAACTCTTGAACCACCCGATCGATCTCTATTAAATTTTCAACATAGATGAGGTTCCGGCCTGGATGGTCTTTATCATTTTACTTTGATAGTGCAACTTATGGGAGGGTTATAGAAAGAGACATTTAAAAATGACAAATATTAATGTCGAATCTATAGTTTTCGGGGTCGTTGATATAAACAGTGACATTTCAGATACTATTTAAATCCAAATTCAGCTCCGCAACTTGGGGGAGAGGAAAGAGGAGATATATGAGGATAATCGAAAATGACAAATATTAGTATCGAATTCATAGTTTTCGGGCTCGCTGAGATTAACAGCGACACTTCGTTCACGTTTACACCCAAATTCAGCCTCGCAACTTGAAGGAAGGGGAAGGGGAGATAAAAATGATCGAAAATGACCGATATTAGTGTCGAATCCATAGTTTTCGGGGTCGCTGAGACGAACATTGATACTTTCGATGACATTTAAATTCGTGCCAATAAAAAGAGTAATACATTTCACAGGTACCAAAACAAAAAATAGGAAGTTGTGCGTTTAAATAATATTATTTTATCCGAGCGAAGGGGTAATCGATGCTAGTACTGCAATAAATTGAAAACCAAAATTTTCCTTTTCTCCAAACAAAGTTTTCCCACTTGCATTTAAGTAAACAAGTGTCAAATTAAATAAAATAGGGTATGCCCAAATTTTGAAAAATTGTATGGATTAAAATAATAAAATAAAGAAAAAAATTCATTAAATGAAAAATTACTGTGAGAAGAAGTAACATTTATAATTAAAATTAAACATTGCAACTTTGAATATTATGAGATAAGAATTGTCTTGAGTTGTAAAAAGTATAGAACTATCGAATAAAGTTAAGCACATAGGAAAATTGATGTATTATGAAGTTTACTATTCCATAGAAATCTGATAACTAATATAAACTAATAAAAATGCCATAAAATTGAGAAAAATATCAATGTTATTATGTATTTTAAAATGTATTTTTTATCATTAACAATACTTTCATCCTTACAAAGTAAATAATACAAACCTCTGGGCAAGTTGGGAGCACTTTGGGAGAGAAGCCTATATTCATCCCAATTTGTAGTGTAGCTGCCTGTAAAGTTTTTGGAAATAAGCCACAAGGGAGTTCTTACAGAATATTCATTTCACATGCTTTTCGAGGAAAAAAAAATATAACGATTATTGTTTAATAGTTAATAATTTTTCTAACAACTATCAATCAAACTGTGGGACAATTAACAGCAGACTTTACCACTTTAACACTTGACAAAGCATGAATGTGTCTGAGCACATAGTTCAATGCGCTCTGATAGATATGGGCCTCCGCTGCCGACGTCCCACACGTGCACTAAGGCTAACCGCATGGTATCATCGATAACGACTGAAATGGGCACATGTCTATCGTCATTGGACCGCAGAACAATAGTACAACGTTGCATGGTCTGGTGAATCACGATATTGAGTTCATCACATAGATGGCCGGGTCAGAATTTGTCCTCTACCAAGGAACAACTGGTCCACACGTGCACAGTAAGATGGTGACAAGCAGGTGGTGGCTTCATTATTATTGGGAAACCTATATATGATCATCCATAAGATCACAAGTGCGTGTGGAGGGCACCATGATGGCTCCTAGCTCTCGGAGATCAATGCTGAATCCCGTTCATGTTGACCATATTTCGAGCTGGGAATGGCATCTTTCAGCAGGACAACGATCCTTGTCACAATGGTAACCTTGTTCTGCTGCAATGGTTCGAGAAACATGGTATGGTGACTTTAAATTGCTAGAATGACCTCCCAAATCATCCAATCACAACCCAATTAAATACCTTCAGGATGTCAAAGAACCTCAGTCCAAGCTCATCAACTCCTTCAGCAGAATTTACAACAAATTAAGTGAATTACGTGTGTAGTTGTGGTACGCCATACATCCAGCCACCCAACAAAGCTTCAATGCTTCCATGCCAAACCGCACTACCAGTGTCCTGTGAGCCGAAGGTAGACATTCCAGATATTAAATAAGTGGATAAGTGGTCATAATGTTCTGGCTGGTCAGTGTATATAGTAATGTAATATGAATATGATTTCAGTTACATAGGTACCCTAACTAAATTAAATTTTTCAGTGCAAAATAAATTTATTCTTCATTTGTAGTGGTTTACAATGCATTGGGTTTCATTCTTTTTTCTAATAGATCCAAGCGAGAAATGAAATATTTTTTGTGACGTATATATATATATATATATATATATATATATATATATATATATATATATATATATATATATATATATATATACAGTGGCGTATTTACGATTTTGTTTCGGGAGGGGCTTTGCTAACTTTCGGGGGGGGGGATTTGCCTGAAAATATGAAAATTCTGCAAGATATTTCATATACTTTACTATAGTAAGTAAGATTTCGGGGGGGGCTTAAGCCCGGAAGCCCCCCCACCTAAATACGCCACTGTATATATATATATATATATATATATATATATATATATATTATTGATCCATTGCCATTCTTGTATTGTTTTTTCCTACTACTGGAAAAAATAATAAATGGACATAAAATTTTATTTGTATTGTCTTCTTTTTCTCTTCTCATATTTCACAAAAAAACAATTCTTTTCCGTATCAGAACTTGCGTATTTGGATACAAAGGTATTATGCGGAAATAAATATTTGAAGCTAAAAGATTCTCAATTACATTTTTGTACCTCTAGACAAAAGCGCCGATCCTGGGGGGGCGGGGGCCTGGTCCCCCCCAAAGCTCATCTGGGTCCCATGTACTTTTATAAAATTTGTATTTTAATGTGTATTGTTATATGCATTTTTCTATGAATATACAAACCCACATCTGATTGTCCCCCCCCCCCCCCAAAGTTACAGAGAAATCGGCGCCCTTGCCTCTAGAATAGTTGTTCTCAGTCTTTTTTAACTGGCGACACATTTTAATGAAGCCAGGGCATCGTGACACAACCTGTGTGATAGTTATTTTTATTATAAATAATAATAATATCTAATATAATAGTAAAATCAATTGGTTTTTATAATGACTCGATATAGCACTGAGTATTATTGCTACCGTTGGAAGTGTTGACTGGTATAGTCTGTCTAGATTTTAACTAATTATTATTAAATTCTTCATAATTTTTAAATTCTAAAATTTCGCGACGCACCTTAAGGGACTGCGTGACACACCAGTGTATCGCGACACATCGGTTGAAAACCACTGTCTAGAATCTAGAACTAAACTTTATCACAAAAAGCGACCAATTACAATAATTTTCCGTAATTATGAATAAGAATTAGTAAAAATGAAATTTACGTCCCACGATTATGCCGGTTAGGCTAAAGGAGACGGTGATGATGAGAGATGAGTGAAATGGTGGAATGAAGAAAGTGGGAGGAAACAGGAGAACCCCGAGAAAACCCACGAGCACGGTGTTTGTCCACCACAAAGTCCACACGGCGCGAGCTGGGATCGAACCAGGGACCCCAAGAACCGGAGGTGAACGATCTACCACTGAGCCACCGCTTCTTTTGTTCAGGCCTGTTCACAAAGCTAAGCTGCTCTTATTTCAGTGTTTATAATTTTAGAGAGTGGAATGTAATAATGTTCTTGATGGTAGTTAAAAAGTAATGAATAAAACATAATTGCTTAAGAACTTCAGTCTTTTACAAATGCTAATATGCTTTGTTGTGTTTCCGCATTCACGGGTATGTCACGTGATTGACTGTTGTGTCTTTGCTTCAAAATTGGAAAAGTTGCCTCAGTGAAATCGAAGCAAAGATGTCCCACTAAAAGTTTAAGATTTCTGTTCGGGACAATCAATTTATGACGTGTTGCAAGGATCAGTACGTTCGTTATGTTTTAAACAATGTTTGGTTTGAATATGAACCACTAATTGTTCTGTAGTAACCTGTAATTAATTGTTCACTCAGAAGCAAACGGGAAATTCCTGTTTGGAGCAAGGGATTGGTCTCCTGGCTGGGTTGCTGCTTTCAATGATGTAATATTCTATTTATAAACTTTATTCTTTTCACTCCTTACATGAGCAATATTGGACTGAATGAACTTCACATAATATATACGACACATAATATGTACGACTGAATCAAAAGAATGAGCATGGATTGAGTTTTAAGCCATTTGTGTTAGCTGAATATGTATGAGTGTTGTTCAAAATCTTAAAAAAATATCATAGGGAAGGGGTCCTGCGACACATTTGATTTGTCACAAGTTGCTTTATTTGGTTGAATTATTTCGAAAAGATAAATCTCTGGGTTAATCAATTATTCCTTCAATGCAAAATGAAGAGCATTCCCACTAATTCATCAGATATCATTATAGCTGTACCAGTGTTGTAGCTAGCAAGTTGTTATAAGGGGATGCATTACTTTTTTCAGGGAGCAGGTTTTTACATAGCGCCTATTAAAAAAAGTTGTCCTCTCCCTCTGGTCTAGTAGCTAGTACATGTCCCTTTGGTGCCCGAAGTCCCGGGTTCGATTCCCGATGTGAATGCCTTGAAAAATTTGAACGATTATGGTGGTTTGGATTTAAACTGTAGGTTCACTGCATGTCACTGCAGTAATTGTGGTCACAAGAATTCAAGTTTGAAAAATATGAACAAATGATAATATTTTCATTCACAATTCTCCTTTCTCTTTTATTTTTATCCATTGTTTAGAAACGGATTTAGAAAATATACATGGAGAGTATTTGTCATTTTGTTGAAAATTTTCTTTATAATTAGATAGATAGACAGAAGAAATTACAGTTAGTAATATTAGTGATACAAAATAATAATTGCCTGTTTCTATGATATTTATGAACACATTTTGAAAAATTGCGAAACTGGGGCATCTTTCCCCCACATGCATGCCGGACATGCCCCAGACCAGCGACCAGAACTTCAGTGACTGCACGACTGCGCAACAGCGAAGCGAGATGATCTCTCGAGAATTCGATTCCAGGACTTCGACGGTCAACATCAAGCATTACCAATCAGTTAGTGCGTCATTAATGTAACGTTAGTGAAAGTGCCTGACCAGTTCTACAAGCTTGTGGTCTGCTGGTTTGGTCAGCCCATGTACGTAAGTAAAATACGATCTTATGTTCTCTAAGGTTCATATTTGAAGAAAATAGAAGCTAAATACTCTATTAAAATCCCCACACACATAAGCCTTGCATTGGCATGTTTATTTACTTCATTAAGTTCCGAGATTAGCCTTCAGCTAGAAGAACTGCCGTTCTAGCCGCGACCGTTCAGGTCAACCAGCTGATCGTCAATTAGTTAAATTCGTTATTTTATTCTTATTTTCTCGATCTCCCATATTTACAATTCCATTATTTCATAATAATCTATTTTGTAATAAAAGTTATAAAACCCAATTTCTCATCTTTTATTGAGAAATCCAGGGTGAAAATGGATCTGAAAAGGTAGGGGGACGGTAGGTAGCGGCGTGACGTTACGCAGTTCCCCCTGCCTATCTTTGCCCGTTGTATTTTTTTAAGAACTGGAGGGACGTCGTACGTATTTCTTCGAGGTGCGGGGACGATGTCACCCGCGTTCCCCGCACTTTTACCCCCGGAGAAATCCAAGCGTCATTCTGATACACCGTATTTGAGATTCCAGTATATACAAATATAGAGATGAATAATTTAAGTGACACGTATATATTAATTGTGTAACAGGAAAATTCTATGTCTTGTTATAATACGTACGGGTACTCAACATCTAAACAGCAAGAAACCAGAAACCATGACCGACATCTCAAGTGTGAGTTCGCAAATTTCTAGTTTTCTATGTCTGAATGATTATATTCTTTAGGCTGAAGGACATGAATGATTAATGAAAGTGAAAGATTACGAAAAAATCGGTGGAATGAGAAGGTAGGAGGAAATAGGAGAACCAAGAGAATGCCCATGGACAAGATAATGTTCACCATAAACTCACCATGGACTGGTATCGAACCAGCTGACCCTTGCACGAGAGTGAATGCTATGCCACTGAGCCAAAGTGCCCCATAACATACGATTAATTATTTTTATTATTTTTAAAAATTAAATCAAGAACGAAAAAAATCAATCAATCTGAAATGAAAAAAATTACAATCTTTTGTTTATTTACTTATTTATATTTTAACACGTGCCTTTTGGTTTATTTTTTGCGAGTAGAAAGTGTTTTACTTCCTATGATTATGTCGGGTAGGCTAAAGGAGACAATGATGATGAGAAATGAATGAAATGGTGGAATAACGAAAGTGAGAGGAAACAGGAGAGCCCCGAGAAAACCCACGCACACGATGTTTTTCCATTATAGTTTACTTGGCACGAGCTGGGATCCAACCTGAGACTCCACGCACCAGGTGAACGTTCTACCACTGAAGCACAGTCCCCCCTTTTTTCTTTTAGTAGACTCTCCTTCTAAATGATGGGATGGCCTTTAGTATCTCCCCTCAACTCGTTTCTTGGCTCCAGAACCAAGTACCTTGTTTTAGTCTAAATTGTGATAGAAGTAGAAAACAACGAGCCCTGCGGGGCTTCTAAGCCCTTTTGCTCGCTGTCGCTTCCTCAGCTATATTTTGTGACCTAAGTAATACTGGAGATCTTATTTGTGCAAGATTGGGTAAACGATTTAATAAGATTTTCAGTTTTAGTACATCAATGAACTAAATACAAATAATTACGTTTTTAAAAGGAATTAGCCAAATAATAATGATTTTAAGGGATGGCCCGGAAGGTAGGGAAAGTATACGGTTCGTTCCAAGAGATACAAAATTCCTCCCCGAGGCCGTATGTCCGATCGTACTCCATGAGTAAAACGTCCGTAAAACGTAAAACTCAAAGATTTCATTTCATTTTGCATGAGTACTATCAGTATTTTTGCAGTACTACTTTTAATCTCCTTGTAGTCAAGAGTAAAAGTGAGGGAGGACGTGGGGAGACCGTCCCCCCACCTCGAAAGATAAATGAAATGAAATCTTTGAGTTTTACGTCCCACGGTTATGCCTGTTAGGCTAAAAGAGACGGTGATGATGAGAGAAATGAATAAAGTGGGAGGAAACGGGAGTACCCCGAAAGAACCCACGAGCACGGTGTTTGTCCACCACAAAGTTCACTTGGCGGGGGCTGGGATCGAACCCGCGACCCCAAGCACCAGAGGTGAACGCTCTACCACTGAGCCACCGCGCTCCCCCACCTCGAAAGAATATGTATGGCGTCCCTTCAGTTCTTAAAAAAAATACAATGGGCAAAGAACGGCAGGGAGAACGGTATGGCGTCATACCACTACCTACCGTCTCCCCACCTTTTCAGATCCACGTTCACCCCTGCTTGTATTGAATGTCCTGAGGGAAATATACAATCACTCTGCATGCATATATTAATGTAAGTTACTTTACCTGCTAGTATAAGTTTTGCCACGGAAGTGACTCTAAAGAAAAATGTAACCAGGCACAATTGCTGATTCAGTTAATGCAAATGATATTGAAAACACTGAATATAACCACACTTTTCTCTTAGTAAGTTAAAAAAGGAAAGTAATTCTGCTTCAATGCAAACACTTCACATGCACAGGTTTTTAAAATACATATACACACACGCGCGCGGAATCTAACGTAAATGGTATTGCAATTAACCCTCCCGTCTATATACTGCAATTAAGTACACAACAGATACGAGATAAAGGTTTTCCTTCACTTGTTTAAACGAACACTCTCCAAGCACAGCGCATGGTGAGCAAGAACACAGTATGAGGGTGACTTCTTATCATAAGCAACAGCTGCCTTCGTTGTCTGTGTATGCGTGTTAGACTTGTAATGTAGATATTCATGTTAGTTTGTAAGTGTGTTTGTGTGTGCTGTACATCTGTGAGTGTATTTCGTATAATAGATCTACGGATGATGGTGAAAATGTGTTGAGGGATTTGCCGCGTCACAAAACCTGTAGAGCGCTACAATATTACTACTGGTGGTGCTGTTATACTTACTTAGTAGTTCAGGCGTTGCGTATAATGTACAGAATAAGTACGTGATAAAAACATTTTCCACCAGCCGCATCCGGCCATATCTCACTCACTTCCTCTGTCAATGATCTGTGATTTTTATTTCATCACCTAATGATAAGTAACAATGCCATTTCCACTTCGATTTTTATAGTATTTTACAGTTGAGATATCATATTATTCAGTACAAAAATTTCGATCATTAATATCTTGTATTAGAAGCAGGCTGGTCATTTAGGGTTCCCTTCCCCTTTAAGTAGGAGGTGTATATGCAGTTTAATCAATATTATAATAATATAGTATATTAGTATTAATGTAAAACGAGAAATACCACTTATATTGGAGTGTCTTTTGCCCTCTTCCTCAAAACAAAATCTGAAAAGACGCTTCTGACGAGAAGCAATTTTACTTAATATACAGATTATATCCATTTGGCTACCTAGGGCGCCGATCCTGGGGGGCAGAGGGTTCGCCCCCCACCCAAAGCTCATGTGGGGCCCCTATTGTATTTATGAATATACAATGTTTGGCATAATTTGAATGCAATTTGTCTTAAAATCCTCATATACGGTATAGGCCTATACTTTCTGCATCTGAATGTCCCCCCCCCCAAATTTACAGGGAAATCGGCGCCCTTGTTGGTCACCCTCGCCACGAATAGTATCATTGTAATACTGATGTTCTACGGCATTCTATTATATAATTACAGTAGAACGTTGTTTATCCGCATACTCAATTTTTTTTAAAAAAAGGTGACCAAATCTGGTATTTAAAAAAATCCGACTATTTTTCTGCATAAATAACACAATACTGTAATTTAGACATATATATTTGGAGTGTTTTCTCTTCTTATTCTGTCAGGAAATGAAATGAAATTTTTAAGGTTTACGTCCCACGTTTATGCCGCCTAGGATAAAGGAGACGATTATGATGAAAAATTGATGAATTGGTGGAATGAAAAAGTGGAAGGAAACGGGAGAACCCCGAGAAAACCAACGCACACGGTATTTGTCCACCACAACCTTCACTTGGCGCGAGCTGGGATCTAATCATTTTGTCATGAATTCTGTTTTTATATATTTATACAGTATGTATAATATTGTATAGTTATTTCTTTATATAAAGTACAGTATATAGTAAGAAAAAAGAACCTGTACTGTACGTGCTTTTCTTTGTTAAATAAACACATGTTTGATTATTCGCAAAAATCATTATGCGTATAACCTTCGGTCCGAATTAATGCATATGAACGATGCTCTACTGTATACATTCCTTGCCACGGTTTCAATTTTGAAGTTCCACATAGATTAGACCAAGATCAGATAAGATCAACAAATGAAATGAAATCTTTAAGTTTTACGTCTCACGTTTATGCCGGCTAGGCTAAAGAAGACGATGATGATGAGAAATGAATGAAATCGTGGAATGAAGAAAGTGGGAGGAAACGAGAGAACCCACACACACGGTCTTTGTCCATCACAAAAGCTCGCTTGGCGTGAGTTAGGATCGAGTCAAGGGCCCCATGCAACAGAGGTGAACGCTCTACCACTGAGCCACCGCAGCCCCCAGGTAAGCTTAATAGATTTTGTACGATATATAGCTTTTTTTCTTGTGATTTATTTATTTATAATTTTTTTAAAATATTTTATTTTTAAACAATAAAAATTATATATATATATATACAGGGTGCGGCACGTAAAACCGGACCGTCGTAATATTCTGGTATATTGTGTTTTTGGCAACACTTAAATAATCTACCTTCCTACCAAGAGATGGCGTGTCGAGGTCGGGTCGACTTACGTGACCTGCAGCAGTCACGTGCAGCCGCAGCCAGTGAAACTTGTCGAAACCAGTTGAGAAAAAGGCCTCGTTGTGTTAAGCCGGGTGAGTGTCAGTGTGTGATAATGCCGTATTCGATACCCGAGCGTGTTGCCATTGTTGAAGGGTTCATTCTCACTGGATCTTTTGTGGAAACAAAGAATTTGTTTCAGGAGAAATTTCCAGGACGTTCTGTGCCAGCAAAAAGCACCATTCAGGAACTGATTGAAAAATGGCGGCGTTATTGGGCCCATATTCTTTGAGACGACAGTGAACAGTGACGTGTATATGGGAATCCTGGAGGAGTTTTATACACACTTGACCGAAGAGGAGCGTCAGTTATGTTACTTTCAGCAGGACGGTGCAACATGCCACACATCAGCTGCATCATTGTCCTTTGTGCATGAGATGTTTACACCAGAGAGGACAATCAGCAAAGGCTTGTGGCCTCCTCGGTCACCAGACTTGTCCACGTGTGACTTTTACTTATGGAAACTGTTAAAGGGAAGAGTATACGAAACAAATCCACACACAATTGAAGAACTCAAGACCAAGATCCAGGATGTCACCAATAGCATTACAACACAAGAACTGACAAGGGTATATATGAATCTCCTCAATCGTGCTCACATGTGTGTTGAAGTGGGCGGAGGACACTTTCAGCACCTGCTGTGAAGGCTGCTGTGAAGGTGAGTAGTCATATTCAATACATTATGTGTTGTAGTTAATCATATTCAATACATTACATTTCATTTTATGTGTTCACTTTACGGGCCGGTTTTACGTGCCGCACCCTGTATATATATATATATATATATATATATATATATATATATATATATATATATATATATATATATATATATATATATATATATATATATATATAGGATACAAGAATTACTGTAACTTTTACTATTTTTTTATTATATCTTTTTGATTTCACTTTTTCATCCTTTCCTTTCTTTTTCGTTTTTTCTTTATACTGAAAGTACAGTTACGAAACTCCCATAGACTAAATACAATCCAATATAAGCTACAAAAAATAAAAGTACAATAAATAAATAAAACATAAATTTCACTATCGAAGAGACGGTACAATTGTCTGAGGAAAATAAACAAAACGTATATTATATTAACATATCCAGTTTTTACGCTGTGGGCAGAATCACGAGAACTACTTTATTATCAAAATTAATAAGGTTTAATATATACAGAATTATATGAGCAGATGATTCCAATCTAAATAAGTGACAGTTGCAAGTAGAAACATATTCATTCATTACTTTTAAGCTTAACCCTTATGCTCCATATATGTTACAGAGGTTGTTCAGCGTACGTTTGGCTGATTTCGTTCCTTCCCCCTCCCGGGCAGAATGGACTCACCCGACCTGGCTCGTGGCGTCCTGCAGTATTGTGCAGTGACTTCCTGGTAACGGAGTTGTTTTTCCGCGCGGATGAAAATAACGCACAAAACAGGACCATTGTTGTGAGTGTTGTGTTAAATTTGTTTCCAAGTATGGGGTTTCTACTCTGTGACCAAAATGCCGCCCAAACTAAGCCGGTTTTGGGAAGGCTATGTTGCGGCTCTTTATGACGCTCACTTTAGTATTTCTGTCATTAGAAAACAGTGCAAGAAGAATGGTTGCAATATCAGTTTAAGTGGAATAAAAATGTTATTAAAAAGTACAAGGGCAACGAAGCTCCACCATTTGGATCACCAACGAAGTTGTCTAGAAAGCGGGATGCACCAAGGCCACCTTCCCTATGCAGAGGAAACTTCGCAAAATGGCAATGCAAGGAAATCCGCCAACACAAAGGTGTATGGCTAATCGTCTTGACGTGTCTTTGGGGACTGTGAGCCGGACATTACACCATCAACTCAAGCTGGAAAAAGTCACGAAAGGTCGCGGCCATCTTTTCACGGATGCCCACCAAAAGGAACGAAAGTGTAACACCTGGAAGGTGTATGAACGTCATCTGGCAAAACAAAGGTGGATGTACGTCGTAACGCTCGATGAAGCATGGATTTACCTTTCCGATTGCGGCAAACCGAGAGGCATCATGTACCGAGAGAAAGGCGCCAAGAACTTCAGAAGGTGGGTCCGTGTCTGTAAAAAATACTTCCCAAAAGGGTTCATGGTCGTTACTGGCTACTGTTATCGAGGTAAACTGAAGATTCGTAGGGTGGCGAAAAACCGCAAAATAAATTCGCAGTATTTTCAGGAGCAGATCATGCGGCCGATCTACGAGCATGAGATTCCAACAATGTACGGAAATGACGCCAATCTGGTGCGCATTCACATGCACAAGGCCTCATCACATATTTCACGATCGTCCCTCGCATTCTACAGGGAGATGGAGAAGGCAAGTGGTATACAGGTGATACCTTTCAATGAGTTACCTGTTAAATATCCAGATGCAAGTCCTATGGACTATTGTGGATTTGGATTGCTGAAGCGGGCTTTGGGAAAACGATGTGTGACAACTGTGGAAGGACTTTGCAAAGCTGTGCAAAGGGAATGCGGCAAGATTCCCCTCCCAGTTCTTCAGAGAAGCCTATTACAGTGAAAACTACGCCGTCGGGCTATTGTTAGGAATTGAGCACTTACGGACCTGGCGCCATGGATTCTTCTAAATTTTTAGGTAAGTCGAAATTGGTCAAATGTAGACTGAACAACCTCTGTAATCAATAATACTGTGTAGTAGAGACCTGCACGGGCCGCATTTTTCGGCCCGAGCCCAATCCAGCCCGAATGTACGTAGGCCCGGCCCAGCCCGGGCCCAAACAGTTTTGGAAATTTTCGGCCCGAGTCCGGCCCGGCCCGGCCCGATAAGTATTTTAAAATTCTTGGCCCAAGCCCGGCCCGGGCCCGATAAATTTTCGAAGTTTCATTTTGTAACATTTTTCACGGGCACACTTCTTCAACGTTTGCCTTTATTCTAATTATCGTTTAACGAATGTCAATAGTTATTAAAGAATTGCAATTAATCGGCTCCAGCCCGGCCCGACCTGAAGAGAAATCAGTGTCGGCCCGCCCAAGCCCGGCCCGTGCAGGTCTCTACTGTGCAGATATAAACTGATTGTAGACATTTTATTTTATTTTATTAGTATTTAAATTTTAAATATTTTCATATCGAAATATGAAGTTAGCGTCTAACTGCCACTCAGACGTATAACGTTTGATTCTACTTATATTGTTTTACACATTCAGTGCAAAAGTAGGCTATGTACACAAGTTTTCTTTTAATGTTAAACTTTCCTTACTTTATAGGTTCGATTAGTTCATTTTGTTCTTTTATTTCTTGAAAAACTTATAAAAATTCAAAAATTTCTTGTAAAACTAGTAATTGTTTATTTTTTAATAACGTACCTGACGACACTTACCATTAAAAAATATTAAAATTTGGAACTTTCTCTCCTGGACAGATACAGATAGTTACCTAAACACCCGTAGTAAGCGAAACATAAGATGTATAGGTGTAGCAATGCGGATGCGTGTGCAGCAACTAGCCGTCCGTAATAATGCATTAAGTGGATCTATGTTGTACGTCAAATGAGGTAGCACGAAGACGGGTGTGAAAGTGGGCAGATGGTGGTTTTCGTTTGTTTGTTTGTTTGTTTATTTGTTGAAGTAGATAGTCCTGTTTATAGCACCGAGGCTATATGGAACGTTGACCTAATGTGTAAGGTTGGATCCCAATTGTCGCAATGTGTTCAATGCTCTCCCATTGACAATGGCGCAAATGTATCTACGATAGTCAGTGTGTTAGATGTCACAAGGAACAGTGTCGAATATATTGACAATTTACAAAACTCAATTCAAAACAATCTCGGCGAAGTGCCTGAGTGAACGTAAGAGAAGTCTGAGTAACAGAGATCATCAAGCATTAAAGAGGATTGTCATCACAGACCGTACGCCAAAGTGGCAAACATGAATGAGGATCTCAATCTGTGCTTAGGACAGACTATGGTGAAAAACACAGCCAAATGATCTTAGTATCCATGATCAGGTTGCAATTTCGAAATCGCCTAATACCGCCAACAACGCTTTAGATCAAAGAAAATGGTCGAAAATATGTACACTCATGTCCAAAATGATTGTAACATATCTTTAGCTGTCTTCTTGTAAGAATATAATTTGATAATGTTTTTGCAAGGTAAATTTAATACTGATACTATGTGTATAATCGGGAAGTGTAGATCTGTGGTAAATTTCATAGGAAAAGAATTATAAATACGAAAATTAGAATGAGTAAAACAAAATGTTGCTAAATGGACAAGGAAGTTTTATTTTTTCGTTTTATTGTTCTTATTTACTGCTCTTTTGACATGAAATTTGCCACATACATGTCTTTGCCGATTATACATTTGCTAACATTTTAAGAAATGCCGGGCGAATTCGTTATCAAATTATATTCCTACAACAACATATTTATAGACCTGCGACAATAATTTTGGACGTGAGTGTACGTTATACAGCCGGTGATTGGAAATGGTCCGATGATTGCTCTTTCATGTATTTCAAATAACAAGCCGTCTATGTGTGAGGCGGATACCCAAAATAGTTTATACTGCGAACTGTCTCGTCTACATCGTGAATCATGACGACCCACAGCGGCTCTGTGTGGTGGTGTAGACTGCAATTTTCTATTATTGTGTGACCTCTGTGGTTACGCTCAAAGGACAAATTACTGCCAGTGATTATGTGAACACTATAGGAGACTATTATGTGAATACTGCATGCGTCCTATGATCCAGATATTTCAGCCCTAAGACATAATTGTCCAAGAGAACAATGCGGCAATTCATCTCCCCTGGCCTCTCTACTTCCAGACCTCAATATTATTGAACATCTATGGTTGGTTCTGAAGCTCAGACTCCGGAGAAAATATCTTCATCTATCCCCCCTGACGGAACTAAGCGCTTCACTAGACGAAGAAAGGCACAACTTTCATGTCAGAATTGTTCTGCAGTATAATAATTGTCCCATGTCTTATTAATGAGGTAAGTTGAATTTTTTCAAGTGTTTCCATTATTTTGATAACAATTTGTATTGTGAACAGGTCTTCTCGGGCCTCGAAACGTCGCAAGATATAACAGTATTTACCTGGCTGCTAGCCCGAGAAGGCCTGTTCACAATACGTCACCAGGAAAGCTTCAATAGATACTTTAAAATTTGTATATTAGACATGCAATCCATTCATCGATTTCTCAGAAATTTAATATTTCGCTATTTGAAAAAGAAATCTTACTTGATTCTCAAGACGTAACGTTTTAAGTATGAATTAATATAACAGTATTGCGTCGACATTCTATGGAGGATTCTTTTCGCAATTTTAAATATTCGCTGTACAAGAAGGGAAGTTCCTACTTCTGGAAAGGTCTGGTATATTACGTAAGGATGGGTCTTTATAATGCTACCTTTCAATATTAAATGATATTGTTTCTGGACCCTTTTTTCCTCCTACCAATCTAATAGCACGTCGACAAGAGTATAAACTAAACAATGTCCAAAACAACTTCAGTGTCATCTTTTGGAATTAAGTTCCGGTATTTGTTCTCTTCCTCACTTTTTCCAACACTTCCTCATTGTTCTTTCTAACTAATCTTCTCTATTTTTCTCCCTATCGACATTTTGAAGACATCATTTTCCATCGTTTTTGGTGGTATATGTATTAAACAACATTGTGTTTGAAGTCAATTAAATTGCATAAAACATTCTTTCATCAGCTTTCTACATATAGTTCTGCCAGAATCAATATCTTTAGAAATGAAACGCGTATAATAAAATCATGAATATTCAAAAGTTATCATCCTTGGGGTTCAGATTTTAATAATAATAAAAAAAGGAAACGAAAGTGAAACCGCAGGAGTTAAAAAAAATAAAGAAACACCATGTCAAACTACATGACACGACCGCTATATATTTTACGGTGCATCATATTACACCGAAAAGAAGAGAATTCAAGAGTTCGTGGTAATGAGTGCGGAAGATAATATGAGTATCCAATCCTGTATTATTCCACAAATGATGTTCATTCATTCTTTTTTTTTTTTAAGAAAAAAAAGTCTTGCGTTTGACAGCAAAAGAGAACGCGTTTGTGGTAATTGAATACGCAGCAGAAAAATACAAAGATATATATTTTTTCTTTCTTTCTGACTGAGAGACATTGTAATATTCTATAAAAGAGTCTGATCTCTTGCAGTTATGACAGACAATAACGAAGCAGAACACTGTGATTGGGTGGGCTTTATCATTACTTTTTTCCTTTCCTTTTATGTAGTTTTGCGCAAAGAATGCATTATTCTTCTTACGAAAAATTTTTATGTGCAAAAAACCTTATCAATTTTAACAGCATGAACAAAGTATCAGGTTATCAAAAGTATAGAATGTCCCAGAAATCTGGTATTGTATGGAATTCCTACAGTTTCATATTCTTGTCTTAAGTAAATGAAGATGCTTCTACCTGTGCAATATTTCAATAGATCGATCAATACTTTCAAATATTAAAATCTCGATATCAAAAATATTACTGATTAATTTATCAATATTTTTCGGTATTTTACTACTCGATTTTTTATATTTCAGTATTCAGTATTTTTTTGGTATTTCGAATTATTGATCAAGTTTCGATATTTTATCAATATCCATCTTCGATATGCGAATCCAGATGTTGCATAGGAAATCTGTTATAACACTTCTGATGATTGGAAAATCCATACCAGCACGATGAAAGTTCAAATTGCTTCACAGTACGTTATGGAATGTAAAAGAATCCGAGGGTTGATCCATTCTTGTCATCAAATTGATCTTGCCAATTTAACTGAGTGTCAATGCAATGGTAGAATTAAATGAACCTTTGTGTTACGAATAACTGCGGTGATTTCAAATGTCTCCTATGAAACTCCTTATGACAATCCTAGATTTTCGAGGCACCTTGTAGATCTAAGTCATACACATTGTAGCAGGGTTTGTCAACCTGTGGTACGCGTACCACTGATGGTACGTGAGTCGCTTTTGGTGGTACATACAACTTATGGTGGTACTTATAATGAATATGCTTTGGTGGTACGCCCGTGGAAAAAGGCGTCGAGGCATCGAGGATCTTTGAGGTGATTTGTGCAAACCCCTCTGCTGATTCATTGTTGCAGATCTTGCAGATCCAATAGCTTTTAGGTGATGATGCTGTGCAGCAAACCATCTTGCTCCAAGTTCAGTATAACAAATTGGTCCAAATGGTCCGAGTAATAAGTAGCACAAACAATGTCTTCCTACAAGAAGGAAGGACCATGCACACTTTCTGTGGATAACAGTACACCCTACACGTTCACTTTAGGGTTACATCGTTCGAGTTCATAGATATGTGGATTTTCTGTTCCAGATGACAGCATTGTGTGTATATACATGGCCGTTGATGAGAAACGTAGGTTTGTCCGTAAACGTCCATCGATTTAGCCCCAGATGATCTGCTGCCTCACGCTGATACATTGTGATGCGAAAAGTGTACCTGGCACTGTAATCCCAGTTGTCCATTGCATGCAGAGGTTGTTGGCGTAAGGAAAACATATGGAGATATCGTTGGGTGATTGTTAGTGATGAGCGCAAGAGTCTTGGTCTTGCAGTTTATGCAAGAGTCTTGCATGCAATAGCAATACGAAAACCGAGACCAAGACTAGGAATTCCGATGCAAGACCAAAACCAAGACCAGGAATCTTGATGCAAGACCAAGACCAAGACCAGGAATCCCGATGCAAGTCAAAGACCAAGACTAGGAATACCGATGCAAGACCAAGACCAAGACCAAGGGGTGCAAGACAAAGACCAAGACCAAGACCATACCTGCAAGACCAAGACCAAGACTAAGACTCTTGCGCAAGAGTCTTGCACAAGTACCATTATTACTTGATATTTTTATAGATGTAGAAAGAAGGGGGGCATTACATCCTTCCCTTGAATTTCTTGGCTTCAGTAAAAATGCCACTGGAGTGAATGCGTTCAAAGTAGTTTACGCAATCCGTGTGAGTCGATCTGCCTTTGTAGCATATAGCTACAGTATGTCATTTTCTGAATCGGTTGTTTGGTTTTTCTGTGGTTATTACTCGTTTCCAAGCCACACAAGTGTCATCTTGCGCCATGTGAGCTTTTCTGGTGGACAAACACCGTGTACGTAGGTTTTCTCGGGGTTTTCCAGTTTCCTCCAGTTTTCTTCATTCCACCATTTCATTCATTTCTCATCACCACCCGTCTCCCTTAGCCTCTGTGCATAATCGTGGGACACTAAACTAGATATTTCATTTCATTGCAAAATATATCAGTGATGTTTCTTTTCCAAAACTAAAGAGAAACGTAGTATTGAACATCGGTAAGTACACCATAGATGCCAACTACATTGATCTTACCAATTTAACTGAGTGTTAATGCAATGGTAGAATTAAATGAACCTTTGTGTTACGAGTAACTGCGATGATTTATACTCTTATATATATTATATATTATACACATACACAAGGGGCCTCCAACTATATATTGTCATAGTCCTCCGCAATATGCCTAAATCCGCCCTGAATCAGAGGACCAATTTCTTTCTTCTAGATTTATCATTACGAAATCAACTACATCTAGTAGAAAACATATAGAGTTTGACATTTGAAATGACGGAAATAAATATACCTGCTAGCTGCACGAAACACTAAAGTAATAAGTTTCTTTTATCAAGAAATTCAAACAATTATGGCTTTACTTTCTGTGAACTAAACAAATAATTAACGATTGATCTCCCAGTAGCAACACTAACACTACATCCTACTAATTTTAACACTGTCATTCTAACACAGCATCATGCAATATATATTTAATATCAAGTATACGGCACTCGACCCTTTAATGACAGTTGTTCGGACAAACTTAATAACAATCAAATAATTTTTTAAAAAAGGTACAACATTTTTCTATTACATGTCATTGCTATAAAGATTAATCAGCCTTGTAGCCATATGACAACAGTTATTTTTCTATTTCTATTCGAAATAATTTAGAACATAACATGTTAGGCTTGCAGGCATTCAGGAAAGGCTAAGTAATAAAAGAAACAAAGAATATCAAACTATCGAGATTTATTAAGCTGACCGAGAGCCACTCTTTAAAATCTACTTCTGGAACTTTCAACGCTTCTTTTAGGCTTTTACATCAATTTTCATTAAATTTGGTGAGGCGATAGGGGTCACAAAGGGAAAGATCCCTACAAGTTTTTTTTTTTAATCTATTGCGTCGTTAAGGAATAGTGACCGAAAAAAAATCCCCGTACATTTAATTTTACAACACTGCTAGGGATTGTGTTGCACAAGATTCATTATGATTACATCACAAATACCAGAACTACAACAACATTCTGGGAACTTTTCGACTCTCCCTCGTACTAGAAACAAACAGAACAGTGACTTAGGCGTAATTATATAAAATAAACCAATATTAGGGGAAAAACAATTGAAGTTTGTCAGAACCCACTGTAGTGTAATTATAACTTATTTTTACCAGAGTAGTAAAGGAATGTCGTTTGATTTATAGAAATTAAATTCTGTGATGTGTAACATTAATACTTATAAATCAAGTATAATTTAACTATGACATTTGGCCACAATAATAATAATAATAATAATAATAATAATAATAATAATAATAATAATAATAATAATAATAATAATAATAATAATAATAATAATAATAATAATAATAAATATATCGTAAGTGTTCAATATTGTTAACATTCTTTTCCTATACTCTGGTTTAGAATTAATCTTACAGCGAAAAGATATTCCTATACAGAAATATTTTTTCTACAATACCATTAGCATCTAATGGAAAAAAGAAATGTCTGACTAATCTATAGATTACATTGAGCTGAACAAAATTATATGATGTGTGTAAATTCTCATGCGTAATTTTCGAAACAAAAGCTATTTTTGTGGCACTGAAAAGTATGTCAATTGTTGCCGATAATAATTAATAGTTTTCGTTTCTTTTTTGCAATACATGTTTCTTTTTTTTTACTTTTGTATATATAAAATAAAATAGAAGGTGGAGCCAACTGCATTATTAAACCTTCTCGCTCCGATTTCTTAATTTTTTTAATGTTATGCTAAACTTATTGAAATATTTATTTACGAACAAAATTGTAAGGCATTTTAAGAAACCTTCGTCTGAAGGAAGCTCGCCCCAAAACTAAACTACTTTTCCCATTTTTCTCATGAAGGCATCGCGGATCACGATCTGCTGCTGCCGGGTAGAACAATAGACTTGGAGGTGTTGACAATTAGCACAAGTGTACCTAGTAATTAAAAAAAAAATAAAATAAAATAGCCCGGAACTGTTCAACAGAAAGAGTGTCATATTTTACACTGACAACGCCAGACCGCATACAACTTTAAAACGACCTGGCAGAAATTAAGAGAGCTTGCCTGATGGGAGGTTTTATTATATCCACTACTTCGTATCTGGCACCGTCAGACTAACATTTGTTTCGGTCTCTATGGAATCACCTGAATGGTGTTGAGTTAGTTTCTAAAGAGATCGGTAAAAAGAGCCACGTGTCACTTTATTTTATTTTATTTTATTTATTTATTTTATTTTATTTTATTTTATTTTATTTTTTATTTATTTATTTATTTTTTTTTGAGCAGAAACCATAGAAACTCTATAACGACGGAATTATGGTGTTGCTGGAAGATTGGCAGAAGGTCATCAAAGATCAAACAAAACAGTGCACACGTGGCTTTTTCATGATATTTTCAAATCACAGTATATGTATTCTAATTTTGACCTCCAAAAGCTCAATATTTTTAGACAATCTGATATAACGTTAAAGCCGTTTTCGACAAAATTACATTTATTTTCACCCTTCAGTAAACTACACTTCTTTTGTGGGATAGGAAGAAAGTTCGAACATCTGCTTAAGGATCTTGTAAATCATTAAATTAAGTTCATTATGTTTTAAAATTTAGTTTGGACACGTTAAACGGTATAGCCTCGAGTGTACATAAACCTAGTCGAATGAATGTATACACACATATATTCAAAGAATCCCAGACAAATATCCTTTTAGCCATGAAGGGGTGATGAAATGTGTAGATTCGTTGAAATCTCGAATTCTTTTTTTTTTTCTTTTTTTCACGATCACTATACTTCCTTTTCTCCTATTGTTGCTCGAAACTAAAAATATTGATAAGGAGCAGATTATTATATCTTGTTTCTATTCTTTATTGTAAAAATGACCCGCATAGTTCTTGCAATAATGATTCACATATAGTAGATATAAAATTAAAAATTAGAAGGTGGTAACCCTATCTTTTTCAGAGTATCACATTTCTATGTCACATAACTTACATACTAACCAACGTTTCTCCATTTTTCGATCAGTTTGAAAAAAAATGAAATGAAATCCTTGAGTTTACGTCCCACGGTTATGCCGGTGAGGCTGAAGGAGACGGTGATGATGAGTAATGAATGAAATGGTGGAATGAAAAAAAGTGGGAGGAAACGGGAGAACCCCGAGGAAACCCACGCACACGGTGTTTGTTCACCACAAAGTTCGCTTGGCGGGGTCTGGGATCGAGCCTGGCACCCCAAGCACCAGAGGTGAACGCTCTACCACTGAACCACCTCGGCCCCTTCGATCAGTTTGAAATGAAGAATCAACACCCTCGTTTTATTTTTAAATTTATATATTTTTACAACTGTAACTAATCTATTAGGTTTGTGACTTAACAAACTCTTGAACCACCTGACCGATCTCGATCAAATTTTCAACATAGGCGAGGTTCAGATTTGCAGTGTTTTTTGTCATTTCACTTTGACGCTGCAACTTAAGGGAGTGGGAGGGAGATATATATTTAAAAATGATCGAAAAATGACCGATATTAGTGTTGAATCCATAGTTTTTGGGATTGCTGAGACAAAAAGTGACACTTCCAATGCTGTTTAAATCCAAATTCAGTTTCTATTGCCCTTTATGTCCAAAATGAAACGTATTCTCCCCGCGCAAAGAACGGACAATCTGCTATCTATATATTTAAATTCTAGGTTTATATGTTTGTCTCTAAAGAAAAGTTTGTGTTTGTCTCCAATCCTTTCGACAATAAGGTCTCGAAAACCACAAGTACTAAGAACATGCCGTTTTCACTGATCGATTCCAAATTTTGTCTAGATTGTCCAGTTCTAATTGAATATTTTTTTTTAAAAAAAAAAAGAAAGAAAAAACATTTTCGTTATTTCTTGACTTCATTACTCTTGAACCACCCAACTGATCTCAATCAAATTTTCAACATGGATAAGGTCCAGACCTGGGATGGTTTTTACCATTTTACTTTGACGGTGCAAATTAGGGGAGGAGAAGGGGAGATATAAAAATCAATATATATACATATTGATATTCATTCATTCATATATATATATATATATATATATATATATATATATATATATATATATATATATATATACATGAAAGTGACAATGTTTGTGACTTAATAACTCTTGAGCCACCAGACTGATCTTGATCAAATTTGAATATTGATGAGGTTCGGGCCTGAGAAGGTATTTTATCGTTTCACTTTGACGGTGCAACGTAGGGGAGTTGGAGAGTTAAGATATTTAAAAATGGTCGAAAATGACCGATATTAGTGTCAAATCCTTAGTTTTCGGAGTCGCCGAGACGAACAGCGACGTTTCCGATGCCGTTTAAATCCAAATCCAACCCCCATTACCCTTTATGTCCAAAATTAAATGTATTCTCGCTTTGCGAAGAATGGGCAATCTGCTAGTAAAATATAGATACTTAGTGCTTTTGTGAAAAAGCCTTCAGGAAAACTATGTTCCATTTCTATATTCTGTAGAAAGAATTTCCTTAAGCGTGAGAACACACACAATTTCCTTAATTCAAAATGATAAATTTTTGAATCATTCATTATATTATTCTCGGGCTGGAGATTAAGAGGTAGAATATGCATAGAAGGAAGAGCTTAAGTCTTAATATTCGCTTCTACAGCTTAACATTGTGTTCTCAACAGATTACCCGAAAGGAACAGATGCTAAAGTAGCAGGCTACGCCCATACAATCCTGTTTTATCTGCTGTCCTGGAGAAGACAGCTGATGGATTATATGCAACCTACACACAGTTTTAGGTTTCAACAGCAGAAATATAGTATACATTTATATGTATGTAGGCATAACTCAAACTTTTCAGTGGAAAAGCGTGTTATTAGGAAAGATAAAAAATAATGCTATGATTCAATGTTGAAATAAATGTATAATATACTGTTATACGTATTAATGTTTCGTTATATTTATTTATACAATTATTAAACTTTCGGAAATGATACGTAGATTACTAAACGAAAGTCCCGAAAGGAAAAGCTTTTAGCATGCACGTTTTTCTTAACCTAGTAACATTTTGAAATAATAGTCTATGTTTAACTGGAACTGGAGTACAAAAGCTCTTTTAATAATAATAAGAAGAACAATAATAATAAGAAGAACAATAATAATAAGAAGAATATGAAGATGAAGACGAAAGAAAAAGGGATGGCAAACTACATATTTAGGAAAATAAACGTGTTCTATTTTAAAATAAGGTAACAACACTTATTTATGAGTTAACTGACTAATTATTGACTTAAAGATACTTACCATTTATTATTATAGATCTATGCTCAAATTACTTAGGTGTAGAGTGTTTTTATTTCACGAGAAATAAATAAATCTGTACTTTCCTGTACTTTTGTACATTAGAAAAATTTTGTTTCAAAATAACACATTTCTTTTCTAACTGAGGTATTTTCTATGAATAGTGAAAATATATGTTTATGTCTATATTCTTTTGTATTTTACCATTATTTGCTCAAAATATTCAAGCACATAGCAATTTTCTTTAACATACAAGAAATTCCGTTGTACAGTTTTCAGAGAAATATTGTACATGAATTGCAAAATAGTAACGATTTTTTTTCTCAATTAAGCCTTTTGAACTTTTAGGTTTAACCAGATTTTCCAAAGTCATTCATAATTTCACTTGTTAAGTGAAAGATGAAGCTGATTCAGCTGATAGTCTCACCTGTAACTCTCCATTACAAAATGCAAGAATTTATGCCTATTAGATCCAATATATTATAAACAGGCAAACTGCCCACTATCTGATATCTGCTGAAGTAAAGTACTTTTTCATTTATACCTCTTTCTTATATGATTCCTTAAGTTATAAGACAATTTAGGAAGAGGTTGATTTCCAGGAAAATGTATGGCATCTCTTTTGCATAGAAATGCGATAAAATTTGAAATGTCATACTTAGACTCTGTCCAATTTCATTTTTACCTCTGTTCCCAATTTTATATATAGCGTTTGAGGACTGACAATTCGAGGACTGACAATCGAAATGCATTGAATAGATAATAATAAGTGATATATTGAAATTTACAGCGCGTTAGTTCCGATAATACAATACAAAAACATTATGCGACGAATGCCTATCTGGATCCATCCATCTGTTTTCATTTGGTTCGATCCGCTGTATTTTCAGATATACGTGCAATCTGTGGTGCTGAACAGACAGAATTAACTTTCGGTTCACCCCCAAAAAGACTAGTCAGAATCTTTTGAAGTGTTACCAATTTCTTCGGAAGAAGTAAATATCTTTATCTGCTTCTGAGGTTCAGTTAATATTTCGTCACCACACACAAGTTTGGAACGATTTCATGACACGCTGTTAAAGACACTTTCCCCGTATCATCAGAGTATACTACAACAATAATTCGATGAATTTTGTAGTAGACGCTAACTTACGTTTCTAGTTCATACAAAATATTTATAAAAGTCTGGTTTTGTAAAGAAAATATTAAATCCTTTGGTTTACTTGAAGGATTTGTTTGTAGTACTTTGTACTGTTGTGCATAATTATCATCATCATCACCATAGGTATTGTGCCATTATTGACTGGTTACTTCCCTACTGAGAATCTTCCGTGCTCCACGGTCTTCCACTAACCTCTTCGTCTTCACGTACAATTTCTGTTTTGATATAATCCATTTGTAGTCTCCTTTTCCCTTCCCTTTTTTTTTTTTTCTGCGATCATACGCTCTAAAATGTCCCTCATGATATAGTTCCTTCGTAGCCAATGTCCCAACCAGTTCCCTTCCTTTTCTTAGTATATCTAGAGCTCCCTCGTGGCTAAGCGGTTAGCGTACGCGCCTTTGGCGTAGGAGACCCGGGTTCGATTCCCGGCGGGAGCTCATGTGGTTCGGATTCCACGTTCATCAGTAGGTCCACGTCTCATATAGCCTCGCTGCTGAACGGGACGCTAAACTAAAATCAACTCAACTCAACTCTTAGTATATCTAAAACTTGTTATTTTCTCCCCACTATTTCTAACAACCTCTCATTCGTTTTTCGATCGACCTAGCTGATTCTCTCCATTCTTCACCATATTTCGAAAACTTCCAATCGTTTTACATCATTTGCGTAATGTCCATGTTTCTCACCCGTACAGCACAATACTCCATATGAAACACTTCATGAGTCTTTTTCTCAGTTCTTTGTCCAAGGTCCCACAAAATAGAATTTTCTTCTTGCTAAAGGCTTCTTTCACCCTTCCTATCTTTTCTTTTATTTCACGTTCACACTTCATATAATCACCAATAATACTACCCTGGTATCGAAAACTAGTCATCTGTTTTATTTTCTCCCCTCCTACTTTTACTTGACTTCTTTTTGATTATTGGTGATTTAGTCATAATTATTGATTCCTTCATTCTAATAATCATGACTTTTGTCTATCTAACATTTATTTTCATCTCATATTCTTCACAGCTCTTCCTCAAATTTTCTAACATCTTATTGATTTTCTCTTCAGATTCTGCAACAAGCATTATATCGTCTGCAAATCGTATACACCTAATCATTCTACCTCCTACTGAAATGGGAGGTGAAATGTTCCTCAAAGAAACATTCTGCCAGAGAAAACAACCATAATTCCACATCGTCGTTGACACTTTCAAAGCACATACCGCCGAGCTTGCGTTTCAGGTGCAAGAACAAGTGGTAGTCAGACGGCACCAAGTCGGGGCTGTACGGCTGGTGGTCAAACTGCTCCCAACCGAACTCTCGGATTAATGTTTGAGTGGAACTAGCAGTATGGGGACGAGCATTGTCATAGAGCAAGGTAACTCCTTTACTGAGCATTCCTTTCCTTTTGTTTTGGATTGAAAGTCGCCGAAGTTTTCTCGGAGTCTCACAGTATCGTTCTGCATTGATGGTTTGACCCCTGAGTATGAAATCAACCAGCAAAACCCCTTTCCTGTTCCAAAACAATGAGCACATGAGTTTTTGTGCTGACATTGTCGTTTTGAACTTTTGGTTTGTGGGGGATCCTGTGTACCGCCGCTCCATTGATCATTGTTTCGATTCTGGGGTGATATGGTGAACCCACATTTCATCACCAGTCACGATTTGGTTTTAAAATTCCTCTCCTTCCTCGCTGTAACGAATAAGAAATGTTAAAGCACTGCTAAGTCGTTTGGTTTTGTGGACGTCTATGAGCATTTTCGGAACCCAGCAGGAACACAGTTTGTGATAACCTAAGTGGTCGGTAACAATCTCGTGCAAAACAGTTCTCGAAACTTGAAGAAACTCATTTGAAAGCATTGTAATTGTGCACCGTCTATTCTCACGAATTTTCTCATCACTTTCCTTGCCAACTCATCAGTCATAACAGAAGGCTAGTTTCGCACCATTCCATCACTCATTGCATTTTCACCGTAAATCTCTACAATATGACGATGAATTTCGGCCGGAATAAAGTTCCTTGCATTCCAAATCTGGATAATAGAACGAATCTCATAGTCGGCGGGTTCAACAATTGTTTTAAACGTTGTAAAAACGATCACAGGACACAGTACACTCGCTACAATTCAACCGTACTGGCATTGGTGAAGCTGTAATGAACCAGTAAAACTATCACGCATGCGCAGGGCGCCGACACTAACGCAGCGGTGGCATTCAAACGAAACAGTGGGTACTTGCCGGACACTAGTGGGATTTTTCGTTGACGAAGATTCAACAAGTTGGTCATCGGCTTTGACATATGTTTGAACATTGGTAGAAACTATGTCCAAAAATAGTTTAAGGTGTGCTCTTTCATGTAAAAATAAATTTGGCTTCAACAAACTTGTTTTAGTATTTTGTTTTTCGAAACGGTATTTACTTTTCGGATACGCCTCGTATATGTGGACATAAAACGGAGATATGACATTACATTGACGTTCAATGAAGCCCGGTTTATCATGATCTTGGCAAATTTAATTTTATTTTGCTATAAAGAAAAGATACGTTATATATACTTCTTTTTTTTTTCTTTTTTTTTTTTTACGAATACGTCACAGATTACTTTGACGATAAAAATTTCGAAGAGTATCTAAAAAAAACCAAAGAGTTTTATCTGTATCCGTCAATGGGAGAAAATATTTGCACATCGAGAAAAGAAGAAAAAGAAAGCTTTCTGCAAATCATCGCTTAAGGAAAACATAACACAGATTGACTTCTTTCTGTATGTGTATATTTGTGATAGGTGAATTGAAAAGAAGCCGAAAAGCAGAGAAGAGTAGCGAATACTTGAAGAAGAAAGTGATAGAGAAAACTCCTTCCTCTCTCCTTCTTCAACACAACCAGGCACCTGTCAGCTCACTCTCCAACTTCAAAAGGAAACTTCCAATACTACCTTTTTCCTTTATAACTTCAGACTTTTTTTGGTTCGAAAAGGGAAAATATAAGAGGAAGATGAAGAAGTGAAAAGAAATTGAAAATAGAAAGAACGAAAGAAAGAACATTGATGTTTTGAGGGCACTGGATATGAGAAGAAACCGAATCCTCTAGCCCGAGCAGACAGAACGATATTACAAGGGAGACGGGGGGAAATCTTCCAGAAAAGTTTTCCGACATCGATTAATACGCGATAAGTCAGGTACAGTTAGTTCTCTTAAGCTCTTTTTGATTTGTTCTAGTTCTCTTAACTTGATTTTCCACCAATCTCCACCCTTCCATTTCGATTCTCTTCAGACTACAATCCCGTGATTCCTGGAACAGAAGGAAATATGAACAAGTCTTGGAAAGCTATATTTCTTTCCTAGAATGCACTTGCAGTCTTTGAAACTGTGAACAATATTGTTCACTTTGAGCATTAATAATGAAGTCAAATGAAATTTTAAAAAAAATCGTGCAAGAAATGATGAAATGATATACATATGGAAAGCTTGAGATAAAGAATGAATATATGTACAAGGCATAAATATGTACGAGAGTATGCCCAGAAGTAACCGGATTGCAATACACGCCATAGGCGTATCCAAGGGGGGCGATCGCCCCCCCCCTAGAAGGACACTTTCTTATTTTATATATATAAATAAAACCCATCCCAGAGTTTGGAACTCTTAAAAGTAGCTCAAAGTAGCAGTATTACAACCCAGCGCCCCTCCTCCCCAGAAGTCTGTCCTGGATCCGCCCCTGATACACACGTACTTTCTTCGTGATCACGGAACGTGCTGCTAGTTGTTGTTGGCTTGGAGTTTTGATGCGCAGTTAAATATTTTGGTTCCAGTTATAAGATTCTAAATTTGGGTTTTACTCCATTTTTTTTTAATTTTAAAAATGACCGTTTTAATTGTACAGCCAGCAACAAACGTTCTTTCCGTTTGGTAAAAATTATTTTGCGAATAACGGTGTTAGGGCTGGTATGTACAGAAAATTATATTATTTTTAATGTACTGAAACTGTACTCAAATTGTCCTTCCATTCTGAAGTTACTTACGAAACAAATTTCATCAAAGGGAAAGAACTTTTGTCGTTGACTGTACATACTTATTATAACCTAATTCACTCTTGGTCAAATGTGGCATATAATTAGGATTTTCATTTCTTTAGTCCATATATGTACTACTATGCAGTTTTCCCTGCTGATCCAGTGGTGCACGTAGTCATGTGTTCGATTTTCTGGTACTATATGGTTAATGTCTCATATAGTCTCAGAGCTGAAAAGAGACGCTAAACTTCAATAAACAAATAAACAAACGACCTACTATGCGATGAATTCTATTAGGTTAACTTAAAAACATCAATTGTATGACGGGCTATTTTTGACGTACGCTGTATTTACTTTATTAATAACTTTGCAATACTCTTTCTGCTCCACATTTTTTCGCACTAAAATCTTATATGCAAACGAAAATCAAAATTTTATTAAATGAAGGGTATACTATGAAATATGCTGTTGACATATCAGAAAATCTTCAAGCAAATATCATGTTTAGTCCTACTTCTCTTTCTCTCTTTCTCTCCATCTCTTTCTCTTAGCCAAGACAATCAAATGCTTCTCAATGATTTATTTTTTAAAAAATGACAAGATGTAGAGATATTTATATTTGGCTGGTATTTTATGTATTTTTCCTGGAATTTTGGTTCTGATAATAGAGTTCTTTCCCCCCTCCCGCTTCCCAGCTACACCATACCTATTCTTGCATCGATCTTTCCCAAGTCATGCAACCAGCGACCAACAGATTTTTCATTTTCTAAGTCACACACTACTAGCACAGCGCTGCGCAGTGAGTGTGTGTGTGCAGGTCAATATTGCAACATGGGATGTTGTATTAGAAACTCTCAATAGGTTATAATACTGGTTCTTCCGCCGGAGACTTCGTCCGGCTGTACACTATATGTCAAAATCGTGTTTCATTAAAATCTCTAATTGTTTACATACGAACAAATTTATGTTATTTTGTCCACCAACCGCCCCGAACTTCATACAATAATTAAGCAATGATTCAAGGATTTCGTTATATAGGCACACGGTAGGGTAGGTAGCGACATGTATTAGCGTTAGTAAGGTAAACGATAGCACAGACAACGACATCTATTAAGGCGACTCTGTGAACGAAAAATCTCGACTTTTTAAAATTTCTAATAGTGTGGAAAACTTGCCTTTCGATTAAAAAAAAACAATAATAAAAATAAAATTTTAGGGTAATTGGAACATGCTTTGAGGTGCTGTAAGTACAATAGAGTTTCAAAAATTTGATATTCCTTGTTCTATTTCAGTCTCTTTCGTTTTTCTATTTGCACTATAAAAACCTTGGTTGTACTCAAAGGCGCCGATCCTGGGGGACCGAGGGGGCTCGAGCCCCCCAAATCTCATGTACGTCCCCTTATTGTATTCAAGAATACACAATGTTTGGCATAATTTGAATGCAATTTGTTTTAAAATCCTTATATATGCCTTCTGCATCTGTATGCCCACCCCCCAAATTTACAGAGAAATCGGCGCCCTTGGTTGTACTTGTTATGTCTTGTTATTGATTAAACAAATATTGCGGGGGAAGAGGAGGAGAGCGTTTAATTTACGGTAAGGTTTAAAAAATAAAATCATAAGCCAAAAATGTGCAAAAGTCGACTTTCTTAAAACGAAACAAATGACTGTATACTAAGGGGGATACGGTAGCTCAGTGGCGGAGCGTTTACCTCTGGTGTATGGGGTTCATGGTTAAATTCCCAGCCAAGTAAGTTTGTGGTGGACAACATCGTGTCCGTGGGTTTTGTCGGGGTGCTTCCGTTTCCCGCCACACTCTCATTCCACCAATTCTTCCATCATAATTTACTTGTTTTTTTTCATCATCTCCCTTGGCCTAAAAGGCATAATCGTGGGACGTTAAACTGAAAGATTTCATTCCATTTCATTTTACTCTATACTAAGGTAGAATTATTACTTCGTTATTCCCCCTCCCCTTAAGAAAAGGTTTATTTGTTCAATAAAAACACATAAAGAAGTACAATCAGGGTTTTTATAGTGCAAATAGAAGAGTAGAAAGGCTTAAATAGAACAAGAAATGTCAAATTTATGAACTTTTATCGTACTTACGGAAGCTCAAAGCATGCTCCAATTACCCTAAAATTTAAGTTTTTCCATTTCACATCAAAAGACAACTTTTTCATATTATTAGATGTAAACAAAAGTCGATTTTTTTAACGTACTACCCTGCTGTTTATTACCAAGATTAGCGTGTGACGAATGGACTGAAACGTTTATAGTTTATCGTTGAAAGTAGTTTATGTGATTATGAATTAGAACTCCACATTAGATTTAAATACATCCTCATGACAAAAAAATGCTAAATGGAAATTTAGAAAAATTGGTACTATAATGTGAAGGAAGATATGGTGTGTAAACGAAATGTTATTCTTATGTATATAAGCGATACGATATTAGGACATCTACATTAAATTTCTGAGATACACAGTCAATTGTGTTATTGATAAAAAAAATGAAATGAAAATTTGGCATTCTGGTAGAAATGAAATCTTTGAGTTTTACGTCCTACGGTTATGCCGGTTAGGCTAAAGGAGACGGTACTGATGAGTAATGAATGAAATGGTGGAATGAAGAATGTGGGAGGAAACGGGAGAACTCCGAGGAAACCCACGCACACGGTGTTTGTCCACCACAAAGTCACTTGGTGGGGGCTGGGATCGAACCAGGGACTCCAAGCACCAGAGGTGAACGCTCTACCACTGAACTACCGCGGCCCCCTGTTATTGATAATTCTAGACTACGCAGGAGAAACAGTATGTCAAAAAAACAGGTTTTTAGGAAGCTTTTTTGTTTGTTTGTTTGTTTGTTTGTTTTACCAAGCATAATTGTGAACCACTTATACTAACAGTAGCAAGAAGCTATTATTCAAGTCACGTTGAGAATAGACTTACACCAAGTCAACCGGAGGTGAAGCATGACACATAGATCTCCAATTTTGACTTATCTCTTATACTGTTTCCCCCGCACAGTCTAGAATTAATTTCTAAACTTCTGATGATGGCGCTTGAGGTAAGAAATATGTATACGATTTACTTTTCATTCGTATCATTTTGTACTCTTTCAAAATAAAACCCACGGACATCTACTCCAACTTCCATATTCGTAAGGTTGCATCAGGTTCTTTGCCTCTTGAAAATACGTAACAACGATAATAAGTTGACTTTTAAGTTGTGTATTGATAAAGAACGTTTCCATGCGTTGCATTATTAAGTTTACGAGATTTTTTTTTACGTTTTTGTTTCATCCTGAAAGTGATGGGTGTGATGAGCATATATAGAGCCTTGACTATGTATTGGGTGAGAAGCATCAGTAACAGTTGTTAGTATACGCTATTGAGAGGAGAGAAGCAGATTGACTTGAAGGATCAGCACAACATTAAGGTACTGCACTAAGTTTCCCTTTCCTTGAGCTGTATCCTATCAAATTACTTTTTCCTTTTAGCCCATCTAACATCACGTCTGTCTTATTTTTGTAATAATAGATTTTCTATAAAATCAACCTATACATTGTTCAGCGTAAGCTCTAAACTCCGATAAACAAAATATTTGTATCCTTCCGCTTGTCACAAATACGATTGGCTAGTGATGTATCATTCCCACTCCCCACGGGGAGGAGCAAATTATACATGTGCATTTTGACAATACTGTCTCGTGTTGTTCAGATACTTACAGCAGCAGCAGAAAAGAAAGAAAAGAAACTCGAAAGATTGAAAAAAAGGTATTTGAATTTCGCTCGTAAACAATTGTTGCTTAGTGAGTAAAGGTTTGCCTTGTTGGTGTTTCACCACAACACCGCGGAACCGGGATTCATGCCAGTCATCTTTCAGACTTTAAAAGCAGAACATCCGTCCACAGTTGAGTTGGCGCCATAATTACTGCGCATGCTTAGTGTTTATTCCTATTGTTTCATTAGCCACACTCGATTGCAGTATTATTAGATAATCCGTATTATATTTTTGTCATTTATAATAATATAACAGTTTTATACGAAGCTTCATAGTAAAAGTAATAATGCAATCACATGAACTATTTTGCGGAGGAGTACAAGCGTCGGTAGGACAACAGCAAATCAGCGAGATTTAGTTTCACGTGGCTTTGTTTATCGCAGTTTAGAGCTTACGCCGAATAATATATAGGTCTAATCCCAACATTTCAAAATCCTAGGACGCCTGCATTAACCAACATCCCCATTTATCTTAATTTTGTAGTGTAAAAACTGAGCTTAATTAGGACGAACATCAGACACCTGCACAATAGTAATACAATCTATTATAGAAACGAGCGAAAAATATATTTCACTGTACAACTTTGAACAATTCGCCCCACCTTTGGCGGATGTCAATCATGAAGTGATAAGGGTAGTTAGTTAAGCCTCAAGAAATGCTTACATACCGTGTTTAATTTTAGAAACGGGAGTTGCATTAAAACATTTTCACAATATTGGGGTGAACTGATTAACCATTTCAACTCTATTAGTAGACCTTATTTGGAGGACTTATAGAAAGGGCGTGGATTGTTTAATGATTTTTTTAAAGAAAAGGTTTCGTTAAACAAATTGGTTTTGAAGATGGGATGAATTCATTTGCTTGCACCTAACAGAGTTTAATTCAAACAAATATTGTAATCTTTAATTCACGAGAAAAACATATTGGGATCCTATGCAGAGTCGTCGTTTTAGAGCTACGTATATTGAAAGCTTAATTCGTGTGTGATGCTAATTTCTGTATTTAGAAACACGTTAGTCGAGCTCAGTTTATATCGATAAAGACCAGGCACGACTTTTCCACAAGGTTGTGCAAATTGTATTAGGAGAAATCGAAATAAGACAGAACACTACTATCTATCTTGGTTTCTTCTAATGTGTTTGTACAACCTTACAGAAGAGTTATGTCTGACTCTTTTGACTATAGATCATTGTTAATTTTACTAATGTGTTTCTAAATACGGAAGTAGTAATCATACATTAGTGAAGCTTTTAGTACAACGCCGAAAATGACTCTGCATAAGACCTGTCTATGTTTGATGAAAATACCAAATGTATAGCGAAATATAAATTTTAAATTGCAGATAAATTATTTCCTTATTATTAACTGATTCTTTGTAGTCTCGTTTAGATTTGCAAAAAGATTTTCTTGTTTCATTTCGAAGTTTTCACATCTTGTTTTGTAAATCTGTGTATAAAGTTATGCATTTTTTTTCTTTATTTCATCTAGAAGTTACCAGATTTTTTTCACGTTACGGAAGCTTCATTATGAGTGTGATATAACATTTAAACCATATTTATTATTGTAGTAGGCTATATTGAAGTAATGACTTGCGTATCTTTAAACATTGATAAATGCTCCTTGTATGTATAATTAATTTATCAGTTCATTGTTTTTATACAGGGCTAACCTAAATGATTCATCTAAAGCACTGTTCATTTACAAGTATACGATGTAGGCTACATACAAAGATGAGTTATACAAGAAGACACTTATACTCACCAAGTTTCAGGTACAGTCTACAAATGTTCAGTGTATACGCCTTTAGTCACCCGGCACTTTTCCAAACAGTAATCTAGATCCGTCCATATGTTCACTAGCATGTTTCAGTTAATGTCCGTCACAGCAGCAATCCTGCAGTTCTTGCAACGTTGTTGGCATTGGAAATACATAAACTTTGTCCTTAAAATAACTTCACAGGAAGAAATCACCTTGCGTGAGATCTGGCGATCCGGTAGGACCTTGATTAAAACCTGATGCATTATTTAGGCTACCCTGTATTATGAATCATGTAACAGTAGAGTAGTGTTTGGGTTGTAAGACTTGACTGAATTAGTGTTGCCAACGAGTCTCATGAAATTTCTCCTTTAGTCTCGAAAACGAAACGAGACTTTTCACGTTTCTTGTCTTGTCTCGTCTAAGAAAAGAACTTCTCGTGTTGTATCGGAAACCAGACGAGAAATTTATCGTTTTTTGAGCAATGCTACTATAATAACAACCAACCTTAACTGATAACAGTGGCAGTTCTATCCCGAAACCGTAGGTCCTAGGTCTTCCCAGTTTTTTGAGTGACAAAAATAATTTATATTTTTTTGAAAGTTTATAATAGACTCATGATATACCTATCATAGTCTGAGTTTTGACTTCCTTTCCCCCAGTTTTTACCTTGTAGATTCGCCACTGACTAATAAACAAACAATACTGTTCTACTAGTAGAAAGTCCACAGTTGCGGAAGTCGTCTTTCATTGATCTTTAAGCATTTTTTTTTATTATTAAAAATGTCTTGCGAAAATTTCTGTAAGTCCAGGCCCAAAATTAGAAAGTCCTAACTCGGGAACCAGACGTCTGTACATCATATATTTCACAAGGTTGTACAGTAGGTTAAGGTCTACCATCAAACGAAGTTTCATCTACATTAGATGAGTTCAGATGAATTCGTACCATATATGTACTATACTGCCCTTGATTTTTCAAGAAAAAAAGTTAATAAAGGACGGTAATAAACATTATTGCTATTTTTGTTTTACTTGTGCTCCATTTTGACTTTCGTTGGTTTGATTTTTCCAGTTTTGGAAGGGACACGTCAAGTCCCTTGAAATCTATCATTATTCCTAATATTGTACTGCAGGTAAGCTCGTTCTGTCTCGTTTTTTGCTGTTCTATTTTCTGTGAATTCTGTTATGAAAACTCTACTCTGAGAGTAATCTGTCTTGTGCTCTCTCGCAGTGACCGTTGATGGATGAACCTCTCAGCTCCACTCTGGTTGCCGTTTTGTGACGTAACTGAAGCAAGCAAGCATCTTATTAGTCACTGCAGTATTTCTGCAAGAGACAGGAGATACCTAGAAGCAACAACACACAACTAGCGCAGCTGGTCAGGTTGCAGGGAGAGAAAGTTTATAGAGAAAGAATAAATTACGTTTATTCCAGAAAAGGATTAATATCAAGGTTCATAATAATCCAGCTGTAAAACTAACCAGGAATATGCTGTAGCAATGGCAAAGGAAGATGAATTTTTGATATGTTTCTGAAAATCAACTTTCTACTCTCTAGATTAGTTTGCAAAAATGAAAAATTGAAATGAAATCTTTCAGATTAACGTCCCACGATTATGTCCTTGTACGCCCCTTTTGCGTCGGAGACCTGGGTTCGATTCCTGGCGGGAGCTTACGTGGTTCAGATTCCACGTTTCATATAGCCTCGCTGCTGAAAGGAACGCTAAACTTAAAATCAAATCAAATCAAATTGTGCCCTTTACGCTAAAAAGAGAGACGATGATTAAGGCAAATGAATGATGATGGAAGATTTGCTGGAATGAGAAGGCGGGAGGAACTCCGAAAAACCCACAGACAGGATGTTGTCCAACACAAACTTATTTGGTCGGGGATCGAACCAACGACTCCACGCAACGAGAGGTAAGCGCCACCGCCGTCGCCACTATTGAGTCATCGTTCCCCCCACAAATAATTAGTTTATAGACTAAACACCTCCGTAATTCAGATTAGTATTAAGTAAACCTATATATTTACTATTAGTAACTGCAGAAACCGTACCCAAATATTTACATTCTGCTTAAAGATTGTTAAGCTTAATAAAGGAGAAAATACTGGGTGTATCTGGAAGAAATGGCAACACTTTCAGAAATTGTTGTATTAATGATTTTGAGCAAAAAAAAAAAAAAAAAAAACATATAAATATGGGTCCTATTCTCAACGGTTTCAGAGCTATTGATTGTACACCATTTTTCACTTTCTGATGCTTATTGCTTAACTTGTAGTTATTCTATAGTAGTTAGACATATCACACTTGAAAGTTGATGGAATAGCTTTGCCAACGATCTCAAACATCTGCCAGTGGTGTCTTCGGAAGGGAAATTATTCAGAGAAGTTTGGGAAAGCCACGATTATTTAAAGGAATAGGATGGCTACATTGAGTCTCAATGTTTTCTTAATAACGTCCCTTCCAAAAGAAAAGATACCACTGTTACATGTTCCATATCGGAAAGGCTATTCCATCACTTTTCAAATGCTCTATATCTCATTTCTGCAGGATGAACAGCAAGCTACATAAGGTCCAAAATGGTTCACAACCTGTATCTATCAAAGCGCTGAGAATAGGACCCACCTTCATATGATCTTTTTTTTTTTTTTTTTTTTTGGCTTAGATTCACAAATACTACCACTTCCCAAAGTATTGAAACATCATCCAGAGACACCCAGTATGATTAAGTATATCTCTTGATATTTTAAAAGGGTCAAAGGTACTGACACCGCACTAAACTTTTTGTTGATATTTCTTAAATTAAAGTAAATCTTGCTCCGGTTATTTTACTGAATCATTGTGAAATGTGAACGAAACTATAATAAATGTTTTCGGAAAATTTCAGCAAAGAAACTCACCCCAACACTGAACTACTACTTGCGGATTTTTTTAATTTGAAATGACATATGCCATATTGGAGTTAATATTGAAACTTATAAAATAAAGAGTGGACTATAATCCACGAAGAGGTTGCAACAGGTACTATTTTCCATGAGAATAAGATTAGTGTGAATGTTTCTTGTGATCGCTGTAGTGCAAGTCCGAGAAAAATATTCTAATCACCATTTTCCTCTTATTTGCAGATTACATGAGATGGAAGTGCGACATCGAAAAAATGGAGGAAAACTAATTTATTTGTAAACCATTTAAAAAATTATGTTGTTTGAGAACTATACCACTTTACTAAAGTGAAACTGACATTGTGATATACCTTCATTAAGTTGTTCATTATGACGCTAGCATGACGACAGTACATATCGTAATTTAATTAGGTATAGCCTAAAACTGTAATTAACTCTTAAATTTTAATTTCTGTTTAACTAAAACATTGTCCAAAGACAAAACGTATCAATCTCGGTAGATTAAACCGAGCTGAACAAATTGAGAAACTCACATTTTGAGAAAATAATAATAATAAAAGCGAACTTTTGTGGCGCTAAAATATGTGTCGTTCGTTGCCAATAACAAATTAATTAACAGTTTTACCACTCATTATCTTGATGAACCACTTCCTATATAACTAATAGAAATTATTTTTTTCCCCATAATGCAACGAAAGTGATTCTGCGACACTAACGGCTAGAGTTGTAACTAACTGCATCGTCTGCTACTGGCAGTAGCTAAGTGCATCATTGGCTAATTCTATCAGACTCAGGCATTCTGAATGATTTGATTCGTTCTTGCTTTTAGTAATTCGTGGTACTTAACTTCGTTGAGTGGTGGCGTCACGGTCTTCACAGTTTCAGCGAGAAGAGCAGCTGAAACCTCTTATACTATATAATTATTCTATGGTTTTTATTTTGGTGAAACAAATTGTTATTTGTCTACTGTATTTGTAAAAAAAAAAAAAAAAAATGTTGACATTAACATAACATATTGTGTCGATTTTTTATTTTCTTCTAACGGTTCTTACATATTCTTTTACTATTATTTGTCTTCCTCTAATGGTCGCACAAACATTCTTTTAGATTATAATTCGTCTTCTCCTTACGGTGGTAGATACGTTCTTTTATACTAATCTTCCCCTAATGATAGCACACACATTCTTTTGCGTTATTATTCTTCGTCTTCTCCTATCGATGGTACACACATTCTTTTACACTATTATTTGTCTTCTTCTAATGGTCGCACAAACATTCTTTTGCGTTATTATTCGTCTTCTCCTATCGGTGGCACACACATTCTTTTACACTATTATTTGTCTTCTTCTAATGGTCGCACAAACATTCTTTTAGATTATAATTCGTCTTCTCCTTACGGTGGTAGATACATTCTTTTATATTATTACTTATCTTCTCCTAATGATAGCACACACATTCTTTTGCGTTGTTATTCGTCTTCTCCTATCGGTGGTACACACATTCCTTTACGCTATTATTTGTCTTCTTTTACGATATTTCTTACCTTCTCCTAACGGTAACACACATTCTTTTACGCTCACACAACTTGTAAAGGTATATCTTTTGGTGGATAAAATATAAAATAGCACAGGTTCCAAAGAGTGGCGCCGTTCTGCAATTCATACCATTATGTCAGTCTTCGCTAATTCGAATTTTCTTAACGCAAAAGTCGATGAACCTTAATCCATTACTATTTGTGTGAATGCATCGCAAAATCTGGATTTTAGTTTGCGTTATAAGGCAAAATAATTACAATTGTTTTTTTTCTTTTTTTGCATGTTTTGCATTGCGCTACGCTCTGCATTTTTTATTTTTGAGAAACCTGATACAGAATAATTCCACATTACATGCTACAAGCCGCAGTGGTCACATATTATAATGTTGCATTCTATTTTTCGCCTTATTATCTCTAGCAGGACGTGTGGTATACCGTAAGCCACATTTCGTAACTGTCTTCGTAAAATTTGCAGATCGGAAAGCAACACAAATAATGGAAAGAAGCAATAAGCCTAATAACTGCTGTACTTAATATCGCAAATTTAAAAACTCAAATTTTGTGTTGATGGAAAAAGCACTACGTAATAAGGCCCCGTTTGTGCGGTTGATATAGTTGAGAATTCATAATTGCAAAAACAAGTTAAAGTAATACATGGACACAACATTTGTAATTTGAAGTGTAAGCTGATCAACCAACAATTTTGTGTCATTTATGCAACAGTTTCAACCTCGCACCACTAATTTTGTGTCATTTATCGTAAAGTTTCAACTTCACATCAGTAATTTTGTCATTTATTCAACAGTTTCCACTTCACGCCACTAATTGCGTGTCATTTATCCAAGAGTTTCCACCTCATACCCCAATTTTGTGTTATTTATCCAACAGTTTCCACCTCACACCACTAATTTTGTGCTATTTATCTAAGAGTTTTCACGTCACACCCCTAAGTTTGTGTCATTTATCCAATAATTTCCACCTCACATCACTAATTTTGTGCCATTTATCTAACAGTTTTCACCTCACACCACTAATTTTGTGTCATTTATCCAACAGTTTTGACCTCACACCACGCCTCATACCCCTAATTTTACTTATTTAATTGGGATTACGTTAATAATAGGATTGGTTTAGCAAACGCTCGGTAAGGCACCCAATTACTATGTAGAAACAACATTGGCAGTAAGTTGTTATTCTACTGTTGCAAACAGTTAGGCCTGATGTGATTATAAAGGCGTAAAAGGTGCCACGTAAACAAAAATAATAATATAATGCTGTTGAAGCAAGCTACGTGCATAATATACGCAGAACCAATTTTATTACATTTTTCAAGTGCTTCCGTGTATATTTGGCAAACTTTTAAGAGTTCGGATTTTTTTTTTTTTTTTTTTTTTTTTTTTGCTTCTGAAAAGTTGTGATTTTAACACATAGCGGTTCTTCGAGGCACAGCGACGACATAGTGCTGAACAAACTTAGGTACCTCCGAGTAAATTGTGATGCGTGGTTTTCGAGAAAAATCTTGAACAACGATTTTTTGTGGCGCGAATGTGTATGCTGTTAATTGCCAATAACATCTCATAGTTTTATTTTTAAATTTTAATTCTGGAAGGTACATGTTTATTTATTTACTTACTTTATACAATATGCAAAAATACATTGTTAATTATCAGATTGTCTCTTAGTGTTTGTCCTTTAACGATAACAAACAACACCTACTCCTTAAAGTGAGATACAAATCACTTGTAATTTCTACCAAAGCTGTTTTTTCGTTTGTTTGTTTGTTTTTGTTTTTGTTCTCTTGCTTATCATTTTCAAAATTTTGTCACAAAAAATGTTTGGCATTAATGAAAGTATCCATTTAATTTCTATCTGACGATATGAGAATCTTAAGTAAATAGAAAATGTAAACTAAAGTGATCTAGTAAATAATCAACTAATTTCTGAATCCCAAGTTACGAGGGCTATCCAGAAAGTAGATTACGTTTTGGAATAAAAAATCAACAAAGTATAGGAAACAAATTTTATTATATACAGATGAAAGCCACACACAAATACTACTTTTCGACATAGTCACCATTCAAATTAAGGCATTTATCGTAGCGATGTACGAGCTTGGAAATTCCTTCGTCGAAAAATTCGGCCGCCTGCGACTTCAACCACTTCGTTACCTCTTCTTGCAGCTGTTCGTCGTCATCAAAACGCTGCATAGCCAGCCACTTCTTCATTGCTGGGAATAGGTGGAAGTCGCTCGGTGCCAGGTCGGGACTGTACGGCGGATGAGGAAACAACTCCCACTGAAAAGATTCAAGAACTTCACGCGTGACATTTGCCGTGTGGGGCCGGGCGTTGTCGTGAATCAACAAGATCTTAGAGCTCAACATTCCTCTGCGCTTGTTTTGAATTGCTCTTCTGAGGTTTTGCAGAGTTTGGCAATACCTTTGAGCGTTTATTGTAGTGCCTCTTTCCAGGAAGTCCACCAAAATCACACCTTTTCTGTCCCAAAAAACAGTCGCCATCATCTTCCTTGCCGACATTGTTTGCATGCATTTCTTGGGTTTTTGGGGAGAACCTGTGTGCCCCCACTGCATTGATTGCAATTTCGTTTCACAGTTCACGTGTTTCACCCATGTTTCGTCACCAGTAACGATGCGATCGAGTAAAGAGTCACCATCCTTATTGTAGGCGTCCAAAAAGTGCAACGCTGCAGCCATTCGCTGATTTTTGTGGTCCTCTGTCAAGATTTTTGGAATCCATCTTGCACAAAACTTGTGGTAACCAAGCTTTTCGCTGATGATTTCGTGCAACAAACTTCGCGAAATTTGTGGAAAACTCAAAGAAAGTTCCGTTATTGTGAACTTTCGATTTTCACGGACTTTAACATCGACTTTTTCGACAAGTTCGGCAGTCACTTTGCTGGGTCTCCCACTTCGATCTTCGTCGTGAACATTGGTTCGGCCATTTTTAAATCTTATGACCCACTGTCGCACTCCACCTTCAGTGATAATGTTGTCCATATACACTTCACACAGCTGCCGATAGATTTCTATCGGTTTACAGTTTTTTGCTGTCAGAAACCTTATTACTGCACGCACCTCGCAGCTCGCGGGATTTTCAATTAACGCAGACATTTCAAACCGTCACAGTATCTTAACGGAGCACAGCACGAACCTCTCACTAGCACGGCTAGATGCCGACTGAGCTGCGCAACGCTCTGACCCCAAGATGGCCGCGCTAGCCCCGCCCCTAGCGGACACAGACGAAAACGTAATCTACTTTCTGGATAGCCCTCGTAATATTCATTATTGACTTTGTAATGTCTTCGTGGTATCTAGGACAGATTCTTAAGAGCAGAATGAGATGCCATGCATTCGATTTATTGAGGATACAGAAGTTTATATACATAAGAACAAATAACATCGAAATCAGTGCAAACGATGCAGCATTATAGTGTAGACTACACACTAACCACACAGAACAAAATCCGTTCTCCGGGTAGCGGTATATTGTACAAATATACGGTATCCTCTTGCTTACTATAGAAATCAGTACGGAGCATACGTTATCCGTATGCTACATAGGCACTGCTCTTAGATGTTACATCATGCCGTTGCAGGATGTCTGACATCTAACAGGCTTCCGTATATCGCATGCATATTCTTATGTTACCTTCGTCAGCTATATGTTATATACGTCCATTTGTATGTGAGATCCTGACCGCCTACATTGTTTCATACTGAAAGTACGTATAGATGGAACACTTATACAGAAAGTATTATAAAACATGTGTTTTCAGTTATACGTCTGCTGTACGTTAAGGCCAAAAACTACAGGAATTATGCGTGTAACCTATCTTTTGAAGTATGCCACCTACAATTGTTTTCTCAGTGCAGGATCAATATTTTTTTAGCACAAATTTTAAAATCTCTATCCTCGATTTATCACTTTTAGAAATAAGAGGAACATCATAGATGGGAGAATGTATTAGCCTTTATTGAATTCCAAATTTCTGCATGAATATCGTATTAAGTTCTAACTCACAACACATGCATTATTTTATATTCAAATAATATCGCATATATGATCACATATCATGTTAATAGTAAATGTAAGTCAATTCAATAAATGGTTGGCTATAAAGTAATGATTAATAAGACTGCTGGTTTGTTGTGAAATGTTGACTTTAGGGTAAAGAATTTTGGTAAAATTGTTTAACTTTTGTTTTGCTAAACAAGCAAACTTAAGGGGCAAATAGTATTTCTACCTGTTAGGAATATTTAAGCGTTAGAGGCAGGTTCCTCTCTCTCTCTTTTTTTTTCAAGGAATTTAAGTAAGAGAACCCTTTTTTCCTCTAATGCTTAGTTACAATTTATTATTAATAATGAAGGTTACAATATTTGCTAAAAGAAAACTGACTTAGACAAGAGAGTAATCTTAACATGAAGTAAGTTTTTACTAAGTTTTACATTAAAACGCTAGGAAACCAAAACAAGCTTAGAGTCCGTTTTAACTACTTTTACGTTAAGAAAGGTAACTTACATGAACATGAGGCATAACTCTCTCAACCTATTATGACTTTTTTTTTTTTTTTTTTTTTTTTTTTACACATGATTCAGCTAGTTTTTACGTTATTTTGTCTGTTTTTTTCCGCTCGTGCCAAGACCGAAAATCTCTCCCCAGACTCCAAGTTCCTTCTTTTTATTTCGAATCTTTCTATCATTAATTTTGAATCAGAAACCTAAGTTATTCTAAGAATTATTCATTCCATTATTAGACATCACCTTTATTATTTATAACAAGTTATTTAATTTCCACTTTCATTTCAGTCATCAGCTTGCACATGACCATCGTCCTTCAAGACAACTCATTTTCTGTCCATTTAGATTATCAAGGTACTTTTTTAGTTCATTTAACTTGATAACTAAAAAAGTACTTTTCTTATTTACATTTACAGTGATCATTTGTTTTTTCATAAGTTTCTGCTTTCATTACAGTAAAATCGGCAAAACAACTAACCTGATAACCAGAGCCGTCGCGTGGGTTGTATGCGCCCGGGGCGAGAATTCCCAGGTGCCCATATTCCCCTCCCCAGTGAAAAACAACCAGAGTTTATTCTGTACTCCTAGATTCATAATGTAAGGCAAAAGAAGTTGGCATTATGTCATTTTTTAAAGTGAATGGCTTTGTAGTTAAAACATAAAAGAAAATAAAAACACGGTTTCTCAATTATTGAAATCGAGTGCTATTCTTGCTTATTTTGAACTTGATACACATCAACATAGCAATAGCATATAATGTACAAATAACGATACAAATATTAAATTCCAAGATTTAAAAAAAAAAATCGTCTGACAGAGGGCTGGGGACAGTTCCAGTTGAATAATCTGATGATGTTTTACTTTACCGGTAATTTTCAAGTTCAATACTCTATCGGGAGTTCTTCAAGGATCTAATTTACGTCCCCTGCTGTTTCTTCTTGTTATTAATGATATTCCTTTGTGTATTAAAACTTCTCAAGTTCTTTTTGCCGACTATCTCAAATTACACTCCAAAATAAGTTCAGTTGATGACTGCGTGAAACTTCAACAAGATCTAGAGAGAGTTCAGGTATGAGGTGATAAGAATAAATTAGTCCTGAATGTGTCCAAATGTAAATCTGTATCTTGCACGAGGAAAGAAAATCCAATTAACTTTACCTATACAATAAGGGCGTTTCCTTGTGTACCCCAAATACTTTCGAAGATGTAGGAATAATATTTGATAGTAAATTAACCTTTGCTCAACACATTGACGTAATAACGAGTAGTGCATATAGAAACCTAGGTTTGATTTATAGGATAAGACAGGATTTCTGCAAACAATCAACATTTATAAGGTTATATTTTTCGTGTGTGAGGTCAAAATTAGAATACTATTGTACTGTTAGGACACCAAATGTCACTAAATACTCTGATGCAATAGAAAATATATATAGTTTAAATTTTTAAAATGCTTGCATACAAGAAAACCGGTTTCTACCCAAAGTATGTCCCCTATGAAGACTTAGTAACGAATTTTAGTTTTAAAACAGTAGAAAAAAGGAGATGGGTATTTGATCTGTTGTTCTTACATAAATTATTAAACGGTAAAATTGACTATCCAGATTTAGTTTCAGAAGTGTTATTATTTTCCCTAGAACAGCAAACAATGGGATATTCTATTGTAGAAAAGCAAGAACTAACATATTACATAAGTCTCCTCTGTGGAGAATGTGTGCTTCATATAACAAAATGATTAGATTTCATGTAGTAGATGTATTTAGTAATGTCCGAAAACAAGTTCAAAAGAATTGTCAGGCAATAACTTCTTCATAATTAAACGACGTATATTTGTGTATGTATAATAAATAGTGTATGTTAGATAAGTATGTACATGACATTATAACTGGGCATTAAGCCTATGTTGTCGTTATGAAATTTATTTATTTAAATCCGCTGACTCCAATAGGAGCATCCCAATTACAGGAGTCTTACATAAAATATTATATCTATGTTATTAATTTAAAACAAACACTAGAATCAGAAAAAAATACACAAAATAGAAAGAAACACAAAAATAAAAAATACAAACACGCACAAGAATGCCAACATATATAAGTATTCATGTTTTGCGACCTATTACCATTACATCCTACTATTATGTGTTGCAATTTACAGACAGGGGTTTACATATACTCCAAATTTACATAAGTTTCCACCAAATTACAATAATGTTTCGTTTTACAACTAAAATCCAAATCACATATTTTTACTAATTTGTTGTATGCTTCACACATTGCAAATAATGGTAAATTTTTATATCCCACTGTTTTGGGTATTTTCCACTAAATAAAGTTTACTTAGCCGTGGCCTGATCTTATTAAAATATCTAAATTAACATTATTTAAAACAACAATTTATTTACCAGCACAATCTGAATTCCTTGAATTTTGTTGATTTGTCGTCCCGGTGCTCCCCTGGTCGCGGCGCCCGGGGCAATCGTCCCAGTCGCCTCGCCCACGCGACGGCCGTAACAACTAAACTCAGAACAGAAAGAAAGTGTATTTTTTACATCTAGGAATATTACCTAGTACCTTTTACAGAAAAAAATGTAATTATTGTTCCGGAAAAGCCCGAGGAAGCACGTCGAAGTTTAGCTGAAGAATTAAAGTTGAATGATGATGCTAAAAGCCTGTTGTGGTTCATTGAGACGGCAAAGTTTCATCTGCTATTTAAAATATTTTAAGCTTGGAAAAGTGGATGAATTACCAGTATGAATAGAGAGCTTCATGTGTAGACGAAGAGAAACTGAAAATGTACTTAAAATCTCAAAATCTTCATCCACTGCAAGAACAAATGTTGGAAATCCAGACCCTAACCTTCTCTGAAAATGGATCTACATATATATATATATATATATATATATATATATATATATATATATATATATATAATATTGGAATGCGTTTTGACAATACTGCCGTAAATGCAGGTTCAAAACATACTATGCACTTTGATTGAAGAGCTACTAATGTTGGCTTGTCGCCATTACAAGCTAGAAATTAATCTTAATAAAGTCTTTACATTACGTTTTGATTCCCGTAATTCATCTGAAATCGATCTGTTCAAAAGTCTCAAACAATCGTGAAACTCAATTGTTCGAGATAGGGCCGCGGTGGCTCAGTGGTAGAGCGTTCACCTCTGGTGCTTGGAGTCCCGGGTTCGATCCCCGCCAAGTGAACTTTGTGGTGGACAAACACTGTGTGCATGGATTTTCTCGGAGTTCTCCCGTTTCCTCCCACTTTCTTCATTCCACCATTTCATTCATTTTCTCATAATCACCGTCTCCTTTAGCCTAACCGGCATAACCGTGGGACGTAAAATTCAAAGGTTTTCAATTGTTCGAGAGAAGTAGATACTATTAAATGTTTCCTCTGAAGAGCAGTACTTACAAATTACAGATATGGACACATTTGTTCCTGCACTAAAGTAAAAATACCAACCTAGACATGTCTATATGAAGTTTTTGAATTGACGTTGCTAATAGTAGGACAGTCACTGAAAACTGTTCGCTGGAGATCCCATATCAGTCACTGTGAATGCACTCATTAATGATTTGTTTCTTTGGGAAGATCTTGGAAAATGTAGTGGTTTTGATAAAGAGATAAGCTGATTACAAGAAAAGCTCTACGGTCTCATCTACGGTCTCATCTACGGTACCTCTCAGATGAGTTGGTTGGTATCTCCCCGTTTTCTAACAAAGTATCGGAAGAAGCAAAGATTAGTATAGTGGAAAAAACGACTTCTATTCCACTATTTAGTACACTAAGAAGAAATTCTGATGTACTCTATGATAAGTGTGATCTATTTGATTTTGTCAAATTTAGAACATTAGAGCTAATGTTCAAACTTAATTATTAACTCATTTCTTACATTGTATTCCAGTGAATTCAAAGTACTTGAAACTGAAACATCTCAAAGCTATCAACGATACAGCTGAAAGGGATATGAAATTATTTGAAGACTCCAACAAGTTAATGACTACTAGTGATGAAGATAAACAGTTGTTCCTGTAAGTCATGGAGGCCAACGAAAAACTTGTTCGAACAAAAGCAACAGAGAGAGATACGGTAGAAAATGTAGTCATCTAGGTCAAAGGACTAAATATAAACATTTAAGCTAACTTTCATTTTAGGCTTATAACTGATTCATGGACTTTATATGTATATATTGTATTTTTACATCTTAAAGGTTTGCATTAACAAAAAATAATAATTTTGCATCAGCTGTTTACATTTCTTTTTCAAAACTTCAAAACCAGTGTAATTTCGTTTGGTACTCTCCGCATAAAAAAAATACGACAGCTAACGCCGTACAGTTAGGCCACCCAATATACACCTTCTTATCCCATAATTGTGTCTGGTAAAGAGACTCCTCTCTCTCCTCCTGTCTTCTTTTCCATACTAAATTAGCTAACAATATGAGCGCAATTCTAATTTCAAACTACACATGTATTAGTTTCGATAAAATGAAATAACAAAACCGAGACGAAAAAAGATTCACAAGTTGATGTAGGGAGAAACTGAAACACACACAATGAAAACTGAAACCAATGGATGTCTATTACACAGAGATTCAGAAATGGGGCAGAGAGAGAGAAAGAAAAGGAGAGAAGAAGAAAAAGAAGAGCGAGAACAGATAAAAATGTGGAATATAAACGTAGTAAGAAAAGAACCTAAGAGTATAAAGTTCCGCTTCTAGAAATTCAACAGTAATATAGAAATAATGTTTGTTTTTACATATTTTTCAGAGCTATTCGAATATATAGAGGATGCTCTAAGCATTCATTAAGTCATTTTCTTAAAGGATAGCATACTCAATTTCCAGTAGAATTGTAGATCTCCGAGACAGATCTAGGATAATGTCAAAAGTTTAAAACACATGCTTTGTTTCCGCGTATTTCGATTGCAAATTCGGTAGTGTTCCTTGTAAGTACTGATCCAAAATACATCCTAATAAACCTATTAGGTACCGAAGGTCATATCCTCCATTTCAGACTACTAATGCAATCTGAACAAAAAAATAATGGAACGAAAAGAAAAAAGAAAGAAAGAAACAATTGAATGAGTGCTATTTCACTGCTAAATTTCTATCAGAAATAACCTATATTAAAACTGGAAACTGTATTGTAATGAAAGTTACAAATGTTCGAAGGGAAAAGTTTGTGTTCCTCAAAGATGTAGCATGTTTCAAATTTGAACGTGAATAAAACACGTTGAATTATACGATGGAAACAAAGTTTGTGTCGAATATTATAAATAAAATTTTGTTTGCAACCAACCAACGAGGTTACCATTTTCTAGTCTTTTCCGAAGATTTATCTGTTCCGAACATCCAGCATCGATTTCGTCTCTTGCGGATATAATGAAATTCGCACAGATTGAATGAACAGGCTAGAGCTCAAACGGATCTTCGCATCAGTCGGATGATGTTGGTTAGGTTATAGACCACCACTGGATCGAGGATTCCAATTCGTAGTGACCAGGTAATTCGACTGAGACTCGGTAACCCAGAGGATAAAAAAGATATTTCACTTATTCCCTTGCGTTTAAACAGTATTTTTGTCAGAGATGACCAGGACTGGAGATGTTATCCACAGAGCACGAAATACACGACGTCGAAGTTCCCAGTTAATTAGATTTTCTTGCTCCGTTTTAACTTTGGAACACGCACACGCACATGAAATGTGTGTGTGAGAGAGAGAGAGAGAGAGAGGGAAGGAGAGAAGTGAAAAATACGAAGAGAACATAGGGAAACGCCAAGAAAGAGACGGGGAAAGACGAATATAAATATGAAACACACTTATCATTGCAGTGTATGGTGTAGAACGCACACACTATTTACTTGAATTATCGCCAATGATGCCTTGGAATTTCTCCAACAGAAGATAAATCTCTGTTTGCGGCCATTATTCTATGCGAAAAAATCATACTACCAGATGGGGAATCGAAACCAGATTTTTCATTTGGAAGTTTGGTACTTTACCACTACACCACCGATTGGTCTACCTCAACTTTCTTTAACAAATTGTGTAGTGTTTCTTTCTGTGAACGATAACACGAAAAGTGTATACTGCAGATCAACGATGTGTTTGAAATGTCCTGGTAATTCCCTTGCCCTTTCCTAACCAACATTCGTAAATCATCTCTATCATGATACAGGTGTTTCCTTCCACATTCTTACGTATTGCTCGTCCAGTATGATAAGTCGATTCTTAACAATCACTTTGTAAAAAAATCAACTTAGGTGTGAACAGGATTTGAACCTATGTAAAATAGCTGTATTATTCATAAGTCCATTACTTTACCCCTACACTATCATCCCACCTGCAATTACAACCCAAATATACTTTAGCCCTGATCTGTGGAACAAACCGGCTTCTTCATGTCAGGTTATTTACACCAAAGTGCACAACGAAATTCATTTATTCGAGGGCCTAGAGAGAAATTAGTGCTCACTAATAAAGGAAAAACACACATTCCAGGAAAAATTACAAAAATAAAACATATTTTGCAGGAACTTCCCCGTGCAAGTTCAAAACTACGCAAATAATAATAATAATAATAATAATAATAATAATAATAATAATAATAATAATAATAATAATAATAATAATAATAGTAATAATAATAATAAATGTTCAGATTCACAGTATAGTTGTCTATTATTATTATTATTATTATTATTATTATTATTATTATCAGCATCAATTACCCGCTTCGCTGGGTTAAATTCAGAAAAAACAGTAATATATTCCGTTACTGAGTCACTTTTTACTATTACTAAAGCCCTCTTTGATATCTGTCATATTCGATGAGTTTTATATATTCCTTCTCCTCCATATGTTGTAGGGCGCGGCATCCTCAGTGTCAATGTTCATCTCAACAAGCCGCAAAATTATGAATTCGACAATGATATTGGCTATTTCGATCACTTTTATATGTCTCCCCCTCCTCCAAGTTGCGGGGCTGAATTTGGATTTAAACAGCATCAGACTTGTCACTGTTAATCTCAGCGACTCCAAAAATTATAGATTCGCCATTAATACTGGTCTTTATTCGTTCTTTTTGAAATGTCGCTTCCCTCCCCCACCCTTAAGTTACACCGTCAAAGTGATATGACATAAACCATCTAGGTTGAAAATTTGATCGAGATTAGTTTGGTGGTTCAAGAGTCAGTAAAAGATATATATATATATATATATATATATATATATATATATATATATATATATATATATATATATATATATATATATATATATATCCCTCTGCCATTCCCCTCCCAACGTTCTCCCGTGATAAATTTCATCGAGATCAATCGTTTGGTTCAAGAGTTAACAAGTTTTATTTATTCTTTTTAACTCCTCTCCTAAGTTATATCGTTAAAGTAAATAGATATATACCATCTTAGACCCCAACCTCATCTATGTTGAAAATTTAATCGAGATCGGTCGGGTGGTTCAAGAGATTAGGAGCCACAAGCATAGTTACTTTAAATTTTATAATATAGATTTATTATTATTATTATTATTATTATTATTATTATTATTATTATTATTATTATTATTATTATTATTATTATTTGTGTAGTTTCGAGCTTGCACGAGGATATTACTGCAAAATATGTTTTATTTCTGTAATTTTCCCTGGATTGTGTGTTTTTCCTTTATTAGTGGGCATTAATTTCTCTCTAGGTCGTCGAATAAATGAATTTCGTAGTACACATTGGTGTAAATAACCTTACATGAAGAAGCCGGTTCGTTCCAAACATCAGGGATAAATTAAGTAATATTTGGCTGGTAATTTTAGGTGGCATGATAGTGTAGGGGTAAAGTAGTGGCCTTATGAATAATACAGCTATCTTACATAGGTTCAAATCCTGTTCACACCTAAGTTGATTTTTTACAAAGTGATTGTTAAGAATCGACTTATCATACTGGACGAGCAATACGTAAGAATGTGGAAGGAAACACCTGTATCATGATGGAGATGATTTACGAATGTTGGTTAGGAAAGGGCAAGGGAATTACCAGGACATTTCAAACACATCGTTGATCTGCAGTATACACTTTTCGTGTTATCGTTCACAGAAAGAAACACTACACAATTTGTTAAAGAAAGCTGAGGTAGACCAATCGGTGGTGTAGTGGTAGCGGAACTTTATACTCTTAGGTTCTTTTCTTACTACGTTTATATTCCACATTTTTATCTGTTCTCGCTCTTTCTTTTCTTCTTCTCTCCTTTTCTTTCTCTCTCTCTGCCCCATTTCTGAATCTCTGTGTAATAGACATCCATTGGTTTCAGTTTTCATTGTGTGTGTTTCAGTTTCTCCCTACATCAACTTGTGAATCTTTTTTCGTCTCGGTTTTGTTATTTCATTTTATCGAAACTAATACATGTGTAGTTTGAAATTAGAATTGCGCTCATATTGTTAGCTAATTTAGTATGGAAAAGAAGACAGGAGGAGAGAGAGGAGTCTCTTTACCAGACACAATTATGGGATAAGAAGGTGTATATTGGGTGGCCTAACTTTAGGGCGATAGCTGTCGCAATATTTTTGATGCAGAGTGTACCATACAGTTTTTATAGTAGTGTGGTGTAATTTAATAAGTTGGTGTAGTCTAATATTAAAATTATGCCGTTAATAAGCAAATAAATGGAAACAAATTTTGTTGGAAAGAATATTGATTTTCCAAACCGCATGTCACTACTTCATATTTTACACCGTTAGTTTTAATTATAGAAAACTTGAATAAACAAATGTAAATGATGTATGAAAGGATACTAGATAGTTACAATAATTTATTGAATATAAGAAAGAACTCAATATATAACTAATTAATTGAAATGGCAAAAGTGAGATCTAAATGGGATACATTTCCAATTACATTGTAAGAATCCCGAAACTTTCCTATTGAAAAATTACAAGTAGACATTTATTTATATTCTATTAGGAGAATAGAAGATTTGTCACCTACATTAATACTTGGTAGGAGGCCAGAAGATCCAACCTTGAGAGATCCATGTCAATGTTTCAAATAACGGACACTTCGGAAGAAGTACACTACAGATTCCACCACAGACAACTGCCTTCTTTTCCACCGTACTAACTGAACCCCGAAGCAAATTTACGACAGTCTTTTATATGTATCGTGTAACTGTGGTTAAATTCCTCTTAGCCTATTTCTGTTATGACCCACTCGGCTACAGAAGTCTCGTAGAATATCATATTTAGAATTGTACTGTTAGTTGGAAACTTCTGATCTATTTAACTCAAAGAACATCTAGAAATAAATCCTTGGTTCTTCAGCCTATATGAGAAAATAATTTTAAAAATTTAACGTTTTTTAGTCGACTGTGAAATTTACCACAGTAGCTTCGAGCACCGCCTTCTAAGTGAGATACGAAAATGAACTGTTGACAGAACACTTCTGTTATCAAATGGAATAGGGTATAGGGTGTCAACTTGAACTTTACGTTGAACTTGAATCTTTACCATTATAAAGTGGATCGTCATAACACTCCTACTTACTTCGTTAGATCACACTTAAAAGAAAAGTAGAAATTGACAGTCAATGCGGTTTGTAAAACATTTACATGTTTAATAACACCTTTAATTTTCGTTTGGATTGTGCATATCCAAACTGAAATTCTGGACGTAAATAAACTGAAAGAAAGCATGTTTCCTATTTCAGAAGAGAAAATATAAAATCAAAAACGTTATCTCCTCTGCGCCCGTCCTTCGCACGCGAATACGAGAAAATTTCGATTACTTATTACTACTTATAACCCAATCCACTACATAGTGATAGACTACAGTAATTTTGCTCAACAAAATCACTTCACAAAACACAGGTGTTCGTATGTAAACCAATCTGTATATTGTATGCGTATGATAATTCTCATTGTGCCTGAGTTCGTACAGGACTAACTGCCAACATTGATTTTGTCGGAATTTCATGTTTCATGCCTGCATCAAATGTCAGAAGCAGTAACTTAGTTAAACCCAACTTTCTACATAGGATACAACACTCTGTATGCCAGAGGCAGACGAGCTGTAAATATTGTGAAAAGAAATGAACAGGGAGAATAGTTTACACAACCTAGTTCATTGCGCATGGCCTAAACTTTTGTTCACATTTAGTGAACAAAATAAACATTGTGAAATGTCATGGATTCAAAGCAGTTACTCGTGTAATGAAACCACGTTATATAACAAGTTATGTGTACAGTTTATGTTCCAAAGAAAACATAAACTCTACAGCTTCGTTATTAGTTTTAGGAATTGCTATGGTTCAGTAGTATGCCCTCCCCACTGATCTAGTGGCTAGCACGTGCGCTTATAGTGTACGGAGTCCCGGATTCGGTTCCCGGTGGGAGACCCTTTGGAATTTTAAGTGTCCTCCATCTTTGTGTGTTCGTGTCCCTGTCGTTATCGGTTACTGAAAAAACGAGAAGAAACGAGTAAAATGTAGTACAACATAGAGATAATTAGGTTAAAACAAGTTACTGAAGAATGTTTGGTAAATCAGTGAACTTTAAAAAGTAATAGAGCGTTCTTCTCTTGTGCGTAGGGCCTTGGTTCGATCTCAGCTCGCGCCAAGTAGACTTTGTGCTGGACAGATACTATAAGCGTGGATTTTCCTGGGGTTGTTCAAAGTTCTTCATTCCACTTTTTCATCATCATTGTCTACTTTAGCCTACACTGCATAGAATAACTAAGTGACGTAAAACTAAAATATAAATTACATATATTTTGATTAGTTTTATAATGTATTTATTTCTTTATTAAAGAAATACTCTTCAGGCAATACCTATGTTCTACGTTCTGCACCTGTTGGAAAAGAGTTTATTTTATCTATTCTTTATATTTATTTATTTCGAGACATGTGGCAACTGGCAAGTATGAAAGCTGAAGTGGAGAAATTGGAACATTAAATACATTTCGGTATCTTGATAGCATTCAGTGGCGTACACAGGGGGATTTTCGAAAATGACCAAGAAAATGCTATTTAGGCTTAAATATACGTACTGTATGGTGTGCTCTTCTATCGATACAGTGGTTATACAGTAGTCTACTCACAGTAATTACAATACCGTACGTAAGGCTACTTACATTTAATGTTTCTCAAGAACTTGCTCGTACACTAAATTACACTGTTCTTGTATCTCACACTTAAAACTTAACTTGTATAGGCCTAAGGGAAAATAAAAATAAAAAAAAATGTATGACAAATTTAGTGATGACTGTTTGACCACTCACCGTTTGACCACTGCAGGACCACTTTTTTTGAGAACAGTCGAAGACAACGACATTCTGGATTTCGGTAAAACTGACTAAAACCGTGATACATTGCAAATATTGAAATCTAAGAAAAGTCTTAATGGGCATAACCACCAATCACGGATTGTTTGGTCACTAGAGGACCACTTTTTCGAAAGCAACCGAAGATAGTGATATTCTAGATTTCGATGAAAATGACTGAACCTGTGATGTTTTAGATGTTGTGATCCTGAGTAAAAGTCTCAATAGGCACAACCATGAATCACTGACCGTTTGGCCACTACAGGGTCGATTTTATGAGAACAGAAGATAACGGTATTCTGGATTTCGGTGGAATTGCTTGGAACCGTGATTATGTTGTAGATATTGTGACCATGGGCAGCGATTAGGGGGGCAAAGGGGGCATTTGCCCCCACTTTTTTTAAGTAACAAATTAGTGTATATAGTTTCATTTGGAAATGTAAAGTTTTTGTATGTATTACTGGTTCATAGAAAAAAATGATGGCATATAATATTTGCCGTTGCGTGAGTACGTATTGGTTGTCTTCTCGTGGAGTTAAGAAAGCTACAGGAATTGCTACAGGAAAACTACAGGAAACTAACTGAGAGAACATTTCGCAAATAAATAAATAAATAAATAAAATAAAATAAAAAATAAAGTCTTTGACAAGTAATTCTTTAATTGCACAAAAATTGACAGTTACTAAATTATATTTTCATGTTCCTATAAAGGTAACGAAGATAATTGTGTCGCTTTTTGAGGAGGTCTGTGTTCAATTGGTCCTTATATCGTGATCTGAATGCGAATGGAGATAAGGCGAAGGTCAATTGCTGGTGCGGGTATATCCAACATATTACCTGGTTCTGGCAATACAGGTACACCGTGAACTTGCGTAAGGACAGAGTGAACATGGGACCTCCACAGAGCGTCATAAGAGCATGTATGCTGTACGAGTTCAAACGGGTCAAACGCCGCTGCAGCGGGGCGGAAGATATGGCAGGCCTTTGATTAGGGTGTCGTGACTACGCGGACAGTGCAGCGGTGATTTAACAAGTTTAATGACGGTGACGAAACACTCGAAGACGCACCACGTGCCGGAATACCAACACATGTACTAAATGAAGATCTTCAGGGAGCAATTGAGACGAACAGTGGCCAGACATGTGATGAACTCGGACTACAATTCAGTGTGAGTGGAGAAACCGTTCGGTAACTCCTCCATCAACCTGGGGAGCACTACAAATTGGGTAGATGGGTCCCATATAATTTGACTCCGGCCAGAAGGCAACGCGAGCAGACACCTGTGTTTCTTTGCTGTCTCGTCTGAGGAAGGAGCCATTTCTGGACAGAGTGTTGACATGTGATTAGAAGTGGGTCCTGTACGAAGCTCCGCGGTGCCGTCTTCATTGGTTAGCGTCGAATGGGCCGGTTCCGATACAGCCGAAATGAGCATTGTACCTGAAGAAGGTACTCCTGTGAGTTTGGTGGATTACCTGCGGCATCGTGCATCGGGAATTGCTATCAGCTGGTCAGAGCATCAATGCAACAGTGTGCTGTCAGCAGTTGAGCCGTGTTCAAGAAAAACTCAAAGCAACAGTGTACTGTCAGCAGTTGAGCCATGTTCAAGAAAAACTCAAAACTCTGAATCGCAAAGTTGTCCTGTTACAGGACAACGCTAAGCCCCGGATGAGCCGGGACACTATTCTACACCTTGGATGGGAATCACTATTGCTTCCACCATACTCTCCGGACTTTGCACCGTCCGATTATCAGCTGTTCCATTCCTTGGACAATCCCCTTAGAGGACGCCAATTCAAATCCCTATTAGAGGTGCAAAATGCACTTGATACCTTCTTCGGTTCACGGCCCACCAAATTCTACCGCGATGGAATCCATCGCCTTCCAGAACGTTGGCAGAATATCGTCGATGCTGATGGGGACTATTTTTAATCTTACAGGTACGTCTTAGGTGACATATCGCTGTTCGAAGGTGGTGGGTGAAAAAGTGACAGAACTTTCTTGGTTACTTTTATAACATTAAGGAATATCAATTAAAATGACAGTAATAAGAAACAACTTTTCCTTTTCCATTGTATTGCAGTATAATATACGAGTGAAATGGTGTGTTTAGTCGTGTACGTGTGTATATACAATTAAATTTAGCGAATTCAACATATTTCTATGGTTTAGGATTATTTTGTATAACTAGAGTGTGGAGTGAGTGTTCCAAGAAAGTGAAAATCACCTAATGGCAACGAACATGTTGCAGAAAGGTTCAAAGCAAGTATTTCTTTAAATGTCGTACCATATGCTTATATTTACTGTATTTTATTTTCTAAAAGAAATAATATACTTTTAATAGCATGTGCAGGATTAAAAATTAAGTTGTTCATCAATCCCCAGTTTCAATGTAACTTCTATAACACAAACCTCATTATTCATTGCTATGATTATTATTATTCTTTCTATTTATTTGTTTTTCAAATTTGTTATTAAATAGTCTGATTACACAGTGTTCTGAGACAGATTTTTAAGATATTCATGTGCAATGAATAAAATCTCTTCTTACATCTTAGTTGTTTAAAAGTACAAAAGACTAGTACATCTACACAGAGAAAAATCCGTTGTGGTATATTGTACAAATATACGGTATCCTCTTGCTTACTATAGAAATCAGTATGGAACATACGTTATCCGTATGCTACATAGGCACTGCCCTTAGATGTTACATCATGCCGTTGCAGGATGTCTGACATCTAACAGTTTTCCGTATATCACATGCATATACTTATGTTATCTTCGTCAGCTATATGTTATATACGTCCATTTGTATGTCAGATCCTGACCGCCTATATTGTTTCATACGGAAAGTAAGTATTGATGGAACAGTTATACAGAAAGTATTGTAAAACATGCGTTTTCAGTTATACGTCTGCTGTACGTTAAGTCCAAAAACTACAGGAATTACGCATGTAACCTATCTTTTTAAGTACGCCACCTACAATTTTTTTTTCTCAGTGTACATCTAATACAAAGAGCTAGAGATTACTTCCGTTGTTCTTGTCAATTTACTTAATAAAATATGAAGTACGATACGGTATTTTAACCAAAAAAGATAGTATCCTATTAGTTATACATCATTTCATCAAACAAAGTGTTAGAAACAACCAGGGAAACTAAGATTGATATACAAATATTCAGATCATGTATTGCCCCCCCCCCCCCCCACTTTCAATGTCCAATCGCCGCCACTGATTGTGACCCTGATGAAAACTCTTAATGTGCATAACTACCACTCACTGATCGTTTGGCCACTACGAGGCCACTTTTTTGAAAGCAACCGAAGATAGTAATGTTGTGGATTTCGGTGAAAATGACTGAAACTGTGATATGTTGTAGATATTGTGATCCTGAGAGAAGGTCTTAATGAGCGTAACCACTAATCACTGACCGTTTGTCCACTACGAGGCCACTTTTTGAAAGCAGCCGATTCGAAGATAGCGATATTCTGGATTTCGGTCAACATGTCAGAAACTGTGATATATTGTAGATATTTGATGCTGGGCACAACCACTAATCTCTAAATACACACAACCACTAAATACACACAACCATCGAAGTATGACCGTTTGGCCACTACAGATCCAGATTGTTTAAAACAGCCGGGTGTAACGATATTTTTGATTTCGGTGTAAATGAATGAAACTGTGATATGTTGTAGATGTCGTGATCCTGAGAAAAATCATCTAGGGCTTTCCAGGGTTTCCATTTGTCCCGCAAGATCAACATCTGAATGTTGTCAATGCTTAAATGATGTTGGCCGCTACTCTCCCCATCTCTTTTCCGGGTTGTGGAATAGGACGTTTCCGGTTTTCACACAATTCTACCAAAATTCCAGAGTATCCTTACCTTCTGCTGTTTTAAAAAATGCGGCCCCGTAGTTACCAAATGGCCACTAATTAGTGTTTGTGTCCGTTAAGACTTTTTCTCAAGATCACAATATCTACAACATATCACAGTTTTAGTCATTTTCATCGAAATTCAGAATATCACTATCTCCGGCTGCTTTCAAACGTGGTCCTATTGTGGCCAAACGGTCAGTGATGGGTGGTTGTGCCTCTTGATACCTTTTCTCTGGATCACAATATGTAAAACATGTCACGGTTCCAAACAAATCCACCAAAATCCAGAATACCGTTACTTAAAAAAAAAAAAAAAAGATGGGCCCTGTACTGGCCAAACGATCAGTGATGGATGGTTATGCAAATCGAAACTTTTTCTCGGCATCACAATATCTATAACATATCACGGTTTCAAGCAATTTAACCGAAATCCAGAATAACGTTACCTTCTGCTGTTTTTAAAAATGTGGCCCTGTAGTGGCCAAACGGTCAATGATTGGTGCTTGTGCTAATTGCTAACTTTTTCTCAGGATCACACATCTACAACATATCACAATTTCGGTCATTTTCTTCGAAATCCAGAATATCACTACCTTTGGCTGCTTTCGAAAAAGTGGCCCTGTAGTGGCCAAACAATCAGTAATTGGTGGTCATATCCATTAAAATTTTTTCTCAGGATCACAATATCTACAACATAGTTTTAGTCACTTTTACCGGAATCCAGAACGTCGTTATCTTCGGATGTTTTCAGAAAGTGCCCCTGTAGTGGCCAAACGATCAGTGATTTGTGGTTGTGCTTATTGAGACTTTTTCTTAGGAAAGTAATATCTACAATACATTACGGTTTCAAGCAATTCCACCGAAATCCAATTTTCGTAAGGATTGTGCGGGGTCCTTTGTTGTTTCGAAGGGAGCATTGCCCCTGCAATCCTTTTCTCGCGAAAACGTCAAAACCCGTATTTCCTACTTTGAAGTCATCTTTGCATCGGCAGAATTTCGCTTCTTTAAAATGGCCCATTTTTCAAGGGGACCCTTTTCAGAAAAGGGGCCCTTTTGAAAAACGAAAAATAACAATGAGGTCGTTTTCTAGACTTGTTGTCACGGTTCGCCACTTCTGAAAACGTAAATTTATTTTAGAGCGTGTGACAACTAACATCGTGGTTGAAGGAGGAGTCGCCTGAACTTAGCAAAAGAGTGATAATGAAATATCTACTACTAATTGAAACTATAAATATTTTCTACTAAGGTAAATTTTGAATAAATTATATTATTATTCTTAGTTTCTGGTTCATTTTAGAGGTAATTATCCCAAATCGGACTTCCGAAGAAACTTATCGAATCGAATTTATTGACCGTGCTGATAGCGACTACTCCCAGTCACGACCTAATTAGTTTTCAGTTTTGTTAGAAATAAGAAAAGAAAGAGTGAGAAGGGAAAGGAGGGGAAAGAAGTAGAAAGAAATAAGAAAAGAAAAAAGAAAAAAGGAGGAGGAAAAAGAAAGATTGAGGATTTTAAAGAAGAATGGATTACTGGATGATTTAGGAGATATAGTAATGAATTCGAATGGTTATTATCCGGTAAATCATTACAAATACTATTAGTGGAGAATCAATTTTGAAGTGATTTGGAATAGACACATGTTCCCTCATACCATCCAGACCTAGCTCCAGGCACCACGTTCGTGGGGTTGCCCAGACCTAGACCTGGAAATGAGAAAAGTGAAATTTAATTCTTTGTAATTTAATCTCAAACAATAATTGATAACTATCCAATAGCTGAACTCCATGATCTGAGATCGACCACACATATGAATTAGCCAGAAAAGAAAAAAAATAAACTTATAAACTCAATATATGTATATATTGCATCAACAGGAGTTTCAATTTCTCTGAAAGGAAAAAATGTCGTTTTCCGGCTCATTCCTGTTATTTTCGTCTCACTCCTAGAGCCGACTTTAAATTTGTCAGTAGCGGTCTTTCATGACCTAGGTTATTTACCTTAACACATATATTAAAACATGACACATATATTATAGATGTTAATATGACAAATGATATTACTAAAATGACGTAAATTAAATCTATCATGCATTCACTCGCTCACTCACTCAGGACAGCGTATGTATGTTTAAAGGAAACCCAGTAGCTATGATTTTACATAATATTTATTACATTAATGGAGGAAAAGAATAAAGAATAAAGAAAAAATATATTGAAAGAACAATTTCTTAGTTATGTGTCAACGGAATACATAAAGTTATACCTTCATAAGTCCTTTCTTGGAATTTAGCTTCATATATTTAATTACATTGACGAAAGAAAAAAAAGTTAATATAATTACATATACCACGTTTTAGGCATGCTAAATCAAATTTATACTTCACAACATAAACGAAGAAGACATTCATAGTTATAAAAAAAATGAACAAAGAGGAAAGCAAAAAAAACTTTTATATATAATGAAAATCTTTATGAGTCTCTATCTCATGTTCGAGACATTAAAAAAAAAGATTTCCTTATACGTCCTGTAGCGTATATCAAACTCGAGCATTCGAGATCACTATTAATGCACTAAAGGTAGTGTCCAACACATTTCGCTCGATTTAAATTCAGTTTATGTTTATACACATATATCTTACTTTACAAGATATATCCTATGTATCCGGCTACGTTTCACTGAGATGTTAATCTGTTTTAACTATTAAGATTGTCTAAATTTTAGCTCCTGTGCTTCCTGGTAGCGTAGTTTTGACCTGGATATACAATTTACCTGTCTTAGTCGGTTATACAGTCAAAATTCCTACATATCTGCTAGCCGTTCAAACACACAGCTTTCTTTTCCGATCGACGATGTAGAGTGAAGATGATCGCGCCTTAAGAGGGAGAAGGAGTGCGCCACAGCGGCCGGAATATTGGTGTTCAATTTAACATGGGATCTCAACCATTTTTTAGGCAAATCACGGTTTCATTTCGTTCTTTCGCAAAAATGTCTCAGTAGCGCACTAAATATGATGCATCTCATTTTAAAGGTGCAATTTGAACGCTGTGCGTGATATTTTCTTCTTATAAATACAGATAATTATAATCCAAATTCCCATAAGAAAATGATCAAAATCAGACGGAAAAGTCTTCTGTTTTTTTACAGTAAGGAAAAGAGCTAAAAACTCCGGACTTTTTTGAGAATGGAGTAGAATCTTTGTATTTGTGCGCTACTGTACTATTTTTTCGCTGTTTCCAAAGACATCCATTTCACAATCGATGAGAAATTATATCCTTCATAATTGAATCTACAGAAATCAGAAATCAGATTTTTTCGTGTTCACGTACTTGGCCGTATAACTGCTAGATGGCACTATAGTCATTCCTCATCCCCCTTTTCTTCTCAGCGGGAGCCAGTCCTTTTGAAAATCTACTTTGAACTTCTTAACAGGGGCGGGAGGAAGGAAATCATTGTGAAGGACGGGAACTTCAAACACGAGGAATGGCAAAATTTATGACCTCTTTGGTTGATGGTTTCTGTTTCAGCAGTACAGTGTGTTTGTAGATGGTTTCTGTGAGAAGAAGTAATTTGTGTTTGTAGCGATAAAGTCAACCTTTCGACAAAAATTTGTGAAGGAGAAGCCGAACCAAAGTCTTCGTTTATCTATTCCAAGAAAGAAATGAAAACTTCCTGCAGGACTAAGAATATACATGCAAGAAAAAAAATAAGATACATTATTATAATCTTTAGGATAGATTAATTCCCGAAATATTCTTTGTTTACCTGTCAAAAAATCAAGAATAATATGGTATAAAGCTCTTTCATCAGCTTCCATCGTACAACATACTAGACACACACATTTATATACATACATATATATATATATATATATATATATATATATATATATATATATATATATATATAGAGGAAAGTATATAAATATGGAATACCATTTACTAATTAAGTAATTACTCGTCACCAAAACTGAAAATATCAGCAAAATATACTTTGAAAGGTAAAGTAGAATGTTTACTACAGCACTAAGGAGTTACAATCGTCACATGAATGAGACTAAGATAGATATTAATGATTTACTGAAAACATGCGATATTTTCTGTTTACGTAAATGGGCCTAAATATGGAATACTTGTAATAATCTATTTACAAAACTTACAAATATAGCAACATCCTCGGTCATATCCAAAACATTGTACGTGGCACCATAATTCACACATAAAACACATTACTCATTGCTCTCCATGATTATCTTGTGAGAATTTTCCACCGCAAGAGACATTCGGCATCAGGACTATTGGGATAACTTCATCGTCTGGCTGAGAAAAGTCTAAAGACGAGTCTTCGAAATTGATTTCACATTCTTTTGATGAATTGGAAGAGCTCTCTCTGTGTCGTTTTAGACGTTTGTACTTCGTTCACGATATCTTCAGGTAGCTGTGGGCTCATTTGTACTGTTCTCCTTGCCCTATACGTGTATTCTGTTTGTTGTCTGTTGGGTTACTTTTCTCCTGCTGCTGAAGAGTATTCTTATATGGTGAAGATGTCAGAACTGCAACTAGTTCTGGTTTTCTTCCGATGCTGCCCAACTGCTTTCTAGGATTTCGAAGTGGTATTACTTCCTCAGGACTAGTCAGGCATTTCATTTTAGACCTCTTCTGCCATATTCTTAGCGTTAGTCTTCGTGAAGAACTAATATTTTTTTCCATTAGCAATAAATATTCCACTAATTTAAATTAGCGGATTTTCCAACTCTATAGGTAATACAGTTTTGCGTCCAAGTATTGTTTTGGCAACTTCCTAAAGTATAAAGTGCGGATTTTAATTTACAAACCTAAACAGAGTAGATCTGGGAACATAATAATATTTGGCCTGTTTTAGGTGTACCATTTACTTACTTCTGACCTAGAAGATGGCTGCTTGCCCATTGTTTCTGATGACACTCTTTCTTTTTGGATGAAGGAATGTATGTATGATACAAAATAAAAAGGAAAAATAAAATAAAATAGTGAGAGATACAATTATGGAATACTATTCCATATTTATCACCCCATTGGTATTCCATATTTGTATCCTTGCCTCCTTGGAATGTCACATGATGTAGCAATGTGCAAAACACTTAAACTCTTTTCTACTTTGTACGAAAAGGATCGTTGACATTTGTCGAAATTCAGAATACAAAGTGACAACAATTGAACTTCATTAAGAATAAAATTTACTCCACTGAAAACTTACCTACAGAAAACTCAGTAACCAGAAAAAAGTATCAACAGCTGTATCACACTGGTTCTTTCGTCTAACACCTTCTACTCAGCTGTGGCGTAATATCCGTAACTCTATAACAGTCTGCACCTATCACCCCTACGCGGTAGCACCATATATCCGCTATAGGTCGGTATTCCATATTAGTAGTACTATTCCATATTTGTATACTTTACTCTATATATATATATATATATATATATATATATATATAGTGGCGGATCCAGGATATGATCAAGGGAGGAGGTAAACCATAGTTTGCCTCTTTATCCAGAGTAAACAGGATTGAAGCCCATATTATCCAGTGTATACCTGAGCGTCAAGGGGGGGGGGCTATAGCCTCTACAGCCACCCTTGGATCCGCGCCTGTATATGTAAACTATTTACAGTGCCGGAGTTACGTGTAAGCGAAACAAGCTATAGCTTAGGGCCCCGCTCTCTTGGGGGACCCAAAATCTAAAGAAAAATTGGATTTCTAAAATATAAGAAAATTTTAAAAAATAAAGTAAAATTTATATATACGTAGCAACAGTGCTTCCTGCTGTGTAGCCTACGTTCGTGTAATTAATAGGGCTCCTTCTACCAGTCTGCTTCCTAAATTATCTCTAGTTTCTTCATATCTGTATGTAGGGTGCGTATGTTCATCTGGACACATAAAGGACCCCATTACTTTCAACAGCTTGGGGCCCCACTAAACCTAAATCCGACTCTGACTATTTATGCATGTTTGCTCCCTCTTTTTTCGAAGCAGTGCTTCTTTGATATTGCTTCCAATTTCGGCAGGTTTTACCAAGGGGGGAAGAGTCCTTACCCATTCCAGGCATTCAAACTAGGGACTGGACTACTTGCTTCCAACATTCTGTCCCCCATGTTTCCCGGTCTGAATCAATTGTCTAAAGCCCATAAAACATTCAAATTCATATGTAGATGTTGCTCATCAGTGTCGACACCTAAATATTTCTCAATCAACGGTAGGGGTGTTTGGTATCCTCAATCTGTCTCCCTCTTATTAGCGGAGCGGTAGTAATATTCGGTAGTAATTCTTAAAAAAAAAAATGTTTTTTAATGTATGTAGTAACACATAGGAAACTAAATTTTAATATACCCTAGTAGTATAGAAACGTACCTTACCAAAATAAACACCCTATGCCAAGGACGCAAACATTAACAATAATAAGAAAAGATAATAATAAACATTTTAAAGATATTCTTTCATTAATCAAGTCGCACTTAAAAGTTTAAAAAAAATGTTTATGCGTGACTAAAAAAAGGGATGCGCTCTCATATAGGCTTACAGTTACTTTATAAATTCTTAAAATAACGCACTCCATTCTTATTATTTAGTCTTGCATAAACAAAATTATTTTTAACTTTTTAGTGGGAATTTATTAACAAAAGAATGTCTTTAAAAGGTGTCTTATCATTTTTTTTTAATTCGTTGGACACCTTTTCCAAATCCTAAAGTGATATGCAACCAGGGATACCAGGGCTGGTTAAAGGCTAGTATTTATTTTAGGATAAGGAAGTTGAAAATAAAAACATATTAAAATTTGCTTTTAAAATAAATAGATATATTGCAATGTCACCGGACTTACATCGCTCTGCAACAGTTCTTAGTTCTATGACGTCAGGAAATAAGTTCAATTTATACGAACACTTATTTAATGTTTGAAACAAACACCTGTTACATCCTTGTACACTCATGTCCAAAATGATTGTCGCATTTCTATAACTGTCTTCTTGTAAAAATATCATGTAATAATGATTTTGCAGGAGACTTTTAATACTGATACTATGTGTACAATCGGGAAATATATGTGGTAAATTTCATAGGAAAATACAGTAATTATAAATACGAAGATTAGAATGAGTAAAATAAAATGTTGCTAAATGGACACGAAAGTTTTGTTTTCGTTTTATTGTTCTTATTTACTGCTCTTTTGACATGAAATTTGCCACATACATGTCTTTGCCGATTGTACGCATACTAACATTATAAGAAATACCGGGTGAATTCGTTATCAAATTATATTCCTACAACAACATATTTATAGACATGCGACAATAATTTTGGACATGAGTGACACATTTTTTAATTCTATTGTTAACGAAGTGGTCTATTTCCCCCAATAAAAACCAACATCAAGCAGGGCATGTGCTCCCTCCTGTCCTTCTAAGCCAGCCCCCAAGGCTGAATGTAACATTGCGGCTTTTTCCTGTTATAATAGGAAAAACTCAGGATGGTCAGCAACTGGTATCGAACCCAGGACCATTCGAATGTGAAGGCGAGAGAGAGGGTAAATCTGGTGGTCATATTTTGAAAAGAAAATAAGGAAATGGATTCCACTAAAAAAATGATTCACATTGTCAATACATTTCAAATCTTTGTCTGGGTTTTCTGCCTTTCAATTCCAAGTTTTTTTTTTTTTTTAACCACGAAGGCCCTAAATAAATTAGAATATCGACTCTCCCGTGTGTGTGTGTGTGTGTGTGTTTTTTTAATATTGGCATGGTTCTTCATTTTATATCAGATTCTTCCCGCACTATTCTGTTATTTACCATAGGTAGAATCCTTTGAGAAAGAGACATGCGACAAGTGCTTTAGTTCTCTATGGTATGTTTGTGACCGTTGTAGATATTTGAGTGGCTCTCTGACAGGGAGCTGACGGCTGATATCATGTTGGTCCCTCTTATTTATTTGTTTCTTCAGTTCTGTTTCTCTTTTAGCCAAAAGAAAAGAATTTCACTCTTCTGTCCCATTTACAGCCGTAACCATCCCCCTCCTACGCTGTCCAACTTTGACCACATGCAGGGGAAAACGAAGGAAAAGGACGGGTGCATTTGCTTTGACGGCATTTCAGCGACAACCCCATCTGTTGCCAAAATAAGGAAACACTTTGAACTGCAAGGAGAAACTCTATCCTCGATTTGTCAAGGTCACTTGACTCCCGCCGGCTCTTAATATGTAGCGTGGGTAACTGCACCAATCAAAGTAAAGCTTTTTTGGCGGTGGAGTATTTAAAACGAATAAAAAATGGTAAAATCTGGATTGAACCAGATCTTTAGATGAACATTGGTACCAAAAGAGGGGTGAGGAGAGTCCAAAATATTGTGCCAAAATTTAGATTGGTTAATTATTCTAAACTTCCATCCAATGGTGGGACTATATTTCCGAATAGCACTGACACCGTGAGATTTGTAATCGTCCATTTAAAATATGCATATATAAGATTTATAATTAGTTAATATATAAATAAAGATATGAATCCCTCAAAATATGATTCCTAAACAATTTTTTACCGTCTTCCTTGTTAATTTGGAATAAAATAACGAACAAATAAATAATTTATATGGATCGAAATAAATTTTTGCTAAATAGGGAGTACAGTCGGTGCAAAAATTTCTGGGACCCTCCCATCAAAAATATCATTACATTAAATTGTAATGTTCCATTACAATTCCCTGGCGTCATTTAAAAAAAAAATTGTTAGGATAACAAAATTTTTGGTTAGAGAGGATTAACATGTATTGATAATAATGAACTAACTACTCATTCATACACTCAAACATTCACTTAAATAAGTACAGTGTTAACATTTACTTTGGGTACTGTGACAAAAGCTCCTTTTTCTTATCATCCGTGCAATTGAAGAGTTTGAGATTCTGAAAATTGTGAGTTCCGATACTTTCACCTATTAAGTTATGTAATACTGCACAATTTTTCAATATTTTTACTACAGTGGTGTTCGCATAGGAATAGAACGACAGAAGTTCCAGCTGAGAGATCAAGAGACACAACTCGTAGGTTTCACTCGCCGACTGGCGTATCTGACGACATTAGGATCTAGTTTCTTGACTATCAGTACCTTCGTTTATTAAAATTCTATTTCCGCCATTATTCTGTATTTGCGACGGGGCCGGATTCTGAGGTCTATTTCCACTAATGTTATTATTATTATTGTTACCACCTTGGCCGTTACCACTTTCTCTTCTCCAATACGCCCCGTTAAAGCTCCTCCGGTTATTGTCCCTATTAGGGTTCGATTCTCCAGCAGTACGGTCATAGGGGCGATAACCTCGGCGATTATTAAACATAGGCCGGTTACTGTACCGACGCCGACCATAATTTTGGTTATTTTCCAAGCCACACCCATTTGGATAACGAGATCCAGCCTGGGTGTAACTCAGAAAATCTGTTTGGCAGCTGGCCGTTGCCTTATTCTTAGTAGGTTTTAAGATTTTAGCTTGCCGGGCGAAATACCTCCTTGGTGGGCCGCCAGTTTCTTTCCCACACAGGGAGCTAAACGTGAAGTCACTTCTCGCACAGTTTGGCATAAGTGGGAAGCTATAGCCCGCGACTTATCCGGTGGAAGAGCATTTATGATGATATCCACGAGTTCAGCTTGTGACGAATTTTCTGCAATTTGGTAGTATAATTCAATGATTTTCCAGGCATAGTCCAGAAGGGACCCATACTTAGCTCGGTCGTACCTTAAGGATTGGAGGGTACGTTTCTGAAGCCTTTCGATATGTTCGTTACAATATTCCTCTTTAAAAAGGATCAGAATGTCGCTGTACGTATTAATTCTATATTTGACGGATGCAAACCATGCGCCTGAAGCTGCAACTAGACGCTTCTCTACTATCTGTAAGCGTTCTCTGTCCGTTAACCGATACATTTCCAGACACTGCTGTAGTCTTCGTAGGAAGACACGAGGTAATCCATTAGTGATATTTCCGTCGAACGTAGGAAAACGTTCGATATCCCTTAACGAAACTTTGGAACTCATACTACTGTCAGCAGGAGAGTAATTTAAAGGAATGAAAGCATTATCTTGGCTAAGCGGAGTAGTCACCGGATTCGCCACTGACGACGTTGTAGCAGTGCTATATGTACCTCTGTAACTAAAGGGGACCCTGTTAGTCGAGTCGACTATGTGGGGTTCCATCTTCGGACCAACCACGTTCGTGAGCAACGACTCAGCACGGCACCCTTCCCCTCTTCCCGGCAACACACTTTATGACGGTATACCTCCCAGCAAAAAGGGCGCATTAACACTAGTAACAGTAGTTGTCACAACACTTGTCTGAGCTGGCATGTTATGGCTTTCTAACCAAGGTTTTAACCTTGACTGACGCGGAGGATAGTGCATTGCAGTACCCCATGCATCAGCTGACACTTATTTTTATTCTCAGTACTAAATGTGATTTTTCTCCCGGGTAATGTATTCGGAGAATCGTTACCGGGGAAAGGGTAGGATACATCTAACTTCTCCCGACTCGGCCTCCCTATTTTCTCTTGCATATTATCTATTTCATCCTGAATTGCAGTAATTTTTTGATTTGTCACTTCCATTTTAGTTTCCAACGATAAATGGGACAAAGTAGACTTCAGATCATTGATTTCAGCCTGCTGTAATTCTAATTTTTGGTCTACTTCTTGAAATTTGGTGTTTACCTTTCCTAACTCTGAATCTACTTTACTAAATCTACCCTCAGTTTCCTGTTGGAGTTGCTCTACTGTTTGTTGAGCCTCGCATCTAACCCGATCGATTTCTGTAGTCGTTTGCTCCCTCAATTTGTTTATTGAGGAAGCAAAGTCTACACATATATTGTTCATTTTGTGTGTTAATACCTCAAAGCGAGCTTCTGTTTCTCGGTTTGAGGCATCAAATTTTTCATGGATTTTTTCTATTTTTTCACTCATTTCTCGTATCAGATTCTGATTCATTTGTGTCATTGATTTCATTTGTTCAGCGAACTGCTGGAATAAAACAGACATATCAGACCCGCCCGATGGTGCAATATCCATTGGGTTAGTTGTCTGATTGCGATTCGGATTAGTTTGAGAGTCACTAATGTGATCCCTATTCTTTTCATCATCATCGAGGTCAGATATCTCTAATAGAGATATTTGGCCTCGGTCTTTCGGAGTACTATACCCACGTTCTCCATCTGAGTCTGGGTGCTCAATTTCTTTAGAATGGATTGGATTCATTATTTCCCGAGACTGGCAGAGTTTCCCTTCACATTCGCCACAATATTTAATTATCTCCCCAGTACGGATCTTTTCTTCATTCTCAACTGAGTCATCTAAATTAATACAGGTAAAATGAATCCACTTTAGCCCGCACCCATGACACCTCACTAATCTACGAGGGACGCGAGCCTTTTTCTCCTTATCATTTAGTGTACATTGTGTACACGAAACTTCAGCCTCGTCTTGCGTAACGATTACTTTCTTATTGGTTGCCATAGTTTTTTACATACAATATATACGGTACAAATATACATGCAATATAACACTTACAAACTAACAAAATAGACTTGTTCTACAGATACTATTCATAAATTAAAGGGCTCCCATTTTTTCCCTCCTTAAACCAGCTTCCAGCATTTTTTTTTATTTAATTTAGAAAATTTTGTAGTTCCTTCCATTTCTTCCCCTTTCTACAGAGAGAAGCAAAAATAACGGAAAAGCCGAACGACTATAATTGTCTAACTCCATAATGACTTTTCTATTAATTGCATTCTTGTGGCCAATTCCATATGTGCTCGATCTCAATAAATACTCAATAAATAATTTTAAATTTGTTACCAGGGAAAACAATTGTCTCCATAGTGACTGTCTCGAATCATCAGTCGTGTTATAATACCGAAAATAAACTATTTGCCATTTCTGAGATCCGTTGTCATAGAAACAACCGTTTCCATGACAAAAGTCCTTGTCACGTGTCGCCAATTCTGAAAAACGAATCACTAACTAGGTCGTTAACTAAACTTGTTGTCACGGTTCGCCACTTCTGAAAACGTAAATTTATTTTAGAGCGTGTGACAACTAACATCGTGGTTGAAGGAGGAGTCGCCTGAACTTAGCAAAAGAGTGATAATGAAATATCTACTACTAATTGAAACTATAAATATTTTCTACTAAGGTAAATTTTGAATAAATTATATTATTATTCTTAGTTTCTGGTTCATTTTAGAGGTAATTATCCCAAATCGGACTTCCGAAGAAACTTATCGAATCGAATTTATTGACCGTGCTGATAGCGACTACTCCCAGTCACGACCTAATTAGTTTTCAGTTTTGTTAGAAATAAGAAAAGAAAGAGTGAGAAGGGAAAGGAGGGGAAAGAAGTAGAAAGAAATAAGAAAAGAAAAAAGAAAAAAAGGAGGAGGAAAAAGAAAGATTGAGGATTTTAAAGGAGAATGGATTACTGGATGATTTAGGAGATATAGTAATGAATTCGAATGGTTATTATCCGGTAAATCATTACAAATACTATTAGTGGAGAATCAATTTTGAAGTGATTTGGAATAGACACATGTTCCCTCATACCATCCAGACCTAGCTCCAGGCACCACGTTCGTGGGGTTGCCCAGACCTAGACCTGGAAATGAGAAAAGTGAAATTTAATTCTTTGTAATTTAATCTCAAACAATAATTGATAACTATCCAATAGCTGAACTCCATGATCTGAGATCGACCACACATATGAATTAGCCAGAAAAGAAAAAAAATAAACTTATAAACTCAATATATGTATATATTGCATCAACAGGAGTTTCAATTTCTCTGAAAGGAAAAAATGTCGTTTTCCGGCTCATTCCTGTTATTTTCGTCTCACTCCTAGAGCCGACTTTAAATTTGTCAGTAGCGGTCTTTCATGACCTAGGTTATTTACCTTAACACATATATTAAAACATGACACATATATTATAGATGTTAATATGACAAATGATATTACTAAAATGACGTAAATTAAATCTATCATGCATTCACTCGCTCACTCACTCAGGACAGCGTATGTATGTTTAAAGGAAACCCAGTAGCTACGATTTTACATAATATTTATTACATTAATGGAGGAAAAGAATAAAGAATAAAGAAAAAATATATTGAAAGAACAATTTCTTAGTTATGTGTCAACGGAATACATAAAGTTATACCTTCATAAGTCCTTTCTTGGAATTTAGCTTCATATATTTAATTACATTGACGAAAGAAAAAAAAAGTTAATATAATTACATATACCACGTTTTAGGCATGCTAAATCAAATTTATACTTCACAACATAAACGAAGAAGACATTCATAGTTATAAAAAAAATGAACAAAGAGGAAAGCAAAAAAAAAACTTTTATATATAATGAAAATCTTTATGAGTCTCTATCTCATGTCGAGACATTGAAAAAAAATTTCCTTATACGTCCTGTAGCGTATATCAAACTCGAGCATTCGAGATCACTATTAATGCACTAAAGGTAGTGTCCAACACATTTCGCTCGATTTAAATTCAGTTTATGTTTATACACATATATCTTACTTTACAATAACCATTTATCCAGTATATACGAACTACCAGTTTGTAGCTGTATTTGCATATTGAAAGTTCTACCCATCTAGGGATTTCAACGACGATATTTGGTCAGAGGAGAATTCTCCTCTCGGTTCAGTCCATTTTTTGGATTCATTATTTAGTAACTCCAGGTCACTAGTTAGTCATTCATCACTTGTACGCATCATAACACTTTATTTGTGAATTACTTATAACTTTTATTCATAGTATTTATATTTGAGAAAATCTTCACTAGTTGGGAGGATTATGATGATTTATATCGTGGTAAACACTGGTTAAGTCATAGGATACACATTGGAAAACAGGGGGGATTCTAGGTACACTTTCCAAAAAAGAAATTTCTGGTTGATCACTAAAGGATAATATTTGTTGAGGGATTGGATTACGTTTTAGACCTGCCGTTATTTTGAAATGCATGCCATTGAAACTGTTTACATTACTGCTCACTAGTTACATTTATTCAGAACAAAGAAAATTATTTAAATTCGCGGCGGTATTCTTAAAAAGAAAATTAGGCTACATCATTCCATTCGTCGGAAAAACACTACTTAAAACCCATGGCAACCAATAAACGTGTGGGGCAGATGCGGTGCTCTTACATAAATCCATATTATAAATTTAACATTTTACATTTCACTTTAATATTCTATATTTCATACATATTTACATTTCGACGTCTCTCTCTCTCTATATATATATTTTTTCAATACACGCGCACATATTTAATTACATAACCCCAACATTAATTTGTCCAAGAAGGTTGCAACATTACATCAAGAAACAAAACTTCCGGCATATCATCATAAAATATTATTTTCATTTATACCGCGCGTCTATTAATTTTAAATTTTCACATATTCAATAGGAGAGTAGATCAAAGAAAAAAAACTTGTGAGGCAGGCACGTAATACAGAACATTCTTAGATACATGAACATATAGAAACCAAACAATTTTTATCTTAACTTTGGGCCCAATATTACAACAACATTCACGGAAATCAAATAAACTAAATGGAAAGTGACCACTGGATAAACAAAAAAAAAAAAAAAAGAATCCCAGACGGACAATGGTGAAGGAATGAAAGTGGAAAATTATGAAATTATGGTGTACCGAATCGTTACTCACCCCGTCGATGGGTCAAATATAATGTAAACCCAGTCCCTAACTATTTCATCAAACGAATCGTGTCTTGAGATGTCTCAGCTGGTCATTTCGGTTAAAAAAAATATTATACATTAATTCATTGATATAATATACTTTCAAAATCGGGGAGGAAGGTTGAAAATTAAAAAAAAAACTCTAGAGAAGAAGTAGAAGAAGTATAGGTAAAGAGAGAGGAGACAGAACACTACAACTACGAAAGATAAGTGGTCGAATTTACGTATACAACATACTATAACCAAATATTCTCTTTTATGCCAAAAAGGGTTCGGCTTACCAAATAAATAGCCGAAAAAGATGTCTGCGAAGATGAGACAAGTCTGTGTCCCCGATGGGATTTTCGGAAAGACAAAGGCTTTAGGGAAATCCCACCACTCACCGTATCCGGTCAACACCCTTGCAGATCCCGGAATCCTCCGGAAGGTTAGAGAAGGCGTTAATTTAGAATTTCAAAAGGAAAGAAAAAAATCATCCGACCTCTCAGAAACTAAAAGATTCCAGAATAGTAATGAAACTAGAGTAATAGCTAAGATATCCCTAATTAGTGATTTGCCAAAATAAAAAAATATTAAATAAACTGAATTTTGGATCGGTGATTTCTATTGCCAAACTTCACCGATAGCTCCCCTTCGCAGAATGCGCTAAATTCTGAGGCATCGATTAATTTCCATCACTATCTAGTTTGGAAACTAAGAAAAGAAAACGAAAATATTCAAGGGGGGAGGGGTCGATGCCCGGGGACGGTAAAATAAATTTCAATAACTAACTGTTTCGATTCTGTAACCCTGTCAGAGCTGTCGCCTCCATGAACATTGTAAGCTAGCCCGAGTAGGTAACGTGAAAAAAAAATCTCAGAGTCATAGGGTCTTCTCTTTCATAATCGACTGTAAACACAATTCACAACAGCCCAAAACGCCAACTATTTGGTATCATAATCGATGAACAATTACATTTAGTTAGCCATTACATGATGCTATCCCTACCCTGCTGTCAGACGAGATTGAAATAAATAAATACTACTGTTATGGTATACTCAACTGCGAAGTAATAATACATGCTGATATATAACTCGCCTACCTTGTCGAGTGATGTCTCGGCGTGGAGGTCAGAACTCGAAACGATTCTCACCACATATTTACGTTTCATCTATAGATATATATATATATCAACATATGGCTAAAATACACCGGGCCCATGTATACACTATACGGGTGTCCTATCATCTATTCACTTTTACTACAATATTCATATTCATATTCAAATAAATATTCATATATTCATATCATCATCTTTTTCCATTTACTACGACGCTATATTTTAAAAAAAAAAACCCTGTCTCCTCTATCTACGCCCAGCCTACATACACATTTCATCATATATTTTAAAAAAATCTATAAATCGCGTCCCGACCCACACGCAAGAAACATTACTCGAACCCAAGACTTCTTTGCCACACAAACCATCCTATATCTTACTTCGCAGCTGTTTTAAAACAAATCTCTATATAGAAATATTCATAAAAAATAAAATATGTGCGATAATATTGCTGAATGTGATAGCATTCTGACAGCAACAATGAAAATTATTCTGCAACTACATGAAAAGAATTGGAATTCAATATCTCAATTTCAGAACGGAAATAGCATCACATTGGCTGACTTCGGTTAAGAATCTATGCATAGTTTATTTACTTAAATATTTTCATTACTGGATTACACAGTATGTTGTAGTTTTCAGAATATTAAAGTGTCAAATCACATTATCCAACTATCTGTTCATATGGGCCGGAAATCGTGTTTACTCGGTTTTAATTCGAAAATAAAGGTCAATTTTGTAAAACCTAAACAACTAACTGGGTTTGATGGTAAAATATGCACGACTGATAGTACGAAATTTCGACACAAGGGCGCTAGTAACTATTCGTTCGAACTGTAAACCACGAAATGTGACCTTGTACTTAGGATTATTGTACTATATTACGTTCACTTTCAAATATTGTTTATAAATTCATTTAATGACGGAATAAAAAAAAATATCGCATAGTAAATACTACCCTGTCCCTATTTAATTATCTCACGCACTCTTTCATCACTTAACTACCACAATTACTACTACAAGAAAATGTTTACTACATTACAAATATACACATACTACTTAAGCTACAAGACACATCATGCCAATACACACCAATCATCACTACCATTAATCTTATTATCCATTTAACACACGTAGAACTCAACAGAGTTTACCATTTTTTTTTTTTTGTTTGTTCAAATCGGCTCTAGCTGATGTAGGGGAAGGAAATGGACAGTGAAAACTGAACCAATTAGTCCTGATTAATTCATGATATTTTATCAGATACTAGTCAAAACGTGTTCAAGGAGAACATACCAAAGCTATTAATTTTGAGGTTCCCCTCCCTAAAAGGGAAGGAAACCTAGATGATTTAAATATTTAACCCATCCCTACTGGAAGCTATCCCAATTCGGGATGAAAACAGGAGCCCTTAAAGTTAACCTAAGCGATCATTCTCATGTTACAAAGATTCCGAAACTCAGAATACCGCCATGTGGATTAGTAAGAAAAATCACTTACTATCTATATTAATAAGTTACTACATGGACAGGTCTTAACTGTATATAATATCGGGAGGGGTGAAAAGGATAATCACTGTTCTGAAATTTCTAACTCGAAGCAAATGAAGAGTTTAGCACACCAAATTAAATGCACGTAATGTCGAACCTGTCCACACTAAATATTTACATCCGGCATGGCGTCCTATGTATCCGGCTACGTTTCACTGAGATGTTAATCTGTTTTAACTATTAAGATTGTCTAAATTTTAGCTCCTGTGCTTCCTGGTAGCGTAGTTTTGACCTGGATATACAATTTACCTGTCTTAGTCGGTTATACAGTCAAAATTCCTACATATCTGCTAGCCGTTCAAACACACAGCTTTCTTTTCCGATCGACGATGTAGAGTGAAGATGATCGCGCCTTAATATGTAGCGTGGGTAACTGCACCAATCAAAGTAAAGCTTTTTTGGCGGTGGAGTATTTAAAACGAATAAAAAATGGTAAAATCTGGATTGAACCGGATCTTTAGATGAACATTGGTACCAAAAGAGGGGTGAGGAGAGTCCAAAATATTGTGCCAAAATTTAGATTGGTTAATTATTCTAAACTTCCATCCAATGGTGGGACTATATTTCCGAATAGCACTGACACCGTGAGATTTGTAATCGTCCATTTAAAATATGCATATATAAGATTTATAATTAGTTAATATATAAATAAAGATATGAATCCCCCAAAATATGATTCCTAAACAATTTTTTACCGTCTTCCTTGTTAATTTGGAATAAAATAACGAACAAATAAATAATTTATATGGATCGAAATAAATTTTTGCTAAATAGGGAGTACAGTCGGTGCAAAAATTTCTGGGACCCTCCCATCAAAAATATCATTACATTAAATTGTAATGTTCCATTACACTTTGGCCCCCTTAACTTATTTTCCAAAAGAAACAAAAAATACGTGTCAATTTATTTTCGATCTAGTATATGTGTGCCAAGTTTGAAGAAAATCGGATGAAAAGAAACCCTTGTGTAGCTATTTCCTTTACACTCACTTTTTGGACTTAACAGGTTTTTGCCCCAAAGTCTTCAATTCTTTTGACACTCATGAATTCTACTTTTCCACCTCACTGTTTTCAGGGAGCTCTCAAATGATAGTGGTATGATGTATGCTTCACTCGTCTGCAATTGCAGGAACATTTTTGCTCCAAAGATCCGCTTCCACGGTGTTCTTCTGGAGATAATCAGAACACTCTGCTAGTTGATGGACGTGGAATTCATTTTTCAAAACTGTCACTGTCTCGAATTTTTTCAAACCAATGGCGTATGCTACGTTCAATAACCACCCCTGATCAAAAAATACATTATTGATCTTTCTCGCTCCTAGATGTACAAACTGTCCCCATTTGAACTCAGAAAAGAAGACAACTCGCGGATGTTTTCCATGCTATACTTTTACACGACCCTGTAAAACACTACATTGTCTCACTAGGTACCTCAATCAATTTTCTAAACATCTACAGAATTTGAAACGTCATATGCGTGACCTCGGTTCATCCATGATTCCATGATTGCAATACAGAGGATGGTTTCGTGTGGAACGTAAAAATGGACATTTTAATTCCACGAATCCCATACAGTAATTTTTTTTAACTCTTCAGAGTTACTTTATTGCTTTGGTAATACCTTTAAAAGAGAAAATTTAATCATTTTTCTTCGTAATATGTTTCAAAGAGTATATATGTACGTATGTATGCATTCTTTCATGGACTGGATAGTTCAAAGTTACACTTTGCTCTTGGCATTATGAGGACCATATTTCTTTCTAGTAACAACTAATTACAACTACAACAGCGATCCAAAAATATTAATTTTCGGTTTTTGCACAGTTCAGAATTCTGTACTACTTTATTTGATCTCACAGCGGTAAAGTCAAAGAAAAATAATAAAAAGAACTTCCATAATGACAACATTGAGTATACTAGATCCAATCATATACTAGAATTTCTAAATAGCTAACAAAACTACTAATCTGTGATTATATTTTGCATAAGTACGACCTAAGTAATCCACTATTTTACATAAGCAACCTATATTTTGCCTAATTACGACTAAAGTAATATACTATTTTGCCTAAGTAATATTAAATATATTTTGCAGAGTTATAATAAATTAATAATTACGTAACATGATGTGAACAATCATTTATATAATGTAGAATATACGAATATTTTCTATGCCATAGTAAGATTTGTGTCAAATATTTATACCCAGTTTGTATAAGACTTTTTTTTCGCTAGGCCGTTTTTATATGGTCTATGTGCATGTATTGATATTTTAATAAATGTTCTGTAAATCCATTAGAAATGGATCAGGGATCATTAAACGAATCATTCTAAGCATATGTTTTGATTTATCAATTTATTATATTATTTTTTCTTTTTTCAGATCATTTATAAAAATGCTATCAAAACAAGAAATTTGAATCATTTTATTTCACGAGTTCAAACTTGGTCACAATCCTGCGGAAGTGAGTCGAAATATCAACAAAACATGGGGTGATGGACACCGCTTATGAACGTACCACACACAGACGGTTTGTAAACTTCAGTCTCGAAGATGAAGAAAGTCGTGGTCGACTATAAGAAATTGACAATGACCAATTAAAGGCGTTAATTTAAGCGAACTCATTCAAAACCACATGAGAAATTGCCGAAGAGCTCAACGTAGACCATTGTACAGTTGCTCGCTGTTTGAGGAAAATCGAAAGGGATAAGAAGCTTGCCAAGTAGGTGCCGAACGAGTTGAACGAAAAATAAATAAAATCATCTTCAAATAGGTACCTTCAAATCATCTTCAACGCAACAAAAACGACCCATTTTCCGACTGGATTGAGACGTCCGACAAAACGCCAATTCTCTAAGACAATCGGAGACATTCTTCACAATGGTTGGATCAAGATGAGGCTCTACGACACTTCCCAGAGATGACATGCTCTAAAAGAAGATAATGATCATTGTTTGGTGGTCCGCGGCCGGTCTGATCCATCACAGGTTTCTGAATTCGGGCGACCAATGTTTCTGCACGACAACGCTAAACCACACGTTGCAATGATCATGTGACAAAAGTTGCACGAGTAGGGGTACGTGACTCTCAACCATCCATCAAACTCGCCAAGTCTGTAGCGTATGGATTATAACTTTTACAAGCATCTCGAAAACTTCTTGCACGAGAAATGCTTCAAAAACGAAAACAATACTAAAAACGCCTTTAACGACCTCATCAGTTCCAGAACTCTGAATTTCTGTGCTACCAGTATAAATACATATGTTTCTCATTGTCAAAAAATGTATTGATTATAATGGTTCTTATTATGATTAATAAACGTTTTGTTTAAGCTAACTTATGAATATTTAAAAATGGCAGTTCAAAACAGCCATTATTTTTGCAACAACCTATATATATGTTTTTAGAAAAGAAGACACCATATTTCTATCACTGGCAGTTTTTCTTCTATATGTTCCTGCCTCTGCTTGTATACCAAGTTATTACTACAATAGATAACAGTGTTTATAATCCTTACTTTGTTCCTTTGTTCCTATATTTTGTCCATTTGTCTCTACCTGAAGCATGTTGCTTACATTCAGTTCAATCACTCAAATGATGAAGCATTATTTCTGTCTCATTACCAACATTACAATCACTGTACCTATATATAACGTGTTTCAAAACAACACCGTAATGTTTGAGAGAGGATTCCTGACACAAAGATAAGATGAAAAGTGTAGACCAAACTAGGTGCACAAATGCTTCCTTTCGGAGTTATAGGCTGCCGAAAACATGAAGAAATGAACTTTGAGGGTCCATAGCTCCAATATTATGGGACCTACTGTAGTCTAGTCAAGACTTTATTTAGGAACTAGTATGTGCCCTATCGAAATTTCCATGTTTCAGAATTCTCCGGTACTTCCGCAATAGAGATAGTGGTGAGTACTTCAAATTATAAACCGTAGCCTAACTCCCTCCATAAAAATTGTTGCATGAATACCATAGAATTCTGAAACATGTATTTTTGGATAGCACACACATTAGTTCCTAAGTGATCTTGACCTGACTACGGTAGGTCCCATAGTTTTGGAGCTATGGACTTTTAAAGTTCATTTTTTCATGTTTTCAGCAGCCTATAACTCCGAAAGGAAGCATTTGTGCACAAATGATGGTCTAAACTTTTTGTCTTATCTTGGTGTCAGGAATCACCTCCCAAATATTGTCGTTGTTGTTTTGAAACACTCTGTATACAGAACACAGAATATGCATTTTCGTCGTCTTTGTCTTCAGTAGATAGTACATTTAATTTGCTAAGGAACGGCGCTAATTGCGTTTAAAGGCAAGACCCTTAGTTCCTTTTAAATCCTGGGGCAAATGAAAGGAGTGCGGCGTTGCCACATCTTTGTACACATTCATGTCAGTTTATCTGACACTCGCCAGTGTTGGGTAAGTTACTTGTAAAAATGTAACGCGTTACAAGTTACTTTACTTTCTCTTAAAATGTAACGCGTTAGTAACGCGTTACTTGCCCCCAAAAAGTAACTGTTACTTTACTTCGAAAGTAACGCGTTACTAACGCGTTACTTTTAGGTCCGAAACTTAAAAAATGTGAAAAAAATTATGACTTCAATTTTCCGTACTATTATTACTACCGCTATTATTATTATTATTATTATTATTATTATTATTATTATTATTATTATTATTAATAATAATAATAATAATAATAATAATAATAATAATAATAACACTGTATATAAAAAGCAAGGTAGGCGGTTTGTATTTGAATACTAAAAAGATAGTTGACTGCCAACCTCGGTAGTCGTGAAGTCTAGGAGTCAAGGACATTGTTCATGAGCTTCTGAATTTGGGTTGAGGGTCTAGGTTGAGTATTCGGGCTCGAGCCGAACACTGTTAAAAGTTATAGGGCACTGGCCAAATATTTTCAAAACTGCTCGGCCCGGGTTTAGAATTGTCAACGACTCGAGCAGCTCGGCTCACAGTTCATTCACTATCGACCAGAACCGAGAAGTAAGCCGAGCCAACAGCTCACCCAACCGACTCGGCTAGAGCCCTCGGCTCATTGAGCCGAACCGAGCAAATGGCTCATCCCTACCAAGCCGAGCCAGCTCGAGCCATCTTCTCAGTTGAGCCGAGCCGAGCTGAGCTTGTTATTAAAAAATCTCTTGTGGTCTCGTTATCGAGACGAGACGAGATGCAAGTAGTGTCCCATCTCGTGAGCAACACTGAAAGTATTCCATATTACTGTTTAGCTTACATTTCTCATGGCTTTCGTTTTCCAGTGTAATCAGGCCATGATTTCAAGACGACTTAAAACAAACGAGCCATTTATCAAACTCGACTGGACTCGAAACTCGACTGGACTCGAAACTCGACGCAAAAAACTGAATCGGCTCGGAATTCGACTCGAGGATATTCCCCTTGACTTGACTCGAAACTCGACTTGAATTCGAGTCGAGTCGAATTTTAGCTTGACTCGTGCTCATCCCTATGCGTCAGAAAAAATGGTTGCTTATAATTATTCTGCTAAACTAATTATATAATAATAATAATGTTGTTATGTAAAATTAAAAATAAAGAATATAGAGAAACATTACACTACTCTATAATCAACGGGACTCTAGGATAAGCAAACTGATCTGAAAGAACTCCAATATTACATATCATCAGCAAACTATTGTCTAGTAATAAAGTAGGTCTGTTCATCAAAACAGTTTATTCATATTAACCCCTTACTGTAAATCGTTAATTATGGCACCCTAGTTGTTGATAAATATTTTCCGCCGGGGCACTTCAGACACTTTACTTTTAAATTCTGTCCACCACCATTCTCAGCTCTTAAGAAAAAAGTATTCTTTCAAATGTTCGAACAGTAAAATATTTTCGTTCTCCATCTTCATAAAAACAACACCAATTAAAGTAAAATAGACTACCGGTATCATTGCATTCCTAGTTCACTCACTGAATGCTTTGAGTTGGAGCTGCCAAAATCTACGACAAAATCTTCCAGGTGCTTGCAATCAGTACACGTGATTTCCCAAAGGCTGTCCTCATCTTCAAAAAACAGCAAGTGGCACTACAAATTTATCTGTTTCTCTGTGTGTCGGTGACTGTCGGTCACTGACATACGTAGTTCATGCTCGATTGTTTCATTCTGAGAAATTCACTTACAGGAAAGAAACATTTGTTACCGAAAAAGAAATATACATATATTGTAGTTACTCATCCGAAATGTAACGCGAAAAAAGTAACGCAAACTAGGTACGTTACTTAAAAATTTGTAACGCGTTACCGTTACAGTTACTTTGGAAAAAATGTAACGCGTTACTGGGAAACGTTACTTAAAAAGTAACGCGTTACAAGTAACGCGTTACTTGCGTTACGTTACTTCCCAACACTGACACTCGCTCACCTGCTCGCGTATTAGTATGTCTGCTTAGCCACACCGCTTGACCACACGGCAATGCTGTATTACAACCTTCATTTCATTCGTCTGCTGCACATGCTATATCGATTGCATTGCACGTTTTAATTCTCGCTCCGATATTGGTATATTTTTATTCTTTCAGTACACAACTGACAGTTGTGGTATAACAAAACCGCTTTGGGCAGAATGTTAAAGCTGCAAATTCGTTTATGAAAACAGAAACAATATAAAAATAAGGTAATGGATATTACCACAGGAATAAAACAAAATCTATAATATTATTAATGTTTAACGACAAAATGCCCAAAGGGAATATATGTACAAATATATATATATATGTATGAGATGAGTATTAATTCTCATGCATAGTTCTAGAGAGAATCCAGAAAAAAAACTACTTTCCTTTTAACCTAAAAATTCATGCTGTTCCATAACCATGCCAGCTATGAAGATGAAACTAAAGCTGAAGCATAGCCTTGCCAAGCTTTCCACTACGACATTACTAAGATGACATTACAGTATGTAGGTAGTTAATGAGATATTGTCCAAAATTATTATTAACTCTTAAGCTTTAATTTTTTTTTAAATACTGAAACATATACCAATAGCAATCTATAGATCACATTAAACTGAACTAAATTGCATACTTGAGGATAAATTCTGATGTGTAGTTTTCGAGAAAAATCGACAAAAATGAAATTTTTATGCGTTTGTTGCCAATGATAAATTGATAGTTTTCATCCTGATGGAATAATTTTTTATGTGCTACGAACAAGGTGTAATCGAAAAGTACGGTGAACGTAATTGAACATCCATTTCATGTCGATGTTGTATTCATTTCAACTAGTAAGCCCGGTAGTCTACTCTAAACCTTTGGAACTGTCAGTGTCGAGTTTGAACGAGTTGTGACATGTTAGTTGGTTTCCAGAGGCACAAGAGTAAGAATGTGTTAAGAGTGTCGCGCGCCAACATTAAATTTTGTTCTAAGCTGCAAATATGTGCCAAAGAAGCTCATGAAATGTCAAAATTAGTGTATGGCGATGAAGCGGTGGCATTAAAGACTGTTTATAAGTGGTATGAGCATTTGAAAGCGGCAAGGAGTCGATTGAAAACGAGCAAAGATCAAGACGTCCTTCGACATCAAAAACAGATGAAAACGTGTAAAAAATGACACAAATGATTTGTTCAAACAGGCAAAAGATTATTCGAGAGCTTTGCGAAGAACTAAACATCTCGAATGGCTCCGTGAAGAGCATTTTAACCGCCGACTAAATGGGAAAATAGCTTTCTTCTTCACAACGAAAAGATACCGTGCCACACCTTGCTTCAGATCTGCAAGCCTTGGGCCGAAAAAAATATTCTTGTCTGTCCACATTCGCAGTGCTCTCCAGATATAGCACAATGAAACTTCTGACTTTTCCCAGAAATTAAAACTGCGCTTAACGGAAAATGTTTTGACACCATTCCTGACATTGGGAGGACCACGACAAAGAAGCTGAATGCTCTTCCAAACAAAGCCTTCCAGAAATGTTTTCAGTTATGGATTCAACGTTGCGTTAAGTGTATTGTTAGCGAAGGACAGTACTTTGAAGGAGATTAAATCAAATTCCATGTAAGTTTATTACTTTGTTTTTAATAAAATTATTTACCGCATTTTTTATCACACCTCGCAGTAAAAAATGCATTGTCGAATATTTGATTACATTTATTTATTTTTTTTTGTTTTTTTAACAGTGACGCAGATACTATTTGTAAAATTAAGCATTACTCAGAAATGTCCTGATTACAAAAATCATTGGTAACGTTAAGTCTGTCTGGCATGTGCTAGTGGAAAAAGACTTCGTACACCACAAATACACATTGAAATGTGGAAACTGAATAGCAATAAATAATATGGTAAGATAAGGGATAAAACTGGATCTGAAAAGGTGGGGGGACGGCAGTATCGGCATGACGCCACTCCGTTCCGCCTGCCTATCTTCACCCATTGTATTTTTTTCAGAACTGGGGGGACGTCGTACATTTTTTTTTTTTTTGAAGTGGGTGACGGTGTCCCCCGGCCTTCCCCTCACTTTTACCTCTGCAGTAAGATACAATGAAAATACACATAAAAGGGAGAAAAGATCGTGTAATGTTGTCAAGTTAAGTTTAAATTGCTTCGTTGAAAATTATACCCAACGCTACGGGTATTAATACAAAGAGAATGACGTGCAGTGATGAATATTACAGTACTAACTTTTACAGATTTCTCTTTAGAAATGTACTCAGAGTGTTATTAGAAAGCATTTATAGCTATCTTTGCGCCTTAAGCAAGAAATAAATTTAGTTATTTTTGCATTTCTATTGGTGACAATATTCAAAATAAGAAATTGGTTAATACATCTGAAGAGTACAGATTATTATTAGGAAGCGAATCAAAACCGAAGAAAAGTGTTGAACTTAAAACCGTTTTCGTCTAAAATTTTCTCAAAACTGGAGCACATATATATATACTACATATATATTCTTTCTATATTATTTGTTGAAAGCAATGTCAGTTGGTTATATAAATATGAAAGAACTGAGCCGAGAAAAATAAATTTGTTTGTATAGTCAGCGACAAAAGTTTTTTCCATTTGGTAAAAATGTATTTTCGTAATAACGGTGGTGATAACGTACAGAAAATTATTTTAATTTTTAAGTTTACTGAAAACTATACTCAAACTGTCCCTTGTCCTTCCATTCTTGAGTAATTTACGAAACTAATTTCATCAAATCGAAAGAACTTTTGTCGCTGACTGCACATACGAATGGAATCCAATCTAATAATAATAATATAAAAGAGAATACTAAGAAAGCTTATCTTCTTTTAGTGACTTCTTCAGCATCTCCTTTTCTATGTCCCTCTACACTCACACACATACCTATAAAAGAGAGAGAGCGGAAATACAGCATTAGATTTCCAGTTAGATATACTGTATGCAGGCACGTAGCCAGGATTTCGTAATAGGGGGGGTCCGAGACATGAAATACTGTGGTTATCACACCAGAGTTCGATTATTCTAAACTAATATACTAGTAACATATATTGGTTCGTTTAGTCAGAATTTCGTGATGGGGGGGGGCAGGGGCCTGATCAACTTAAACATTTTACTAGCAACATATATTGGTATGTTAAGACTTTAAAATTATGACAGGTTATTAAGGGCGACGATTTCTCTGTAAATTTGGGGGGGTCCATTCAGATGCGGAAGGCATATATGAGGATTTTAAGACAAATTGCATTCAAATTATGTCAATATATTGTATATTCATAAATACAACAAGGGGGCCCACATAACCTTTGGGGGGACGGGCCCCCTCGGCCCCCAGGATCGGCGCCCATGCATGTTAGTAAGTATTTTAGTAACAAACTATGAAGAAATCTCAAATAAAAGAATATTTTAAAAAAATATTTTAAAAATTTTTACAATATCTACGTTCCTTCTTTTGTTCATTCAAATATAACAATTTTCCTTCCATTATGATCTCAACTATTAAAAAAAGTACGTATCCAATAATGTCTTGTAAAATATTTTATAGTATCTGCGTTCCTTTCTCTGTTGAATCAAAGGACTTGCTTTCCACATAACTTTTTTGTTTTATTATTCCGTCATTACTGTCTGTTTCAAATGACAAGTTAAAGGAGCAGTAGAAAACCTTTTCTGAAATAATATGTTTGATACTGCAAGGATGCGATGACGAAAAATTATTTTTATTTTTAGCTTTTTTATCTTTATATTTTATCTTTATATTTTTATCTTTATATTTTATCTTTATTTTTAACGCTGATTCTTCCTATTTCTTGTTTCTTTTTTCGTTCTTCCTTAATTTTTTATTTCTGGTCTCGAAGGGGGGGGGGATCCGGGCCCACCCCTTGGCTACGTGACTGCTGTATGTAAAATGTAAGAGAATTTGAAATGTAAATTTTATTAAGAAGATTTTGTTAAATCATTTTCTTCGACTTAGAATGTGTTTAAGCACAAAAACAACTTACATTTAAATATATAATTGATTTATAATTAAACACTTGTCACAATATATGTTAGACAGGTTATTTTCTTATAAAGCTGTTAAAAGTTATCTCTAAAAGTACAACGAAACATGTAGCAGTGTCATTATTCTTAAACTGCGAGGGGCCATCAGAAAGTAAGGTGACAGCTAGAGTGAAACGTGTATACATCATTTCATACAACCAATACAGCCAATAAATAGTATATACATAAGTAATTTTTTTAATATAGTCTCCATGTCGGTCGAGGCACTTATCGCATCGTCAGATGAGTTTGAAGATTCTTTCCTGGTAAAAATCCTGTAAAATTCCTGGTAAAAATTCTTTCCTGTCCTTGAGTGTTCAGTCAGGCGATGGCCTACAAGGTGCTCCTTCAAGAGCGGGAACAGGTGAAAATCACTTGGAGAGAGGTCCGGGCTGTAGAGAGGATGGTCGATAATGTCCTAGTTGTTGGGTCGGCCACTGTGCTCCTCTTCGGTGACGTTTTCTCTACTTGCCGCAAACTTTCGACACCATTCCACGACATGCTGACGAGACATTCAGTTTCTCCGTAAAACCTCTACCAGCTACCTCTGAATTTCAGCGACGATTACATGTTTCACCCACAGAAATCGAATAACTAAGTGGATTTAGTTTTCCAATCGAATCGCCATTTCTGTTTACCTACAACTAGCGCCGTAGGTGACGGAGAGCTGAAACTATGCACTGTTGCCAACTCCCTGTATTAAAATTACCGCCTCATTCCTTTATAACAGATCAAACTCCAAAAATATTGTTCTTGTAACTTTAGTTTCTGATCCTTCCTCGTACAGTTCGCAACATAAGGAATACACATACAACATAACATACGTTATAGACACAAACACAACCTTATAATGCTAATGACTTACTTTAAAATGATGATGAATAGTAATAACTATGAATCATTGTTTATAAATAGTACGTGGGCGATTGGTAAGATTATATGCGACAGTATTAGAAGTAATCAAACCAAAATAGATACTGTCCGCTACTTAACAATGTATTCATTTCATATACAGTAGATAAAACAAATAAACAACCTATTCGAGTTTGAACGTGTCAGCCATTTTGGGTACGTTACCCACAGGTAAAGAATTCGAGGAGATCTTTCTCATACAAGGAAGAAAATAACGAATTGGTTTCTGAGTACCAACGACGGAAAGATATTTTAAACAATATGCACTTAAAGAATTTATCTCATCATAGCTGTCATCGTCATTGAAAGATACATTTTCATTTTCATGATTACTATCCCAATTTGATTCTAATGTATATCTTTCTTTTACTATAATTTCTTGTTCTTTTAGCATTTCTTGTTATTTTGACACAATTTCATCTTATCTTGATAGTATTTGTTTTCCTATTAATTCTGTTAAGAGTTTATGATCATTATGAATAGTTTAAGTTGATCGTATGTGTAAATAAATTTGGTGTACTTTCTTTTGGGACAGATAATACAATACAATAAAGATAATTGTTCGAAATTTTCGAGTAGAATAAAAACTAACAATTGAGTCGGATTGGCAACAAACGACAACCTTTTCAACGCCATAAAGATTCCTTTTTCTCGAAATCTACGCATGACAATTTAGTCTCAAGTATGTCGTTTCGTTCAGCTGGATATATTCTATCCGTTGATCTATGTTTTATATTTGAGCAATTGTGTAGATAATGAAAAAAAAATAAATCTTAAAAGTTAACACTAAATTTTGAGTAGGAACTAACCATACTATATACCTTGTATACAGGGCCGGATTTAGGGGGGGGTGCAAAGGTGCACGTGCACCCCCCCTCGTTGTAAATATACACTATCTAAAATGAGAAACTAGCAATGAAAATAGTAACACTTTCTGCCATCATGTTTCCGTTTGAAGCTTAAAACAAAGCAGAGCTTTGCAAAAGCAATAGTTTAAGTCGATTTTCGAAATTTTGAAGGAAAAGGAGTCACCAAGCAAAACAATATAGCATTTGTCAAGTAGGGAAGAAAACAGAAGCCAGGAGGGGATAAGAACATTTTTTTTTTTCCTGCATAACACTTGCGAGCCTTTTTAAAATACTTTCCTCAGTTCTATGCATCAGTGTTGTCAGGGGTAAAGAACACTGTCGCATGTCACTTTGAAGAATTTCAGAGTGACTGGTTATTTTGATAGTTATTGGTGCACCCTCCCTCAGACAATAATGGATCCGACCCTGCTTGTATATGTTAGTTTTATTTTAGTAGATGGCATGGTTATCGTACAATATTAATAATTACGATTTTTTTAAAAAAAAATCACTGTTTTCTCGATTTTTTCAAAAACTACACATCAGGATTTACATCGTCCCTCTCGAGACAAAAGGGCGTATTTCATTTTTTTTAACTTTTCCAGGAGACAAGTTGAAACCTTTTCTCGTTGTTTATTCTATTGTCTTATTTTAAAATTTAGTTTGATATCCTTCGTGTCAGGTATGTAACTCACGAGATCAAATTAAATTTTGACACAACACGATAAAGAATTTCACGTGATAACATGTTAAATTTATGATAACATGTTTAAACTTGTCTCCTGGGAAAGATGGAAAAATGAGATAAGCCCCTTTGTCTCGAGAGGGACGACATATATATATTAGCTTCTTCAGCTTAATAGGAACTATCATTTGATATATGTCTCATCTTAAGACATTTTCTTTCGTTAACTATAATAATCTTGTAGAATTTATTGTCAATGGAATTCCTAGTTTCATACTTAACATGTATTTAATAACATTGGAGTGCATAAGTAAAATACGAGCGGCTGCAGGATATTCTCAACGACCAAAGTACCACGTAAATATGATGTTAAACTTTAAAAAAAATGTATTCGATTAGAAGACAAATATTCGGAAGTAAAATTAGTTAGGAAGAATTGACAGCATATTTTCTATTTGAAATTAACCGATATTCTGTTAATTTCTGCTATTGTTACGATTTATATTCTTTTACTTATATAACATATAAGCATAATTATAACATGAATTTTGGTTTAATATTGTGAAACTACGAAAAACTTATCAACTATAAGGCAATACGGAAATCTACCATTCCAGTTTCTATTCTCTGTAAAAGAAAACCTGACTGACTGATCAAAGTCTAGGCCAAACTGCTTAAAATAAAAACTTGAACTTTGGATAGTACATAGGATTTGTGACGTAAATTCTACTAAGGAAAGACTTTTGGATTATAGACGTGGAAGACTCTAAAAATCTGAGTTGTAATTATTTTAATAAGATGCAAATATCTCGGAATCCCTTAAGGCGAAAGACAAGAAACAAATTGGGGTTTGAGGTATCATTTAAAATAATACTTACAATGAATGTTTAATGAAGGAAGCATTAATGGAAGTTAGAGATTTCAAGATTGAAAGGCAGATCATTAACAAGATCGGGTATGCAGATAATAGGTTATAATAGCTAGAGCCGAAGAAAGACTACAAGACATGATTGACAAAGTAGTTGACACTCAAAAGCTATATGGAATGGAAATCAACATCGAAAAATCTAAAGTTATGAGAATATCCCATGAAAACGCACCCTTATTGGTCAGAATAGAACAAATAGAACTTTCAAGAGGTGGATCATTTCAAGTATCTGGGAAGTATTTTGACTACAATTAGTTATTACACCAAAGAGATTAGGTCAAGAATTGCCATAGTCAAAAAGCATTCAACAAGAGGAGATCACTCTTAACTAGCAGCCTTGATATTGGACTAAGAAAGAAGTTGCCCAAGTGCTATGTATGGAGTATTGAACTGTATGGTTCAGAGACTTGGTTATTACGGAAGTTAGAGAACAAATATCTAGAGAGTTTCAAAAAATGGTGTTAGAGAAAGATGAAGAAGTTAAAATGGACAGGGAGAGAGAGAATAAAAAACGAAGGTGTTTTAAAACGAATAGCAGAGAAGAGAACGATTTTAGCCAGCATCCTTAGAAGGAAGGCCAACTGGATTGGTCAGATCTTTCAAAGAAATTGTCTTCTTCATACCAGCATAGAAAGAAAGATGGAAGGAAAACGAGGAGTAGGAAAAAGAACACAACTGATCGAAAAAATGAAATCTTTGAGTTTTACGTCCCACGGTTATGCCAACAACTGATCGAAGATTTGAAAAATAGAAAATATTGCGTATTAAGAGAGAAGCCGATGGTTCAAACATTTCCAGGCCCAAACCTAAAAATTAAAAAAAAAAAAAAATCATTAGTCCGAGCACCTGCAAAAAGACACAACACTTAATAATAATAATAATAATAATAATAATAATAATAATAATAATAATAATAATAATAATAATAATAATAATAATAATAATAATAATAGTTTAAAGTAATTAAACCTGTGTTTCAGTGTTTTCTGTTACTTGGCCTACAAAGGAAGAAAACTGATCAGCAAGGTTCACTAAGGTGTTGATACTAGGTGTTTGAACTTCGTGCAAGATTTCGGAACTTCAGATAATAGTTGACGTTGTTTTCCCTTAGCACCATTTTTTTTTAGGTTTACAAAATAATGTTTTTTTTTATTTTTTCGAAAACTACGCATGCGATTTTACACTAACGCATATTACTTTGTTAATCTAAGTGAGATCTATTGATTGGTATATGCCTGATGTATGAACTTTTTTCGTTAAATGTTAGCAATATTGTAGAAACAGTTTTTATTGTTAATTTGTTATTGCTATTTTTAATTATTATTTAATAATATAATTTTATTCCATTTTTAATCTCAATGGCAATTAGTCAAATAAACCTTTTATTTAATTTAATTAAGTACAAACAAAGGCAATAGCTAATGTTAAATTACTTAAATAGATTACATTTTATATTAATCATTTTATTTTATTTAGGTCGTCTCGATGTTGTGTGTGTGTGTAGAACCAATGGTGTTTATGCCTCCATATTCATACCAGAGACCTCATACACCAGAGGTGAGTGCTCTTCCATTGTGTCTCCCGGCCCCAAGCGCAACCAGAAACAAATTAGAGAATAAAGAAAATGTGGTGTGAGTAGTAACATCACGGCCAACATATTGATTCTCATTCTCGAACTTCTATCTCCTACCACCCTTGTTTGCATATATACAGCAATAACAGCACGGATCACCCGAGTCTGGGTCTCGCATCTCAGAGTCAGTTTGATCTGAATGCTCGCAAGGGAGAGTCACGAAGTAGTTCCGCTGAGATCCGAACGAGACAATTGTGTTTGCATTTGATATGTTATAATTAGACGAGTCCCAAAGGTATACGTGCCACCGGGCGGGATATCGTGAGTTACAACATATTTTGTAATGTAAAAGCTACAAAAAATTACCTGGTAGAATAATTTGAACCCAGTCATTTGTTCGGAAACGGTTGGGTAAATGGAAAATCCGATGAACACGTATCCCATCGTTTTCAAGGACTCACTTTTTGGGATAAAAAGTTTGCCCCAGGATCCCCCACAGGGTTCCAGACGGGTTCTTAGCAAGGGAGGTTAAGTAGCATATCGTTTGAAAGCTGTTGTAAAATGAAAGAAAATGGAGCGAGCCTCGACTCTCTACGACAACCCTGTGCAAAATGACGACGAATCAAAATGTAAACAAAAACTGAATAGAAAAGTCCATGGCCACCTCTATAATTTGGAAACAGTGAGACAAATGTGAAAAGAGGAAAGGACGTGTGACATTATTTTCAAAGTGCATCAATTTAAGTTAAAACATCTTCTCCCAGGCCCCCATAGGGTCCCAGGTGGAGTCCAACTCAAAAGCTTCAAATTGCAAGAGGGGTTAAGTAGCACATTGTTGATCTTTGTTAAGTGAAAGAAGACGGAACAAGTCGCGACTCTCTACGACAACCCTATGCAAAATGGTGGCAGGCCAAAATGTAAACAAAAGCTTAATTGAAAAATATATGGCCACCTTGAATCCAAGATGGCCACTTAAAATCCAGGGTTGATATGTTTAAAACAAAATGTTTAAAACAAGTGTTTAAAACATGTTTAAAACGAGGGTTTTTGTTTTATTCAGTTTGTTTTAAACGGTTTTTTTATGCTGGTTGTACATATTTAAAACAACTAAAATATCAGATTGAAAAGCTAATTTAATTTTCTAACAAACAACCCATCCTCCGCACGATTTGTGCATGGAGTAAATTACAAGCAGAATTATATTCTTATTATAACAGCAATTACTGAACGAAATTCTGCACATCAGTGTGCGTATAACTAAACCAACAGAAATTCAAGTGAAGTATTTGAACATTTTTTAATTTCCAAGAATAACGGAGGTTAAACACACTATACACTATTCTAAGATCCAAATTCACAATTTCAAAACTTGGGTATTTTTTGATCACTATCATTTCCATAATAATGAAGAGTTCTCACATCATAAGCTAGAAGAAATGCTCTGACAAATACAATACAACTCATAGAAAAGAGCAGTGACTAGCCTACAAGGAGCAATGACATATTTTAACTAACCAGTTTTCAAGATATATCTCTATCTGCAACATGGGTAGCTAATAATGATTAGTGTCTACGGCATAACAACACAATTAACTCTAGACACCCGCCAGGGATTTTAACAAAATGGTAGACTCTCACGTTTGGGGCTCTGGTGACCCCCCTAATTATCACAGAGTCATGAGTTATGCACCATTGGAAAGCTTATAGACCACAAATTCCAACGAGGTAACATTCGTGAAATTCCCGCCGTATTCGTAGAAAAAGAACAGACATAAAAATCATTAAAAATATGAAAACATTGACTTTGCGGGGCCCTGGCAACCCTTGCAGTCACCCTACGCTGACAAAATGATTAATGTGTAGGCCACATACTTGTGACAATAATATAAGAAATGGTAGCCATTGCTACCATTGCGTAATGAATTCGTTTTATGTAGGAGTAGGATATATTTAAACAAAATATGCGCAGAAAAACATTCATTGAATTAGACATTCTCTCCCCTCCCCTACCATAGTACCACGTCCATATGCAAATCATTTGTGCTGCAGACATCACGTATACGAACAAGAATTATACTTCTAGACCACTTCAGTGAAATATATCTTGTGTTATATGGGACCGTCCCGAAAATAAATGTAAATTAACCAAATTTGGCCCCCTCTTCCTCTATAAACAACAAGTACACATACAGGTTACTATCATGTAGGGGACTACTTCATTGCTTTACATACCAATTTTTATGGATGTACCACAAACGGGGGGAGGAATACCCGCCAAACGTAACACAAAGAAACTAAACTACTGTGAACGGAGATCAGGAAAATCCCGATTTCTTTCTCCGAAATTGAACATTTGGGCGGATCGAGATTAGGGAAGTTCCCGCGAAATTTGATCTAGCGGTTGAATATAGATGGCAAGTAATACCTAAGAGTGTAAAAATGTAATATATATATATATATATATATATATATATATATATATATATATATATATATATATATATATGCCTATTTAGATTAATGTTTTAAACAAAAGAAACATTTTAAACATGTTTTTTTTGTTTAAAACAAAGTACTTAAAAATAAAAAAACACGTTTTAAACATAAAAAAACGTTTTTTTGTTTTTTTTAAACATGTTTTTTTTCAACCTTGTTAAAATCTATGTCGAAATGTTAGGCATACCAAACTGTTAAAGCTAGGAAACCAAATTTGAAATGAATATTGGTCAGTAGGTAACGAAAAGATGCGAAATGTCCAAAAGCGCGACATCTTGAGTTCAAAATGCCGCACTATGTATCAAAGGCATATCCGGCTCAAACCACTCGTGTTGAAAAAGCAAAATGTGGTATTTACGCTTATGGTCAATAGTAGATATCCACAAAATATCAAATAGTATCATCTGTAATCCAATATTGCTGCCAACGTGAAAAATCAGTTTGTATATAAATATGCTATTTTTTGGAATACTGAGACCAAACCAACAAAGTTTGACGCAGTTCGATGCACTGAAATGATTTACATGTGGTTTGATACTGCTAGCCAATCTTGTAAATGAACGTTTTTGTATATTTGGTATTGCTTGAAATATTGCGATCAAATTAACGAATGGCATACAAATGTAACCATCACGAATACGTTATAATAGAGCCCCCAACCTGACTGGTGCAGCAAGTCTTTTATGTATTAATTATGTATGATAAAATTTTAAAAAAATACCCGAAGGTATTCAACTTTTGTTTAGCAGTATGAATAGGAAGCTAGAGTTGTGTGTTCGTCGTACATTCGTTATATTCACGTAAATGATATCCAGAGAACCCTGACGAACGTGCATTATGAACAAAACATATGTGTTGTTGCGGAATAAAGAAATGGTTGAAGTGAGTCGAAATTCAATTGTTCTTTAGTCTTCGTATTATTTCTAAATGCATAATTGACAAAAATAGAGATTTAGGTTTAATGACATAGGTTTTAGGCGGCCATCTTGGATTCAAGGTGGCCATAAACTTTTCAATTAAGTTTGTGTTTACACTTTGACCCGCCACCATTTTGCACAGGATTATCGTAGAGAGTCGAGACTTATTAGGTCTTATTCTTTTAACAACAGCTTTCAAACGGTGTGCTACTTAACCCCTTTTGCCATTTGAAACTTTTTTAGTTGGACCCCACCTGGAACCCTGTGGGGCCGTGGAACAAGACGTTTTAACTTAAATCGTTGTACTTTGAAAATTATGTCGCATGTCCTTTCCTGTTTTCACATTTGTATCACCATTTCCGATTTATAGTGATGGCCATGGCTTTTTCAATTAAGTTTTGTTTACAATTTGATTTATCCGTCGCCATTTTGCACAGGCTTGTTTTGGAGAGTCGAGACTTGCTCCATTTTCTTTTCCCTTATAACAGCTTTCAAACGATGCGCTACTTAAGCTCCCTTGCCATTTGAAACTTTTGAGTTGGACCCCGTCTGGGACCCTACGGGGGACCCTGGGGCAAACTTTTTTTATCCCAAAAGTGTGCTCTTGAGAATGATGGAATATATGTTCGTCGAGTTTTCCATCTACCCAACCGTTTCCGAATAAATGACCCGATTCAAACTATTCTACCAGCATTGTAGCTTTTACATTACGAAATATGTTGTAACTCACGATATCCCGTCCGGTGGCACGTATAACTTTGGGATTCGTCTAGTTATAACATATCTAATGCAAACACAACTGTCTCGTTTGGATCTCAGTGAAAACACTTCATGACCCTTCCTTGTCAGACAGACTCGACGAATCGCGGAAACCCGGCTCACTGGATAGACCAATGGGTCAGACAGACTTGGTAACACAGAACTAGCGATAATGATATCAATTCTACAGCATTGCTGCAGAATTTTCTAGTAGATTAATTATGCCCATTATTCGAGCTTGAATACTAAAGTTTTGTTTTGCTATGTGACATTTCTTAATCAATATATCATGTCTTGAATGTAGCGAATATAACTTCATATGTATTCATCTTCCTATATTAATTAATGAAACAATGCATTTTCTTTGACAAAGGTTATACAAAAAAATTTAACAAAGTACTGTCTTGGTTCAGCGGCACCTCTCACATGACATGTTTTACCGATTTGTTTAATTAAACTTCGACATCTCTTTGAGAAAAATATGTAACTTTTTTCTGTTATTGCAATGTGCCTAACTTTGGTAGAGTTGAGTTGATTTTGAGTTTAACGTCCCTTTCAGCAGCGAGGCTATATGAGACTTGGACCTACTGATTAACGTGGAATCCAAACCACATGAGCTCCCGCTGGGAATCGAACCCGGGTCTCTTAACTTTGGTAGACCTTGCAGTTACCTTTCATTACGTTACTTTAGCACACACACAGACATAACATGAGATCAAGAAAATAGTAGATTTAGTGAGAAAAGCTAGGAGATAATCGTGCTGGTTAGAATTACATTACTAGCGTCATAGTTCTCTATCGAGTCTGTTCGGATCACAAGTCACAACTTTCAGAATACGAGAAACTGAGGGAGATCTATTTTTACCCCTTAACAGTGGTATTGCTTTTAAATCAGCTACCGGGTAAAGCACAAAGTGTCAATCAATGAAAATTGTTTATATAAACTTTATTATAGAAAATAACGCAGAAACTTTGATATTAAAATACTCAATGGAATATGCATGACACATTTCAGTATGGGGAACATGTTCAACATTAACCCATTTGGAGCCAGAGTCCTATTTTTAGGACACTTGATATTTTATTTCTTATAACAAAGAAGAATAAAGTTTTCGAGTTCTGCTAATTACAGGGAGCAATTGAAGACCTGTCCTAATTCACTGTAATTTTTTTATACATGTTTCCTTCCTTTCTGTAAAAGTGAACGCTTAAATTTACCTGTGTGAATTATTTTATTTGGGTAGGGTTCGGGGAACGTTATTTTTTTGTTTTTAATGCAAACAATGCATTTGGTTTATATGTGTCAGGTAGCAATAGGTATGTGGCAATCAGACTGTAGGAAAGTTATTTTAGTTTTGTTGTAACTTTCAGTGCTATAGATGTTGACACATTAGTGTCATATAAATAGGACGCTGGTCCAAAGCAATATATTACCAAGTAATAAAAGCGAATATATAGATAGACCAATGCCCTTTATTTTTTCGCGTTCTTACGCTTATCATTCATTGTTCAACACCTGAAAACATCAATTTTTTGCTTTTCTCAATTGAATGCAATTTATATCTAAGCTTTAGTATAGCTACAGTAGAGAAATAAGCGGTAGAAAAACAAAATTGCTCTGTAATAATGTTCAAATTTGGAGAAAAATGGACGCATCATACACAAAGCTTCCCCAATTTCGTGTACAAACTGACAGAAACTTGAGCGAATTGAACGAGAAATGTAAACAAATCACAGAGATATTCTATTGTATTTTCAACAGAAACAATGCAATACAGCTATAATGAGGGAGACAGTTCTTTATGGTGTGGAGATAAAGAACGAGCATCATTTTCCGTTGTGCGGTTATAAAACTTGTTATAAAAATTTGATCTCTGCTATGGAAATGATATGAAGATAAAAGAGTGCTCGTGACAATATACATAATGATAGAGAAAATTTTTCTTTAGATTCCAGAGTGGTTCTCAATATACCACACATCGTAGATGATCCGAAAAATCTTGTGCTATATTTTGAGAATTTCTTCGCAAGTAGAGATCTGCTAATTCAACTTCGTGAATTGGGATTCAGAGCAACCGTTACTCTGCAAAGCAATTGTGTGTCTCAGTATCCACTGACTGATTCAAAAGATTTGAGTAAATATGCACGGAGTTCACATGAATACAGATTCGACTAGGACGTAAGTTCATATTGCCAAATGGCATGACAATCGACGTATTGTAATTGGCACAAATTTTGAAAGCATACATCTTGTTTCGCGAACGAAGAGGTGGAGCTGACTACATCATGAACATATTAGAATTGAGCTTCCTCACGTTATAACAACCAGATGAGAGGTATCGACCATCTCAATTTGCTACATATTGATATAACAGGCAATGGGTGATATTTACACGAATTATTAACATGAAGATCGTAAACTCATGATTATGTTTACGAAACCAACTCAGTCCAATATGGATCTTCTGACATTTAGGAGCAACATTTCTGTCAAATTATAGGCTATCAAACTTGGTGATCACTTGTTCAAATGTATTCAATGATGTACGCCTCGCTGGAAGGGGTTACTTCATTATCGAAAAGAAGACGCAAATATGCCATGATAATGAATGCACTACAAAACCATTATCATACTTTGAAAATTGTAATGTCACATTATGTTTAAAAGGGTTTCGTGAAATACCGCGAAGGTAAATAAAAATAAACTTGAATCAAAGTCAAACACAGGTAACAAACTAGCACAGGTAGATCGAAATTACAAAATAGCAATTACTTGTGCTTTCAACGTAACTGTTGGATGTGTTCTGTTTAGTTGTGTGCCATATATCTTATTTTGTATAATTTCCATAAATAAACGTTAATTGAAAACGCAAACACATTATATATATATATAAAATCAGGAAGACTTCGTGCTTCCATAGGCCGGCCGTGATCCTCAATGCCTTGAGGCACTTAGCGGTAAAAATTTGAATTGCTTCACTAAAACAATAGAATGCAATTAGTTAAAAATATGTCCTCTCTAGTATATCAGAAAGGAGCAGCGTCCTATTTATCGGACAGGGCGTAAGTGACATCTGATGCGCAGGAAAAATCAACATGTTATATTTTCGTGAAACTTACGCAATAATAAACTAAATTAACTTCATAAAGTGAAAGAAATCAGAAAAATAATAATTTGGTCCCAAATGGGTTAATATCTTGACGCATCTTCTTGAATATTACCCCTATGTTTATGATAACTTGACAACTCAAATCATATATTAACACCTCGAAGAAAGACATGATGGGTGGTGTTAAACGTTGCACTTACTGTTCCAAACTGACCCGACAAAATCCTGTTTTTTTCCTACGAAGATCCATGCTAGAAGTTTCCAACTACTAAGCACGGCACTAAGCGTGAAATGTGAGCGCTAGCTCTATTGTAGGGAACCAGAGCTCAAGCTCGAGTAACCAGGAGCCTCGATAAGGATAGAGTCCTAAACATAGCGCAATCTATATGTGCTGTGAGACCTTAGCGAGCGCGATGTTGAACAAGGATAATCAAGGACAGTGAGCCCAAGCCCATGGTAGATGGAACGTCATAGAGATTAGTAAGCGTGAGGGTCGTTTAGGATAGTTACCTGAGTTCGTACTAGTCTTATTTCGAAATGGCCCTCTGCCGTAACTTGCATTGTATTTTGTCCCAATTTTCATCAATTAAATTTTTCATGAACTACTGATCAGTAATACCCAAAATATCAAATACTCCTATACAATATACAACGGAAAAGGATTTCATTTATATCACACACCTAGGAAGAGCAATGACAAAATTCTGGCTCTGTATGGGTTCTTAGTTATTCTACTGTAAGACGATCTCGCAGGAAACCTGAAAGTTTATTTAATAGCAGCTACATTATACAGTATTATTAGGGTGCAAGTGTGGAAATGTCCACAAATGTGACACATACCTATCGACTGAACTAATGGAGCTGAACAAAAATAATTAGTCCAGGGGCATATATAATCCCGTGGGATTTTGAATGAAGAAATACTGAGACAACCGCGATGTATTTGAAATAAAACATATAACCATGTGCTACCAGCTGTTTTGCCTGATTCCATTGTAGACGGGCTGTATGGCATCATAATTTCAAGATGGCCACCAGAATAGATAAAAAATATTTTTTTCGTCTGTAACTCGTTTATGGTTAATTCTATGCAAATTTTGTAAAAAAAAAAAATTGATCGGAATAAAAAAAGAAAAGATTATTATAATATTTCTGATATATCTTACCGTTTCAGAGATATAGTCATAGTTTTATGTTTTCTCAGTTGTTTTTTTTATTCAAATTAAATTTCCGTTCTTTTCTGTTTTCTGGAAGAGAAATGACTTTGAGTACAAAATTACAGACTCTACGAATATCCAAAGATTGTCAGTAAGATCTCTCTCTTGTCTTATTCAATAACTAAGGATGCACTAACATCATTTGTTGCAAATAAAGCCATATTCCATGCAAAAATATTAAACTAAAACTGATATTTAGTTAGAAGAATGAAGCAAAGTCATCAGACGGAAATGATGTTAGAGAACTTCAAGACACTCAAGAGGAAGCTGATACCAAAATTATTCTACATTCATTGTACATCTCACGTCATTCTTCTACCCTGCACTTATATTCACCAGATACAGACGTTTTCATCCTTTCACTGTGGTGGTCGCAACATTTTGCAAAAGACACTGAGCCTTATGCAGAGTCGTTCTGTCGCGGGATTAGTGCCATACTAAAGATTTCGACTCACATGTTTCCTTCAGTAGTCAGGCCTTTAGTATGACGCTAATCATACGTCAAAACGACTCTGCATAAGGCGAATTATGTTTGTCAGCGAATTTGGTGCTAATAAACGATTTATCGATATCAATCTCGTTTATTCCAGTATAGAACCGACAAAAGTGCAGACATTGTTAGCTTTTCATGCACTTTCAGGCAGTGATATTATCGGGTCCTTCAAGAATAAAGGCAAATTATCTTTTTGGAAAGGTTTCCAAACACAGAGAAAGAAGTTCTTCAGGCTTTCACATTACTTGGATCTCTAGAAGAATTTAAACTAGAACATGAGCAACTAGTCGAGCAATTCATTTGCCAAGTTTACTTGACAGGAAGAAAATACCAGACATGCTCGAACTGCGCTCGTGGGTGTTTTTTAAGAAAAAATGTGCAAAGTGAAGGTTTACCTCCAAAAATCCTCCCTGACACCACATATTTTAAGAGTACATTATCAAGTGTTGGAGTGCTGTATTCTGCTATGATGAGTTGAGTTGATTTTAGTTTAGCGTCCCTTTCAGCAGCGAGGCTATATGAGACGTGGACCTACTGATTAACGTGGAATCCGAACCACATGAGCTCCCGCCGGGAATCGAACCCGGGTCTTCCACGCCAAGGGCGCGTACGCTATCCACATAACCACAAGGGTCTGCTATGATGAGTTCGATGCCATGTGCACCAGAATGATTACTGAAACTAGTACATTGTGATTGTGGAAAAATTACGTTGTGTTTTAAATAGCATGTGTAAAACACGGACTTTACCCTGCACAGAAATGTGTAAGTGTGGTGGCGATGAAGAGATTTGCGATAACAGTGACTTTACAGACAATAATGAAGAACTCTTTGTCTTGGAGGATGACCTGTGAAGTTTCCTCTACATAATATTTTTACGTGTTAATTATAAAATAAAAAAGAATATGTGTTCATGTGTTGAAAGGTCTATAGATGATAATGAGACGCGTAGAAATTTGCAATCCCAGGTCGATATGGATATGTAGAGAACCATTAGGTTCTGTAGGTCACGGATATGTTGGTTTTGATGTCGCAAAATGAGGTGTGTTCGAACAGAAATCGAAAAATCGATCGACGGTCCCGACAGTGTTATAGTCACTTCTCGGGTCACCGTGCATCACTGGAGAATGTTCTGGTGGAGATCTTTGGGTCTATTCTCATCTCTTGACTCCGTTGTGTCATTCTATGGCTGTGCACCTATCCATTAAACCACAGAGATGCAGCAGGACCTTCACAAGAAGTGATGAAAACCAGCCCAGAAGCACAGATTGTTTACTTGTGGGAACGCATATCTCTAGTGACCGATGGGCTCCTCGGGCATGGTGGGTATGGGGGCAACGGGAAGACACGCTAATTTCAAAACATGCAAATCCCAGTGACACATTTAAAGTTATTCCAGTGTCAGAGCTCAGAACGGCCAAACACTGCTGATTGCTCTCCTCTCTTTCGACCCATGCGTCAGCTGAGCTTGGTTTCGTTCCAGTTGGAACCCATTCTTGGACTTAGTTGTGATATTCAGCAGGCGCGTAGCTAGGAGTGTGTTATGGGGGGAGGCACAGTTCAATTTCTTCCCTACAAATTTAACACAAAACAAGCTCAACTGACACATAGGTCGAAATAGCATAGAGCTTTTGGGGCGGCTCTCGTCACTTCTTGCGAGGATCTTACTGGATCTCTGTGGTTTCATTGGTAGCGTGTGGAATAGAATTAATTACCAACAGAGTTAGGAAATGAGGGTAGACCCAAAAATCCCCACCGGAAGTCTCTTCAGCGGCGAACGTTGACCCGAGAATTGACTTCAACATTTTCGGGAACGTCGTTCGGTTTTGTACAAACACACCTCACTTTGAGACATCGAGACTAACGTATTCGTGACCTACAGGGCCAACAGCTCTCTACATACCAATATCAACCCTGGTACTCACCGGTCAAGAAAGTAGGGGATCACTGAAGATGCCTTTTGCATTGGTATTAGAATATTCATCCTCCAAACTATAGGTCAATGCAACGAGAAAACCGTGTTGAATCCATAGATGATGTGGTCGCTGAGGTGTATTATGACACTGCTGATGCTGTTAACTTCTAGCCTAATTTTTAAATTTTTACATCATATATTTTGAACTCTTATAGAATTTGTGCATTTGCCGTAAGAAGATCGGCTGGTTTTCATATGTATACGTATATCGAGTTGCAGGAGGAAGTTGCAAATTTAACAAAAATTCTGTAACTGTTTTATTGTGGCAGCTACTGTAAGCAGGGTTCTCCGATCTGTATCAAGTTCTAAGGGCCACACTCATACAAAATCATTCTAAAAATTTGGTGTAAAACGATTCATATAGGAGCGGAGAAATAACCCGGACAACAGATTGATAGCCGTTGAAACAATACAAAAAAATAAAACACCCTGTATATTTCACTCGTGTCGGTTTCAAAATTTGTGGGACAAAACAGCCTTAAATTTGCAGGGCCTTAAAAGGCTACCCACCAAATTTGGTGTAACTCGGTTGAATAAGGGCTAAGAAAAAGCTCCAAAAAAGAAGAAAAGCCCTTCAAAAATTCCCCATTTGTCAGAAATTATCGTTTCAAAACGGCAACCTCGCCCTCCTTAGTTAAGAAACGAGTTACGTAATATGAGTAGCACTCAAACTAATAACATATTTCCTTTTGTACAAATTACGGAATCTACCTTCGCCTATAGCCTTGGCCGAAAACTATGACTCTATCACAGAAACGGTAAGAGATATCATAAATATTATTATAATCTTTTCTCTTCCTTTTTTCATTCTAAACAAAAAATATTATTTACAAAATTTGCATAGAATTAACCATAATCTAGTTACAGACGATAAAGATATTAGTATATATTCTGGCGGCCATCTTGAAATTATGATGTTATACAGCCCGTCTCCAATGAAATCAGGCAAAACACCTGGTAGTACACGATTATATGTTTCATTACAAATACATCGCGATTAGTCTCAATATTTCTTCATTCAAATTCCCACGGACTAGCAAAGATGGTCACATTTTGTTGAAAAAATATCTCTTCGAAAAATGAATTTGTCGAAAACGAAAAATTTTTCAAAGAACGAAAAAATTTTCAAAAAAAATGACAAATAGAAAAATGGAATTTCCGAAAATCAAAAACAGAGTTTTCGAAAAAGCTTATCTCTAAATTGCGTAGTTAGAGAAAATCAAGATTGATTGGCGCTAAAACGTCTGTTGTTCGTTACCAAAAATAATTCATGGATATTCATGCTGGGAAAAATTTATCTATTTACGTACTGTATATGTAGAAAATATGCTGTTTGTATCTATTTCTGTGTGTATTCTACCAGTGTTTCTTTCAGAAACAATGTTCCGAGGGGGGTACACTTAGAATTCCGGGGGGCACTGCTGGTTCTATTCTATTTATCATATTATAGACGTATTATTTTGATCTCCGGGGGCTGTGCCCACCAAAATCATGTTTGAAAGAAACACTGCTTCTAACAGTAATACACATAATCGTTAAGTACACACTACTTTTATATTTTGCCGTCTGTGTTCTTTACCTTGCGATTCCGTTTTATCATCCCCATTTTTTACCGTTTGCGTGCATTTTTTTGTCCTTAATGGTAGTGGAAATGATACTTGCTATGTTTCTTCTCAGGAAAACTAGAATATATATTTGTTATATCTCCAAACCGTTCTTCTGTGTCAAACACCCGGAAGGTATACACACAGGAGACGATATTATTTACAAAAATCCCCTCCAACAATCCAAAGGAATATCAAAGACAACCAAAGTAAACACAGAGGCCTGTGCTGGAAAACGTATTTGTATTTATCTTCGAAGTTAAAGGTAGAAAGGCGCCTACAAAAGGGAGAAACCGGGATCTCTTCTTTCCACAAAGCAACCAATCACTGCGAATCTATGATAAATTACTTCTTTCTTGCTACGTTCGGAGGTAAAAGAAAAGCAAAAGCAATAAAAGGGTTTCAGAATCCATTTATTTGTATTTTAGGAGGAAAAACTGGAGCTAGGAGAGACCAAAAGGAAGATTAGAATAAGTTCAACCAACAAACAGAAACAAAAACACGATTTATGTTTAAGAATTTCTGTAACAAAATATGGAGAACATTGAATAGTGCCTTTGAATGCACCGTATTTACGCAAATCTAATGCGTGCCTTAAATTTTAAAACATTTAAATAAAAGTTTGTTGGCGACTGTAATACGCATCAATGGTAAGGTAAATTTATTGCATGTATTTTATAAGTAAATCGTCAGAACAGAAGATTTATACGTGACAACTTGTTGTTCACAATCTCTGTGTTGGCTTTCTGTTTGAAATTTCTTTTTTTCTTTTTTTCAGCATAAAGAATTACACTTGAAATTAAACTGTGGGACACAATCAATGAATTGTGGTCTAAGCTATTGAAACCAAGACTAACATTAAACTGCTGTGTGGTAAAGAGGTGTGGCTAAGCAGACATACTAGACGAGCATATGACAAAAGTCATGGCAACACCGCAGCCCCCTCATTTGATAACAGTGTTTACAAGAAACCCAGAGTGTCGTGTTCAAACTACATAAACGGTGTCACTTGGCATAGCGTCATAAGATTCTCTTTTCTATTTGTCTTCCATTTCGTGACTACCTATTACAAACGCTCCATGCAATAATGGACCAACACAGGCACGTAGCCAAGGGGGGTCCGGACATCCCCCTTTCGAGACCAGAAATGTAAAAATTAAGGAGGGATGAAACAAAATGAAATGAGCAAAAGAAGGATCAACGTTAAAAAAAAGAAAAAAAAACTACAGAAAGCTTTTGGTTACTCTTTCTTATGAGGAGATTTGTATTACTTGTAATACATGGTGGCTAGGTGAGCGAGATATCCTGGAAGAGTCAGGGAATTTGAAATTTCTAGAGAAGTTACAGAATTTTCAAAATTTCTGCTACTAATCAGGGAGATTTCAAGCTTCCGAAAGCATAGTGCGGTTGAGTAACAGCGTGGACATTGTTTTATGATAATTTTTCGTCATCGCATGCTTGCAGAATCAAACATGTTATTTCAAAAACAATTTTCTACTGCTCCTTTAACCTGCCATTTGGAACCGACAGTAGTTGACGGAATAATAAAAACAAAAATTTACACGGAAAAGGATTTCAACTAGCATTTGATTCAACAGAAAAAGGAACGCAGATGTAAAATATTTTACAAGACATTATTGAGTATGTACTTTTTATAATAGTGAATATGTACTTTTCATAATAGTTGAGATCATAATGAAAGGAAAATTGTTATATTTGAATGAACAAAGAAAGGAACGTAAATATTGTAAAATCTTTTTCAATACTTTGTTTTATTCTTTTGTTACTCGAGATTTCTTGATAGTTTATTAAAATACTTACCAACATATCCTCATTTTATTGTCCTAACAAACCAATATATGTTGATAGTAAAGTAGTTTACATTGATCAAGCTTCTGAGCCTTCAGAATGTCATATTACGCCCCCCCCCCCCCCCCCGTTAGGAAATCCTGGCTAAACGAACCAATATATGTTCCAGTAAAATAGTTTTGAATGATCGAGCCCCTGGTGTGATGATCACAGTATTTCATGTCACCCACTCACGAAATCCTGTCTACGTGCCTGGTCAACAATAAATGTATTGAAGCTGAGAGTGTCGATGATGCATTGTAAAAATCAAGTTATCGATTCACTACGGATTCTAGTTGTAGTCTAATTAAATACACCATCAATTGTAATGCCCACCATAATTTTGAATACTACATCTAGACAAAAACAACAACAAAGGGATGTATGTATTTGACTCGCGTAAATACAATAATAAGAACAGGAAAGTATTTTGGGGGAGATTGAATATTTCCAAACATTCTTTAGAAGGAAGGCGAGAACAAATAGCGGATAAATTGAAATATAAAAGGATCTTTTTTAATTGAACAGTGCAATGTTATGCTTTGTACGAAAACATAACGAACGAGAATCAATTGAAGAGGGAAAAATCTAATACAGTGAGGAGCAAACATTAGAAATCTAAGGTTTTCGAGAAAATCGAAAAGATTTTTTAAAATATAAATCTAAAATTGAATCTGTAGGATACCCACATATTAAGATGAAACTGACATTAAATATGCACTATTATCACGCCTTTCATTATGACAACTGCAATACAACAGTGCACAGCGTCGTTTATCAGATATAATTAATAACTATTATGATTAACTCTACAACTTGTTTCTTTAACTGTAATATTGTGAAAAGATTACCCTTATATAAATCGATAAGCAGCATCGAGCTGAACAAAATTACACATGCTTAAGGATAAATTCTTAGGAGTAGTTTTTGAAAAAAGTACAAAACCGAATTTTTGACAAATAAAACATTAGGTCTACTGGAACAGACTGTCAACTTATGTACTGTATACCAGTACGCAAACACTAAACTGTTAAAGAGATTGTATCTATTGTACCTTGCCTAACAATGATATACATAGCCTATTCCTAACAGTTACCATCTACTTGTAATGCATAGATGCTTACCATCTGAGAAGAAATAAAATTAAAATGTGAACTACGCAATAATAAAGAAGCTTCTGTACGCTTAAATTTTAATAACCGTTAATTGTACTCGCCAGAGAAAATAAACACTGCTCATGTTAGATAATATAATAACAGGACAAAAGGTGTTAAAGGATAAACTTTTGAAATATAGTAATAATACTAATATTCATTTAAAAAAAATCAAGAAATTGTCTGAATTAATCTGAAATGGAAGGAGAATATCGTCCAATAGGAAGAAGAAAAATGAAAACTAGAATAATACCTATTTGTAGATGTTTTACTTTCTATCAGGTAGCTTTGTGAATCTTCTCGCTTCCGGCATGGCAGACTGAAAGGCAAAAACTTAATTAGTGAACTAATGAAATCCATCAAAACAGATTCTCCAGGCTTCGTAATTGCTGGCAGCCGAGTCTTCTTTCATCCATTGCTTTTTATCCGCGCTTCCGCTCCGCTTTTATTCCTATCTCATTTCACTCTTCCTCTGATTTCTTTATTTATTTTAGAATTGGAGGCAATGAAGAGATTAAGATAAATAATGGAACTTGCGAAAGAATACGTACCAAAAAAAATTTCTCAAAAAACAAATCTATCTGCTTTACGCCTTAGGAAAAGATAAATAAGAAGGGACGGTTATATATACAAACGAAAGACGATTTTGTCTACTTTTAAGACGATTCTTTTATTTTTAAAATACAAGTTTTTCGTCATGAAATTAAAAAGAAATGAGGGAGAAAAATAATACGCGAAATCTGTAGTTGTATTCTTCTGATAACTACACTGAGAAAAATCGTTATCCGGAAAGCGGTTTATTGAACTAATATATAGAATCCATATGTTTACTACGCAAATCTGTACGGAACATAATTATCCATATGCTACATATACTGCCCTTTTCCCGTTTAGATCTTACATCATGCTGCTGCAGGATATCTGACATTTAGCAATGTTCCTTATATTTCATACGTGCACATATGTTATATACGTTCATCTGTAAATAAAATCCTTACCGCTTATGTAAGTCATACGGGAAGTACGTATAGATGGAACACATATACGGATAGTATTTTAAAACATACTTTTTCAGTTATACGTTTGCTGCGGGATGTTATATGTAATGGTACTTTAAAACCGAAAACTACAAGATTTACGCATATAACCTACGTTTTACATACGGCACATACGTTTTTCTCTCTTTTTAGTAAAGTGGCAAGAACTCTTGATTAGAGGGAGCCTAATAGACATTTTTCTTTAACTATGATAAACAGGCTTAACTGAACGTTCACCATCCTTGCTTTGCAATTGAAAGATCGAGAGTTCGAAGCAAGCTGCTGCTACCTCTAAGAATCGTCTCTCAGCTCACCAAGTGAATACTATAGAATCTTCATTATCTACAGAGGTCCTGGTTACTTCCTTACAAAATAATCTCCCATCTTTCATTTTAATTGTTTCCATATAGAAATATTCGACAACCTCATAAGGAAATCAATTATTAATAGCCTATAATAAATAGATGTGTCATGTGTACACCACGTGAAGAAGTTTGGTTTATATTGAGTGATATTTTTCAATTATTATTGAAACCGGAAGAAGTAGTAAATTTATACCACTTCCGGTTTTAGCATAAAGATTAGGGTGGAATTGAGAATATATTCTTCGAACGCTTACTTGATTGCAAAGAAATCACTTCTAGTTATCTCTTGATCAAAGTCGATCAATGGCGATAAAGTCGATCAAGACCAGCATGTAAGCAGTCCTGACATTGCCAATGACCTAAATATTCATCATCAAGTAGTGTTAAACCATTTGGAGAAAGCTAGCTACAAAAGAACTCGACTTCTGGGTGCTTCATGGTCTGACTCAAAAGCATTTACTCGATCAAATTTCTATCTGCGAACCTCTACTGAAACGTAATGGACTCGAGATATTTCTGAAGCGGTTGATCACAAGTGATGAAAAGTAGATAACCTACAACAACAATCTGCGAACAAAGATCGGGTCGAAGCGAGGAGAAACTTCATAGTTTATGTCAAAGCCCACATTGACGCCCAAGAAGTATACTGTGCGTTTGGTAGGATTGAAGGGCTTTGTGCATCATGAGCTGATGTTGCCGGACAGAAGTGTTGACTCGGACCTGTACTGTCAACAATTAGAGCTAGTACCTAGCAATTCAAAAGAAACAACCGAAACTGGTCAACAGAAAGGTTGCCGTATACCGCGCTGTCATGTCAGACTGCAAACTTCTTTAACAACCCATCAGAAATTGAGAGTACTTAACTAAGAGGTTTTCATGCATCCACTGTATAGCCCGGACCTAACGCCGTCAGTCTATCATTTGTTACAGTCTCTGCTGAAATATCTGAATGATGTTAAGTTAGTTTCAAATAAAGCCTGTGAAAACCACATGCCACATATTTTTTGAACAGAAACCACAGAATTCTATAGCAACAAGATTATTGTATTGCGGAAAAATGACAGATAGACAACGAAAAAAATATGCATAGATGGTTTCGCACGGCATCATTCATGATTACTAGAATTGACACGTATTAATCGTCATTCAAACCGCAGAGCAACGGCACAACTTTGTATGGTTTGATGAATCATGATGCCCGGGTCAGAATTCGTCTTCCAGGGGAGCAGCTGCTCGACAACTCTCGCTGGTCTAGTGCTTATTGCGTGCGTCTTTGATGCGCGTGATCTCAAATTCGATTTCTGGTGTGAGAAAAAAATGAAATCTTTGAGTTTTACGTCCCACAGTGATGCCGGCTAGGCTAAAGTAGACGGTGATGAGAAATGAATGAAATGGTGGAATGAAGAAAGTGGGAGGAAACCCACGCACGTGATATTTTTCTACCACAAAGTTCACTTGGCGGGAGCTGGAATCGAACCAGGGATCCCAAGCACCAGAAGTGAACGCTCTACCACTGAGCCACCGCGGCCCCCTCCTGGTGGCGGAGCACAGAAAATTAATTTCGCAATCATTCATGTTCATTAATCATCCGTATCCTGTACTTGAAAAGTCATAATCGTGGGACGTTGAATTACAAATTTTAATTAATATCATGTCCACAGTGGTCTGGTGATAGCCTTATTATGATTTGAGGAAACTTCACATGTTCATCCATGGGCCCGGTAGTCCGTGTGGATGACACCATGACGGCTGTTAGCTATCGCGAGGTCATTCCTGATCACGTACACTCACTCAAGTTGCCATTATTCGAGCTGGGAATGACATCTTTCAGCATGACAGTGCTCCTTGCCATCAGTCCAGCGTTACTCTGCAACGGTACGTGGAGCTCAGTAGTAAATGTCAATAGCTGCAGTGGTCCCCAAACTCATCCGATCCTAACCCAATTGGAAAACACAACTTTAGTCTCATATTGTATATAGTAAATGCATTGAAAACTTGCGGCCACTTGCTGCACCATTTAATACTATTGAAGTGAGCTAATATTTTTCATGAGTTGCTTTGGTATGATATAAAACTGTTTTAGGGAGTGATATTTTTAAAAACCTGAAAAGTCAAAAAATAAGGACACCTAATATATACGTATACTACCGTAGTAAAGTTTGGAAGACTGAAAAATAGAGACAGAAAAACGAAAAATTATTAAAAGAAAGAAGCTCTTTTTCTATATGATAACACAATGTTTAAAGAAAATTAGTAAAGTCGAAAATGGGTTTTTAAACACAGAGTAATCAAACTCTTGTTTCGTTAAAATAGTAATCTTAACTTTTAGTGATTTTTTCTCAAATCCTTGACGTTCAATTGACTAATTTCTAAAACAATTCGCTACCCAATTGTTTCCATTCGGGCTGTAAATAGTGCTACAACTATTTGACACTAATTGAAAACCAACTTTTCATTTATCTCTCTACTTCTTCCCTTACAAACTCGATTCAATGTAAGTCGGGTGATTGTGGTGACCATTTCATAAAGTTTATTGATTCTTCGTCCTGCTTCCGTTCAAGCAATCTTCTACATAGTTTAGAAGCATTCTTCAGATCGTTGTCTTGTGAATGTACAAAACTATGGTCAATAATACTTTACCCAGAGGGTTTAGCATGGTCTCGAAGAAATTTTAAATACATTTCTTTTTACAATATTTCGTCTGTTTGCACAAGACTGCCAGGTTCACCAGCTCTAAGCATCCCCAAATTTTAAGGGTCGTTCAAGGTTGACCGGGATTTTCGTACGTAAATAATCAATGAATAGCCGGATCATGATGAAACTTGCGGGTGACGTAATGTATTCCTTCTCGAGTAACTAGCGCCCGCCATGACGTATTTGGCGCATGCACAGAAGTTGCAGCGAACATGGCGGCAAGCAGTGTGTCTGTGGCTGTGGAGCAGCGGTGTGTAATCAAATTTCTTGTGAAGGAGAAAGTTAAACTAGCTAAGGTTTTCGAAGATTGCAAGCACAGTATGATGAACAAACGGTGTCACGGACAAGAGTGTACGAATAGCGTGAATAGTTTCGCGAAGGACGGGAGCTGTTGACAAATGAAGCGCATGGACACATTCGGAATAAACAAGACTAAAATCAACACAGAATTCACGGATGTTCAGTAATCGAGAACTTTCTCTTAGTGAAAAGCGGAAACAGAACCTAGTAATACGGAAATAGGATCGTATAGAAACTGAGGTTTAGAAAGTTTGCTTGTTCATTCAGTTCAATGTAGTACTGTTGGGCCAGGACGTTAGTTTGCTCCACCCACGATGTAGCTGATGTCCGAGGAGTTCAAGCAGCGCACGAGTGCTATCCATTATATCGGCTTGCAGTCCATGGGATCCATAGTCGGCTAGACTTTCCAATCCCCAACGAAGTCACACTACAGGACGACTCCCAAAAAGAACAATGAGCTATTTATGTCTGACTCCAGTTCCAGAAGAGTAAGCTTCAAAACATGACAACGACCAGCTGTGAACCCAGGACACTTGAATCCAGAGCCTATCGGCATGAATGCATCACGGCGTAAGGAGTGAGATGCTCTACCAAAGATTCGATCCCAGTAACTCAACTTGCAACACAATGTCTGATCAGTTAATTAGTGCTTCGCTAATGTGAGATTAAGTAGTGGTGCCTGTCCAGTTTCGAAGTCTGCGGTCTGCTAAATCATTCATGTGAATAATTAAAACCACAGATTCATGTTCTCAAAAAGTTTAAAACTTGAGGAAAAGGGAAGTCAAGAACTTCCGCACACATAGCCTTGCATTGGGATGTATAATCAAATTATATTAAATCAATTTTGATCTACAATTGAATTCAGCCTTCAGCTATCAGAACTTAAATCCCATCAGTCCAGCCTGATCCTTCTGGTCAACGAGCAGATTGTTTAATTAAATAAATTTATTACTAATTTTAAAACTTCCCGATCTCTCAGTTTCATTTTCTCATCAATTGACCATCATGCCGTTTTGTAATAAAACTGGAAAAATCCAATATCTTGGCTTTCATTTGAATATAAAGAGAAAGCAAGGCGTAATTCTGATGCGCCGTATTTGAGTATTAAAATAATAGATTTTTTTAGAGATAATTTAACACAAGTGACAGGTAGATACTACTAATGGTACTACTATTAAGAGGTATATTATAACGTAATGTTATACAAGGTTACATAACTTATATTTTACAGACTTGTTGTATAATCTCCCCTCCTTATCAGAGGCTTGTTATACTACACACTTCCTGATACTTGATCAACGTATTTGGTAATGTATCGATTTTTCAAAGAAAAAATGATCATGACTTGTATTTTGCAATGGTAATAAAATATGTGGATAACTGAAACAACATAACATTAAAAATTTTCAAGAAATACGGAAAGGAGCTTCTATTTTTTTTATTTTGTTTGGTGCGGCAACACGAATCAATACAAATAAGTAATTTCTTCCAATGTGGTTTAATGTGAATTGCTACTGACATTAAAAATGTAGTGGTAATATATATATATATATATATATATATATATATATATATATATAAATGACCGGGATATTGCGCTCTCTTGTCCAATCCTAAATGATGTTTCTACTTCGTGTATTAGAAACGTACTATGAGCGAGAGAGGATTGAAGAAATTGTAGTTCTTTTTTCAATCATAATAGGAGAAATGTATGACAAAAATTCGTAGTTGACAGAAGCACCACAAGAAATTTTTTTGCATATTTCCTCACAGAGAGAATCAAATTGAACAAACACTGACGTCTGACATTCAAAGACAGAATATAATTCACTTGTCTCTCTCAGTCCTTCAGGAAATCCTTTTCTTTGAAAGTTTATGCCTTATTTGTCTTGTTAACGGTGCAGCAAAACAAATGCTATCTTTCTCATTTTATATAATAACGACGTCAGTTTTTATCCAATTCCTGCATGATACACTGTCTACTACAACGTAAAGCAATAACTTGACAACCATGTTGTTCAGGAATTTCTATTATATACCAGTATATAAGTTGTTCTGTCTTGAACACTAATAATGCCAGCAATATTTGAAATTGAAACACAGTAGGCCTACAAGGTGGATATGTCAAGATTATTTTTTAAAATAATTATATTTCTTTATTTCTCTACTGAAATTCAGCGTCCCATGTCAGCACTGAAGCTATATGAAATGTGCACCTTCAATACCATGAAATGCAAACCACCGTAAAGCCCATTCAATGCCCTCCCACTGAGAACCAAAGCCGGTATGGCAGGGAAACTTTACCCTCCATTGAATTCCCAATTATTTGGAATGTTTGAACGAAAACTCATATCATATGAAATTATACAGCAAAGAAACACTCCGATGAGAGGGGTAATAATACCCTAGGGAATTGTACCAGAAATCGAATTTTCAATTATTTGAAATGTTTGAACGGAAAATCATACCATATCAAAAGATACATCAAAGAAACGTCTTAGGAAATTATTATCCCCTCGTCGGTGTGTTTCTTTGATGTATCTTTTGTTACGGTATGATTTCCCGTTCACACATTTCAAATAATTGGGAATTAAATGGGGATAATAATACTCTAGGGTATTATTATTATAAGGTTTACATCCTGGAGTCGAGGCCAAGTTAAGGAAAGTCGCGTGTGTACCCATTTTTTTCTTGTTTTCCCCAACCGGAACATTTGTATCTATGGTCTTCTAAGTAGGACCATTAGGTAAATCTAGACGCAGATGGAAGATCAATATTAATGAAATAAAATGTCTAACCTTTTACATCCTATGAGTATGTCCTTTTTAGGGTAAAGGAGATGGATGATTGATAAAGATAAAACTCGCTTGATCTGGGATCAAATCAAGAACACCTAACACTAGAGGTGATAGCCCTATCACTAAGGCATCGTATCCTCCGTAAGAGAATATTTAGAGGGATCTTGGGGAGTTAAGAATACAAAGTATCTAGAAAATGGATTCAATTGGTTAAGGACAAAAGTAAATGGCAAGCTGTTTTAAATATTACGTTGAATTTTCGGATTCCATATGCAATAAAGTTACTTACAAGGGAACCTTCCGAAAATGATAGTTGCAGTGAAAGATGTGGCCTATGCCAATTGAAAGAGCTGTAACAGAGATGTTTATTCCCAAAAAATTAGCTGCCCATAGCAATAGGTTCAAGAAATATAAGGGGTGAAAGTTCGGAAACAGCAGTGTTGGACAAGGGGGGAAAAGTGCAAATTCCGCAAAAAAAAGGGGGGACAGGGCCAAATACAATGCTGACAAGTGATGTATAGAAAGAGACTTGCCACAATAGGGAACAAATGAAGGCCACCAGTGGGGTTAACAGTGTTGCCAACTGCAATGAATAGTACGTGTTTTGCAAAGAGCACTATATGAAGTGAGTGCAATATTCAGTGTCATGTAGAATATAAGATATGACGTGTATAATCAGTGGTACAATCTAACAAAAGAGAATAGAAAAAACAGAAGTACGAAAAATACGGAAAAGACGGAGTTGGCCATAATGCGCCACATTTGATCACGGGCTGTGCATATTAGAATGAACAAAACAAGAAGCACCTACTATGCAGGAAACCGACGTACCTAGAGTCCAAAAGAAAAACGAGTTTCAAAGTTGGCAACACTGGCCATGGAAATCCAGACAATTCTGATATAGTTAGGCCACTCGCTTCACAAAAAGAAAATTCCGGCAACAGGCATTATTCTTCGCATCATTTGTACATGCTCGTCCACATTGTACGTGCAATTGTTCGATGAGACAATGGTCCAAACAGAAGACACATTTGCAGTGAGCACAGGGGAATACTGCCAATCCGTCACACATGGTACAATGATCGCCTGTGAATGTCTCGAAACAGTACTCTAGAGGTGTCGGAACCTTTGGTGGTCTTTCTATCACATATCCACACCTGCAGAAAGCAAACATAATCAAAGGCTTGTTCTGCTGTGTGTTGCTGTCTGCAGTACTATCACCGCCTATATGATATATCCAGAGTACCCCACCTAACTCTGCGACTGAAATAGTTTCAAAGCGAAAAAAATGTGACACATATAATTGTGCAGGAATGTACCCATGTCAGCGGACGACAAACTTCTGTGAGATGCAAGTGCCCCCAAGTCCCCCATCATAGGATCCCAGGGGCGAAATTCAAAATTTCAAATAACACCATCGGTCGAGTTATGTTTCTTTCGAAAACTCTTGGAATATGCAACAACGCACATCAGAAATATTTACTATATGGGATTTCAAAATGGCTGCCAAAAATATCTGCTCGGTGACAAGAACAACGTGAACTTTTGGCGGCCATTTTGAAACCGGTGCTTCATATAACAAATATTTCTTATAGGCGGTGTTGTATCTATCTAAAGAAATATCATCCGCCCCCTGTTCCCATTTGCGGTTGACTCCTCGAGTCTCACTATGGGGGCCCTGGGGGACTTGCTTCTTACAAAGTTTTCTTGGCCCTCGACATGAGTCCATTCCTGTGCAATTGGATTTGCAACATCTCTTTTCGTTTCGCAGCAATTTGAGATCACAATGTTCGATGCCATGTTAAGAAATAACATATATTTGTGGCGGCCATTTTGAAAAAAACATGCTTCATATAGCAAATGATTCCTATAGATGTTGTTGCACATTCCATGGTCTATCGAGAGAGGTACCACTCGGTCCCTGTTGCCATTTGAAAATTTGAAGTTGGTTCCTGGGGCCCTATGATGGGGATCCTGGGGGCACTTGCTTCTCACAGACTTTTATCACCCCCTGACATTGGTACATTCCTGCACAACTGGATCCGTCACATTTTTGTTCGTTTCGCAAATCTTTCAGGTCACAAAGTTTGGTGGGACACCCTGTATATTCCTACATACGACCCAACCATGACATAATGTTCACTACTTCTATTATCGGTTGTTGGCTCAACCCAACCATTTCATGTTCTCCGAATTGACATTGCCTCAATCACTCTAGCATTGATGCATACCGAGTGATGCCTGTTGCCGGAATTTTCTTCTTGTGAAGCGAGTGGTCTAACTATATTAGACTAGTCTGGATTTCCATGGCCAGTGTTGCCAACTTTGAAACTCGTTTTTCTTTTGGACTTTAGGTATGTCGGTTTCCCGCATAGTAGGTGCTTCTTGTTTTCTCCATCCTAATATGCACAGCTTGTGATCAGATGTGGCGCATTATGGCCAACTCCGTCTTTTCCGTATTTTTCGTACTTCTGTTTTTTCTATTCTCTTTTGTTAGATTGTACCGCTGATTATACACGTCATATCTTATATTCTACATGACACTGAATATTGCACTCACTTCATATAGTGCTCTTTGCAAAACACGTACTATTCATTGCAGTTGGCAACACTGTTAACCCCACTGGTGGCCTTCATTTGTTCCCTATTGTGGCAAGTCTCTTTCTATACATCACTTGTCAGCATTGTATTTGGCCCTGTCCCCCTTTTTTTTTGCGGAATTTGCACTTATCCCCCTTGTCCAACCTTGCTGTTTCCCTAACTTCCATCCCTTATATTTCTTGAACCTATTGCTATGGGCAGCTAATTTTTTGGGAATGAACATCTCTGTTACAGCTCTTTCAATTGGCATAGGCCACATCTTTCACTGCAACTATCATTTTCGGAAGGTTCCCTTGTTAGTTAGCAAATCTAACAAAGGCAGAATAATATTTAAAATATACAGTATGTTATAAAGTATAGGGTGTTTCAAAATAAATATTGAGGCTTTACGACTTTGTAGTATTTATTATATTTAACATACAATTACAAATTACATCAAATGAAACAACAACTCAGTTTTTGCTACAAGTGTTCAATGTGAGCACCATTCGTCACACAGCACATATCGAGTCGATAGGCGAGAAAGGCCCAAAAACTTTCATAATAATCGCATTCAATATAGGGGAGTCTCGTTGCAACTGTACCATCTCGTGGGGATTTGCTGACCTCCGGATGCGAACATTATGAATATTTATATCACCACTTAGGTGAAATGTCGATTCACCATTGAAGACGACACGATCCAGAAAATCTTCTTTGTCATGCAGCAACATTTCATTTGCAAAGTTGGCACGTAAACCGTAGTCTGTAGAACTTGTAACAACTACAAACGATAAGGACGTAGCTGTAAAAGTCTCCTTAAAATTCTCCATACAGGCGGTTGCAATGTAACTACAGATTCAGTCTCTGCAAAATGTAAAACACAAAAAGCTCTCTGCTTACTAGTCGCCATCTTTGCTACTACCACTTTCTAATGGCAGATAGAGGAAACAGCGCATGCGCATGCGTGCATACAAAACTGTTTGAGTTGCTCTTTCATTTGATACATTACATATAATTGTAAGTTAATTATAATAAGTAGTTAAAAGCCCTAAAACCCCAATATTCATTTTGAAACACCATATATATACATACACACAATGGAAGGGCAAAGAGCCGAGTCGAAAATAAAATTGATAGTTAAGAAATGATCTCATTAAAATTTTAAATTAAATTTTATTGGAGCACTAATCTATCAATGTATACACCATTATTTCGCATCGATACTCACAGATACCCGTGCAGACAGGAAATCACATGGAAGTATTTAACTCAAATTATAGCTAATTAAAAATTTTCTCTCTATATATAGAGCCTACAAAATATATGCAAACATAATCTGCAAACAAACAAGTACTGGAAATGTAATGTAAACCTCATTATACGTACGATTACACAAAATGTTACCGCAGGAAGTAATTTATATTGAAGTAATTCTAACATAAAATAACACTCATGTTATTTCTCCCTCTGTAAACATATCATCATTCCATGCACTACTTGACAAGCAAAAATGGATTGTGTTACGCTGTTCCCTTATACATACTCATATAATGATTGTGTAACAAACCAGTGAAACAGCAAATTATTTCTCATTTCTAGTTTAGTTAAACCTATATATATATATATTTAGCTAAACTTCCTGCGTATGAGTAATTTATCGTATATGATAGACAGGGCTACCGTTAGATTTGTATGTGTGTGTGTGTGTGTGTGTGCTCGTGAATAAGATGATGTGGCCTCAGTAAACCGGGGAAAGATCAGAAATCCAATCAAAAACAGTATGATGAGCTCACAATATCAGGCGCTAGGGATTTAAGCAGTACAAAAAAGTTTTTTTTCTTCTGATCTTATCAGCTCCGTGTATATATGTATGTATAGTACATTCGGTGCTTGATTCCGGAGATGGATAATCTTTTGTTTCGTTACAGAACGGTTTTCTAAAGCGTTAATTTCAATTAAAGGAGGAGAGAGAGAAAGAAAATGAAGTTGATGCTATGGTGTTGCTTTAGAGAGAATGAAAGAGAAAGTATTCATGTTTTTAATTCTCTTTCGTTATCAAGGAGAATTAAAAACGAAACTTTTTTTTCTAAAAAGATGAACGCAGGTTTGAGTTTCGATTGTTCATTCTGATATATATACAGGGTGTTTCAAATCAAAACAGACAAACTTTGGAATGTGATTCCTGACACCAAGATAAGACAAAAAGTGTAGACCAGCCTGGGTGCACAAATGCTCCCTTTCGGAGTTATATGCTGCTGAAAACATGGAGAAATGAACTTTAAAGGTCCATACCTCCAAAACTATGGGACCTACCGTAGTCGGGTCAAGATTTTACTTAGGAACTAATATATGCGCTATCCAAAAATACATGTTTCAGAATCCTGCGGTATCCACGCAACAATTTTTATGAAGAGAGCTTGGATACGGGCATATAATTTGAAGTACTCACCAAATGCCTCTATAAAAATTGTTGCGGAAGTACCGGAAGATTTCGATAGGGTATTAGTTCCTAAGTGAAGTCTTGACCCGATTACAGTAGGTCCCATAGTTTTGAAGCAATGGACCTTTAAAGTTCATGTTATCATGTTTTCGGTAGACTATAACTCCGAAAGGTAGCATTTGTGCACCCAGGTTGATCTATACTTTTTGTCTTATCTTGCTTTCAGGAATCACCTTCCAAACATTGTCGCCGTTGTTTTGAAACACTGTATATGTATCGCTAAGATATAACAATGTTTTTATTACTAGACCTATTATTCTATCTGGAATATTTGTACAATCCTTTGTATTTTCTACTTCCTGAAAGTAATCTAGCTATAATTGACATCGTTAGCTGTAAAGCAAGGGAATTAAACTTCTTCATTTGAGATTCATAGCAACGAAATGCAGTGTGCATTTATGTTACTCTTCCACGATAACTTGCATGATAATTTTCCGATTTTTTTGGTTAAATATGGCATGTTTCTTTTTTTCTTAAAGCTTAACGAGTCATTTCTATTGCTTGGAATTGAAATTGGTTAAGGATAAATGATTATAAATCCATAAATCAAAATCAATCAACAAAGTTTTAGATTATTTTAAATTTGAGAAAGGAGTTCCAGAAGGATCCTTCCTTTATTATATTATAGGCTATATCAATGATATGCCAATATTATCAAACAACAAGTGCAAATATGTACTTGTTGCGGACGATACTAGGCCTACATATTGGACTAATGGCAACCACACAGCAATAATATTGACAAGATTGAAGAAGCAAGGAATTAATTTCAAAAAGTGGTGCGAACAATGATTCCTTACATTGAACCAAAAAAAACACGATTTATACTTTACCCAAGTGGTAAAGGCAAAATTAAAGATTTGTATAAAGCTATTATCATTGACTATCAACACATTTTTCTACAACGTATATACTTCTAAATATCTAGGAGTTAGTCTTTAAAAAAACTGTTTAAACCTAAACAAGCTCATATAAAAAAAATACAAAAACGACGAAAATACAGCTATGATCAAACTAAAAAAAAAAATCAATATTTCACTAGATTCGAAATTCTAAACCCAGACATATAAGTTATTTCTAAAATCCGTTCTGTTATATAGCTACCAATTATTTAACCGAAGTAACGTAAATGAAATCGCCAAAACCGAAAATAATCGGATAAGAAGAAGGCCAGAGAAGACATAATAACTTACGACCATGTTTCTGTCAGACTTCCAGATTCATGGCTTAATCTGGTTTCCTTATTGGTCAAGAATACAAATGGCTTCATCAAAACTGCTGTTATTCCTATATTAAAGTACATCATAGCCACAATTAATAGACAAACTTTAGGAACAAAAAACAAAATAGCTTGGGTGTTTTACCTACTCCATTATTATGCTGAAACAAAAAATGGGAGGAACTGTTCTGAACATAGTCTTAAAAAAGTCCAGCTATTCTACTTTTAATCTGCAAAGTTTGTCCGAAATATTTCCCTTGATACGAGCCTATGTAAATATATCACTAAGTCAACAACCGTAGCCATAAAATAGGGAGGTTTCATTCTGCTCTCTACGCTAGCTTATAGAGGTCGCTGCTATTCACTCCACCCACGTCTGTGCAAAAGTCTCGCTCCGAAAGACCTCTGTTGTGCTGGGCTCGTAACGATACAACATTTCCTTTTTTTCCTTCCCTTCTTTTTTTTAAAGAAATAAAAAAGAAACAAAGAGCAGCCTGCTGTTTCAAATTAGTACTCAAGATTCTGGTTCCGGTACATTGTATCATAAGAGAAATTCGATGACACGAACAAAAGAATGGTGGATCCCTCTCTCTCTCTCTTTCTCTCTCATTAGGGTAAAAAAATGAATGAACAACTTTTTTGAACGTGGCGCGACTTGTTCATAAAAATATGTTATCTTGTATTTAAATTTAAAGAAAAAAAAGAATAGCTTGAAGAGGAGAAAATACAAAAAGAAAAGTCTTTTATTATACGAGAACTCTACTAGAACATTGTAACATATCACTTTGAAGAGTTTCAGTGTTATTGGTTATTTCGGTAGTTATTGGTGCACCCTCCAATATTGAATATTGAGCTTTGGTACATAAAGGAGTGAACCTGACCACTATAGTCTATATAACCTATATGATGGGGGTCAGCGTTCTACACCGTAACGTATGTATTACAGTAACTTTTATTCTATGCTAGTATGTTTATAATCCACCCAAACTTACATTCGAAAGCTGATATATAGCTGCTCTTCGCCACTGTCACATGATACGAGGGCTATCCAGAAAGTAGATTACGTTTTGGAATAAAAAATCAACAAAGTATAGGAAACAAATTTTATTATATACAGATGAAAGCCACACACAAATACTACTTTTCGACATAGTCACCATTCAAATTAAGGCATTTATCGTAGCGATGTACGAGCTTGGAAATTCCTTCGTCGAAAAATTCGGCCGCCTGCGACTTCAACCACTTCGTTACCTCTTCTTGCAGCTGTTCGTCGTCATCAAAACGCTGAATAGCCAGCCACTTCTTCATTGCTGGGAATAGGTGGAAGTCGCTCGGTGCCAGGTCGGGACTGTACGGCGGATGAGGAAACAACTCCCACTGAAAAGATTCAAGAACTTCACGCGTGACATTTGCCGTGTGGGGCCGAGCGTTGTCGTGAATCAACAAGATCTTAGAGCTCAACATTCCTCTGCGCTTGTTTTGAATTGCTCTTCTGAGGTTTTGCAGAGTTTGGCAATACCTTTGAGCGTTTATTGTAGTGCCTCTTTCCAGGAAGTCCACCAAAATCACACCTTTTCTGTCCCAAAAAACAGTCGCCATCATCTTCCTTGCCGACATTGTTTGCATGCATTTCTTGGGTTTTTGGGGAGAACCTGTGTGCCCCCACTGCATTGATTGCAATTTCGTTTCACAGTTCACGTGTTTCACCCATGTTTCGTCACCAGTAACGATGCGATCGAGTAAAGAGTCACCATCCTTATTGTAGGCGTCCAAAAAGTGCAACGCTGCAGCCATTCGCTGATTTTTGTGGTCCTCTGTCAAGATTTTTGGAATCCATCTTGCACAAAACTTGTGGTAACCAAGCTTTTCGCTGATGATTTCGTGCAACAAACTTCGCGAAATTTGTGGAAAACTCAAAGAAAGTTCCGTTATTGTGAACTTTCGATTTTCACGGACTTTAACATCGACTTTTTCGACAAGTTCGGCAGTCACTTTGCTGGGTCTCCCACTTCGATCTTCGTCGTGAACATTGGTTCGGCCATTTTTAAATCTTATGACCCATTGTCGCACTCCACCTTCAGTGATAATGTTGTCCCCATACACTTCACACAGCTGCCGATAGATTTCTATCGGTTTACAGTTTTTTGCTGTCAGAAACCTTATTACTGCACGCACCTCGCAGCTCGCGGGATTTTCAATTAACGCAGACATTTCAAACCGTCACAGTATCTTAACGGAGCACAGCACGAACCTCTCACTAGCACGGCTAGATGCCGACTGAGCTGCGCAACGCTCTGACCCCAAGATGGCCGCGCTAGCCCCGCCCCTAGCGGACACAGACGAAAACGTAATCTACTTTCTGGATAGCCCTCGTATGTATCCATACGCTACCTCAACCGCATCACCGTACCACGTACACATCCATTCGCACCCTGCTACAACTGAAATCCTTAATCTCGTTTTCTATATAATTAAGCCCTCCAAATATTACTCCCTAGTAAAATATAGTAATATTATTTCGGCAAGATTGTTACCGTTACTTTTTAATTATCTATGATATTCCAAATCACTCACTATTTCATTCTCATTTTTAAGAAATGAGAAAATCTCATAAATGGGAACCTGAAAGTTCGCCTTGAGCTCACAAATGAAAACACGTTTGAAAATAATGAGACATTTTCCCTCAAATATGAGTAAACATTACTTATTTTGTTTTGAACATACGTTTTTCTTATTTCTGAGCAAGGAAATTTTTAAGAGTGTAGAAGGATTGGTCGAGTTAAAATTATTGAAAATATATGTAAAGAAATTGATTATAGTATTTTGCGAAAGAAACAATTCTTGTGATAAACAACAATTGTATTTTTTAAAGAATACATTTTAACAATAGTAGAAAAATCTATGACAACGATCAATAATTTACATCGAATGATTACGATTGTATAAAGTACTCTTGTAAGTATTTTTTAAACTATTAAAATACTATATCCATATTTAGTTATTAGATGTTACAAAAACTGTTCAGATACTTAAGCAATAAAAACATTGACTCACTCTAACAGACAGAGTAAACTAAAGATTAATCTTGAATCTTCTGAAAACTATATTCGTATATAGTCAAGGTGACCAGAACTTTTACTTTCAAAAACGGGACGCATACGAATCGACGACGAGGGTGACTTCCACATTGCATTTTGGGACTCAGCAGTGTTTTCAATTTACAAAATACACAAGTAAGAATAATAACACAGCGTTCTAACTTAAGTACTACCCAATAATACTTTTAACTACTTCAGCACTCAGAATTCCCACTCAACTCCCACTTGAACCACAAAACACTCAGTTCTTATTTGAATATTCAGAAGTTCTAGTCACGGCTGAACCTTCCCAATGCAGGGGCGGATCCAGGACAGACTTCTGGGGGGGTTGTCATACTGCTACTTTTATGGGCTCCAAACTTTGGGATGGGTTTTATTTATATATATACAATAAGAAAGTTTCCTCTTCTGGGGGGAGCGATCGCCCCGATCGCCCCCTCTCTGGATCGGCCCCTGTCCCAATGAGTGTTGGTACGGAAGAGTGTAGAATTAGTATTGACCATTTATATTTTGAGTAATAATTACGGGACACCTGGGTCATGTTTGCTTAAAAACGGAACAATTAGGTGTCCCGTTTGAGAATCAGAAAAAATGGGACAACGTTTGAAAATAAGGGACTGTCCCGGCTAAAACGGGACGTCTGGTCACCTTGTATATAGTGCACCAATAAACAGTAGGCGCTCTTTCATCCGGCACACCCGGGAGCACGACCATGCCGGATTATCGAACTTAATATAGTTTCAATGTAATTACCAAAAATAAATCACTCTGAACAAAACTGTAAACAATTTAAGCATGTATTGTATGTGTTTACGCACGTTCTGTACATGTAAAGACGATATAAACATCACACAGTGTTTCGTCATTCTAGCAACTGCTGGGTCTAAAATATTCTTATTTCTAATTCAACAGAGTACAAAGTCAAACATTGAATACTTATTTAATTGAATACCCTTGTATTACAATAATAATAATTTTTATAAAACACAATGCAAAAGAAAAATTAATACAATAATATTTAAAACAAGTTGTAATAAGCTGTATGGCAAGAAAACAATCGTTACATAGTATACACAAAAGTATGAATTTACGGAGTTGTAGCTTTTATTGAAATCTACCCGAAAAAAAAAAAAAAACACGAGCGGCTCGATCGATGGCATATTATAGAATGTGCCGAACTGTAAAATACCGGATTAAAGAGTGCGTACGGTAATGACAATGTTAGGTAATCAGAGCAAGAGTATATATATCTAATCTCCATGCATGTTTAAAAGAGGTAGTATTTGTACGGCAGTTTAAAATTGTTCGCTGTGTATTGTTAAATGCAGTTACAAATAGCAGCAGCGATAGTTACTGAACTGTAGAAAACGAGTACTGAAGGACTTGTTGAAAGATCATGCTCGTCGATCATTGTTCGTAGACTGAAGGAAATTTCCGTAATCCAGGGAAATTTGGTAACAGAATAAAGGAAACAGAGGGAAAATTAATTTTTACAGGACAATGCTGGAATCCAGGAAAATGAGTTGTTATAAATCGATTTTTTTGGCCTTTTTTTCTTCTACCTTGTATAAACCTAAATGACGCACCTAAATCCTGCCCTATTCCAATCATGAAACATTATTAAAGTAAACTATCGCCGTAAATACACAGTAAAAAGTGTCTGTGTCTGTTCAGCACAATTACTCTGTGTTGCAGTTGTGTTAAAGTTTACACATGCCTTGGTACTACTTTAACTCCATCGTACACACGAAAAAAAAAAAGTATTTCACAGTTACAAATTTTCTTTTGCCAATAACTCGGGAATAAATGCATTAATTTGGATCTTTTTGTTGTTACCCTTAGAAAATAGTTATGACTTGACAACTTGCCAAAGTCGGTACTCTAATAGGTTAATTTATTGTTGAGTTATTAGGAAAAGAAATTTTGTCAACTGAAGAATACTTTCTTTAGTGACTGTTCTTTGTAGTAAGATGTTAAAATGGTAGTTGTAAAATCAAGTTCCTGGCATGATGATGAGTCATTTTAGTAACACATTATTGATGTTTTATATACAACTGTCAAACAACTACTATTTATAAAGAGACTTTCTTTCCTATTAACCCGTAAGCACTCGCGTCCTTTTTTGATACTAGTACTCGCGCGGGAGTCCAGTAGACTCCCAAATTGATATTGTTTTATTACAATAAAAACATTTTTTAATACTTAAGACAATGTAGTGTAACTCTAGACATGGTTTTAAAAGTATTTGCTGCAATCAGATTTTTTGAACTCATTTTCAGACATTTTTTAAACATTTTTTCATCAGAACTTCTGGCTAGAAACACAAAAGTTACCTGGTTGGGAGTCTGTGAACACTCCGCGCAAGTACTTAGGGGTTAAACGGACATGAGTAGTATGGGGGACAATAAAGAAGAATAAATTATAAGTGGCATTTGTAAGTGGTGACGTTGAACAAGATATAGTCGGCGATAGGGTTGTCAACTCTGGAAAATAAAAAAAACCGGCACCCCCTCAAAATTTCCTATGATATAAAGTTTATTCAAGGAACGTTTAGTACCTCATGTAAACAAATACACGTGGTAATTGTTTGATTTTATTGGTTAGAGAGCCTTAGAACACCCATGCGGCAGAAGAAAATAGTCCTTGCTTATAAGGCTCATTACCAGAATTCTTTAGAATTAGACAACAGAAACAACACTTTATCTAAGAACAAAATTGAATTAATGCAATAAAAGAGAATACGCATGTATTGAAAGTGGTTTTAACCCAACTTTAGCGCGAATCACAGTTAACAATATGGTCACATGCGGGGAATAAGTAAAACGTCGACAGTGTACAAGCACGTGCTTCTCGAAAGAAGCGCTGACCGATAGCCAATCATCCGATGACTGGCGGAGTAATACAATTCTGCAATGTTTACATCAGGATCAGAAGGTTTGCTGAATGAACTTTAGGTCTAAGTGTGAAGTATCTGTTCGGACCCATCCATGGGAAGGAAATGTATAATCGTGGACAAACGTGCATTAGCACCTTTATTCAGTATATCCTTACTACATTCACTTATACGCTTAATAGATACATTGTGCTATAAATGAGAAACTGAAATCGGCGTTGATTCTTTTATTGTATTCACCAGTAACTGCCATTTCTTTAAAATTATCGAAACAGATGAACAAAAGTTTATTAACCGTTACGTGACAATTTTGGATTTGGAAAATGAAATTTATTCTTTAAACTTATTCTTCAACTACAGGAAATTGCTTTAAGAAGTCATATTTAACTCTGAATAAATGTATAAAATTCCTTACAAGTAAATTTCAAAGTTTCACCAATACAGTCCCTGTTATCTCTCTAAAATTATCTAAACAGATGTACCAAATATATTAATCGTTGATAGACGGTGACAGGTGATAGTTTCGGGTTTGCAAAATGAAAGTTACTTTTTAAATCTATACTTCGAACTAGATACAAATTTTAAAAAAAAACTGTCAGTGTACCTGTCACCGGCTTTAATCAAAATAACAGCAATATTTCCGGCCAGGCCGGTGAAAAACCGCCAATTGGCAACCCTAGTCGGCAACAAAGAGGAACATAATAAATTAAGGAAAAATAGATGGTAGCACATTTATTCATGTAAATATCAGAAAATTCATACCACTGTTGCCAGAGCTACTGATTTTGCAGGAGATCTGCTTTTTTCACGTTCTACTGATCTACTGCGAACGAAAATGAAAAGTTAACAATCTCCTGCCTTTTCCTTATTTCGAGAGGTTAAAGAAATATATTATTAATATTGAATTTTCATTTTTTTCTTTCATGAAAGGGTGAAAGTTCTCTATATGCATACACAAAGGAATACATTAAATTTAAAATTCAGATTTGTTTTGTATGTATTGTTTTATTTTGAAATGGAAGTAACCATGTATTCTGGACTGCTTGATTTGACCACTGTCCCGTTAATAATGACATATTTTCCTCCTCCCTCGATTTGCACTCAAATGACGCCCCTTTTTGTTTCTACTGATTTCTCCTGTTTTTTTTTTTTTTTTCTCTTTGAGTCTTCTGCTTTTTCATCTAATCGGTCTGGCAACAGTGATCATACATTCATAAACCATTTTCATGAAAGATCACAGGATATGTACGGGGAATGTTCAAATGAAAAGGTACGAAACGACACTGTGGGTATAATCGAAGTCTTTATTCAAAAGTAATTACCAGAAGCCTGAGCACCTGAAGGCTCCCACTGTTTCACAAGCCGAAAGATTTCCTATTCTCAGAATTCATGTAACTGTGACAGCAACGAGCCCACTGTGTCCTTCAGTTCGTCATCCGAGTTATAGCACTTCCCTTTGAGATTTTTTTTAGAGGACCAAACAAATAAAAGTCGCAGGACGATATGTCCGGGCTGTAGGACGAATGCTCAAACCGATCTCATTTGCACTTGTCCAATACACTTTGTGTGACCCGGGAGACGTGTGAACGAGTGTTATCGTAGAGCAAAATCATTCCCTCCGTGAGCAGGCCGGGCCGTATGCTCTTACTAGACTTGCGTAAGTTATGGAGTGTCTCACAGTACAGTTCACTGTTAATGGTTAATGCTCGAGGAATCCGTTGAGTATCGGACCTCGTACGTCGAAAAAGATGGCGAGCATTACCTTGGCTGCTGAGGGAACAGCTTTGAATATTTTAAAAGAGGTAATGACGCATGCTCCCATTGTTTGCTCTTCGCTTTGTCTCTGGTTCGAAATTAGGGCACCAGCTGTCATCAACGACAACATCCGTTCCAGGACTGCGGGGTCTTCATGATACCGGAAAAGATGGTGCAGTGCTAATGCCATACGCAGTATGTTTTACGGTTTGCTGAGCATCTTCGGAACCCACTGTTTGCACACCTTCCAGTAACCCAACCTGTCGTGCACAATTGTCTACACTGTTCCAACGCTGCCTCCCCCCACCATCACTGCCAACATTCGCATTGTGACACGCCGGTTACTTCTCACGAGATCGTTCACCTTGGCGACGAGTTCAACCGTGATTACCGTATTTGTCTGGCCTAGTTTCGGGTCATCACTCAAACTCTTCTGACTTTCGCGAAAACGGGCCTCCACATTCTCACTAACATTCGGATATACAGCTTTCCCCGTATACGGCCACCATCCGGTAATGAATATCTGCCGGTTTAACCCCTTCTTCAGTCAAAAACCTGATAACACCTCGCTGTTCCTAAAGCGTCAATTTTTTTCAATATTAATGCCATGATTTTCTCATACGCGCTACCGTGTCAATTGTACGGAACACATAACTACCTGATTCTCTCCTGCGTCATGTGAGAGGCGCCCGTACGTGCCCACAACCAACCCAGACACTCTATTTTCTTCCTTAGATGCCGTACAATGTTATCCCAAATCGGCATACTCCTACTTCAACAGGTTTGGTTTGTACGATGTTTACCTTTCCATTTGAATATTCCAAGTTGTTTGTTACTTGGTATTAATGTAAAATATATTGCGCAAAGCTTTACTCATAATAAAAACTAAAGTATAATTATACATATAAAGTATATTAATTCAATTCACGATACATTGTTAAAATACAGTATACTTGGGAAGCAATGCGCGCGCTTAAAATTACGATACAGGTGTATTTTTCTCATTCACGCCCTTTCGACGTAGTTGTTATACCTTCAGTAAATCATTGTTGTTAAAGGAAAGGTTACGTTGACGACTGGCGAATAATATAGTTATTGATATTAGTATCTCAATTACTTGCGTTCACCATGCTAGCTGGGGTGATATTAACACATAGTATATACAGACAGATCACCGTAATGCTGTTCCTTTTTTGCATTCCTTCGTTCAGTTCTGTAACACCAATACGGTATTATTTTCACACTGCTCAACACAGTTTTTGTGTCAAACTTTAATACCAGTCCTGTGTTATCCGCAACACTGGATCTGTAGTGTTAAAATCAAGGGTAAAAGCGGGTGTAAAAAGTTGGGGGAGGGCAGATTGCGGCATGACACACGCCACCCCCTGCCTATCTTTGCCCATTGTAATAATTTAGGAACTGGGGAGACGCCGTACATATATTTTCGAGGTGGGGATGGCGTTCCCGCGCGTTCTCCCTCACTTTTACCCTTGGTTAAAATAACACGCCAAAGTGATAGTGATTCTGGAACAACTGGTCTGTGCTAAAAGTTAGTTACTTTAACACCATATTTTCTTTTGCTTGTAGAGGTTACCATATTTCAGCTATTCAAACAGAGATCTTTGATGCTGGGGGACAATTTTTTCCGAGTAGGCATGCTTCAATGAGAGGTTTCATTCCTTCTATCGTTAGAAGGCACCTTGTCAGCACAAGAGCCTTTTTTTTTTATTCTTACTGGATGTGTCAGTAAAGATGGACGAAACTTAGATCCAAAAATTACAAATAAACTGCATAGTGTAACTACTAATATTCAAGTGAACTATACATTAATACTATACATGTAGTTGTTAATATATAAAAGTATACCGTGATACTAAATATAATATTTTGGAATACCCCAATGAAGCTAGGGCACACAGAACAAGAGGTGAAAAATTGTCACGACTGAAAACTGGAACAAAATATAAATTGTCGGTACCAGGACAAGCACCTTCAAACTAGGACTGTCCCAATCAAATTCCGACGTATGGTAACTCTAGTCTAGAGTTTCCAGACGTCCCGGTTTAGCTGGAAAGTTTCGAGTTTACGTCATGTGTCCCCTGTCCCAAAATTGTTCAAAACTTCAAATGTTCCGGTTTTTCTCTTAAACATTATATTAATGTTATTAACATTATGTTTTCTCTAAATTTAATAACATTATTTCAGCGATATTTTAAAAAATTACAGTTTTATTAGTCATCTATACTCAATTAATAGGTATAATCTATTTTCTGTTACTCATTTTCGGTACGTAAGTGCTGTCTAATTATTATTTATTAAATTCTGATAACTTCAACTAAACACAAGCCCGTAACTTTGACTATCTGTAAACTTTCATAGGTTGCCTCAGTCTTTTGCTCAAAAAATCTGGGAACTCTAAGTACAGAAACCGCCATTTAGACACTATAGGAAAAATTTAATTTTATTAAAAAAAAAAAAAATCTGTCGTTGGTAGGAAATTTGTTACAGAAGATTTACGAATATTACCGTCACTTCGTCCGATCTGTAGACTAATTACAAATAATCACCTAATTACCAGGTTTTCTAAAAAGTATTGAGTCCTTGCAAGTCAAGATTGAAGATACAATCAGGAGTAAAAGTGAGGGGGAAATGGGGAGACGCAGTGGCCCCACCTCCAAAAAAATATGTACGGCGTCCCCCCAGTTCCTAAAAAAATACAATGGGCAAAAATAGGTAGGGGGGACGGCGTGACGTCATGCCGCTACCTACCGTCCCCCTACCTCTTCAGATCCACTTTTACCACTGGATACAGTTATTATGATTTAAAAACAACTCTGTAAAATCACGTATGCATCATTTTATTTGATGGCCTTCTACTATTTTTTTCTGGCAACACAATAATTGAACTTCTGTGGTTTCTGGTCAAAACATTGTGACACATGGTTTTCACAGCCATCTTCTAAACTAATTTGACACCATTCAAGGAGTTCTGCTGAGATCGAAACAAATTACAGTCTGATGCTGTCAAGTTCGGGCTATAGGGTGGATGCATTTAAACCTTTCAGGTAAGTTCTCTCAATTGCTGACGGGTCGTTAAAGACGTTTGCGATCTGGCTTTCTTAGCGTGGTATATGACACCCTTTCTATTTGACCAGTTCCAGCAGTTAATTTTGAGTTACTAGATCCATTTGTGCTAATTGCCAATAGGACAGGTGCGAGTCTATTGCTCAGCCCGACGGCAGCAGCTCGTGTGATACAAAATGCCTTTCCAATATTACCAAACGCACAGCATAACATTCCTGGGTGTCAGTGTGGGTTTTCCCACATATAGTAGAACATCTCCTTGCTTCGACCACGGTTTTTTTCGCACATTGTTGTTGTAGGTTATCCACTTTTCATCAATCGTGATTAACTGCTTCAGAAATGATTCCGTTTTGTTACGTTTCAGTTGAGATTCGAAGATAAAAATTCGATCGAGTGAACGTTTTTGAGTCAGATCATGTGGCACCCAAATGTCGAGCATTGAAGATTACACAACCCCAAAACCAAACGACATGTTCTGCTGTTCAATATCATTGTAGAATAGCTAGAGTCTATACATATCGAGTTGAATCGAAGCGCCCGCCAAGTGTGAATGACGTGATGCAATTCAATTTTTCTAAGGGGGACACATTTTTTTTGTGGTTCAGTGATAGCGCTTACCTCTGGTACGTAGGTCCTTGGTTCGATCCGAGGCCAAGTAAGTTTGTGGCGGATCGTGGGTTTTCTCGAGGTACTGCTATTTCCTCCGGCATTCTCATTCCATAAATTCTTCTGTCACGATTCATTTGCCTTAGTCATCCGTTTCGCTTACCTTAAAGGGTATATTCGTGGGATGTTAAACTGGAAGATTTAGAGAGATTTTTGACTTCTTCAGACGTCTGCTGAGATATCTGGAATCCCAAAATTAGACAGTTCAGGACCCACATGATTCATGCATTCAGGAATGTCTGTTCTATCAAATACTTTCACCTTTGTGGCTACTCTCAGTAAATCTTTCTTTAAACTCTCTGTTACCATTGAACAGACAGCTATTAGTTACAAAATTTCCGCCACAGTCCTTAATCATCCGACGATGAATTCGGTTGTATTATGCCCTTTCACCTGGAGAAATCAAATTAAATCTCGTACTTCACACTTGGCCGGTGCTTTGATTCAGTTCGATATGTTTACACACTCATGACTCCCTAATGATTGAACGGCATCTGTCTTTTCGTATGGAAAATGTGCGACCTCCAATGAACAGTTTTGCTTTATCGGCGTTCCTTCTTACGTGTTTCTCTCCTGGTGGCTTAACAGAGGTTGAAAAATAAAAACCCTTGAATTATTTGATTTCTTTGTAATGAGCATGTAGCTTTTGAAATTTATCAAAAATGAATAAGCTCGTCCCATTACATCGTGCTATCCATGGTAGAGTTGACTTCATAGTTGATTAACATCAGGGGCGGATCCAGGAGGGGCAATCGGGGCAATCGCCCCACCCCCAGAAGGGGAAACTATTATTTTATATATAAATGAAACCCATCCCAGAGTTTGGAGCTCTTAAAAGTAGCTGTAAGTAGCAGTATTACAATCCACAGCTCCCCCAGAAGTCCGTCCTGGATCCGCCCCTGATTAGCATACAAATGAATCGAGAAGACAGAAGAAAATTCGAAATTTACACAATATCTAAGCAAAAACATTTGATAGGATCATTCAGAATATTGTTCTATATGTAAAAATAGCTTTAAAATAACTATAAAAACAACAGAGAGAGTGACGGCCAATTTCTGACGCACCACGGACAAGAACATAATAAGAGTCAAACTTGGAGGCCATTTTCTACTTTTCTTCGCCCTCCCCCGTTGAGGTCAGCATTTGATAAATGTGAGTAAGTCATGAGTCTTATTCTTCATATCGTGCTTCTTGGTTCACCTGTAGGCCAATTAAAGCGTGCCGTACGATCATCTGAAAGTTACTACACGAAATATACATTTTTCTTTTTAAAACAATATATGTATATTGTGGAAGGGTTTCAATAGAGAGATAAGGGGGGACTCGACGGACTATTCTTAGTATGCTAAATTAAAATAAAAAATAGTTTTTTGTCGTATTGAAACCGGAAGTAGATAACTCTACTCCTTCTGAACTCAGTAGCAGGATAAGGCAAAGAGTTTACTCTGGGATAAATGCTTTTCTCGTATTCATTCCCTGAACATGTATGCGAAGAGTATCGGTATCTGTTGTTTTATTCATTGGAGCCACCCTATGATTAATTTTATTAATACCTTTAAATTGGCCCCACATCCGTAATTAGGCGTTTTCGACCAACGTCAGATATTTTTCTTGTATTGAGGTCTGAACACTTATGCAAAGTTGGTCCATTTATTTTCGGAATATATATATATATATATATATATATATATATATATATATATATATATATATATATATATATATATATATATTCTCTGTGTGTGTGTGTGTGTGAGTGTGTGTGTGTTTCTTGTTTCTATGTATTATACAATAACTATTGCTCTTTGGCGATCAATATTGGAGCCAGAAGTAATGATGATGTGGGTGGGTCTTGTATCATGAAATCAAAGTTTCACTTCTCCGAAACTGAAGTGAAAACACTTGCTGTGAACTACCATTTTGATGTGCCTGTACATTAGTTGAACCTCTCAGTCAATATCCTCTCAGTTGAACCTCTCAGTTCTTTTCCAATATCCACTGGGTCTTCAAACAGAATTCAGTTCCGACTCATAGGACGAAGTCGACCCAGACGTAGCTCTAACAAGAGCTCTATGACTTACGGCGGAGAAGTAACTAGCTGATAACTTCTTGGACCATGATCTGTGGTTAAAATTAGAGGCAAAATTGTGTTATATAATAAGAATTTCATTCCCATCCGGAGATGGGCAGGCCGTAGAAGGCAACACCTTCTCTGTGGCCAGAGTTTTTGTAATTGTATGGAGCGTTGAATTTTTAGAATGGTTATAGGATATATGATACTATGGGCTAAATAAGGAACTATGTGGATTGTGTATTAAGGAACACAGTTAAGTACAATATATATGTGGATAGTGGCTGTGGATGCGCCGGTCTTGATTATATTGGTCTTTGGCTTCGATGCGTTCGTATATAGCTAAGAGATGATCCAGTGGTGAGTAGTCATAGCGAGGTATAGCCGGAACATGATCTAGCAGCTATAACAAAATACTTTGGTTTGAGTAATATTTACCTGTACCTTGGGTAGAAAGTACTCATACATGTGCACTATACTTAGTAGAATGTTAATTTCATATTAACAAAAGAAGAATGTTTTTAATATATGTAAGTGATTATTATGGGATAGTTGTTGCTATGGACATGTTTTATGGTTACCTAGTCAGTGAGTTTGTGTACTTAACAGTTTTAAGAAAAGGATATTATAAGTTATATCAAATAATAAACCAGTTTAACACCGTTTATAGACGTTGTCATTTTTATTAAAAAGGTGAGATTAATGGTATTTAAATATCAAAGCTAATATTTTTATGCCAAAGAAATACTACCACTTCGAATTTTTATCTCAGCAAACGAACCAGGTTTACGACTATCTTTTTGATAAGTCGTTATAAAAATTTTGGTTTACCTCACCCGGGACTTTGTAAATTCAATTCCCGAAGAAGAGTAAGGTTGAATTTACTTTTATACTACAGTTAATGAATACGAACTTAACCATATTGCGAAGTGGTAAAGTAATCATAAGAAAAATGGACAACGAAACAATGCAGCATGAAGCAAATAATAGTGACAGTGATGAGACTAGTGTAACACCAGGATTGACATCGGAGGATCGAATCTTGTTAGCTTTACAGCGACAATTAATGCAAATGTCCACCGAGATAAAGCAGACCATAGAGCAGAAGTTTGACGAAGTTAAGAAGCAAAATGAAGAATTAAAGCAGATCATGGAACGGAAGTTCAACGAATTTAACAAGACCATGGAACAGAAGTTCAACGAATCTAACAAGACCATGGAACAGAAGATAGAACTGAGGTTTGACGAAGCTAATAAGCAATATGAAGAAAGTTGTCCGAAGAGTACTGATGAGCGAAACATAGATGGTGTGACGACACAGCACGTCATAGATAGGAACTATCACTCAACAAGAACAAGGAATGAGAAAAAGAAGGTAAAGTTAAGTGTTAAGATGAGTGAAATTCGAGCTATGAGCAAATTCAGTGGTAAGTGTAATGAAAATGACTTTTTGCTGGCAAATAGAGATGCCACCCTTAGAAATCAACACTTCAATCCTCGATTGCATAAATCTGTTGTAGAGTTTGTTGTAAATGTCTACAACGAATTAAAGGTTGTTAATCCATTACAATCGGAATCGAGAATAATAGCATCGATTCGAAATTTGCTTCCATTTAAATTGCAACAGATCTTATTTTCCACACAGTGTATGAGTTTCAGCCATTTATTGATGCTTGTCCAATGCTACGAAACTCAATACCATGCCATGAATCCACAATCAGGAATGGGTAAAAATAAGAATAATTCAGATCATTTGGTGCCTGTTCGGAATTTAGATATCCGAAGTGTGAATAATACGAAACCTAACCTAAGCCGAGTATACTCTAGCAATCCAAGTGAGCAAAATAAGCAATGTTATGTAGGGAATCCGCCTAACCTAACTAATCATGGTAATTATGATGTCAGATCACTCAACAGCAGTAGATATAAAAATAATCGAAGTACTGAGCGAAATTCCAGAAATGCAGCGAACTACGTGGATAGACGTAATTGGAGATCAAGAGATGGGACTTCATATCAAAATCAGAATCACGATGAAAGACATGTACAACACAATGTAGAACCTAATCATGATAGCGCAGTACAGTGTACTTTATTAGAATCGTATGCAAGTACGAATGTAACCTGATTACCGTTAATGAAATTAGGTTAAATTCATGTTAGTTATAGATTCTTGTAAATTTTCATTTTTAAGTTTATGTGTTAATATCAATAATGAAAACGATTCTTATAAATACTTGAAGTGCTTAAATAGAGTTTTAGGTAGACTGGAAAATTAATTTTCAAATGATTTTTATTCTTTCTTGTTCATGTGAAGAATCATAATTCGATTTATAATTAATTAAAAGCAAAGATTATTTATATTGGATTGATTTGTGTTGAAAATTTAATTGTCAAAGATTATGTTAAGAATAAGATCCATTCTATAAAACTAATTATTCAACGACTACCTTGAATGAGATTCTTCTTTATTATAACATCTTAGTGCTACGATGTATGCCTTTAAATGCAACATCTGACTTATTTGTTATTTAATGCGCTCTGACTATTTGTAATCCCCCATTTGTCCTTTACGATATTTGAAATCGCACCCTTCGACGACTAATTAAATAAGCGACGATATTTTAATAAGAAAATATAATAATAATATAGTGGATAATAATGAAATAAATATAATTAATGTAATTAAAGATAAATATTGATGAAATGAAAGATTTGTTATGAATGTATTTATATATATAAGTATATGTGAAATGTAATGAATAGATATACAAGGTGCGATCAAAATATGATGGACATATGTAATGTATGAACATTAATGTAAACGGACCAGTGGTTCTTGAAGATAAAAGCCAAGCCTACTCATGACTTTTATATTCAGTCCCTTTGTCGAGCGACATTTTTATATAACAAAATACTTTGGTTTGAGTAATATTTACCTGTACCTTGGGCAGAAAGTACTCATACATGTGCACTATACTTAGTAGAATGTTAATTTCATATTAACAAAAGAAGAATGTTTTTAATATATGTAAGTGATTATTATGGGATAGTTGTTGCTATGGACATGTTTTATGGTTACCTAGTCAGTGAGTTTGTGTACTTAACAGTTTTAAGAAAAGGATATTATAAGTTATATCAAATAATAAACCAGTTTAACACCGTTTATAGACGTTGTCATTTTTATTAAAAAGGTGAGATTAATGGTATTTAAATATCAAAGCTAATATTTTTATGCCAAAGAAATACTACCACTTCGAATTTTTATCTCAGCAAACGAACCAGGTTTACGACTATCTTTTTGATAAGTCGTTATCAGGGTGGAAAAAAATCATGATTTTTTTAATAAAAATCATTTTTGTTGATTTTTTTGATTTAAATCGATTTTTTTGATTTAAATCAAATCTTTCTCCTCGTATAATACAAGTCGCGAACTGGAGAAAAAACATTAGGAATTAATATTAAATGACAATTATGCTATTTAAGTGAAAGTATTTTGGTTTAATTTCGAATTAATCCTCAATCGTTAACCTATTTCAATATGAAACAATATTTCTTAAGCATTAAGGAAAAAACGTATAGCAACGTTTATCAACATGACACTTTTCTTTTCACGAAAGTTCCTGATATTTGGCAGGAGTATATTTTTAAAAAATCGAAACTAGCCAGCGGCACGAAATACATGTAAAGTACATAAATTTCGCCTAAAATTAACTAATTATCTGTATGGCCTATGAAACCCGGAGGTTCAATGCCGCGTTCACGGAAACTCTCCACTGACTTCTATCCTTAGCCAACTGGATCCAGTTTCTATTTTGTATTCCTATTTCTGCGAGATTCATCTTAATATTGTCATCCCATATGCGCCTAGATCTTCCTAATGGTCGTTTTCCGATTGGTCTTCCAGTTAAGAATTTGAAAGTGTTCCTATTTTCTTCCATCCTGGCTACATGACCTGCTCACCTGAGTCTCCTAGACTTGATGACCCTAACAATGTTTGGTAAACCGTATAAATTATGTAGTTCCTCGTTATGAAGTTTCCCCCATTCCCACTCCTCTTGGGTCTGAATATTCGTCTCAGGATCTTGTTCTCAAATACTTTCAGTCTACGTTCTTCCCTCATAGTAAGCGACCATGTTTCGCAACCATACAGAAGCAGGGTGTCTACCAGTCAGGGAAAGTCAGGGAATTTGCAGGGTCAGGGAAAATGTCAGGGAATTTCATTGTGTGTCAGGGAAAAATCTTTCCCAGGCTGTGAGGGGTGAAGGAATGCCACTAAAATAGTCATAAATTACAGGTAAATGAATTGGTTCGTTTGTACGTTTGTAGAATATTGTATAAGCATATAAACAATGGTGAAAACACAGTTCACTTTAAATATAAGTTGGGGTAGAGCGTTCACCTCCGGTGCTTGGGTTCCCTGGTTCGATCTCAGCTCGCGCCGTGTGGACTTCGTGATGGACAAACACCGTGGTCGTGGGTTTTCTCGGGGTTCTCCCGTTTCCTCCCACTTTCTTCATTTCATTCATTACTCATCATCACCGTCTCCTTTAGCCTAACCGGCATAAGCGTGGGACGTAAAACTGAAAGATTTCATTTTCATGATTTAAATATAAGTTACTTTTCAAGAGTTACTAAGAAAAAAAGAATGACAGAGTCAGGGAAAATTATAATTTTGTCAGGGAAAGTCACAGAATTTGATTATGCTTGCTTGCTAGACACCCTGAGAACAACAGGCATATATATTTTAATCTTCAAATTCCTGGACAGAATTCGTAAAAATGAAATGAAATTTTTGAGTTTTACGTCCCACGGTTATGCCGGTTAGGCTAAAGGAGACGGTGATGATGAGTAATGAATGAAATGGTGGAATGAAGAAAGTGGGAGGAAACGGGAGAACCCCGAGAAAACCCACGCACACGGTGTTTGTTCACCACAAAGTTCACTTGGCGGGGGCTGGGATCGAACCCGGGACCCCAAGCACCAGAGGTGAACGCTCTACCACTGAGCCACCGCGGCCCCTGGACAGAATTCGTGACAACAAGAGATTTTAAACTGAATAATAACACGAATTCCCTGCTTTTAGTCGACATTTAATTTCTTTCTAAATATTGTTTTTGTCTGTTAATTTTGATCCTAGATATTTGAAAGAATCCACTTTATCAAAAGTATTATTCGATATTTTAACGCATCCGAAATTTGCCGTATTACGATCCCGAGGAACTTCTATGTATTTAGTACATAAATTTCGCCTAAAGTTTTAACTTTTTTTTTTTTTTTGTTTCGGAAAGGGGATCGGGCCCCTCTAAATACGCTCCTATTATCTGGAAACAAACAAGTAGACGTGGACATAAAAGAATTTTTGCCTTAAATGTCGATGGTGATTTCTCCGTTGGAATAGTTAACGATTTAAAAACCCTATGTTACGAAGAAAAGAAAGCAGGATTTTCCCATTACCCGTTCAAAACGGGATTTTCCCTAATCATCCTCTGCTACTACTGTGCTGTACATACATTTGAGTCTCATTGTATTATGATTATTATCTTCCATAATCGAAATAACAGAACAGAAACGGGATTTTACTTACTTTCACTTTAAATTAATTTATTTCAAAATTTGATTTAAATCAACGATTTTTATTAAAAAAATCAAGTGATTTAAATCTTGATTAAAATCGTGATTTAAATCAGACTGATTTAAATCAATCCACCCTGGTCGTTATACAGCTCATGTATAATTGGATGTGCCGAATCGATTTGTTTTTGGATATACCATTGGGGTAGATGGTATATGTGGGGCACAAGTATTGGAAATTGCGCACGATGATATATTTCAGCTGTGGGAGTATCGAGAGGAAGAGAAAAGGCCAGACGTAAGGCGTGTCGTTCGAGAACTTGCAGCGCTCATAGAAAGTTGTGCTGCTGATGACCAGGAGAAATGACCGCATGTAATTGCTGGGCATACAAAGACTTTATAGGTAAGGTACAGGTTTGTAGGTAAGTAGAAGTTTTGTATTGAGATCGCACGTGGTGCTTTGCGTAATAAGTTCAAACTGTGGCGAATATTAGTTTCCAGTTGTTTTAGATGAGGTTTCCAGGTTAAATGTTTGTCAAAGGTTAAGCCCAGGTATTTGAGACTGTTTTGAAGTGATATTGTAGAGTCTAAGAGAGTTAAATGTAAGCGGTCTTGATTGCAACTATTAGAATATTTATGGCGTTTGAGCCCAAAGAGAGTCATTTGGGTCTTGCACAGATTTAGCTTGAGTTTTCATTTCAAACACCATGAAATGAGTTTGTCTAATGCTGGTTGTAGGAGTAGATTGATGCGGTCAAGATCCCAACGTCAAGAAAGCGGTATCATCAGCGAATTGTAATGTGTATAGTGGAGACTGAGGTTGAGGCATGTCGGGTACATAAAGAATATATAATAGAAGTGATAGAACTGATCCTTGTGGCACACCAGCGCTGAGTTGAAGGGTGCGGGATTTAGCCATATTGATCTGAACGAAAGCCTGGCGTTGATGGAGAAAATTTGCAATTAGTCGTACATAAGAGTGTGGGAGCAGACTTGTTAGTTTATAAATGAGGCCCTCATGCCAAACAGTATCAAACACTCGTTCAATGTCAAAAGAAATCAGAACGGAAGGCAGATGCTTATTTAAATGATTGACAAGTAGAGTAGTAAGTTTAAGTAACTGGTCAGCGGTGCTATAGGAGGGACGGAATCCAGCTTGAATAGTTGACAGTTTGTTTTGAATTTGTAGATAACAATGAAGCCGTTTTACTAAAATGCGTTCCTGTGTCTTACTAAACACGTCTGTAAGGCTTATAGGTCGGTAAGACGACACTACTGTTGGATCTTTTCGGGGTTTTAGAAAGACCACAATTTTGGCTAGTTTCCATGCTGTTGAAAAATAGCCTGTAGACAAAATAGTTGTGTACAATGTGGCAAGAAACGCTATAGGCACGTTAAAAAGTTGGCGATAAGTAATAGTCTGCTCCTGAAGCTGTGTTGAAGAACAGCTTTTATGTCATCTGAAGTGATTGGAGCAGTAAGTTGGTTGTCTCGATCAAGCAAGTTGACAAAATCAGGTTGAAACGATGTCTGTGTAAGAAAACCCTCATGCAAAATACGGATATCTGTAGGACAAGTGAACAACGGGGTGGTGTGTGGAGTGAAAATTCCTTCGAGGTAATTGGCGAAAGTAATGGCCTTTATTGTTTCCATCATTGCTGTTTATTCATCGCCTACGAAACATTGTGCTATAGGCGATATCCTGATATTATATGTCGCAAACATACCCTTTTGCGAGCACTACTGCAGTTGCCTTTAAAAGTGGTACAAACTGTTATTAACGGCTGTGAAACTGCCTGCGGAAGAACGCTTTGAATAGCGTATACCTGTTATTTGTACTTTCAACTATATAGCTAGTAAATCTCTGTATGCCTTAAAACCACACTCACGTTTGCTTATGCGTTCCATCTACCGGCGTCTGTATCAAACATTTTGTCTAGACTAGGTATATGGAGAACATTCAAGATTTAAGAAATGTTTTAAGAGATTTTTTTAAAAATAAAGGTTATATTGTAAATAACATTTTTAAGTTGGAAGTAACTTACATTTAGAATTACTTGTAATATGGAATTGATTGTTTTTTTTTTAATTATTTCCTTATTTTTTCCATTTGCAGTTAATTTAACCAATAAATTTTGGTACACTTTGGAACATTAATACACATGCTTATGAGGATGATACACACTGGTTAATTTATATCTATTTTTACAGTTCTTAGAGGAAGAATAAAGGAACTGATTAGGGATGCGCACGAGACGAGTCGAGACAGAATTTTCCTGACAAAATTCGAGTCGAGACACAGCTCTTCCAATAGAAAAATATATACTTTTCGAGTCGAGACATCACTTTTACAGCACATTTTTGAGACGAGACAGTGTCAAATCTTGTCTCGTGCGCATCCCTACAGCTGATAGACAACTGAAAATACATAGTACCTTAATTTCCGAATTAATTTCCATCAGGTTCAATGGATTAAGAGTATCCTTACCTAGGAAAAACAAAGAAAATAAAATTTGTTAATTTTCTGTACATTCAATTATATTCACTCAATATGTACCTTCTTTACACTCAGGGGCGGATCCAGGACGGGCTTCTGGGGGGGGCGGTGGGTTGTAATACTGCTACTTAGAGCTACTTTTAAGAACTCCAAACTCTGGGGTGAGTTTTATTTATATATAAAATATGAAAACTTCCTCTTCTGGGGGAGGCGATTGTCCCGATTGCCCACCCTGGATCCGCCACTGTTTACATTCATTAATGTAAATCTACGCAATATCTTTAAAACATATGGAACACGGGAAATAAAAGTACAATATATTAAAAACTCATAACATTTGGATATAGTCTTAGATGCACGGGGTCAGAGCTCGATTCTCGTTGAGACATTCAACATATTATGGTGGTTGAAATTCCATCTTAAACTGTAGATCCATGTAATCTGTAGTGTCGATTCTGAAACGGGTCGCTAAATCTGATTTTAATTACTCGCTGAGCAAAACAGTATGTTTATTGTAAAAAAAAAAAAAATACTAACGTGTAACAGTTTCGCCAACTATCCACTTTGCCTTCATCAGACACTCAGCTAAAGTGGATAGTTGGCGAAACTATTACACGTTAGTATTTTTTATTTATTTATTTATTTATTTATTTATTGCAATAAATATATTGTTTTGCTCAGCGAGCAGGTTTAAAAGCCTTAAAAGCAAAGTTTGTACAATGAAAAATACTACAGAGGGTCGCTAAATTCAATTAATAAGCAAAGAAAAAATATTTGGATATAAGTTTTAAATTATAATCTTAAAATGCATAACTATTCATTCTACTTTGATAAATTTGCCTTTCTGCACAATTTCATTTAGAAAAAATGCGTCATTGTAGCAAAATTTATAGGAAAAAAATATACCAGAATCAATCCGAAGATCGTGAAATTTCCTCTGTACACTTCATATCTCGAGTGAACAGTTAGAGTGTTCTTTGTTTTTATATGCTCCCAAAAATATCTTAAATAAGATTAAAATGATTACTATCAAATATAGGTACAAAAGCTATGGCATACTTCACCTATTCTATTATGTATGTCCCCTCGAGACAGGGTGTACGTAATTCAAGGCAACCTGAATTTATTCGGTAATCTTTTTCTTCTAGACAGAGCAGACTTCAAGAATTGTACACATCAATAACCAGGAATCTACCAAAAATCTTTTCACACGGTACGAACGGCTTTTCTGGATCCCGTACTGCAGAAAAAGAAACAAAGAAAAAATAGAAGATGACATGCCGATTGAATTCAATTCCAACTCTATAGTCCTGAAGTTACAACTGATCTATGGCATATAGCGCAAGAGAGGAAGGAAATAGTGTTCCCGAATTTTCTAACGTTTCACGAAACAATGGAGCTAACGGAAAAGATGGCCTTGTATAGTTTTACGAGTTGTAATGTTTCACAAGACAATGAAACCCACTGAAAAGATGGCTTTGCATAGTTTTATAAGTTGTAACGTTTCACAAGACAATGGAGCTAACGGAAAAGATGGCCTTGTATAGTTTAACAAGTTGTAACGTTTCACAAGACAATGAAACCCACTGAAAAGATGGCTTTGCATAGTTTTATAAGTTGTAACGTTTCACAAGACAGTGGAGCTAACGGAAAAGATGGCCTTGTATAATTTTACAAGTTGTAACGTTTCACAAGACAATGAAACCCACTGAAAAGATAGCTTTGCATAGTTTTATAAGTTGTAACGTTTCACAAGACAATGGAGTTAGCTGAAAGGATGGCTTGTATAGTTTTACAAGTTGTAACGTTTAAAAAGAGAATGGAACCACCAAAAAGGTATTTTTATATAGTTTTATGAGTTGTAACATTTTAGAAGACAATGGAACCACCAAAAAGATGAACCCACTGAGAAGATGGCCTTGTATAGTTTTACGAGTTGTAACGTTTCACAAGACAATAAAACCCACTGAAAAGATGCCTTTGCATAGTTTTATAAGTTGTAACGTTTCACAAGACAATGGAGCTAACGGAAATGAAATGAAATGAAATCTTTAAGTTTAACGTCCCACGGTTATGCCGGTTAGGCTAAAGGAGACGGTGATAATGAGAAATGAGTGAAGTGGTGGAATGAAGAAAGTGGGAGGAAACGGGAGAACCCCGAGAAAACCCACGCACACGGTGTTTGTCCACCACAAAGTTCACTTGGCGGGGGCTGGGATCGAACCCGGGACCCCAAGAACCAGAGGTGAACGCTCTACCACTGAGCCACCGCGGCCCTGGAGCTAACGGAAAAGATGGCCTTGTATAGTTTTACAAGTTGTAATGTTTCAGAAGACAATGAAACCCACAGAAAAGATGGCTTTGCATAGTTTTATAAGTTGTAACGTTTCACAAGACAATGAAGCTCACCGAGGAGATGGACTTGTATAGTTTTACAAGTTGTAACGTTTAAAAAGAGAATGGAACCACCAAAAAGGTATTTTTATATAGTTTTATGAGTTGTAACATTTTAGAAGACAATGGAACCACCAAAAAGATGAACCCACTGAGAAGATGGCCTTGTATAGTTTTACGAGTTGTAACGTTTCACAAGACAATGAAACCCACTGAAAAGATGGCTTTGCATAGTTTTATAAGTTGTAACGTTTCACAAGACAATGGAGCTAACGGAAAAGATGGCCTTGTATAGTTTTACGAGTTGTAACGTTTCACAAGACAATGAAACCCACTGAAAAGATGGCTTTGCATAGTTTTGTAAGTTGTAACGTTTCACAAGACAATGGAGCTAACTGAAAAGATGGCCTTGATAGTTTTACAAGTTGTAACGTTTAACAAGACAGTTGAACCACCTTGAAAGCTAGGTTTATATAGTTTTACGAGTTGTAACGTTTCACAAGACAATGGAAACCACTGGTTAGATGGCTTTATATAGCTTACAAGTTGTAACGTTTTACAAGACAACGAAACCCACTGAAAACATAGTTGTTGTACAGTTTCATATGTTGTAACGTTTCATAACGTAATGGAACCCGGCAACAAAATAAATTTGTATAATTTTATGAGTTGTAACTTTTAACAAAATAATAATACCTACCGAAAAGATGGCTTTGCATAATTTTACAAGTTGTAACGCTTCACAAGACAATGGAGCTAACTGAAAAGGTAGCCTTGTATAGTTTTTGAAGTTATAACGTTTAACAAGACAGTGGAACCACCAAAAAGGTATTCTTATAGAGTTGTATGAGTTGTAACGTTTTAGAAGACAATGGAACCACCAAAAAGATTAACCCACTGAGAAGATGGTTTTGTATAGTTTTACAAGTTGTAACGTTTCACAACGTAATGGAATCCGGGAACAAAATAATTTTGTATAGTTCTATAAGTTGTAACGTTTAACAAAAGAATGGCACCCATTGAAAAGATGGACTTAAGTTGTAACGTTTCGTAACGTAAACAAAATTTTCTTCTCTAGTGCAAGTCAATATAGGTTCGTCTCTCAAATATTCATATAAAATGCTGAAAGAAAGAGAGCCGTTTACCTTTAGAGTTTCTCGACAACTGAAAGTACATACATTAGCATTAAAGACGTGGCATGGTTCTTATTAATCTGCACCACTCGTATCTCATTGTATTATTGACAAGTGGTTGCGATTCCCTGACGATCACCAGGGGTCTACTTCTTCTGTAGTACTTACAAATTTCTTCAGTTTTCAGTGCTTGTCTCAACTTTTCAATCTCTTATAGGCAAGAGGCCGAGGAGTGGATCCCAACAACTTGGGAGATTTGGAGGATAATTGGGTTGATGAACCGATTCGCATGAAGAAACGGAAACGTGGTGGTGCTACTTCCATCATAGTTATAAATTTGTCTACTTGACAGCGCTTAAGTCTCTTTCAACCCTTGTGGGCAGTGACGGACGGGTGGATCCAGACAACTTTGAAAAAGAGGAGAATAAATGGGTTGACAAATCATTCGCATAAAGAAACAAAAACTTGATGGTGCTGTTTTTATCATAGTTACGAATTTCTCAATTGAGCAGTCCTTGATTTAAAGGCAGATTGTCACGCTACAAGAACTTATACCTGTCATAAAAAAAACTTGCAACCCGATCTTTCTATTTACTGTTTAGATGTTACAACTTCCTGAAAGCAAGAAAGGTATCTTGACCCATGCAGCACTGCACCCTAGTGGACAAACAGTGAACCTCCTCATTAAAAACGTGTAATTTGGCGCACTTCCCCTCCCGGTTCAAAAGAATCCTTTGTTTTGGAAGCGGCGAAACTGGTTTTTCCTTTATGTCAGCGGGAAGGTGAAAGCAGGTAGCAAGCAAGACGTCCCAAAAAGTTGCACATGGTTCAACTCTTTCCAAGATGGAAAAAAAATGTTGTATGACCCTTTCAAGACTATGTTTACATGGAGAAATATGATAGGGTTTCAAGATTTTTTTATGACAGCTACAAGTTCTTGTAGCATGGCAAGGCCCTTTAAGTTTTATCTCTTGTAAACAGTGACGGAGGGGTGGATCCCAATTGCTTGGAAAAAGAGGAGAACAAAATACTTTGACGAACATTTCGCATAAAGAAACAAAAATGTGGATCTACTTCCATAATGGTTAGGAATCTCTCTACTTATCAATGCTTGTTTTCATCCCTTGTGAGCAAATGACGGAAAACCTGGTCTCAAAATCTTACTAGAATGAGGACAATAAATAGGTTGAAGAAATGAAGTCAAGTGAAATCTGTCAGTTTAACGTCCGACTATTATGTCCTTTAGGCTAAGAAAGATGGATGATTAAGGCAATTGAGCAAGGATGGAAGAATTGGTGGATGAAGTGAGAGTACCCGGAGAAAACCCACGGACACGGCTTACTTGCTGGGGATCGAGTCAGGAACTCTACACACCAAAGGTAAGCGCTCTATCACTGAGCCACCGTGCCCCTCACGGTTCAAGAACCAATCGCACAAAGAAAAAGTAAGTGATAATGCATACAATTGAAATCGAATTATTTTCATGAGATCAGAGTATGTTGTGTAAAGGCTGTTTTCACGTTACTTACTTTTTTACATAATTTACATTCACTAGTAATTTTCATTATCTTTGAAAGTGGACAGTACCTGAATATTATAGAAATAATAGTAAACATAAACTTAATAAATATGAAAATAGATAAGAAAGTACTTCCCTGACCACATTTCTTAAATATTGAATTAACACTCGAGAGCAGGGAGCGCGACTGCGCTTGCGGAATGTCCATGCCTTTGATACTACTACCATTACTTTTATAGGCCAGGCCCGGACTGGCCCGGGTGGCTAGGCGGCGATCGCCACCCAGACAGGGACCAAATCAAAAGGAGAGCCAAATGAAAACTTGAACAAAGAGACGAAGTCACATAAATTTGGAATAAAATTATATATATCGAAATGAAAATTCATTACATCACTTTCTGGAAGCAATATTAAGATTTACTACTGATAATTTCTTTCCTGATCTTTTATCATGTAGCAACCATATTAGGTGGTTCCATTACTACCTGCCTGTAGGCCTATATATGGACACAATCTGGGTACTTGACATATTGTAGTTCGTAGACCACAAGTGTTTACTGATATTAATGTCCTTAAGAGAAGATTTTGTCGTGCCTGTTCCGGAAGGTATATTCCCCAGGAAAAATATTTCGGGCTACGTGCACTGGGCGTTCCTTTGCAGCTTATCGTATCCCTTATTCACGAATACTGAAACCGCCAGTGCTAACTTTACATAAATTTGTCATTAGTTCTCTATTAACAAATTACAAATTTCAGCCATCTCAAGACGAGATAAAAAAAAAGTATGCTCATGATTACTGCTTGTGTTATTTTCATAACTATTGTTACATAACATATACCCTGATTTTATATTATGATCTTTATGGTATAATGTACGATGTGGCTACTAAAAAGTAGTGTGCTTTATCTAAGATAATAGTGTACTTTTATCGTGGAAAAACAGTGGACAGTTGGGGTAATGGTGGTTGGGGGATTGAGAATTCGGGGCCAACACAATACATCAGCCACCGGGGCCAACTAGTAGCCAGTCCGGCCCTGTTATAGGCTACTAACCGCTGATGATGATTTATTGATTTGAGGCTTGCCCAGCATTTATTGATAGTGGATGTGCATAGGTAATTACTAATAATAAACAAAGCACACTTTATAGTTATCTTATCCATAACAGACTTTATTATTTATTCTTAAAATACCTGATCACTGTATTCTATATACATTTATATATTAGTTTTTCTGTTTTATTGAGACATGAAAATATATAAAGTTAGAATTTTAAAACCTTTAGTTTGATTAGTCGTAGCGCTTATTCGAATATTTTATACGGTATATGCTTACCGTTGTATTTCTCAATAAAAGTTCAACAATTTATTTGGTAAATTGAACGGTGAATTAAAATTTTGGTTAAAAGTTGACCATTTTTCAGATCAATATAAAGCAAGTAGCGTGCTCGATGCATGTAGCAATTAATGAAGGGTGAAAAATGGGAAACCCAATACAACTTAGAGAGTAGTTTTAAGTCTTGCATATTTTAAACTTTTCATCCATCTACAGATGACAAAAGCAATATCATATTTGAAAGCATATTGAACGCTTGCAATTACTCGTTATCTCTTTTTGTTCCTTTTTTCATAACTGAATTGACAGAAAATATTGCTTGTATGTCGTAGTTCTATTACGTTGTCATATGAAATGTCCGCCCCAGATGCATCATCGTGTTCATCGGATTTTCCAGGATTCTCCCGTTTCTTTCTACATTCTCAGTCCATAAGGACTTCATGCAGGCCCGTATCCAGGGGGTCTAGGGGGGCCGGGCCCCCTAAATTTTTGGGGGCCCCTAAACTTTTCACGGTAGGCTTGCAAATGAACTATAATATGATGATGAACTATAATATTTTTGGATCGGCCCCCATCTAACTTCAGCTCCCCCTACATTTTTGGGCTGGCTACCGGCCTGACTCCATGTCTTTGGAATACTTTTGGATCCTTGCAGCCAACCTTACAATGTCTTTAATGGAGTTCAGTACTGTAACGACCCGCTGAGATGGTTTAAGCCACAGCCTTCTCTATGTTCCATACAGCCACAGCCATGGTACGTATATAGAAGGCTATGTTTAAGCTCAACGGAAAAAGACATGATTGATAACTCTGTCGTAGAGCACCATACTATCAACAACATCTTCCAAGAGTTTTGGAAACCGTCCTTGATCAAGATCCAGCCGCTGTCCTGACCATTTATGATTATATAGCAGGCCTATAATACAATGCAAGAAACTTTTCCGATTTATTCCTTACACTGAGGAAACTGCACATCTCCAGACGGCGATTCTTATTCTCTGTTGTCAATCCATGTATTATCATGAGTTTAATTTTCTCACCTTAACCGATTTAACAAAACCAACGATGAATGATGCCTTCATTCTTAATTCCTAGCCCAAATGCACTGTTAATGTTTTTGCGACTTGCTGGGCAGAAGGTCACAGATTGAATTCATTAGTAATTGTGTGTTCTCTATGGTGCACTTTCATATGACCATGTTTAACGCATTTGTGAGGTTAGAACTATGATCGTAGTCCATCCCTGTCTTGTGTTTCTCAGGTAAGTTTCCATCAGACGTCAAATTGGACATTTGATTTGCACCAACCCATTATTATTATTATTATTATTATTATTATTATTATTATTATTATTATTATTATTATTATTATTATTATTATTATTATTATTATTATCATTATTATTATTATAGGTTAAGAAATCCACAGTTTATAATTATGCTTTCATAATAACTGATAACAAATAACGTAATGTAGAATAATATAATAATAATAATAATGTGCGGTAGCATAAAAATATTCGCTGTCAGTTGTGTCATTTCTCTAAAACATATTTAATATTTTTTTATCATACCAATTTGTTTCTGTAATTTCACCGTCAGCCGTGCGCAATCTCATCTACCATTATGCACAAAAAATAGGATTTTTGAAAAATTATCACCACTAAGAGCACAATCGCTTTCAGCAATATTTGTAGGTTTGGTATTGTGCACAAGGTACCCAAGTACATACTACGTCATTCTTAACAATATTGTTTCAATAGTGGCTATTTTATCCAAGTTTGTTGAATTATGCGTGAACTATCCTCACTTTATTATTTAAATACGTATTTATCAATTCAATTGAGCGTAACTTTTATTGATAAAATGTTAATGGTTGTTGTCAATGGATATTTGACAAGATTATTGTAATTTTCAAGATTATACCAGTTACAGTGCTTTAAAAATAAGTCACTTTAAAATCCCAAATATGTTCGTCTTGTCAAAATGTGAGTATACAGACTAGATAATAATTTCTAAAGTGAGCATTTCGCAGCAAATTACGATCGAGAACTCTTAAAGATAGTACAGAAAAATACAAAGAAGAAAAGTCACACATTTCACGCCATTTGTGGTACTTTAAAATAGCGAGAATATTTGTTTTCTCAATTCCATTGACAATACTCTTATTTTCTGATCCATTGTATTTTGTGTCTACATCAAGAAAATGAAAATTCTTTTACACAATCAAGAAAAATAAATCAGGTAACACAGCTAATAAGTGGTCAATAATCTATATTTCGCTCTTAACGTTTGAACTTTAAATAACAGAGCCAGCTTACTGTGCAAAGCGATTTTTACACAGAAAAAATCTTATGTGGTGTACGCAAAATCATACCACGTATGTCACATTTGTAAATCCTGTAGTTCTTGGACTTAATGTAAAACAAACGTAGGCCTATAACTGAAAACGCATGTTTTACAATACTTTCTGTATAAGTGTTTCCTATGCACGTACTTTCCGTATGAAACAATATAGGCGGTCAGGATCTCACATATAAATAGACGTATATCTATAACATATAGTTGACGAAGGTAATATACGTATATGTATGTAATATACGGAAGACTCTTAGATGTCAGACATGCTGCAACGGCATGATGTAACATCTAAGGGCAGTGCGTATATAGCATATGAATAACCAATGATTCGTACTGATTTCTGTAATAAACAAGGGGATTCCGTATATTTGTACAGTATACCGTTGTCCGGAGAACGGATTTTTCCTAGTGTATCAGTGTTGGGGCTACATAAGTCTTGAATCTAAAACGTAAACTAAATGGCAACTTACAACAAAACTGCAAATTCGTGGTTTAAACAAAATTAACAGAATATTTCAAGATATCTGTATATTGGCGGGACTTGAATTTTTTTGTAAGAATGAAAATCCTAAGATAATTCGGGATTTTAAGGTAAAAGGTTAATACAGTAAATTCATGAAAATTAGTTTGAAGAATGTGTGTTACATGCTTACTGATAATAAAAATTTCTTTTCCTCATTTAAACATTATACGAAGGGAACCAGAAGGTTCTTTATTATCTTCGGAAGCAATAAAATTATCATCAATTATAACGACCCAGTAAGGAAAGTAAATAATCTATGATAGGGAAAAGAAAGGAAAGCTGGTGACGTTATGCTTATGTATGGAAATAACCTTCCAAAGACATAAAGAAAAAAAATGTGGCTTAATTAACAGGGTCAAAAGGAGAAGAAATTGATTTCTTTCACGGCTTTCTAAAAATTTATGCAGATGAGGAGGAGTTAGAGAGAGAGAGAGATTACAAGCCAGAATTAAGCCAGTACGGCAAGCAGCAGCTCCGCGTGGTAAGGCAATCAACCACCAGCCTAGATTATCACTGTGAATAAACTTGATGAGATCACCACCCTGCAGCACTGAGATAAAACTCTTAGTTACTCCCCACACGACAAATAAAAACCTTCGACGTTGAAGAACACAAGAGAAAATAAACCTTAATCTAAAAACAAAAATAACAAAATATTGCATAATACTAGGCCAACGAAGAAGATCTTACGGGTTAGGTGGTAAAATCATTAACTAAACTAGCTAGATTCCCTATTGCAGAAAAATGTTTTTGTTTGATTATTTTGGGAAATCTTTATTAAAAGTAGCTTACATATTGTATTTATAATACAGTTAATACACCTCACCGTCTACCTTTTTATGGCTCAAAATATATTTAGTAACAAGCCCGTTTCATGTAATTTTGTTAGAAATAATATTAGAGACTTTTTCTGCTAAATTAAATTTTACTAAATCCTGACTCCAAACTTGATGAATCATAATTTGGGGATCAACAGCTTATTCGCCATAATATTTCATATGGCTTCACATTCTAATTCCAATAATTCTTTCATAGTCTGAATCATTTTCATTAAACATTGGTCTCTTTTTTAGTCTGCAGAGTGTAATCAGAGAACGTAAAACTGAAAGATTTCACTTTTTATACTCAATAACAGCAAATCCCCTCTTAACTCTTCGCCAATCGATAAAGAGTATTTATTTTTCTTAAAAAAAAAAAACTGTTTTACACATAAGTCAATTGTAGGGAACTTGAAACCGTTTTCGTGTTAAAAACAATGTAAAATGAAAAAATGACGTTGAAGTTTTCATTTCCAACGGTTTTCAATTTCCGAAATGATACACAACATTACGGGCGCTGGAGTGCAAATGAAAAATGCATCAATTATTTATTTTATTCTTACAAATACAATGCAATCTACAGTATTAAATAGCAGTCACAATTTGAAAAAGAACTCCAAGAAATGACCAATCTCGAACTATTATAACTTCTGGAAAAGAATTAAAAATCAAAAATCAAATACGCAAATGACATCTGTACATTTTGTAATTAAATTTATATGTAATGCTCTATGCCAGCAGTTCTGAAAACCATTGTGTCGCGACACATTGGTGTGTCACACAGTCCTTTAGGGTGTGTCGCGAAATTTTAGAATTTAAAAACCATGAAGAATTTTAAAATAATTATTAGTTAAAATCAATTTTGAGACAGACTATACCAGTCAACGCCTCCAGCAGTAGCAATAATGCTCAGTACTACATAGACTCATTACATTATTAAACAGTGTTGAATTCAGACATTTTCACCCGGGGGGGAATGTCAACTCCTCGGGGGGGACGGTTGTTTTTCAGTATTTTTGCAAGAAAGCAGCAGCATATTTAACAATTCGATTCACATACACATCTTACCTAATATTGAGACTAATTGCTGATAAATATTCAATGTGAAATTATAATTAAAAAAAAAAAACAATCGTTTGATTTCATCTAAAGCATTAAATAAAGACTGGCAAAAATATTTTAGACTAAACTTTAACTGCTATTTACAGTAGCTATTTTTGTTATTATTTCCTATATTCAGTAGTTATTGTTTGTTACTAATGTAGAAGTTTTTAAAAAGATTTAAATTAATTCAAATATTTTTTGTCCTAAAACAAACACAGAAATATCTTAACAAAAAGTTATCATTCTTTCTCACACTTCTGATTCTAAATCAAGCATATTAGCCTTGGTTTCTTCACTGCATACACACCAATAGTTTAGTTTACGAAATCTTCAGTAGGATTAGTGCCGTGTCGTGGAAAATCAGCGCTTGGCGCGAGAGTATACGACGGCACCCCCGTATATATGAGTGAGGTCGACAGACCAGCCGCAAAGGTGAGAAAATTTTAAAAAGTAAACCATCTTGATTTTGAGCACTTTTCATTACTTTTTTTTCTTTTCTTTTATATAATATGTGCACATGTGTTTTATTCCTCTGTCTTTCTTTCCCTCTTTTCTTTTCTTTTTCCCTCCCGAATTTTGCATCCCTTACTTCGGCGCCCGGGGCCGTCGCCCCGCTTGCCCCTCTCCCATGGCACGGCTCTGAGCACGATCTTCAACACCTTCAATAGCGATCTTTCACTTATATACTACTATCATATTGATAAATTCTATATAAATCTCTAATCCAGGAGGGATAACTGTTCCTCCCTGATCCCTCTAAATGACGTCCTCTGAATCTCTCCCTTTAACTTAATTATTTTTAATTAAAGAAAGGTGTGTTTACTTTAACAATCGTAAAACACATTTACGTCTGTTACTTCCGATGCGAGAAATGGGATTTAGGTGCCCTATTTCAAAAAATGCAAGAACTGTACATTTTCAAGAACTGAAATCTGTTGACATCAGAGATCATATGGAATGATCGAAAGATCTTCCTATCTTTCCTTTCCTATCTCAACCTGTGCTAGTGCTACCTACAAATATACAATATAGGGCGAGAGTATAGTACCTACTAAGATACAAACCTTTCTTCAACAGTTGACAATTTCATGTTCTGCCAAACTCGGTCATAGCGTTAAGAAATACAAGTTTTATTGGCTATTTGGCATTCTATCTTAGATGTTACATGTTTAATATTTATATAGAATGGGTCTGCGTCATTTATGTGTATATTGAGAGATTGGATTTCGTCTGTACGTGCACGGAAAGAAAGCAAATAATTATGTGAAGTAATTTCTACATTTTGTGACTGAAATTCTTTGAGTTTCTCCGGGGGGGAATGAATTTTCTTCGGGGGGGGAGATTCCCCCCGGGCTACCCCCTGAATTCAACCCTGTTATTAAAACGTATAGAGTTACACTATATTATTATTATTATTATTATTATTATTATTATTATTATTAATAATAATAATAATAATAATAATAATAATAATAATAATAATAATAGTAATATGAAGTAAGTATGTCGCGATGTTCTGTATGGACCTTCAGTAAAGTGTGCCGTCACTCAAAAAAGGTTAAGAACCACTGCTCTATGTCTTTAAAGGAGATTCGTGACAATCTAGACCAGTGATTGCTAAATAAAAATGAAAAACTGTGCCTTTTTTCTTTTAATTTCAGGCGCAACAAGGATAGTGGGCTAGGCATAATAATGTATTTGAATTTAGGCATGACTTTTAACCATAAGAAAATTTTCTTTTACTTTTTGATTCTTAAGACGATTTTGTAAGCTAAGGCTGTTAGTACCATGCCGAATCTTTAGAAAAACGAAGAATTTATCGAGTTACTTTCAAATATTTGTAGCTCAGCCCCTAATTACTTCAGACACATGAAACAAGCAGGATACACAAAATAGAACAAAAATTCAGAAAGTGTGTTAGGGTCTACCTACGCACATTTAGCTAGCCGTCGCTTCAAAGGGACAAGGAAAATGAAAAAATACCCCCAAGTAGGCCTACACAGAAAAATCTGTTCTCCGGACAGCGGTATATTGTACAAATACATGAAATCCTCTTGCTTACTACAGAAATCAGTACGGAGCATACGTTATCCATATGCTACATAGACACTGCCCTTAGGTGTTACATCATGCCGTTGCAGGATGTCTGACATCTAACAGATTTCCGTATACCACATGCATATACTTATGTTACATTCCTCAGCTACATGTTATATACGTCCATTCGTATGTGAGATCCTGACCGCCTATATTGTTTCATACGGAAAGTACGTATATATGGAACAGTTATACTGAAAGTATTATAAAACATACGTTTTCAGTTATACGTCTGCTGTACGTTAAGTCCAAAAACTACAAGAATTACGCTTGTAAAATACCTTTTTAAGTACGCCACCTACAATTTCTTTTCTCAGTGTACGGTTCTTGTTTTGTTCTGGCACATAGTGCAATATTACAAGTTGACCTCATTAATCTAGATCAGTCATTCTCAACTTGGGCGTTAACGCCCTCGCGGGAGGGGAGGCATTGGAATAAAAAGAGGCGATTAAGTGGTGAGGGTGCATTTGAGACTTCGTGATCTGTTAGATATTTCTTACTACTAGCGTTAATTACCCACTTCACTGAGTTAAGATATGAAAAATTATTAATATATTCCGTTAGTCAGTCACTTTTTACTATTACTAAAGCGCTCTCTGATAGATGATGTTTTTGTCTTAAAAATTAAATGTTACTATTTTGGGCTGAATTTGGGTTTAAACGGCACCGGAAGTGTCATTGTTCTTCCCCACGGCGCCAAAAACTACGGATTCGACACTAATATCGGTCATTTTCAATCATTGTTATATATCTCCCCCTCCTCCAAGTTGCGGGGCTGAATTTGGATTTAAACGGCATCGGAAGTATTACTGTTCATCTTAGCGACCCCGAAAACGATGAATTCGGCAATAATATCGGTCATTTTCGATCATTTTTATATATGTTCCCCGTCCCTATTCCCTAAGTTGTACGTCAAAGTGAAATTATAAAAACGATCCCAAACCCGAACCTCATCTATGTTGAAAATTTGATCGAAATCGGTCGAGTGGTTCAAGAGTTATTACATCACAAACATAGTCACTTTCATTTTTATTCACGTAGATTCGGCAAAGTCATATGTATGTTTTACGAATTATCAAAAATTTAGACGTTTTTACAAACAATAAAAATAAAGGCTGATTTTAAGAATTGAAGTCTTTATTTACCTCTTAAACTGTTGCGTTCAATCACGTTCAGCTTCTCCATGGGTGGATCGTGCGGTATCCTGAACATCTGAACGCGTTTACTGCTTTTTTATAGGATATATTTTTAATGCTTCAACATTCTTGATATGTGTTATATTTAGATATTTACATGTAACGCACACATAATTCTGTGTTCTCAATAATATTGTGTCCACCACGGGCGTCGATCATAGGCAGCGTGAGAGGACTCGGGCTCCACAAAGTTTGCTTGGTCCCCTATGATCTGGATTTCTTTGCTTAGATATCAGACAACGGAAAACACATACTTCCGAGTTACCAAAAAAAATCGACGCTGGCTTCTACTATAACATGTAAATTATTCCTACATCCTTAAACTAGCAAGGCCGGAGACAGAAAAAAATCAGAAGGGAGCCTATCTTTTCGTTCTTTTCAAAATGTGCTCCTTTCATAAAATCTTCCCTAGATGGCCCTTGAATGCTATAAAATTATTTTTGTTAAATCTTCAGAAAAGTATAAGAATTAACGTTTCAGTTTGAAGATGCACACGGTGATTAAATGCTTAAATTCGGCACTGAAACTGGAACGTGTTAATGAAAAAGAACTCTACTACTACAGTGCATAATTAACAAAAGCTTACAATCACAAATTGTACTATGGATTATTTATCTCAGACCTTCAAAATAGTTTTCGACTTCTTGATTTATTGTTAGTTTGTATAAATATGTTCTTATATAATTCATTAGGTGCCTTTAGGTTTAAGGGGCAATTGTTACAGAGCTCGGTTTACCGTGGATAGGTGGGTCTGTAGACTGTTAATTTTTCTGTAGACTGGTGGGTCTGTGGACTGTTTTTGGTCCTGTGTTCGTTTTGGGGGAGCTTGAGAAGTTAAAACTTGTAACATCAATTTATATCTACAATTAATCCCACCTACATTTGATCTCTTCCTGAAAATATATAGAGCCACACCAAATGCAACCTATCTGACACCTGAAGCACAAAATGAACTTCTATCGTGTTTTGGTGATGCAGTGAAGGTATGGTAATTTTTGAAAAGTACCGGTAACTAATTTCAGTTGAGAAATTCAGCTTTGTAGCGGATGAAACCCCGATATTAATGTCAATGAACAGTTTAGTGCATGTGTAAGATGTATTAAAGATGATAAACTAGTGGATCATTTTTTTAAATTGTAATATTTATCATCCTGTAATATCAGAAACTTCTGTAAATGCTGTGCGTGATTCGAGAGTAAAGGCGGAAAGTGTGTGTGTGGGTACATTTGGGATGGTGTGATTGTTATGAAAAGCCATACTTCAGGTGTTTAAGCTACTTTCACGAATAATATTCTTGTATGACCTATACATATTATTACGCCTATCAGATTAATCTGTTATTATTACATACATATTCATCAGGGAAAGCAAAGATGTTTTCTAACATTTTACAAACTACCTATAATTAGTTTCCCTCAGTGCTTTCTCACGTGTACCTTCGAGATATTTAACTATTACTTGAGCTGAAGCTTTCCAGTATACCGAGTCCTTCAACATTGCTTCGGTCATAGCCATGTTCAAAATTACTGTGTAATTCTTGAAGCTTTGCAGAAACCAGCTCCAATGACGCTAAAGCTTTATAGATCATGCAACTGACATTTCTACATAATCATATAATTGTGTCTTTGCACACATTTTTGGATCCATGGACGGACTGAATGCATTTCTGCAAGGTGAGGAAATACGCATGCATTCAGTCTTCAGTAGGAAAACACTACAGGATTACAAACGGAAGTCTTTTCTAGAAAATACTTAAATTTCTCCAGGAAAATGTCATTGATATAACAGATCAAGAGTCTACATAAGAGAAAATCTAAATTTGCAAGCAATAAACTTGACAATTTCATGATTACTGTCAAGATTTCATCTAAAACATCGGCAGTTTTCGGGTTGATATTCTTTATCCTGTGTTAGATGCCATTACAAAGGAGCTTAGTGAGCGCTTTAGTGATGAAGTCAAAATTATTTTGCGAGGCGTCCAAGCTTGCCCTCCTAAATCATTGATTTTCCTAAATAAACAGTAGAAGTTTTTATGAAAAAAAGTGGAATGGAGTTCAATAAACCCGAAAGAAAGATGATGTAAAATTATGTTAAAGATGTGGAAATTTCATAGAAACTCTATAGCATTCAAATGTTTATGCTTTACTTCCCAGATTTATATTTGTTTAGTGCTGGGTTTATTTCAAATCATATTGACGCTACCTGTGTCTTCATGTGCATGCAAACCAGTGGCGTCGCCTTGTGCAGTTCACAAGATCACGTGAACCACCAAGTATCGTGGGCTGTTTGTTGATCCTTAAGATATTTAATAAGATTTAGAATATTATTATATTGTCGTTTCGTTTCTATTCTTCGCTTGCGTATATGCATTCCATCATCACACATGTTCACAACAGAGCAGCGAGCGTGATAGGCTGCTCTGTGTGTAGTACGGAAGGAAAATGCGGAAAGGGTGAGGGGAGGAACTGCGGTCTTCTGACGTTCAAATCTTGATTTACATGAGCAGCGTTGACAGCACTGTTGTTGAATTATTTCCAGTAATGTGGCGCTTTAAACAGAATCAAACAATGAACTGCAACTTAAAATAGATAGAAGAATATAGTAGTACTATATAACTCATTCTTTCAGTCAGTTATCTACATTTCTATTTATCCCAATTTCTCGTAATGAAAACACGCTAATGGAACAAACAAAATTACGGTTTTCCAAGGTTGTACCAAGGGGAATGGGAGGTTTATAAGTTAATGCAGAATAAAATTAAAAGTTAATTTATTTTGAAGACTTTTTTTTTTTAAATACAGAAATGTCTGATTTTTCTTTAGGCTACGGTTTTTTTTCTACCTAAATAAACTAAATGTTTGTAAGAAAAGCGAATAGCTTATCAAAACATGCTGTACTTGGTAATATTGCTACAATGATTAAGTCTTACCTTCTGTATTGTGGGAACCGGAAGGAAATTTTGGAATTGATTTTTTTCAACATTCATCGTTAACACACAAAATAGAAAAAGACGAGCATTGCGATTTGCAGTAACGTACGTTCAGCTGTAGCCGGAAAGATTTTTTCTTCGAAAGGGGGCGGAACAGTAATCAAGTGTCTTGAGATAACAATGCAAAAGTACATGGACAAAGCGTTAAAGGAGCCTCTGCAACAGTTCACTAAAGAGCATACATGGCAATTCAAATATACGAGTTGAGTTGATTTTGATTTTAATGTCCCTTTCAGCAGCGAGGCTATATAAGACGGGACCTACTGATTAACGTGGAATCCGAACCACATGAGATCCCTCCGGGAATCGAGTCCGGGTCTCCCACGCCAAAGGCACGTACGCTAACCGCTTGGCCACGAAGGAGCTCATCAAATAAACGAGATAACAGACGTTTACAGTCTTGATACTAATGGAGATTACATTTGGTATATTGTGAAATTGATGGTGAGTCGGTAAAAAGACAATGGCATACATCAAAATTCGTGAAAATCATAGCAAATAATCCGAAGTTGACTTCAGAAACTGAAAGTTGTGTTACCATATTAAAGAATATGAAAGCATTTAAAGGAGTAAAGTAGCTCAAAATAGTCTCAGTGCATTAGCTATAGTATCAACAGAGAAAAAATTTAAAAACTAAACTTAAGAAAAGTTGTTGATAAGTTGATTGCCCAGAACATGGGAAGTAATTTCATATACAAATGAAATGGAGCATATATATATATATATATATATATATATATATATATATATATATATATATATATGATTACTTTCATTGATTATTTATAGTTTTTCTTATTTAGAATACTGAAAGAATTCTAGAATAGAACTTTCTAACGAATGTGAACTACCGAAAAATTATGTCACGAGACGCCACTGAGCAAACGATTCTTTGGTGTTCAAAAAGAGTAAAATCGTATGTGCACAATACATCAGGAGAAGAGAGGACACCTGCTCGGGTTGTTTTGCAAATTGAACAAGAGATAGCCGCTATTTTATTTGTGTAGCAAATAGTTGATGCATTTGCAACGAAAACAAGAGCACAACTAAATTAGTGCTTTTTTGAGAAACAAACTATCTGAGAAAGTTGGTTAGTACTGTGGTGAAGCTTATATTGATGTATGAAATAATTTCAGAATTTAATGGGGCTGTGAAATTGAGTGCTACCGCTGACGAAACATGTAGTGCTACGGGCAAGTGTTGCTAAACAATTTAGCGTATTAATATGTAAAGTAACTTAAACCAATATTCTTATAATATTAAATCTCTTCAGAAATTAGGAATGTTTCTGACATGTCAAAAATGGCTATAAGTATCTTAGGGTCTATTTGATTCAGGAGCACTTACAACCGAATATTGTTTCTCTTAGGTTTGTTACACTATAAGTGGTATATGAGAACGCATAAGTATGAAGTGCAAACTACTTTTGGACAAGACAAATGTTGTGTTATTTTTCAGGGAAAAAAAAGGATTATCGGGAACTCGTTAGTAACTCTGTCTGTAGTCACGGTACTTCAAAAGTGAATGAAGTAACTGTCTATCTCTGTTCCAATTTACTTTATGATTTGGATCCAGATGAATGGCAACGTTGCATTTTCATTTAACATTGGGCTCATAAAGCGTGTACAGCCCAAACGACTTGTCCGATTTTAAAAAAATCCTTCATTTTAGTTTGAAAACATTATATTTGGAGACTGTTTCCCCTCGTACATTTTGTTGTAACTCTGATAATAACAGAGTTAAACCTAATCAGGGGACTTTTGACAACCTTGTATATGGTGTTACAATTCTGTTATATTTTTGTGTTGGTATATTGGTAAACGAAAATAGGATTTCTCTTCCTGGGAGGTTTCATAATATGAACAAACCCTATATTAAACCAATCAAATGATATATATGATGTTTTACAAATTGGAATTTATTGTAAGAAAACACAAAGTGAGTAATAATTCCAGTGAGTAATAATAATTCTAGCTATTTAACCAAATAAGCAGGTTATAACTTTATATATAAAGTATTTTGCCCCACCCCACCCCCAAATAAAAGAAACTATGTCACTGCTTTTCAATCCTCTTCCTAGTCCAGTGACCAGAGCACGCACATTTTGTTCGCTGCGTCCGGATCGTACGCACTACGGTCATTGGTTTATCCAATCCCCTCGATTTTGGGAAGGAATCTAAAGTATTCACCACTTATACGCTTCACCAATATCTTCAAGAAATTTGTGGGATTCTAAAAGTTTAAGAGAGGAGGTTTACTCTACCACATTTAGATAAAACACTGACTACAGTGGTCAGACCTAACTTTAAATTTAGGTCTCATGTTAAAGAATTTCGTTACTGATATAGAATGTAAATACCAATAAATCAATCTTTTTTTTTTTTTTTTTTTTTTGTTAGACTCCACTGTTCCGCGTATGTGTTATTTTAGAGGAAACTATCAAAAAGGGACTAAAATAGTGACAAAATAACATGAAAAACATAAAATATTGCAATTTAAGTATTATATTATTTCCTTTATATTCTTGAAAACTAGCACTGGAAAAATTGAACCTCTGAATATGATAAAATTTATTCGTACTACTACCTAGATAATTGAACTTATTCTGTACCAGCCTTCGCATGTAACGTAGCACAAAACATGCAAAATTCGGTTATAATTGTTATGCCTATTATCGCAAATTAAAGCGCAAATTTGGTGTTGCTTTGACACATACTAATACGGAATGAAACCCCAAATATATTCCAGGTGGCCACCAAAGTCGATTAGGAAAGGAAATTTCCCCCTCTGCACGATTGAGCAAAAAGCTTGGAGGTTCTTGTAGACACTTACTAAAGAAGGTTGCGAGGTGTTACTCTGACTTCATATTGATACTATGCTCAATCGACTCCTTTTTACATATGAAACAATTACGCAAACGAAGAAATCGTCGATCGGAAGCGTGTTCAAATTACGAGCGTTCAAAGTTCAAAATTGAACAGATTTTGCAAAAGGTTTGAAGTAACTTTTTTTTAGGTGCATGCTTCATTTTTGGTATCGGGGGGGTTTCTTGGCTAACGAGCGCAGTGATGAGGTCAAAATGTACGCAAGATAAGGACACTTTTATTGTGGAGGATGTGAAGGGTATCGTGGTATATTACAACTTTCAAATTGCTTGTTTGGCACATTGAATCGATAGGCTGATAAAATGTAACTGCCATCCCTATTCGACTTTCTTTCATTCAAATGGCACTTTCCTGTGTGGCCACCTTCAAATTGAACAATGACACTTGTCTCCGAAACGCATGACCGCGGAACTAACGTGAACGAGACTCCGAACCCAGTCAGCCTCTGTGAAAGACGATGTTTCAATATCTCAACGCTAGAAATTCTTTCTTTTTAATGTGTCAACTGATTTTAATGACGATTGTTGGATAATTGTGACCAAACTTCACGGAACATTTTACGATAATCGGCCAAATGTGGCTAAGAAAAAAAAAGTCGGCTAGCGAAATATATGCAAACATCGGTTTTCTCCGGAATAAGAGCCATCTTTTTCATAGCTTTGAGCCCTCATTCCCGCTAATCATTTTCTTTAATTTTTCTTCCTGTTTTGTCGCTGAATATCTTCCCTGCAGTTTAGTCAATATTTTCCCATGAGCAGCATTTCAATTCGCTGAAAACTAAAAAAAAAAATGGCAAACGATGATGTATTGAAACACCGTCTTCTGCAATGCATAAGCATAGCCCGACAGGTTCGGAGTACCGCTTGGGATAGTTCCGCAGCCGACCGCTCTGGCGCAGTACGATTAGTTTGAAGAGCCAATTACGCGCGATTGACTACAAATGAAATATCAGTGGTATAAATTGACATTCTTATTCACTTATTCACTATCAGAGCTAGCCTGTGATGGATAATTTATTTGGATTAACTTCATTTTAACATAAACTGGTTTTTGTTTTCTTCATATGATACTGTGTTGTGTGCTCCAATGCTGCAATTTTTTGTTGGACAGCTGATCCGGGCAAACCAACACATTGGTGATAGAGCCTTTTAAGAAAATATTGGTCTCACGCCTACAGAACAGGAAGAACATTACAATATAGATTATCACAGGAACAACTACGAATACCATGACGTTCATTGAATTTTGCACGCCTTCGCAAAGCGTTTCAAAGACAAATGTCATTGTTCAGTTTGACGAAGGGCACTCATGAAAGTAATATTTGAATGATAATACAGTCGAATAGGGGTAGCAAATACATTTTATTAACTATCGATATTGTGTGCCAAACTGGAGGCAATTTGCAAGTTGTAAGACACTATTACCCTTCACCTCCTACCCAATAAGTACCCTTATCTTGCAAATTGCGTATTTTTTTTTTTTTTTTTTTTTTTTTTTTTTTTTTTTTTTACCTAATCGTTGTGTTGCGTACCCAAGAAAATCCCCCGATACCGAAAATGAAGCATCTATCTCAAAAAGTGGTAACTTTCAAACTATTCGCAAAATCTGTTCAAGTTTGAACTTTGAACGCTCGTAATTCGAACACACTTCCGATCGAGGATTTCTCCCTTTGCGTAATTGTTTCATATGTACAAAGGACTCAATTGACTATAGCATCGATATGAAGTCAAAGTAACACATCGCGACCTTCCCTAGTTAGTAGTCAACTTAATTGCTAATTGGGGCCAGGTTGCATCTCCTTAACGATCTACCGTTGCACTATTGTAAGCAATCACCCTCCCTATAGGGTGATTGCTTACAATAGTGTAACGGTATAAATTGATTTACGCTGGCAATGATTTATACTTTATCCGCTAAAAGGTGCCAGTGCTTTCTGACTTGAACTGAAATGAACATCACGAAAGGAAGGCAGACATTTTAAAGTTGTACTTTGGGAAAGTTACCATAATAAATTATGCTGGCATTGTTTGTTTACAGGCAGTAAACGCGATACCATAGTGAAATCGCCATTGGGTGGGTTGGATTAGGATGACCGGCGCATTCAAACAACCACATTTACCGAAAACTCAGAAAGGTTGGAAACTATTAATCCAAACCATATTTTTTCAATGCATTCTAGTGTGGGGGAGGGAGTAAGTGTACCTTATTAAGTTCAAAATTTGAAATAAATTTATCATTTAAAAAGTGAACTTATTACGACACACATGACCACATTTGGTTTAGACATCTACGTATATTACAGTAATATGTTCATTATCAAAGTAGTTACTCGATGAGAAATAAATAACGATATTTTTAAAACTAATTTTTAGTTCAGTAATGTTTGTTGAATACAAGAAAAATAATGCATGCGAAGATTAATAAATATTATTTCCCGAAAAGGAAACTTCTTCCAGTAGAAACGTACTCATAAATCGTAGAAAAAAATAAAAAATAAAAAAATAAACGAGAAACGTCTGAAATTAGTGCTCGTACACGAAGCTGAATTTGAATATGGAAGCTTAAGTTGGATTACAGAGCAGATGAGGCTGAAGGTACTGAATATTTAAAAATGCATATGTTCTTGTCATTTAATCTCTTATGAAAGAATCGACTAAAATTAAAATATGCTTAATATGCGTACTAACATAAGAGGGAAAAGTATTATATGGACTGTATTACATTTTCACACGATCTAAGAGTAAGTTCTCTACTCGTCCTCGTGTGTTATCACGAGAATCAAGTCTGAAGTTCGTCTATTTACGCACCAAGTATCTATTAATTTATAATAAACAACTCTATGAAGTCTACCCAACTAGTATAGTGGCTAACGCGTGCGTAGTAAGAGAACCTTGAAAAATTTTAGATTGGTTCGAATTCTACTTTAAATTGTAGGTTTGCGTCTGATATGACTTCCGTGTTGAAAAGGGAGGCTGAATTCCAATCCAACCAATACTAACTCCCTAGAGTTAGTGTACATAAAGAATATTCGCAGGAACACGGTCTTTAGCTAATTAATGTGTGGTCACCACATCACCCATAATATGTTATAGTTCCACTATATTATAATATTTCTGGCTTACTACAGTGAAATTTCTAATTGATTCAAGCTACTTTTTAATACTCTGATAAAGTTGACCACCATGAAGTTCACTTCCAGAGCTAGAACCGAACCAGGTACCCCATACCTAGAGGTAAGTGCTCTATCACTAAGCCACAGTAGTCCGAATTAAGAATATAATTTCATTTCATGAAATATAAATAAATGTACATTTACATATTATATGATGGTATTTCTTCATTCCGATTAGGAGCATTAAGCCAATCATCATCATTTTCAGAGTCTGTCTCTTCTCCAGAACTCCTGTTCTGCAGGTTAATAACGATATATTCAATTCTCTCGTCCCGCACTATCTCCTTCTGAAAGTATTCTCGCTGGAGCTTCTCGCGTGGCACACAATCCCTCACAAATTACAGTACAGTCTTCCCGAGCATCTTTTCACGCATAGTTTTCTATGTCTGAAATACTAAATGTATTGTTGTTTTTTTTTAAATAGAGTTCCCTGTTTCACCTAAACTCAAACTAGCTCACAATGAGGTCATAATTTTCATTCTAATTATTACTACTTCTCATTGGTAAAATCAACTTTCACTATGAAGAAATGACCACAATATGGAATCACAGAAAAATGAAACAGCCAGAAAGTACAAACGAATTAAACTAGAAGCATGGTTGTTTCATCAATATTTTCAGAAAACAATGTATTCTACACTTCTCAGCTACTGTTTTAGATCAGAAACGCCACATTTCTATCTTGGTTTTGGCCAAAGTAGTATTTCACTTCATTGCGCTGGCAACGTCGTTGCAACCGAGTTGGCCCACATGAGAGCAGTACTGAAGGTCATATGTCAGTTCGTGTCCCGAGTACTATAGTAATTACTGAGAAATTTGAGTTAGTAGTTTTCTACATAGTTGCCCACTGGTAATTTAATGTGCTGGGGGTACAATCAACAAAGAAGTCTGTGACGTGACAAGAAAATTGTTGAGAACCATTGCTCTAAATACTGAAACCTGAGTGGATAAATAATGCAATTCCTCGTCGATACGCTATATTGAAAAGTCCTAAGTTGTCCCTAAATTAAGTCCATCGGAGACAAAGATTTTTATTAGAAATATTTTAATGACTAAATATAGGGAAGAGTTGCATAAGTGTGGACGGGTCATAAAATGGGACGTTGGCCACACTTGAAAGAAAACTCCTGTCCGTTGCCATAGAAACCGCCGTTTCCAGGGCAACAGGTCCTGTCACGGTTAGCCAAAATTGTAAGAAAACAAGTTAAAAAAAAATATGTAAACGAAGAAAATAATAAAAGCGCAATGTACTGGAGGAGAGGAGTCGCTAAAATTAATTCTCTTTAATGAGGACGATTACGAAACATCATCTACTGATTGAAATCCAGATTATTTTCCAATAGAGTAAATTCCAATAAACTTTCTTGTTATTGTTAATTATTCCATATCGGACTCCCGAAGAAAACTCATCGAAACAACTTATTGACCGTGCCAATAGCGACTACTCTCAATCATGACTCCGTTTTCTTTCAATTAGAAATAGGAAAGAAAGAGAAGAAAATAGAAGGGTAAGAGAAGGAGGTAGGAAAAGAAGAAAGAAAAGAAATTGGGTATTTTAATAAGAAAACAGATTACTGGATAATTCCGGAAATATAGTAAGAAGTCGAGAAAGTCGTTGAAAGATGAATCATTCTAAATGTTATTAACGACTAATCAATTTCGGAATGCTTCGGAATAGACACATGTTCCCTCATACCACCCAGACCTAGCTCCAGGCACCACGATCGTGGGGTTGCCCAGATCTAGACCTGGAAACGAGAAAAGTGAAATCATTCTTTGTACTGTTATTCCAACCGGTGATTGATAACCATCCAGCATCTGAACTCTGTTCTCTAGGATCGACCACACATATGAATTAGCCAAGAAAAAAAAAATCAAACTTATAAACTCAATATAAATTTATGTATCGTATCCATAAGAATTTCAACTTCCTGGAAGAAAGATGTCGTATTTAGGCTTATTCTGCTACTTTTGTTTCACTCCTAGAGCCGATTTAAACCGTTAGTGACGGTCCTTCATAACCTAGGTTTTTTTACCTTAACACATATGTTAAAACATGACACATATATTACAGATGTTAATATGACAAATGATATTACTAAAATTACTTAAATTAAATCTATCATGCATTCACACGCTCACTCACTCAGGACAGTGTATATACGTTTAAAGGAAAATCAACTAGCTACAAGGGTACAAATAGTTTATTACATTCATAGTGGAAAAAAAAAAGACAAAACAAATAATCATGAAAAAAAATATTAAAAGCACAAATTCTTAGTTATATATTAATAGAGTACATAGTGTTATATTTTAGTAAATTTTTATATATTCAATCATATTGACAAAAGAAAAGAAAAAAGGAATTATTACATATATCATATCTTAGGCATGCTAAAGCAAAATTATGATTTGCAACATATGCAAAGAAGACACTTATTTCACTTAAAAAAAAATGGACAAAGAGGAAAGAAAAAAAAACTTTTAAGTGTATCAGAACTTATGAGTCTCTACCTCACATCGGGTAATAAAATATTAATGATTTTGAGCGTTCAAATCACAAATCACGCACTACTCATAGTGTCCAAAACATTTCGCTCCATTTGACTTAGTTTGTGGTCATTTATATATCTATATATATATCTAACTATCGGTTTACAAAACCATTTATCGTCTATATTTGGTTTGTAACTCGTAACAGTTTATGTCTGCAATCGCACATTACGACGCTTTACCCATCTAGGGAATTTTGAGAAAATAACTTTCACTAGAGGATGTTTCTCCTCTTAGACGGTCTATTTCCAAACTTATTAATCGAATAATTTCAAATTATTTATCCAACACTGGGACACGTCATGAGACCTTTCATTAGGATCACTTGCGTATATGTTTATATGCATGGTTCGGATTTAATTAAAAAAAAGGAAAAAACGATCTTCCACAGGTGTACGGAATATGATGGTTCAAATTGAGGATAGAAGAAAAAAAAACTGGTCAAGTCATAGGATACATATGCAGGTGAGAAGGATTCAAGGTGCACTTTCCACAATGGTTTTAGGTTAGTCGTTCAGGAATAATATTCGTTATGGTATGGGTTACGTTTAGACCTGCCGTTACTTTCCAATACATGCCATTACAGAATTACATGAGGTATCATTTACATTTATTCAAAAGAAAAGGAAAATTACTTAAGTGCACGGCGGTATTCATGACAAAATCTACATTCTCAAATTCGTCGGAAAACTCACTGGCAAACTATAGCAACCAATACACGTTTAGGGGGAACAGACACGAGCGCTCTTACATATATTCATAATACATTTAATATTATACTTTTACTATAAAATCATATTCGTATACTAAGTACATATACATCTCGACGTATTCATTTCTCTCTCTCTCTCTATATATATATATATATTTTCATATTCAATAAATGCGCACACATTTAAATTAGTCACCCCAATAATAAAATCTTTACAAGGTTGCAAACATTGTCCAAAACAAATGACTTCCGACATTACATATGAAAAAGAAAATCGCTTTTCTACCTGATACCGCGCATCTATAAATTTTTAACTTTTATATACTAAATTCGTGCTTAAATAATGGAAAAAAAAAACTTTGTGAAGCAGGCACGTAACACAGAGCATTTCTAAAAATATAACTGCATAAACCAAAATACAATTTCTGGGCCCAGATCAACTACAAGGTAATCGAAAACCAAAACAGAAAGGAAAGTGACCAACGGATTACAAAAAAAAAAAAAAAACTTAAGAGGAACGACGGTGAAAGAACGTAATCGAAGTGTCGTCAAATACTAAGTCTTTGTTCATTTCAGCGATAGGTCAAAATGTGATGGAGGACCCAATCATTATCTACTTTATCTATGAATCGTGTCTTGCAACGTCTCAGCTGGTAATTTCAGATCAGAGTTGTAAGTTAAATAAATTGTAAGCAACAAGTTCAAAATCGGGGGGGAAGGTTGAAAAATTAAAAAAAAAACTTGAAGAAATGAAGACAGAGAGAGAGATAGAGAAGAAGGAAGACGAAGAATAGGGGCGCCAAAGACTTAAGTGGGAAATAACTAACGCTACAAAGACAGAAGTCGAATTTCTATCTTAACAAATCCATAGCCAAAATATACTTAGCATGCCAAAAGGGTGGTCTACTCAAATACGTAGACTCAAGAGGCGCCCTGCTGCCAAGGATGCAAGTTCTGTGTCCATCAGATCCCAATCCCACAAGAGTTTGGTTGTAAGATTGAAATCCGATCCCCGTATCCGGCCCAAACCAGCAGGTTCCCGGAAATCCTCCGGAAGTTTAGAGTAGACGTTAATTTAGAATTTCAAAAAAAAAAAAATCATCCGACCTCTTGGAAACTAGAAGATTCCAGAATAGTAATGAAATTAGAGTAATAGCTAAGATATCCCTAATGAGAATTTGCCAAAATAAAAAAAAATTAAATAAACTGAATTTTGGATCGGTGATTTCAATAACCAAATTTCACCGATGGCTACCCTGCGCAGACATGCCACAGTCTGGGACGTCGTTAATTTCCCTCATCTAATTAAACTAAGAAAAGACATGAAAATACTTAAGGGGACTAGGGGTCGACGTCCGGGTACGCTATAAATAAATTTCAATAACTAATTGTTTTGATTCTGTAACCCTATCAGAAATGTCACCTCCATGAACATTATAAGCTAGCCTGAGTAGGTAACGTGAAAAAAAAATCTCACGGAGTGGTGCATTCTATTTTTAAAACCGACCAGAAAATATAATTCACTACAGCCCTGTTGTATAACTACCACTGTCTTTTCACAATTTAATATTCAATATGTCTAGTCAGCGATTATATGATGCTACCCATTCTATCAGATGGTATTACTATGGTTGATTATTATTATGACACATAAAACTACAAAGTACTACCATAGTCCGACTATATATCGCCCTCCGGTCCGCGTGATATTATGGTGCAGGGGTCGGAACCTGAGATGTTTGTAGCTATACGTCTCTATTCAATATCTATATATCAACACGCGGCGAAGTATTCACTGGGCTACTATATATTTTAAACTATATGGGTGTCCTATCTTCTATATTCATTTACTATAATATTCATATACTTCATATTCATATTCATAATAATATTCATATAATATTCGTATCATCATTCTTTTCATTCACTACGACGCTATATCTTACGAACACCCTGTTTCCTCTATTTACGCCCAGCCTATATACACATTTCATCATAACACTTTAAAATCTATAATCACTACAAACATTTTCCCATTCCGATCACCGCACGACAACCTCACTCGAACCCAAGACTCTTTTACCACACACACAATACTATGTAATACTTGGTAGCTTTATTAAGAACGAAAGAAAAAAAATCCTATGTATGTTCACTGAAAATAGAATTATCTGCGATAATGTCTAATGTTTATAAAATTCTGCATCAACAATGAAATTCTACAGCCACGAAGAAAAATGGACATTTAATATATTTTCAAAGCGAAGAACTAGCATCATATCGCCCGACTTCTGTTAAAAATTTACGTATTGTTTATTTATTTAAATATTTCAGGTTCTAGACTAAGCAGAATGTTGAAATTTTCAGAATATATTAATTTTGGGTCACTTGACCTAACTGTACATTCATATGGGCTGTGAATTATACCTTCTAGGTTTTATTTTGAAAAGAAAGGTCAATTTCACGAAAACTAAATCACTAAGAACATTGACATGCGAATGGCAGTTAGTACTGACTTTTGACACTAGGGCTAGCGACGATGTAATCAACCCTTGAACAACTGAATGTGACCTTGTACACGGAATCATTATACTATATTACGTTCACTATTAAATATCGTGTATGAGTTCACTTAATGACGGAATAATAAAGAATTTATCGCATAGTAAATACTACACTGTCCAACACACTCTTTCATCACTTAACTACCACTATCACTGATACTACATTACAAATATACACATACTACTCGAACTACAAGACACATCATGCCACATTCATACTACACACTACATTAATACATGTTATACGAATAAATATACACAGAAAACATTCATATTTTACCATGTTAAATCGGCTCTATGAAAGGTAACGAAAGGAAAAGAAATGAACAGGGCCAACTGGCCCTTTATTTACTAAATCACATTCTTGAAATCAACCTGTTTAATCGATGCCCTGAGGGGACATATCGGAGTATTAGCTAACAATAGGACCCCTGCCCTGAAGGGGCAGGAACCCGGAACAAACTACATGTTCAACTCATCCCGCTGGAAGCCGGACTCCCAATTTGGGAGTCAGATAGGAGCCCCTACTGTAAATTTACACGTGCATTATTCTACCTATCTTAACTACAAAGAAATTAAATACCGCCATGTATGAAAAAAAAAATCACGTACTAACTACACAGACAGATTACTGAACGGACAGGGGGGCAAGCCTAACGTAACTCTAACAGGAATAGTTTTAAGGATAAAAGTATTTAAAGGGAAAAAACACCACTCTTCCGAAACTGTCTGTGGATATTTAAGAACCACTAGCAAACTGATGCACTTCGTGGAACCTGTCCATCACTCATTATATCTGCTCAACATGGCGTTGCAATGTTGCACTTCCTATTTCAGTTCAGTTTTAGTATGAAATTTAATAGTTTTTTGGCTCCTAGAGACTTCCAACGATTTTAGGTTAAAAAAACTCCCAAATATTACCTTGTTTGCAGTTTTTCTCACTCCGTTGCGACCTTTTAAGCTCGACGATCGAAATCTGGCTGTTGTCAGCAAGATTTTCCGGCTTGGAATGGAATAATTGCGCCCTAATATCATAGCGTGGGTTTATCATCCAATCAAAACTAAGCATTTTGGCGGTGGGGCTTTGAAACGAATAAAATTTGGTAAAAACTGGATTAAACTAGATTTTAGAAGGACCTAGGTATCTAAAAGAGAGGTGAAGGGTGGTCCTGAAAATTCTGTCGAATTTTAGATTGGTTATTTGATCTGGAAAGTTCCGTCCAATAGTGGATCTATATTTTCGGATAGCACTGACACCGTAAGAACTGTAATAATCCATTTACATATCCATATACAAAACTTATAACTAATTTAAAATATAAATAAAGATATTGATTCCCAAAACTATAATTCCCAATGAATTTTTTACAGTTTTCCATGATAATTTGAAATAGAATAACAAATAAAATTACGAATTATATGAACAGCCAGAATTTTTTTTTTTTGTTATACGTCAGGTACAGTCGGTGCAAAAATTTCGGGCACCCTCCTATTAAGAACATAATATCATTAGACTGTAATGGCATATTACAGTTCCCCGGCGTCGTTAAAAAAAATTTGTTTGAATAACAAAATTTTGTTGAATAGAATTAACATGTATTAATACTAATAAACTAACTACTCACTCATACTCTCATGCACTCAAATGAGACAGTGTAACATTCACTTTGGATATTGAGATAGAAGTTCCCGTTTTTTGTCCTCAGTACAGTTGAAAAGTTTAAGATTCTGGAAATTGTGAGTTCACCTTTTAGGTAGCAGGAAAACACGAGGTAGAAAGTTCGCAATGTTCCCATCAAAAGTGGGAAAACGTTCGATGTCCCACAGTGAAACCTTGGAACCCATACTAACATAAGCAGGGGAATAGTTACTGGGAATTAACATATTATCCTGTACAATCGGAGTCGTCACCGGATTTACCACCGACGACGTCGTAGCGGTGTTATAATTACCCATATAATTAAAAGGGATTCTATTGGTCGTATTGAATATGTTGGGCTCCATCCCCGGACCAATCGCACCCGTGAACAACGACTCAGAATGGCACCCATCTCCTCTTCCCGGCAACACGCTATGTGATTGTATACCTCCATGTAAGGAGGGAGCACTCACGCTAGTGACCGTAGTCGTCACAACACTCGACTGATTCGGCACACTATTGGAATTGAACCACGACTTTGGTTCCGACCGATGCATGGAGTAGTGCGTCGCAATATCCCGTGCATCAACTGACATTACAATTTCTTTTCCTGCGCTACAAGTAGTTGTTATCGCAGGTAATACTTCTGAGGAATCGCTACCGGGGAAAGGATAGGTTACTTCTGATTTTTCACGACTAGGTTTCGTTATTTCTTTTTGAATATTTACTATCTCATTTTGAATTTTCGAAATTTTCTGGTCAGTTACTTCCAGTTCGGTTTTCAATGATAAGTCCGACAAGGTTGACTTTAAACTATCAATTTCGGCCTGCTGTGTCTCTAGTTTATTATTGATTTTATGCAATTTGGTATCCATTTGTTCAATTTCAGAATGTACATGATCTAATTTACCCTCAGTCTCCTGCTGAAATTGCTTTAGGGACTGTTGAGCCTCGCATCTGACCAAATCAATTTCAAGTAGACGTTTGCTGCCTCAATGTGGTTATTGAGGAAGCAAAGTCCAAACATATGTTGTCGCTTTTCTGGGTTAATACCTCGAATCGAGATTCGGTTTCTCGTTTCGAGGTGTCAAATTTTTCATTTATTTCATGTCTTATCTCCCGGCTATTTTCATTCATTTCGCGTCTCATTTCCAGGCTATTTTCATTTATTTCGCGTCTCGTTTCCAGGATATTATTATTTATTTTTTGTGCCATTTGTAGCAATGAAAGGAGGAGAGCGTCATTATTAGATGACACAGTCTTCCTTTGCTTTTCTTTGGGTTTATCACCAATTGGATCCCCATCTTTTTCATCATCATCGAGGTCAGATATCTCCACTGGAGATATTTGGCCTCGGTTCTTCGGGGTACTATACCCTCGTTCACCGTCTGAATCGGGATGTTCATTTTCCTTTTCAGAGGATAAACTCATGGGTTCACGCGACTGGTGGAGCTTCCCTTCACATTCTTTACAATATTTAACTATTTCACCAGCCCGGACCTTTTCTGCATTTTCAGCAGTATCCTCTAAATTAATACAACTGAAATGGATCCATTTCAGCCCACATTCGTGACACCTCACTAGCCTACGGGAGACGCGAGCTCTTTTCTCACTACTTTCTAATGTACATTGTGTACATGAGACTTCCGCGTTCTCGTGTGATACGACTTCTCTATTGGTTGCCATAGCTTACACCCAAAAAGACACAATATAAACACATGCAATTATATACTTATCAACTAACAAGACTTATTATTCAGGTACTATTCATAAATTAAGGGACTCCTATCTAATTCCCTCCTTGGGTCAACTTCCAGCATTTTCAAATTTTAGAAGTCACTTTAGCAAATTCCTTCATTTCCCCCTTTCTACAGAGAGAGACAAAGATAGCAGAACAGCCAATGACTATAATTATTTAATCTCACTGTAACTTTTTAATTATGCACCTTTTGTGGCCAAGTCAATATGTGCTCGATCCTAAACAGTGTTTAATAAATAATTTCAGATCCGTTACCAGGGAAAACAATTGTTTCCATGGTAACTGTCCGATGTCAACGGTCGCCAATTTTGAAAGAAAACGCAATTAAAAAAAATATGTAAACGAAGAAAATAATAAAAGCGCAATGTACTGGAGGAGAGGAGTCGCTAAAATTAATTCTCTTTAATGAGGACGATTACGAAACATCATCTACTGATTGAAATCCAGATTATTTTCCAATAGAGTAAATTCCAATAAACTTTCTTGTTATTGTTAATTATTCCATATCGGACTCCCGAAGAAAACTCATCGAAACAACTTATTGACCGTGCCAATAGCGACTACTCTCAATCATGACTCCGTTTTCTTTCAATTAGAAATAGGAAAGAAAGAGAAGAAAATAGAAGGGTAAGAGAAGGAGGTAGGAAAAGAAGAAAGAAAAAAAATTGGGTATTTTAATAAGAAAACAGATTACTGGATAATTCCGGAAATATAGTAAGAAGTCGAGAAAGTCGTTGAAAGATGAATCATTCTAAATGTTATTAACGACTAATCAATTTCGGAATGCTTCGGAATAGACACATGTTCCCTCATACCACCCAGACCTAGCTCCAGGCACCACGATCGTGGGGTTGCCCAGATCTAGACCTGGAAACGAGAAAAGTGAAATCATTCTTTGTACTGTTATTCCAACCGGTGATTGATAACCATCCAGCATCTGAACTCTGTTCTCTAGGATCGACCACACATATGAATTAGCCAAGAAAAAAAAAATCAAACTTATAAACTCAATATAAATTTATGTATCGTATCCATAAGAATTTCAACTTCCTGGAAGAAAGATGTCGTATTTAGGCTTATTCTGCTACTTTTGTTTCACTCCTAGAGCCGATTTAAACCGTTAGTGACGGTCCTTCATAACCTAGGTTTTTTTACCTTAACACATATGTTAAAACATGACACATATATTACAGATGTTAATATGACAAATGATATTACTAAAATTACTTAAATTAAATCTATCATGCATTCACACGCTCACTCACTCAGGACAGTGTATATACGTTTAAAGGAAAATCAACTAGCTACAAGGGTACAAATAGTTTATTACATTCATAGTGGAAAAAAAAAGACAAAACAAATAATCATGAAAAAAAATATTAAAAGCACAAATTCTTAGTTATATATTAATAGAGTACATAGTGTTATATTTTAGTAAATTTTTATATATTCAATCATATTGACAAAAGAAAAGAAAAAAGGAATTATTACATATATCATATCTTAGGCATGCTAAAGCAAAATTATGATTTGCAACATATGGAAAGAAGACACTTATTTCACTTAAAAAAAATGGACAAAGAGGAAAGAAAAAAAAACTTTTAAGTGTATCAGAACTTATGAGTCTCTACCTCACATCGGGTAATAAAATATTAATGATTTTGAGCGTTCAAATCACAAATCACGCACTACTCATAGTGTCCAAAACATTTCGCTCCATTTGACTTAGTTTGTGGTCATTTATATATCTATATATATATCTAACTATCGGTTTACAAAACCATTTATCGTCTATATTTGGTTTGTAACTCGTAACAGTTTATGTCTGCAATCGCACATTACGACGCTTTACCCATCTAGGGAATTTTGAGAAAATAACTTTCACTAGAGGATGTTTCTCCTCTTAGACGGTCTATTTCCAAACTTATTAATCGAATAATTTCAAATTATTTATCCAACACTGGGACACGTCATGAGACCTTTCATTAGGATCACTTGCGTATATGTTTATATGCATGGTTCGGATTTAATTAAAAAAAAAGGAAAAAACGATCTTCCACAGGTGTACGGAATATGATGGTTCAAATTGAGGATAGAAGAAAAAAAAAACTGGTCAAGTCATAGGATACATATGCAGGTGAGAAGGATTCAAGGTGCACTTTCCACAATGGTTTTAGGTTAGTCGTTCAGGAATAATATTCGTTATGGTATTGGTTACGTTTAGACCTGCCGTTACTTTCCAATACATGCCATTACAGAATTACATGAGGTATCATTTACATTTATTCAAAAGAAAAGGAAAATTACTTAAGTGCACGGCGGTATTCATGACAAAATCTACATTCTCAAATTCGTCGGAAAACTCACTGGCAAACTATAGCAACCAATACACGTTTAGGGGGAACAGACACGAGCGCTCTTACATATATTCATAATACATTTAATATTATACTTTTACTATAAAATCATATTCGTATACTAAGTACATATACATCTCGACGTATTCATTTCTCTCTCTCTCTCTATATATATATATATATTTTCATATTCAATAAATGCGCACACATTTAAATTAGTCACCCCAATAATAAAATCTTTACAAGGTTGCAAACATTGTCCAAAACAAATGACTTCCGACATTACATATGAAAAAGAAAATCGCTTTTCTACCTGATACCGCGCATCTATAAATTTTTAACTTTTATATACTAAATTCGTGCTTAAATAATGGAAAAAAAAACTTTGTGAAGCAGGCACGTAACACAGAGCATTTCTAAAAATATAACTAGATAAACCAAAATACAATTTCTGGGCCCAGATCAACTACAGGGTAATCGAAAACCAAAACAGAAAGGAAAGTGACCAACGGATTACAAAAAAAAAAAAAAAAACTTAAGAGGAACGACGGTGAAAGAACGTAATCGAAGTGTCGTCAAATACTAAGTCTTTGTTCATTTCAGCGATAGGTCAAAATGTGATGGAGGACCCAATCATTATCTACTTTATCTATGAATCGTGTCTTGCAACGTCTCAGCTGGTAATTTCAGATCAGAGTTGTAAGTTAAATAAATTGTAAGCAACAAGTTCAAAATCGGGGGGGGGGAAGGTTGAAAAATTAAAAAAAAAACTTGAAGAAATGAAGACAGAGAGAGAGATAGAGAAGAAGGAAGACGAAGAATAGGGGCGCCAAAGACTTAAGTGGGAAATAACTAACGCTACAAAGACAGAAGTCGAATTTCTATCTTAACAAATCCATAGCCAAAATATACTTAGCATGCCAAAAGGGTGGTCTACTCAAATACGTAGACTCAAGAGGCGCCCTGCTGCCAAGGATGCAAGTTCTGTGTCCATCAGATCCCAATCCCACAAGAGTTTGGTTGTAAGATTGAAATCCGATCCCCGTATCCGGCCCAAACCAGCAGGTTCCCGGAAATCCTCCGGAAGTTTAGAGTAGACGTTAATTTAGAATTTCAAAAAAAAAAAATCATCCGACCTCTTGGAAACTAGAAGATTCCAGAATAGTAATGAAATTAGAGTAATAGCTAAGATATCCCTAATGAGAATTTGCCAAAATAAAAAAAAATTAAATAAACTGAATTTTGGATCGGTGATTTCAATAACCAAATTTCACCGATGGCTACCCTGCGCAGACATGCCACAGTCTGGGACGTCGTTAATTTCCCTCATCTAATTAAACTAAGAAAAGACATGAAAATACTTAAGGGGACTAGGGGTCGACGTCCGGGTACGCTATAAATAAATTTCAATAACTAATTGTTTTGATTCTGTAACCCTATCAGAAATGTCACCTCCATGAACATTATAAGCTAGCCTGAGTAGGTAACGTGAAAAAAAAAAATCTCACGGAGTGGTGCATTCTATTTTTAAAACCGACCAGAAAATATAATTCACTACAGCCCTGTTGTATAACTACCACTGTCTTTTCACAATTTAATATTCAATATGTCTAGTCAGCGATTATATGATGCTACCCATTCTATCAGATGGTATTACTATGGTTGATTATTATTATGACACATAAAACTACAAAGTACTACCATAGTCCGACTATATATCGCCCTCCGGTCCGCGTGATATTATGGTGCAGGGGTCGGAACCTGAGATGTTTGTAGCTATACGTCTCTATTCAATATCTATATATCAACACGCGGCGAAGTATTCACTGGGCTACTATATATTTTAAACTATATGGGTGTCCTATCTTCTATATTCATTTACTATAATATTCATATACTTCATATTCATATTCATAATAATATTCATATAATATTCGTATCATCATTCTTTTCATTCACTACGACGCTATATCTTACGAACACCCTGTTTCCTCTATTTACGCCCAGCCTATATACACATTTCATCATAACACTTTAAAATCTATAATCACTACAAACATTTTCCCATTCCGATCACCGCACGACAACCTCACTCGAACCCAAGACTCTTTTACCACACACACAATACTATGTAATACTTGGTAGCTTTATTAAGAACGAAAGAAAAAAAAATCCTATGTATGTTCACTGAAAATAGAATTATCTGCGATAATGTCTAATGTTTATAAAATTCTGCATCAACAATGAAATTCTACAGCCACGAAGAAAAATGGACATTTAATATATTTTCAAAGCGAAGAACTAGCATCATATCGCCCGACTTCTGTTAAAAATTTACGTATTGTTTATTTATTTAAATATTTCAGGTTCTAGACTAAGCAGAATGTTGAAATTTTCAGAATATATTAATTTTGGGTCACTTGACCTAACTGTACATTCATATGGGCTGTGAATTATACCTTCTAGGTTTTATTTTGAAAAGAAAGGTCAATTTCACGAAAACTAAATCACTAAGAACATTGACATGCGAATGGCAGTTAGTACTGACTTTTGACACTAGGGCTAGCGACGATGTAATCAACCCTTGAACAACTGAATGTGACCTTGTACACGGAATCATTATACTATATTACGTTCACTATTAAATATCGTGTATGAGTTCACTTAATGACGGAATAATAAAGAATTTATCGCATAGTAAATACTACACTGTCCAACACACTCTTTCATCACTTAACTACCACTATCACTGATACTACATTACAAATATACACATACTACTCGAACTACAAGACACATCATGCCACATTCATACTACACACTACATTAATACATGTTATACGAATAAATATACACAGAAAACATTCATATTTTACCATGTTAAATCGGCTCTATGAAAGGTAACGAAAGGAAAAGAAATGAACAGGGCCAACTGGCCCTTTATTTACTAAATCACATTCTTGAAATCAACCTGTTTAATCGATGCCCTGAGGGGACATATCGGAGTATTAGCTAACAATAGGACCCCTGCCCTGAAGGGGCAGGAACCCGGAACAAACTACATGTTCAACTCATCCCGCTGGAAGCCGGACTCCCAATTTGGGAGTCAGATAGGAGCCCCTACTGTAAATTTACACGTGCATTATTCTACCTATCTTAACTACAAAGAAATTAAATACCGCCATGTATGAAAAAAAATCACGTACTAACTACACAGACAGATTACTGAACGGACAGGGGGGCAAGCCTAACGTAACTCTAACAGGAATAGTTTTAAGGATAAAAGTATTTAAAGGGAAAAAACACCACTCTTCCGAAACTGTCTGTGGATATTTAAGAACCACTAGCAAACTGATGCACTTCGTGGAACCTGTCCATCACTCATTATATCTGCTCAACATGGCGTTGCAATGTTGCACTTCCTATTTCAGTTCAGTTTTAGTATGAAATTTAATAGTTTTTTGGCTCCTAGAGACTTCCAACGATTTTAGGTTAAAAAAACTCCCAAATATTACCTTGTTTGCAGTTTTTCTCACTCCGTTGCGACCTTTTAAGCTCGACGATCGAAATCTGGCTGTTGTCAGCAAGATTTTCCGGCTTGGAATGGAATAATTGCGCCCTAATATCATAGCGTGGGTTTATCATCCAATCAAAACTAAGCATTTTGGCGGTGGGGCTTTGAAACGAATAAAATTTGGTAAAAACTGGATTAAACTAGATTTTAGAAGGACCTAGGTATCTAAAAGAGAGGTGAAGGGTGGTCCTGAAAATTCTGTCGAATTTTAGATTGGTTATTTGATCTGGAAAGTTCCGTCCAATAGTGGATCTATATTTTCGGATAGCACTGACACCGTAAGAACTGTAATAATCCATTTACATATCCATATACAAAACTTATAACTAATTTAAAATATAAATAAAGATATTGATTCCCAAAACTATAATTCCCAATGAATTTTTTACAGTTTTCCATGATAATTTGAAATAGAATAACAAATAAAATTACGAATTATATGAACAGCCAGAATTTTTTTTTTTGTTATACGTCAGGTACAGTCGGTGCAAAAATTTCGGGCACCCTCCTATTAAGAACATAATATCATTAGACTGTAATGGCATATTACACACTGCTCTACTAAGCGCATTGCATTTTGCGCTTCGACTGTTAGTGTGTAGAGGTTAATGAAGAAGTGACACTACTATAGTTGTGAGGAGCTGCAACAAGAAATACATACGTAACAATTGCAAGTATATTTGAACAATGTGTTTCTAAAATGTTTGAATCGTACATAAAATTCGCCTGTACTGCTATAAGCAGGGGTAAAAGTGAGGGGGAACGCGGGAGGACGCCGTGCCCCCACTTCCAGAAAATATCCGTGGCCTCCCCTCACTTTCTAAAAAAATCGCAATGAGCAAAGATAGGCACTGGAGGCGGCGTGATGTTATGCGTCCCCCTACATTTTCAGATCCACTTTTATCCCTGGCTATAAGTAAGAGTTTTAACCTAGTTTTTTTTTTCTATTGTGACAAGTATATAAGTATGTGAATGTTGACAAAGCACGAAGACGTCATACACATTATGGTGTCTTGTAAGAGGTGATAAAGGTGCAACAAAAAGCGAGTTCGTAAGATGGGACAGTGGTTGAAAGCCTAAGATGGGACAGCGTCCCATCTTATGAACCTGGCACAAAGCATATATCACAATAGTAGAAAAAAGTGTAGAACGAAACATTTTGAGTTCTAAGCTTAGCAAATAGGTCAATATTCCTTGAAGACGCTTTCAGTCTTCTTAATACAAGTATAGACAATCGAAATAGGCTACTTCGGACAATGGGATAATTTGAATTTATATTAAGGCAAACTGGCACCTATGGTCTATATGGGACGTTTAGTCATAATAGTCTACAGCCCATTCCAATGTCTATGTTTCGCATAAGCGTAATTTTATCCAGATGTTTGGGAAGTGGTGCAAAGAACTTGTTTGAAGAGGAAGAAGAAAATGTCAAAGTTCTCATTACAAACTAAAGCAAAAATAAGTTGTAAGTTACCGTTTATAAAAGTTACAGGAAACTTGAAGGAACAATAGTCCCATCTCGTGCTCGTATTTATGGATTCAAGAAATGTGTTGATAAGTTTTTGACTTCCTAGAAAAAGTGTGTAACGAACATGGATTTACTGCTAGTAATATCTACAACTGAGATGAAACAGGTACGAAAACTGTATGTAAACCGTCGAAAGGGCTGGGTAAGAAGAAAAAGAGGCAAGTGGATGGTATTACTACTGCCGAGAGGGGTAGAAATGTAACTGTTATAGTAGTGTCAATGCGTGTGGCGGAGATGTTCTACCGGCATTTATTTAACGCAAGATAAAGGGACCAGCTAATATTATTAGACAACACCCTTGCAGGTTCGCTTCCGTTAGTAAGAGCGAATGGAGCACTGTAGAGTTGTTCTTCGCATACATCAAGCATTTCGCTATCATGTTCAATCATCACAACAGAACCGTGTATCGCTCACTATAGAATGACACACGTCTCACACTTCAAACCTAGCGATATCAGATTTTGCTTTTTAGAACGGAATCGTCCTTCTTATCTTGCCTCCACATTATGTTCATAAAATGCAGCCGCTGGATGTTTCCATATTCCGCCTATTGGAGAAGTACTACCATCGGGCTGTTCAAATGTGGCTATGCCAACATCCTAGCAGATCCTTCACAGAACAACTGGCAGAAGCTTTCATATCCCATATGGCAAGGCAACTACCGTAGCCAATGCTGCAAATGGCTTCAGTAAAAAAACGAGCATTGGTCCTATTGATTGTACTGTTTTCGCAGACCAAGATTTCCTTGCTCCTCTAGGTCTTCGCGCAGTAGCTCTACTAGCACTTCCGCATCGTCCGTTTTCAAAATCCACAATCACTTCATGAAGGCAGCATTCCTGCAACATAACCACAAATAAAGGTGTTGTGATAGTGCCGATATCACTAGAAGTCGATAAAATTGAATTACCATCCATATCCAAGTGCCTTAGCCCTACGCCTGAATCATCACGTGTCAGCGTTGAGCAAATAATTTCTCCTCCAAACTATTTCCAAATTAAAAAAACAGGAACGAGGACTGCTCGTAAAAAGAACATGGAAGTACAAGTATGAACTCACCACCGTGCAGAACCAGTCTTCGTGCCGAAATATCATTATGATCTACACGTGCGTGTAAACTAACATGTACAGCACAACACAGCTCATAGTACGAAAAAGAAACATTATCTTTCATAAAGCTTCGCCTCAAGTTATGCCTCACACACTTCACGGAAGTAATAAATATGACACATCTGGTGAATGGTATTGTTTAGTGTGTAGAGAACTGTACCGTATTTCAACAGAATAATGGATTCAGTGCTTGCAGTGTGAAGGTTGGTCACACTTATAGTGTTCTAGTGCCACTAGAGACGTTTACTTTTGTGTAGGGTACGATGACACGGAGTAAACAGCATGTCCCATATTAAGACACGTTCTGTCCCAACTTACAGACCTGCTTCATAAGATGAGACATTTGCAGACTTTGTTTCAAACTATGGTTTTGGATATTTGTTATTTCTTTGGTATGTACAAAACTATTTATATGCTTTTGTATACAATGTCCAATGTATCCAATAAGCACATTTGTCTTTCATTTGGTATTACTGCCTGTAAAATAAATATGAATTCCGAAAGTGTCCCAACTTACCCAACTCTTCCCTACGTAGATATTTTATTACGAGTATGTAACGCCCCTATATAACTTAGTTACAATTGTATTACTAGTGCAATTTACAATATACTTCTTGTAACCTTTTTGTATTTGGCAACCCTGTTGAAACATCATGTTCGCGGGTTCGCGCAAAGGATTCTGGGTACTCAATCAGGGACAAGAAGACGCAATGGCAGTAGTAACCTTTGTCTGCTAACAAAATTTCGTTATATCTCACTCGCTAGTGATCATCCTAGTATTTAAAAATGGTTTACGTTACCTCGTAACCTGGTGAACAATTTCTCACATCTTCTCGTGTGCAACTAGTTTGAATAACATCAAATTTTGAATGGAGTTGGGAAATAGTCATTCGCCCTAGCTCACACGTGAGCCGTCTTTGTGTGTGTGCATGTTTCAAGTTTGACTTCATTCTGTTATATTATCATTATTGAATATCCAGTGTGCGTTCTGTTGGAGTGATTTAGTCATCATGTTAATCTCAGTACGCATTTTTAACTTGCAGCTTGAGTCAAGTAACTTTATGTGCAGCTAAACTCTTAGCAGCGGGGCCCCCAACCCATTCACAATGTCCGTGAAGCAAGGCAAAATCACGCATTCTCTTCGTCTGTTCTATTCAGTTATATCAGTGCAATTATTCACTATGGAAGTGCCAAGAGCGTATAGTAAACTCACCAGTAATAATATAACCTTCTGTGAGTGGAGTCCAGAAAGTCGCTACCACAGCAGGTTACGTGAGCGGCACGCATGGCTGCAGGGCTACCGTATGTTCATAATAATCTTGTACGTACTGTTCAGCCACTTAATCGTATGTAATCTTTTAATCAATGTGAGCAATCATCTTTCGTGGCTATTCAAGAGATTAAAAATGCAGCATCACGTCAAGTAGTTAAAGTGGAATTTTGTGTATATACTCATATGTAAAGTGTTAGCCAATGAGAGTCACTTTCATATACTTTCATTAATCATCTCTTTGAAATATCAACAAGGCGTCCAGTCTCCAGTTCATTGCTATAGTCTTATGTTCATTCCACTTACCAGTTGGATTTAAGTTTGTAATCTTATATAGATGTATCATCATCATTATCCAGACTGTCTAGGGACCTCTAGGAGACGGATGCACACCAGCTCCTACCTGCCCAGGCCGGATCGTGTAAAATGAAGATGTCTTCTTACGCTTAATCTCCTATGCCAAATAATTTAGAGGATCAACTCAGCAGCAGTGATTATTTAATGTATCCAAGCCTCAGTGCCTTGTGTGTGCTTAAAGCCACAGTTAGTGTGCATATCGTGTAATTTGTTTTCCTGTTGGAAAGGTGTTTCGTTAATGGCGAAAGTGTATTTGTGAAAAGTATAATAATTTTTGTTTATTCTATACCTGCCAAAAGGGTAAGTACCTTGTGTTATAAGAGCCCGCCTTCGTAGCCGGCTAATAATTCTGCCTCGTACAGAATTGTTGTCTTCACTATTTGTGATTTGTTGAATTACGTGTACATATTGCACCCTCATGTGGATTTGCTGGTGCACGTTTAAAGAATGTCGTTCTGCAGGTATTCATTTGCACTTATCAACGTTTCAGCCATGTTGGAAGTATACTACTAGTAATATAAGGGCATAGTTAATTACTATCCTTTGAGTTTATCACTGCCTAAGTCACGAGCACGTTTCTCGCATTTAAGAGTCACTTGGCTATCTAGCACGAGTTGGTCAAGAATGTTGTCCCTTTAGCTTATTATGTTTGTATTACCATTGAATTAATCTTGGCCAGTTCATGTTGGTCTCTTGCTAGTTCTTTCCTCTTAATCTTTGCCAAAGTGTGTCCACGCCACAGCAGTGTCCTACTGTGAAAGCATTACAGGGGTTTTATTAAGCATGTCACTATGTCTATATTAATATGGCAATCTACTATGTCCAGCATCAGGATACGTTTGTTGTTTGTTTTGGCGATCCCGCATCAGGATCGGAGCATGGTTGTTAGCAACCTATTTGTCAGGACTGGTCACTATGTCTTGCATCTATATCTGTCCAATTTGTCCACCTTTTGTCCACTTTAATAGCCTTATTCAATTAGGGTAGTTCATTTATTTTATGGCGACGTACAATGTAACGAAAACTAAATCTAGAATGATGTTTCCTTGGGGTTTATTAGTATTTTATTAATTACTTACTGTTATATAATGGTTGAATTTAAGCACTATTTATTTTTGTGTACACCCGACTAGTCGTGGTCAGTAAAGCTTACCTCGCTCGAGCTATTTGTCCTAATAATTGTCAAAACCATGGTGAACTCCTTAACATGACATTTTTCCTATAAGCTATATTATTTGTGTGTATATGTAATTACTTATCGTATGTTCATTTTACCACCAACGTATAGTTGTATCTAGTATGACTTTGTTCGGTCATGTACCTGTATAGGTTATAAAGCAAAATATCGTAGAAAATTCTCAAAAACTGGTTTCAGTCTTAATTTCAATATAAACACGTTGTTCTATTTACCAGTGTATAATGGATAATCTTAATTGTGAGAATACGTTTAGCCAAATAAATATTATAACCCCATAACTATAAGTGTTATATTCCACGAAACCAAACATTATAGGTTTATCTTTCAGCAACTGAGTTCTCTTGGAATACCTATAGGTAAGGAAATCACTACATGAGAAAAGGGCTGTTCTCTGTGCACTCGTAGAGCGTATAGGGTGCAGTCTCGCACAGGTTGGATTCGTTTACCGTTGCATAGTCATAGTTTTTTTTTTCTTTTAGATAATTCTAATGCAGGTTTATTCCGTTCATAGAGTTTGTCTACTCATTTCCTGTGTTCAGAGCTGATCACAGGTGGCGACCCCTTTTCCTATATCTATCAACTCAGTGCCCCGGCACTGAACATCAAACTTAGCCGTAGCCCGCCAGGGATTAGGGCCCTCTGGGGCGCTACAGCGGTTTTTTGTTTTTGGCGACCCAGCCAGGATATCGGCTGGTACCTTTTGATTTTTCTTGTGTTTTAGTGATTTCCATTCTTATTTCTCTATATAGGATTTTGTCGGTATCATATTACAATTTTTGTTTATTAGTATCTTGTATATTTTGTATGTTTCTTAACTTCCGAAGATGGATACCGTCATCTCTGAATGTTTCCTACATAAAAAAAAGCCTTACTGTTTTTAAGTCAACTTTCATTGTAAGTGAGGTGCAGTGCTCTTTGTTGACAATGTCGGATTGGGTTGGGGACCCGCATCATATATCAGTGAAGTAAAAGTCAATTGAGCGTTTAACGTCAGATAAACTATTTTTCAGTGTATTCTTTTAATTTTAGTGCATGTGTTAAACTGTTAGTGCCAGAATGAACAAGTCTAAGAGGAAAGCTCGTCAGTGTGGCCATTCAGGCACTTTATTATAATGTACTTCCTGTAATACTTGGTACTGCAAACAGTGTTCAGGACTAAGTGAAGAAGCTTTTGCCGAGAAGGGCAAGCCCAATGTTTCGTGGGATTGTAATTCATGTTTGGTACAATCTCCCAACTTAGCAGATAATACTATTGAAATAGATGATGTAAACATTGGATCTTTGGTAGAGAAGAGTCAAAGCGGAAGTAGTAGTGAAGTTGGTGTTGCTTCTAATTTTTCTGAGCTACTAGTACAGCTCACCAACCAAATAAATTCTATAAAAGTGGTTGTGACAGAAGAAGCCGTGCAGCTGAAGTCAAAGGTGATTGAAGAAACCGCGCAGTTAAGGTTGGATGTAGCCAATGAAAATTCCCAATTAAAGTCGGCCGTAACAGAAGAAGTTTTGCAGGTTAAAGTAACAGTGATTACTGAAATCTCTGAAGTTGTAGAAAAGGAAATGTCGGAGCTGAAGGACACCGTGGATCGTCACATCAAAGAACAAGACGCTCGTATATCAGCCTTGAGTAACCAATTGGAAAATAATACGGCGGAATTAAATCATCAGCTGGAAGTGGTGAACGAGAATTTAGCCTCTCAGGAAGAAACCTTGCTTAATTGCTTAAGGGACAACAGTGTGTGTAAGCGTCAATTGGAAGCCTTGTCTACCCAAGTTAAAGAAATCCATCAGACCAGCAACTCCTGTTTAGGACTACGGGACGAACTTGAAGCCTTGAAGGAGAAGGTTGACAACCTCTTTGATCAAGATTACGACGAAGAAGTAGAAGATCAAAGTAACCAGCTCAATTTTGATGTTGTTAATGTGGAGCGTAGACACTTCACAGACTTTGAAAGATTTTTGGGTCTTGTTAAGCCTAGTACTTGTGAAGGTAGCCAGTCTGAAATTCCAGTGGTTGTTTCTAGTCCTTTGATTGGAACTACTTCCGTAACCACTACTTCTTGTCTTCACCCTGCCCAAGTCAATCTGTCCCAGGTGCAGCATTCCTTTAACAATGCTAGTTGTGTTTCCACTGCTTCTTTTCATGGTATGCCGCATAGTCATTGTACTCATTCTCAGCCTAGTCATGATAAAGGTTCGAATGGTCGGAAAGCTGATGGTTTTCCTAGTTATGAGCGAAACAATTTATTCAACCCTTTTCTTTCTCAGCATGCTAAAGATAGAAATGACTTGCCATGTGTCTCGTCCGTCAATATTGGTCGAGGTGACTCTGCCTACCCAAGAACTTCCACCTTGGAGCCAGATGTCCCCTCTTTCTTGTCCAACGGTTGTCCACTGTCTAGCATTAACGATAATAATAATAATGGTCACGGTTTAAAGTCGTTACGTTTGTCAGATTTGAGTCATTTCCCTGAGTTTACAGGTAATGTGTTGGAGATTTCTCCACTTGATTTCTTGCAACAATTAGAGCAGAATTTCAAGTTGTTGAATCTTGATCCCGAATACCAAGTGTTAGTTGCTATGAGAGCCATGAAAGATTCTGCTGCTTGTTGGATTTCGCAGGTCTCGGATCAAATTCATTCATACCATGACTTTAAACGTCTTTTCTTGTCACAGTATTTAAATCCAAAGGTTTGTAGGGCTCAGTGGAGATATTTGTTGTCTACTAAATATAACCCCAGCATTCATGGAAAAGCTTCTGAGTTTGTGTGGAAACTTTCTAAAGGTCTAAGAATGCTTAAGAATAATATGTCACAAATAGAGTTGGTGGATTATCTAATTGACACATTACCCCCAGAGTATCAATTCACCTTAAGTCAAGTAGAAATAACTTCTGTTTCTGAGCTCGCCGAGCGCTTAATGAGACTGGAAGTACCCGACAAAACTAAGTTATTAAATAGTCCTTTAGTGTCTTTAGAGTCATTTAGTTTTAAACGTAAAGCAGGTAATGATAATGACACTCCTAGTAAGAGTAAGAAACGCAATGTGAATTTTGATGTTAGCCTTGCTACTACTATGATCAATGAAAATAATAATGAACAAAGTAGCTCTGGTGCTAATTCTAATTCTGAAAGTAAGGTAACCACTAAAGAAAAATGGGCTCAAGTAGGATATGCCAATGTAAAGGATTACTTAGGTAATAATCCTCCTGGTAATAACAATAGTAATAGCAATAATGTCAATTTCAGGCGTAATAATCGAAAAAGGTTTGGTTTTGGTAATCGTAATAATAACAATAGTAGCAACAATTTCAACAATAGACAGAATAATTTTAATAACAGACAGGCTAATCGTAACGTAAAAAGAGTAAACGTTAGAAATAGAAATGCTGGTAGAAATGTTAATAATCAATCAGGAAATTCTTGTGAACAGGTTGAACCTATTTCCTCTTGTTGTAATTGTAATCATTGTCCTAATTTTAGGAACAACCATGAAAGTATGGGTGTAAATTCACAAACTGTTTCTGAGCCTTATGCTCAATGTAATGCAGCTTTAAATTAACAGGGCAGACTCCTGATTGGTCGCCTGGAGCCCGCCAAGATTGTAGTCAGCGACCAGAAGCTATGTTATCTAACAGAACTAATGGTACCTGGTTTACTCAGTCTCCTCTCCAAGTTTATTTTATTTTAAATGAAAATTCACATGACAGTGTTAGTGAAAATAGTACTTTCGTAAAGTCACCTTATCTGTCAGGCCAAATAGCCGGTTTATCTCTATCTTGCATAATCGATAGTGGGTGTGAGGCTAATCTTTTGAGTTATGATAAGTGGAAAAGAATTGTAGAAGTGTTGCCTACCGCCAAGCTAGTGCCAGCTAGGCATGTAACTTTGCAAGCCTTCGTGGGTGATAATAAACACCGAGTTAAAGGCCAAAAGGCTTTATATCTGGAATTCTCCGGTCATGTTCTCAAAGTTTCTTTCTTCATTGTGGAAGGTATGAAGTCAGACGTCCTTCTAGGAACTCCTTTCTTGAATAAATACAGCTGCGTCGTGGACTTTGCCAACCGTATCCTTACCTTCAAAGACCTAGATGGCAAGCCAGCCAAATTGAATCTGAACTCCTTATGGATAAGTTCAGTGGAACCAGAACCTTTAATACAAGAAGTGAACCAAGAAGATGATTATTTGGTACCAGTGAGCGAAATTCGAGATACCATCTTGTCCAGAACTGACCTAACCGAGGACGTTAAGTCCAGATTGGTGGATTTACTAGTTCGATATAGGGAGTTATTTTCCGAGCGACCTAGACCAGTAAAAATAAAGCCTCTGAAGATCGAGCTCACTGATAATGAGCCAGTGGTGTGCAAGCCATACCCGATAGCCTACTCAATGCGAGAACCATTCCGAAAACTCTTGCAGAAGTGGCTAGAATGGGGAGTGATCGAAGAAAGATTGTCACCTTATTTAAACCCTGTGCACTGTGTCTACAAAGCAGACAAGCAGTCTATTAGGCCCACGTTGGATTTAAGATATCTAAATAGAAAGGTAATATCTGCTAATGTGTGCGTGGAGCCCATACAAGACATTTTGGCTCGCCTCAAAGGTTCTATGGTGTTTTCCTCATTTGATTGTAAAGATGGATATTATTGTCTACCCTTGGAAGAAGAATCCTACGAGAAGACAGCTTTCTTGTTTGAAGGAAGACAATATTGCTTTCGTTACCTAGTGATGGGGCTGAAATCTGCTACAAGTTTGTTTCAGTTCGTTATGAACAGTATCTTCGACCTGTCCACAAAACATTTTGTCTCCTGTTACTTGGATGGCCTCCTTTGTTTTTCACCCTCTATAGATCAGCACTTCGAGCATTTAGAATTTATTCTGTACACTTTAAACAAGTTGAACTTTTCTCTAAATTTTCGTAAATGTAGATTTTTGTTTCCAGAACTGTTATTCCTAGGACATATCATATCTGGCCGAGAAGTTAAAGTTAACTCCAAGTTAAATGAAACCATCAGAAATTTTCCGGTACCAAGAACTCGTAAACAGCTACGTCAATTTTTAGGTATAGCCAATTGGCGTCGCAAATTCATTAACAATTACGCCGAATTAACCGAAGATTTGGTTCCTATTCTACGCAAGGAAGTGAAATTTCAGTTCGGTCCAAAGCAACTGAAAGCTTTTGAGTCACTAAAGCGAGAGTTAATTTTTCCTCCTGCCTTAGCATTGCCTGACATGGGTAAAACTTTTCACATCTTTTCAGATTCCTCTGCCATAGCCATTGGCGGATATATTGGTCAGTACGAAGGTGACGAATTTAGAGTTATTTCTTATGCCAGTAGACGTATCAAACCAACTGAAATGTCATTGTCTATTTTCCAGACCGAATTGTTAGCGGTAATATTTCTTTGTGAGAGGTTTGCAGATTATATTCTTGGTAGAGAACTGTTGTTCATACAGATAATAAGGCCATAACCCATCTAAAAACTATACGTAATCTAGATGCCAGAACCACTAGATTATTGTTAAAACTTCAGGATTATAACTTGCAGTTCGAACATCTGTCCTCTGGTGAGAACTATATTGCTGATGTCATATCACGTAATCCTCCTGATGAGGATGAGTCTGTTAATGCTATGTATATGGTGAATGTTGTGTTCAGAAATTTAACCCAATCCTCTTTCTTACAGCTAATGTCTAAAGAACAGCAGAACGATGCTTTTGTTAGTAAGTGTTTAACTAAATTGGGAGAAGGTAATTCAAATTATTGTAGACATTTAAATTTAGTGTATGTTAAGCAATCTAATGTTTGGAAATTAATCATTCCTAAAAGTTTAGTGCACGTAGTAATTGACGAAGTTCATAAAGAAGCACATTTTGGGTCCAGGAAATGTTACTTGCATTGTAGAAAGCTTTTCTATTGGCCGAACATGAAGCGTGACATTGCTAAATTTATAAGTGATTGTGAGATTTGTGCAACAACTAAACCATGTTCGCAGGCCAAGGCACATCAAATTTGTCATGTGGAGGCAGACCGCCCACATTGTAAATTAAGTGTAGATCTTATAGGGCGTTTACCAAAAAGTAACTCTTATTCTTACATATTATCTGTCTTAGATGTCTATAGTAAATTTCTTGTGTTGTATCCAGTAAGGAATGCTAATGCCAAAGAGATTATTACTATTTTTACTAAAAGGTACTTTTACCATTATCCGATTCCCCAGGAACTCATTACTGATAGGGGAGCACAGTTTGTATGTTATTTGTGGCGTCGTTTTTGCCGCCGGAATGGCATTCAACATTTGTTGTTGAGCCCGTACAATCCAAAATCTAACCCTGTGGAAAGATACCATTCAGAAGTTTCTCGTTTGTTAAGGGTATTTATTAACAAAGATCATACTCAATGGAGTCAAAAATTATCAGAGGTTCAGTCACTGTTAAATAACTCTGTGTCTCTTACTACTGGTTACGCTCCTTCAGAGCTTTTTCTCAATTTTTAAGCGCTAGATAATTTCAAGAAAGAATTAGATTGGCCTTCAGAGTTTGGTGAAGTAGACTATAAGTTTAAACATCAGTCAGTATTGTTAAATACAAGGAAAAGTCTCAGGAAAAATAATTCTAAAGTAAAAACAAAAGGTGTCGAAATTAAAATTGGTGATCTTGTTTTTGTAAAGAATCAGAAGCATAGCTCTGTGATGGATAAGACTATTAGCAAATTTTTCTTGAAATATTTAGGTCCATTTTTAGTCATAGGTGTGGAGAATAACGCAGTAAGTTTGGTAAATTTAAATAATGAATGGATTGGTACTCATAATTTGGATAATATCAAATTGTTTAACTGTTCCTTGGAAAAGCGCCAGGAACTGTTGGTGAATACGTACTTATAAAAAAAACTGTTTGGTCAAAGTTTTTTTTTCTTCAACTAGGGCGAGGTTGTAACGCCCCTATATAACTTAGTTACAATTGTATTACTAGTGCAATTTACAATATACTTCTTGTAACCTTTTTGTATTTGGCAACCCTGTTGAAACATCATGTTCGCGGGTTCGCGCAAAGGATTCTGGGTACTCAATCAGGGACAAGAGGACGCAATGGCAGTAGTAACCTTTGTCTGCTAACAAAATTTCGTTATATCTCACTCGCTAGTGATCATCCTAGTATTTAAAAATGGTTTACGTTACCTCGTAACCTGGTGAACAATTTCTCACATCTTCTCGTGTGCAACTAGTTTGAATAACATCAAATTTTGAATGGAGTTGGGAAATAGTCATTCGCCCTAGCTCACACGTGAGCCGTCTTTGTGTGTGTGCATGTTTCAAGTTTGACTTCATTCTGTTATATTATCATTATTGAATATCCAGTGTGCGTTCTGTTGGAGTGATTTAGTCATCATGTTAATCTCAGTACGCATTTTTAACTTGCAGCTTGAGTCAAGTAACTTTATGTGCAGTTAAACTCTTAGCAGCGGGGCCCCAACCCATTCACAATGTCCGTGAAGCAAGGCAAAATCACGCATTCTCTTCGTCTGTTCTATTCAGTTATATCAGTGCAATTATTCACTATGGAAGTGCCAAGAGCGTATAGTAAACTCACCAGTAATAATATAACCTTCTGTGAGTGGAGTCCAGAAAGTCGCTACCGCAGCAGGTTACGTGAGCGGCACGCATGGCTGCAGGGCTACCGTATGTTCATAATAATCTTGTACGTACTGTTCAGCCACTTAATCGTATGTAATCTTTTAATCAATGTGAGCAATCATCTTTCGTGGCTATTCAAGAGATTAAAAATGCAGCATCACGTCAAGTAGTTAAAGTGGAATTTTGTGTATATACTCATTTGTAAAGTGTTAGCCAATGAGAGTCACTTTCATATACTTTCATTAATCATCTCTTTGAAATATCAACAAGGCGTCCAGTCTCCAGTTCATTGCTATAGTCTTATGTTCATTCCACTTACCAGTTGGATTTAAGTTTGTAATCTTATATAGATGTATCATCATCATTATCCAGACTGTCTAGGGACCTCTAGGAGACGGATGCACACCAGCTCCTACCTGCCCAGGCCGGATCGTGTAAAATGAAGATGTCTTCTTACGCTTAATCTCCTATGCCAAATAATTTAGAGGATCAACTCAGCACAGTGATTATTTAATGTATCCAAGCCTCAGTGCCTTGTGTGTGCTTAAAGCCACAGTTAGTGTGCATATCGTGTAATTTGTTTTCCTGTTGGAAAGGTGTTTCGTTAATGGCGAAAGTGTATTTGTGAAAAGTATAATAATTTTTGTTTATTCTATACCTGCCAAAAGGGTAAGTACCTTGTGTTATAAGAGCCCGCCTTCGTAGCCGGCTAATAATTCTGCCTCGTACAGAATTGTTGTCTTCACTATTTGTGATTTGTTGAATTACGTGTACATATTGCACCCTCATGTGGATTTGCTGGTGCACGTTTAAAGAATGTCGTTCTGCAGGTATTCATTTGCACTTATCAACGTTTCAGCCATGTTGGAAGTATACTACTAGTAATATAAGGGCATAGTTAATTACTATCCTTTGAGTTTATCACTGCCTAAGTCACGAGCACGTTTCTCGCATTTAAGAGTCACTTGGCTATCTAGCACGAGTTGGTCAAGAATGTTGTCCCTTTAGCTTATTATGTTTGTATTACCATTGAATTAATCTTGGCCAGTTCATGTTGGTCTCTTGCTAGTTCTTTCCTCTTAATCTTTGCCAAAGTGTGTCCACGCCACAGCAGTGTCCTACTGTGAAAGCATTACAGGGGTTTTATTAAGCATGTCACTATGTCTATATTAATATGGCAATCTACTATGTCCAGCATCAGGATACGTTTGTTGTTTGTTTTGGCGATCCCGCATCAGGATCGGAGCATGGTTGTTAGCAACCTATTTGTCAGGACTGGTCACTATGTCTTGCATCTATATCTGTCCAATTTGTCCACCTTTTGTCCACTTTAATAGCCTTATTCAATTAGGGTAGTTCATTTATTTTATGGCGACGTACAATGTAACGAAAACTAAATCTAGAATGATGTTTCCTTGGGGTTTATTAGTATTTTATTAATTACTTACTGTTATATAATGGTTGAATTTAAGCACTATTTATTTTTGTGTACACCCGACTAGTCGTGGTCAGTAAAGCTTACCTCGCTCGAGCTATTTGTCCTAATAATTGTCAAAACCATGGTGAACTCCTTAACATGACATTTTTCCTATAAGCTATATTATTTGTGTGTATATGTAATTACTTATCGTATGTTCATTTTACCACCAACGTATAGTTGTATCTAGTATGACTTTGTTCGGTCATGTACCTGTATAGGTTATAAAGCAAAATATCGTAGAAAATTCTCAAAAACTGGTTTCAGTCTTAATTTCAATATAAACACGTTGTTCTATTTACCAGTGTATAATGGATAATCTTAATTGTGAGAATACGTTTAGCCAAATAAATATTATAACCCCATAACTATAAGTGTTATATTCCACGAAACCAAACATTATAGGTTTATCTTTCAGCAACTGAGTTCTCTTGGAATACCTATAGGTAAGGAAATCACTACATGAGAAAAGGGCTGTTCTCTGTGCACTCGTAGAGCGTATAGGGTGCAGTCTCGCACAGGTTGGATTCGTTTACCGTTGCATAGTCATAGTTTTTTTTTCTTTTAGATAATTCTAATGCAGGTTTATTCCGTTCATAGAGTTTGTCTACTCATTTCCTGTGTTCAGAGCTGATCACAGGTGGCGACCCCTTTTCCTATATCTATCAACTCAGTGCCCCGGCACTGAACATCAAACTTAGCCGTAGCCCGCCAGGGATTAGGGCCCTCTGGGGCGCTACAAGTACATTTTTTTTACTTTAACTCATAATATCAGGAAATACTTGTGAATTTCTAAACGTTTAAAGTCTATATTAGCACGTGGGATCAAAAATATTTGAGTACTCTAACAAATATATAAGTGTGTACTCAAGATAATTACTAACAAAAATAGAATAAATACCCAGATACGAGGGCTGTCCAGAGAGTATCACATGTTTTGGCCTATCGCGGCAATGGGCGGGGCTAGAGTCGCCATCTTGGTGTCAGAACGTTGCCACATTAAGTACGCATCCAGCTGTGGTACTGTGAATATGTAACGCTCTTACTCTGCTTTCTGTGACTGTTACCATGCGTGCTAAAATCACACATCAGAAAATCTCGCCACTTGTGAGGTGCGTTCTGTGATTAGCTTTTTGTTGGCTAGAAACCACAAGCCAAGTGAAATCCATCGCCAACTGTGTGAAGTGTACGGACATAGAATAATGAGTGAAGGCCGAGTAAAGTAATGGTGGATTGATTTTTCAAATGGCTGTTCCAATGTTTACGATGAGGACCGCAGTGGTAGGCCTAGCCTTGTGACTGATGAACTGGACAGGCAAATCGTCGTTTCACGATTACGGAACTTGCTGAGGATTTTCCCCAAATTTCACGGAGTTTGGTGCATGAAATTCTGGTTGAAAAGCTTGGTTACCATAAATTATGGGCTAGGTGGGGTCACCTACCATATAGCCCACATTTAGCGTCAAGGGACTACCACTCTTCCCAGCGATGAAGATATACTGACGCCAAACTGCATACCGGTGTAAACCAGTGGTTGAAATGGCAGGCTGCAGATTTCTACTTCGACGATACTGAAAAACTTGTGCCGCGGTATGATAAGTGTCTTAATTTGCATGGCGATTATGTGGAAGAAAGCTTGAGAGTCTACCGTTGATACATATATATATATATACGGTGGTCGTGCATCAATGATGGAAAATTTGGAAGGTGAATCTACAGGTAGAAACAAGCAAAAAATGTCATATGAACATTGGGTGAATGCGGCTTCGTTTGGAGGCTAGAGGCGTCTGAAATGTCACCTTCCGAGGCGGCAATTTGCAATATCGCCAGAACGGAGAGAAATACGAATGTCGGGTCAAAAGATATCAAAGGAAACCCCATCCGAAGAATTCAATTATGCATAAGTGATGGCAAAACAGTGGCGGCGCTAAAGGGGGGCACAAAGAAAGTGAATTAAACATGGAGAAAAGTGAACAATTTACACTAACAAAATGTAGGAGGGATGGTTACTTGGAACATGCAGCAACAAATGTTAATGAACAAAGGCAACAATGGCTACTTTGTTGAGATATTATGGAACGCGGAATGTATGAATGCAGTATCTTTGTAACGGAAAGAAATAGGAATGTCGGGTCATCCAAAGAATTCAGTTATGCATAAGTGATGGGCGGCAACAGGAGCACAAACGAAGTGAATACAACGCGGAGAAAAGTGAACAACTTACACTGACAAACTGTAGGAGGGGATATTACATGGAACATCAGCAACAAATGTTAATGAACAAAGACAACAATGTCTACGCTGTAGGGACAGTATGGGAGCGGAATGTAGGAATAAAGTATCTTTGTAACGGAGAGAAATTGGAATGTCGGGTCAAAATATATCAAAGGAAACCCCATCCGAAGAATCAAATTATGCGCACGTACTGCGGAACACTGGCAGCGCGTGGGAGCTACAAAGAAACTGTTAAACATTCTTAGTGATGATACATGCAAATTGTACAAAACACGTACGGAAGATGAGGTCCAGTGTATTGCAGAAAGAGGTACTGTACCTACCGTGGTCAACATAATGCTGCTTTAAAATGGTATTCAATATGTCTTCCTTGTTCTTCGAGACAGACAGTTACACGATGGCGTAAAGATTCTTTGACTTTTGGCATTAACGCTGGAGTTTGCCACAGTGTGGCAAATGCAGCTCATACACGCTAACAAAGATCTTCAATGCCATGCACGGGTCGTGTATACACGAGACTCTTCACGTAACCCCACAGGAAAAAGTCTAGGGTATTCAGATTGGGTGAACGTGGGGGCCATACTCCTTTGCTTCCACGATCTATCTACCTGCATGGAAATTTTTCGTTCAGATATGCACGTATAGTGGACATGAATGGAAAGGGACGCCATCATGCAGAAACCTCATACACTGTCGTGTCCTCAGTGGCACGTCTTTAAGTAGAATAGGCAGGCCCTAGGTCAGAAATTTTAGATACGATATTGCTTGCGTTCAATCGCTGTGGTAAGAAGTGTTGTTTCACAACGTCGTCATCAATAATACCAGACAACACATGGAATTGGAAACGCTGATGATGATTCTTCTCTACAATTGTATGCGGGTTGTTGGGTGTCCATCGATGGTCATTTCGGACATTTGTGATGCCATCCCGTATGAATGACTCATCCGAGAACAACATCTGTGCTAGAACTTTTCTCCGCGTTGCTTTCACTTCGTTTGTGTCCCGCCACTGTTTCGCCATCACTTATGCATAATTGAATTTTTCGGATGTGGTTTCCTTTTATATGTTTTGACCCGACATTCCTATTTCTTTCCGTTACAAAGATACTGTATTCCTACATTCCGCGCCCCATAATGTCTCAACAGAGTAGCCATTGTTGCCTTTGTTCATTAACATTTGTTGCTGCATGTTCCAAGTAATATCCCCTCCTACATTTTGTTAGTGTAAATTGTTCAATTTTCTCCATGTTTAATTCACTTTCTTTGTGCCCCCCTTTAGCGCCGCCACTGTTTTGCCATTACTTATGCATAATTGGATTCTTCGGATGGGATTTCCTTTGATATCTTTTGACCCGACATTCGTATTTCTCTCCGTTCTGGCAATATTGCAAATTGCCGCCTCGGAAGGTGACATTTCAGTCGCCTCTAGCGTCCAAACGAAGCCGCATTCACCCAATGTTCATATGACATTTTTTGCTTGCTTCTACCTGTAGATTCACCTCCCAAATTTTCCATCATTGATGCACGACCACCCTGTATACAAAAAGCGTTGATTAATTCGTATGTCAATTTCATTTGTTCACTGTGCAAAAGTGGTATGAGGTAAAGCCGTGCAATTTGGTGTAACTTTAGATGAAGGATATAAGTTTTGTTTCGCCATAGAAGCATGTCACTCGTACTAAAGATTGAAGAGAGATAGGGTCAAAGATCAAGTTTCGATTTTTTTTTCTTATGGGACTGCAATGGTAAATTCTGAAAGACCCTGAAAAAACGTGAATCGAAGTGATGACAAAGAAAAAGCTGTATGGTATGATTCTGTCGCAAGCCGACCAAATATGCGTCAATCAAGTGTCAAGGTCAGAGGTCACTGTCAGATCAAGATCACAGGTCATCTTGAGAACCCCTTTGAATACACTGAAAACAACGCAATGTCCGTACCTCATCATGTCAAATGGTTCTCAAGGTGACCTGTGACCTTGATCTGACAGTGACCTCTGACCATCACATTTGATTGACGCATATTTGGTCGGCTTGGTAGAATCATACCATACAGCTTTTTCTTTGTTAGCACTTCGATTTACGTTTTTTCAGGGTCTTTCAGAATTTACCATTGCAGTCCCATAAGGAAAAAATCGAAATTTGACCTTTGACCCTATATCTCTTCAATCTTTAGTACAAGTGACATGCTTCTATGTATAAAATACAATTTGTTTGTTCACTCTGTTACTCTTTATTTCAAACGTCTGGATAGTCTTCGTATTTTATCAGTCAGTATATCGATTCTCAAACCGGACTTCACTTACTAAACAGGGGAATGATATATTTTAGTTCAATCAGACTCTTTGATGATGACCCATTTGCGAGACTCTCGAGGGGCCAGTTTTACTATCCTCAATGTGAATCACGCTATCTGAGGCACGCGCTTTCTCGAGCTCGAGCTCAGTTCCGAGGCTCTCGAAGGCTCGGTTTCACTATCCTCAATGTGAACCACGCTATCTCACGCTTGCGCTCCTTCGAGCTCGGGGTTACCAGTCTCAATGACCCACTCTTCTTCGATCTGGTGCTCACTACCTAGTTGGGCTCGTACTCACTAAGGGTACGGGCTTACGGGCTCACTGTACTCAACAGGGCTTGTGTTCGCTCGGACTAGGAATGTGGCTCGCTATTCACTCATAGAACTACGTTCAATTATTGAATTCAAGCCCAAATGGGCCAGGATCACGAGTTTATTGCTGGACTCACACCTGCCTCCCAGCGAGTATTGCATTACGAAGCACACTAATCCCTTTCTGAGCTAAGTAAGGAATTTTAAGTGCGAAGTTTAAGCTTTTAAAAGTGTAAGAAATATGAAAAATTTCGAAAGAAAGAAAATAAGATACACATTTTAAATGTAAGTATTCATACAAACAGTTCTAAGACTAATTAAAATCACATTGTATTAAGACTCAGAAGTCACTCATGTAGTAAACCATCTGCCTAAACCAAATCCTAGGACACAATGTTATTAAAGCCATAAGTCCATAAAATTGTTACAGTAGATAACATTTAACATTTCGAAAAAATTCACAAGTTCGGAAAAGCTGTAAAACCCTATAATATTAAAGACAGATTCTTTCTTTTTTTTTCAGCGAGGCTACTTCCCCAGTCACCAAGTAAAAACTTGTATGTAGAAAAAATGCACTGAACAATACCAATTGGTGTAGAGGTCTGCACCGGCCGGAATTTTTAGCCCGGCCCGTGAATTTGTAATGTGAGGCACGACCCGAGTCCGAAATATGTTTTAGCATTTAGGGCTGAGCCCGGGCGACTTAGTGTGATAATCAACTGAGCCCGAAATAAGCCCGAATTACAGAAACTTTATAATGAACGCAAAATTGCATTTCTACGATATTTACAGCAATTAAAAGTTAAATTTTGAAGTTGTGCTTTAAAAGTTTTTCCAGAAAGAACGGTTCAATAAATATCGTTGCACAGTCTATTTACAAAGTTAAGCCCAAGAAATATGATTGTATATTTAAAAATTTACTACCCGAGCCTGGCCCGGGCCCGAAGTGGTATATGGATTGTAGGCCCGAACCCGGCCCGTGGGCTCGGCTCGAGCCCGTGCAGACCTCTAGATCGGTGATAGCCGTGATTGGTCAGTTTGATTTTGCCACCTGCCTTTACTTTCTATTTAATAGCTTTCGCCTAACAGGACTACACTGAAGCTAAAGTAATGTGATGCCGCACATGTTCGGTGTTCCTTGTTTAATTATTATAGGAATAACATGAAGCAAAGGAGTCAAAAAATGGTTCTTAAAAAGTGCAAAAAGATGGTGTCACAGAGAAAAGGTGCTTGCATTGAAAAAGCTCGAAAAAATTACAACTAAAATTATGAGTGTTTGTTTAATGCTTCCTTTGCAAGACGACCTAATCTTCAGATTTTTAATTAAAGAGAAAAAGAAATAAGGTGCAGCATCTAAATTCCTAGCTTTACTAATAATTATATGGGTGCACTTAATGGTTTGTTGAAATCAGTGGCGTAAATACGATGGAGCGGGTGGAGCATTTGCTCCAGGGCGCACAGTAAAAGGGCGCAAGGGCGAAAAAATAATACGGAAAACTGTTTCCTATGCAAAGAACGTTTGAAAACGTTTCAACTATTAGCAGTTAATTGGCAACAGCCAATACCGAGGGCGGATCCAGGAATTTTTGAGGGGAGGCGTAAGTCTGAAAAATAAACTTGAGACAGTTTTCGATATTTGATTCGCTAACTAAAAATGTGGACTGCAGTGCTTCATAATACGTCCGCCCTTCTGGAGGCAGCATTGAGGAAAGCTATGTTGTTCAACACGAGAGAATCCAGGATAACCATGAACTGGAAACGCATACATTATCTGCAATGAATGGAGAACGCGTTCTGAATCTTCCTTTCGAGAGAAATGTTAACTTTTTTCCCACAGCCTTTGAACAAGCGCATCATTAGGAACCGTTATATATTTTTTTCTCTCATGGAGGGGCTTGCGAGCCCCGCGCCCCCTTTATGGATCCCCACTGGGCGATACTCGGACAATCGTCACTGCAATGTTTGTTTAGCTAGCTGCCTAGAGAAAGTTTTGCATACTAAGTCATTGCAATCAGCGCGCCACGCTCACTCCCGGGTTTCACCCCCTACCCGGAAATAAAACGAAAGTTGGGCCTGTTTGAAACCTAGTTGACACTTATAAAACTATCCTGTACTCCCTACTTATATTAAGAATTATAAGCAATGATATCATTCTACCTTTATAGCATAAAAGTATAGGTTTCTCAATAAAAATAACTTTGAATACTGTTAGTGTATATATATAAAATCAGCAGCTGAAATGCATGGGGTAAGGGGTGGGTATGAGTAAATCGATGATCGATCGATTCAAGGCGTAGTAAAACTTTTACGCCACTGTTTGAAATACAAAAAAAGAAAGAAAGAAAAGAAAAGAAAAAAGTATCATCAAGCAATGACTCTTCTTTTCTTCTCTCTACCTATAGCACAAAAAAGGAAGACAATGAAAAATATACTTTCATTTTTTAATAAACAAAAAAGACAGGAAAGAAACTCGCAATTAGTCGATTGTTCCGTAATTAATTTCTGTGTTCGCCATGTTCGTTTCTTTTTTCAATATTTATTTTCGTAGCAATGCCCTTTGAACTTTAAATGTTGGCACGTGTATTATAAACAGAATATAGCATGTAATCCATGAATTTTTGTTTTGTTTTGGTTAATTTAGCCTTAAAGCTACTCTGCCAATGATTAGTACCTATAGAAACGTACCTAGAAGCATAGGTATACACAACACTATATATATATATATATATATATATATATATATATATATATATATATATATATATATATATATATATATAATGCTGTGCACTTTTTATATACTTATTACATGCGCACACAAGAAAAAAGAGACAACATTATAATGAGCTTTACAAGTTTAAAAAAGGAAAAGAATGAAAAAAGAAACATCCAGACATGTGTTAGGAGGGAAAACTTCCCACACCCACAGGATTCCCACAATTGTTTATCTTCTAACTGAAGCAGAACTTGAAAAAGTTACGAATATAGCCTCTCCCTAGAGCTTTAGATCCCCCCCTAAAAATCGAGGAGACTAGATAAACCACTGGTTTAGTGTCCTATCTGCACCAATGCTACATAAGACAATAATCTAGAACTTCACGTGAAATTCGAACAATCATATGAGCTCCTATCGGATATCGGTCCCGGGCCTCCTAAATCTACGCATTTAAACTAAATGAAAGGAATGGTCTACCGCAATAAACCACCTCTTGTAACTTTATAAAAATTAACTTATATCGTATTGCAGGGCTATTATAATGAAATATGAAAAAAAAAAAAAAGTATTTTGTGAAAAAGAACTTCCGGGAAATCCAACTCCAGGACTAAACTATATACTTTGTGATTTTTTCATGAAAACTCACGTACGGCACATTGTAAGATTATTAATAAAATTCTATCAAAGTCCCCTGAGTTGTTTTTCAAAAAATCATTTGAAAAAACTTCACCTCAAGAATAAATTATTCCTTGTGACTTTTTAAATGGAACATTATGTGTGGAGAACTAAATCATCCCGTATAATAGGACTGTTAATGAAATATTGAATTATATTTTTTTTAAAAAAAAAATAAAAAAATGTTAGAGACATTTACCAGAAATAAGGACTTATAAAAATGTTCGCCCTCTAGTAAAGTACCCTATTTTAGGGAGTAGGTTGAAAATTCAATAAAAAGCTTGAGTATCCTATAAAATCCTTATCTATAAAAATCGTTAAATGGTTTTGACCTCTAAACGTAGAAAACTGTATAACCATGGAGACGAATGAACAAATGAAGAGACGGATATGAAATAACTTTTTCTGCATATAGAGATCATGAAATGTACAGATTCCCCGAAACCTCGAATTCGACTTTTTTTCACGACTTTGTGCTCATATTCGACTCAAAAATTGGATCATTTCTGTTATAGAATGTGATGTTACCTTAATTATATTATATTTATGTTGAAAATAGCTATAAAAAAAACTGGAGAAATACCTCGATTATGTTCCGTTCCGTGTGCATTGATCAAGTTTCAAGCCAAAGATATGTCTAAAGTTTAAAACTGAGCATTATTAAATCAGAGATAGTCCCAACATATGACGTACTTCATTTTAAATTATTCTAACGTGACTCATACAAAAGTAATCTGCTTTTAAACTTGCTTAACAGTTCTGACTTCCAATCCCCTTCCCTCTTCTTCCTTCAAATCAATTCCTTGATTAAACGTGCTATCATTGAAAGTTTTATACACCTTTTTAAATACAAATATTTCGTTGCTAGTTGCTTGAAATCTCGATTTTCTGTCCCTACTAAAGTTTTGATGATGTATTTTGATTCACGAACTCTTCCTTGTGGTCACAGCCCAAGTATCATTAATTTAAACTGATAAATATTAACAAAGAAATGTTTAATTTATTGACGTATTTAAAAAAACTGATTTCTTTTAACAGGTTAAGTGCCGCGTGAGATCACGTTGGTCTCACATAAAATATTTCCTTACAGCTACGTGGTATCAGGTTGGTCTCACACAAACTCTGTTAGCTTGTGGCCTGCGGTAACTCACTGATCTCACTTTTTACATTAAAACCTATTGCACTGCAGTGTGTAGTAGTCAGCCTGGTAGTACACACGGAAAAGAAAGTATTTGACAGTTGACAAATTTTCTTTTGTCAATAACTCGGGAACAAATGAATTAATTTGGATCTTTCTGTTGTTATCCTTAGAATACTTATAATTTGATAATTTGCCACAATCTGTACTTTAATAGGTTAATTTATTGTTGAGTTATTAGAAAAGAAAGTTTGTCAATTGAAGAATACTTTCTTTCGTGACTGTACAGGAAACAACCTTGGCTTGTGGAATTGTGAGTCCAACGTGGTCTGTAATACTGGAATAGAAAGTGCCGAAGCAATATCATGATTGTCCTATTTTTTTAAGTACGAGTAGTGTGTGCTTATATTTCTTTTTACCTGGCTGTATGTCTTTATCACTACCCTTACTTGAAAATTGATATTTACCGGAAGTATACTCATCATCACAGAACAATGATTCGTTTTCACTATTGTCATCTTCATCGGATAACATTTCCTTCCAGAGTACACGTATCCGCTTTTCTCCTTGGAAAGCAACCGCCATTTTGAAGGAAACTAAAGATTGTAGCACAGTAGCTTATTATTTACAAATCACATTATCCAAACATATAAGTATTATTCAAGTCACTCAAAACTGAGGCGAAATAATAATCACGGAGTAAAAGTACAACAAAGAGTGCAGAAGTTCCTGCTATACTAAACTCATTATAACCCATGCATTCACATTTTCCCGGGAAAATTCGGACACAGTCGGCTAAAATTTGTGTGGTGACATGTTGGTCGAGTGTTGCCACATTTGGTACAATTGTAGCAAATTCAGCCCTTTTTGTCATTCATCGGCCCGTTGATACTCGTACCACGCTGTGCCGCGGTGACTCAGTGGTAGAGCGTTCACCTCTGGTGCATGGGGTCCCGGGTTCAAACCCTGCTCCCGCCAAATGAACCTTGTGGTGGACAAACACCGTGTGCGTGGGTTTTCTCGGGGTTCTCCCGTTTCCTTCCACTTGTTTCATTCCACCGTTTCATTCATTTCTCATAATCACCGTCTCCTTTAGCCTAACCGGCATAACCGTGGGACGTAAAACTCAAAGATTTCATTTTTTTTCGTACCACGCTGGCATTTTCAGCCCCTTTTGTGAAAAAGATGGTACAATTCTACCAAATTCAGTATCATCTAACAAATATTACAGTCTATTATCCTCCTTCGGTTGTGAAATAAGCGAGAATAAGGTGCAATAATCTATTTTTAATGTCTTATTATAACGTAATGTTTAAACACGAACTCGAAGTTGATTCATTTGTTCCTCGTTATATATATATATATATATATATATATATATATATATATATATATATATATATATATATATAATTTATGGCCATAATAACGTGTTGGTTTATTAGTCTCTTTGAGATACATGCGCTTTTGGTTTCCTTGCAACACATACCGGAGATGATAACTGTTTCTCTCTTAATTTGCGGCCTTTGTTATACTTACTACGTACGAGAAATTTTCATCTACTTCCACGATTGTTCGGGGTCCTCCTATTTGGATGTTTTAAAAAGAGTACTTTCTTGATTTGTACTCTTGGAAGAGAAGGGAGAGTGCTCTAGAACTTTACCTCTGTTAGTTTCGTGCTATATAGCTGTGTATTACACTGGTATAAAATAATGAATTCAGCTCTTTTTGTTTCAATTTGGTACTATTTTTCAGCCCACTCCAGAGCTATTACTATGACAACACTGCCTTGATCATACCGGCTACTAAGCCTATACCGGATGGTGGTCTATTTGGGGCCGCGGTAGACAAACGTGTCGCACAAGAAAGTATCAATACTATTGATTGATCATTTATCAATACATAATATCAATAACACACAATTTCCTAAAACGAGTAAATTATTACTTAGAAGAACACACAGAAATCAAAAATGAAGCAAACACATTTTAACCATATTGGAATGTTTTTGTTGCGGTATAGGTGGCACTAAACCTGGCAAAAGGGCATGTTTTCCAAATGTCTGTTCTCTTTTCTCTCTGTGCTACATATGGGAAAATAGTGTGGAATTTTATCGCTGCTATTTCCAAATCACATTGTTCCAGCCGTTAAATCGCTCTGGCCACGTTTGAAACGTATGTCAAGTTAAGCATACATAAACAAAAGGAAAGAAAAAACTCAACATAATATCCGCCAACTTGACTATAATGAAGTGAGTTCAAATGGGACTAAATATTTCATGTTAGAGTATTTGGTATTTGAATGTTTAAACAAAATATAATTCAAATAATCCATATGAATATATCGTAAATAAGCAGATTTCATAGAGTGAGTCGATTTTGGGCCGACATCGAACCAATAAAGCTTAAAGAGATTAGAAAAAATGTACCTTTTTAAAATGAAGTATTTAAGTCAAGATTTTTCCATTTAGAGTAAAAGACAGCAGATACTGAAATAATTACAACTGATTGATAATAAAATAACACTAGTCGACTAAAAAACACACTTTTTCTCTGGCACACGGAATAAAATACCTGATTCTAATAGAACTTTACGCGTAGAGTTCGAATCTGCAATCAATTTTTCTCCGTCACCCTCAGTTTTCCCGTGACAGAGGGATTTTCCGGAAATTTCCCCTCAAATTTTCCTTTTTTAAAACCATTTTCATACCTTTAGCTCGGGTACCCTTAGGTATATAAACACACAAATTATAGTGTATGTTAGCTTGATTTATACTTAGTAATCCCGCTAAGTTTCATAAGAATCGCATTATTCTTTCTAGAGAAATAAACATATTTATATAAAATATGCTATATGTACTGTTCATTTTACCATATTCATTAGTGCAGATAAAATCACATATAACTTCCATGAAAATTACAATATAAGCACGGTTTATACCTCATTGGATTTGAAATAAAACATATTATCAATGGTGTATCACTATTTTATGTCTACTTAATAAATAATACAAAAGAAGTGAGTGATGTCTTCTTAATAAATGAAAACTTACTTGCCTTAACTAAAATGTTTTAGTTGTCGACTTTCTTCTGTGTTTGGCTTCTGGAACATCTCTTTTGTGTGTCCAACAGTAATCAGCTAGCATTTGTGAACTCCACTGTACCTGGTATCTCTTCTCCATGGAGGAAATGTCCTGATGAAAACGTTCCCCATGCTCATCACTAAAAGCATCAAGATTTTCAGAAAAGAAATCCAGGTGGGAGTCTAGAAAGTGAACTTTAAGAGACATGTTGCAACCCATTTCTTTGAATGATTGCAGGAAATCACTCACAATTTCACGGTAATTTCGGCTTTCTGGTTTCCTAAAAAATCTCTGTTAAACATTTAAATGAACACCAAGCTGCTTTCTCAACCGGAGTTAAGAGATCATGAAATTTTTGGTCACGAATCAAACATCTTATTTGGGGGCCTACAAAAATCCCTTCCTTGATTTTAGCGTCACTAACCCGAAGAAATTTTTCCTTGAGGTAACAAAATCCTGCATTACTTTTGCCCATTGCCTTAACAAAGTTTTTGAAGAGCCCCAACTTTATGTGAAGAGGAGGTAGAATTATATTATCAGGGCTCACCAGTGAGGAATAAACAACATTCTTCTGTCCAGGAGTTTATACACTCTTTGACCATTCCTTCTTGATGTATTTGTTCCTGCTGTCCCATTCGCAGAGGAAACAACAATATTTCATATAACCAAGCTGCAAACCCATTAAAAACGAAATAACTTTAAAATCACAGCAAACGGTCCACTTGTATTTTTCTTACTGAATTCTTTCTAACACTTTTTTGATTTTTTTATAGGTTTCCTTCATATTAATTGCATAAGCCAAAGGCACTGAAGGAAATTTGTTGCCATTTTGTAAAAGGACAGCCTTCAAACTAGTTTTAGAAGAGTCAATAAACAATCTCCACTCTGTACTTATATGTGCATGTCCGAGTGTATTCATCACAGCACAGACATTATTACAATCTTCTAAATCATTTTCTTGAAAATAGTAGTTTTGAAACTCTGTATGACGGTTTTGAAAAATACACCCTTTAGTGTCACGATGGAGCAGATTCCAGCCTTTAAGTCTAGAAGCAAGAAGTTCTGCCTGTATCTTGGAGAGTTTTAAATCCCGTACGAGGTCATGTAGTTCACCCTGAGTTATCAGATGGGAATCCAAAAAAGATGTGCTTTCTACATAAGTAGGATCATCTTCTTCATTTGGAACTTCAGTAGTTGCCTCAAGTACGTAACCCTCATTTACCGTAAGATGAGGAGGAGGTACTGGTACAGGTAATTCTGCAGTGTGTGGAATTGGCCTAATTGCTGATGGCAAATTAGGGTACTGTACTGTGTGCTTAGATTTTCTGGTTATTCTTTTTATCTGTGTCATACAAAAGTAGCAGTCTGAAGAATGATCTTTTGTTTCCCTCCAGATCGTCGGTACTGCGAAGTTCATATTTCGTTCACCATTTGCCCACCCAGTCAGACGTTTCAAGCATGTACAACAAATCTAGTGAGGAGCCCAATTCTTATCTTGGTCCCCTACACAGCAACCAAAATATAACTGATAACACTTCCTCGCAAGTGGAGTAAGACATCGACGTTGCGATTTAAATGCCAGTTCCCCACATACATAACAGAAATTTTCCGGGTGATTTACACACTTCCTCGGCATCTTGTATCCTGTAAGGTATCACACACACATACCTACACGAATCTACAATCCATCAATCATGAAGCAGCAAAAACGTAATCTAACTCAGTGCATCACCACACAACACAATCTATTCGAACTTCACAATGCACAAATTCTTCAACTTACAAGCGGCCACATCTAAAACACGTCCAGCTTGGACCGTCACTCAACGCTATTAACAGTCATCAGGCTTACCTGAGTCATCAATTTTTTATGCATTGTTGCCAGATCAAAATATTAAAAAGTGACTTATTTTTCACAGAAAGCATTTGTGCTTGTATTTGAGTATCCATCTATGTGCCGACAATAATACGTCAACGTTAGGTTTTCGTGTTTGGTAAAAGTCTTGCATAGTATATTCTTTATTACCTATAAATAGACACAATAGTTTATATCTCTTGACAGAATAATGCGATTCACATGAAATTAACATTATTTATTAAGTAGATATAAAACTATGTTTCAGTGCAGTTTCTGTTTCTGTATCACAAATAGCAAGTTGAGACAAAAAATCTTATAAACTACTTTTTGGAGGAATTCCCTCATACAAAAATGGCGACATGGTGTACACATCATTGAAAATATGTTTTATTGGAATTCCAATGAGGTATAAACCGTGCTTATATTGTAATTTTCGTGGAAGTTATATGTGATTTTATCTGCACTAATGAATATGGTAAAATGAACAGTACACATAGCATATTTTTATATAAATATGTTTATTTCTCTAGAAGGAATAATGCGATTCTTATGAAACTTAACGGGCTTACTAAGTATAAATCAAGCTAACATATAATATGATTTGTGTGTTTATATACCTAAGAGCTACAAGTACAAAATTTGTAAAAAAAAAAAATCAAAAAAGAAAAGAAAGAAAGAGAAAAAGAAATTTTGGAGAAATTTCCCGAAAATCCCTCTGACACAAGGAAACTGAGGGTGATGGAGAAACAGATTACAGATTCGAATTTCTATTAGAATCAGGTATTTTCATTTCTGTGCGAAAATCTTGTTGACTAGTGTGTGAACAAATATTGGGATAGTGGTAGAAAAAGTATTCGAATACGTAATTTTAAAATCACTAGAGTACTTGAAGAGGTCGATCATTTCAAATATCTTGGAAGTATTTCGACGAAAGACGTGTTCTGCACCAATGAGATCAGGTCGAGAATTGCCATAGCCAAAGAAGCATTCAACAAGATAAGGTCACTCTTAACCAAGACTTAATATCGGATTAAGGAAGAAATTGCTCAAGTGATATATATGAAGTATTGGACTTTATGGTTCAGAGACTTACGTTACGGAAGCCAAAGAAGAAATATTTAGAAAACTTCAAAGTGTGGTGTTGAAGGAAGATGGAGAAGACAAAATGAACAGAAAGAGTAACACACGAAAATGTTTTTAAACGGATAGGAAAGAAGAGGACGCCTCTAACCACCATTCTTCGTAGAAAGGCCAATTGGATTGGACACATTTTCCGAAGAAATTGTCTTCTTCATGCCGTCATAGACAGAAAGATGGAAGGAAAGCAAGGAATGGAAGAAGAAGAACACAAGTGATCGATGATTTTAAAAATAGAAGAAAATATTGGGAGTTAAAATAGGAAGCTGAAAATCGAGAAATATATAAGAAACATTTCCAGGACCAAACTGAAAATTAAGGGCAAAAACTCTCATTGGTCCCGGAATCTGCCAAAAGACAAAACACCTAACAATAATAATAGTAGCTATTGAAAGGATTATCTTATACTCGTACGCTAAAAGTTACTGCAAAGTTTGTTGAATACATAAAGGATTATACAGGGGGATTGAAAACGACACCGACAACGTTTGGGAGATGATTTCTGACACCAAGATAAGACAAAAAGTATGGACCAGCCTGGGTGCACAAATGCTCCCTTTCGGAGTTATATGCTGCTGAAAACATAGAAAAATGAACTTTAAAGTTCCATAGCTCCAAAACTATGGGATCTATGGTAGTCGGGTCAAGATTTCACTTTGGAACTAATATGTGCCCTATCCAAAAATACGTGTTTCAGAATTCTAAAGTACTCACGCAACAATTTTGATAGAGGCAATTTGGCTTGGGCATATAATTTGAAGTACTCACCAACTACCTCTGTAAAAATTGTTGTAGAAGTACCACAGGATTCTAAAACATGAATATTTAGATATGGAAAATACTAGTTCCTAAGTGAAATCTTGGTCCGACTGCGGTAGGTCCCGTAGTTTTGGAGCTATGGGAATTTAAAGTTCATTTTTTCATGTTTTCGGCAGCCCCTATCTCCGAAAGGAAGCATTTTTGCACCCAGGCTGGTCTATACTTTTCGTCTTATCTTGGTGTCAGGAATCACCTCCCAAACATTGTCGGTGTTATTTTGACTCACTCTATATAATTATTGCTGCGGGAAGCTACCTTAAGAAGGCACTGACCTAATTTCCAAGTATGTCCTAAACTTCGATTATTTTTATATTAAAAAAATAATAAAACTCTATTTACCTTTATTTTAATCAAGCTTATACTTGGAAGAAAGGAAGTTCATTAACGAAGTCTCCACAAGACAATAGCGATATACGTATGGCTTCTGAAATAACACACACACACACACATTACACTTCTATACATAACCTAAAACTCCTTAATCGAAAACCACCGATATCAACTACTTTCATCCTTCATCCTAGCCATCGGCACTTGAGTTCGTTTCTCCTTTCTCGTTCTCTCTTGCGTTTCGTTTGCTCCTAAAAATCGTTTGACATCTCTTGCATAAGAAGTTAGCAGGAACTTTGGCTGCTTCTTCTCTTTCCTTAATGTAATTCCATCCTCGTCAGTGCATCAGATCAAGAGCTCTATATTATTTTTCCCTTTTCCTTATTCTTTAAGCAAAAGTTACCCCCCCCCCTCTCTCTCTGTCTCTTCCTAAAAACTTCTGTTGTTTTACTTCTTAGGAAATTACTCAAGCTCTTATTTCTTCGGCGTCTTCCCCCATTAGTTTAGTCTGTACCAGACAAGAGTTGCTTCACGACAAAGCTTGGTTTCTTTTTTAAGTTAGGAAATTTTTGTTTTATTTTAAATAACACTCAAAATATGGAAAACAAAGATCAGGAGTTTTGAAAATTCTTTGTCAAGTATTAATTCTTCTAACAATTCCTTCCCCTTTTATGCGTAGTTGCAAACGAAGATGTCCCTTTTGAAAACTTTAAATTGATAAACTTTTTATTTTCTCTCTTTAGGAATAATTTATAGATGGAAATATACTACCATGCGTCAGCAAAATTCCCTGTTACTTGTTCTTTTAGCAGTAACATAAGAACGACTTTGTCCAATTTATTTGTTTTTCAACAAAGAAACTACTACCTGATTATATGTAGAAGATGCTGAAAGCTGCACTCACAATATCTAATTTGTTTCGATGCTTTTGACAGAAGAATAAATAGCGAAGAAGTGCCCACTTCACTTTTGCTGGCGGCAACTACCTACGTAGGTATACAAGGAGCAATATAATCATCAGAACATATTTGTAGGAGAGAAGACAGGGAATTTTTTCTTAGATTTTTCTTTCCTTGACTCAATCTTGAGTTTTCTCTAGATATTTCTTGATGGGATTATGGCATAATTCTGCCTTACATCAATAGGGATAATATGGGAATTCATTTTCAACATCAGATCGTAGTCGTATAAACTAAGAAAAAGAGTTTGTTATGAAAACCTTGTGTCCGATTTAGCCATTTATCTAAATGCCACTAAACCAGTATCTTAAGGATGGAAGGGACCAATATTATTTCCCCTGTGTTTCTAAAGTTTATATGGAAAATTGGAAATTAGAAAGCTCCAGTAAACACACAAGACCGTACAAGAACTGAATAATTATGTCTCCATTACACAGGTCTCACCTCAATTAATATTCCTTTGAAACACAGCAAAAAGTATTCATTCCCACATACGTAAACTCGATAGACTATCACGAATCTTTACAGGATAAATGAGTAAATTATGTTTTCTTAAAGGAATAAATTAGTTAGGAGAAATAAATAAATACTACAATATCAAAAACACGTTTCAAAGTTATGAAATAACTCTCAAATTGCTTCTATACAACACAAAAAACGGAGCCATCAATTCGAATATCGGTTGGGACAAGCTACTACCAGATATATGAGGTCTGTCCAGACAGAAAATGAACTTCCATAAAATACGATCAACGAAAGCACGAAACTGCCCTTAATCCTTTTGGGATTTCCAATTTTTTAAAGAAAATTTTAGGCTTTCACTCAAACAGCTACTGCTTCCTTAATATTTATCGTAGAATCATAGTTCATACCTTTTTTTTCAGAATATAGCATACTTTCCAACGGTATTACTCGCTTGCCCGTATTATACACCAAAACAGGGGAAAATTGGGGAAAATCAAGAGAATTCTCAAAAAAAATTCCAAATTTTTGCGCCTCTCTAGCCCAGGCCTGGGTTCACGAAGGATCTGATTTTTTAAAGATAAATACGTTGTTAAGTACATAACACGTGTGCAATTACTGCGTCATTACTATTTGGCCTAGAGTCATGGTTCAAACGTCATTGTTTTCAGTATAAGGACTCCTTTCCAACGGTATCACTTACATGTCCATATCATACATTTGAACCGGAAAAATCGGGAAAATCGGATTTTTTTTCTGAAAAAATCACCCCCGCGGAACACTTGCGCCCCTCGGGCCCGGTTCCGGTTTCACATAGGGATCTCAAAAAAAATGATAAATATTCAAAGGTACACACAATCTGTATGTAAACTTTCAATCCGATATCTTGAAAACTAAAGGTGTGAAATTTTTTTGAAATCTGCCTTAAGAAAGGAAAAAAGTCACGCCTCTCCACCCCCACTTGGCACCGCAATTTGACTATCCGGTTTCAAAACACATCTGGGGGGTTCTTTTGTCCATCCTTGACTTGACCAATAAAAACGGCTTAAATATCTGTTATAGAACCTAAATAAGCGGTCAAAGACGATACTACACTATGGTATAAAAATATAGTACCATAAAAATTCTAAAAGGGTTAATTTCCTGCTTGCCAACTTCGTGTAGTGGAATTCTTCCCAAGCATTTTAACAATAATTACATCATTCCGCTTTGTGTCAATCAAAGATTGGTAGCAATGGAATGAAGTGGTGTTCTGTGTTCCTGAGTATTACTAAACTGAAGATTTTAGAAAACCAGCGTGTGTGCAATCAAACTGAAAATGTTGCAGGAAGCTCACCAGAGGTAATGTATGAGCCCAACCCAGCGTTATGAGGGGTTTCAGCGTTTTATTAAACCATAAAAGCTTATGAAAATATTATTCATTTTGTTCTCTTGTGTTTTAATTATACAGAAAGAATATTCATTGAAAACGAAGCAAAACTTGGACGCCTAACAACATCGTGTGATGACGTTTATGTTCAAAAAGTGTGCGATATTGTACGCAGCGACGCAACTAAGCTATAGATATGCTACATTGACTTGATCCCTAGTCTTCCGTTGCAAGCGCTGCTATCGGCTGAAGGAATTCCACTCGCTTTCTCTCGCTTAGCAACAGCTGAACCCTTATTGGCTTAACGCGTGGGTGTGTGAGGGTGTGAGCGTTAGTTCGCATTTTTGCCACGGCTCAAGACATTTTGGCAGCACAATAGTTGTCGCCCGGCGCAAGAACTCACCTTAGCACCCTCCCCCTCCCTGAACAACCAAATCAAAACGTTCCCCGACTACACCTAATATTGGCATCACACAGTATTCCAATGGCATGCTACGCGTATTCCATGTTTTCTTCAGTGATAAAGCCTGATTTCAAAATTGCAGTACATAATTTAATTTTTAGTACAAGATAAAACAAGGAACTAACTAGTATTTGATTGCCAAATAATCTGAGAGTAGCATGCCTGACATATTCTTATAGTCTGATCATAATAACTACAAATCGCAATGTTTTTGGAATTATAATGGGATGTGTATATGTGAAGATTGAATCAACAGCCTGTTGCTTTAGAATAAAATATTTAATTGACAAACAGTCAAGCTGTTGTCTCAAGTATTATACTCGGACAAATCTCTTAAATCGATGTAAGTTAAATGAATACGCAAAAAGCTAAAACTAAAATTTAACTTTGCGGGCTCTTCTGGTTGCAAACGTTTTTAAATGGCCTCGAAAGATAACTTTGAAGCTAACTTATGCTCTACAGATATGATCCTAAGGTTGGTGAGTCACTGTTGTCCTGTTAATTTTCTGAGGTAATTTTTTGTGATCTTTAGTTTGCTAAAACTCCTTTCCTTGCCTTAGTAAAAAAAAAAAATATTTTCCCAGTTTCGCGCCCCCAATCTGGCACCCGGGCCACAAGCCCCGTTTGCCCCTTCCCTTAGTTACGTCACTGATTGTACGGAAAAATCGTCACTTGACCGTCCGCAAAATAACTGAGGAAGTAGAAATCATTAAATCGTTGTCATGTGATCTTACTGTTAGTTGAGAAACTTGTATCGTATTGCGGCAAAACTTGTTGTATGGATTGTTAGCAAATGAACAAAAAAGGACATGCATGGAAAATTGTGGATCTTTTGAATCCTGTAAACAAAGATGAGAGCTTCTTGAGAAACAGAATAATAGGTTAAAAGATTTTGGTCTATGACTATGACGTTGAAACAAAAGCACTTCTGTAGTCATCCTAATGGGCAGTAGACTCTTCGTCGAACTCACAGCACGTCAAAGTCGCTGTAACGTTAAAGCTATGCTCACTCTTTACTATGATCTTTGAACTGTTGTTCAACATGAATTCGTCTAACTTGCTCAAGACATCAACAAAGAGTGTTATTTACGTTACAAGTGATGCGGCGTTTGATGGAGGCTCTGAAGAAAAGACCGGAAACTTGGAAAAATTGATGCTGCATCATGATGATGGTCCTAGGCATTCGGCGCTCTCACGGAGAGTTTTCGGCAAAGAACAATACCACCGTTGTATCTCACCATGGGCGCCCGAAGGGGGAAAGGGGGTCCGCCCTCTGGCTCACGAAAATATATACATAATGTAGCAAACCACGCATATTAAATACCAGAAATACCAAACGTAATACAGGAACGATGGAGATGTTTTCCCTAGAAAATTTTCTTCGGGCGCCACTGTATCTCACCTCCTCGCCTGATTTGACACCTACAGTCTTGAAGGTTCCCAAGTTGAAATCCACTCTGAAAGATAGCCATTTCCAATCCACAGAAGAAAGAACAAAAAAATCGCTACGAGACCTACAGATTGTTGCAAAAGGTGCTTTCCAGGATGCGTTCCAGCAGTGGAAAACGCGTTGAAAACGATTTTGAATGAGTTCCACAAATGAAAATTGCTGTTATGTTTAGAAAGTTTGGTTTCTTTCTGCATAGATGTCATAAGTATATTTGTTTTGTGTCCCAGTTTCAAACCCTCCTTCTGACAGCTTTTTCTTTCTTCATTATTTTCAGAAGCAAAGAGTAGATAATTTACCGTTTACAAAGCTTTTTGTTGTTATTTATATCTTAGTTGGTCTAGCATCGATTCTACAGTCCTTTAAAAACGGATGAACAAGTCATACCTGTTATTTTATGTTGTGTACAATGGTAGTTAGAGGGAATAACGAAACAATACCGCTCCGAAATTTTCTGTCGGCGCCCACTTCTCGATTAACCAATTTCTGCTAAGAGAACTGCTTGAAGGCATCTGAGCAGCCTGGTATTATTTCTGATTTTTTAAAATTTATTTTTTAGAAGAAAGTTATGAAGAATCAAGACAAAACTTCTGTAAAAAGTTTTGACAAAACTCGTGCATCTTGCTAACAATACTCCTTCATGATGGCTGAATAATTGGTACCTCTCTAGCCTTGTGTGGTATGTAGAACAAAACTTATGAGAAAACAGGAACATTTCTGGCGACACACATATCTCAGTAAGCTGACTCCTAACCTTTCTTATGAATAGATTAACATTTTAGCTTCCTTTCTGTCGTTTATTTTTCTGTAGGGCCTATGTAACGAGGAACAAGACAATAATATACATGCAAAACTATCTTCTACCACTTACATCTCAGTTGTCTAACATCTCGCTAATAGATTAACAATTTGGAAACGTCTAGTTGTTGGACTTCCAAACTATGCTATGCACCCAAGTATGAGAAGTCTTGAAGGACGGCTATGTCCGTTTGTGTGTAAACAAGCATAAGAGAAATTCCAGTAAGAGATATCGAGAAGCTTTTTTGTAGCCGATTCAGCGTCCCAAGAATAAGTTCCATCTCATCTGTTAACCCTTTATTCAAACCGGAAGTGGTAGAAAATTAACCACTGTCGATTTCAAAGTTCATCGCCATAGAACCAAAAATGGTCATGAATAAACTCCTGGCGACAAGCTGTTTTTCGAATCAATTCAACGTCTCAAGAAAGAACACTATCCTTGCACGCATCCCTCCATTAAAAGTGGAAGAGGTAGAAATTTACCCCTTACCCCCTGAAGTAAGCTAGAAATCTATCTCTAAGAGTAAGCTACTCCTTCTGGATTTTCCATGTTCCACGGTCTTCCGCTAACCTCTTGGTCTTCACATATGATTTTTTTCCTGTTTTGATACCATCCATCAATTGATCCACCTTCTTCCCTGCCTTTCTTTCCTGCCAACATACCCTCCAGCACGTCCCTCATGATACAGTTCCTTCTTAGCCAATGTCCCAACCAGTTTCCCTTCATCTTCTCAATAATATTTAAAACTATTATTTTCTCCCTCCATTCCTAACGCCCTCTCATTCGTTTTCCGCTTGACCCAACTAATTCTCTCCATTCTTCTCCACACTCACATTTCGAAATCTTCCATTCATTTATCATCAGTTTTGCGTAATATCCATGTTTCTGTTCCATACAGTACAATACTCCACACGAAACATTTTATGAATCTTTTTTTCTCAAATCTTTATTCAAAGGTCCACAAAACAGACTTTTCTTTCTCCTGAGAACTTGAAGGTAATTTGAACCCCCTCCCTGAGGAATCTTATAAAAAGTTATAATTTTATCTTCTGTCATTGTTTAAAAGTACAAAGAAAATTCTGATATTAGGTTCACCCTTAAGATCCGGAACGCCTCGTTTAAAACATGATGTAAGAGAAGCTACGATCCTAATGTAGCTCACCTAGGAAAATATGACAATAAAGCTGAAAATTAGACTCTTCCTAAATAGGTTTACGACTTATGAAAGTATATAAGAAAAACAGGGATAAACATTGAGCAAAAACTATTCAATTGTGCAGCATAGTGAGCAGATTCTACTTGAGCAGAAACCAGACCATGACTAGTTTGCTTGTTTTTGATACTGAATATTGGATCTATTAGGCATAAATTCTTGCATTTTGCACAGGATAGTTACAAGTGAGCACATCAGCAGAATAAAATTTGTCTTGAACTTAGCGGATAAAATTATGAATGAAAGATAACATGATAAACCTTTGAAAAATCCAGGTAAATCTCAACATAAGGTTTAGTTGAAAAGAAAACACTACCAATTAAAATGTAAATTGTAGCAGCAGATTATTATTATTTTGCATCCATGTAACTATTTAATGTTAATTACTGTATGTGAAAGAAATTTGCTGCGTATTTCAACATAATGAGCAAATAATAGTAATATGCAAATAATTTTGTACTGATCTACACGTGCTCCCAACACCATGTGCTGGCTGTAAATAACTTTAGACAAAAACAACGAAGAAGACGAAGTGAACCATCGTCAACAATCATTAAGTAACGAAGATAAAGTAAGTCAGCAAGATTTTAGGCTGAAAAGAGCTACACCACTGCAGAAGGCGTCAATCTTAACCGCTTAATCACCACCTCCACTTTAGGATGCCTGGTCTTCGAGAGCTTCCCTTTGCTTGGACATCTGGCCCTCGCAATACCCTTACTACTCTCTAGGACGCTCGGTCTCTGAGAGATTCTTCGCTTGGACGCCTGGTCCTCACAATAACATCATCACTCTCTAGGACGACTGACCTTTGAGAGTTTCCCTTCACTAGGACACCTGGTCCTCACAATACCCTTACCACCCTCTAGGACGCTATAGGTCTCTGAGAGATTCTTTGCTTGGACGCCTGGTCCTCACAATAACATCATCACTCTCTAGGACGACTGATCTTTGATAGTTTCCCTTCACTAGGGCACCTGGTCCTCACAATAACATCATCACTCTCTAAGATGACTGACCTTTGAGAGTTTCCCTTCACTAAGATGCCTGGTCTTTGCAATATCCAGGACGCTAGATCTCTGAGAGAACCTTTGCTTGACGTCTGGTTCTCGCAAAACATCACCACTCTCTAAAACGTCTGGTCTTTGAGGTTTGTCCTAGTCTCTAGAGCGTTTAGTCTCTGAGAATTACCTTTAAACCTCCTTGGACACAAGAGCCTTGGATCCCGTTACCTTACGACGCTTGGTCTCTGGATTTCTGCAATCTCACCAACAAACCACCAAATATTTAAGAAGAAATTAGTATTTGAGACTGTAATTATTATTACTCTAAATAGCAGGAACCTTTATGATAAAACGTGATTGGAAAAAGTTCAAAATTCCTTGTACAACTTTCTAAGCTCTAACCTAAGAGAACTTTACAATAGAGACACAAATATATGTACTTTTTATTCAGATAAAATATCTATATTAGGAAAGAAATGTTCTATTTTTAAAGTAAAAATATTTTTATGTACAAAACTACAAGAAAGGATAAAATACACTAAAGACAGGAGCCAGGTAATAACGATAGTATTGTAATTAGACATTGTAGGGAAAATTTGCCTTGTACGTTTATTTATTTATTTTCTTTTTCGTGAAAGAAAAGTGTTCTACAGCTGAAAATTATGAGCATATAATAACAAATGATTAAAAAAATCAATAATCTGTAACTATAAAGGAAACCAAGAAAGTTTTGCCGCTTTTTCACCCACCACCTTCGAATATCGATATGTCATCTAAGACGTACTTGGGATATCAAAAATAATCCCCATCAGCATCGACGACCTTCTGCCAATGTTCTGGAAGGCCCTGTATTCCATCGCAGTGGAACTTGGTAGGCCGTGAAGCGAAGAAGGTATCAAGTGTATTTTGCACCTCTACTAGGGATTTGAACTGACGTCCTCTAAGGTAATTATCCAAGGAATGGAACAGGTGATAATCGGATGGTACAATGTCCGGGGAGTATGACAGATGCAATAGTGTTTCCCATCCAAGGCGTAGAATTGTGTCCCGGATCATCCTAGCTACGTGGAACTTAGCATTGTCCTGTAACAGGAGGACCCCTTTGAGATTTAGAAGTGCGGGCTCCAAACTCTTGAATTCTTCTTGAACACGGCTCAGCTGCAGACAGTACACAGTTGCATTCATGCTCTGACCAAATGGTAGCAGATCCTCATGTACAATGCCGCGAGCAATCCAGCAAACACACCGAAGGACCTTCTTCTGGTGCAGTGCTAGTTTCAACTGTTTTGGAAACGGTTCATGAGATGTTAACCAATGTTAACGGCGCCATGGAGCTTTGTACAGGAGCCACTTCTCATAGTTTCGCCGATCGCACTGATTTGTAGTCTAAGTTCCTCACATGTCTGGCCACTGTTCGCCTCAGTTGCTGACTGAAGATCTTCATTTTGTGCATGAGTTGGTCTTCTGGCACGTGGTGCATCTTCGAGTGTTTCATCACCGTCCTTAAACTTGTTAAACAATCGCTGTACTGTCCGCGTAGTCACGACACCCTCACCAAAGGCCTGACATATCTTCCGCCCCGCTGCATCGGCGTTTGACTCCAGTTTGAACTCGTACAGCACACACGCCCTTATGGCATTCTGTGGTCCCATGTTCTCTCTGTCCTTACGCAAGTTCACGGTGTAACTAAACTGTTACAACCAGGAAGTATGTTGGATATACCCACATCAACAACTGACCTTCGCCTTACCTCCATTTGCATTTACCTCATGGTGTGAGGACCAATTGAACACATACCTTCACAGAAAGCGATAGAACTTTCTTGGTTACTTTTATAAATGAATAAATGAGTATTGCTATGCTAATTTTAAAATAATTTTAAATTGAATTTATTCAGAAACATGATAGTTTCTATTATTATTATTATTATTATTATTATTATTATTATTATTATTATTATTATTATTATTATTATTATTATTAGTATTATTATTATTATTATTATTGTTATTATTATTATTATTATTATTATTATTATTATTATTATTATTATTATTATTATTATTATTATTATTATTATTATTCTAACCAATTAAGTCTTTAAATGTGAACAATCAGGATGTGAAGAGTGTTTATGAATGAAAGGAAAGACATGGGTCAAAATAACCCTCATATTTCCTTCCTCCTAGTGTTAAGGACCTAAGCCAGTAATATGCCTAGATATATGTGTAAATTAAAAACGCACTTGTTTGTTTTAACGATTAAAAGCCCAAAAAGAGTTGTCCACGTATTGAACCAGTGCTTTTGGAACAAAAGTAGACACTTCAAACCCTTTCAACGTTCTTTCACAAAAGAAAATTATAAAATATAATTTCAAAGCTCTATACTGGAAAGTGTCTAATATTGTAAAAGTTTAAAAATATTTTTTTTTTACCCCACTATGGAAGTGGGAGAAATATGTTAAAAATCAGTGATCGCATGAAAGAAGATAAAATGAAAAATTGCTACTGTTTCTTACAATCTAGTACAAATACTCTGTAGCTGAAGGATAATTTCTTTACACACAAAGATCCTACCCTCATCTCTTAAGAAATAAGAAAATAGTACAAAAGAGATTAAATCTTTTTGTGAAGAAAAATAAACGACACTTTTTGTTTCAGGAAAGAAAATTCTTTTTCAAAGGACTCAAAGACGAACATCATTTATGTAAGAATTTCCAGATGAAGAAATGCTTATTTTCTTTATTTAAAAAAAAAAATAATAAAAAAGAAAATGAATGGTTTACTTTTAGACAATTAGTGATAAAATAGTGAGCTCAAGCATAATATTCAAGCGACTTCATCGAAGGAGAATTTTAATCTTGTTAAGAGGATAATTTTAAAAAGAAATACTCATGTTGAGATGTGGTTATGTTTTTATATTCTTTCATTGTTCTTAACCATTCCTTTTTGTTTTTCTTATACTTTTTCTATCTTCGTTCTTTTCTTAGTTTTCCTTCTTTCATTAATTAAGAAATTACTCTTTTTCATCTCTAAAAGATGAGAGACTTATTTATTCTATTTACGGTGCGATTAACAATGCTACTTTAATATTTTACTTAAGAAATCTTAAAAACAAGATAAATTGTAAAAGGATAGTAAAGAACGTAATTCATGCCTAACTTTCAATTGGAAATTGTATATTTATCTAAAATTAGATGAAATGTTGCCAATATCTATTACGTTAGCTCAAATAATTTAATCTTTGCGAACTTTATGAAAATTCGATTTCCTCTGCCCATGTAATGAGACTATTTCTTCTCTTGATGTTTAACGCATCGCTGGATGCACAGAAGCAGAGTTTTCAAAGATTCGCCCTAAGCTTTTGAATAGACACACATACACACACACACACACACACACAAACAAACATTATATATATATATATATATATATATATATATATATATATATATATATATATATATATATATATATATATTTAAAATATTGAAATATACTGACCAATGCAGCTCACACCCAGTAAGAAAGCTATCTAAAAGAATCAGCGAGCCATCTCAGCAATTATACAACGGTAAGGCAGTCAATAAGTATCTGCACTCATTTTTTTATTTATTAAAGCAAAAGTATAATCTTTTTATTTATATCATTTTTCAACAGTGTCACCCTCCCAGCTTAACAATATATCTGGTCCACCGTTGCCCAAGGTTTCCAATATCCTCTGCAAAAGAAGTTTTTGGTTGCGCAGCAAACCACGAGTGTACCGCTTCCTTCACTTGTCGATCGGAGCTGAATCGAAGGTCTTTGAGAACATCTTTAAGTGGACCAAGCAGATGGTAATCCGACGGGGCGAGATCGGAAGTATGTAGGAAGCTCCAACATATCGAAAAGCAGCATCTAAAGAGTTAGAGTGGTGTAAGCGGCGATATGTGGAAGCGCATTGTCATGCAACACAAGGATGCCTTCCGACAATCAACCTCTGCGTTCATTACGAATTACATGTTTCAAGTTTCTTACCAGCTTATCATTGTAGCTTTCATTGCTAATTATTGACCCCCTTTCCACTTAATGTTCCAGGATTTGCACTTGTAAGTCCCAAATCACTGTGAGCATCACTTTCCCTGCAGAAGACTGACTCTTGAATTTCTTCTTGACGGGAGAATGGGGGTGCTGTTATTCCATACTCTGGCGTTTAGACCTACTCTCTGGTTCAAAGTGATGAATCCACATTTCATCTCTAGTGATGATTCACCTGAGAAACGCTTCATTTTCGTTAACATAACGGCCCAGTAGGTGCTGAAGATTCTCAAATGGTTTCGTTTGTGCTCTTGTCGAGTTTTTTCGGAAACCATCTCGTACAGACTGTGAAAGTTGAGCCCGTTATGCATGATGTCATATGCACAACCATGACTTATCTCATATGGGTTGCCACTTCATCAAGAGTCACTCGTCTATTATTCAGAATCAAGGCACGGACTTGTTCAATAATGTCATCAATTATTGCTATAGCTGGACACTCTGCTCTTTTTTCTCACCTTCACGCTCGTTCGACCACTTTTGAACTGTTCAATCTACTGGTAAACACTTGGCTGTGGAAACACATTGTCCCTGTATTGTTTTGTAAGTCTATAAATTTCCACTCCGGGTACACCTTCAGACAGCAAAAAATGAATGACAGAACGGTGTTCTTCTTTGGTCCACATAGAGAGTTGCGCGATTATATTTAATTTACTTACAATGTAAATTCATTCTGAAAATGCAAAGGATATCCTTATTGTAAAAGTAAAAACGTTTTCAGATTGTCAGTCGCGCTCCTAATTAGTTCACAGTCAGATTAGTAGTTGTCGCTAGCTGCACTGCCCCCTACATGACGCCAAGAGATTATCGCTATGGGACGATCAATTTGCAGGCGAACGGAATGCTTAGGGGATGGAAAACTACTAGTTTAAACTTGAAGAAGAAATCAGTAAAATCGAATACGAATTATAATCCGAGTTCAGTCCAAAGAAAACAAGAAAAGTAATTCCCCATCTAAATGAATGGCACAAAGAGGAAAGATAGGGTAGGTGCTTTAATATGTTAAGTTTTATGTAGAATCTTAATACACAGTATGTAGCCACGATTATGCCCTGTGTAAGTTAAAGAAAACTGATCACTAAGGAAATTAATTTATTATTGAAAATGAAAGTGAAATGAAATCTTTCAGTTTAGTCCCACGATTACGAGGTGCATTTCGCCAGCCCCCCCCCCCCACCTTGAAGTTTCGAAACAAAACCTATGCCAATCGTTTGTGCTACGTTTGTGCCGGAATGTACCGCAAAAATTTTCGTTTGTACCACTTCCGATACAAAGTTATAAGAGTTTTAAAGTGGGGGGCTGGGAAAACGGCAGCCCCCCACCTTGGAATTTCAAAACAAAACCTATGCCAATCATTTGTGCTACGTTTGTGCCGGAATGTAACGCAAAAATTTTCGTTTGTACCACTTCCGATACGAAGTTATAAGACTTTTAAAGTGGGGGCTGGGGAAACGGCAGCCCCCCACTTAGGAATTTCAAAACAAAACCTATACCAATCGTTTGTGCTACGTTTGTGCCGGAATGTACCGCAAAAAAAATTACATGCCTGAAGTTGGCCCCCACCTCTCCCAAATTACACCAAACGTTGCACATCGTTAATGCATCGTTAGTGCATTTAGAAATAACGTTAGTGCTATCAGCGTTTACGAGATATTGAAGATTTTGGTGGGGTACCAACTTCATATGAAGTTAGCCCCCCCCACCCATCTTTATGCAGACAGATTTTCACAAAACTTAGCGCATCGTTAGTGCATCGTTAGTACACTTAAACACACTAAGCACTACCGTAAGTGCTACCATATTTTGGGATTTATTCAAGATTTTCGGTGGGGGGGGGGCCAACATCAGAAATATCAAATTCTATACAAATAGAGGTAGAAACATGGGGTTGACGGTAATCGTTAGTGCATCGTTAGTGCACATAAAAGCACTACGCACTAACGTTAGTGCTACTATATTTTGGGATTTATTCAAGATTTTTGTTGGAGGGGCCAACTTCAGAAATATCAAATTCTATACAAATAGAGGTAGAAACATGGGATTAACGGCATTCATTAGTGCATCGTTCGTGCACATAAAAGCACTACGCACTAACGTTAGTGCTACTATATTTTGGGGTTTATTCAAGATTTTTGTTGGAGGGGCCAACTTCAGAAATATCAAATTCTATAAAAATAGAGGTAGAAAAATAGTGTTAACGATTGGCATAGGTTTTGTTTCGAAATTCCTAAGTGGGGGGCTGCCGTTTCCCCAGCCCTCACTTTAAAACTCTTATAACTTCGTACCGGAAGTGGGACAAACGAAAATTTTTGCGGTACATTCCGGCACAAACGTAGCACAAACGATTGGCATAGATTTTGTTTTGAAATTCCTAGGTGGAAGCTGCCGTTTCCCCAGCCCCCCACTTTAGAGCTCTTATAACTTCGTACCGGAAATGGTACAAACGAAATTTTTTGCGGTACATTCCGGCACAAACGTAGCACAACCGATTGGCATTTGTTTCGTTTCGAACTTCCAAGGTAGGGGGTTCCCGTTTCCCCAGTTCCCACTTTAAAATTCTTATAACTTCGTACCGGAAGTGGTACAAACGAAAATTTTTGCGGTACATTCCGGCACAAACGTAGCACAAACGATTGGCATAGGTTTTGTTTGGAAATTCCAAGTATGGAGGCTGCCGTTTCTCCAGCCCCCGCACTTTAAAACCCTTATAACTTCATACCGGAATTGGTACAAAAAAAATTTTTTGCGGTACATTCCGGCACAAACGATTGGCATAGGTTTTGTTTCGAAATCCAAAGGTTGGAGGCTGCCGTTTCTCCAGTCCCCTACTTTAAAACCCTTGTAACTTCGTACCGGAAGTGGTACAAACGAAACTTTTTGCGGTACATTCCGGCACAAACGTAGCACAACCGATTGGCATTTGTTTCGTTTCGAACTTCCAAGGTAGGGGGTTCCCGTTTCCCCAGTTCCCACTTTAAAACTCTTATAACTTCGTACCGGAAGTGGTACAAACGAAAATTTTTGCTGTACATTCCGGCACAAACGTAGCACAAACGATTGGCATAGGTTTCGTTTCGAAATTCCAAGGTGGGGGTGCCGTTTCCCCTTCCCCCTCTTTAAAACTCTTATAACTTTGTATCGGAAGTGGTACAAACGAAAATTTTTGCAGTACATTCCTGCACAAACGATTGGTATAGGTTCTGTTTCGAAATTCCAAGGTTGGGGACTGCCGTTTCTTCAGCCCCTCCCCCACTTTAAAACCTTTATAATTTCATACCGGAATTGGTACAAACAAAAATTTTTGCGGTACATTCCGGCACAAACGATTGGCATAGGTTTTGTTTCGAAATCCAAAGGTTGGAGGCTGCCGTTTCTCCAGCCCCCTACTTTAAAACCCTTGTAACTTCGTACCGGAAGTGGTACAAACGAAACTTTTTGCGGTATATTCCGGCACAAATGTAGCACAAACGATTGGCATAGGTTTTGTTTCGAAATCCAAAGGTTGGAGGCTGCCGTTTCCCTAACCCCACTTTAGAACTCTTATAACTTCGTACCGGAAGTGGTACAAAGGAAAATTTTTGCGGTACATTCCGGCACAAACGTAGCACAAACGATTGGCATAGGTTTTGTTTGGAAATTCCAAGTATGGAGGCTGCCGTTTCTCCAGCCCCCGCACTTTAAAACCCTTATAACTTCGTACCGGAAGTGGTACAAACGAAAATTTTTGCGGTACATTCTGACACAAACCTAGCACAAACGATTGGCATAGGTTTTGTTTTGAAATTCCTAGGTGGAGGCTGCCGTTTCCCCAGCCCCCCACTTTAAAACTCTTATAACTTCGTACCGGAAGCGGTACAAACGAAAATTTTTACGGTACATTCCATCACAAACGTAGCACAAACGATTGGCATAGGTTTTGTTTCGAAATTGCAAGCTAGGGGTTGCCGTTTCCCCAGCTCCCGCTTTAAAACCCTTATAACTTCGTACCGGAAGTGGGACAAACAAAAATTTTTGCGGTACATTCCGGCACAAACGTAGCACAAACGATTGGCATAGTTTTTGTTTCGAAATTACAAGGTTGGAGACTGCCGTTACTCCAGCCCCCCCCCCCACTTGAAAGCCCTTATAACTTCGTACCGGAAGTGGTACAAACGAAAATTTTTGCGGCACATTCCGGCGCAAACGTAGCACAAACGATTGGCATAAGTTTTGTTTTGAAATTCTTGGGTGGGGGGCTGCCGTTTCTCCAGCCCTCCCACTTTAAAACCCTTATAACTTCGTACCGGAAGTGGTGCAAACGAAAATTTTTGCGGTACATTCCGGCACAAACGTAGCACAAACGATTGGCATAGGTTTCGTTTCGAAATTCCAAGGTAGGGGGTTGCCCTTTCCCCAGCCCCATCTTTAAAACTCTTATAACTTCGTACCGGAAGTGGTACAAACGAAAATTTTTGCGGTACACTCCGGCACAAACGTAGCACAAACGACTGGCATAGGTTTAGGTTTAAAATTCCTAAGTGGGGGGCTGCCATTTCCCCATCCCCCCACTTTAAAACCCTTATAACTTCGTACCGTAAGTGGTACAAACGAAAATTTTTGCGGTACATTCCGGCACAAACGTAGCAGAAACGATTGGCATAGGTTTCGTTTCGAAATTCCAAGGTAGGGGGTTGCCCTTTCCCCAGCCCCATCTTTAAAACTCTTATAACTTAGTACCGGAAGTGGTACAAACGAAACTTTTTGCGGTACATTCCGGCCCAAACGTAGCACAAACGATTGGCATAGGTTTTGTTTTGAAATTCCAAGTTTAAAGGCTGCCGTTTCTCCAGCCCCCCACTTTTAAACATTTATAGCTTCGTACCGGAAGTGGTACAAACGAAAATTTTTGCGGTACATTCCGGCACAAACGTAGCACAAACGATTGGCATAAGTTTTGTTTGAAAATTCCTAGGTGGGGGGCTGCCGTTTCCCCAGCCCCCTCACTTTAAATCCCTTATAACTTCGTACCGGAAGTGGTACAAACGAAAATTTTTGCGGTAAATTCCGGCACAAACGTAGCACAAACGATTGGCGTAGGTTCTGTTTCGAAACTCCAAGGTGGGGGGCTGGTGAAATGCACCTACGATTACGTCTTTTTAGGCTAAGGGAGAATGATTATGGCAAGTGAGGGATGATGGAAGAATTGGTGGAATGAGAAAGTGGAAGAAAACAGGAGCACCTCGGGAAAACTGACGAACACGATGTTGTCCACCACAAGCTTACTTGGCCGAGAATCGAACCAGGGACCCCACACACCAGAGATAAACGCTCTACCACTGAGCCACCGTGCCCCTTATTATTAAAGGAATTGACGGAATGAGAACATGGGACGAAAAGAGAAAAACTCTTGAACACGGCGTAGGATCGAATTAGAAACCCGTCACACCAGTGACTGAGTGCTTTACCACTAAGGCCACTGAGGTCATCCATAAAGAAATAAAGTTCGCATTAGGACTCAAAGACAATAATGCCAACTGATTTAACCAGAGGCAATTTTAAATACATAGGTACGCAAAAGAGTAAAACTTAAAATTTCTGCAAGAATGAAGATGAAAATTAACAGAATTTTTCGTGGTACCGGTACGTGTGGTTTTTCTGTTCATCATCATGTAAGCACAAAGCATCCTGCTATATGACTTCTAGGCGATCCAAAACAGGTAAGAACTCAACTGTTTCTATGGATATGAATTCTCCTTACTACTTGACTATGCAACCACATACGTAGCACTACCATGCTCCATGACAAAAAGTAATCATGAAAAACGAACTTTAAGCCGTTGATTAAAATTAAAGTGCTCATTAACACAAGTACATAGAGGAAGAATTTCATATTAGATTTTCTTGCGACTGAAAATGTACCAAAGGGTGGAAGAACGAATAAGCACGAACAGAGCGGCTGAGAGCAGATGGGCTTTATTATCATCCAAAGATCTTTCTCCTTTTCCCCTTTTTTTCTTCTTTCTTTTATATTTTCTCAGATTGTAATAAAAAGGAATTATTCTGCTCTCTAATTGGATAGAGCAGATGATGACGTCATTCACCCTGTAATTAACTCGTCTGATTGACCCGTGTCTTTCACCAACAGCCACTCCACAATCCAATCTTCAAATTCTCAATCTCTTTCTCTTTTATTTGCTTTTCTCTCTTTTATTTTTGTTCATATAGTCCTATTCTTTTTACTCTTACGCACAGATTCTCACACCACTTGCTATATTACTTCGATTTTCAACTTCTTTCATGTTCTTTAACTTGGTTCATATAGCAAGTACCAAGACAAACAAAAAAAAGTACCATTAATCAATTCAATCTTTCGCTTCCTATAATTTTATTTCTAAAATTTTCGTATTAATGAAGTATCAATGAGTAATATGATAATTTTGGAAAATAAGCAGTACAATACTTATAAAAAGAATATTGATTGAACCAAAATTTGCTTTCAAGATCTCTCTCTCGCTCTCTCTCCATATATTGTCGACAAATACACATTGAATAGCTATTAGGACTCACACTTTGCGAACCGTAGAACGCAAAAAACGATTCATCACAATTTTGACAAACATGGTGATGGTAAAGCGCTTATCTCTGATGCGTGGGGTCCCTGGATCGTTCCCCAGCTAAGTAAGTTTGTAGTGGACAACATCATGTCCGTGGGTTTTCTTGGGGTACTTCCATTCCTCCTACTTTCTCATTCCACTAATTATTCCATCATCGTCTCCCTTAGCCTAAAGGACATAATCGTGGGACGTTAAACTAGAACGTTCATATTAGAAACGGAAAATAAAATAGGCACGGACCCTTGTTATTTCTGGAACTACATTAAAAGTAAAACTAAACATATTTCAACTGGGTTTCTTACCTTTAATGGTCAGGAATTAAAAAGCAACAACGATATTGCTAATGCGTTTGCTAATTATTTTCGGTCAGTATACTCAGATGTCGGTGCTAAATATAATATACAACATTACACTCCTGACAAGCCTGTATATGATACATTAGATCTATTAGTACTCAATGAAATAAAAATGGAAGAAGTAGAAGAAGCGATAAGAAAATTGAAGCCAAAAACGTCTTGTGGTTCAGATGGCATACCACCTTATATACTGAAAGGTTGTATGGACATTCTTAAATATCCCATACATATTATAGCGAATATCTCAGTAAAGACAAGAATTTTTCCAGAAAAGTGGAAAGAAACCATAATCTGTCCGATACCGAAGGCCAATGGAACTAGAGATATAGATAAATTTAGACCCATATCAGTATTGTCACCATTTTCAAAGGTATTTGAACAGATTATTTATCAGCGTGTTCTAAATCATGTGAAACCCGTGCTATCGACATATCAACACGGCTTTGTACGAGATAGATCAACATCCACGAACCTGGTCATAATTACTAACTACATCTCAACGGAGATAGATAAAGGTAATCAGGTGGATGTAATCTATACTGACTTTTCTAAGGCCTTCGACCTAGTGGATCATGACATTTTACTAGCCAAACTAAACTCTTTCCACTTTTCTCAAGAGTACAAACAGTTAATATCTTCCTACTTAAGTAACCGTAGGCAATCAGTTGTTTATAAAGGGTGCATCTCTGAAAAGTTCAATGCTTTGTCAGGAGTTCCCCAGGGCTCAAATCTCGGACCGCTTTTGTTTCTCTTAGCAGTGAATGATTTGCCGACTAGAATTAAACATGCTAACTGTCTTCTATTTGCAGACGACCTCAAAATATATATTAAGGTAGATTCAATTGATGATTGCGAGAAAGTACAGCAAGACTTAACTAACATTATGGAATGGTGTAATAAAAATAAATTTAAAATGAATGTAAATAAATGTAACTTCCTACGTTTTACACGTAAGAATAGTTATGTAGACTATACTTATTCGATTGATGGGACAAAATTAAGCTCTCCCAAGTATATCAAAGATCTTGGAATTTTCTTTGATCAAAATTTAACCTTTAAGCATCATATGGAAACAGTAACGAGCGAGGCTTATAGAAACCTTGGTTTTATCATGAGGCTAGGTAAAGAGTTTCGTAATGATTTAACTTTAATGAAATTGTACTTCACTTACGTTCGGTCAAAGTTAGAATATGCTACTGTTGTATGGACACCAAATATGCAAAAATACTGTGATATGATTGAGGGAATACAGAAAAAATTCCTAAGACTTCTAACGTACAGGAAAACTGGGCTTTACCCGAAATATGAATCTTACAGAGAGTTACTGGAAAATTATCAACTACCCACTTTATACGAAAGAAGAAGATATAATGATCTAATATTTTTATATAAATTAATACATGATAAAATTGACTCTATTGAGCTGCGTTCGTTGCTTTGTTTCCAAGTCCCATCAACCAGAACGAGGATAGGAAACACATCTACGTTTTATCAAAGAAAGGCAAGAACAAATATCCTTCGGAAATCTCCTATATGGAGGATAAGCACTCTCCACAATGAAGTCGAAAAAGACTTCAATATTGATATATTTAGCATGTCGGAAAGTGTGTACAAAAGAACAATTAAACAGGCATGTTTTGAAAACGGCATATAAGGAGCTCATATGCTAAAGACAATATGAATGTGTTTTTCTTTTAATTGTTTATTTTGTAATGTGTTTTTCTTTTAATTATTTGTATATCTCATTGTTTTGTATTAATATGTATTTCGTTGTCAAAGGCAACACAATAATTGGGCCTAGAGCCTGTTGTGTTGTGCTTGAACTAAATAAATAAATAAAACAACAACAACAACAACAACAACAACGAAAAAAAAATGAAAGATTTCATTTCATTTTCACCAGTCAAAACCTCATGACCTCCCGCTACTTGTTGAGTGAAGTCGTTGGGCTGACCTAAGAGACACGCAACACAGCAGAACCGCTCGTCACACGGTAGAAGTGATCTCACTCGGTCACCCAGTATGATACTTGTGCGTGGAGTGAGAAGACCGGCTAAATATCAGTGTTTGATTGGGGCCAGATTGTGATGGCCAGATGGTTGGGAACAAGCATCTCAGACTTTGTCGGGTGTTCGCGATATGCCGTGGTTAGTACCTTCCGAAGAGACGAAGGAGGCGATGGGCACCCTCACTCATTTTTGCCCTCAAGAGGGCCGCCCTCACCCTCACTCACCGTCATTTCGGTAGATGAGGGTGAGGGTGAAAGAGTCTATTGAGGGTGAGGGTGGCTGAGGGTCAGGGTGAAGGGGTCAACTGAGGGTGAGGGTGTCTGAGGGTGAGGGTGAAGGTGTCGATTGAGGGTGAGGGTGGCTGAGGGTGAGGGTGAAAGTGTCGATTGAGGGTGAGGGTGTCTGAGGGCGAGTATGAGGGAATCAACTGAGGGTGAGGGTGATTGAGGATGAGGGTGAGGGAGTCGATTGAGGGTGAGGGCGGCTGAGGGCGAGGGTGAAAATGTTGATTGAGGGTGAGGGTGCCTGAGGGTGAGGGTGAAGGAGTCGACTGAGGGTGAGGGTGGCTGAGGGCGAATATGAGGGAATCAACTGAGGGTGAGGGTGGCTGAGGGTGAGGGTGAGGTAGCCAACTGAGGGTGAGGGTAGATGAGGGTGAGGGTGAGGAAGTCGATTGAGGGTGAGGGTGAATGAGGGTAAGAATGAGGGAATTGATTGAGGGTGAGGGTGAGTGAGGGGTAGCAAAAATGCCCATCACCAGAATGAATTCCTGAAGGATGTTTGCTTGAAAGTTATTTGTTTGGGAAATGGTTCAAATAGCACTTCCCTGCGAGCTCCAAATAAAGCAGCAACCTAGTTGGCACAAAGTGACGTAATTAGGTCATAAAACATTAGCTGGTACAGTGTACGAATTAATGGGGATGGTGAATGGGATATTCCGTGTGACAAAAATGTAATTCCCTCCCTGAAGAACATTTTCATTTTTTCTTCTCTCTAGTATTTTTTTCGAGTGGTCATATAGATAGAAAAGATAATAATGTATTTTATGTAACGAAACAAAAAACAGGCATTTATATCTGACTTGAAACATATCAAAAACATTTTTGCAGTCGCTAGAATCACACAGTTTGTTTCTTGGAATAGTTACTTATTGATGCAGAAAACTTTCCTTTTGTCAGAAGCAAACTATAGAGGCTCGAGAGGGGTGCAAAGGTAACGAAAATTCTGCAATTCTTGGAAAAGCATACATTGTAAGACGTGTCAATCTCACAAGTCCTCATAACATTCGTTGTAACGGATGATCTATACTTTAATAGAATGAAGTATTAGCTTCTATATGCCTGCTTAGCAGTATATATATATATATATTTCGTTTTCACCACTGAACTTGAACTATTTTAAATTTAATTGATAAGTTTGAGATTTGGTTTCCTGCTTAAATGTACAGTACACATCATGTTTTCCCACTCCCATATAGAAACATAATTAGTGGTTAGTCCAATTTTAAATAATCCAAATTTAAACTACTCTCACTTATTTTCTAACCCTCGTCATCGCTAGTCGGTTGCCTATCTTTTCACAAGCAGTGACGCAACTAAGTCACGTCACTCAGTGACTGAATGAGAAGGGACAGTTACATGGGAGGGATAATTCAACAAGTGCTTCCAGTTGAGGGTGGCCTTCCAGTTGACCTGCTGAAAAAGAAAGTGATGTTGCAATTTTCACCGTCTTGCTTACTGATTTTTCAGTAGTCTTCGCAGAAAGACAGATTTATCTAGATTTTCGTTACTTTTGTTTTCGTTGCATCCTCCTTTCGTCTCCCTTACCTTGAAGGGCATAGTTCTGGAATGTTAAACTGAAATATTTCATTTAATTTGAATTCAATTTGGATAGATATTAATGAAAAGAAAAAAGAAATCAATCATTAGTTTCATGATATGTGCTTATTTTAGTCTTAAATATATCATATTTTTAATATTATGTAAGTTCCACAACTATAACGCTTGTACGAACCAAACATGTTAAGTGGTTCGCCCCTTTCCTTCCCCATCCACGTAAGGCATCAGTGCCGCAAAAGCCCGATGAGAAAAAAATACAATCCTCCTTTGCCACTCCCAGAAATCCGTCCTTGACCGCCCCTGTCCATACTATAATATTGATTTCCTTTAATGATTGTATTATTATAATATTATTATTATTACATAATGTATCTATTGATAATATAATTATAGTGATGGCAACAACGTATCACTTCGACACAAAACACGTGCCATTTGGAGTGTTATTTACGAGGGCGGTTAGGGTAAATTTTCTGCTTGAGTATAAATGAAGCCAGTTGGGGACCAATAGAACGTCTCTTACTATTATTTGTAATGTGTGATATTTATCCACTTGAAGAGTGTGTGACATTTCAGGCTGGTTTTGGAGATAGAAATGTTTTTACCATAGATTTTCATGAGTGGTGTTTGAGACTGGCATTTGTATTTGTTGTTTCAGTAACAAATTCCATGGCATCTTTTTTTTAAACATAAACATCATAGAGTAAGGAAACCTCTTGAATTTACAAGGTAGGAAATTTATATAAAGTCTTCTTTCGAAAGTTACTCTCAAACAACGGTGTGTCGTTTCCCACAACTCGATTTTGTTGTTGTTTGTCAAAATATTTTTATTGATGATATATCAGTTCCTATTCCAGTAAAGATTAGCACATATCTGACGAAACAGCTAAATGTTGCGGGAACTTATATTTGTCTTGATCCCTTGCAAAAAAGTGGTGAGTGTTCTCGCCTTCGGGATGAGATAAGTCTCATACAATCTCGCTGCTGAAAAAACATTTAGCTCCAAATGAACACGAAACATCCTAAATTTCACGATAGCTTCGTAAATTGACAATTGCATTTCTCTTTTAACGGAGTCCTTTATATTAACTCATTTTATATAAAGTACTATTTTTCCGTTATTACCTGACCAGCGAACGAGTGCAGGCGGCCGGTTTTGGAATTAAAATGCAAGCAGCAGTGTTTCTAAGCGGATTATCTGTAATTAATCTATCACAGTTCTTTTTGTCGTGTTCGTAATAAACCACTTCACGCATATGCTCAAGTAAAGACAAACAGTTTCAAAAGTTATTGAAGTTATTTGCAAAACATTTTAAGTAACAAGCAAAGAAAACGGAAAAATACATACATCCTACATATTAACTTGCCAATAAACTGACCTCAGTATTGTACAAAAGATCAGATGCTCTCTGTGGGAAAGAAAACGAATTAAAATTGGTCGATTCGACTCGTTCCGAAATTTTTGACGAGAGGATATGTAAGATGTGTACTCGTTATTTTCTGGTGACTACCTCTAGTATTTTTAAGTCTATAAAATATGCATAGGGACAAATTCAAGCAAAGATCGGGACAAAAAATCATCGGAGGAAACAAATTCTAGAGTACTCACAAGAAACACTAGAACTTTCGATAGACATATGATCTCCCGTTTTCAAAAATATAGGGTATGCTTATCCATGTATATGCTCCTTCTTTCGTACATATAAAGTGAGAAGTGAATCGAGGAGAGTCAAGAAAATTGTCGAGTTTTGTAGGTATGACTAGTTCACCCAAATGTTACATCTCAATTTCAAACACTGTTTAGTGTTAAATGATTAATAATTAGTATATATATATATATATATATATATATATATATATATATATATATATATATATATATATATATATATATATATATATATATAGTATGGCGCTAAATTCGTTCTACAAAAGTAGAGGAGTGATTCCTGAGAGTAAAACAAACAAAAAAAAGTTCCAATAAACATAGGGGGGAAACCCCATCGTTTACATGTTATAGGCTGCCAAAAACAGGAAAAAATTAATTTTAAAGGTCCATAGCTCCAAAACTATGGGACCTACCGTAGTCGGATCAAGACTTCACTTAGGAACTAGTATGTGCCCTATCCAAAAATGCGTGTTTCAGAATCTTGAGGCACTTCCACAATTTTTATAGAGGGAGTTTGACTACGGGCTTATGGTATACAGTACTCTCCAACTACCTTCATAAAAAGTGTTGGGTGGGTACCTTAGGATTCTAAAATATGTATATTTGGATAGAACACATACTAGTTCCTAAGTGAAGTCTTGACCCGACTACAGTAGATCCCATAGTTTTAAAGCTATGGACCCTATGTTTATTGGAACTTTTTTTGTTTGTTTTACTCTCAGGAATCACTCATCTGCTTTTGTACAACGAATTTAACGCCATACTATATATATATATATATATATATATATATATATATATATATATATAACTTGATAAGGTAATTGTATGTACCCAATAAAGATCATTTATCAACGTTTAAAGATACGCAAGTCATTACACAATTTACTTCAATAATAAATATGATTTAATTGTTGTTATATCAATCTTTCGTGGACTCGTCGTAACCTGGAAGAATTCTGATAAATTTTACATGAAACTAAGAAGGAAATTAGGACCACATTTTTTTTTACAAAAATTTACAAAACGAGACGGGGAAATTTTTATTCGAGACTAGACTTTTAAAAACATTTACGACACGAGACGAGAAAACCTGAATTCTCATCTCGTCTCGAGATCAACGCTATGAGCAATAGAGTAAGAAATCAAATATGTACGTTCATGTTCCTTTAAGCTGTACTAAGCTGCAAATGTTCCCAATGTTGCATTGGGGCGGAGGGTGAGCGATTAAAGTGGGGTTCCCGATAATTGAAGGTTCCTTATAACTCCAGTGAAATTCAGAAAAAATCTCTGAATTACGTAAAAAAAAAAAGAAAAAGAAAACATACAAAATACATTTTCAAGGTAACTCTTACAGTCATTGCGTTATTATAAGATTAATTCTACTTCTGAAACTGATTAGAATGAATATGTATTTGAATAACGAAACCCCTCTCATAAGTTTTTTCAAAGTATCAAGTTTGAGAAGAACGAAGTTTCTTCCACTGTTGTTATCTCATTGCTCATGATACCAGTGATGAAACAATTGGCCAGAAATTACGCGGCCGCTTCTTACATCAATTCATGAAAAACATGAGTCCCAATATTAGGTACCTAAGTTCAGTATTAACAAAAAAAAAAAAAGAAAAAAAAAAGAAAAAAAGTCACCCAACCTCTTGCAACCATGTGTAGCACATTTTAATACTTACACTTTAAATAAAAATACAACTGGATAAAGACGACTGCCTTTGTCTTTGGATTTCATATGTGAATAACAATATAGGGCTTTTCAGATAGAAGAGGAGGAGGGGCAGGTTTTATTAAACAAGACCGTACATCTGATATGTTTTAACTATAAACAGCTTGTGTTTATAGGCTAAACTCAGTCCTCTGAAGTCAATCGACAAACGCCATTAAAATGTTAAAGAAAACAACGTATCAGTATTATTATATACTACAGACACAAAGATACCACTAGGCTCCCAATTTTTAAATTTATATTGTGTGTGAAACCAGTTAGTAGATTTAATTCTTTGTCACATGATAACTAGAACCTGAGGGAAATTCATAGGGAGTCCAGGGGAAATTTCTTTCCTTATAAATAAAAGTTGTAAATTTATTATGTACTGAAGCAGTTATACTTACGCTTACACTACCCATACGCTGACGTTTTATCAATACTTTTATTCAAACTACGAAGGCCTGGGTTTCTATAATGATCTTAAATTAAGGATGTACTGAATCAAATTTTACAAATCAATCCCGAAAGGCAAGCTATCCAATACCATAAATCTTTAAAAAACGAAGGAAAAATTTCTTCACCTCCTTTTCCCTCAAATGATTCATTTCTCTAAAGAAAATGAAATTTCTTTATTTTAACGCCCATGATTATGTTGTTTATGCTAGAGGACACAGGTGATTAATGAAAGTGAAGGATTGTAAAATTAAATTTTGATCTCTCACTGGGAATCAAACCCAGAACCACGTCCAGTAAAAGCACATGCACTAGCCAATAGACCAACGGAGAGGACTTTCACAGTTCTAGAGTGGAAACATATATCGGAATTCTTCCCTGGCCAAAACTCGAGAAAATAATTTATTTGTCAACCGACAAAATACACTTAAAACAAGCACAAGCATCGTGAGCCTTAAGCTTAATTTGATTTCAACTTACAGTTACAAGGCATTTCGCAAAACTCTAAGCTATCAACCTTAAATTAACCTTTTAGTCATTGACATTGTCATTCCTTCGTTTTACAGGTTGATCCTGTTTTATAATGAAATCAAATAAAACGTAATCAATTTTTATACAATCTGCTTAATACACGGTAGAAGCTCACTGAATTGTCAATTGTGCTATGTTGTTCTTAAATTGGTAATTTCCATTCATATATCACTATTCACAATACATCTGTATTACTGCAGGTATGGTTCACTACAACTACATAACTTATGGCTTTCTTTATTAAGCGTAAACAGATTAGGCTATGTATAACATCTAAACTGAAACTTTTGAAAACCGTTGAATACACTACAGGGTGAAACTCTCCGCTCCTCTGTCCCACCGCGATTGCCATGGAATTGATGTAAACACAACATCAGCGCCATCCCTTCAAAACAACACTGCTATTCTGGTCAGGTAATATATTATGCAACTTAAGAACCGGCTTTTATATACTTAAAGTAATGAGTAGATGGATCGAAAAGTAGAACCACATTATGCTTACCATTCTCAAATGTATTACACATAACTTCTAGACTCAATGTGGTGTTATGAGGTAAATTTCATACTCTTAAACATCTTACTTAAGCTTTCATTAACTTTAATTTTTGTTCCTTTGGCAAAATACAGGCTATAATCAACTCGCCCTTTCAAATTTTCTACTCTTATATTCGGAGGCTGCTTTTGAAGGAACACCGTTAAAGAATCAAAGTTTTCTTGCCTCAAAGTAAGAGAAAGAAGATAATCTGATCCAGTCAGAAGGTGCGGGGCACAATTCGGAACAATATTGTGGAGTCTTAGGTTCCCAAATCACTTGCATTTATACACTTGTATAAGGAAAGCTTGGTGCAATATAGTGCGAAGGCACGTATTGTTCCCAGGGGCCTCATTTGGGGGGGGCAGGGAGGGGCATTTGCCCCCTGAGTTTGAGATGTATATAGATCTTATCAATAGAACAGCAATAAATCAGTGAAAAACGCGAAATTTTGCTTATATCAAGGGGTCTTGCCCTCCCCCCCAAAGCAAAATCTGAAATGCTCCTGATTGTTCCCAGAAGAAAAGAAAAATTCCAACTGTACTACCATACCAATTAATGAAGGCAAGAACAGCACTTATGTTATTTATTGGCATCTGTCTCCTTTTTTAAAAAAATTGTCAGCAGCAACGGGTCATAAGATATCCAAGGATACTAAAGATAGGTTTTTTTTTTCTTTTTTTTTTACAAATTTGGCTTAGCACATAGGTGTCCAAACTCTCGAGCTCGTCACTCGCACTCAACTGAGCTCGCGTTCAATAATTAAGAGCGAGCCCGAATCCTAATAAAATAAGTCAGAGCAAACCGGAATGAGTGCGAGCCCAACTGAGGGAAGTGAACCGGAGCAGAAGCCCAACTGAGGGAACTGAGCTCGAGCGAGCCCAGTGCAAAATGGCTATCTATTTAATTTATATATATAAAATATAAATAATAATATACCGTAGATATAATGTATACCTGTGTATATTATTATATATAAATTTCAATCACTTGAATGAGAATGATATTTACCCTTACTTATTGTTGATTAAGTACATGAAGATAACTGTGAGTGTGAGGGAGTCTATTGATGGTGAAGGTGGCTGAGGGTGACCAGGGTGAACTTAGGTAATTTCGTCACCGGAAATTTCGCCACCGGAATTTTCGTCACGGTAATTTCGTCACCGGTAAATTCGTCACCAAAATATTAGCATGTAGGTTATTTCGTCACCGGAAATTTTGACATAGTAATATCGTCACCTGTAATTTTGTCACCAAAATATTTGAATGTAGGAAATTTTGTCATGGTCATTTTTTCACCTTTGTTGAACTAAGTAGAGACAAAGTAAAAGACCAAAACAGCTAATCTTATCTTACTCAAACTTAGAAAACAATTCAGTTGGTGTTCGACTCTGGAATCGAAGTTTCGGATACTCGACGAAAGAACAAACAATAATAAAAGAATATGATGTCAGCTTCAGCAAATGTTAAAAGCACAGGCAAAATGGGCCGCTAATGGATTTATATCTCACTATTTACAAATATTAAGTTTTCAAAATTTCAGAACAGAAAATAGAAAAAAAAATATAACTTTTTATAATGCAATAAGTGTTTTACATGTTGATTTTCTACTATTCATAACATGATAGGAAACAACAAGCAAAAAATTTCTCAAACATTTAGTTCCAGTGTTGTACGTTATGCACAAAGACTGGAGCCGTTTCTGCAAAATCTGAAATCTAGTTTTCTTTTTTGGTGGTTGACCCACAGCATTTTGATGTAGCACAGTTAAAACTATTTCTTCAACTTGTTGAATTAAGTACTATCAAAATAGTCCAGAAGTTCCAGCTCTTCCTCCGAAACCTCTTGTTTCCTGATGCACATCTGCTGCGGGAGAAATGTCAATCCTTTCATTTTCTCGCATAATAGACGAAAATTTTCATTGGTCTAGTACCGTACCGTGAATCCAATCTCTTGGACCTTTCTCAAAGTTGAGTGAGTCAGGTGGAAAAAAGTAATGCTGTACACGAGTTAAGTTTCCGAAAGTTGCTTTTACGGTCTGCATTTCCGCTATCTCGAAATCCATAACCACAGTTCCAGGGTCCGTGTATTCACTAAGTTAACTGCACTGATGCACCAGCGTACGAAACAGTTTTTCATATGAATTTTGTGTCTTGCTCTGCATTAGGGCATACACCTAGTAAAGGAAGTCTCATCTCAAATAACATATAGGGCTTACGTGATTTTTTTTAAAGGAGCCATTGAAAAGTTCCCGTCCACCATCCATGTTTCACTTCTCAATAGCTCCATAAGACTATATTTAAAGGAAATTGTTAGAAATATTTATATGTTTTAATTCCTTTATATAAATTTGTTTTCTTCACATATATATCCAATAACAATTTGCCAATGTTTAATCAGGGTTGAAATATAACATTCTTCTTTCAATAGCTCTTAAAAAAGATCACTCTTTTCCCATGACTCAGTTAACGTGGATGAAGGTCCAAGAGTTTGGGCTCGGAGAATGATACAAGAGAGATTAAATTTTCGTCTAGTTTGCGGGAAAATGAACGGATTGGCATGTCTTTCCACATTTATTTGCAATTTTCTGTTAATTGCAAGCTTAATATTTGTAAATAGTTGTATATATATATATATATATATATATATATATATATATACACCCATTATTCCCCACGTTGCCTTTGCTTTTAACATTTGCTTAAGCTGGCACTATTTTCTTGTACTGGTGCCTGCTCCTGCATCGAGTACCCGAAACTTAAATTTTGTAGAGTTCAACCCCAACTTAATTGTTTTCCAAGTTTGATTAAAATAACGTAAGCTCATTTACTTTGCTCCTACTTAGTTCAAGAAACGTGAAAAAATAACCGTGACAAAATTTCCTATACGATATTATTTCTGATAGAATTACTGGAAATTATTATTATTATTATTATTATTATTATTATTATTATTATTATTATTATTATTATTATTATTATTATTATTATTATTATTATTATTATTATTATTATTATATATTTTGATTTGCTTCAGTTGAAGATCAAAGAAAGCAATTTCAAAAACTTTTTCGATTCATTCATTCATTCATTATGTTCTAAAAGACACTGGTGATGAAATTATCAAGACAAAATTTTTGGTGACGAAATTACCGTGATGAACTTTCCGGTGACGAAGTTTCCGGTGACAAAATTACCGCCGCCCGACCAGGGTGAGGGTGGTTGAGGGTGAGTGTGATTGAGTTGATTGAGAGTAAGGGTGAGTGAGGGTTAGCAAAAATGCCCATCTCTGGTATGAACCATAATCCTGCGATAAATAGTCTCGACGAAATAGCTGCTTGACTGAAAGTCTAAATTTACCTAAAAAGTAAGTCTCAAACAGGTTAATAAAAAATATGTATTATGCAGTACTTCGACAATGCTGCTGCAATTGAGTATTTTAATATGTTTAATAGAAATAATGTATTTTGAACTGTGTACAATACAAAATCATGTATACCCATGTTGTGGAGTGTGTACTCTCTATCATTTCATAATAAATAAACTAACTAACTAACTCTATGGCCTATGGAACCCGGAGGTTCAGTGCCGCGTTTATAAAAGCTCTCCACTGACTTCTATCCTTAGCTAATTGGATCCAGTTTCTACTTTGTATTCCTATCTCTGCGAGATCCATCTTAATATTATCCTCCCATCTGCGCCTAGGTCTTCCTAATGGTCGTTTTCCTATGGGTCTACCAGTCAAGACTTTGAAAGAGTTTCTACTTTCTTCCATTCTAGCTACATGACCTGCCCACCTAAGCCTCCTAGACTTGACGACCCTAACAATGTTGGGTAAACCGTATAAACTATGTAGTTCCTCGTTATGAAGCTTCCGCCATTCCCCACTTTCGTTCCTCTTGGGTCCGAATATTCGTCTCAGGATCCTGTTCTCAAATACTTTCAGTCTATGTTCTTCCCTCAGAGTAAGCGACCATGTTTCGCAACCATACAGAACAACAGGCATGATTATCGTTTTATATATTTTAAGCTTCAAATTCCTCGACAGAATTCGCGACGACAAGAGATTTTGAACCGAATAGTAACACGAATTCCCTGCTTTTAGTCGACATTTAATTTCTTCGTGAATATGATTTTCGTCTGTTAATATTGATCCTAAATATTTGAAAGTATCCACTTTATCAAAAGTATTATTTAATATTTTAACGCCTCCACAATTTGCCGTATTACGGTCCCGACGCACTTCCATGTATTTAGTTTTCTCTTTCATAATAAATAATAATAATAATATAAAAACACTAGTGCCTTTGTTTGACATGCTGTTTTTTATGACATAGTGAGATTTGCCACCACGATAGATTTTTTTTAGGGAGTTTAGAGGTTCAGACCCTCTGTAGCAACGGCGCTGATTATTATTAGGTTATTACAAACATAAATTTTATCGTTGTTATGACATAGTTTGTAGTAACATAATTGTATTATTTACGTTGAATTTATGTCCGGTTAGCTTTTGTCCGCTTCTGCATCAATATAGGTGAGCTTATGTCCACGATCCGCCACTACGCGCAAGAACCACGTAAGGATGGAAAACTTCAAATATCTATATGTTAGTGGTAAAAGATTCACTTTGGAAGAACTGGAAAAGAATGGATCCCTATCAACTCTCCCTGCCAGATGTTGGTGTGCAACAAACAAGTTTAAATAATTCGCCTGGGGCGTATTCCAAGTAGCAGGAGTCTCTTTAGGGGCGCAGGTGGCGACTTGCCAGAGGAGCAAAAACACAGCCTCAGTTTCCCTCCCGAAGTCTTCTAATCTTCCTCGTAGTGTTCATAGAACAACAGCGAAAGACAAGATTCGATCCCTCCCCCAGCACTCAACCATGCGTCAATCTGCGAGAAATCTTTGGTAACAGATTTCCAAGAAAAAGTGATGTACTTGACAAAAGGAAACATCCCATGCTAGTAGAAATGTTGATGACAAATGCAAGCGGAAACAAATAAAGACGATGGTCACGGTATTGAGGACAATACAAAGATTGGAAGCGGAAAAAACTTGTAGGTTGCCTTCAACTGATCCAAGTGATTTATTCAAAGCAACTGGGCATTCACAAAAGCATTTGCACACGATACTGGTAATGCCGGCGCCAGCTGCGGCAATGTCGGTGACGGCCATGATTTCAATGTAATGAAATCTTAGCTTGCACACGCACCGGCATTCACTGGTGCAAATCCCGGGGGGATGAGGGAACATGTCCCCTCCAATCTTGGAACTGGGGGGACTGTCCCCCCAATAATCCGATTTGAAATGTGTATTTTAGAAAAAATGTGATGATTTGTGTCGATGCGCACAAAGGAAAGTGAGATGAAATTGATGTCCCCCCAGAATAAGCCTTAAATCTGCCCGCCTCCCAATTTTGAAGATGAAGACAGTTCTGCTCCCTGATCCTCCACAGGATTGTTTTTCAATGCAGCCGGTGTTATTACCAAAACCGGCTTTGTCGAAGGCAATGCTTCCTTCTGGGTGGTTGCACACACGGCCGGCAATGTCGCCTGGCTATCTGATACATTTCTACAGTTTAGGTAAAGTGAGTGATTGACAAGGCGCTGCGTATTCTTGTTTCGTTTCTTGTGTTTTGGAATTTTGTTGTTTCCATTTCTTTTATTACAATTGTATATTATTATTATTATTATTATTATTATTATTATTATTATTATTATTATTATTAGATCTATTTTTTTTTTTTTTTACAGACTGTGTTGGAGTAGATAATTCCCTTTCTTAAATAAAATATAACACGTGGGAAACCTGGAGAGTGTCGATTTTTAAAATTAATTTTCGTCAGAGAAAATGTGCGATATCTGGAAGATATCGATTTCCGCCTAAATAGTTATCATCAAATACAATGTACGAAATTTGGATATCCAATTTTCGTTGATTATTTTTCGACTCTTTCTTTATTTTTGTTCTGTCTCTCTTTTTGATTATATCTTATTCTATCGTACTAATGCATTTAAATTTTATTATATTACAGCATTTTGCGTTTCTACAGTCTTTGAATGAATGTTATGGAAATTGGAATTTCAGACCAATAATGTAGGCTGTTGTGTATTCCATGCTTGGATAGTTTTTAGAAAGAAAGACTACTAACTTTAAAATAATTGTTGTCTATATACAGTAATATATCTACGAACTGCGTTATAAACCCCTGTCCATTGCCATAAATATGTACAGTAGATATTACTTGTCCCACTCAACCAGATGCGGCTCTTAACCTATGTGCAGAATCTATCTTTTAACCTACTTTTACGCTCTCTTTATAGTGACGTCACCACCGAGACGCTTGAGCTTGTCGTCCGCTTTTCGCGTGAGGAATTACTAATAAGACAAACAACCCCTTATTTACTTTGGACTTCTTCTGTGTTCGATTTGTGTTTGCTTTCCTATGTAGAACAGATTTTTGTGGGAAAATTTTTCTGTCGTATGTGTTTGACTACTTGGTAGAAGTTAGGGGAGTGCGACCCAATCATATTATACTTCATCACCATATTATAGCAAGGTGACCAGACGTCCCGTTTTAGCCGGGACAGTCCCTTATTTTCAACCGTTGTCCCGTTTTTTTCTGATTCTCAAACGGGACGCCCAAATGTCCCGTTTTTAAGCAAACATGACCCAGGTACCCAGTAATTATTATTCAAAATATAAATGGTCAATGCTAATTCTACACTCTTCTGTACCAACACTCATTGGGAAGGTTCAGCCGTGTCTAGAACTTCTGAATATTCAAATGAGAATTGAGTGCTCTGTGGTTCAAGTGGGAATTGATTAGGAATTCTGAGTGTTGAAGTAGTTAAAAGTATTGCTGGGTGGTACTTAAGTTAGAAACGCTGTGTTATGGCTCTTACTTGTGTATTTTGTAAATTGAAAACACTGCTGAGTCCCAAAATGCAATGTGGAAGTCCCCCCCCCCCCCGTCGCCGATTCCTATGCGTCCCGTTTTTGAAAGTAAAAGTTCTGGTCACCTTGTATTATAGTTCATTTGCAAGCCTACCGTGAAACTTTTAAGGGACCAGCCAAAGTTTAGGGTGGCCCGGCCCCCCTAGCCCCCCGTGGATACGGGCCTGTTTCACAGAAGAACATTATTTGCGAGACCTGAAATCTGAATTTACTTCAAGACTTGGCGACAAAGATAATTCTTAAATCAAATACGGTGTCCTCAATTCCCTCAATATTCGTTCCTTTTACGTGTGCTATAGTGATGTTTTAATCGTTCGTTTAGAATGTAATTCATTGTAATATACTCATCTGACTTCTTTCTCTTTGCATATATTTCCTCATGACTTTCAGTAACGGTGGAACGTTGTTGAGGACGGCGTCTTCCTGAAATTCCACTAGGTCCAGGTTGCTCTTCATGATTACATGGTTGCATTTTATTGTCAGACATATTTCTTCTGTATTATCCTATAGAAGTTCACGTTCAACGAATTTACAAAAAGCAATTGAAAAGTAAAAACAAAAAGAAAATTCGCAAAGCGTAAAACAGTTCGTCACTACTATTCGAAGGCAATGAACGATCTAGTGATCATTATATGTTCTTCGTGGCACTATCTCACTTGAGTTTCGCGGGTTCAAACGAGAGTGACACTTCCTAGGCTCCGAATGAGACTTATCGTTTCCAAAATACTCCCATCATTCCTAAAGATGAAGAGATCATGTGATGCTTGTATTTTACGGTTGAAAGCACACTGCTTAGAGGGGAGTGAGACAATTCTTGGAAATTGCTACCTATTGTCACAGAGCAGCAACATTTTTCCATATGGTTTTGTTCCTTTGTTGTCCATACCGAAGGATAGTATGAATTAACGTATGTAGCTTGAGTTCAGTGGATTTTTTTTTCTAATTTGAAACAATGCTATAAGCAATGAATGAAACTACAACAGCATACATACAACCTTTCTTTTCTTCTTCTTAGCCAAAAACTATATGAATACTCCAGATAATTTACTTTTAAATTACGGCAAAATATTTACAATTATCCAAGTGCGCCTTGCTTACACCGTGTCCTGGGTTCGATTCCTGATTAGAAGAGCCTTGAAATTTGATCGTATTACGTTGCTTACGATTCCAACTTAAATTGAAAGTCGCCGTGTCATGACCTTGGTACTCAAAGGGATGCTCAGCACGATTGCAATAATCAGTCCTATCTTCTGGTGTAGTGGCTAGCTCGTATTTCCTTCTTTGTACGTGGTTCCAGGGTTGAAACCCGGTAGGAGAGCACACAGTTTAATTTTTCATCATCATTCACTTTCATTAACCATTTATCTCCTTCAGCCGAAAGACCATAATGGTGCTACGTTAAATTAAGATTTTTTTTTTTAATTTTGTATTTATTTAATGAGCATTCGAATATGGTTTAGTCTTTGAACTGTACACACGGAAGAATAAGAGATTTATTCAAAATATTCGAAATGTATATTTGAAGAGATATTTGTTTGTTTTCACAATCTTCTGGTAGGTTCAATATTTCTATTCATCTCTAAAAGTTATCAGAAGGTTCTACGGAGATCTTTTGTTCTATTAGACTAAACCTGAGCTTGAATGTCATCTGGACTCTCCCAATCAGCTTAGCGACTCTTAAAAATGTGGATTCGGCATGAATATAGTTCGTTCTCGATTAATTTCACTCCTTCTATCCATCGCTAGGGGGACTGAAGATGTCTTACAATATTATTTTCTGATTTTATGTCATATGTGTATCAAACTTGATTTAAATTGCTCCTACCGTCCCAGAATTATGCTTGACCATACATAACATACTCTAGGAATGATACCGAAACCGAGACTGCTTTAAGTATCTTGTTTCTCGTCTTGAAATTTCGAGACGACAATGAGTTCGAGACAGAGTTTAGATTCAACATATCGAGCCTTAGTCGGGAGTCTGAAACAGAATCGTGAACAAGGTCGACAGTTGTATTTCGAGATATGCCGAGACAAGATCAAGTTCAATCTCGAAATTCTTGGTCTCGTGGCGAATATTAACAGAAATTACTGAAATTACATGCCTTACCCTTTTTCTTTCTTTTTCTTTTCTTTTTCTTTCTTTTTTTTACTATTATGTTATATGTTAGTTGGTGGAACAATTGCCCTTTGACGGTCTAAGTCATAGGCGTGTGCATGGGAGAGAGGGAGAAAATACCACCTCTAATAGCTAGGTACTCAGGTATAACGAAAATGTTTTAAACAACACATAATTTAAATTGGGATTCAATATATCTTATTCTCTTTCCAATCTTTGAAATAACCGAAAAACTACATTGCCAAAATATTACGAAACTTAGTTTTGTAAAACAAACATATAATTTTCCAGTTTTCAAAAAAAAAATTTTCTCGCAGCTTAGAAATTTTCCTTCGAAAGATATGCTTATTTTATTTTATTTATTACTGGAACTGCTCGTGTTGTACTAACTTTGTTCTGAAACTAAGAATAAAATGCTAAGATTGGTAGAGAGTAGGAATTTCAGAATAAGGCAAGATCAAGGGAAGAGGAACATTATCTGGTTAAACAAGAGAATCGATTAAAAATATCAAGATGTAAATTGCATAGTTAGTTGGCTTGGAATTTAGCGTTCCTTTCAGCACTGAAGCTATACGAGATTTCGATCTACGGTTTAAGGTGGAATCTAAGCTACCGTTATGCGTTGAAACTTTTCAATGACCTTCCACCAAGATTCGAACCCGGAACCGTATGCTGCAAAGGCACATGCTCTGGCTAGTAGTATAATGTATGTCTGTCTGCTAGTCAAGAATAATGTAATGAAAAGTGTTGGAATTAATTGATTTTGGTTCAATGTTGGTTTTCGATACCAATGATATCTCAAGCAAAATGTCTGTTGCTCCGTCACTTTCGACTATATCAGCGAGGCTACATCAGATGTGAACTACAACTTAACTTGGGATTCTAACCACATCACCTGCCGGGAATCGAATCCGGGTCTACCACGCCAAAGGCACGTACGCTAACAGCTTAGTTACGAAGGAGCTTCATACATTAATCGAAACGACACCGAGACTGATACAATGTTTTTTTGGCTCGAGACGAGACCGAGAATGTGTTGAGTTCCATCTCGTCTCTATACCGTTTCTAACATACACATCTTTTTTATACAGATACATAGATTAATATGGATGTAGGAATAGATTGAAAAAAGTTACAATATAACACCAACTGAATTGTTTTCCACATTTGATTAAGATAAAGTGGTCGTTTACTTTGTCTTTACTTAGTGGAAAGTGGAAAATATAACCGTGACAAAGTTTACTATGTGCTAATACTATGGTGATAAATTTACCGATGACGAAATTACTGTGTAAAAATTTCCGATGACGGAATTACCTACATGTTAATATTTTGGTGGCAAAATTACCAGTGACAAAATTACCCAAGCTTGGCAAATTGCCCAGAATGGAGGTGGGAAATTGAATCTAGGAAAAAATCTCTCCGGACGAAATCCCTCCAAAAGACATACCGTAGGACATAATCCTTCCATGAAAAAATGTGCCTAGGACAAAATCTTCCCGGACAAAATCCCCCGGACGAAATCCCCCCAAAAGACATAGCGTAGGACATAATTCCCCATGAAAAATGCGCCAAGGACAAATTCCTTCGGAAAAGTAACTTTTAATAATAATGTAATGATGATAGTGAACGCATTGGTCGTGAAACATCCTCCGAAATATTTGTAGAGATAAATACATATGCTGATTCCTCTCGTGATGTGGGATTAAAGTGCTGCAAGCTAACAGGGATTAAAGTGCTGCAAGCGAAAGTCGATGCTGATACATTAATTGTGGCGACTGTAATTGAAATCGCAAATACCGAAAAGAGACTGGTTTATAATCGGAGATTATAGAGACCTCTTAGTTTTACTAATTACGCATGCTCCATCTCAGCATGATATTTACATCCTTATCCCTAGCAAAGAGAAATGTCCTCAGAAAATATACAGTAGCAAAGCATTTCAAGAATCTTTGGTTGAAGTGAAGAACTTAATGCTGGTTCTTCATGCTACAACAGGATGCCACATTATACTTCGGCTCTGCATGGAAGAGGGAAAGCCAAGAACACTCCTCACCAGATAATATTGGAGAGGCTGGAGAAAAATTTCTTTGTGCAATATACGGTGAAAAGGTTATTGATAATCTGAACCAGATGCGGTGCAAACCTACTTGAAAAAGAGCGTTGCTGAAAATTTCAATCTATCTACTCTTTCTTCTACCTCAGGTGCAGCGAGACAACATTCATTAAGAATTTTTCTACAAATTCAAAATTGGAACAGAGTGAATCTAGATCCCACTCGAAAGGACAATGAAAATTTAATTCCACTTCCAGCTGCTGAAGAACCTGATCCACGAAACCATCATCGCCTATTATTTTGTAACTGTAAAATAGAATATGATAATAATAATTGTCTAATAAAAATGTGTCTTGGACTGGTCGCCATATTGAATTCAATATGACGGATTTTCCTAAAGTGAGAAAAGATGGGAATATTTCAGGATTTGTTCTGGAACGCATACTGAACATAACCCAAGTGGTTTCGCTTTATTATTTTTGTCCAGGTTCAAGCCTAAATGCACAGGACTACAGGAGCAACCTGAAATGTCTCATCCCTGTAACATCTGTCTTGTTCCTGGAATACCTGCAGAAGCATAATGTACGCAAAAATCAATATTCTGTTCATCCTTTCTGGTCCATTATCATAAATAAGAAATCCTTCTGCACTTTATCTTGATAAAGTGAGAGAAGCTTCATTAAAAGTTACTTTTCCGGAAGAATTTGCCCGGGGAGATTTTGTCCTAGGCGCATATTTTCCCGGGGGGTTATGTTCTACCTGATGTGTTTTGGGGAGATTTCGTCCGGGGGGGGGGAAATTTGTCCGAACCGGCAAATTTCCCGGTTTAAGCAAATTTGGTGTAAATTGTTCGGTGTCAAATTGACATACCCCTTAAATGGTACTTGTATCTAGGGGGGCAAACCACTAAACATTTTTGAAAAGCTAACAATTTTTCTTTTGCCTGTTTTTCATAAATGAAAAGAGATAATGAAATGTAACTTAACACAATAATAGATAATGTTATTCTACACCCGAGAATACGAATTGGAAGAATTATCAGTATTGCTATCCATAGAAATTACAGTGCGTCCAAAATTTGAATTACAAAAAAAAAAAAATCTAGGTTAAGGCAGCGACTAGAAAAATGAACTCAATGGTAGTTGATTACTTATCATGTTGTTAACTACTTTTTAAATAATATTTGTATTTATTTTGTGATAACTTATTTATTTTGCAATAACTTGTGTAAGTTATTTCAAAATAAATACAAATATTATTTAAAAAGTAGTTAACAAAGAACCAAGACAACATGATAAGTAATCAACTACCATTGAGTTCATTATTCTAGTCGCAGTCTTAACCTAGATTTTTTGCGTAATTCAAATTCCGGACACATTGTAATTTCTATGGATGGCAACACTGATAATTCTTCCAATCCATGTTCTCGGGTGTAGAATAACATTATCTATTATTGTGGTAAGTGGCATTTAATGATAAATAGAACATATTTCTGCTTTCCGAGAAAGAGAATGCTCGAAAATAATATTTTTCAGTACAAAAAAGGAGATATGGCTTCATACCAGTAACTTTATCGAGTTTTGTGTAGTAGGCACGATGGAAGTCAGAATCTAATCAGTATTTAGGAAATTTGAAGAAAATAACCATGTTTAATACCAGTTGCCTTCTTTGAGATTTCCCCTCATGTGATGAGGAATAACTTTTAAAAACACCTAATTTTCAGTCTGCGGTTGATTAGGAATCTCAAAGCCTAATCTGCCGTAAACAAGTTAACTTCGAGGAATAAAATAATTCAAACTTTTGGATAAAAGTGAGCGTGCAAATGTGAAATATCTAATTTATCTGTGGATCTACGAGACATTGAGTATGATACAAATATCCTATTTTAGTAGGATCAGTCTTTCTTCAAGAGAATTTGGAGAAGGCAACATCAGTTAAGGGCTACACTGGGACACTATTTCCTAAAACAACGTTCACAAAAGTAACATATGTTCGCAATTTATAATTTATCTTAGTTCCGGGGAGTTTGTCCCAACCCCACCCGCGAAGTGTATCTCGAAGCATAGGCGCCGGAACCTGGGGGCTCAGTCCCCTTCAGCCCCCCAATGTTACCGATGAAGGGGATGAGCCCCCCATTGTTTCAGTTCAGTTTTCGTCGTTTTTCATCTTTGTTGAATTAAGTAAAGACAAAGTAAACGACCAAAACAGCTAATCTTAATCAAAGTTGGAAAACAATTCAGTTGGTGTTCGACTCTGGAAAATCGAAGTTTCGGATACTCGACGCAAGAACAAACAATAATAAGAACATAACGCCAGCTTCAGCAAATGTTAAAAGCACAGGCAAAATGGGCCGCTAATGGATTTATATCTCACAATTTACAAATTCTAAATTTTTCAAAATTTCAGGACAGAAAATAGAAAAAATATAAATTGTTATAATGCAATAAGTGCTTTACATGTTCATTTTCTACTATTCATAACATGATAGGAAACAACAAGCAAAAAATTTTTCAAACATTTAATTCCAGTGTTATACATTATGCACGAAGACTGGAGCCGTTTCTGCAAAATCTGAAATCTAGTTTTCTTTTTTGGTGGTTGACCCACAGCATCATGATGTAGCAAAGTTGAAACTATTTCTTCAACTTGTTGAATTAAGTACTATCAAAATAGTCCAGAAGTTCCAGCTCTTCCTCCGAAGCCTCTTGTATTCCTGATGCACATCTGCTGTGGAAAGAAATGCCAATCCGTTCATTTTCTCGCATAATAGACGAAAATTTTCATTGCTCTTGTACCGTACTGTGAATCCAATCTCTTGGACCTTTCTCCATGTTGAGTGAGTCAGGTGAAAAAAGCAATGCTGTACACGAGTCAAGTTTCCGAAAGTTGCTTTTACGGTCTGCATTTCCGCTATCTCGAAATCCATAACCACAGTTACAGGGTCCGGCTATTCACTAAATTCGCTGCACTGATGCACCACCGCACGAAACAGTCCTTCATTTGAATTTTGTGTCTTGCTCTGCATTAGGGCATACACCTAGTAAAGGAAGTCTTACCTTAAATAACATATAGGGCCTGCGTGATTTTTTTTTTTTTAAGGAGCCATTGAAAAGTTTCCGTCTACCATCCATGTTTCACTTCTCAATAGTTCCATAAGGCTATATTTAAAGGAAACGTTAGAAATATTTATATGTTTTAATTCCTTTATATAAATTTGTTTTCTTCACATATATATCCAATAACAATTTGCCAATGTTTAATCAGAGTTGAAATATAACATTCTTCTTTCAATAGCTCCTAAAAAAGATCACTCTTTTCACATGACTCAGTTAACGTGGATGAAGGTCCAAGAGTTTGGGCTCGGAGAACGGTACAAGAACGATGCAAATTTTCGTCTAGTTTGCGGGAAAATGAACGGATTGGCATACCTTCCCATATTTGTTTGCAATTTTCTGTTCAGAAATTTTGATATTGACGAAACTTAATATTTGTAAATAGTGATATATAAACCCATTAGTTCCCCACGCTTTTTGCTTTTAACATTTGCTGAAACTTTCTCTATTATTAGGCATTAAAATTTCCTATATGATATGTATTTCTGTGATAGAATTACTGGAAACTTTTATCTCTTATCTCAAATACAATATCTAAAATATGTAACTATTTATTTAATAATAATAACAATAACAATAATAATAATAATAATAATAATAATAATAATAATAATAATAATAATAATAATAATAATAATAAAATATTTCGATTTGCTTCAGTTGAAGATTAAAGAAAGCAATTTCAAAAGCTTTTTCGATTCATTCATTGTACTTGTATTATGTTCTCAAAGACACTGGTGATGAAATTATTGTGACAAAATTTTCGGTGACGAAATTACCTATATGGTAATATTTTGGTGACAAAATTACCGGTGACGAACTTTCCGATGACAAAATTACCGCCGCCCGTCGGATATAAGCTCACCGGCAAAAAGCTCACCGGACATTACCTCACCGGTAGTCTTATATTACAGGGGCGGACAAAAGCTCATCGATAGAAAACATAAGCTCCCTTGAGGGACTTTTAATAAAATTCACCGAGTATTGAAATTTAGGCGTTGGCTCCTTCCTAAGCGGAAAATGGAGCTAGTATCTTATATCACTTATCAGGTGTAAAAAAAAAAAAAAAAAAAAAAAAAGTTGGGGAGTTGCGTTGTATTAAACGTGGACAGACCTTGGGGAACTTGTGACAAAATACCCTGGATATTAAAATCTAGACATTGACCACAATTACAAATAGGCCTAATAATTCAGTAGAAAGCAGAGCTACTAATGTTGTACAGCAGTTATCAGATATCGGAATAAAATAGGGATGTTGCAAGTTTAATGTGTTAAGCATGGTCGACAGTAGGCGTAATTTTTGCCCTGGAAATTTTGGAACCATATTTTTCTTATAGGTCATACAATTCATCACTGCATTAAAATATTTTCATGATTAGGCATGCATACTTACATAATAGAAACTGGTTACTTAACGGGATTCATGACTCTGGTTTGTGATTTTTTTTATATACGAATTCATCATACTCAGATGTATTTAGGCCTTGATTCTTAGTGCTGTCGTCCTGTTTGCAGCCTAACACTCAAAGAAATCTCTTTCTTATTTACTAACACAAAGGTTTTTCTTTTGGTTAATAAGTTGTTGTTTTGTTCTTAATAAATAAAATAAGAAAGAGATTCATTTGATGAGCATTGGTCTGCAAGTATAATAACAGCCTTGAACTCTGCAACATTCTTAATATTTTATTCTGATGTCTAATAACTCCTACGTGACGTTAGTTATATAGCCTACTTTCTATTGAGAAGGTAGGCCTACAAGTAGTCAAAGCCCAGATTTAAATATCTGGAGCATTTTATTACCAGTTCCTCAAAGTCAACTCACGTTTAACACATTAAACCCTGCAACATCCTTATTATTTTATTCTATCTGATAACTGATATATAGCATTAGTAGCTCTATTTTCTACTGAATTAGGTCTACTACTAGTCAAAGTCTAGATTTTAATACCTCTTCATACCCATCATACGTTTTTCTAAAGGGGGAGAGCGATAGCTCAGTGGTAGAGCTTTCACCTTTGGTGCTTCGGTCCCGGGTTCCATCCCAGTCCCCGTCAAGTAAAACTACCTTGTGCGTGGGTATTCTCGGGGTTCTCGTACTTTCTTCATTCCACCATTTCATTCGTTATTCATCCGTCTTCTTTAGCCTAACCGGCATAATCGTGGGACGTAAAACTTAAAAGATTTCATTTCATTTCTTTCTAAAGAAAAATGAAATATTTCTGAGTTGATTTCAGTTATAGTAAAAAAAAAACATAATAAGGAGACACCCTTTCACCAATATTTCTGTGCTGCAAAATTTCCTGCACCGAAAGTTTCAGCATAGAGGAGGGGGTTTGATTACTTTCTTCAGTAAAAGGAATTAGTACTCTTTTGTTTGTCCAAATCCGTTTTCAATTTATTTTTTAATATTCAAAATCTACTTCATATTAACATTCAAAATCTGGTTTTCATTTTTGTCATATTTTCTGTTTGCCACTTTTCAGTTGTTTTTTTAAATATTTTATTTTTCAGTTTTATTTTCCTTTGCAATTAAATTAGTTAACCTATAAATGTATTTAGTTATCATTATTGTATTCTTTATTGCATGAATTATCTTATAATATAATTATATTATTAATAGTGAGTTTATATCCAGTGAGCTTATGTCCGTGACCCTTTGATATTCTTTCTTGTCTTGGTGAACCCGAGTGCGAGCGATCCCAGTCAAAGTATATGAAATATAAATAATATTATACCGTAGATATAATGTATATCTACGTATATTACAATATATAAATTTCAATCACTTGAATCAGAATCATATTAACCCTTACTTATTGTTTATTTAGTACATGAAAGAACTGTGTGAGGGAGTTGATAGAGGGTGGCTGAGGGTGAGGAAGTCGAGTGAGGGTGAGGGAATCGATTGAGGGTGAGGGTGGATGAGGGTGAGGGAGTCGAATGAGGGTGAGGGTGCCTGAGGGAGTCGGTTGAGGGTGAGGGTGCCTGAGGGTGAGGAAGTCGATTGAGGGTGAGGGTGGCTGAGGGTGTGTGTGAGGGAGACGATTGAGGGTGAGGGTGTCTGAGGGTGAGGGTGAGGGAGTCGATTGAGGGTGAGGGTGTCTGAGGGTGAGGGTGTCTGAGGGTGAGGGTGAGAAATTCGATTGAGGGTGAGGGTGTCTGAGGGCGAGTATGAGGGAATCAACTGAGGGTGAGGGTGGCTGAGGGTGAGGGTGAGGGAGTCGATTAAGGTTGAGGGTGGCTGAGGGTGAGGGTGAAGGTGTCGATTGAGGGTGAGGGTGGCTGAGGGTGAGGGTGAAAGTGTCGATTGAGGGTGAGGGTGAAGGAGTGGACTGAGGGTGAGGGTGGCTGAGGGCGAATATGAGGGAATCAAATGAGGGTGAGGGTGGCTGAGGGTGAGGGTGAGGTAGTCAACTGAGGGTGAGGGTGGCTGAGGGTGAGGGTGAAGAAGTCAACTGAGGGTGAAGGTGGCTGAGGGTGAGGGTCAGGGAGTCAATTGAGGGTGAGGGTGAGTGAGGGTTATCAAAAATGCCCATCTCTGGGTAGATCAGTGGTAGAGCGCTAATTGTCTCTGTTCCGATCCACGATAAGTAAGTTTGTGGAGGAACAGCATCGTATCTGTGAATTTTCTCGCGATCCGCCAGTTTCCTTCTCCTTTATCATTTCACCAATTATTTCATTACCATTTCCCCTCATTAAGCACCCGTTTCCTTCAGCCTACAGGGGATAAACGCGGAACGTAAAACTAGAAATGTCATTTCCTTTCATTTCATGTGAAGACAAGTGAGAAGAAAGGAACGAAAGAACAGAAATGCTTTCTTACGTACGGACGTGTATAACTACTTAAACATCTCCCTTAATCGCATATCTTGAACAAATGAGTTAGGATTCACAGTGTGAAACTACGGTAGACTTCCAAACTATGAGATTTCAATACTTAAACTTAAAGTAGTACATCTATAAATAATGGTTGCAATAGATTGATAAGATCAAAAATATATCCTGCTCCTTGGACGCTTAATCCATATACAAAAACAATTACTCGCTATGTCTTCCTGTTTTGGTTCTATGGCGATAAAGCTGAAACCGGAAATCGTTCATTTAAATCAATTTCGAATTGAATAGATGGTTAAGGGAGCAGACAGGACATAATCTTGGGAAGATGAATCGATTTTTAAAAAAGCTGCATCTCGATATCTTTTACCGTTCTTGCTCTATGGAAAGCAGTATTGAAATCGGAAGCAGTAGTAAATTTCAACCCCTTCCGGTTTGGTAAAAAGTTGCGGGTTATGATGGTATGTTTTCTTGACATCCTAAATTGATTGCAGAAAACCGTTTTTCGCTATATATTACCAGTTTTGTTCTATACCGATAAACTTTGAAACCGGAAATCGTTAATTTGAACCATTTTTGGTTTGAATAGAGGGTTAATAGAGAAGGTGAAACTTATTCTTGGCAAGATAAACTGATTGCCAAAAACCGCTCATCGATATCTCTTGCCGTTCTTCCCTATAGAAATCAATATTGAAACCGAAGTAGTTGTAAACGTCAATTCTTCTGGTTTTGGTAGAATATTATAGAACCTACTCTTGGGAAGCAAAATTGATACGAAAAAACTACAGCTCGATATTTCTTACCATTCATCCTCTAGAGAAATCAACATTTAAACCGAAAATAGTAGTAAATTTTAACTACTTCCGGTTTTAGTAAAGTGTTGTGAGTTGTAATGATAGAACCCTGAATCGATTGCAGAAAGCCCCCTTTCGCTATCTAATACTACTTTGCTTCTATGAAACGAATGTATAAAATTATTTCTTCGAGCGCTTAAAACTCGTGTATTTTGTGAGTGTTTTAAAATTAAATAATTTACACATTCACTCCTTTTATTCCCTAACTAGCAGAATGTCCGTTCTTCGTACGAGAAAGAAGTTTATAGCAAACACATTTTTTTTCTAGTTTCAAAATATCTGTTGATGCAAGTTTGATTCACTAGAGTTACTTAAACGTTTAGTTTATTTTTTCCTTCAGGAGACACGTTTGGCAAAACTCCATCTTATCGTTAGACTAGTATACATGGAGAATATTTATGCAAAAATTTCAAGGATCTACGCGTAATAGTTTTAAAATCTGAAAAATAGAAAAAAATAACAAAATCAGGCCATCTTTATGCCCCTTTAGCAAAATCTCTTATTATCTGAAGCATATAGTATACGAAGATTATTTTTACGGACATCTCAAGTTCTACCCTGCGTATAATACATAGTTTCTAGTTTCGGAGATGTGGAGAATGGAAAAAATGCCTAGCTCTCCCTCCTGTAGGAGTACATTTCGTAAATCTGCATTTTCTCATCAGCCTAATTTTATACAAAGTTTAAAGGTTCTGCGCCTAATAGTTTTAGAGATCTGCAGAACGAAAAAATAAACTTGCAAGCATCTGTCTTTTTTCTTTTAGAGAACGCATATCGCCAAATATCATTCTTACAGGTATCTGTAGCCTAGAGTACAAGAATACTTGTACAAAAATTCTACTCCAAATAGTTTAGAGATTGAGATTGGCAAAAGAAAGAACTTCGAGTCTCCCTTCCCCTGTCCCCTATAGGCGTGGCATTTCCCAAACTCCTGCCTTGTATGTAGCCTAGGATGGAAAGAAAATATTTACACAAAATATCAAGATTTTATGCCAAATAGTTTTGGAGATCCATTGGTAAGTGTTCCAGTAGATTTACTGTATATACGTATATACAAAATCCTCATAATGTACAGGATGTGGCAGAAATAACTCCTGTATTTCATATACAGGCTACTGGCGACTGGCTACACTGGCGATGAGAAGGTAACACTTATTCGTTTGTGCTCCGAAGTTTTTTTATGTAAATGTGATGGTTTTTCTGTGTTGTGCTCTCAAATGAAGTGAATTAGCATAAACAGTAAGTAATGCAGATTTGTTTGATATACGTAACATGTTATTTGTCTAGTTTATCTACATTTAAACATTGAAAACCATGTTGCTGATGAGCTGTGAAGTGGAAATGTAAACAAACAATTGATAGTTACGATCACAGTTGCCAGCACCGAGTTATTATATTCGGAGTGCGTTTAATATCACTAGGTTGTCGATTATTGTACAAGAAACTAAAACACGATAATAAAATGAGTGTGTGTGTATTTAATGTGAAAAATCGATACCAAGATAAGAATCATCCAAAATTCAGTGCACAGACTGTTATAATCTATGCCACTAGAAATGTGCAAAATTAACCAGTACTGGTATTGAATACATAAAATCTATGAATCAATCATGGAGGCGTAAAAATTGTTCAAGAAAAAAACAGACGCACTAGTATGCACAAGTTGCTCAAGATCCTGATATTCCATCTTTGAGAGATATCTACAAGTTGCTTCAGGATCTCAAAGACGAAATGACGAAAATAAAAAGCTTTAATAAAGAACTTGAACGTGAACTGACAAAATCATTAGAATTTGCTAACCAGAAACTAGAACAAAGCACAGCCCTAATGAAAACTCAAACTGAGACAATAAATGCGTGTGTTTTCAAAATTGATCAACTAAAGGAAGAAAATTCATTTTTAAAGAAAGAATTAAATGAAACGCGCTTATAATAGCAGACCAATATAATGGCAGAAATACTATTGAAATATATTAAAATCCACAGTTACCGAATGAAAATACTTATGAAATTGTAAAAAGTATCGGTCATGCTTCATACTTAGATATAAAAAGGGAAGAAATTGATGTATATGATAGATTGAAAGAGACTCCAAATCAGCCTGAAAGTGGTATTATTGTTAAACTTGTTAGGAGGGTTGATAAAGAGGAATTCTTGCGGAAACGGAAAGTTAAAAGAAATTTCAACGCAATTCAAGTTGGTTTCAGTAAAGACCAACCCGTGTATATCAATCGAAGTCTAACTCGATATAGAAAGGATATTGTGAGACAGGCTAGTAAAGTTAAATGGGAAAAGGGTTATGCTTATTTGTGGGTGGATGATGCAAGTTCAATAAAACTGAGAAAAGGGTAGATGATAGGAATTTTTTAAATATATAAGAGATGGATTATCATAATGGCATGGCTATTTATTATCAAAATGTAAATAATTTGAATACTAAAATTAATGAGTTTTATCTGAATAGCTTGTCTTGTGAATATGACATTATTGTATTAACAGAAACATGGTTGCATGATGGAATTACAAATAATGAATTATTTACTGATTCTTATAAAGTCTATCGTACTGATGGATAAATAAAAGAGGTGGTGGAATACTGATTGCAGTAAAAGAGGATATCGTCTTTTATAGAATAGATCTGGATAATGAAAATGAAGTTATCTGTGTTAGAATAATTTTAAACCACCAAATATATTACATTTTTGCAATTTATTTTTATCCTGCATCTAAAATTGACAGTTACATATCTTTTTATAATTTATTTAAAGCAAATTACGAGTGGTTTAATGAAAATGTAATTACATACAATAGGAGATTTAATCTTCCTTTAATCACTGATTCTAACTATAATCTAACTAAGGAGGGACTTGTTACAAAACACTATCATATTTTTTTTAATATTTCTGGTTTATGCTCAATGAAGAATATTAGGAATTGTAATTATAGAACTCTTGACCTAGTTTTATCGAACTTTGAAGAAAGAATTGATGTCTTCAAATAAAATGACTCATTGGTTAAACCGGATAATCACCATCCTCCATTAATTATTGTAATTAAACAAGAAAGAATAATTAAATATATAAAAATGATTATGCTATTCAACAAAATTTTAAAAGAGCGGATTTTATGCAATTATATAAACTCCTACGTGAAGCTAACTTTAATGCTGTAAGTATCTCTTGTAATATAGAGGACGCAGTTTACAACTTTTATCAGATTTTGAACTCAATATTTGATGTAACTGTTCCTAGGAAAAGGATATATGCTCAAAAGAAATATCCATACTGGTTCACAAAGAATATTATAGATAAGTTAAAATTAACAGAATATTATAGAAAAAGTCAAAATTTTCTGAATATAATAAATTATGTTCGTACAGACCAGGAGAGAATTAAAGAAAATTATAAATATTGCATATCCTGATTTTGTAAAGCAAATTGAAAAAAATAACATTAGATGTGATATCCGTTCTTTTTGGAATTTAGTTTAAAACAAAAAGGGAAAAATGAGACATAATAATAGTGTACTAAAATATCAAAATCACATTGTAAACTGTTAAAAGTATAGCTGATGAATATGCCCAATTCTTTCAATCTGTATTTGAAACCTCCCCCAATACTATGGACTGTCCCACTAATTGTAATATGTTTGTTTCTCATAGTTTAACTTTAAATACTGTATCCATTAATGAATATAGAATTGCTATAAAGAAACTTAAACCAAAAAAGGTTGGTAGACCTGATGGATTACCTCCTTAAATACTTAGGGTATGCTCTGAATTACTTATAAATCCATTGTGCTCCATCTTTAATATGATTATAAAAACTGGTTGTTTTCCTACATTATGGAAAAAACTCGAGTATGTCCTGTTTCGAAATCTGGAGATAGTAAAATAATTGAAAATTATCGACCCATAGCATATTATGTGCACCAGCAAAAATATTTGAACACATTTTGTTTGATCGAATTCTAAAGCATGTCAAACCATATATTTCGGAGTTTCAACATAGGTTTTACCCCGGCAGATCTACAATGACAAATTTAATTAATTACGTTCAATACATATATACTATTTTTCATATACGTCCAGTGGCGGCGTAAGACAAACTGGGGCCCGAGGCTAGAGAAGTAGACCGGGGCCCCTTCTCAAACAATCATGATTTGCACACTGCTATTTTTGACATTCATTTGCATAATCATTCTTTCTCTCTACTCCTCCTCCCTTTCCCGTTGGTGTGTGTGTTTAAACAATCTTAATCTAGGATATATTAAATAAATGAGGGTAACATTCAGCATCCCTGCCTATTTTTTAATGCGCAGAACCGCCTTCATGCTGGTATCTTTAAAAAAAACGAACCAAGACTATTTTTGCATTCATTTTTAACCAAGGACACGATAGAAAAAGGATTAGGTATACGATGTTTCTCTTGTGCAATTTCTCATATAGTTAAGTTTATTCATGGTTTCTCACCTGTTTGAGTTTACGATTACATTTTTCTCCTACAATTAGCCCCATTCACTTTAACATTTAGTTTCTCTCCAGTGATCATACACGATACTTAAACATTTTTTTTTACCGAACTATCAGTAAATAATGGCTAGAATAGATTTCTCTCCTGCGTGTCTTCTTCACTTATTTTTTACTGTGTTTCTCTCCAGTGATAATATACAATATATTTAGTCCCACTACTTTTGCCGAAATATCAATGAATAGTTAAATACTAGAATATTTCTCTCCTGCTTGTCTTTTTTACTATCGTTTATAGCAGTGGCGGCAATTGCACGTTAAAAGTGGGGGTGGGGCAAGACTTGACGGAAGGTTGTATAACTAATAGGATACTATCTTTTTTGGTTAAAATACCGTATATCGTATTTCATATTTTATTAAGTAAATTGACAAGACCAACGCAAGTAGGTACTAGCCCTTTGTACCCTTAAACAGAGATTTGATTCCTTGCTCATGAACGTCTTAAAATTCAAAGCGGCTGTTTAATATATTAAATCCTTGTAAGTAGTGAAAGTATGCTGGAATTGTTGTGTTCCAATAGGTTGATTTTTGGGTTATTTTCCGTGACAAATAAACGCAATTTCTGCAGCTTTCTTAACTCAACGGAAGGACAACCATCACGTACTCACGCAATGGCGAATATTATATGGCACCATTTTTTTCTATGAACCAGTAATACATACAAAAACTTTACATTTCCAAATGAAACTATATACATTAATGGGTTACTTCCAAAAAGTGGGGGGACTGCCCCCCTTTGCCCCCCCTAATCGCTGCCCATGGTTTATAGATTTCACATTTGTTTTGTGATTATATTATTTTGTATTTAATAATTCAACCATGTTTATATTCTGTCATTTATGACTGTTTCAATTGCAACTTACTAACATACTTTGTACTAGATTGTATTACCTAGGTATAACAAATAATCCTGAATATGTTGAATAATTTTGGATATATCATAGATTAAGTATGTGAGTCCAGAATTCTCCTACGGGTTGTACCATCCTGCATTTCTTATTGACAGACAGATCTTGACGGTTTTTTGCTATTCTTTTGGTACTTTTGTATTTTTATTGTCTTAAGTTGAAATATGAAACTACTTTCGACGATAGTTCCACTACCTTATTAGCCTGTGTTCCACCAGCATTCAGAATGCTACCTTCCTTGCTTTGGTAGCTGCGAAAGTCTCAATTATATTATCAAAATCCAAAGTGGATGCTATTTCATTTTCGATAGAAAGAATGGCCAGATTCGTGAGTCTTTCTTGACTCATTGAGTAGCGCAAGTATGATTTTATCAGCTTCATTTTGCTGAAAGACCTTTCACGTGATGCGACAGATACGGACAGTGTTATCAAAATCGGAAGAGCGGTTGCCAAACTTTTGTCAACTTCAAGCCACACTTGAAGACACGTATTTCAGTATGCCTTGTGAGAAAAAGTCAAGTTGCTCTTTAGTTTTCTGAGCACACCTTAGTGAACGGATTATATCCTTATAATCCTGAAATAATTCTACGCCATCCAAGTCATTTGGGTAGAACAAAGCCAAATCAGAGCAATGCTTTTAGACTTTCTTCGTTCTCATAATCTAATTGCGGCACAAAGTTGGCGGTAAAACACAGGAATCCAAATCCATCGTTCAGGTCAGGCATTTGAGTAAAATGGTCATACATTTATTGTCTCATCTCATCTAAAATGTCATTTACTTCGGCCTGTGCAGTCAGAGGTTCATCCTTTGCTTCTCCAGGCATGCATCTCCTTCTCCTACTGTGTGTACCCACAGTTATTTTCCATTAACTTCCTTCGGCTGCGGATATGATTTCTTTGGTCAACTCAATTCTCCAGGTATCAATGGTGTCAACCAGGGTCTGTAACTGAATAAGAGCTTGATTGAAACTCATACCCTGAGATTGAAGGCATTTTTGGATCCGATCAATATATGGGAGAACTTCAGACCAGAAATACAGTAAAGTGATGAAGTTAAATGACTTGATACTTGCAAGAAAAAAACCAACATCTCGAGTATCATGAGTTTCAGTCGAAGTGTCACGCAATTCTTCCACCACATCAATTATTTCATCCAATTGACTAGAAAGTACCTTCACAGCTTCTGCTTTTCAACTCCATCTAGTGTCACTTTCACGTTTCAGACCAATCTTTATGTGCTTTTGCAGCACATTCCATCGGGAAGTAGATCTAGAAAAGAATACAGACAAACATTGTATTACTCCAAAGAAAGTGGCCCCAGAACGTTAACGTGCGCAGCGTGTATTCCAACAAGGTTCAATGAATGATTGTTACAAGGAACGAAAATGGCAAAAAGATTTATATTTCGTATCAAAGTTTGAACTCCAGAATATTGACCTGCCATTGTAGCCTGATTATCATAAGACTGACCTCTGCAATCTTGAATATCAAGCCTATAATGTTGAAGTTTCTTCACTATTTCAGCAGAAATACTCTCAGCAGTCTTTCCTTCGACAGAGATGAAATCAATAAATGCTTCCCAAACTTGAATAGAATCTCGTTGTATGTCAACAAGTCAAATGATTTGTGACAACTGTTCCACATGAGAACAATCAGGAGTTGAGTTAAATACAATGCTGAAGTATTTTGCTCTTCTCACGCTTTCAAGTATGTGCTGTCGAACTTTTTCTCCAAGAAAGTTAATCAATTCGTTCTAATCATGTGAAAAGTAAAATAATCGTCTTTGTCTTCCGTGTTAGTGCTTATTGAATCAATATGTGCCTTCATAACTGGATCAAATTTTGACGGATTTTTTCCTATGGGAGTCCCCAAGAGTGTGAAACGTTTACTTTTTCTATCAGCTTTTTCCTTTAAATTTCTTTGGGGACCTCCAAGATAATGAAACTTTTATTTTATTTGTTTTTAATATACATTCAGTTTTTTTTTTTAAATTTCTTTGCAGGTCCACAAGAGAGTGAGGCCCGAAGCTTACAGCTTGTTTAGCTTATGCGGAAATCTGGCACTGATTAGTTTTATTAAATACATATTTATGTTGTTTCATTCGTTATTTGGTGTAATACTGATTGACAACTAATTGCGTTTACTTTTAGAGAAGGTGCGGATTATAAATCGTGACGGTCTTTGTACGACTCATGTCAGCAAGGTTCTTTAGTAATTATTTTTTACTTACCGTCCAGGGGCCCTCACAAAGTGGGGCCCGGGGCGGAGGCACCGCTCGCCCCGCCCTTACGCCGCCACTGTATACGTCCATCTGTACACTCAGTCTATTTGGACTTTTCTAAAGCGTTTGAGAAGATTGATCATACTGTATTAATAGATAAACTTCATAAATTTGGATTATGTTCACAATTGGATATGTTCACAATATATAAAACTCTTTCGATCATATCTTACGGATCGAGTGCAATATGTAAAGTACAAACAATTAATGAATATACATGTAATACCGGAGTACCTCAAGGATTCATCCTTGGACGGCTTCTTTTATATTGTACATTAATGATATATTTAATTTGGTTAAATAAGCCAACTGCCTAATGTACGCAGATGACATTAAATTATTTATCGAAGTAAAAAACCCATAAAAAATAGTCTGTCTACAACAAAATATTGGTGAATTGTATAACGGGTCAGTAAGAAACAGACATCAATTTAATATAAGGAAGTGTAATTATACTGTATTTAGTAATGTTAACCATAGTCCGGAAGTTCAATTTACAATTAACAAACAGTTACTTCAGAGGGTAAATTATATTAAGGACTTGGTTGTAATATTAGATTCAAAACTTACATTTAACAATCACGTGAATTATATAGTAAAATGTGCATGCAAACAGTTAAGTTTTATTATCAGAAATGCAGCAAACTTTAAAACTATTGATTTTAGTGAAGCTTTACTTAATAGTCTAGTAAGACGTAAGTTGGAATACGGATCCATAATATGGAAAACTTTTGCCTTCTCCCACTCCAATAAAATAGAAGCAATTCAGAAACGTTTTTTACGTTATTTATATTTTCAGAAATATCAGATCTCAGCTATAAGACATAGAATACCATACCAACATTTGCTAAATGAATTTGGTAATACTAAATTATCTACTAGACAAAAAATAAATAAACAAATATTTTATATAAACTGGTTAAAGGTATATACGATAACAGATCGTTTTTGGAACTATTAAAATTTAACGCAAAAATGGCTAATACTCGACAGAGATACTTATTATTATATGATACACGTAGAACGGAGCATTAACAGCAATTCAACATTGGTTCGAATGTGCAAAACATATAATATTATATCAGAAATTGCTGTATTTAGATTTTACTATGTCATTTCGAATCTATTGTGAATTGTTGCGACAAAATGTTTTAGGAATTTCTAAAAAGTATATTCACATGTCTATTTATAAGTGTATTAATTTCATGTATTTTTGCTACTGTAGCTATTTCAATTTTAAATAGTTTGTTAGAAAACTAATTGTACAATATTATCTATATTCTTATTATTTTTATTATTATTATTATTCTTTTAAATCTATTATAATAATAAAATTGTAAAAAAAAAATGTTCAGGTCTTCTGTAATTGAAGAATATATTCTCTGTTGAAGACAATAAATAAATAAAAATAAATAAAATACAGTTACGTAAACAACAAAGTTATTATAGAGGTTATGCAAAATTTTATTGCATACTTTGAAAATATCAAGTTACCATTTATTTTGTTTCACATAGCAAATCTCTCTATATATAAAAGAAGTCCTCAGTGAGTGTATGACTGACTGATTAACGCTCATATCAACTGCTTAAGCTATAATAATAATAATAATAATAATAATAATAATAATAATAATAATAATAATAATAATAATAATAATAATAATAATAATAATAATAATAATAATACTGTTGAAATTGATGTGTTCAGTGCAGAAGAGAATTAAATCCACTTATTGTCAGTTTTAGCATATATTTGAGATCATTATCTTAAACTCCTTTCAGAGCATAAAAAGTTCATATCCCAACATTATCAATAACTTTTATAATGCGAGAAACCCTGTAATAACTTTACATGTACCTAAATAAACATACAGTACAAACTCTATGCCTCTTTTTCTCACAACATTGGTAATTCGACTTTATTTCCATGTGTTCTGAACGCCGCAATTATGGTAATATGAAATCATTGTTTTACGTCCTACAGTTTTACTGCCTAGGCTAAAGGAGACGGCATGAAGATGAAAAATGAATGAAATGATGGAATGAAGAAAGTGGGAGGAAACGGGAGAACTCCGAGAAAACCTACATACACGGTGTTTGCCTATCAGAAAGCTCACCGCGACCCCATTACGGTAATAGATCCTTATTGAAATTTGATGCTACTATTTTTCTAATTAGTAGTACAAGAAAGTAATGATTCATTGATATCGATAGGTTGCATTGCCGCATGTAAACAACAGAAAAAGTTTTCAGGATAAAGGAAATAGAAGGATAAAGGGCAAATACTCTGTTCTGACCAAAAATATACTTTGGGCATCACAAATAATTTACACTATCTTTACTTTTACGATTTAGTTTAAGTAACTAAAGGAAACTTAATAATTACACGATTTACACATTGATGATTGATTCGACAGCCGAAGTGTTAGATACTTTTAGAAGTTACCGTAACGCTTAATGAGCCTAGCGCCAACAGCAAACTGTTAATTTGATTGTACGGCGGCTAAAATAATATAATTTTGAGTAAAACTGGCCGTGAACAATAGGATAAAATTGACTGAAATCAGTTCAAAGGTATACACGTATATTAACACAAAGGAGAGAAAAGTGAAACATACTTGGCTGGCGTCCAGAATTAGTGGAATGGGTGAAATCCCGTGGAATCCCGTTCATTTCTTTCCTATGGGGCTGTTGCGGGTCGCTTGCAGCTTTATGCAATTTGCGTTTTTGTTTGTAGTCGCTCTTTCCACGCTACTTTTATAGTTTTTTCTTTAGCTTTTACACTAATCTTATAATCACTGCACGTTGAAGAGACTGATGTCTCGATAATTTACTTGTTGCTATCGGAATTAAAATTCTGCTCTATGTGAAACAAAGGGTGAAACATCAAACATGAGGAGTGAAGGGGAAGAAAGCACAAGCGCAACCTCACAGCAATTGTTTATAATTTGGTACTGTTGAATGTGGTAACTACATTTGTTTTCACTTTTCATTTAGAACACTAAATAGCGAAGTCTACGTGTATATATATACTCAGGTCAAGCTCAGAGTGCAAAAATTGAGTAAACTCACGCTCACGGTCAGCTTTTTAAAGGAGCGCGCTCAACTCACGCTCAATTTTTAGTAGAGTTACACGCAACTTGACGCCCAATATCAAGTAAGTTACAAATAAAACTATCTGATGATTTAGTAACTAAAAATACCTACACTGGTGCCGATTGAAAACGGTCTAACGATCCGATATACAAAGAGAAATTTTAAGGTAAAAATATATTGCCTTACAGAGAAAGAACAATATCTAAGGAATTCAATATACAAATGGCAAATCCGTAACAAGGTTGAACGTTAACACCATATGTTCCTCCATAAGATAAGCATTCTATACATCATATATTTTTCAATATCTAATATACACTTGTCTAAAGTATTATATGTATCTGCGTCTTCGAATAGTGCCCGCCTCTGCGCATTCGGCGCCTTTACATTATGTCAATCGATTTCATTCGTTCTCCTAGCCCTTGGACCTCCCTGTGCGTTAAGAAACAAATATCCCTGTGCCGCATTTCTAGCTAAATGGAGATCCATGACAGAATAAATGAAGGGTAAGGGGATAGAACAAGGAATGTCCACGTGTGTGTTTTAACGAGTGCTTTGGTCTATCTGTTGGTGACTCTATTTCACCGCGTACAACAACGAATTGACAATAACTTTTAACTTTATTAAGCGATCGTTCTTGTAATTCAACCCTACTCATTTTGTACACGGTTTTCAATATTAAAAAGCCGTTTTCTCGAAAATGTAGTTTTGTGACATCCCCTGTGTTTCCCCCTTACCTTTCAAATGTATTTAATCCTCCGTCAGGTGCATTACAATTGGTTATATGTAACGGTGCAATGTGTCTGGCAAGCAAATCTCAGAAATACTATTGTAAATAAGAAATATACACGCAAGGTTGTAAGAAATAAGGCGAATCAGATCATATTACACATATCCAATCTTCGGCAGTCCACTTCGTATGTTTTCATATGAATTATTTCAGAAATATTTTCTCACACATAGTATACGAAATGAAATATCATAGGATTTACGTCGTTGGCTGTTTTTATGCAACTAATTAGCTTGTTTATTAAGGAGGGTGTTCACCAATTTTCCTTTAGTTACAGAATTTAAAATAAATATATTCAGGAATAATTATAATCGGACCCAAGAAGAAGGAGAACGAGGAGTGGTGCAAACTTCACATAACGTAGAACTGCGTAATTTATACAATTTACCAAACATTGTTGAGACCATTAGATCGAGGACGCTTAGATGGGTAGGTCATGTAACTAGAATGGAAAAGAATAAGAACACTTTCAAAATTTTTACTGAGACAGTTGGCTAAGAACAGAAGTCAATGGAGAGCTTTTGTGAATGCGGCATGGAACATTTGGGTATCATAGGCCACAGAGTTAGCTTATATTAGAGAATTCGATCAATATTTGTATCCATTATTTTAAGCTTCAAATTATAGTTTTAGAGTTTAGTTGATTTTGAGTTTAACGTCCCGTTCAGCAGCGAGGCTATGTGAGACATGGACCTACTGATTAACGTGGAATCCGAACCACATGAGCTCCCGCCGGGAATCGAACCCGGGCCTCCCACACTAAAGGCGCGTACGCTAACCGCGTAGCCACGGAGGAGCTCATTATAGTTTTAGAGTTTAGAATATAGAGAAAGACATAGTTTTAGTAAATCTGATCATTTGTCACTTATTATGATCCTCTTTGAAAAGTAAAATAATAAGTTATCCGAATATGATTTACAGAGCGTATTGAAGAAATTGCGAAACTTACCGCAATATTCAGAAAATAAAATTTTCATTTATTAAGCACCTGTAATATATGCAACCTCCATAAGCTTTACTGTTATGTGTGTCACCTAACATCAAGGTGTTGAAACACTGGAAGCAGGAAATTATAACGACTGCAGTATTATTCCTATGTTTCTAACCTCGCGTGAAAAAAATAAGAAATAGCAGCTCATAGAACTTCCAAAATGCAGCGTTCCAAAGTGTTATGAGCACTTAATGTAGAATTCCCTGTACTCTAGCTCATTTGATGCTACCGTACACTGTATAATTTTTCATATGTGATGTACTGTATATACAAGTACAGTATGTTTCCCCTGTGTCTCTATTGAATTTTTATTTTAGATTTCCTTTGAAACCTTCATGTTCACTTTCTATAAAAGACATTTCTTCCTGAGTACCTGATAGTTTACCAGGTAACTACGAAATTTGTAACGTGCCATATTCGATTTCCATGAAGTGGAGAATTCTATTTTTACTCTGTATCCTTTGACATTTTAAATCTTTTTCTCTTATGATTTTTGTTCAAAATATTTTTGTTGGTTCTCATAAGTACAAAACTTATCTGCAAAGTAACTTTACAGATCTCTTAAACATGTACGTACAGAATTTTTATTTCAGAAGGCTAACTCTAAGCATATATCGCGCCCGTCTACAAGATTTTTTACCCATGTATAGCAAGATGGTTTTTAAACCCAAAAAACAACAGCATTAGGTATAGGGTTCTTGTAACTAAGGAAGAGCTTAATTTACTAATTATGTCATCATACAAAAATGTTAAATAGTTACTGAAGAAAATATGCTAATGACTAAATAACCTTAATACAAATTAAATTAATTGTTATAAACCACCCTTGATTATCATTTTTTTTTTTTTTTTTGCAGTAACTTGTTAATTGAGTTTATCTTCCATTTGTCATTCTTGACATACGACTAATTAAATCTTTGACTTATAAATCTGTTGATATTACAGCACTTTAATCAAGAGAAAAAGCAATGCAAATAACAAAACATTAATAATTATTTAAGTTGTCAATGGTAAGAGAACCAAATTAGTTTATCACAAAGGAATAGTTTGATTTCACCTGTTAGACAGCAATCTTCCCATGATAAAGAGAACTATAATTCGAAATACATTTACTTGGCTGAAGGAAAATAATGTTTTCAACTTATTGTGTATGTGAAATTTAAAGATTGGAATCGAAGAGTAGGTCTTCTTCATCTAGTTCTATATTTACTAGCCTAATTTGGTATCCCTTGATGCTTCCTCTTATTCTTGTATCGCTTAACAAAACCGATTTATTATAGATGATTTCACTTTGGATTTTAATACTGTCAATGTAGATACTTTTGCCTATGTTATATTTAATTTTTTGGATTTTCCTTTCAAAAAAATGTTTGCTAAGAACTGGCTTCTAATTTTGTTTTGCAAGGTTAATTATTCTTCTGAACCCTAACAAATATAATACATTTAACATTCTTTTCTTTTGTTCTTTTATTTAAATTTTTGTAATGAAATAAATCACAAGGACAATTTTACAGGTTCTACAGAATTCGTCCGATCTTTGGCAAATTTGGCATCAATATAGACAAATTGTTTAGTGCTCGTATAGGATAATTTCCTCTGCAAACCTTTGGTCTCTGAGTTACAAGCCATCTAAGTTAGGGTTTACGTTTAATCAGATTTTATCAAAAACAAACCAAAATCATAAAATGCTATTTTCAATAAGAATTAGGGGAACATACGCAGGAAAATGGAGAATGGTGTGGAAAGAATGAAAAGTGGTAAAAACCAAAAACCAGATAATATCCCTATCGAAACCTGGAAAAGCAAATTGGCTACGAGTGCAGTTGTTTACTCGCGTTTTTAATAGGATATTGGAAACAGAAAATGTGGCAAAAAATGGAGAAGCAGCTACGTTGTGCCGGTTATTAAAACGAAAGAATGTGGTAACTCATCATCATCATCATCATCATCATAGGTATTCTGCCTTTATTGGCAGGTCACTTGCCGTAGCTGAGAAGCTTCCACGCTCCACGGTCCTCCGCTAACTTCTTCGTCTTCGCGTAATCTTTCTATTTTTATATCATCCATTAATTGTAGTCTCCTTCGCCCCCTCCCTCTCTTTCCCGCCAACATACCCTCTAACGTCTCTCATGATACAATTTCTTCTTAGGCAATGTCCCAACCAGTTTCTCTTCTTCCTAATAATATCTAAAAGTGTTCTTTTCACACCTACCATTTCTAACACTCTCTCTTTCGTTTTCCGCTCGACCCAACTAATTCTTTCCATTCTTGTCCACACCCACATTTTGAAGGCTTTCAGTTGTAGCATTCCAGCTACATGGAAATAGAGATTTGTATTGACTGAAATTAAAAAAAAAATGTAAATCCTGATTAAATGCAAAAATTGTATTAATAATATCTAGTCAAATATTATTGATATTTAAGATAATTATATCTAATTATGATGTATTTGCATTATATGTGGGTCTACAGTAACGTCTATTTAACGTTTATGTGGTATCAGACGTTTTGAAAGAAAATGTTTCTTTTAAAAAAAAAAATGAGAGAGAGAAAAAAAATGTAACGAGCGATAATAACGTGAGAGAGAATTTCCAATCCTGTATGGCGAGTCTTGCTTTCGAAGCAGCTGCCTCCTGAGGCTGATTTGCTGTTTTGTCCTCCGATGGTGGAGTTGGGCTCGCGTATGCTTGTTCACCGTGTGTTGTTTCATAGCTTGCATGGCGCGTGTTGTAGTTGAATGCAGAGTTAAAAGTGAAAAGAAAAAAGTGGCCAAAGGTGAAGTGAGTGTATTGAAATGCTTTCAGTGAACATAGCTGAGTGTTTTGTTAGTAATTGCGATCTCGGAGAATTTTGTTCCCTTGTGGAAAGTATTTTTCTTGAAATTTAATGGAGTTAAACCGGCATCGAGGAGACGGTGCTTGAGTGAGCCTTGGTGGTCAGACAAAAGTGCCCATTAAAGTGACTCCAATCTGCTCCAATTTTTGAGTATATTGTTTGGATTTCAATGTGTTGTAATTTCTTAAAGCTATTTTTCCGCCTTTTTCTCAAAAAGAAAAAATCAATTATACTCACTTCGTCTCGGGCCCAAGTTAACAGAAAGTCAGTACTAGACCATAGGACATAAGCTGTTCCAACCAGAGGGAAGTAAAATTATCTACAAAGGTAAAATATTGCTGGAGCTAAATTGCGTTTCGTTTAATCCTGGTAAGTTCGCAGTTAACTAGTAGTTTACATATGGGTTTAGTTGGTTACGTAGTATCATTAATGAGCTGGAAATGGGTTAATATAACTTGCATTCAATCGCTGACATGTATTCGGGTATTTTCCAGAGAATAAGAGTGATATTTTCAGATTTTTTGCGAAAAATTGAAAATTCCCCCCCCCCCCCAATTTTTAGACTCACCTCACTAGTAATGCTTAAATGCTGTTTTGAGTGGAAATTCTTGGTATGATTGTCCAGTATTCATTGAATTACCCTTTCTAATGTTAATTTGTTTGATCAGAGCTTAGCGTTTAATGCAAACTCTCTCTCACGTCATTATTCTCACGTCATTATTAGAATCGGAGTCACAGTTGTTTTGGGTATAATGAAACGGGTTTTCAGAAATGCTGTTTGCAAAGTTTGAATAGACAGAATTGAAGAGGCTATTAAGAGGGTTGAAATTGTAAATTCGTATATTTGAATTCAAGAAATTGAATGGGACAGATTGATTGAATTGGATTGAAATTTTGGGTCCTAAATCGTACTAAGCTGGAATTGATTTCTTTAATTTGTGGTTATATTAGTATAATCTGTGATAAGGACCTCGTTTTGCACAATAAGAAATTGTATTTAAAAAAAATTGCCTTGCGGACAAAATTAAGAGGTAGAGTTCCGAATACTGCCGGACCAAAAAAAAAAAATCAGTAAAGAACAAATATTTTTTTTGAATATATTTTCTTGCATTTTCATGCATTTGAAAACATTTGAATGGTTTGAATTTCTTTAATTAGTAATATTGATCAATTAAGATATTTTGCTCAAGAAAAATATTTTCTCTGAACAGGTGCGAAATATTGAATATTCTTTTTTCTAGAGTCTTTGCTAATAATACGAATTGCTCTTAGCTAAAAAAATATTGAGAGAAATCTATAAATTCAGGGTTCAATCTGAAGGTTCTAGGTTTCAGTACAAAGAAAAATTGGTTAATTGCTCCGGAATTTAATTACATTGTTTAAATTTTTTTGGATATTTTAAATCATGTGTGTGAATATCTGTTCTTCAAACGCTTGAGCAAATATTCACCTATACTTATTGAAATAAAATTTGTTATTTGAAAACTGAATTTTGGTTGGTTATTTTTTGTTATTATTGTTGTTTAACCTTATATTAGAGTGAATACTGGATAATCACAGTCTAGCCACAAGTTAATCAGGTGAGCTTGAGCAGCGCGAATCCACCTGCCGTAGTCCCTTCTTCGGTGGAGTCCGGGGTTGGTTTAGGATTCTCTTTTTTTTTTTTTTTTTAGTTTTCAACCTCTGACTCCTGGGGAATGGGGCGTTACACAGTCGATTTTCATCACCTTTACGTAATGTCCACGTTTCCGCCCCATACAGTACAACACTCCACACGAAGCATTTTATGAGTCTTTTTCTCAACTCTTTATTCAAGGTCCCACAAAACAGACTTTTCTTCCTCCTAAAGGCTTCTTTCGCCATTCCTATTCTTGCTTTTATTTCAGGTTCACACTTCATGTTATTACTAAGAATACTATCCAGATATCGCAAACTATTCACTTGTTCTATTTTCTGCCCTTCTACTTTTATATTTGACACAGACTCCTTCGTTCCAATAACAGAAGAGTTCACAGTTAAAGTGAGACTTCATCAGGGATCTAGTTTCACCCCATACCTTTTCACAGTTGTAATGGACGAGCTTACAAAGGATATTCAAGAGTTAGAACCTTGAAATACGCTATTTGCTGACGACATCGTGCTATTCAATGAGACCAAGGCAACACTGCGAGAAAAATTAGATACCCGTAGAAGAGCATTGGCGATTACTAAGAAGAGTTTAGAATTAGCGAAACCAAGACAGCGTATTTACATTGTCCTTCAGCAAAAATGTAATCCAAAATACAAGAACAGAAGAGGTGCTAATGACGAGTAAATTCAAGTATTTGCGATCAATACTGCAGGAAGATGCAGGAATAGAAGACGATGTAAACAAAGACTTAGAAGCGGTTAAACAAAATGGAGAGAATCGGCAAGAGTACACTGAGGAAAAAAATGTATGTGACGTACATAAAATCGTATGTTGCATTTGTAAATCCTGTAGTTTTTGGAGTTACGTACAGCAAACGTATAACTGAAAACGCATGTTTTATAATATTTTCCGTATAAGTGTTTCATCTATATATTTTCCGTATGAAACAATATAGGCGTTCATGATCTCAGATACAAATGGAGGTATATAACATATAGCTGAAGAAGGTAACATACATATATGTATGTAATATAAGGAAGACTGTTAGATATCAGACATCCTGCAACGGCATGATGTAACAGCTAAGGGCAGTGCCCATGTAGCATACGGATAACGTATGCTCCGTACTGATTTCTGTAGTAGGCAAGAGGATTCTGTATATTTGTACAATATACCACTGTCCGAAATACGGATTTTTTTCAGTGTATTGAGTGACCATAGGGTACCAATATTCCTTAAAGGAAAAGTTTACAAAACAGGAGTGAGACTTACCATATTATACGAATGGGAATGAAAGGAATGAAATGAAATGTTTGAATTTTACGTCCCACGATTATGCTGGTTAGGGTAAAGGAGACGGTGATGATGAGAAATGAATGAAATGGCGGAATGAAGAAAGTGGGAGGAAACGGGAGAACTCCGAGGAAACCCACGCACACGATGTTTGTCCACTACAAAGTTCACTTGGCAGGAGCAGGGAATCCCATGCACCAAAGGTGAACGCTCTACCACTGAACCACCGCAAATATTATACGAACGGGTTGTTGGACGACGAAAATGAAAGAGGAAAAGAAGTTGCATATTTGTTGCCGTAGATGTATGCAGTGACGTGAAAGGACAGAATTAGTAATGAAATGATCCGTTGAACAGTGAGGCCAGTATTAGAAAAGCTGCAAGAAAGTAGACTTAGATGGCTTGTGCATAGACTTTCAGAATATATAGCTCACCCAGTAGATGTCATATATAGAACTGAGCGGTAAACTCGGAGTCAGCCAAAGAAGGTCTGAGGACACTGTGTGAAGAATGACATGGTGCAGTGGATATGACACACGATAGAAACAGGTGGAGGACAGCGATCCAGAAAGTCGACCCCAGCTAACTGGGAAAAGAAGTTTTGAAGGAGAAGACTCGGGTTAAATTTGTTAAAAAATTAAGTAAATACAGTACGTAAAAAATAAGTTAAAATGAATGACAGATGTCTATTATTATTAATAATTTTAAGTATCTTTATAAATTCTTCACACAACGCAACCATCGTTAAGAACGTACATACTGACGTACTGTATAGTTTTTTTGTTGTTGTTCTTGTAGTAATTACTTTAATGCGCGTCTGGTGCTGTTATTAGCGTGTTTATATATTTGAATGGGTTAAAACTGCTCATAATATACTTTCACGAACATTGCGATTTCCACATCAATTGTAAACTCATGTTTATATAAACTACATTTTTCAATCAGAATAAATCATAATCAATATAGACTCTTTCCTTTTTTCAACATTCTGCAATGAATAATTATCACGTAATCTAAGACTTCTAAAAAACTAAATTGTATGGGCCAGCGCACTAAACATTCTCACTCCCATATCTTAAATTAGATCGTGACATGATAGCAGTTGTTACAGAAGCATTTATTTACGAAATATGAATCAAATTAGAAAAGGAATTTTCGAAATATATTGTCTGAAAAAATTAGTCATGAAGAGTAAATTACCTCTTGTGAATTTTTCTACTACGCCTTATTGTAGAGTTGTTAGAGAAATATTTATGAAATGGAAAGAAAATTGAATACTTCTATTTTGGAAAAATAATAATAAAAAAGCTCACTCTGCGAAGTAAATTACTCCTGATGGATTTTTGTTTTAAAAAACAATTTATGATATTTTGATTTATGAAAAAAGTATAAACAAAATCGTTGGAGTCGTTTAGGAGCGAATTTAATTTTTTTTTCTATTTTCATTCACCAGCAAACTACTCTTATTTTGGAAAATAGGAAATAAATTCGGAAATTTTCCTTGAAAACCTTAGAAAACCTCGTTTAAAATCTGGTTGGGATACGTCAAACGGTATGGCCCCTAGACGAGTGACCATACATCGGGGCAAACTGACGGACATCGTAAAATCAGTTTCTTCCGCATGGCATGTACGGTACATGCAACGTGTGAATCCGTTGAAATCTTGTTCCCACGAGCACCACATTTTGTTATCTCCCTCCAGCGCTCGAAAGTAAAAATAATTCCGCGTTAAAACCCATGACGGATTATGAATGTACAGACAGGACTTAGTTGAGCAATGTGTGGTTAGCATACCATTGACACCCACCTTTTTTGTTTCATGGTTTCCTAAACTGGATTTCGCTACCTCGTAATCCATATTGCTCCTCAATTGCTCCATATTGCTAATTCAAAACCGAAAATGTTGTGCTTATATATCCATTATACCCATATGCATCAAAATTAAACACACTTATTGATTACAAAAATGAAATGATTTTCTTTTAGTTTAACGTCTCATGTTTATCTTCATTAGGCTAAGGGAGACAATACTTAAAGCAAGTGAATGATGATGGAAGAATTGGTGGAATGAGAAACTGGGAGGAAACGGGAGAACCCGAGAAAACCCCACCCACCAGAGGTAAGTGCTCTAACACAGAGCCACCATGCCTCCCCTATAGCTAATCATTCTATCTTAATTATTGATTTTTTTCTTATTAGATTGCATCTAAGCTATGTTTGCTCTTCATTACAGGCTAACGCAATTTTCGTGTAGTATGCTTGCTGTATAAATCGACGATAATGAACATAAAGTCACAATTGTAGGAACAACAACAAAAACAAAACTAAACTAAAAAGGGAGCTGCAGTAAATTGAAGAGTAAACACATTGATTCTTTTTTTAACAACTGTTGTGATTACTTCATTTAAGCCAATACTGTCTTTTGTTTTTGATCAATTGAGTGTTATGTACACACTTTTATCTCTGATTTTCAGACTTAAAAGGGCTTCCTATTCTAACGTTTACTCGTATGTGCTACATGATAAATTCTCTTTGTAGAAAACAAAGCGTGACTATGAGAACAGTTATATGTCATATGCAGAAATTCTATCCTTCACTCTCTTCCTTTATCCCCGATGGCTCTTATCGATGGATTGAAGCTGGACAAAACCTCATTATCCTCTGTGATTGCCTCTCCCTCTCTCTCTTTCTCTCTCATATATATATATATATATATATATATATATATATATATATATATATATATATATATATATATATATATATACTGTGCTTCCAAACACTCTGAAAATTATTCCCTACTTTCCTCTCTCGGTTCCTTTCCTTTTATTCTTTTTGTACTCTGCAAACATGAACTGTTGATTTATTCAAACACGACACTAGCCACAATTTTTGGGAAAAAATATTACTGTTTACAAAATAGGGCTTTGTAACCGACCACAAAAATTATTTTTCAAAAATAAAACATTAATAAAACAAAAACTACATATACCTACCACAAATGTATTATTTTTATGTACATTTTTTATGGAAATGTAATCTATGAAACCTTACAATTTATTTATTGTCTGACTTCACACACAAATGATGTGTATATATATATATATACAAGAATGAAATTAATTACGAAGCATTTGTATTTGTGCTTTTATATACATACACGTATGTATGTGTATTTTATATAATTGAAATACGATGACTTTTGGTTGTGTCAATTTCCGTTCTCTATCGTCTGTCCAATTATGTTTAACTGAAATCAAATACCGTAAAATTACAACAAATATTTAATTACTTAAAAAACCCTTATGTGTTTGTTATTTAAAAAAATCACTAAATCTCGTCATTGAATGTCATTTCTACTGTTACATTTTTCTATATACTCGACTAGGAGAGGATTTTTTCCGCAGTTGACTGTTGTGTTTAAAATACGTATGTGGCCAGCTGTTATATTCAATATTTACTATTGTTGTGACAGAGAGAGAGAGGGGTTGTGTATGAGACAAATAAAACTTTACAATAATTTTTACTTTGATAAATGGTGTGTCTCCAAGGTAGACTGAATTCGGAATTTAATGGGTGAATGTTAGAACCACATCAATCATTTCATCACATTTTAGAGAAATTTAGAAACAAAAATAGACATTTTGAACCAGTATGGACTAAATTTTATTGATCATTTCGATAATTGCAATAGTAGGAATATGTAAGTTTGTTTCTTTCTGTACACAAAGAAGCATTCGTCAATAGTTTCAAAATAAGCTCATAACATGGATTCACAGAAAATAATTCTCTTCAAACTTCTGGCCTATATTGTGCGTAAGTATAAGATCTTCTTTATAAAAAAATTCATTGTGGACAGGTATCACAGCAACTATTAAGCTTACGCATAGTCGTAAAAACCATCGTTTATTTATTTTTTTATTTACTTGTAATTTAGGAACCAAAGATCTTCCATAACATAATATTTCATAAATTCATACAGTAGGTTAAGGTGTATCCTTATACAAACTTTGATTCATATCTCAGTGAGAAAAATCCGTTATCCGGAGAATGCTATAGTGTACAAATATACGTAATCCATATGATTATTACAGAAATCTGTACGGAGCATACGTTATCCATATGCTACATACGTACTGCCTTTTCCCCCGGTTACACTGAGAAAAATCCGTTCTCCGGACAGCGGTATATTGTACAAATATACGGAATCCTCTTGCTTACTACAGAAATTAGTATGAAGCATACGTTATTCATATGCTACATACGCACTGCCCTTAGATCTTACATCATGTCGTTGTAGGATGTCTGACATCTAACAATGTTCCGTTATTACATACGTCAGCTGTATGTTATATATGTCCATCTGGATATGGAGTCATTACCACCTATACACAGTTCTTTCTTTCATATGGAAAGTACGTGCAGATGGAGAACTTATTATAAAACATACGTTTTCAGTTATACGTTTGCTGCAGGATTTTACCTATAGTTAACACGTTAAGTGCAAAAATTACAGAATTTACGCATGTAACCTACGTTTTTACGTACGCCACATACTTTTTTTTTACCTTTTTGGGGATGAGTTCGTGTGATATATAATTGCAGAATTTCATGAAAGGAAGGAATTAAAGCATACAATCTCATATTCTTTCAGGAGAAAGTGTGTTATTTTGTTTATACAGTATATCTTAATACATATGTGAAATATTTATTTTTGCATATCGTCTATTTTACTCGTTCCCATCATTGATATTTCAAGAGAAAATCTAGTGAAGGATGAAAGGAATAAAAGATACGAGAAACATTTTTTCTAGTATATGGATTCAGCGTCCGAAATATAGATCCCTACTCAGCCTTTATCAATCTATTTCAACCCGAAGTAGTAGAAATTTGCCACTTCCAGTTTTAACATTCATCCATACAGAGTAATATCAGGAAGAAATAGGAAAAAATTTATATTTTTATAGGCTATGGACTAAGCGTCCCAAGAACATCTTCCATGTCCGCCCTTATCCTCAGAAACCACTGATAGGGATTTCTTACGTAACCACTTCAATATTCCATTTCACTGAGCAAAATCGGAAATAGTTTTTTTTAATACATAAATAACGTTTTAAAAATAGGTCCTCTTCATCTCCTCCCTCTGATCTCTGACTCCCTTCTCCCTTTAAAAAAAATCTTCCTATCTCTAAAATTAAGGGCAGTTTACTGAAGGGTGAAAATTAAAATTTGCTGTTTTCTCAAAAACAACTCTAATGATTTAGTTTATATTTCATAAATTAATATTCCAATAGCAACCTTATAATATGAGATAAGTTGTTTTCTAGGAAAAATTCAGAATAGGTAGTTTGTTCTTAGAGGGTAAGTTTTTCGAATTATTTTCTCAAGAACGACATAGGCGATTTTGTTCATATTTCGTAAATATATATTTCATTAATAACCTGACAATATGGCAGAACTTCTTTGTCTCGAAACAAAAATCCACAAGAGGTAATTAATCTTGAAGTTTAGTTTTTCCCGTCCGATTTTCTCAAAAATAACACAGCCGATTTTGTTTATATTTCATTAATTCCTGTTACTTCGTATTTTACGTTTTATTCTAATAACCTAACAAGAGGTGTTAGTATTAATAACAGGCGACTTAATAACAATATGTTTTAATAATAACAGACCAATTTGTTTATATTTCATTTGTTTTATTAATAACCTAACAATATGACATAACTCATTTCCCCTGGAAACATTCACTATAGGTGGTATATTCTTGAAGATGACTTTTTCTAAAAAGAACTCAGACAATTTTATTCATATGTCATTAATAACTCTATAATATTAAGCAAATCACTTGTCATGATAATATTTACGATGATAGTTTATCGTTATTATTATTATTATTATTATTATTATTATTATTATTATTATTATTATTATTATTATTATTATTATTATTATTATTATTATTATTTAATATTTCCTCAAATACGACTCACGCGATTTTGTTAATATATCATAAACAAATAATTTCTAAATAACCCAAATTCATTATACGCATAGTTATTTATCATTAATAAGTCCACAAATGGTATTTTACTTTTAAGACTGAGTTTTCTTCGAACGAAATTTTCCGGAAAGATACTTTTGTTAGTATTTCATAGATAAATGTCTCAGTAATAACTGCAACCTAACATGATTTAATTTAAGAAATTAGAGCGAGAAAATACAGTGCAAGAGTCCGTACCTTTTATTTACAAATAAAAAGGCGAAGTCAAACAAATTGACTCTCTAAAATATATTATCTTTTCCTATGAATAATGTGTTGGCACATTTTCTACAAAATGCGATTCTAATTTTGCACAGTGTCTGAACCTATGTTTCAACTATAAATAATAATAATAATAATAATAATAATAATAATAATAATAATAATAATAATAATAATAATAATAATAATAATAATAATAATAATAATAATAATGATAATAATAATAATATATATTGTTAGTTATTAATGCTTCCATATTCTTCAACAGGACTTTCGGTTCGCTTTTAGTATATAAAAGTCCGACCTTCCTGAAAAAAGTTTTCGGCCCCCCAAGAAAATCTCGCTGGGTACACCCCTGGCTACCGTAAATCAACCGACAAGTTATTACGATATGTCTCATTTATAATTCCATACTAAAGCATGGAAGGAACATTTTGTAAAATTTATATTTTCGAAGAGTGTAATTAGCTACTAGTGTACATTCAAACAAGTGAAAGATAAACTGGAATGACGTTTGGTGAACATTACATGATTTACTATTTTAATTTTTTGCTTTAGGAGGTTTAAATTTGAAAACTACATACAACGATACAAGTTTATTTTGAAATGCATAATCCGACTGAATCTAATTTTGTAAATAAAAACAAAATAGCTCTGGCACACTGAGAAAAATCCGTTATCCGGACAGTAGGATATTATACAAATATACAGAATCCTTATATTTACTACGGAAATCAGTACGGAGCACACGTTATCCATATGTCACACGTACTGCCCTTTTCCGGCTTAGACGTTACATCATGCCATTGCTGGATGTCTGACATCTAACAGTCTTCGGTATATTGTACACGTATAAGTATGTTACATACGTCAGTTATATGCTACATATGTCTACCCGTATGTGAGCCCCGGAACACATATATACAGTTCGTATGGAAAGTACGTTTATTCGGAACACTTATAATGAAAGTACGTATCAAATATATTTTTCAGTTATACGTTTCCTGTACGTTAAGTCCAGAAACTGTAACACATGTAACCTGTGTTTTTACGTACGCCACACACTTTTTTTTCACTGTGCACTAGCATATTTCGTAATGTACGAGTATATAGAAAAACTGAAAATTGCTCTTCAGTTCTATGCAATCAAAAACCTTCTTCAGGCTTGATATTTAAATTAGCATAATTTTAACAGTAACTGTAAAGGAGTTATATTCCATTATAATGTTCTCAATAAGAAATCTTCAGACAGCATCGCAGTTTCTATTCTTTACGTGAAAGGTGACAGATTGTTAATGAAAGTAGTAAACGATTATAAGAGAATTGCTAAAAATGAAAATGTAATACGAAACGAGAGAACTCGCAGAAAATCCATAAACACGACTTTGTTTACCAGGAACTCAAATGGGCTGGGATAGAAGCAGGGAATTAGATAAACGCTTTACCATTCAGTTTATTCTTCTCTTGTTTGTTTGGAGTCTAACGTCTCTTTTCAACACCAAGGCTATATAAGACACAGACCTACGAATTTACGTAAAATACAAACCAGAACTACATCATCAGACAATCGAATTCTCCCCTTCCGCTCTAAAGAAAGGTCCGCTAGCCATTTACCAATAAGGAAACTCACAATTCGTAATATGCTTATAATATGAAGCCTCCGTTGTCAGATTTTAAGCCTTAGATCAAATGTGAAATGCAGAAAAATATTGAGCCGTCAATGAACATATGCCCATATTAGGATCACCCGAGTAGTGCTTACAGAATTGTAATGATAGTTCGTCTGTTCATCCGTTACTCCACGTGATAACTTTTGACAACTTTGCTAGGACTATTATCTTGGCTCCAAGGGTACCCTTGCTAGCTAGGGCGATTATCTTGGCAGACTTCGTTAAGGGACCCAATCCGTTAACATCTTCGTGAATAACGGTGACTGTAACGGTGGTTATCCATATCTCATTCATTCATAAATGTACACTCATGTCAAAAATGATTGTCGCATATCTATAACTGACTTCTTGTAAGAATATAATTTGTTAATGATTTTGCAGGGTACTTTTAATACTGATACTATGGTATAATTAGGAAATGTATATTTGTGGTAAATTTCATAGGAAAAGAATTATAAATACGAAAATTAGAATTACTAAAACAAATTGTTGCTAAATGGACAAGAAAATTTTATTTTCGTTTTATTGTTCTTATTTACTGCTCTTTACTTTTGACATGAAATTTTCCACATACATGTTTTTTGCCGATTATATACATACTAACATTATAAGAAATACTGGGTGAATTCGTTATCAAATTATATTCCTACAATAACATATTTATAGACATGCGACAATCATTTTGGACATGAGTGTACGTTTCGTGTAACGCTAATATGCAACCCTCAATATACTTACAAGTTGCGGATTGTATAAATATCTAGGCGAAAATATTTAGATATTCCTAGTGTATTTCGAATTCTCTTTATTCTCTTTCTAGTGTATTCTCTTTATTTTCTTTAGCAAGTTTAATTTTGTTCTGAATCCAATATATATATATATATATATATATATATATATATATATATATATATATATATATATATATATATATATATATATATATATATATATATATATATATATATATGTTAGTATCCTGGATGTGCACATTAAGAACGCACGTACTCTGTGAAACAACGTATAATTTTAAACGTTTCTTTATTAAAAATAGATCAGAGGGTAGGCCTTTCTGCTTCCTCTAGTCAACGCATTGCGTGCCTGCGAATAACACGTCAGTTTGAGTCACTGAGTTATGCTATTTTGCTTTTTAAATACATATAAACCATACTACTTTAACATAAGCTAACAAGTATAAAACTAAGACAACAGCTAATGCATTTTTTGTTATTAAAATGAAATAAGCTAACATTTTTTTGCCGAAGCTCTCTGTTGCAAATCTGTTAGTGAATGCAGTATTTTTTTTTATTAATTACTTCTGTTGTGCATTTTTCTGGATACATCTTTACTTGATTATATCGAAATATTTTGAAACATCAAGGTGTATCATAGCGTATGATAACACGTATTTCTTGCTTCATACTTTCATTTGGTGAATTTTGTATTCACTATGTAATTCTAGAATATGATAATTAATCTTTATTCGGTATATTATTAAATAATCTAACAATAGAAGAATTCTGTTGATACAATTCAGGATCAATCAAGAGTGAGGTATTCCTGCAGGTTTCTAATATCACACCCACAACTTTTCTCTCCGTAATCCAATTATGTTCCAAGATCTTGAAATCCCATAGTGCGAATAAACATTGCAATGGATATTTTCACCATTTTTTTTTTACGTCGCTACAAAATATTTAAGTGCAAGCTGGTCATGAAAGCGTTCCATTTCGGTAATACGTTAATTCTAATTAATAAAAATTTGTAACTGAATGTCGGTCTGTTACTCCTGCGCTTAAAACAACTACTGCTATGTTTGTACGACATTGGCTAGTTAAGGGGAAACTTGGTAGAAAAACTGCTTACACAATGTTGTGACGCATGTTTGTAAAGTATGTACGACATTGGCTAGTTAAGGGGAAACTACTGCTTACACAACGTTGTGACGCATGTTTGTAAAGTATGTACGACATTGCTAATAAAACGAAGGATAAAAAAAGGTAACAGAACCTAAGGCTTCTTATTAAAGGAAACTATTTATTTATTTATTAGAAATTATTTCAATATAATTTAGTGTCCTGTTTTTATAGTCGTTTCATTTAGAATGTTTACGCAAATAGTAGGGAAAAGACGGAGTGAAAAAGAGAAGCAGAAGAGTTAAATTGAATAGTTGTTCTACCGGATGTAATGATGAAATTAAAACTTTTGGTCAAAAAGGAAATGTCCATTATAAAATACTATTGGCAAAATGTAATTAATTATTTAATGAAATATCTTATTGTTTATAAACTTTCAAATTATCCAGTTAATACTGGAGCATTCTGAATGTAATAAATATGTGTATCAAGTGGCACACTCTTCTTCTCTGGGGTATTTTAAATTAACAACATTTAATACTCGCAGACTGGCAAAATAAAGGAGAAAAAGTTGTGGCTCGGAAAAATAAGAGAAAGTTATATTTTTAAGTTAAAACTTTTCACCCACGTTAAATAGTATGTATTGAAACAATATAGACTACCTATGGTACAAAATCCTGAAGGGACGAAAGGGACTTCCCCCATTTAATATATTTGGAAGTAAATTCCCTCTCACAAAGAAAAAAACTCTTACTGGATGGTGAATAAAATGATACCATTGTCAGAAACTTGGAAATTAATTACATATCAACATATATTTAACATGTAGACATTAGGTCATTTCAGATATTGTTTGGGGGCAAATCTCTTCAATTTACGTATATAAGACTAATTAACATATATTTCATAGGTCTCTATAGGTATTCGTGCCATTTCCGGTTTTGCTTGGGGGGGGGGTATCTCCGATTTACATAGAGTTTCACATTTTCATTAATATACTATTATATATACTATTGATTAAATAGTATATATATATATATATATATATATCAAACTTAGGGAGGCAATTCCGCCAGCCTTCCCAAATGACACCCCTGCACATAGGAGTAATTAATAAGAATACCTAATTTTACATAGTTTAATAAACATGGATGTTCAAATACGTGAACTCTCCATGTCGAAACATTGCAGTCTGAAGGTTTTTTTCTTTACATTACTGCCTCCTCACTCCCCCTTCGACTGTTATGGTATCGCATCCTGAATGGACCTAATATTGCTTTTATAGCTACTATTTGTTGTTCCCAACCGTTGGGCCCTCTGTAAATCTCATAGGTTAAAATCGTGCTTAATTAAAAGCACTAATACTTTACTTGTCCTGATAATAATCAGCAAAGCCTGTTCATGTTCATTATCAACTTTGAAATAGTTAAATTGAAGCAATATTGGTTGCAATTTAATTATGTCAATACTTTTAAATCTATTAATTCCCTACACACTAGCGGCATTTATTGGTATCATACAGGTTAGTAGTGTATACAGTGACACTTATTAGCTTGATCGTCCATTATTAGGAATTAGCCTTATGCACAGATTGACAAGTAGTTATATTATAAGTAAAACTAGCTGAACCTGCGCTTTCTATACAGCGCCTCATTCACATATGAACATGAATCTCTTTGTCATTCCTCACAATGTCTGTACATGTCCCTTTACAGACACAAGTGAAAGGAGTCATAATATTAATATTAATAGTAGTAATAGTCGGTACAGTGTATGATAAAGGGATTTTTTTCAATCATTTCTTCAATATCTCGCACCGTTTGCAAGATTTAAGTTTACTTCCGGTTGGAGTTTCTAATTCATGTATGACCAGTGTTTTCTTTCTTCTTGCATGCAGTATGTTATAAGCAAATACATTACATACACAATTAATTATAATGTGAGTGATCTATGGTGTTCATTGGGCAAAACACTCCAAACAATAAAGATTCAACTTAGACTGAAGAAATGGTTATCCTTCGTCATTTATTATCATTTGGCCATCTAAGAGACATATACAACCCCTGTATACAAATATGTAGTATTTCAACGCTTACAGTGTATCCCTAAAAAGTGTAATAAAGAAATAACTGCCATGTTTTTAAATATTCAATTAGAACTGGACAATGTACAAAAAATTGGAATCAATCATTGAAAATGGAACGTTTCTAGCACTTGTAGTTTTCGAGTTTTTATTGTCGAAATTATTGGAGACAAACATATAAACCTAGCATTTTAATGTACAGATTAGAAAACATGTGTAGACACGCACTTCTTTTGTCAGTAATCTCAGATGGAATCGAACAATTTGAAATAAAATTCTCAATATTGAACAGGGAGATTGCGTTCTCTCTACATCATCAAAGAAAACTGAATAGCATAGATCAACTCGTTCCGAAAATATTGACAAAATAACGATGCATATACGTATTTTTGCTGACCATTGCACATGATCATTAGATATCAGTTTAGCCACTGATGATTGAGGAACATAATTTTCAGACTAAAAAAGCAGGACACGTTATTAAAATTTACAAGTACTATATTCTTAGTTAAGCACTTGCTTTTTTTTTTATGAAATATCAAAATTAATTAAATAATAGCTCAACACTCGCCCAAATTGAGTGATCATTTCTATCAGTTGACTATCGATAACTAAAAAAGCGGGATTTTTTAAATATCGAATGAATGATTTTAATTTATGTTGTGGAAGGAAACCGGGACATTTGAAATTTTGAGCAATTTCTAGGGAGAACAGCTTATGTAAATCCGTGACTGTCCCGGCTAAACTGGAGAGTCTTGGAGCCCTATTCATAACACTACTGATGATGAAAGCAACGTTCATAGATTTTCTTTTTAAAAAATCCCTTGACTGACGCAAAATTTTCCCCTTCCTTATACAATAGTGTGTTGAGTGTCCAATGCATATGACAGAAGTTATTTTCTTTTACAAACAAATACATGCAAACACACACATCCAATAATGGGTGTTAATTATGCTACTTTGAATAGATACACACACACACACACACTATTACTATAGTATTCGCTTATTTCTGAAGAACAAAGAAAAATGTAAGTATTTATATTGGTCAGTCTCCGCTAGAATTTCCCTGAATTTTTACGTTTTATCGAAAAAAATCCCGTTTTCCCTTTCAGCTAAATTTAATCACGAAATTTCCCTCCTCACACTACGAACACTAGATGAAAGATTCAAATAATTCGTTACTTAAATAGTAGTTTGTGAGCTCCCATTGTATTTTTTCTTTTTCTTTTTAGACTGAAAGTTACTAACTCTTAATTGAATAATTTCTTACACTGTTGAATTAGCAACAACAACGAAAATAAATGTTACTGCATTAGCAGGAATGATTTGGAAGCTACTCACAGCGCAAAGTACAAGTCTACAATACATCCGGCTACATGAAAAGAATAATTATACTAGAATGGTATTGGAATAGTCATATTTAAAATTCTTACAAAACGTTCTTGTTCTGAATGTACTTGTACTAATTGAACTTCTTGTCTGTTTAGTGTAGGTTGAGGATATAACCAACAACTCCAACGTCAGCTCGGATTAACGCCTAGATTGAGTGGGTTGGAGTTCGGGGCGGCATATTTAACTCCGTCTTCTCCGCCTTATATACAGTATTACAGAATAAATAATTTGTTGTAACACTAGAAATTTTCCATGTGGGCGTTTCTACATTACATATTGTAATACGTACGGTTTTCCCTTCTCAAATAATCCTGCCGTATAAACGTGTATTCAACAACGAGACTGCATATTAAAACAGACTGCAGCATATACTAAAACAGTATTATACATAAATGTACTAAAACAGAACATACGACACCTTGAAATTCGGAAAGTAGAAATATACTCGTATCTGAAATTACTACATTGCTTGTTTCATTTGAGATGGGACTGTTCTGAAAGTACATCTAAGACGTCAGAATGTGTTTATCGATTGCTTCAATGCTTTATTTATATATATAACTTTTACACGGTAGACTGTTGGAATATGAGAATGGTACAAAGTGCTTAAGAATGTGACACTGACAGTTACTAGGTAAAATGAGAGATAACCTGTGCAAATAGAATGCATATTAGATACAGTTTTGAAGATGGTTTGATCTTGTGATTCAAGATTACTCAGAAGATTATAAATGTTAGAGAACGATTAATATTAGAATAATGTGTTAAGATAGTCAATTTATGAATGATATAGAATTAAGAGCTTCAGAAGGTAGTCAAGGTATAGATTGAGCATAAATAGATTAAACAAGATATTGTCTTTTGTGGTTATAGAAGAGTCTTGGTAGTGTCACTATAGTTTTGTAAAGCAAAAGATCATAGAACTTATCTTCCTTTCTCTTTTATTGGTTAGAGTCAAGTAGATAACAGAGACCAGCGTTCGATAACAGGTAGCAACTTCATGTGATTCACACCCACGTAAATTGTAGCTTAGTGTTTTATATAGCCTAAGGAAAAACGATCAACTTTCAGTAACAAACAACTTAACCCTTGCTTGCCAGTGGCCAAGCGAAATATTTCTTCATCTTTCCTGATCCCAACTATATATTTTTAAAAATATTTCGCCATAATTCACGCTTTCAAAACAGTATTAACAATTTAGCAAGAGAAAGGCTATTAAGGTTACTAAGTCTAATGAAAGTTCATGCCATTCATGCTACAGGAGTAGATATTTAATGCATCGCCATTTATAGTCGAATCCGAGACAATCACGCACCAAAATCACGTGTGGTACTAGAATATTTTGACACGAACATGGATTCACTTATGTTTGAGTTTTACGTTCTATAGCTGTCTTTTAGGCTAAAGGAAACAATATGAAATTACGATAATGATTAAATGAACAGTGAGAGTGCGATACGTAACACACGTGTGAAGAGTGAGATTCGAACCCACAATAGATAGCTCTTGAGATTAACAGTCTAATGCCAAAGACTCATCTACCAGCCCACATTAAGAACAAGAAGTTTCCGTGCTTTCAAAAGAAGCATTGAGTTAAATAGATTGACTAAAAAGGTGATTGATTTTTCTTTCTAGCAATATATGGTATCCAGTGCATTAGATCATAAATAAATAACCGTAATATATATTTTTGGTTGTTAGATGTTTCATTGAGACTGCTATTTGGTACATAAGTAATAAATAAATCTATCTATAAACCAAAGACCAAGAAGAATACTAAGAATTCCTCTTGCAAAAATTCATAAGTTTACATTAGTCAGAGACCACCAGCTGTAATTTTTTGGGGAAGTGAAAGGTTTCTTTTCTGAGAGGGTATACCGAAGAATAAAGTTTTATATTATTTGATCTATTTCCACCCCTTGATCCCTTTTATTTTTTTTCCTTCAGGCACGCACTGAAATTTTTGTTGGGAGGGGTCCACATTTGAGTGGATCCAATACTATTTCTATGTAGTATTGAACGGGTATTATTCCACACCCAAAAAGACTATAAGCAATTATAAAGTACTTCCAGCTATATTTTCAGTACTACGGTACTGTAGATTGCTTTTGTAAGAAGAGAAAAAGTACAGATGAAGTGTAAGATCAAATCTGTATGATACACCAATTATTTCTCTGCTAAATAAGTATAGTTTTATTAAGAAAGTTTACAAATGCATATTGGGTTAGGAAATTTTGGGGTCCGGCACCTTTTGGATGGCCGCGTAGGGGCGCCACTATTTTCCTTCATATTTTTTCTTTCAAAACAAGGAAAAAAATATTAATTCCCTCCGGAATATTTTCCAAGTACAGCCAGGCAACAGAGCTGAGAATGACATATTTTTTGGGATCAAAATTTGTAGTATGTACTTTCCTGCATTCAAGAAGGCGCCAACATTATTTAATTGGCTCTTCGAAACATTTTTTTGTTTTTAAAAAAAGCTCCAATCACTACATTTTTCTCTTTCTTTCACATTTTACATTCTCCATTAAAGAGATTCAAGCTTGAAAATTCTATACCGGAAATAAAGCTTTAACAAAAACAAATATTATATATAATTAAAACATTAATTATGCCGCTTACTAGTGGTGAAAACCCATTTGAAGCTGGGGAATCAGAATGCGATAGCTTCAAAATGTGAAATAACATAGAAAGGATCCATGGAGTTGTCACTTTTTATTATTATTATTTTACATACCTGATTACGAAATGTTCCTTCACCTCACGTAGCAAACACCACTACTTATACCACTGACAAATAATAAAACAGAAACACCTTTCCAATCCTGAAAAAAAATGTATCTTTAATTGTATCAAGTAAAGGATAAATTTAGTTGTTTCTTTTCTCGTGTGTCACTACATCGCGTACATTATCAAATTTATGCACAACTCGCACGTGACAGAGACCAAACACTACAGCCGGCTGCTTCGTATCGCCAACCAAAACTATAGAATTTTCGTGCGAGAGATGGTTTAACAGCCAGATTGCGTGAACTGTCAAAGCGCATGCTTCTACAAGACTGGGCAAACGTGCCCAGAGTTGCCAACTACATGGAGGAGCGATATTTGCTTCTTCTGACTCGATATTTAGTTTTTTTCAAAGTTTCTTCTAAATTAGAAGTACTTCAGTTTCGGAAACAATGTTCGACTCTGCACGATTTAGAAGAAATTATACATGATAGATATAATTTATTTTCTATTTTTAAATGCATTTATTTTCTGCCTTTTAGTACTTTTTCTACTTTAGTTCACTTTTATTTTCTACTTTTTTCTACTCAGTACTTTAGTTCATATTTTGTTTTTTAAAAAAAGTTTTTATTTTCAACTTTTTAGTGCGTTTTTGAAGTCGGTTATTTTTCTTTTAAAAAGTTTTTATTTTCTGCTTTTTAGTGTTTTTTAAATGTTATTTATTTATTTTTTTATTTTTCCATTTTTTCGTTACCCTTGTAGTTTAGTTAGATACCTAAAGATAAAACACTAATTCCCTGTAAAATGGGCCTTCCTACGAAATGAGTAAAGAAATGAGTAATAATTAATTATCAATATTATTGATATATTTTTTATATAGATAAAAATCCTCCTTGGGAATAGTTCTTTACATTAGTGAAAACCGCATCAAAATATCACGTAGCCTAAAAAGTAGTTAGCCTTTTGCTCACCAGATGGCATTCATTTTGATTTGATTTGATTTGATTTTCAGTTTAGTGCTCCTTTCAGCAGCAAAGGTATATAGGTTATGACCTACAGCTTAACGTGGAATACGAACCACATGAGCTGCTTCCGGGAATCGAACTCGAGTCTCCCACTACAAAGGCGCATATGCTAACTGCTTAGCCACGAGAGAGATCTCACGCACGAGATGGGATTAATGTCCCAAATCGCAGTGTATGAGTTACAGCAGGTCAGGTCTAACGTTATTTGGCAGCTCACACTGGAGACAGATGTGCAAATAGTGTTGAAAATCTTAGATTTAGACGTAAGGTATTACCTGCAAAACTGCGCTACATTTTCAATTTTGTTTCGGCAAGGTCCGCAGAATACGTATACGTATAGGTAAAATACGTATTCCAAAACAATACTCAAACGATGATTCATTAGCTTTCTTTCTGGGAATTTCGGTGTTCAAGACGCTTCTCACAGTGAGTAACCAATCAGAGAAAATGTGCAGAAGTGAGGAAGACCGACATGTAAGCAGTCATGACAAAGCCAATGACCTCAACTTCCGTCACCAGTGTTAATATCGAGAAAGCTGGCTACAATAGGCTCTTAACCCCTTGGTTATATGCAACCCACATAATTTTGCTGATTAGCTGGTTGCAGCATATTTTACCAGATATTCTCAATAAGCGTTGTAAGAATTATTTGATTTTTTAAATAATTAATTATTACTATTACCCTTTCAAATATTTTATCTTCCTTGGGAATAGCATATTCGATCAGTAAAAGTTGCATCGAAATATTACCAACAGTTCTCTATATAATCACGAACATACTTACAAACATACATATAATACATATATACATACTAGTATTATGTATGTGAAGTAAGAACCTCCTTTTCTATTAGTCGCTTTAAATAAAGTTCGTTTTATAGGGAAATAAAAATTAAATAAATACTAGTAGAAATAAGTAAAAGAAAATACTTATAAGGCTGTGCGTGTGGAATAGATACACAGTGTGCTAGTTTATTATAAACATGGAAATAACATTTAAGAATGAAATTTAGAGAGTGTGCAGAAGATAGATGACCAGACAAATATGGGGTTGTGTGAAAGGGAAAGATTATAGAGTTTGCCTGCTATTTACCGGGTAACGTAAAACATGCCTGAAAAACATACAAATTACAACCGTGCATAACAATCAGTAGTAATAGCACTACTAATTACAAATCGCTTTTATTACTGAATTAGAGCTTCCTCATGGCTAAGCAGTCAGCCTGCGAGCCTTCGGTGTGGGAGATCCGGGTTCGATTCTCGACGGGAGCTCAAGTGCTTCGGATCCCACGCTATGCTGTAGGTGCAATTCTCATATAGCCTCACTGCTGAAAGGGACTCTAAACTGAAAATAAAATAAAATAAAATATTACTGAATTACTAACAACGTGGAATAATGTTCATGTATAAAAAGGGTGTTCTTAAAAAGGGTCTCTAAGGCAGAACGTTTCGAAGCGTGAATTTTCGGCGGCTCATAACTCTGAAAGGAGACGTTTTTCGTCCCATGTTTATTAGAACTTTTTTCTTTCACTTCATATAAGGAATCACCTCCCAAAGTTTGTCGGTGGAGTTACCTACCACCCTGTATATATATATATATATATATATATATATATATATATATATATATATATATATATATATATATATATATATATATATATATATATATATATATATATATATATATAGAGAGAGAGAGAGAGAGAGAGAGAGAGAGAGAGAGAGAGAGAGAGAGAGAAACAAAGGATGCTACATAAAAATTGATGTGATTTTCGTGCTTAGGGGATTGAAGTCTGTAAGAACACCCTTTTTATACATGGACATTATTCCATATTCCAGGTTGTTAGTAATTCAGTAATATATAAGGTGTGTCCATACCTCTTGGGTCAAATTAGTACGTGTGATAGAGGAGTCTAATATAGGTAGTTTGAGATAGGAAACCGAAGGTCGTAAACGGCTACTTTAAGCGCCACGCCATCTTTAAGTTGCAGTGGTCTGTGGAAAAACGTATTTGTCAATAACAAATGTGTTTATCAAGTCGATGTAACCTACTTTATTGTGCATAAAATTAGATCTGAGTATGTAAGGTTTACATCAAACAAACTACTGCTGCACTGTACGTACCAAAAACTTACATTAAATGTTCAAAGTGACGATCACCAACCTCCATGCGCGTAGCACAATGTCTAAGGAAATTTTGTCATACTCACTCAAATATCCCCGGCGTCTCTTGCACAATCAAGCAGCCACCTAGCACTCTTGGAAGCAAGTCCTCCTCGGATTCTACTGGCAATTTATACACCAAGGACTTGATGTGTCCCCAAAGGAAAAAGTTGAGAGGATTGAGATCCGAGGAGCGCGCTGGCCACCGGAGGGAGCCTTCTCTTCCAATCCAACGATTAGGAAAGGTTGTACCCAAACAATGGCGAACATTTACATCGAAGTGGGCAGGTGCGCCATTATGTTGCACCCACATTCCCACGTGAAAATTTAGATGTACAGTCTCCAATAGTTCAGGCAGTACATCACGAAGGAATACTAGATACTGTTGTCCAGTCAAGCGAGGTGCCAAGGAATAAGGTCCTACTAGCTGATCGTGTACAATCCCACCAACATGTTGATACGCAATCGTTCCTGATGACCAGACACGCGAACGGCATGTGGATTGACCTCACTACAGACAACGGTATTGCGGCTATTGAAAATACCAGTACGGGTACAAGAAACCTCATTCATGAATAAAACACATTGTTGGAAGTTGGGTATATCTCCTAGTGGATAAAACATTCACAAGATTCTACCCTAGGTGTGAAATCGTCTGGTCCCAAGTATCGAACCGTTGTTTGTGATAGGGGTAACTGCTGGTCCCTTCGAATGGGCTACACTACCCTTCTGAGCACGTACAATAAGTACAATTTGACGGGCGGTTGTTGATGGAGATTGTTCCACAAGATCCAACATGCCCTCTTCAAACTCGCGGGTGGAAATAGTTCGTCGCCTAGCACCCTGGACAGCTCTTGTTACCTTGAAAGAATCACTCTCTCGCAAGTTCCTATCGACGGCAAGAAATGTCTTTCATATTGGATGAAATCTATTCGGAAACTTCTATCTGTACATTCATTCAGCTTTCCGAATTCATTCAGCACTACCAGCTACTGCACCTTACGTGCCTAACGTCCTAAATATAGGACGCTTACTTTTGTTCCCACCATCGGATTTTTTACAATTATTTCGAGCTGAAAATACTGCAGTACAACAAATGAATGCCTAAAGTGTTCACGGACGATTCCCGTGTCCTGCTACATAGCTTGAACACTTGCTTATGTGTAATTGAAAAAGCACATTTCAGAATTTGTTTTGTTCTACACAACATGGACTCTGAAAGTTTAGTAATGATAAACTTATTTTCATTTTATTTTCGGTATTACTGTTTATCTGTGAAGTAAACAGATTAATTTTTGCGTCGATACTACAGAAACAGGAGGAGGTTGTAATGTATAAGTATAGAGAAGGGTTGAACTTCGGCGTCATACATGTAGGACACTAGGAACATGAAACATAGAACCATGCACCTTTGTACGAAATTGTATCCTTTAGGGAAAAAAGAGATTTTACTTTTTCCTACGATAATGTTTGGTTTTCTTGTCACACTAACCTTGTAGCGTACACTTAATGAAATATTTCAGCTTTTTCTAGTATGCAAAGCAGCATTTCTTTAGGAAATTACTTCACGAAATTAGGGCTACTACAATATTTTACACGTGATGTGGAAAAATAACTTATAATCGAGTAAGATTTATAAGGTAAATCTACAATTTTTGTGTTGGGATTTTTAACCATTGCGAAACTTATTTTAGCTTTGAGTTCATTTAGTCTGAACTATGTTAGGATAGGCTTAGGTTTCTAAAACGGAAATTACAGGTTTATTCTCTGCCTGCTTGAGACGTCCCTTTATGAAATGCCGAATGGCAGTATGAGCTTTATTTTTGTGACTTGCTTTAGTGTTTATGTAATTTTATTTTATAATTGGGTGCAAAGAAACGCAATAGTCTAAAGGAAAATTGGTATTTTTTTTTTTTTCAGATGTCTCAATCTTCACGAGATTCTAGCAGAGCTGTCCGTGATATTTGTGACAACAATTTGAAGAAAGGTAACAGTTGTCAAAGTGAGATCTTTGATTGAGCTCTTGAATGACAAGTTTCTAAAATATGCTCGTTCAGAAACTGAGCACAGTGTTGGCGAATCTATGGTACCAAAGTAGTAAACCTATGGAAATGCAAGATTTTACGTGGAAGTGCTCACACGGCTGCGAAATCGGATCACACGCGTGCGACCAGACCTGGTGGGGGAATGGAAGCTCCACCAGGACAGCGGCGCGTGGATTGTGACTATTAACTTTATGTCGGCGACTATTAGCGTTAACTATATGACTTCTACACAGGTGTAATGGAAATGTATGACTGAGAAGCCAGGCAGAGTGCGTAACTAGAGGCGGGTATCCTGGGGCAGATCACCCCAACATTTCCTCATCTCATTTGCTTGAAAACGCTCATCTTTGAGTCTAGTTTTTTTCTTGCATTTTGTCATACTTATCATGTAGTTCAAACTAAGCAAGAGAAAAATACATCGCAGTCTTCACGTATCGAGACATGCACATGAGCACAATTATTTGCGCATTATGTGCAGTTCTGCGCAGGTACAGTCAATTCGTTTTAATTTCGTTTTAAAGCTATCATGTATCTACTATGACTTGCAAAATTTGCTTGTTCTTTGTGGAGCCAGTCCCGAGATATCACGACAAATGTCATTTTTAATGAATCGACTGTATCTCAGAAACTACAACTCTTTCGACAAATTCCTGCTAGTTATATTAGTTTTGCAGTGTCCTATTAGTCTACCAAGTTCAAAATCGGTTGTTGTGGTCCAGATACCTTATGGATTTGTCATAGGCCCTTTATAACTTTTGAAACGCATTTTCAGCACCATTAACATTATTATTATTAACATTAATAGTCGGCAGGAAATCACATTAAGAAAAATCCGTTATCCGTACAGCGGTATATTGTACAAATATACTGAATCCGTAGGTTTACTACAGAAATCAGTACGGAGCATATGCTACATACATTTCCCAATTAGATGTTACATAATGCCGTTGCAGGGTGTATGGCATCTAACAGTCTTCCATATATTAGACGACACACACACACACACATATACGTATATATATATATATATATATATATATATATATATATATATATATATATATATATATGTGTGTGTGTGTGTGTGTGTGTGTGTGTGTGTGTGTATTACATACATCAGCTGTGAGATCCTGAACGCCTGTATACAATTTTTCGTTCGTATGGAAAGTACGTTTATTCGAAACGCGTATACGGAACGTATAAAATATAATTTTTCCGTTATACGTTTGCTGTACGTTAAGATCAAAAACTACAGGATTTACACATATAACCTGTTTTTACGTATGCCACATAAGTTTTTTTTCTCAGTGCATTATTATTTGATCCCCTCGGCGGAACATAATGGTAAGCGCCAAAATTGTTATTTTGAAACTAATCTGTTACGCAGATATGTTTTCGGGAACGGAATGGATCCGCCTCTTGAAGTTAATGAAAGCACTCAACAGATGACAGAACTATGTAGTATGGTAAGAAAGGTTTGGTGTTGAAAGCGGGAACATAATGGTAAAGGACAGTAAAAATGGCGGGTAGTAGCAGGAGTTGCTGTGTATTTCTCTCGCTATTGGATGAATTAAATGAAATAGAAGAGGACTATGTGGATTACTGTGATCTAGACAAGAGTGTTGATGATCCTGATTATGTTTCTGATTCTGAAGAAGTATTACAGATACGAAAAGTAGTATTTATTTTATTGTTATATTATTTTGGAAACAAAGTGGTAAATACACTGACATAACATTACGTTACTGAAGTACGGGTAACTGCAACAATGAAAGTGCTATTATTATTTACCAGGAAAGTGGAACGCCTAATACTTCCACGTAGTTAAACTTAATTTTATTTACATGCATAAATATAGTGAAACTGGATAACAAAAGTAATAAACTGAAGAAAAATTAGTTTTAAAGGGGATTCTTTTAATAATGAGAGAGGATAAACAGTATGTGAGCGTAATGTGCAGGATGCACGTACATAAACGTGTATAGGGTATCAAAACTTGAACATTGGGAAATCAGAGGAAATTGCAAGCTGTCTCCTTCGTTACTTTAAAGACAACAATATAAAAATGAAATATTTGATCGCAATTTCGGACAACTGTGCCGGTCAAAATAAAAACTGGAACATGGTTATGTTCTGGCACTACCTTCTATCTTTAAACACGTTTGAAGTTATTGAACATCATTTTCCAGTTAGTGGCCACACAATGTTGCCCTCAGACAAGGATTTCGCTGTTATTGAAAACTACACACGACGTCGAGCAGAACAAGTTTACAGTCCATTACACTGGGACCTGTTAATTTTCGTGATGTACGCCGGTTGAAAGTAACCAAAAACAATCCTGGTTCTCTCTTTTTCAGCTATTCCGTAAACAGTGACATCTGGCATGAGGTAAATCTTCGAAAACATGGCAGACAGGGCTCATTACCAGTTCCGCATTGTAAATACGATTCTCCAAGACCTATTGATAGAAACATAGTTACAGATGTACTTTCCCTTCTGGATTTTATCCCATCTATCCATCATCCATTTTTTCTGTCCCTAAAACCTTCAGGGTCCGTCAACAAGGACCAGTGATAGCGAAGATGAGAGTGTGTCGGTTCAAATGCAAAACGCATGAAGTGAGGTAGATTGTCACAGCAGTCTGAAGATGAAGTGCTAGTTTCAGGAACATAATGATATATCCATCACCCTTTTTTATATTTTCGTGCCAAAAAACTGTTTATTTGTTTGTTAAAGTATATTAAGTGCATGTCGTAAATCTAGAATCATTTTTGTACATGATAGATGCAAAATAAAAGTTATTATTTTTTTTCATATTTACAGGTCATTTTGAATTTTGAATTTCAATTTTCTCGATTTCAATGTTGTGGTGCTTACCATTATGTTCCACCGAGGGGCCCATTTATTTATCTTATTATTTTAAGTAGATACACAACAATATACCAGCCTAATGAAAAACAAAGTAGAGGGATATATAGTTACAATTACGTACATTGTTAAAATGTTGTAACTCTGAGATTCTATAGTTTGTGTAAGATGGTAGTTGGTTTTGAATGTGTATCTACGAAGATTTTTGTTAATTCTTGAAATGGGGAATTACTTCACGAAGTAAACCATTTTTTTCTTTTTTGTTAAAAACAATAACAGCTTAATTTTCCACAAATTTTAATTTCCCATCTCATGTTGTATTCACTTGATATTCGAATCCAGTATTTTGTTTTCATTTTTTTAAAATCGTTTTAAAGCGAATACTAATTTCCTTTCAACGCACAACACAAAAGAATAACAAAATGAATTATATTTCTTGGCCAATGCTATGAAACGAATGTCGAAAGATAAAACAGCAGAGGAGAGTACTGTTACGGTCCTGTGTTTTTAGCTGGTAATGTAGTTTCCAAAAACTATACTCGATTCTTGGATGTCGGTAGCTCATTGAGCCGATTTCTTTACAGGTAGAATAAAGTGTCAAACTTGACATGGCCTCTGTCGTCTGGTCGGTAGTCTAGGTAGATTGTGTTCTTGAGAACGTAATGAACACTTAAAGGGAAACATTGGAGTTCTCGAGGATGTTCAGCGAAGAGCTTTAAGTACATTTAGATCGAAAGTGAAACGTTCTGTCATGAAGAAATTACAATGTTAGACTGTTTCCTGTTTTAAAAGTAGCTATTAAACTATTATTATAAATTAGATGCATGGCATGTTACGATACAATTATTTGTTTGTATCGCATTTCTAGGATTTTGTGTAACAAACTGCCATGTAACACCATTTAAATAAATCGCTGAGCTATACTCTAAACGGAGATTTTGAGACCAGTTAGCAGAGAGGTAGGGAACAAGTAGAAATAGGTGAAGAGAAAAACTTAGAAGACTGTGCGTGTGGAACAGATAGATAGTGTGCAAGTTCATTTATATGTATGCAAACAACATTTAAGAATAAAATCTGTATGGGAGGGAAGGATTACAAGATTTAAATGTTATTTGCGGGTAACAGCGTCATTCTATTTGCTTTATTTGCACAAATCGTCTCTCAAACCACAAACCAGGACACTGAGATTAAAGTATAGACGTTGCAATGCCTGGTTTTCTTCCTAAAACATTAGTGTCGCTTTTTCTTGGACCAAGAGGTCTTTGTTTAGCTTTACTCTCAGGCAAATATGCTTTTTCATTGTCCCACGGCGAGATTCCCAAGCTTTTTCAGGCCCTTGAACGGCTGGTTCGGTGAAGAGCTCTCTACCAGAAAAGTCGGATGGTTTTATCGAGTACCGCAAGCAGCGACAGGCGATGGTCATCAACAGCGTCTGTCTGAAGACAATCTACAGAGAACAATGGAAGCAAAGCAAAAGTCTGTTTGACGAACGACCATCAAAGATGAACCATAAAAAGTGATCCTTGACTTCTGTGATTTCAGTATTTAAGAAAGAATTAATTCTGTGGCCCTCACGATAAAATGGCATAGGTCGCTCTTCCCACAAGTCGTCTTTTCTGATAGTGACGAAATATCAGACCATGCTAACAGTGGGAAAAATTTGGAATGGGATTATAGAGAAGCGTTGTTATTTTGATGGCACGTGGTTAGGAAAGGAAAGTTGTGCAAACTTATTATATTTCAATCGAGTTACCTAAGCTTATGTAATGTTAATATTCTGGCTAAATGGAATGATTTATGTAACTGATGAGACGTTGAAGTTTCTTTTTTGTGCTGTTTGGGGCGATGTTTTTTTCTGTTACTAGTTGACAGGAAATAGTACATTTTGTTCATATGCTTTAATTTGCACGTAGCCATAACGTAGCCACAACGTGTGTTCCCAGTGACAGAATCTGTTATAGATAAAATCACATTATTCAAACCTCATAGGACGCCTTTTTCTTTAAAAATGAAAATACCGACGAAAAACCAACACTAGATTCACACTCCAATGCTAGAAATCTATAAAGAACATCCAATTTGAGGCAAGAAAATTTTAAAAGATTGAATTTTGATGTTCATTGTTATTTACGTTTCGTAATATTTTACGACTTGTAATATTTTACGATTTATAGGGTTTGTTAAATATACCCTATAGAGAAACATGATCAATTGTTCTTACTTTGTACTACTGAGCAATAAATTTGATAACGTAAATTACGTTTATTTATAGATTTGAAACATGTAGTAATTTGATGTAGTGCGATTTATTAAGAAATTACTACTTTATGTTGGGTTGCCAATACTGTTAATCTGGTAGTATTGCAGATTATCAATATTTTGTGTCAATATTTGCATTGTTCAAAATTTCAGCTTTCTTAGTAAGGCGCTGTAAGATAAATGATCCACCTTACATATATACATATATATATACATTATGTAGGGGTCTACTGGTCTGAGTAGGATAGAACATAACATTGAAAGCCAATTGCATCAAACATTTGTCACTGGCTGAAATGTGCATCGTATAGCCGGTCAGAGTTCTTCATGAGGTCTTGCAAAATGAAAGTTTAGCACTTTATTTCAATGCCCAAAAGTGCGGCGAATTACAAAAGAGACAAACAACAAAGAAGTCACATTTCTTTCTGTTGTCTGTAGCTGTGATATTAAGATGGAACAAAGTACTAATCATAACTCTCTGGCACTACAACCTATAATGATTTATGGGTGCCCAGATGGCTGACGTTCAATTAGTGAAGCATGGCTAGCGTATCGGCTCCCAGGCACCATCATTGCTGTCTTTCTGAACCGAAGTTCGCAACCTAACAATTGTCTCATAATGATGGGTCGACACCAAAATCTTACCAGAAATAGTACCAGGGACTACGTACTATTTCACAGAAGTCACACGAATTAACAATTCCGCTATGCAGGAGCTTAGCAACAAGGGTGCCGATTTCTCTGTATATTTGGGTGGGCCCATTTAGATGCATAAGGTATATACATGAAGATTTCAAGACAAATTGCACTCAAATTATGCCAAATATTGTATATAAAAAATTAAATAGGGGGCCCACATAAGCTTTGGGGGCCCCGGACCCCCTCGCCCCCCAGGATCGGCGCCCTTGCTTAGCAATACGAGTATTATTTTTAAAAAAACTTGTAGTCCACTTTGTTTTTTAACACTCTATATTCGCTCTCCAAAGTGGTAAATTTTGATGCATATGCTAAAAACCAACAGAATAAAAGTTAAAATATATAATATATACTTAATTGGCTGAAATGTTATGTAGCGTAAAAAAAGGGCTTTTGGGAAGTAATTTTTTTTTTATGTGACTGCAAAACGTGGTAAAATCAGAGATCACAAAGGAACATACTGGATGTAAGCAGAATTGATTTTCAATATCAGTCTTCTAAGGGCCGGCTTAAGCCAGGTCAGTCCACCCCAGCTACGCCGCTTGCTACCAGGATCTTGAGTTGATGACATCTCGACTAAACTAAAGACCTGCCTTCGGGCAGAGCAGTTCAGAGAAGATAAAAGAAATAATGGTAAAAATATCAGCATAACGTTAGGATTGGCAGCACTGACATGACATGGCTCGATCTAGAACCGTGATTGTGAGTTCAACGATAAGGTAATCTAGCATTAAAAGTACTAACAAAAACACAATAAAGAACAAAAAAACAAAAAGCTTTTAAAAGATGAAATTGACTGATGATAGTGCTTTTTTCGTCTTGGCATTGTAATATGATCTAATCATCTACGAAAGAATATTGCTGTAAAAGGTTAAGCACAGTTTATGCATTTACAATTTTGTTCCCCACGGACAAGGGCGCCCATCAGGGGGGGCAAGGTGGGACGATGCCCCCCCTAGAGGAAATTGTACTTCAGAATATCGAAAATCCAATAGAGTTTTTACATTAGTTACAGCAAAATTTGAAACTAGTTTTGAAACGTCGCTTATACTTGCCCCCCCCCTTGTAAACCACAACATGGGCGCCCTTGTCCACGGACTAGCAAGAACACCATAGTTAATGGCTATAACGTACTTCAGTCATTGAAGGAAAAATTTCTACTTATCATAAAGCTGAAAAGCGAAAGTCGATAATCTTCTAATTTTAATTTTCCTTCATTGCTCGAATATGAATTAAGATTTAGGGTTCCAACTACTACATTTTCAGAGATTTTTAAATGTAAACTTTTTTTACTAAGTATTTATTTGTGTGCTGCATTATACGGTGTATGTGTTCAAATTATTAGACTCAACATTCAGTTTCTGAATATTTTACTGTTCTTACAATATTACGTCAGAAAACGCGTTTGAAGTTGGTCCAAATTACTGTTCTGCAACTCTGTTCTAATGTCTTGTGGTCATGGCACATGCTTTTCAATATCAATAAAACAAACGCGTACGCGATATTCAAATATAAATACTATACAGTGTGTGTATCTAAATTGGGAACAAAAAATGAAATGGAATACTTACAAAAAAATAATCTCTCACACAAAGATTAATATTTCGTATGAAATCCGCTTTTTTTTATTAAGTCTTTTATCCTTTGTGGCATGCTATATACGAATTTATCACATTTTGACTTCAATTCAGCATCATGATACCACAAACTGTTGAGGTTCTCGATCAATTGATATTTGGTTGTAATATGCATCTTCTTTACTTTTTCCTTCATGAAGCTCCAAGGGTTTTCAATCTGGTTCATATCGGGTCTATTGCCCGGCCACGGAAGAACACTAATTTCGTTGTTCTCGAAGAATTTTGTCAGTTTGTCCCGGTGCCATGGAGCTACATTATTCATAAAGATGAAGTGTGCGCCATCAAACCAGACAGCAGTATGGGGAAGCAGTTCTTCTTGAAGAACTTGTAGGTGTGATTCGTTGTTCCCTGTTTTATATACAGTCTCCCAGGCCCGAAGACAGACAGCACACGCCAGACCATGACTGAAGCAGGATGCTTCACAGTTTTTTGGAGGCATTCCAACTTGATTTTCCTCCCCAGGTCGACATCGCACATATTATGAACATTAATCAGACACGAAGACACATGATTCATCACTGAAACTCCTATTCTACAATCATCAGCAGTCCAATGTTCTAGGCCTCGTGCCCATTCGAGGTGCTTCTTTGCCATGATTGCAGTAATTTTTGCTTTCTTTCTTGGCCTGAGTGATTCTATTTCCTCAGTACAAAGAATCCTTCGAACATTTTCAGGCAAAATGTCCACACCATACTCAGCCATTTTTATGCTTAAGCCTCTAGAAATTGCGTTTCTGTTTCTCAGACCCAATCTTTTTAGTTTTCTGATACCTATTACCAATACCTTTGGTTTTCGCCTACACTTCCCAACCCTATTTTGCTAATGTATTTGCTTCTTGCTCATTGCAACGAAGATTTTGTTCACAGATTTTTGCTTTACCCCAACTCTACTAGCAATTTGTCGTTGCGTATTTCTTCCCTCCGCCAGAAATGTTTTGGCAACTTCCACTTTGTGCGGAGAAAGGTCTCTGGCTTTTCCCATTATGCCGCGATTACAGGAATTCACAGAATAAAAGATTAATACACAAAACACGTCACGATCACTTTAAACTGACCTTTTCGAACTGTTGACTGTTGAACGCTTTGAATGTCGTAACCAGGGCAGCCCACAGGGGGGATGTATGGCGCAAGCTGCGCCATTGAGAAAAATTTTGGGGGGGATTTTACTCTACTTTCGAACTAACAATTTTACTGTCGGAATAGAATTAAAACACGGTTTTGAGAAGCTAATTTTCAAAAATTTTCCGGGGTGAACCCCCGTACCCCCTGCTTCGATACTTGATGAATGAAGTACCGCGCAAGTAGCCGTATGAAGGGAAAGGTTGGTTTGTTTTAAGAGAGAAGGGCCGCCCACACGAGGGATGAATGGCGCAAGTTGTGCCATCGAGAAAAAAATTGGGGAAGAATTTTACTCTAATGTCGAATAAGTAATTTAGCTGTCGTCAGAATAACATTGGAACACGATGCGATTTTTTTTTAAAAAATCTCGAGAATGAATCCCCCTACCCCCTGTTTAGAAACTCTATGAATGAAATACCGCGCAAGTTGCTATATGAAAGGATGGGCTGGTCGGTTTATCGCTTTGTGTAGCTAATTTACCCATTTTCTGCTGGGAGCGTTTATTTATTTCTTATTTATACCATGTACGACACTTAATAAGTAATGCTGTTCAATTGCTTCATGATGTATAATAAATGAATTAATTATAATATTTTGTATAGTTTTCTGTTTGTGCGATTACATTTTCCAGGGCCTGCGGTAAACTGAAAACAAGCTCAAAAGTGGCATCACTTTGGGGGGGAGTGCGTCATCAGCTTTGGGGGGGATGGGCACCCCTGGTCGTAACTACTTACGACTGCAACCACAATACTTCGAATCATAACTTATTAATAGAAACCACAATAACTCTCTATAACTGAAATACCACTTTCAGAACTCCCTCCACTCTACTAATTCCACCTGCTGTTCAATGGTGATATCACCACTTCAACTGTACAGTAAACAAATGAAGGATCCTATGTTAGTAGTTTAACCATTGAATTACATGTTGTAGAATTCCAAACCTAGGACTGAAACATCAACTTTGCAGTTTTCAAGCGTGAGTCTAATAATTTTATAGGGTGCGGTAAAATTACGTTACGAAGTTCTGTGAAGTGCTTATATTAAATGAAGAAATATTTTAAATATGAGATATTTAGTTGTACCTCCAATTACGGACGCCTAGACCCTCAAAGTTTGCTTGGACTCCTGTATGTGTATTAAAATATGCATTAATGTCTTGTTAGACGCTACTTTGCAATGAAATATATTTCTGTACACCCCTCAAAGGTATACAGAAATCGAATCTGTTCCCTCCAATTGTTATGTCCTTTCTCAACCTTGTGGTACGCGCACCCCTAGTCGTACGCAAACCGCTGTTGGCGGTATGTACGACTTATGTAATTAATATTTTTGGTCCTAGTACGTCAGTGAAAAAGGTTGAGAACCCCTGCTGTGCTACAGGAAAAGATCATTAAGAAGAAAACGTGATTATGAATGTATTTGATGGAATGAGAGTATAAGAAAATAGAAAATAATCGACAAAATTCACAGACCAACATTATCCGCTAAAAGCTCAAGTGACGTGAGATCGAACCAGATCTTTCATAGATTAGAAGGAAACGCTCTAAGCCTACCGAACATATTCCGCTTCTGATTTAATTCTTTCTAAGATTTTGAATTATTACTGTATTCGACTTGGACACAAACACAAAATATTTGAGGACAATAAAAATCGCCAATGCCTCTCAACGTCTCTTACATTCAATCGTATATCATCAATGGCGTAACGATAACTATGTGGGACAGCCTGCAAAAATTAATTATGGGCCTCCTAAAAATATAATTTTAAAAACTTGCAAGAGCAAAATGAGTTACAATTCTATCTCTTGAATGCCAAGTAACCTAAGTCCAAAATTGAAATTCTCCAGCAAAGAAATTTCAAGTTCAACCCTGATGGAAAATTCATATTTATATTACGTTGGAAACCAAAACCATAATTATGTATCTTATGGTCTAACGAAGTTACTGTTTAGAAAAATCTTTTAAGAAAGGTACCCATGTATAGAAGTGAATAATGGTATTGGTCGATTTTTTTCATTTTCTGGACCTTAGCCACTTGGCATCCAGGCGGCCCAATCAATTACGGTATGTTTCATCAAACAAACATGCTACCTATTGCACTATCACTACATAGTAAAATGACCTAATTCAATAGAATGGCTTTGTCACCCGAGCTGGGATATATTTTCACACATTCCTGATGCTACTTCAACTTCATTGCACTTTGGAAAAGTGTTAATATGGTAGTCGTTAAATCAACCATCTGGCATGAAGAGGAGTCATTTTAGTAACACATCATTGGTATTTTATATAAAGTTATTAAACAACTACTTTACGAAAGATATTTTCTTTTTATTAAACGGACATAATTGCTATCAGGGACAATGAAGTGTGGCGTAAATTATTTATAACTGATTACGAGGAACCAACTATATTTAGTGACGAAAAGGAACATAGTGAACATAAGAACAACAGATGGCAGCACAGATCACAGAAAATACATAGTATCACAAAACTATTTTCGTGACAGGTTACAGGACTTAATAATACGTTGTTCGTTACTTGGTATCTATATCTAATATAGCTTGTAAAGTTTAAATTACAACAAAAAGTAAAAAGTAATACAAATTCTCAATATCAGTTACTAGAAATGTATGATATCCTTGGAAATCAATGTGCACGTTTAAAATTACAGTATCTGATATACAGGATTTGACAGTGGCTATGGTGCCTTTGTAAATCACTATTCTTAGCACATGAAAGGTTTCACTGACCATTGACAAATAATATAGTTATTAATATTGGCATTTCAATGGCTTCTGTTCGTCATGCTAGCTGAAGTGTTACTAACAACACTGGTTATGTATAGAAAGCTCATCGTAACAATTCCTGTATCTGCATTGCTTCGTTCTATCGGCTAGTTCTGTAACACCAGACTCTTGGCGTTAAATGAGGAGATGAAATGATAGTTATGCTTGAACCACTGGACTGTGCTAAAAATGACTTGGTTTAGCACCATCATTTTTTACTGTGTAATACGTTGCAATATTTGACGGAATTGTTCACTATTTAACACATAAATTAATAATATTTTTTATGAATATATAGGACAAAAATTCAATTTTCAGTGGTCATGTACGTATTTTTGTCTGTTGTTCTACGAAAAAAAAGAGCATGAAATATAAATATTTTTCTCCCTTCAAGATAGAATTTAATAAGTATTAATATTTGAAATGATTTATCGGTTTTCAATGAATGGAAATTGGCGTGACTTGGGAAATTACATTTGACGCTCAAACACTTTGAATATAGAAGTTTCTCTATCGCGGTTCCAATATATATATATATATATATATATATATATATATATGAGATATGATGCTATGAAAGTTTATTTTGTGCCTATTGAGTCCTATTCATTTCAGTGCTACAGGATAACTATTTTTAAAATGAAAAATTGAAAGAAAACGAAGTAAAGCACAAATTAAGCATAAAAAGTATGAACGTAGGCAGATGGTGAGGTTTTGGAATTTGGATCAGCGAAATCCGACTTTTCTGTAAATTTATTCTAATTTTAGGGGTGATTTTACAAAGTATAATATAATTTATCCTCCTATTGAACTTTGATCTCTACGAAATAAATTCCTGTGTATGTGCCTGAAAAAAGAATGTGTAGACTTCTGTATATGGAAAGATTGTTTTTTTTTTTTTAAAAAAAAAAAAGAATCCATTGTCATTTTTTCACTGTCACAAATTATTTCCGAAATTAGATTACAAGTTACTCTTACGACAGTGAAAAATATTGACGAGAGGCTAAGTCCAAACTTCTTTGGATACGAAGGAATATCATAAATGTTGAATTTCTTATAATTTTGGGCATCGTTAGGTCTATTTTTATTTCAGTTTTTTCACAATAGACATATTTCCTGCTTCTTCATGTTGGAATGTCCTGATTTCACAGATGGTACCCATATGATATTACTAAAAGAAAGGAAACTCTTTTGCTTACGAGAAAGTCGATATACCATCGACAAAATAGGTCAGATTTTGAAACGGTGAACAAATGAAGATCCTTAATAATTGCATTGCATAAAATACCGAATTATTCTTGATACTGTAATAATTCTCTTTTCTTCCCATAATGAACACCAAGTACTATCCTAGAAAAGCGTAGCACAGATAAGATATACTATAATCGGACTTTTCTTGTTTAGAAAACTAGAAAGTCCACTGGGCCCCAAGCCTTGACGGGCCTGCCTATATTGCAGGCCCTAAGGTTTTGTCCTGGGTAGCATATTCTCACTGTCATCCCTATTAAACAATGAGGAATCTATCAATAACTTCCTAGTCAAACGGTATTCAGAGCTTTGCATTCTTTAAACTTACTTACTGTCCATATCCACTTTGTATTTGGCTTCATTGCAGTCGGGTAATTAAATAAACACACAATGAAACCATTAATTAATGGACTTTCAGAATTTCAAATAATATTGTGCAAAATTATGGGGAGTCTTATGGAACAGCCATGTCAGCATGTCTGTCTGTCCACGGGTACCAGAGTATAAACGGCAAGAGTTACAGAAAAAAACACTTTTAAATATACGTATAAATTAGGCTGCTCACGAAACAAGAGTTGAGGCTGTCTCGTCTCCAAAAGGTGTGGTAAAATATGTATATGTCTCGTCTCGGAAATTTAAAGTAAATGTTATCATATGATCCCACATTTTCTCTAGCAGCCGTTTCTTTATGATCCTCTTCCAAGCCCCACTTCTTAATTTCCAATGTGATTTTCATGTTTTATCCTAATTCTTAAGAAACGTTTGTTTGTTTAATAAATTTCCAAATACAGCCTGAAAAATACTACTGGAATCATTGAAAATCATTATACGTAAGAATATTATAAAAATGGAAAAGGAAGATGAAGAGAGTCGTTAAGCTCTATATTTAAAGGTACTATGATGGCATTTCACGACAGAACTTATAAAAACCCATTGTAAACTGCAGTTATGATGAGTTACTGGAGTTGAGGCCGGAACCTCTCAGTTGTAAAATAAGAACCATAAACACAAACCTACGTTTGCACAAATAAAAATTAACTTTATAAATTGTTCGTGTGGAGTTTAAGGCTCCTTTTTGAGTACAAACACTACATGAGACGTGAATCTGCAGCGAAACAGAATCCGAGCCATAATGTGCTCCGACTGAAGACAAACGAAACATTTAATCACGAGAGACCTTTTAAGAGACATGCTACAATGAAAATTATATTTTTATAAGGGGCCTAAAAAGTGTGTCTTTTGGGATTATTATTATTATTATTATTATTATTATTATTATTATTATTATTATTATTATTATTATTATTATTATTACTGTTGTTAAAATTTCGCCTTTAGGGAAAATAGAGAAAGATTTTTTACTTCTTCTTGTTATATACATTTTCTGCATTATGCAATCAACTATAATTCTCGATTTGATTGTTAGATCACAAAACTTAGAAAATTGTGAGATAATTTTCACAATACGTTTCGATAATTTAGAACACCCCAAAATTTAGTATGGACGAGACAGCTTTATGGGTAATGCTGAAGCTATAAGTTCGAACATTTATACAACATAATTTTTGAGATATGGAACTACTACCAAATATAAATGGGAGCAAGGTGGCTCAATGATAAAGTGCTTATCTATGATGAGAAGGAAGATCATTGGTACGATTCCAGGACAAACGAGTTGATGGTGGTCCACATTGTATCTGTGACTCTTTCAGAATTTTTATGCTTACTTCCACTTCTTTGTCATTCCTTCCAGTTCTTCCCTCATAGTACACTTGCACTATCATCAGTACCCTTCACTCTACAAGGTATAAGCGTGGAACTTTAATTATTAAATATATAGTGCTTAAGCCTGGAGGGTAGAATCCCTGTTTCGATCCCCGGTCAAGTAAGTTTGTGGTGGACATCGTGTCCGTCTGATTTCTCAGAGTTCTCCTGTTTCTTTCCACATTCTCATTCCACCAATTCTTCCATCATCAATCAATTGCCTTAATCATCCATATCTCTTAGCCTAAAGGACGTAATCGAAGATCGTAAAACTGAAATATCTCATTTTCCAATAAATACATAGCAAACCATTAACAAATACCAAACATTTGCAGGAAGCAACGGTGGCTCAGTGATAGAGCGCTCACTTCCGCCACAAACTCACATGTCCTGGCATCGAAACAATAATAGTGTTAGTGTTATTGGTTCGAAGCCAAGGCATATGAGTTTATGGCAGACAACGTAGTCCATATATATTTCATCGAAGTTCTTCCGTTTGCTTCCATGTTCTCATTTACATTTACTTTCAATTAAGCATTTGTTTCCTTTTAGTAAAGGGTATATAACCATGGAAACATTCACACTTTTCATGCCGCAAAGACTGAAAGGTTAAAGCAAACGTTAATTGATGTTGAAGTTTCAATGAATACTCGGTATGCTTGAAAGTTTAAGGGAAAAACATGGCGTCTGACTGCTTGATTACATTGCCAAGTAACTGATTCTATGAAGCATAAAAATTTCACTAAATTGTTACGTATATATCGCAAATACTACAGAAATATCACGAGTAAGACGGCGCCAGCGATGAAACAATGAATAACACTGCCTGTACAAGTCAAAACTAAATGCTATTGATTTTTACCATAAAGGAAAGGGGAAGCGAAGCACAATCAATACCCATGAAAGCCTTCAAGTATTTCGTGCTTTGTGTTGGCTTTAAGAATCATTAAAACTTTTGTTTAAGTTTATGCGTGGGAAAGAGGAACAAGGCATGGAACTACGATGACCCTTTCATAACTTCGGAAATGATTGTTATCTTCTGACACAAGTATTTGTACAGATATATAAGATCAGTTTGTTACAACTTTAAAATACTCATACTGTATATTTAATATAATATTAAATAGTCTTTGAGAGTTGCAGTAGCATAATCGTTAAAGTTTATACCTGTCAGATGGGCGACTCAGGTTTGATCCTTGGTCGTATCAGGAATTTTATCTTGCTCTATCCTTATTCCAATGCGGTAACCCGGCTGTTTAGAATGAGCACTTGGGTAAATAAAGCGGGTAGAAGTGTGATGTTGATTATATTACCTGACAAATAATTTACATAGGAAAATACAAACAAATATCAATCATTTAGTGGGGTCAACGGTGGCTCAGTGGTATAGCGCTCACTTCTGGTGTTACAGATCACTGGTTCGATCCCAGAGTATGTCATTTTGTGATGGATAAGATCGTAAATGGGTCTTCTCGTGGTTTTCTGTTTCCCTAAGTCAAGTAAGTGTGGAGCCTTTTCCTCCATATAGAATCCTAGGTGACCTTTACCTTTTTCAGTTAATATCCTTTCTAAGAGATTATAACAAGAACCCAAAATTTTCGTTGAACACTTACTTTTTCAAAGACACGAGAATAAAATTGATGCAGTTACATTTGTATCATTCATTACTTGATAACATGTCTAGTGACATTTTCTTAAAACGTTTCTTTCATTAACTCTGTTATTAGACAAGAAAATGAATTCAAAATTAATATTGGGATTAATACAATGGTGCTCAGTGTTTCTTCCAGACATGCTTTTGGGGGACACTGCTCCCCCCTGGAGCTCTGAGAGTATCCCCGGAGGAGACCAAAATAATACGTCTATAATATAATAATAAATAGTATAGTACAGCAGTGCCCACCGAAAAACTAAGTGTGCCTCCCCCCCCCCCCCGGAACATTCTTTCTGAAAGAAACTCTGATCGTGCATGATGTTACACAGCACAGCAGGCATTACTAGTCTCCAATTTCTTTCAACATAAACTTCTGTAATCTTACAGTGGTCCATAAATAAGAAAACAATGATACAAGTGTAAACGCATCTAACCAAATCAGTAACATAATTTCTGCATGTTAGAAGATAGGATAGATAAAAGAAAAACTATTATGGAATTACACAAAAATCGTAAACGCTCTCGTCTTTGGTGCAAGCGGTCCCGGGTTCGATTCCCGGTAGTCACACTCGGTCGAAAAAGAGTAAAGGCCTTTTCAGGCCAACCACCCTAGGTGAGGTTTTCTTGGGATTTCCTCATTCCCACCAGGCAAATGCCGGGATGGTATCTAACATACAAGTCCCAGGCCATTTCCTTCTTTCCCCAATCCTTTCTTCCTTTCCTTTCCTCGGATAGTGTGATCGCCAAGGGACATCATCCTTGATATTTGACGGGCTAACATGGCCATAGATGCGGAAAGCCCAGAAATCGAATTCCTATCTAATTCCCAGAATTATTAATTGAATTACCTAATTTGTTCTAATTTGGCTAGATTTCTTTCTATAAATTTACATAATCGTATGTATTTGTGGTACCACTAAGAAATCTAAAGAAACTTAAAATAACGATGCTAACAAGCAAGACATTTAGTGTATTTGAAAACATAATAAGCCTAAACTTAATTTATTGTGCGCAAAACTACAATGCTTCCAAAATCAAATCCTAAGGTAGAATTAGTTGATTTTATTTCGAACCAAAGAAATGATAACAAAAGTGCTCTCTCAGCTTTACTAATGTACACCCAGCCACAAAAGTATCCCCCCCCCCCTAAGTGCTCTAATTCCATTACTTGGGGTTCAGGTCATTTGCAGTTGTGAGAACGCCTAGACAGATGCAACCCAACTTCCACGTAACTTTTCTCGGCACTGTCAGCAGTTGGTAGCACTGAGTATGTATGAAAGTAAAATTGTGAGTAGATGACGCACGAAACATATCTCCATTCAGAGATCAATCTCTCTGGTTCAGAGCGTTTTGTCCAATGAACATCATATGTTAATTTCAATATTGCTGTATATTTAATGTATTATTTCATTACATAGGGGTCTACTATAGTTCAAAGAAACAAAAACACTGATCACATACCCATCAGAAACTGCTTGAAAGTAGCTTAAAATATCAAATCAAGAACAACTGTTTAAAATAACTTTGTAAATGATTGCCTTCATTGAGAGACCTTCTCCAATTCTCCTCATTCCAACATCTTTTTTCTTTCTGGAGGAGAGAAGATCTTGTTTCTCACACTGAGTATGCATAGAAATTGAAATTGAAGCAGAAACACTTGAAAAAGTTTCAGCCTGACCGGAATTTGAACCCGGGTCCACCAAATAGAAGTTCAATGCGCTAACCACTCACCTACCACGCCATTTAAGCTTACGCCCAAACTAATACCTAGTCAAAGTCGTTTCATGGAAAAATATAAACAAGATACTCAAATATAACAAAAACAAACAAATATAAACAACATATAAATAAAAATATAAATAAGAAAATATAAGCAACTTCTGTGAGTGTCTTAATGACTTACTCGAGATTTCCTTGTTTAACTCAAAAGCAAGTTATATAAACGTTGCTCAATGAGGAAAATATCACGAAATGTTCTTTAAGTGAGCCTACATCATCGGCAGAGCCGTAGCTCCGCGCCGTTCGAGAGGGCCCATTTTGAGACAAAATCCATAGAAAATTAGACATGAAATTAGAAATGAAGCATCAAATAGGGTCACTATATTACATAAACAAAACAGCACACAAAAGGAAAATAGAACAGAAATGAGTCGTGGACCAATTTCAGTAATATTGATTCGTATGGATTTGAGATTTATCAATATTGTCCCCTTAATAACTTTGTCATGTATGGAATAGGCCCAGGAGGTAAGTAGGGGAATGGCAGATCTTGCAGCGCGGGAAGGACAACAGGCTCCGGGGGGGCATAAAGATTAAGAGAAAGTTGGAGAGGGGACAATAATTAGAAAATCAACTTTTTCTAGGGGGCCCAAATAAGTTTATTAATGCTTGCTACTAAAAAAATAACAAAAGAAGAATGTTTTTAATATATGTAAAGAAATATGCATTATTGTATAATTCGTTGCTATGTAGTTGTTTATAGATACCTAGTCAACATGTATGTTTGCAAGACAGTTTGAGTGAAAATACGTTAAAGGAGTATCAACTAATAAACCATTTAATACCGATCATCGACTTGTAATTTCGATAGAAAAGGTGAGAATAATAGTGTATATAATTATTGAAGATATTTTTATGTGTAAACAATTACTACCACTCAAGATTTACTTATATCATTAGCCGAACCAGGTTGACGACTACCTTTGGTGAGTCGTTGTAAAATTTTTGGTGCCGAAACCCGGGAACTTTGTAAATTCTTATCCTGAAGTATAAAGTAAGGGTGAATTTACTTCTGTAATAAGGTTCATGACTACGAACTTTACTATACTTCGAAGTGGTAAAATAATCACAAGAAAAATGATGATCGGTGAGGCAATGGAGAAAGAAACTGGTGACAGTGATAACGAAGAACAAAGTACAGCTCCTGTTGTACCTGAAGTGTTGACCTTTGAAGATAAAATCTTAATGGCTCTACAACGACAAGAACAAAATCTGGCTCAGATGTCCAATGAACTAAAACAGACGATGGAGCGGAAATCTGAAGAATCCAGCAAACAGTATGAGGAATTAAAACAGACGATGGAGCAGAAATCCGAAGAATCCAGCAAACAGTATGAGGAATTAAAACAGACGGTGGAGCGAAAATCCGAGGAATCCGGCAAACAGTATCAGGAATTAAGTAAACGATTGGAGCAGACATCCGAAGAGACCAAACAATCTATTATCCAGGCGATAAGTGACATCACCTCACAGTTCGATGAAAAGCTTAGAAGGGTATCTGAAGATTGCCAGGATAATTACAACCATACAATTCAAGAAGTCAACTGTGTAAAAAAGGATTTGGAAGTAATAGAATCTTCTGTACGGCAACAAAAGATTCAGGTCACGGATAATTCTACCAAAATACGTGCGAATACTCAGTTGATATCTGTATTACAAGAGGAAATCAGGATGCTACAGATTAAGGACAACGCATACCACAACAACATGGTTAATGATCATTTGGAGTTCCCTTGTTCACAGGAGATGACCTCGCGTTCACCCGTAGCAGATCAACGTGAACCTCACATTATCTCATCGTTAAGTAACCCATCCGATGAGGACATTATTTTGGAAGAAATTCATCCAAGGAATACAGATGGGCGTAAAAGAGATGGTAGAACTACACATCATGCAGTAGATAGGAATTGTCACTCAACACGAACACGGAAAGGTGAAAGAAAGGTAAAGTTAAGTGTAAAGATGAGTGAAATACGTGCTATGAGTAAGTTCAGTGGTAAATGTAACGAAAATGCTACCTCTTTCCTAGAAAAATTTCAGGATGAGTGCAATATAATGTGTATAGATAAATCGCAATATATGAAACTAATCCCTCATTTATTACTCCCACCATGTTCTTTATGGTTTAAAGCAGTACAAGATCACGTCAATACATATGATGAATTTAAAGCTGCGCTGATTGCAAATTACGAAAATGACTTTTTGCTTGCAAACAGAGATGCCACGATTAGAAATCAACCTTTCAATCCTCGTTTGCACAAATCTGTTGTCGATTTTGTTGTAAATACATATAATGAATTAAAAGTCGTAAATCCATTGCAATCGGAATCTAGAGTAATTGCATCAATTCGAAATTTGCTACCGTTTAAACTACAACAGATCCTGTTTTCTACCCAGTGTATGAGTTTTAATCATTTATTAATGCTTGTACAATGTTATGAAACTCAATACCACGCTCAGAATCATCAAGCAGGAGTAGGCAAAATTAAAAACAATTCAGATCACTTTGTACCTGTTCGTAATCTAAATATCCGTAATGCGAACGATACGGAACACAATCTAAATCAAGTGAATTTAAGCAATCTGAACGAGCAAAATAGGCAAAGATATGTTGGGAATCCACCTAACCTAATCAACCGTGGCAATCCCTATGTTAAACCGTATAACCAAAAGAGATTTAAAAATAGACGTAATACATGGCGAAATTCAAGGAATACAGTAAACTACATGGATAGACATAACCGTAGTTCAAGAGATGGCACTTCATATCAAAATCAAAGTCATGACGCAATTCATGTACAAAATAGTGTGAGACATAATAACGATTTGTGCAGTACAATGTACTTTATTAGAATCATATGCAAGTACGAATGTAAACTGACTGCAGTTGATGAAATAAGAGTTAAACCCATATCAGCTACTGATTCTTATGAATATGTTTGTGTAAAAATAGATTTATTTTCTTTCTTTTGTTCGTCTGAACGTAGGTTACGTTTAATTTTTGATTTTTACTTAATTTAATTTTCTTTAATTCTCATTAACCAATGATAATTTTCAAATGATTTTAATTCTCTCTTGTTAATGTGAAGAATTATAATTCGATTTATAATTGATCAAAGGCAAAGGTTATTTATATTATATGGATTTGTGTTGAGAATTCGTTGTCAAAGATTATGTTAAGAATAAGGTTCATTCTATTAAGCTATTTATCCGACGACTGTCTTTATGCGCTACTTTATAGGTTACCCGAATAAGATTCTTCTATATTCTGATGCCTTATGGATACAATGTATATTTTAAAACATCATCTAACGTAGTTATCATATAATGCGCCCTGGAAAGATCAAATATTATTTCCATAACTTAACCGTTTTAATAATGATTGAAACTGCTAATCATTGTGACTTATGTTTTTAAAAAGTAATTTGCCTCTTACGATTTTGACTTCGCACCCTTCATTAATTATATTATTAAGCGACGACGTTTTTTTGTAATAAAAGATAAATGAGAATGGATTAAAAGATTTATTATAAATGTATTTATATATATGAAGCTTAATGAAGATATATATATACGAGGGGCGATCAAAATGTAAAGGACATAAGTAATGTAACATCATTATTGTAAACGGACCAGTGGTTCTTAAATAAAAAAGCCCAGCTCGCTTATAACTTTTATATTCAGTCCCATCGTCGGGCGACATTTTTATACAACGAGATACTTTGTATCGTTTAATAATTACCTGTACCTTGGGCAGAAAGTGCTTATACTCAAGTACTATACTTGATATAATGTTAATTTAAAAAAATAACAAAAGAAGAATGTTTTTAATATATGTAAAGAAATATGCATTATTGTATAATTCGTTGCTATGTAGTTGTTTATAGATACCTAGTCAACATGTATGTTTGCAAGACAGTTTGAGTGAAAATACGTTAAAGGAGTATCAACTAATAAACCATTTAATACCGATCATCGACTTGTAATTTCGATAGAAAAGGTGAGAATAATAGTGTATATAATTATTGAAGATATTTTTATGTGTAAACAATTACTACCACTCAAGATTTACTTATATCATTAGCCGAACCAGGTTGACGACTACTTTGGTGAGTCGTTGTACCACCGCCCTCCCCCCAGAAAAGAATCTAAGTTACGGGGCTGGTCATCGATTGCGGGGATAGTCACGATTTACATTACATTACAATAACTTTTAATTTCCAAAGAAGAAAAAACATCTTTCCACATTATTTGAATTGTATCAACACATATAGAAATAGACAGTTGTATGATTATGTTCCATAACTACTAGTGTCTTTTCTTATATTCATATGAGGAGTTTGTGGCAAATTGAACCGGTGGCACTAACCGAGATCCCGGGCGTTCCGCTTCTGATCATGAGGCGCAATCCACTAGGGGTTCGAATTCTTCTGAGCAAGGTCGGAATTTTAATTGTCTTCAGCATTTCTGTGTTCGTGTTCCTGTAGTGTTTGGAAAACGTCGAAAGGACATGAGGTGGCAGTGGCGAGCAATACTCCGGTTGGGGCATTTGTTTTTAAAAAAATGTGAAAGCAGGAAACTCCTATCGCGGCTACTTGGGTTCAAATCCGGTCGTGGTAATTAGTAATTTTTCTGAATAAGAAGGTAATGTTTATGTAATTGGTATTTTAATTATGTTATTCCTTTATTATTATTATTATTATTATTATTATTATTATTATTATTATTACCAGAATGGAAAGAAAAAGTAACATAGTCGAAGGTATTCATAGTAACAGAAAAGATATAGAGTATGTAAGATGTTTCTTAGGTTTACACATGAACGCAGTAATATTATTTCGTTTATGGATTTACAGATAGAATTATCATTTTATGACAAGAAATGTAATATAAAGATTTGTTAGCTGATAACAATAATGCATTTTGTTTCGCCCTTCTTCTAAGTAGAAAGGTGAGGTGACATCTTAAATAGGATTATTCTCGTGACTAGCGGTCCCTATTGTAAGTTCGAACACTATTTGCAATTTGTGCACAGCTAGGAATAATTCCTTGGAACTCATTTTTGGCCCATACTACAGCAGTAAGAACGTGTTTAGCCCTTATGTGTTCATCAATTCTTGTCCAAACACGTTAATTGCCAGACAGTTACGAAGGTTGATACGGATGACGTAATTTTGTGTTGTTGGCCTTTCACCTGTAAAGGAAGTAGTCTCAATTCTTAGACCCAGAGAAATGGAATATTTTCATGTTAGTATAATCAGAAGTATCAGTTTTGTAGAATATAAAAAACTTCCTGAATTGCCACGGCCGGAATCGAACTCGCGTTCCCAAGATTGTGAACCTAACGTTTAAGCCACTACTCTAAGACATCACTGTTCTGGGAGAAGGAATAAATTGAGCTGCAGTGAATTCAGTAAAGACACACTTTTACGATTCCAATTCAATAATGCTGAAACCTTCTGATTTCAGTCATGATGGAATAGTAAAGTATTATGCAGAAAGAATAGTCCGGAGAAGTCAACTTTAAATTGACAACCAATATGTACGGAGGCGATGCCGTATGCTCTTGCCTCGGGCCCTGATTTTTCACGGCACCGCATTGGACAAATACTTATATTGATTGGAATCTGGTGTTTCAGGGCACTGGATTATTTTTTAATTAATTTAACTAACCTTCCTCAGTACCTTGTATAATATTTTGACTCGTTTTACTCACTTTTACAGTTTTTCCACTAACTCTTTAAGAACAGGGACAAAAACACAGAAACATGGAGGACAGTAAAAATCACAAACTCTATTCGTGCGTTCTTCCCTTGCCTGAAGTAAAACAATAAAATAAAGTGAACTTGCAATTTTTGGTCTTCCATTTCCTATAAGCTTTCAAATCCAAAGTTGGAGTAGTTCAATGGGTCAAATTGATCGAGCTTTCTGAGTGGGTCAGTGGGTCAACAGCATGAAACCACTGCGACCCATCATCCACCGTTACCCACTGCAATGCACCACCCACCGTGACCCACCGACCCTCTCTGCTCACTTCATTGTAGACAGTATTTTCTGACGCAACAAAACGCCAATGAACCACAAAATTACTCCCCCAAAATATGTTAAATCGCCTATATGTATGATTTGTTTACATTAAGTTCAGTCTGAAAATCACTTTAAAAAGTACCAAAAAAGTACCCCGGAGGGGGATCGAACCACCAACCTTATGATTACTGGGCGAGTGTTCTTCCGACTTCGCCACGGAGGCGATGAAGGAGACGTCGCTTGTAAAGTGATAAATGTTGAGATCTTTTTAATTTGGTCAATCAGAGTGCTCTTTCAACCGTATATATGAGACGATAACTGTTTGTGATAAGATAAAATGCGTTCGCCATGTTATTTTATAACAAAATTACGCGTGTCTATTTACTTTATTTCATAGCTCTCCCATACTCACTTTCTAATGATCGACGACAGTTACCATCTAAATTCATACAATTATCGCACTCAAGATTTGTCACTTCATAATGTTGAGGCAGAGGTTATTCTTAACCCCCGGGCTCACTTTAGGAACAATTCGTCATGAAAAATAATATATAATAATAATCGCATGCACATGACTGGCGATAGTTCGTGTTGGTCCCTTCGCGATTCTCTGCGACGAATCGAAGGAGCGCGGACCAAAACGTAGTCATCGCTGCTATGCAGTGATAGCTTCAACACCCTGACACGAAATATCTGTTTCGATTCAACTAAACCCTGCCGGCAGTGGGACACTAGCGGCAATCCTTAGACTCGTCTCTATATTGACGATCGACGTTTACACGCAAGTGGGCCACTAGGTGTTGGCGACGTTTACGGCATGGGGTAGGTGCATGCTTCATATAGCCTCGCTGCTGAAAGGAACGTTAAACTCAAAATCAACTCAACTCAACAAAAATACAGAGCCTCGCATCATATATCCATACATGCTTACCATGCGCTTTATAATAATTGCTGAAGCTTGTTTATTATATGGAGCGCTTAGAGCACACGGCAATCAACTAATAAAGTTGTGAGAGAAATAGACACAAAATATGTAATGTAAGCTTCTGTATGTTGATCTACGTATCTTGATTTGAAACTTTCAAATTTCATATGTTTTTTCCACTGAAAAGTATCAATAATTCAACAAGGAAATAATTAGACCATGATAATTTAATTGAAATTCATCGTAATTTTGCCCATGACGAACACCTTACCATTTTATATCGTAAAGGTCAGATCCATCGTTATTGTAACAGAGCGGAACTTTAGGGATTGACCGTAGAAATTCAAACTCAGATTAGTTAGAATTTGACAACCTGGTTTTATTACAAGTATAAACTCTTTAATCTGCAGAAAAGAGGACGTGAATTATGTGTGAGAGTTGATGACGAGGTGTTTTGGTGGGTCAGTGGTACATGGTGGGTGGTGAGTCGGAGTGGGTCATGGTGGGTAGTGGGTCAGAGTGGGCCAAGGTGGGTAGTGGATCATGGGTCAGAGTGGATCGCGGTGGGTGGTGGCTCAACTTTTCATTGACCCACGTCATCTCTGATCAAATCTGTAAAACCAAACAGAACAAAGAGCAATATTACTGCACAAAACGTTCAACATTATAGCTATTCAAGACAAACTATTGCATGATTCGAATAACTCTAGTATAATCACAAACCATCATTTGTCATATTTTACCGAAATACGTAATGACTTTTCTTTCAACCTGAAACTTTAAATGTTGTTAATATGCAAAGTTCATTCATCTGATTACTTATTCACTTATTCTCTTATGATCGTCACAACATTTGGGCTACTTCCCATATATATAGAAAGGTGAAATATAGTATTGAGGCTTGGTGTAGCGTGCAAGTAAACCAACGAAAAGCAACAGGATAATATTTCCCTCCTCCAAACCCCCTAAAGTGGAATGTTTTGATTATTCAACAAAAAGACTTGAAATCCAATCTGAAAATTCATAAAATATTAAATATGTAGCCAAGTCTCGAGTTTGCAATAATAATAATAATAATAATAATAATAATAATAATAATAATAATAATAATAATAATAATAATAATAATAAAGGAATAACAGAATTACAAAATCAATTACGTAAACAACACCTTCCAATTAAGAAAAAATGATTGCCACGACGCAGGGCCGTAACTTGTGGAGGCAGGAGGGCTACTGCCCCCCCAGGTGGCCACTGCCGTTCGACGGGTTCCGATTTTGAGACAAAATTGTCTTACTATATATATGATACGAAAATGAAATTATAAGTGAAGCATCAAACAGATTCACTACATTACCTAAACAGAACAGCACATTAAAGGTAAATAAAACAATAATGAGTCGTGGGCCCATTTCAGTAAAAAAAAAATGTGTACGTACTATTAGGGGCACTAGAAATAATATATATTCGTATATTATTGTCAGATTTGTCAATATTGCCGCCTTAATTAATTTGTCGTGAATGGAACGGGCCCAGAGGCGTAACTAACGACCCCGCAGACCTTGGTGTTCTGGAGATTCCAAAAGTTTCAGATATCCTCTGATCTTATTGGCCGATACAGATAGAACATCAAGAGTCATGACCTACATATAGCGGAAATTAATACCAACTGCTGTCGGCCCTCGTGACCTAGCGTTCTAGGGCAACGTTCTACTAATGAAAATTGTTTTTGACGTGGGTTCAAACCTTGCACAAGGATTTTCTAAAATTTTCATAACACTTTTTTCATTAAAATAAGCTTGCAGGTTTACTATACGGATCCATAGTAAAAGTAATAATAATAATAATAATAATAATAATAATAATAATAATAATAATAATAATAATAATAATAATAGTAATAGTAATAATAACAACAATAATAATAGTAGTAGTAGGAACGGGTTTGAAGCCCCGCAGTGATTGGTTAGGTTCTGTTTTCTTGCTCAAATTTTTCTGTACATTTTACATGACCAACTTTAAACAGCTGCCTAGAGTAGCCCGCGAATACTGAAACTCTTGGGATCGGCTTAAATGCTGCTGGCTCTTCTTCTTTGGAAATTAGAAGTTACGATGAGGAAAAATAGTAGTAATGTAAATCGGGAGCAGTTAAAAACAATGAGGTAGCCTCAACTTGAATAACGTTTCGTTACATTTTCCTCATTGACGAAGGTCTATATAACTTGCTTTTGAGTTAAAGAAGGAAATCTCGAGTGTCATTGTGACACTCATAAGGAACGTCTTCTCATACGAGCATTAGTGGTGTGTATAGTCTTGCATGTAACGATTTTAACTAGCTAAGAGTTTAAATAAAGGGTTAAGTGACGCGGTACGTAAATGGTTAGCATTTTGAACTTCTGTTCGGCGGCCCCTGGTTCGAATCCCGGCCAGGTTGAAACTTTTTCAAACGTTTGAATTTGAATTTTAATACATACTCAGTGCAACAAGATAGATTTTCTCTCCTCCAGAAAGGAAAGAGTGTTGGAATGAGAAGAATTGGAGAAGGTCTCTCAATGAAGGCAATCATTTACTAACTTATTTCCAGCAAGTTGTTCTAGATTTGATATTTTCAGCTACTTTCAAGCATTTTCTGATTCATGCGTGGTCAGTATTTTTATTTCTCTAAACATACAGTATATAAAGAAATATTACATTACATACACAGCAATATTAAGATAAATATATGGTGTTCTTTGGAAAACACGATCCGAACCATAGAGATTCATCTTAGAATGGAGAACTGTTTCGTTAGTGACCTACTTTACAATTTTACCTGGATAAATACGTGGATCAGAGCTACCAACTGCTGTCAGTGTCGAGAAAAGTTACGTGTAATTTCGGTTGCATCTGTCTAGGCGTTCTGTCAACTACAAATGACCTGGACCGCAAGTAATGGAATTAGAGCACTTAGGGGGGAGATACTTTTGTGGCTGGCTGTAGTTTCTTAAGCGTTAGTCTCATAATCTTGGGGACGCAAGTTCGATTCCGGCTGTGGCAATTCAGGAAGTTTTTTTTATATTCTACAAAACTGATACTTCTGATTATACTAACATGAAAATATTCCATTTCTCTGGGTCTAAGAATTGAGACTACTTCCTTTACAGGTGAAAGGCCAACAACACAAAATTACTCATCCGTATCAATCTTCGTAACTGTCTGGCAATTAACGTTTTTGGACAAGAATTGATGAACACATAAGGGCTAAACACGTTCTTACTGCTGTAGTATGGGCCAAAAATGAGTTCCAAGGAATTATTCCTAGCTGTGCACAAATTGCAAATAGTGATCGAACTTACAATAGGGACCGCTAGTCACGAGAATAATCCTATTTAAGATGTCACCTCACCTTTCTACTTAGAAGAAGGGCGAAACAAAATGCATTATTGTTATCAGCTAACAAATCTTTATATTACATTTCTTGTCATAAAATGACAATTCTATCTGTAAATCCATAAACGAAATAATATTACTGCGTTCATGTGTAAACCTAAGAAACATCTGACATTCTCTATCCCTTTCGGGTACCTGGGTTTTGGGGGTATTTTTTATACTTTCAGTAAAGCAGCTACTGCATGGTCACTATTTATCCTAGGATCATGGTTCATACCTCATTCCCTTCACAATGGAGATGGCTTTCAAATGGTTCCACTCGCATGCCCATACCATATACCAGGAGAGGGAAAAGTGATGTCAAAAGGAAAATTTCTGGGGGTAAATTTTTTTCAGACATTAGACCCCTCTGGAACGGCCCTGTGTGAACGTAGAGATCTCAAAAAATCTGATTAATAGTAATTGGAAGACTGAATGTGTGTGCCAAATTTCAAGTTTCTATCTTGAATAGTAATGGCGGGAGAAATTTTATCAAGAATCCCCACAATGCCGCAAATTAACGCAAAAGACCATGATCTCAGGTAAAAAAAAAAAAAAAGAAAATCCTGAGATATATCTATTTACCCTAGGACTATAATCCGCCAATCATTCTCTTGAGAATAGAACTGCCTTTCAGACTGTAATATTCACACGTCTCCATCATGTATCGAAGGCGGGAAAATCCCGAAAAAGGGATTTTTTGGTCAAATAGCCTCCTTTTTTAACTTTTTGCCCCTCTGGACCCTTCTGTTTTAACACAGAAATCTGAAAAAAATCTGTTAAACACTACTCGGTGGACTAAATGTTTGTGCACAATTTCTATCTTCTACGAGCAAAAATAAGCCCGCCAAAACATAATGAACATAGGGTTAATAAAAGAAAATATATATTTTAAAATTCTGACATCATCACCTCCTATGTCTCGACGCAGGAAGGTGTGAAACCATACGTGAGGTCTTCTACAATGCCTCTGGACTTGAAGAACAAAAAAAAACGGACGAAAAGCTCAAATAGAAGAGTTATATCGGAATGTACCATGAAACACCCGTATGGTACAAACTGTACCATGAGTTCCCCAAAGGGCTATATCTTATCAGTTCCTATGAATACCTTCTACTATGTTACTTTTTCTTTCCATTCTGGTAATAATAATAATAATAATAAAGGAATAACATAATTATAATACCAATTACATAAACATTATCTTCTCATTCAGAAAAATTACTAATTACCACGACCGGATTTGAACCCAAGTAGCTGCAATGGAAGTTTCCTGCTTTCACATTTTTTTTTTAAACAAATCGCCCCAACCGGAGTATTGTTCGCCACTGGCACCTCATGTCCTTTCGACGTATTCCAAACACTACAGGAACACGAACACAGAAATGCTGACGACAATTAAAATTCCGACCTTGCTCTTCAGAAGAATTCGAATCCCTAATTGATTGCGCCTCATGATCAGAAGCAGAACGCCCGGGATCACTCGGCTAGTGCCACCGGTTCAATTTGCCACAAACTCCTCATATGAATATAAGAAAAGACACTAGTAGTTATGGAACATAATCATACAACTGTCTATTTCTATATGTGTTGATACAATTCAAATAATGTGGAAAGATGTTTTTTCTTCTTTGGAAATTAAAAGTTATTGTAATGTAATGTAAATCGGGACCATCCCTGCAACCGATGACCAGCACCGTAACTTAGATTCTTTTCGGGGGGTGGCAAGCATTAATAAGCTTATTTGGGCCCCCTAGAAAAAGTTGATTTTCTAATTATTGGACCCCCTCTCTCCAACTTTCTCTTAATCTTTATGGCCTCTCGGAGCCTGTGGGCCCTCCGGCACGGCAAGGTCTGCTGTTCCCTTAGTTACTCCCTGGACCCATTCCATGACATGACAAAATTATTAAGGGGACAATATTGATAAATCTCAAAGCCATACGAATAAATCATATATCATTTTTGTTTTATTTACCTTTTGTGTGCTATTTTGTTTATGTAATATAGCGACCCTATTTGATGCTTCATTTCTAATTTCATGTTCGTATCGTATATGGAGTAGGAAAATTTTGTCTTAAAATGGGCCCCCGCGAACGGCAGGGAGCTTCTCTGAGGGGCAATTGCCCCCCAAATTACGGCTCTGCCGATGACGTAGGCTCACTTAAAGAAATATTTCGTGATATTTTCCTCATTGAGCAACGTTTACATAACTTGCTTTTGAGTTAAACAAGGAAATCTCGAGTAAGTCATTAACCCCTTGCCATATTTTGACGCGCTGGACGCGTTGATTTTCACTTTTCACTTAAGTATTTTGACGCGTTTCACGCGTTCCGATTTTTGAGCGGCTGTTTTCGCTTGCTGTCAATAGACGGCAGAAGGGTACAGGTTTCCTGTGTTTTGTGAATCTCTATTAGTTTAAGTAAGCGCCAGAAGAGGCACAGTTGTTTGTTTTTGTTATTTACGAGACAAATTAAACAAGTGAATGTGTCAAGTGGAATTTAAAGATGGCTACGCGCAAGAGACCATACAATAAATCATACAGCATTGCAAAGAAATTCCGAAAAAAGTCATATGTGAAGGGGTTAAGACACTCACAGAAGTTGCTTATATTTTTTATTTATATTTTTATTTATATTTTGTTTATATTTGTTTGTTTTTGTTATATTTGAGTATCTTGTTTATATTTTTCCATGAAACGACTTTGACTACGTATTAGTTTGGGCGGAAGTTTAAATGGCGCATTGAACTTCTATTTGGTGGACCCAGGTTCAAATTCTGGTCAGGCTGAAACTTTTTCAAATATTTCTGCTTCAATTTCAATTTCGATGCATACTCTGTGTGACAAGCAAGATCTTCTCCCCTCCAGAAAGAAAAAGATGTTGGAATGAGGAGAATTGGAGAAGGTCTCTCAATGGAAGCAATAATTTACAAAATTATTTCCTACAGTTGTTCTAGATTTGATATGTTCAGCTACTTTCAAGTATTTTGATTCATATATGATCAGTGTTTTTATATCTTTGAATATACAGTATATAATGAAAAATACACGACATACACAACAATATTGAAAGTAACATATGATGTTCATTGGGCAACACGCTCTGAACCAGAGAGATCGATCTCTCAATGGAGATATGTTTCGTGCGTCATCTACTCACAATTTTACTTGCATACAGAGTTGACTCAGTTCTACCAACTGCTGTCAGTGCCGAGAAAAGTTACGTGTAAGTTGGGTTGCATCGGTCTAGGAATTTTCACAACTGCAAATGACCTGGACCGCAAGTAATGGAATTAGAGCACTTAGGGTGGGAGATACTTTTGTGGTTGTGTGTACACGCCTCTTGACGATGAAAACGTGATTTTGACGAAATACTGAGTGGTTTGTTCACTAATTCTGATTCCTTTAATAATAAACTGTTTTGCATAAGTATTCATTGTGTTTTCACGCTCGTAAAACTTCTCTCATGGACAGGGCTTGGAGAGGATATGGACATGGAGAGAGAGAGAGACTGTTCCATAATTCGTGTAATTTTCTACAGCACTGGAAGAAGATGAAGTTTTCATATTAATGTGAAATTTGGCATTCTTATTGAAAATTTTCTGAAGTTTTACAATTTCGAAAATAAATTAGAGAAAATCACTGTTTAGCCCCCTTTTGGAAGTGTAAACACAAAAGTTCATTTTACGTATGGGAGATTCAATGTTAAATTTTGGAAGCGATTTTCTCCAATAATAATTATTCCTTAGGATTTTAGGGCAAATGAGTATTACGTGTTACAAAATGCAATAGCAATCATCCACAATACAAGTGCAGTCATCTCAAACATAATTCTGGGTAAAGCTCTCTCTCTCTGGGGGACAAAAGGCGTAAAAAGGAGGTGAGTGGAGGGTTACCAAAATCCCAAATTTAATTTTGGGAACGCCAGTAAGCATCAGATTATTCACAAATGTCACACAATTAATATTCCGATGCTCCTTGCATGTGTCAGTGACTGATATGGGGCTACAACCTCCTTCCAAAAACACATTAAAAATTCGCCATAAATATCCTTAGCAGTTGCATACCAGAAGAAGCTATTTTTTTTAATCAATAAGGTCTAAATTTGTTGTTATTCTGTTAAAAAGGTACATGTTTTTAATTTGGGATGTTACTTTGGTAACGCACCGCCTTAGGGGGCCACATATAGCGAAACGTAAGATGATGGATGTTTATATAAATTTCAATTTTTATTCTCGAAATGCCAGTGAGCGTCAAATTAATCATAAATTTCGCAGAATTAACATTCCGATGCTCCTTGCATGTGCCAGCGATTGATATGGAGCTACAGCCCCCTTCCTAAATATCACATAAAAATTCTCCATAAATATCTTAGCAGTGACATACGAAAAATCTATTTTTTCTCAATTAATGTGAAATTTGTTGTTATTGTAGTAAAAAGACATGTGGCTTTGAAATCTAGTTCAGTAGAGCGTTGATTATCCGAAGTAATTGGGGGACATGGGTGTTCGGAAAACTGGTTTGTTCGGATAATCGAACTGTACTGTACTGTACTGTACTGTACTGTACTTCTACAGCCAGTGCCAAACCGACAGAAGTGTGCTGATTGTTGAAACATAGCGACTGGCGGCTTGGCCGGTCAGCAGCGCCTTATGAAGGCCCCATTAGAAGCAATGTTCCGCCAACGGTGGCTCAGTGCGGCGACTACTGTGGGAAACTTGGTTTGGGAGTGAGGGGGATGATGGACGGTAGGGTGGGAGAGTAACAGGTGCGAGCGAGTACACAGTTCGGTTAAGCGGTCGTTCGGTTGACCGACGTTCGGATAATCGACGCTCTACTGTATGTTATTTGGTAACACACCGCCTTAGGGGTGCACAGAGGGCGTAGCATAAGTATTTGGATCTTTATAAAAAATCCAAATTATATTCTGAAAATGCCAATGAGCGTGAAAATAATCACAAATGTCACAGAATTAGTGCTCCAATGCTCGTTGCATGTCCCAGTGATTGTTATGGGGCTACAGCCCCCTTCCAAAAATCACAAATATTTACGGTAAATATCCTTAGCAGGAACGTACGGAAAGAAGATAAATATGTCATAATATGTAATTTGTCATTATTACAAAATAGAAAAATAAATAAATCTCGAATCTATTGTAAATGAATATCTTTTGACAGTGTAACTGATTATTCGTATAGTTTTGCTGTTAGAGGGTCACTGGAAAAAATGAAATCTTTTAGATTTACGTCCCACGCTTATGCCGGTTAGGCTAAAGGAGACGGCGATTATGAGAAATGAATGAAATGGTGGAATGAAGAAAGCGGGAGAACCCCAAGAAAACCCAATCACACGGTGTTTGTCCACCACAAAGTTCACTTGGCGGGAGCAGGGTTTGAACCCGGGACTCCATACACCATACATTGAACGCTCTACCACTGAGCCACCGCGTCCCCATAGTGTCACAGGAATATAATCAAAGAATTGAGTCGCCTAGTGTCAAAAGCCGCCAAATCCATTTTTTACCGAAATTGAGTTATATATCGCTTGTTATATGTTTGATCTAAAGGAATTCAATGGAAACAGAATTTTGTTTAAAAGCTTAATATTTCACACTAAAAAAGCGAGTTCAAATATGGGACTTTGTACGAGTGTATATGGAACTTCACTGCATGTTTTACGAGATTACTCGAAACTAAGCAAAATGGATGTCGGGGATTTTGATACTAGGCACCTCAATTTTGTATTTTTAAAGATCCGTTGGGAGTCTTTTTATAGCAGAAAACTGGGGGCGGATCCAGGACGGATTTCTCGGGGGACGGTGGGTTGTAGTTAGAGCTACTTTTAAGAGCTCCAAACTCTGGGCTGGGTTTTATTTATATATAAAATAAGTTTCCTCTCTGGAGGCGATTGCCCTGGATCCGCCCCTGGCAGAAAATCACACACACAAATCACCCATGTATTTTCTACACACTTACGCAGAACTAGCTTCAACTAGAACACAAAATGACAATAGACCATCTCTATTCCTGTTGATTTCTTTAAATGTAAAATAACCTATCACACACAAGGCAAGATATTTTCTTTGTCTTTTGTTCGTATATAACTATCGTGTTTCAATTTTGGACAAACATTAAATATATATATATATATATATGATAAATTCCGCCAACTAAGCAAATATCACTTCCAATCGCCTCGAGCTGTTTCTAGCGCTTAACCTTCTTAACCTGCATCGTACGTTTCATGACAAATTAGTTTTTTTTTTAATCTCTTCTCAGAGAATATACAACAGCAAACGTACAATTGGACAATTACATTAGTTTGTGGAAATAACATATTTGATGTTGAGCATGAAACTGAGCGTGTTTTAAGCTCAAACTCAGCTAGGCCCTATATTTCGAGTTAGACTCATCTCATGCTCACATTTTTCAAAACAGTTAGCTCATGATAAAACTCACGTAAACCGAGCATTCTAGTGAACACTGGTTATAACCTATACTTACAACTAGTGAACACTTACAATACTGGTTATAACCTATCACCTTTATTACAATATAGTGTAATAATCACCGTATTACAGCATTATTATTATTATTATTATTATTATTATTATTATTATTATTATTATTATTATTATTATTATTATTATTATTATTGAAGTGAAATCCGACGAAGACAGGTAGTCCTTAATTAGAAATATAGGGCCTTATGCAGAGTCGTTCTGACAAGTGATTAGTGCAATACTAAAAAGCTCGACTAACATATGTTTCCTGCAGTAGTCAAACCTTTAGTATGACGCTAATCATAAGTCAAAACGACTCTGTATAAGGCGGATAGTGACTAATAATATGGAACGATGTAACCAATGTAAAGTAAAGGTTCGCTAAAACTTTTGTATTCAATGAATCAATATAAGACTAAATTTCCTAGTTTCTAATATCAGATTTGTGAAATATTGACGCTTCGAAAAGTATGGTATACTACAGGACGCAAAATGTCCGGTCGCCATTGGCGACTAGAAATTTAGAGCTGGCGGCCAGTGTTCAGTAGGCATGATTTCTGCCTAAGCTCAGTTCAGTTTCTGTTTGCCACGAAAATAATTGTCCCTAAAGAAAAGTCCTTGAATTTGGTGTGGAAGAAATAACATTGCTTTTTAAGTACTTGCAACCAGATTTATACAGTGAAAAAGTGGACCTTGTCTTAGGAGAGTGAGCAGAATACAAACTTTTGTTTTCTACATTGACGTTGAATCAGACACTGTAAAAGGTTTAGAGTGAAAACTTCATTACGAGATTCCCAAATTTGCTTCCAATTGTCATATTTTGTGCAGTTTTACCTGCGAGTACTGCTTCATGTGACACAGGCTTCAGCACTCTCAAGAGAGTTAAGTCTACCCTGAATGATTTGCTGACAATTTCCATCAATGGCCCTTCACTTAAAGACTTCGATCCAAAAACTGTAATCGACAACTGGTACTTCAGTGCAGAGAGAGAAAGCGTTACAGAAACGTGAAGTCTTGAGGTATTTTCTAACATCAATATGAATTATCTAATTCAAAATTGATTTCCTTAATCTAGTTGTCGGTTTTTAAATTTTATGCCCTGATCTCTTTCTTTGTCTAACCAAAGGCTGTGTGTGGGGGGGAAACGACCTCTAACAGACACGTAGCCAGAATTTCGTAAAGGGGGGGTCCGTGACATGAAGTGCTGTAGTCATCACACCAGGGGCTCGATTATTCTAATTGGTTCGTTTAGCCAGAATTCCGTAATGCGGGGGGGGGGGGGAATAACATGAAATACTGAAGGCCCAGAAGCTCCATCAATCTAAACTACTTTACTGGAAACATGTATTCGTTTGTTAGAACAATAAAATGAGGATATGTTAGTAAGTATTTTAATAAGAAACTATGAAGAAGTCTCGAGTAAAGGAATAAAAAACATTGAAAAAGATTTTACGATATTTACGTTCCTTCCTTTGTTCATTCAAATATAATTTTTTTCTTTCATTATGACGTCAACTATTATAAAAAGTACATATTCACTATTATAAAAAGTACATGTTCAATAATGTCTTGCAAAATATTTTACAATATTTGCGTTCCCTTTTCTGCTGAATCAAATGTTAACAGAACTTTCTTTCCACATTTTTTTTTTTTTTTTTTTCATTATTCCGTCAACTACTATCTGCTCCAAATGACAGGTTGAAGGAGCAGTAGAGAACTGTTTCTGAAATAACATGTTTGATACTGCAGAGAAGCAATGGCGAAACATTATGATTAATAAATGTCTAAGCTGTTACAGAATGGTATTATGCTTTCGAAAGCTTGAAATTTCCCTGACTAGTAGTAGGAATTCTGAAAATTCCGTAACTTTTCTAGAAATTTCAAATTCCCTGACTTTTACAGGACACGTTCATTAGCCACCATGTATTGCGAGTAATACAAATCTCTTCATAAGAAAGAGATTGCTTGGTCTATCTTTTTATTTTTAACGTTTATTCTTCTTTTTCTCCTTTCTTTTTGTTTCATCCTTCCTTAATTTTTTGCATTTATAGTCTCGAAAAGGAAGGTCCGGACCCCCGGACCCCCCCCCCCCTTGGCTACCTGCCTGCCTCTAATAATTTGTACGTGAGAAATACTGGCGACTGTCATTTTTGGATTGGCGAGTGCGTCTGACTTGGAAATTTTGAGCCCTGGTAAACCGTACATACTATTTCCAACAATGAACAACCAGACTTGAATTATAGTGTGGCAATTACAGTTACAAAATTGACTCAAAGTGACACTAACAATCTCCCATACAGATCGAACACTGAGAATCTAAATCTAATACTTTTGTATAACGTATATGCGATACAAAATACTTGTTTACTATGGACAGACTATTATATGGTTATGTCCAAGGAGAAGAATAGATACCTTATGCTGTTTTGTTCGAACCATTTTGTAGTTTCATTCTTTCACAAAATATCGTATAATACATATAAGAATGGTAAATAGATTTTATTGAAGCTGGAAGCATTCTCGTCCTTTCCACATTTATTGACAATAAAAGTCGAATGTTTACAACCACTTTTTTCTTCATCTTGAAGCAACGAAGTAGCTTAGCTATAAAGAGATAGTGCTATATAACAGATAGAAGAAAATAGTAATAGTCAATAGATCAGCACTGTGTAGTTACTGAAAACATTATCCAGCTTTTCTTTTTGTCTCATCTCTTTTGAGTGATATATATACAGCAGCTATCTTCACACAATAGAAATGGCATACTATATAACTTTATTCGATTGCTTCCAGCTCTCGCCGATGGAAAAGTGGATTTTCAAGGGAACTGAACCTTCATTTTTCTTTTTCCTTTTCATATCTGTTATGTGTATGCCAAAATGTAACTTTTTGCGCTTCAGAATTGTTGATTTTCCTTTTTTTTCGTAGTCCCGTAGGAGCGTATATATACTGCGTATCTATTCGAGGTACTGCCATCTCGCGGCACATTCCGGAAACAATAATAATCGTTTATAGTTTTTCCCGTTGTTCTTCTTCCATCTACACCTTTTCTGTCTCCTTTTTTTTCTTTTCTTTTCTTTCTTCTGAAGAACCAATTTTCTCTCCATCTTAACTTGAATTCGATGTTCGCATGAATGTTTTCAGCCAGCGAAGACGAAATATAAAACCCTAAAGAACTGAAAGAACATTAAATGGATTTAGATTTCACTCACTTTTCTTTTCTATTAAAATAAAAATAAGCCGGGAAAATCATAACCATTACAATGCATGTTATCTCTCCTTTTTTTGAAAGCTGTCATGTTTATTGTTTTTCCTTTAGTGAAAAGTAAGAATTAAGACCCGAAATAGATAAATAATGACTAGCACTATTTGTGGACGATTTTGGAATTGAATTGAAATATTTCAGTTTAACGTCTAACGTCTTATGCCATTTAGACTAAGCGATACGGACGATTAAAACAAGTGAATGATAACACTATGTAACACACATTTTGTACTTGAAGTCTAATTGTTATTTTCTATTAGCGTGTGTTGAAAGAAGACAGAAATGCTATATTATTTTGAATAAACTTTGGTTTTATGACGTATAGGAGAAAATATGTGCTAAAATTACCTCTATGAACTATGTAATTTCTGGGGTATTTGAAGTTCGTTTTCAGATTACTTCCCTATCCCACCTGCCAACATTGCGAGGTTCTCGTACGTCTCTTATGTTACAAATCACATGGAAAAATCCGGAGCGACAAGAACTCTCGGAAATATTGATAAAGAGGTAAGTGTATATTATTTTTTTTTATGTCTGATGCTATTGTGAGTTAGCCAGCTATATGTTTTGTATTTGATCCTCATTACTATAAATATACTAGTACAGTAAATTAATTGTACAGTATTAATTGTAAATTACTTGTACTATAAATATACCGTGTATGATTTCTTCGTTCGGTGCTTTTATTTTGTTTCTCTTTATTGACAGGATGGTACAGAGAGAAAAAAGATCAACGAATTTTCAATACCACGAATTTGGAGGGAACCAACTTACTACAGCACCAATTGCTATTTCTGCACAGTGAACCCATCGAAACGACGAAGTGGTAAAAATGCACATAAAGTCATATATCCCGACCTGCCTTCGTCGATGGCCCCAGTTATACACAGCCTCCAGTATCCCGTTCCGCCTCCCCCCGACAAACCGAAACTGATTTTCCGCCAACAGAAAAGTACTATCCAAATCAGGAAGATCTTAACGATTTGATCAGAGATCTTGCTCTCACTAAAGCCAATGGCGAGCTTTTAACTTCAAGACAAACACTGGAATTTAGTAGACGAGTCCCTGAATATATCGTTTCAGAGGTCACTTCACAAGCCTGTTTGCTGTTTTTCCCGACGAAATATGCGTTGTGTTTCTGTAACAATGTCATCGAGTTGTTCGAGTGAATTGGTATCCTCTGTAACCCTCATGAGTGACGGCTTTTCATTGTTAGTTACTTTAAGAGTTTGAAAGCAGTGCTTCTCCACGATGGAAACACGTATCCATCTCTTCCCTTGGCTCACTCTGTACATCTGAAAGGGGAACACAATAGTGTGAAGATCCTATTGCAGGTCTGTATCATGAGAAATATCAATCGGATATAACAGGAAACTTTAAAGTTATCTCAATCCTAAAGGATCTTCAAAGCGGTTTTACAAAGTTCCCGTGCTACCTTTGCCTCTGAGATAGTAGAGACACTGGTGCGCATTACTACAAGGACTGGGCACTACGGACAGAGTTTTCGGTGGGAGAGCAAAATGTGAAATTTGAGCCATTGGTAGACCCACGAAAGATACTAATGCTCCCATTGAATATCAGGTTAGGGTAGGGTGACCAACCGTCCCGTAAAAACGGTATTGTCCCGTATTTTCACTACTATTCCCGGTGTCCCGAAAAATTCTCCCGGGACGCCAAAATATCCCGTATTTACGTACATTCGGTACAAAAAACCTTTCGAATCGCTAAAATTTCCTAATTTATATTATTTTTTCTAAGCTATGTGATTATATTGGAATATGTCTAATTACTGAGCAACGTCATTACGACGTTTGCGATATTGGAAGTAGTAGCTGCACTGTTTTCCCTCCTAGGCCTCCCCAGTCCGCAGACGGCAGTGCAAGGGGCTGAAAGTCTTATGAAGAACAATGTAGCCTGTTTTTACTCTCTGTTTTGGCCCATTGAGGCGTTGTTATCAGTACAGTATAGTGTTTCCGTGATTTGACTCACACCGCTGTAAGATGTAACACTACGAAAAGAGAACAAAGGTATAGAACTATAAAAGTAAAAGTAAAAAGAAAATCAGTTGTAAGTGAAATAATGTTTAAAAGTAAGAAAATGCAAATAAAAGGAGTTGGAATCCGATGCTGAGAGTAATTATAAATCCTGTCGGTGACAGATTTGAGCGCTCATATATTTTTAGTAATGTTTTCAAATATTTCATTTTTTGTTAGCTGCTGATAATTACTTATCTAATTAATTCCACGACCTTTTCAATAGGTTTTAAAACGAAAAAGTGTAAATTTGCCCTTTTTGTGAGAGATACAAAGAGAGACATAGAGAGAGGGAACGGAGAGGATAAAAAATATATTTAGGGGAGCAATCTATCCAGAAATAAAAGGTGTCCCGTTTTTTCTAGTTGACGATTTGGTCACCCTAGGTTAGGGTTAACTAAAGAGTTTACTAAAACTCTTAATAAGAACCCGCAGCATTCACATATTTAAAAGGCATGTTTCCCCAACTGTCAAATGCAAAGATAACAGCCGGAGTTTTCACAGGCCCACAAGCAAAAATGATTGTTCAGTGTGAAATATTTCCTCAGATACTCACCAAAATTGAAAGGGATCTTCAGAAAAGTTGTGTAGAAGTGATTCGAGGATTTCTTGGCAATTATAAAGCACAACATTGTGCGGAGCTGATATACAATCTGGTGGAAACCTATAGTAAAATGGGATGCAGGATGTCCCTCAAAATTCATGTTCTGCATTCACATCTGGAAAAACTTAAGGAAAATGGAAACGTATTCGAAGAGCATGGGGAGTGCTTCCACCAGGATATTTTAAACTTTGATCGCCGGAATCAGGATTGGTACAATGAAAAAATGATTGAGAACTACATCTTTGTTCATGAGAGTGATGCACCATATAAACGTCAAATTAGAAAACACAGAAGATTTTCAAAATGATTGTGTTTAAGCTACGAAAATGTTTTGCGTTAAAACATTTATTAGAAAGCAATAAAATATGGTTTTCTTGCAAGCCAGTCAGGAACAGCAGTTTTTACTGAAAATGAAGTAAATTGTTCAATCTCTTTGAAAAGCATATATACAATATATGTGAAAAGAAAACTTGTTTCATTTTGCTGCTTAAAAATTATGTTTTTTATTTACAATTTAGATACGGTAATAAATTTTGTATTTGAACAAGGATTGAAAAATATTTCCATCATACTTATTACTTACATTGCAATCAAACTTGGCAGAGAAATTACTTATAGAGCATAAGTAATTTCTAAAGTAGTGTTCCTTTGGGTACCTATGTACAGCGTCACTTCGGAACGCCTCGAGATTTTATATTTTTATTTTTGTAGATAAATTTTCCCAAAATTCCGAAATTTCCCTTTTAGGATACACCATGTATGCGCATGCGTAGTACTATTTGAAAACCTGCTTTATTCTAAAGAGAAAGACGTATGAACCACGATTATCAGATGAATAGTGCTGAGGTACTAGCTACTTAACCAAAGTTCGTGTTAAATGCACGAATTTAACGGGTTAAAAAAACAATAATCCAACGTACGCACTACAAAAACAAAGTTTGAAGAATATAAAAACCGATTTCCATCATATTTTTGGAAAATAACAATATCATCCCAAGGACAAAACAAAAGTTAAATTTTCTTACATAGTGTAATTGAATAATTAGTGGAATGAGAATGTAGGCGGAAATGGAGTACCACGGAAAACCTTACGGACACGATATTGTCCACCACAAGCTTACTTGGCCGAGGATAGAACCAGAGACCCCAAGCACCAGAGGTAAGTGTTCTATCAGTGAGCCACCTTGCATCCTGGTAAGTTTATTTTAATTAACCTTATGACTAATGAATCCCGAACGGTGATAGCAGCAAAAATGGAAGATTAAGAATCTCATTCTGTGTCGATCCTTGCAAATTTTGTGGATCGCAAGGGAACGCACAGCCGCTATGACAATTATAAAAATGAAATTTAATAATCGTAAAAAAAAAAAAAAAAAAATGATAAAACACAAATTTTGCGTTGTGTTGACGTAAACCTCTGTAGTGATGCCCTGAATTCTATTCTGTATCAAAGCCAATGTATTCAAGATTTAGGGGCGTACCTTGTGGGAGCAGAGGAGCAACTGCCTCCGAGAGAAGTCAAAATATTCTTACTCCATATACGATACGTACATGAAATTATGAATGAAACATCAAACAGGTTCACCACATTACACAAACAAAACAGGACACAAAAGGTAAATAAAACAAAAATGAGTCGTGGGCCCATTTCAATAAAAAATGTCTACTATTAACAGCCCTAGAAATAATATTTATTCGTATGGCTTTGAGATTTGTCCTCTTAATTGTCATGTATGTGACGGGCCCAGAGGTGTGCGGGAGGGCCCACAGATCCCGGGGGTCCCAAAATGAGTAAGAGAGAGATGGAAAGAAGGAGCCAATTTTCGAATTTTGCGGGGGCCCAAATATGCTTGCCTCCCTCAGAAAAAATCTAAGTTACGGCATTGTCAAGATTAATTATAGCCTCAATATCTTACTTCATATAATCCTACTTTGGGTATCTTTTTTGATTATCGGAGGCCACGGACTTAGTGGCTCAGTGCCAGAGCGCTCACTTCTAGAGCAAAGGATCCTTAGCTTGTTTCCAGATCATGTGGATATGAGTGCACAACTAGTGATGGGTAAATTCCCGGGAAGATTCCCAAAATGGGAATTTATGTTCAATCAGAAAGAAAATTGCATTCTATTACTATATTATGATTTCAAAGTTGAATTAATTTTTATATCACAGCATAATATTACTGTTGTCCACAGAGAATTCTTTAAAATGTATGTTCTGAACGGTACTGTTACTTTATTAACACTTTATTATATTTAGAGAGTACGCATAAATGTATATATATTTCACATGTAAAAGAAGTCCGAGTACCTCTTCACAAATTCGAGTCAGAGAGAGAAGGCAGACCGACGTCTATTACTAATGGTGGTTCAGGGTTTATTAATAGTACTTGACCTCTATTTCTACGTAATTCTAAATTACTTTACAAAATGGTTGCTTTTCATCATTTGTAAATTATTGCTTTACTAATTTTGGCTGTTCTTTAGCATTGGGGAACAGTTTTTGCACCTACTTTTTTGCGATATTCTATTCCGATGCGGTTGTTTTATGGTTTCATACGTTAAATTACGTTACCAACATTAAATTCAGACAGCATTGCAGAGCGAGCGTTAGCAAATGAAGGCGGGTTAGAGCCCCGTATGGCATGTTGTTTTCTATATTCGTTACCAAGAATTCACTTTCTTTTCTCACATAAATCACTTCCACTTACCTTTCCGTTTTGTATAAATCCCCTACTGCCCTAAAAACTGTGTTCGATACTTTCTTGTCTACTTGAACATCACTATCAACTCATTTCTTCCGTAAATTATCCTACTTTCTGCTAGTTTTGACCCTCAATACTAAAAAATTACCTTATTTTTTGTGCAAACGGAAATGGAACTTAAAAAATCATATTATTATTTATATAAATTACCGTCAAATAATTTTAAATTTTTTAACCTCCAAATTCTTTAAAACCTAGAAGTAAATCATAATATATTAAAATAAAGCAATTAGTCATATAGTTGTTATAATTTGGAAGATAAAATAAAAAATGGAAATAAATTCCTTCCCGGGAATTTATAGGGCAGGGAAAAAACCCGGGAATATTCCCATTTTTAAATTCCTTCCCACCGGGAATATTCCCACTGCCCATCACTATGCACAACATCATGTCTGTAGGTTATCTCGGGGTTCCGCCGTGTCCTCCCATGTTCTCATTCCACAATTTTTCACAATGATTCGCTGTAATTAATCAACCGCTTTCTTTAGCCAAAAAGGTATATCCGTGGGAAGTGAAACTAGCAGTTGCATTTCATTTGTTGGATAACCAAGGTTTTTTTTTTTTTTTTTTTTTTCGAAAACGGCTCCCAACAAGAACTCTACTTAACACTTCCGCATTTCCTGTGCATCCCGAGCCTCTCGCTCATTGCAGACATCTTCATTGTATAAGTATTGTACTTGGTACTTGTATAATTTTCTCCATCCACACTTGTTCCTCTGGTTTCTACGCCAAATATTCCCCTTTTTAGAACTTTGTTTACTAAATACGATTGTCACTGTTTCCTGTGAGACATCGTTCAACTTTTCGTCTGTGCTATCTTGTATAGTCTGCGACGCAAAAAATTTTATTGCGTCTCCAGTTTGAATATGAATATTATATTCTTTTGTCGTTGGATTGACAAATGGTATTTGGTACACAGAATTAGATCTCAGATCCTACTCCACTATTTGGGACTAGCTGGCACTTGTCTGCTTATCTCTCTGTTTCTTAATAACTTTCGTGTAAAATTTATACAGTTCTAATGATACTTAGTATGCACCTTCCACAAACCATAGGAAATAACCCTGTTAATTGAGATTCAAGTCAACCAAGAATGAGCGGAGAAAAGTAAGTAAAATCCACCTTATATTGCAGGTTTATATATCGTTAGATTCGTTAAAGCCTTCGATTTCTTTTTAGTTAGGAATTCCTAGAATGGAAATTCCCTCTATTTTTATGTTTAATTTAAAGAACAACGTGTAGAATAAAAAAAAAACATATATTTCCTTTTTATATGCAATATGAACTAAGTAAGTATTCTTTGAAAAGTTCTCTAAGCCAGCAGCGTAGACAAGATTTTTGTTTGGGGGCCTTAGTATTGATACATACATACATACATTATATATATTGTAAAACTTTGTCCCATATAGGTATAAATAAAGCATTTAATAAAAAGAGTGTCCGGAAACGATCTCCCACTACCAGTTTTATAATAAAATTTCTCCACTATAAAAGTATTTTTACAAAATACTACACTAATAATTTCTCTAATATACAGGGTTAGTTATAGGTTGTCTTTGACCGTAAGGTCGCAGACAGGATGTCCACAGAGCCCCGTAGTAGGCTAAGCAGAGGGGAATTAAGGAACCAATGCTTCGTAGCAAGCAGAGGCGGGTTAAGTGGCCAACAGAGCCCCGTTGCAGGCGCAAGCGGCTGAGGTTAGGATTCCCAGATAGAGCCCCGTAGCAGGCTAAGCCAGGGATAGGATAGGCGTAGTCCCGTAGCAGACTAGAGGCCTGGGGTTAGGTTACTCCTAAAGTCCCGTAGCAGACTAAAGGAGGGTCACCAGAAAACTGGTACTAAATTGCCTTTGCCCATCCAATTTATAGGGTTCCTTGGGTGGCGGTGGCGCTGCTGCTCCGATGTCGTCTTCTGCTCCATGGGAGGGACTAGAAGCCGTCGTCTGCAAGTGATTGTAGATCCAATTAGAGATGCAAGGGCTCGAAAAAAAACGGCTTTTTTGGAAAAAAAAACTCGGTTTTTTCTGCTTTGCTTTTTTGCTTGGGAAATTTTGGGCTTTTTTCAAAATACTGCTTTAAATTGATAAAACAGACTTTGTATAGCTTCTCTATAACACAAAAAATCATTTAATTAGTGGTTGATGCTGATAATAATATAAAACATCGAAAATAAACTATGAATTTCGAAAAAATATTTCAAACAATTTTTCTTCAACATATTTATTTGGTCTAGGAATTAATTCGTGCGGTTGGTACGCACACATTGAAGCTGTAGTACAAACACAAAATACATAAATACCTTAAGAAAAATATTGTCCATCGCTAGCCACCACTTTCGCCCATCTGTCAGGCAATGTACGGATTCCATGGCGAAAGAAGTCCTCATCCTTGGAAGCGATCCAGTCAGAGACCCATGTTTCGATATCTTCTGAAGAAGTAAACCGCTGTCCAATCAAATCGTTGTTCATGCAATCGAACAAGTAGTAGTCCGAAGGAGCAACGTCTGGTGAATACGGCGGGTGGGGTAAAACTTCCCATCCGACATTTTCTAAATAGGTTTTGACCGGTTTTGCGACATGTGGGCGAGCGTTATCATGTTGAACAATAAGTTTATCATGTCTGTTCTCCCATTCTGGTCGTGTTCTGGCCAGAGCTTGCTTCAAACGCATTAATTGTCGTCGATAACGTTCTCCATTCATAGTTTCACCCGGTTGCAGCAGCTCATAGTACACCACACCTTTCATATCCCACCATATGCACAGCATAACCTTTGCACAGTGAATATCTCGTTTTGGTTGTGATGGACCTGGTTCACCTGGTTTCACCCAGGCCTTTTTTCGTTTAGGGTTCTCGTAATGGATCCACTTCTCATCACCCGTAATAATTCGATGCAGAAACCCCTTTCTGCTCTGTCGTTGAAGCAGCAATTCGCAAATGGTTTTTCGTCTTTCAACGTCTCTGTCTTTCAATTCATGTGGAACCCAATGTGACATCTTTTGAATCATTCCCATGGCTTTCAAGCGTTTGGAGACTGTTGTTTGATCAACGCCTAATGCTGCTGCAAGTTGTTCCTGCGTTTGACACGAATCCTGCTCGAGCAATGCTGTCAATTCTTCGTCTTGAATTTTTTTGGCTCTCCAGCTCGCTCTTGGTCTGCCAAGCCGAAATCACCACTTCTAAACCGTGCAAACCACTTCTGACACGTTCACTCAGCTAGAGCATGGTCACCATACACTTCCACCAAAATACGATGACTTTCAGTCGCACTTTTCTGCATGTTAAAGTAATGCAGCAGGACACCCCGCAAAAACACTTTATCAGGCACAAATTGCGCCATGTTCACTTAACTACAAACTGGTGTTGTTGACGCTTTAATCCACTGCCCTATACTACGAACGATACGCGATGACAGGGGTTTGCAACACATGTGTGGATACACGAAACTGTGGGACGCTCCGTTCGTTGCGCCATCTCTTGTCCACCCGCACGAATTAATTCCTAGACCAAATACATTATGAATTCCACAGGATTAACCAATGTATATAATAAGAATTTTTTAACCTCCTATATACAAAAGTAAGCAGAGTTGGCAAGAACCGTGGTTGTTTTTGAAAATGCCAAAAACCCGTTTTTTGGGGGATGTTTAAATCAGGCTTTTTTGACTTAGATTTTTTGCTTTATGTATTTATATTACATATTCACAGAAATAAGTTTGTTTCGCCTTGATGTTATTATGCAACAGCGGGGTTATGCCGAAAGAACTCCCATAAGCTTAAAGAAGTGCGGTCAGTAAATTTCTTAAGTTGAGAATCTCCCGCCCTAGCCATTGGGAAAATTCCGTCATTACTTGAAATGTAAGACAATAACGGGAAAATCCTGTTATTGCTTTGCATGTAAAATTTAAAGGTCAACGTACCATAATCAGTACGCTAAAACTGAGGTATTAAATTACAAATTTAGTACCGGTACGTAGATATCATTGAAAGTTCAATCCAAGCTAATGTTGGAAGCTACGTAGGCAATCGATAAATTTTGCCAATTTCTATCAATATATTTAAGCAATCTTGGCTTCTTTATAAAACAACACGCATTTAGGCATGCAGAAATATACAATTTGGTTTGTTTCGTATATTTAGGCTTAACATCCTTACGAAATACCGAGGTTATCAAGGAGAAGACTTTCGCTTAAACTGACATTCGAACCGCTACTTGGGTTACGCATGAAAGAAGGTTTGTGGTTCGACCGAGAATTGAACATGAGACACCTTGATTAAAAGGTGAAAGGGAAATAAAACTATTGCAGGTGGTTTGATATCTGGAAACGTTACCATGAAGTTCACACGATTCGCATTTTTCATTCTTTTTATTTTTGTGGTTTAAACCAGTTATTAAAAAAAAAAAAGTTGGTGTAAACCAGCCAACCCTAAAAGTAAACACTTCTTTTTAAAGAATACACAAATAACTAGCAAAATAGTATGTAGTATTTTTACTTCAAAATATTCCATACCCTCTTTTTGAAACAAAATAAAATTAAAATAAAACATAAGAAAAATACTTAGATTTATATGATACACTTAAAGCCTGCACATCTAGAGCTTTTGGTTCTGTATATTCTTGAAATTCTAGTTAAGTTTTATAGAACCACCATCACAGTTTACCCAATCCTCAAGTTTTCTGAATTTTTAACAAGAGGAATTCAACATATCATTACGGAACTCCCCCCCCCCCCAAAAAAAAAAAGACTACGGAATATATTTAAGTTAAGCTAAATACAACTGCACAGCAAACATGACTGAGTGATTAGCTTTTGCGCTTCTATCGGGAAGTCCGGGATTCAACCAGCATTCGACCATTCTGACAAAGCTTTTCTTCATTCCATCTGTGAATGTAGAAATAGTGCGTGTACTGTGAGTTGGGCGACTTCCTTTCTTATTGTTTTTAAATCGTTATTATTACTAATTACCAGCAGTGACGGTTTTGCGAAGGTTAGGGGGGCGGTCTTTCGGACTGAAGCCCGTTCCCCAAAGTTACGGAATGTCTGCAACAAACGAAATATCATGCCTTTACTCATAAACTTTAAGCTCCCGTCAAATAAAAATTACGAATGTTTAAAAAAACTAAACATTAGTAAGAAACCCTTCCCAAAATACTTTTCTAAATCCGCCACTGATTCTCAGTATAAAATGATTTTTAAAGTTGTATCCGGAAAATTATTGCTAAACATATAAACGAAACGAAATATTAGTTATGCCTGTACTTATAAACTTCAAGCACTTCCCAAATAAAATTAGGACTTTTTAGGAAACGAAACAATCAGAAAAAACCCTCCTAAAGTACTTTTCTAAATCCGCTACTGATTATTTGTATAAATTGGTATTCAAGGTTGTGTCCGGAAAATTATTGCTAAATCACTTCACAGCTACAGTATAACAGAAATGTGGAAGTACGGTTTGACGGATATATTGAAAAACGTACGCTTTGACGGATAAATAGAAAAACGGGCAAGTTTAACTTTTGCGCTAGAAGCTAGAGTACTAAAAGCTCTTAGAAATGAAACACGGATGACAGACTAGAGAAGAAAAAAGATGTCGATAACTCAAAAGTTAAAATAAAGTTAAATAGCCTCTAAAATTACCCTCAAATACTACATTCTTCATGTTAGTATTAATTCGTAAAACATGTGCTCCATCCATCTTGATGGTGAATTTCAGAGCGAAATATCACATTCAGGTCATGGAATTCTTATCTAACTATAGAATATACTATAAGAAAGCTATTTAGATAGAAAAATCATGAAGTTGAAAAAAGCCAAAATTTCCAAAATTATCGTTTTTCCCCAAAAAAGCCGGCTTTTTATGTGAAAAAAACCATCGATTCAAAAAAGCCGGCTTTTTTGCATCTCTAAGATCCATCTGCTGTGAAATCTTCTTGCCGAATCACGTGGTGGTGTTTGTAAACACTGACATGTAGAATTGTTTGTTTACATCTCATGGGATACTACAATATATATATATATATATATATATATATATATATATATATATATATATATATATATATATATATATATATATATATATGCGTTCCAGAGCGACCCAGACACTACCGTTTTCTCGAGAACGGTACATACAATCAAGTTGAAATAAAAAATTGCATCACAAATGTGCGTCCAAAGAAACCGTAGAAATTATTTACAAAATCCCGAAAGCCCCCTTCGTGGTGTAATGTGGGAGGAGGGCACATGCCCCGTTCTTACGATTTTTAAATGGTAACGATGTTTTGAATGCACATTCGAAAAGGTCAGGAAAAAATAAGATTACCCTACGAAACATTTGTCCGTACTACTTACCGTTTTCCGTGTACCATTTTTTTTTAATGAAGGTGCGCAAAATAAAGTATACGGAATTTACTACAATAATTAAGATAATGTAAGCACCGTCACAGTTTCATAAAGTGCAAGACACACGCTTTCCAATGATATGCCACATGGTGACTCAGGATCTAAAAAAAGAAGAAACTGCGTGACCCAAAAAAGGGGGTCCAAAGTAAGGTCAGAACTCGAAATTTTCAAATGTAAAGGGAGTCGAGTAATACCTCGTTGCAAAGGTCTCTGCAAATATTAAAAGAATTCGAACACGATTTTGGAATCCACTAACCTCTTTCAATATGGCGATCATAAAAATATCTAAACCCTGAATTTCTGGTTCGTCATGAAGAAATAAAACGTACTAGTGAAGTTGCCCACTTGACCAAGAAAAGGGCGGACACGTAATAGTATCACAAAGAAGCAAGTTCCATTTGACTGCCCGTAAACTTTTCACACTGCCCGGTTCAACGCAAGTTATGTCGCACAGGTAGAGGTGTGCTTAGCTCTTCAGCCAGTTCTAGTGTGCTTCCACTGATGACATGAACACCCCCACTCCAATCTTGGTCTGATGCAAGACATTGCGTCGTCGAAGGGATTGTGTGAAAAATCTGGATTTGTTAACGTACATTCCTCGTGGTCGTGGGCCCATGGTGTTGGATGAGTGCCAACGAAATAGTTCCGCTGCTGCTCGTGTGTATGCTGCTAGATATCCCGATCGGGAATCGTTCGAGACATGTGTTTCGCAACCTTGCCGAACGTCTACGCAGAAGTGGAAATGTTCAGCCTTCTAGCAGTCACAGGAAGGAACGCATTGCTCGGCCTGTTCGAGATAATAGGTCTGCTGATGCACTTGCAGCCTTCAATGTTAATCCTCACACGAGTATCAGGCAAATTGCTCGCGATTCTGGTGTCAGCGCAACTACGGTGTCAAGGATTTTGAAGGCTAACACATTTCATCCATAGCATATGGCCTTGCATCAAGAGCTACATGGCACTGATTTTGAAAGCAGGCTCGACTTTTGCATGTGGTCTCAAACTCAAGTGCATTCAAATGCTCGATTCTTTGACGAAATAATATTGTGGTTTGATAAGGCTACATTTAAAAGTGATGGTAAGGTAACTCGTCATATATGCATTATTGGGCCGCCGTAAACCCACAGTGGATGCAGAAGGTTGATCAGCAACATAGATGGTCTGTGAATGTGTGGTGTGAAATCATCGGCGGAAGAATAATTGGACCTTTTTTTTTTTTAAGCAAGTCTTACGGGTGCTGTTTACCGTACATTTCTGCAAGAACAATTGCCCATTCTTCTCGAAGACGTCCCCCTACACATCAGGACACACATGTGGCTACAACAAGATGGTTGCCCAGCACATTTTGAACTGACAGTGAGGAATCAGGTGAATGCAATGTTTCATGGTCGCTTGGTAGCTAGGTGGACCTGTGCCCTGGCCGCCTAGGTCACTAGACTTAACATGTTTAGATTATTATCTATGGGGACGACTTAAAGAAATCGTTTATCAACATCGCCCCACAACAAGGGACAACATGATGGAGCGCATAGTTGCTGCATGCAGGCAGATTAGTGAGGAGGAAATTATTGCGGCGCAGAATCATTTCAGTTACCGTGTGCAGAAATGCATTGAGGCACAGGTATTTCCAACATCTACTAAGTTGGTAAATGTGCATCGAAGTCGGTGACTCCAAATATGACATTTTCAATCTAAAGTGAATGAATTTTTTAAATCAGAGAACCGTTTGGGCTGTACACTCTTTATGCGCCCAATGTTAAATGAAAATGAAACGTTGCCATTTACCTGAATCCACAAGATAAATGAATGAAGTTAGTGTGTGTTATACTAACGTGTCGATGGTCAGCCTCCATTTCAAACATGCCCCTATTCACCATACTCTTCCAAAATTTGTCCACCTTTCGTCCCTTTCTTCCCTCCTCCAGCCCCACTTAAATTGCAACATTGTATTTTCATTTAACATTGAGCGCATAAAGAGTGTAGCCCAAACGGCTCGTCAATTTTTTTAAAAAATTCCTCCACTTTAGATAGAAAATATTATATTTGGAGACAATTTCTACTCTTACATTTTATTGTTACTCTGATAATGACATAGTTAATCTGTGTCAGGGGACTTTTGAGACACCCTATATATATTTATAGATACCCTATATATATTGTTACGCTCTCCCTGCTAGTCTAGCGGTTAGGGCGTGCACCTGTGGTATAAGTTCACTGGGTGGGGAAATGCCTTGTCGGGGGATATGCCCACCCCTATGGGTCTCGCACACGACGTAAGACCTGGCAACGATGAAGCTGCCAACTGAAGCGTCTTCAGTGTGAGAGACGAATTATACTGAGACACTGGTTTCTGATCGCATCGGAAGCCAATGGTCGTGGATTATTTGAGGTAAGTTGACAAATATTTGCATGAAACTTTTTTTAGTAGTTTCAAAATATTGTTGCAAAATGACAATACTCGATATGAATATTAATATATAATAATTTTATCAATGACAGAATCCCATTGAATGTATTTCTCCATGTGCGCTTCCTCAATGTGTACGGGGTAGGAAGCTTCTTGTTTTTTAACTTCATAGACAAGTTAGGGGTAATATGAGTCTTGTAATGCGGTGTTATATGTCCATGGGCATTGCACCCCAAGATATTTTCTCAAGACATCTCTTTTGTTCTGTATAAGTACGGAATTCATATTGATGTTTGTATTGATTTGTTATGTGTCCTTTATAGTGAACAATATTGTTTTATGTGAATGCCTGTAAAATTTGTATAGTGTTTTGCTTAAATCTTATTGAAATTTGAACTATTAATTAGGAGCGAATTTTTTGAAGAGGAATCATTACCTTCAGTTTTTATATTTGTTAGATACTGCTGACACGGACTATATACATTAATTTACATCTTCGCAGGCACGTAGCCAAGGGGTGGGGGGTCCGGACCCCCTTCGAGACCAGAAATGAAAAAAATAGGGAAGGATGAAACAAAATGAAATGAGCGGGTCGGGTCAAGCGGGTCAGCCCGGGTCAGGTTATCGGGTCGGGTCAGTCGGGTCAGCTCACTTTGGTCAACTGAGTTTAGGTTGAGCTTAAACTCGGCTGGAGTCGAAAGCTGCTGTTTTTCACTAGCTGCCTAATTAAAAATATAGCAATTTTCAATTGATTTTATAGAAGCCATAAATCTATTTTGAACACTTGCAGCTAGTGTTTTTATGGTAAATGCTTATTTTTGTACTTGTGTGTACTTTAATTTGTAAATGTGGAAGATTGATTTTACCAATCGACTGTAATATTAATATCTACGCCAATATGGAGTCTGGATTTAGAACAAAACTAGAAGTTGTTTAAGCAAGGTTAAAAGAAAGATTGGATATGGACGACCAAGCCCAAGCAGGGCTGCGGAGGCTCAGTGGTAGAGAATTCATCTCTGCTGCATGGTGTCCATGGTTCGATCCCAGCTTGTGCTAAGTAGGCTTTGTGGTGGAGAAACGCCGTGTAGTGGGTTTTCTCGGGGTTCTGTTTCCTCCCACTTTCTTCATTCCACCATTTCATTCATTTCTCATGGTCACCGTATCCCTTAGCCTCGGTGCAGAATCGAGGGACAAACTGAATATTTCATTTTATTTCACCAAGCCCAAGGACATCGATACAAAAACAAGATAAAGATTGGATATGCAAGACGAATTGCATAGTAGTCTTGCTCTTGGCCTTGTTTTGATGATCACCAAGTAGCAATGAGCATATTTTCTTGCTTTCCGTATAGTATGAAAGACCATAATCAAAATCACACTTGGTCTTCATTTGTACCGATGAGGCGAGCATTCTTGGCTCTTGTATAGCATGAAAGACCACCAAAACTACGAAATGCAGGACCAAGACTTGACTGCAAGACAAAGAATAAGACGCAGTATTGATGACCAAGACCAAGGGAGCGAATTGTTTGAATTTCATTTGTTGGACTGAAAGTGATGAAATAAAATTAGTACTTTGTAATTAAATATCATACTGTATTTTTAAATTTTAAATTACAAAATTCATATTATGTATCTTCTTACGTGCAACTATATATACTGTAAAATATGTTTTAATTACCAAGAAAGAAAAATCAAAGTGGCACGGGTCCCGGAATCATAAGAACCTATTTTGGAATGAAAGTTGAAGGCTTGGAAAAAATCACAGGTGTTCTCCTGTTTCCTCAACCCTTATCATTGTAGTTAAACGATTTCCTTTTGTCTCCGCCAAGAGACTCTTGCTATTGCCTTCCGAGAAGACCCCCTGCCGTCCAAGCAGGTGAGAACACTGACCTTGAATAAAATTTCGTCACATAGAACTAAAGCAAGAAAAAAAATAAACTTCTCCCACGTCGGACATTGGTATCAGTTATAAAAAGAAATAACCAAACCTCAAAAGTGCCAAATATTCATTAAGATGCATATACAAATCCCCCGCTTGATCTAGCTAGTGGTTAACGTGTAAGACTTCGGTACACGTGGTCTGGGTTTAATTCCCAATGGGAGTGCATTTTGGCGTTCACCCAGTGTCGTGACCATAGTGCTCTCAAACGGATCGGGTTGTCGGGTCGGGTCAACTCGGGTCAGGCTAGTCGGGTCGGGTTGTCAGGTCGGGTTGTCGGGTCAGGTCAATGAGGTCGGGTCACGGTTCGGGTCGGGTCGATCTTCAACCCGACCCGACCCGACCCGTTGAGAGCACTAGTTGCGAGGTGAGCGATATATCCTGGAAGAGTCAGGGAATTTGAAATTTCTAGAAAAGTTCTCAGAATTTCTGCTACTACTCAGGGAGATTTCAAGCTTCCGAAAGCATAGTGCCGTTGTGTAACAGCGTGGATATTTTTTATCATAAGTTTTCGTCCTTGCAATATCAAACATGTTATTTCAAAAACAATTTTCTACTGCTCCTTTAATCTGTCATTTGAAACAGACAGTAGTTGGCGGAGTAATATAAACAAAAATATATGTGGAAAGAAAGTTCTGTTAACATTTGCTTCAACAGAAAAAGGAACGCAGATATTGCAAAATATTTTACAAGACATTATTGAGTATGTACTTTTTATAATAGTGAATATGTACTTTTTATAATAGTTGAGGTCATAATGAACGGAAAACTGTTATATTTGAATAAACAGAGGAAGGATGTAAATATTGTATAATCTTTTTCAATACGTTTTTTTTTCTTCTAGATTTCTTCATAGTTTATTAAAATACTTACCAACATATCCTCACAAACCTATATATGTTATAATAAAGTAGTTTAGATTGATCGAGCTCCTGGGCTCTCAGAATTTCATGTCACGCCCCTCCTCCCCCCATTATGAAATCCTGGCTAAACGAACCAATATATGTTCCAGTAAAATTGTTTAGAATGATCGATCCCCTGGTGTGATGACCACAGTATTTCATGTCACGGACCCCCCCCTTCACGAAGTCCTGGCTACGTGCCTGATCTTAGTCACACGAATTTCAATATAACATTACTAATTTCTAGCATCTGTCAAGTTGGACTTTCCTTGTGCTAATGCAGAAGGAAAGTTTCTTCCTCCAGTGTGTATTTTTAAAGGCAAGAACAAAAAGACCGAATCTGTAGATCACATGCCTTCTGGTAGTGTAGTGAATATCCCCCAAATCAGCATATGTTACCGGTGAATTATTCTTTATATGGCTCCAGGAACATTTTACTCCAGGAAAAGAACAGGGTAAAGTACTACTAATCTTAGATGGACACTTCGCTCACTTTAATAGCATCGAAATGCTTGATTATACATCAGAAAAATACATTATTTTATTGTGTTTACACGGAAAAAACAGGTTGGGTTGCACGTACAATAAAAATATAGTTGAAAATTGGATTATAATAAGAACAAGAATAAAGTTGTGCAAATCATATTTTTTTGTTGTAACTACTATACTGAATTTTGCATTGTAATCATAATCATAACGAGTTAGTTGTGGGAAACAAAATATAGTTAATTATTTTATGGTTATACAAATATTAAGTATTGCTCTTGTAACAATAAATTGCTTACAATACTTAGTATTGTGAAATGAATCATATATTTATAGTCATGCATACGATATGCGCATAGTCTAGTGTTGCCACGAGACGAGACACACACACACACACACATAAAAACACACTTTTACCGTTTTACCAATCGCTCACTTACAGCAGTCATGTTGTAAAATTCACCTCTTCGTTTGGAAGGCGGGCGAAGGACAAAGAAAGCAAAGATATTGTCGACGAACCCTTCAAATTGTTTGCTTTCAGCAAATTTATGATACTAACAATAACACTGGAGGTGAAGAAGTTTTACAGTGAGGCCTTCGTTTTGTTACGCGGAAATGTTTGATCGGACCAGAGTACGAAATTGCCCTCTGCTTCCATGTTGAGAGGAGGGGAACACTTCCCTTTCCTAGTGAATAATATTCATTAGGACCTGAATTATCTTCAGAAATGGTTTCTTACAGGCGCATAAAACCTTTCGAACTTGATAAGTGTAAAGAACATTTGGTTTAATATTCTTGGAACTCCGTTGAAAGCAGAAAATATCATGAGAATGATCAAAATTCGAACATTGAAGAACATAATTAACAGAAAAGAAATAGGATACCCAAACCATATTTTTAACCCTGCTATAAAATGTATATCCTATATTTTTACTAATTCCTTACTCCCATGAAAGTAACTTGGGGAGGATATTCTCTCCAAATTTTTCAGACTGAAATCCTTTTATCCCGTACGATTTCGCCCCCTGACACAATACGAAAAAACAAATGCTGTTAAAATCCATACACATGATCCTTCCGGGACTCAACCCGGAGCCTTCAAGCCGATGGTCTATCGCCGCAGACCGCTCGGCTTGGTATGAAGATGTACGTTGTATGATTACGAATAGATCACAATATAAGAAACTTTAATCCAAAATGGCCATCCAAAATCAATTTTTTTAGACCACTAGCTAATCTGGGTATACTGTCATGAGTTTGTTACACAAACGGGACAACCACCATATAGGGGCACACACCTCGCGGGTATGGGAACAGATTTGTATAGTGCGCCACAGATGACAAGTTCGACGGAAAATATGCGAACTAAAAACAGTGTTGCAAATTTATGAACTCTAGTAGTTACTGTTGTTATAAGAACTATATTGTGCTATTAATGCAGAAAGAAAAAAATGTTCAATTTTGTTGTTCATGTTATTCCCTTCCGATTCATTGTCGAGTCGTACTCGAGAAATATATCCTTTTACTTTTCGGTTGAACGATCTGCAGGTCCATATGTCATATAAGGAGTATAAATAGAGCGGATTATGAATAAAATTAATTACTTCTCTATTTAAAATCTCTCGATCTATTAATGACTTTGTTTAAATTTCGCTTAGTATGTTTCAACAAGATTTCATTCGTAACTCAGTTGCTAGAGAGGGAACTGAGCGAGCGTTGGCGACGTAAGGCAGTTTAACTTAGAAGTAGAAAACATAAGCTCCCACTGGAAATCGAACCCAGGCCTCACAGAAATGCGAGAAGACAGAACCATATAACCATGATGGAGTATGTTACTTCTCTGAAAGAATTATTTCAGTTACCGCATCTCTCGTATGTGGAGTTCCTAGTTCGATTCGAACTCGCACCAAGTCTGTTTTGTGTAGGACGCACACAAAACACCATATGCGGGATTTTCTCATGGTTCTTCTGCTTCCTCCCCCTTTCTTTATTTGATCATTTTCTTAATTTTTATCAATGTCTTCCTTAGTCTCGGACCATAATCGTGGAACGTTAAACTAAAAAATAAAAAAAACTGATGCAGCTAAATAGATATAAAATAACCTGTTTATTATAATTATTTTTTCTGACTAGAGTAATATATTATTTTCAGCTTTATGTCAGGAGGTGCACGGTGGATCAGTGATAGAGCGTTTACCTCTGAATCATGGGGTCCCTTTTCCGATCCTCGGCCAAGTAAGTTTGTGGTGGACAACATCGTGTCCGTGGGTTTTGTCGGAGTACTTCCGTTTCCTCCCAGATTCTCGTTCCACCAATTCTTCTATCGTTATTCACTTGCCTAAACCACCGTTTCCTATATATATTAGCATTCTTGGTTCTTTATCTGATGATCCCATGTTCAAGTCCGTTTATCGTGTCTGAGGTTTTTCAGGATGTTTTCTTCAAGCTTCATTAGACGAATGAAACGTTTCAGTGTAAGTAGTGACCAACTTTCTTCCATGTTGTTTTATGCTGTTGATTGTTGCTTTTTTTCAGTATAAATGACCGTCTCAGAATGTATCAGGAACTTCTGTATAAATAAACATTAGTGTTCAGTAGGTATATTGGCTTATGTATCCTAAACGGGGGGAGCTAAAAAGACAATGGGTAGAGAGTTGACAATAACATGTAGTAAATAAGAGAGAGAGATCAGGTGGTGGGGGAGAATACTAAACAAAAGAAAAAGGATAATAGAGGATAAAAGAGAAATTGTATATACAATGTTATACAGTTGTATGTGTTTAAAAAGATTTTGGAGGCTGGTTTGGGAAAAGACTTGTTGTTAATGTACGTACGTTGAATAGTAAACAAAAGGATAATAGAGGATAAAAGAGAAATTGTATATACAATGCTATGCAGGTGTATGTTTTTAAAAAGAATAATTGCGAGGGTAAGAATGTTTTTTTTTTTTCGAAAGATGAATTGTAAACAAGAAAGAAAAGAATAGTACCAGATGTTGATAGCGTGGGAAAATAATATGTATACGATGGTTTTCCAGCTGGTATGTTTATGAAAAATAATAATTTTAAGAAAAATGTTAGAACAATTGGTGCGCGGTGGCGGAAACGCGGCGCGGCGCGGGCGCGGGAAGGTGGGCGGAGGCGTGCGCGACGGGAAAACACCCGCGTGTGCGGACGCGACAGCGACTAAAGATGAAATGAGAGTATATTGAAAAAAAAAGAGAAAAGTATTAACCTTGAGTTTATTCATGTGAACATATGAATAAAAGAAAATAAATGATGTTTACGAATGTTAAGCCACACATTGACTTTTTCAAGAAAAGAAAACGTAATGGACATATGAAAAGAATTTTGGGGGAGAATTTCTTTTTGTAAAGATTTGTTTTGTTTCTTGTATATGGGTAGTATGATTTGTTTTGGTGGAAAAAATATATATGCTTGGTATGAAAAAATAAAAATAATAATTTTGTCCTTGAACGGGATATGAGAGTTGTGGTGTGGTTAGAACACCATTTTGTTTGACGTAAACGTTTAAATACTGAGTGTTAGTAAAATGTTGTATGTATTAGCTGCTATGGCTCCCATACGTAAGCTAGTTTTTGAGAAGGACGAAGACTACTGTGTCCACCATCACCAGCGAGAAAGAAGATGAAGATAGGAAATAGTGATTTACCGAGGAAACAGCCAACGCACAGACCGGATTCCCCGGACTGTGTTGAAGTTGTGTATTTATCGTCATCTTCGGATGATGAAACTGATTTTGAAGAAGAGCGCCAAACACCATCACCAACACTCACCGTCACCACCTTCATCGCCATCGTTATTAAGGAGAACAAGAAGATTTTGGAGATTGGATTGTACATGTGAAAACTTGAAAGTGGACCCAAAGTGTATTTTGAAATCAATTAAAGACTGGGAAACGAGCAAAATTTTAATCTGCGAGGGCTGTTCTGAAGGGGTTGAGAACCAAAATGGAGACGACTGTTTATTTATGTCTGAAGAAGAATTGGTGGAAAGGGCACTGCGAAATCTAATAGAAATAGATATCGATGAACTATTTTATACGTACGCAAAATCCCACATGATCGGAATATGCACACAAGAGATCTTTTATGAAACATATTACGATCTAATCGAAGAACGGGACAAAAATTTTTTGACCGAAGTGGTTAAAATTTTTAAAACTAAGGACAGGCAGAAAACATATTCCAAGTGTTTACCAATGTGAAAATAAACTAAACATTCGTGAATTGTGTGTTTGTGTATATAGTTTACCAGAAAGTGAGACGTGAATGTGTAATTACTTTGAACTACAACACGAAAAAATCATATTTAAACTATTTGATTATGATTAATCATGAATTTGTTTTACTTATTAATGGATGAAGAAGACATTAGTGAAGTTTATGTTTTAAAAACTATAAGTTTATACTTACGTTTAAACATTATTTCTCGTGAACATTGCGTGTTGAACATTACTGCTTATTTTTTTATGATATCAGAACTTTTGCGGTAATCCAACGAAATAACTCTTATTGATTTGTTTGAAGAACGATATAGTGAAATTTTAAGTATAAACTTTATACGAAAAGTGCGTGAATACGTAATTTGTTGATCCATGTTTTTATTGGAACGTAATCGTGAAATTCCAACATATGATAATGACATACAAGATCATGAATTTATTATTTGTGAATTTTGTTTAACTGCATACAGTAAATTTGCATTGTTTAATTATTTAATTTGTAGAATACAATTTATTTGGGTTAAAAACAAATTGAATTAAAAATATTTTTCCAATAACTAATATTATTAATTTGCAAAATAAAGAACCTGTAGTATGACACACACTGTATGAACAAAGATCATGTTTGCTGAGATTGTTTAATCACAGTAACTATTACAATGTGTTTGCTGTAATTTCAATTGTTGTAAATGTATGATAAAATGAAAAAAATATAGAATCAAATAAACTTTTCATTATACTAAAAAAAGTGTTGTGTTTTCTTTTGCAAAAAAATAACAATGAAATAAATAGAAAAAAACTTTACGAAGGAAAATGTTTAAAGTAATACTTGTATTATATTTATATTCTTCTGCATTTACATTTATTATTTGATGATTAGTATTATTTCACATGTCTGCATTATTTTAATTTTTCGTTATATCGTTTTACACTTTAAGGAACTATTTTAAACTTGAATAAAAATAATCTTGAAGAGAAAACCAACTAAGTATTTACTAAAGTATTACAACTTGAAATATAAATATTTCCTGCTTTAGAGAACGATAGAGTATATAACATGAAATAAATGTTTTATGGCAACACTTGTAGGGAAAAAGAAACAAACTTTCGAGACTATTTGTTAGTTATTGAGTTTATTTTCTTGTTAGAAGACGTGTTTCTGCATTAGCAAAAGTATGAATTGCGTATGCAAGAAATCACTTATTGACATTAATTGTATTACGTCCGCTTTAATTAATTGGATACCAAACAAATTTTTTCTCTGCAATGAATGTTATATCGGTTTGAAAGATAATAATAGACATAGCTGTATCTTAAAAAAGTAAACATGTGTTGGACCTAGAAGCTTTTAGTATTTTATCAGAATACGATACGTACAAGGAAATTTTGAAAATATATATAAAATCACATAATATTCATAGTAAGAAGGATTATATTCTTACTCAATATATTTTTAACAAACATTATGAAAACGTTCTATTTTATTTGATATTATCCAATTCTGATTTTCCAAGACAGATATTTTTGCACAAAGATTTTTTACATGGCATGAATATGATTGGAGAAAAATAATGGTAACTTTTGTAGGACGCATGCGCATTCGTTGAAAGTTTTGTGCGCTTGCGTCATACAAATTCTCAAAATGAATTTGTATGAGATATGGGAGTGCTCTTGGGATGATAAAGTACGCACAGATGTGGACTTGCAAAAGTTCCTTAAAGAACATTGCAGTACTACCGCCGACTTTCTTATTCCTAAGAGTTGCGACAACGGCGGACGAACAGAAGTTTTCCGTTCATATGTGAATTGTGCGGACGATAAAGAAATAAAATATTTTGATATCAGATCGTTATATCCATGGGTAATGGCAAGGAAACCTCTTCTGGTGGGACCGCCTAAGGTACATAATGGGCCAGTTTTCCCAGATGTGGGAAAAATTCATGAGATTGTAAAATGTACCGTATTGGCTCCAAAACAACTCTTTTTTCCCGTTTTGCCGTACGTAGCGCAAGGCCGTTTACTTTTCGGACTTTGCAGGTTATGTATGGAAGAAGAAACTAATGACAATTGCACACATAGCGATTCTGAACGCGCATTAACTGGAACATTTTGTACACCAGAGCTTCACCGTGCTCTTGCAAACGGTTATAAGATATGAAATATGGGAATTCGAACTCATGGGTTCTGAAGATCGGAATTCACCTAGTTTATTCCGGGACTATGTGAATGCGTTTCTTCAAATGAAGCAGGAAGCCTCAGGCTATCCTGCCTCGTGTAAAATTTAAGAAGACAAGCAAAAATACATTGACGATTATTATGCTCATGAAGGCATAAGATTAAATAAAGATAATATTAGGTCGAACCCTGGACTTAGACATTGCGCGAAGTTGTACCTCAATTCCCTATATGGAAAATGGTGGCAACGTACAGATATGACGCAGTGTGTGTGATTGTTGATAGTGGGACACAGTTTCATAGGTACCTTACTACACTGCGGTATGAGGTTCATAGTGTTATTCCAAATGGTGAAGATCATCTCATTCTCACATATAAAGACCTGGAAACTGAGAATGTACCTCTGGAATTTTCCAGCGTCATACTTGCTGGTTTTATTACCTCATGGGCCAGGCTACAATTATATGATTTACTTGTGACTGTAGGACCTAATGACGTAATTTATTGTGATACAGACAGTATTATGTTTACGTGTAAAAAAGATAGAGAACCTCCGTTGAAGATTGGAAACTATTTGGGTGATTTGACTGATGAAATAGAACAAGGGTGGGAGTTTGTAACGTTTATAGGCTTAGGGTAAAAAAAAATATAGTATGAGGCTTAAAAATGCCTCAGGGTAATTTCGTTATATTCACAAAATTCGGGGAATTTCACTATCTCATCTTATTCATTGGATCGCTTGCTAAGCAAGGTCCGAGGAACTATGTTCCCTGTTGGAATTTTAGTTGGATCATTGGAATTGCAATGTTTTATTGGATTAGGTTTAAAAATTAAGCATATAGGATGAAACCTTGATTATGTAATTTAAAATTAGAGGACGTTGAATGAAAATTAATTATGATTATTTTTAAGACGTAACAAAATAGAGTTAAACAACCCAGGGAGGATTGTACGAAAGCCAGGTTTTGTCATCGTGTCCAAGTCTGAAGCTAAAACACATCAAAAAGTTGAAAATAAAAGACGACGATTAAATCATGATAGTGTTACGGACATTAACATACGGTTATCAAGTATTAAACCGTGTTAAAATAATTAAAATTGAAGAAACTAGAACCGTGAAGCCATGCATCTGTACCTCAATACTAAGAATATTCAAAGACTTTACTGTAAATCAACATAGCAAGCGCAGAAAGATACGAAAAACCAAAAAATGAAAAACTAGAACCGTGAAGCCAGGCATCTATACCTCAATACTATACTGAAAATCAACATAGCAAGCACAGAAAGATACGCAAAAACCAGAACCGTGAATCCATGCACTTGTAGCTCAATACTAAGAGTATACTGCAAATCAACATAGCAAGCCCAGAAAGATACGAAAAAACCAGAAATGAGAACAGTGAATCCATGCATTTGTAGCTCAATACTAAGATTATACTGCAAATCAACATAGCAAGCACAGAAAGATACGAAAAACCAGAAATGAGAACAGTCAAGACATACATCTATACTTCAATACTAAGACTATACTGCAAATCAGCATAGGAAGCACAGAAAGATACGAAAAAAACCAGAAATGAGAACAGTCAAGACATGCATCTATACTTCAATTACTAAGGATATTCAAAGAGTATACTGCAAAAGATACGAAAAACCAAAAAAGAGAACACTCAAGACATGCATCTATACTTCAATACTAAGACTATACTGCAAATCAGCATAGGAAGCACAGAAGCACAGAAAGATACGAAAAAACCAGAAATGAGAACAGCCAAGACATGCATCTATACTTCAAAAATAAGGATATTCAAAGAGTATACTGCAAAAGATACGAAAAACCAGAAAAGAGAACAGTCAAGACATGCATCAATACTTCAAAAATAAGGATATTCAAAGACTATATCGCAAATCAGCATAGCAATCACAGAAAGATATGAAAAACCAGAAATGAGAACAGTCAAGACATGCATCTATACTTCAAAATAAGAATATTCAAAGAGTATACTGAAAATTAACATAGGAAGCACAGAAAGATAGGAAAAAACCAGAAAAGAGAACAGTCAAGACATCCATGTGTACCTCAATACTATACTGCAAATCAATATACCAAGTCCAGAAAAATATGAAAAAGCGGCAAATTTTTATGTTCTGCCTAATGTATGTGTTTACCAAATGTCCAGCAGGAATTGTTTACATTTACTAAGTCTTATCTACTACCTATTCCGTTCACCATGCATTTAGTACCTTTATATAGCATATACTAAATGCTAGCCACTGCATAGCATAGGAAAAGTCAGCCATATTTTTTTCAACTTTGGTAAGCCTGGTGGATGCAAGTTTAAGATTGTACTACCATGAGCAAAATAAATGACGCGTCTCTTTATTCTGAAGTTTTCTGAAAATATCTCCATTTTCTTTATATGTTCGAAATTTCGGAAGGTTTCCCCAGCAGGACAGGTTAATAACAAACCCGTTTTTAATATTTGTGTTAGATATTAGCTTAAAATAAATAAATTAGAAGCAAAAAACATTAAATCGACAGAAATCTCGAGAACTACCAACTCTGCTAAAATGGGAAATTTTCAAGAACGCGAGAGAATTCTGCAGTTCAACACGAAGCAGCGACATCTATGTCATTGAGAGAGACGTGGATTAGATCTACAAACGAAACTTTTAACGAAACATTTCTAATGTGCCTTATTACATGCATTATCAGCGAACTCCAAATATATGAATCTATGCTAAGTATTAACGTATAGATAGAGCAAATAGTGGAAATTACCTATGAAAAAGACGAATTCTTAGCACAATCGTAATGAAAAATCGTCTTTACCGTAGAACAGGGTCAGCTCAGGTAAGAAAACAAGTAGCTCAGTTAATTAAAGCAACTAGTCTGTATGCCGAAGTTATTGGGTTCGAACCCCATGGAAGTACCGTTGTAATTTTTATTACTGTGGTTATTTTATTTATTTTTATGTGGGAAAAAATCAAATTGTAACATATGTGTAAAACTCATGACGATACCAAAAAAAAATGCCGTTCTCGCACTTGCATTAGTGTCTCTAATTTTTGTTTGCAAACAGTTTCGTAATAATTTCCCCTGTGCTCACTACTCACTACATGCTCACTGGTGCATAACGAATGTTTTCCAGTAAATGTTAATTCTAATTTGGAGAATTTTATAAAGTTTCACAATGTTTCTCGCTTGATAGTCTTCTATCTACTTTTTTGGACACTTTGATAACAGATTTCCCTATTAAATGTTTAATTTCCCCTATATATATTTAATTACAGAAAAGTTTTACATGTATTAGTCTTAAAATGAAATTGTTTTGAATTTACCACATGAGGTAAGTAGCCCGAAGGAGGAGAACTGAAGTGGCTGATATTCTACGTAAACGCAGCCTATTGTAGAATTATTATGCTTCTTAACTTCAGCACATAATCTTTACGTTGATCAGACAGAGAAAAACCCTGTTTTTTCCTCTCCTATGACCACTCATCTTAAAGCTCGACATGTAATGATTCGTGTCACATAATTTCGGCTCTCCAAAGACATTTATTATTATTATTATTATTATTATTATTATTATTATTATTATTATTATTATTATTATTATTCCTGAATATGCCACCCTTACATAATGTAACTTTAGATATCTTGGTTTAAAGTGCTTTCTTTAGTAATAATTTGAGCAACCATGTAACAAAATTTAAAATGTATGAGGGGGCACGAAGTTTTATTCCCCCCCCCCCTCTCTTTCCAGCACCGTCCCAACAGAAAGTATATAATTTCTGACAAGCAGAGTAGACAAAATGAATAAGAAATATATTTAAAGTAACCTTTCTTCCTTCGTGAATGGAATATCACGTAACATTTTTTATTCTACTGAAGACGACCCTAGGCCGTTATGGTTAGATAACAAAAGTTGCTGTGACCAACTGAGTTTCGATTTCTTACGCGAAAGAAGTATGTTATATTACGAGGCATGCTTTTCATTAGCAAAACTGTTCGAAGTAATACGAACATGGCTCAAGAACAGAGACGGAACTGAATTACCACTCGATTAGTGATGGGTAGTTCCGGAAGGATGCGTTCCGAAAGAACGAATCCTTCAGAGGAATGAAAGGATTGAATCCCTGAAAGGAATCGGATTCATTTGGGCGGATTCACTCACGGGGTGGATTCACTCAGGAAGTTAACGAATTGAATCAGTGGATTCGGTTGGTGGAACCAAACAACAGACGAGTGCATTGATATGAATGGAGTCGGATTGATATGGATGGGACAAAAACAGTAGTAAAGAATAGACCGACACTGCACAACAAGGAAGCAAATAATGAACGTACTGTGCATGTCTGGAAACAAGCAATCTTACGCGCTCTCGTGTCACTTTTCTGCAATATTCTGACCATCGCAACTGCTGTCCCAAGTGGAGGAGAGGGGGAGATCGGTTTCTAGCCTTATCACTATTTTTTTCTTTCTTTCTTTTTGTTTTTACTTTTTCACAGGTGTTCAGCGTTACCAGGTCTATAGATTTTTATTGCAAATGGATAATAAAACTATTTGCTGTAACACACAAACTCTTATTCAATATATTCTGGTGTAATGTCAATATAACACTATACAAATATAAAATTTGCAATTGGTTGTTTGATTAGGTTTTAGCCTAAAGGGCATAATAGTGGATATTAAACTGAAATGAAATTTTTTTATCAGATAATTCAAGATAAGGGCACTCATCTATTAAGATGCTGAACGAATCCAATTGTTGTTGCGCTTGTTGTCATGAAAGAGGGCCTTGTTGTTTCACAATCAACATTAAAAATGGAATGAAATTTTAAACCAGACTAGGGAATGATATGTCATCTGTATTTAGCAAATACGAGCTATATATATATATATATATATAAATGGAACCTAAACCTTACAGATTCTCCCCCTTCTGGCATTCATCCAGAAAATTTTCTCCAAAAGGATAAGATCAAAATGTGACTATTTCCTAAAGGTCATGCCCTGCACAAGAATGATAAAATATAGTGATTTACTTACCTTATCCCTTTCCCTCTTGAGCTCCTTCGTGACTAAGCGGTTATCGTACGCTCCTTTGGCGTGGAAAACCCAGGTTCGATTCCGGGCGGAAGCTTATGTGGTTCGAATTCCACATTAATCAGTAGGTCCCGTCTCATATAACCTAGCTACTGAAAGGGACGATAAACTAAACAAACTCAACTCCCTTCCCCTCTCCCTGAGAAATATGTGTGAAAGAAACTCTGCTTATGAGTTCCCATAATTCACCACACTTCTTTCATACTTTTGCAGAAAGGGAGTTTAGCTTCTCTTTCAGCGTCGAAGATATTAACGTATGTGATGTGAGTCTACAACCTAATGACAAATTCGAAACACACGAAAAAATGAAAATGAAATCTTTCAGTTTTACGTCCCACGATTATGCCGGTTAGGCTAAAGGAGATGGTGATTATAAGAAATGAATAAAATGATGGAATGAAGTGGGAGGAAACGGGGGAACACCCGAAAAAAACCACGAGCATGGTGTTTGTGCACCACAAAGTCCACACGGCGCGAGCTGGGATCGAACCAGGAACCCCAAACACCGGAGGTGAACGCTCTACCACTGAGCCACCCCCCTCGAACCACACGACTTGCTACTGGAAATACAACTCGAGCCTCCCGCGAGGAGAACCAAAATTACGCGTAACGTTTATTATTATTATGATTACTATTATGATTATTATTATTATTATTATACAGTTTTTTTAAAAAAATGTGTAATTCTCAAAATCAGGATAGACAATTGCCCCTTGCCCTCCCCAAATGACACTCCTACACAAGGAAGCCCGAGACTTCGTTTGATGTTGCTGGTATTACGTATTTAAATAAATAGTAACAATGAAAATAACAAACATTTATTTTTTTGGCGTTTAATAGTCATGTAAAAAATAGAAGAAAAAGACAACTTGTTTCTCTTTAACAGTTTCAACGTGAACTCTTAGCAAAACGCTTTAATAAAGCAGAAAAATTCAAAGAAACAAACAATATCTGTATCTGTTCTTGTTCTATGTGCAATATTATCTCTGCCTTATCAGAAAAAAATGGAACCTTGTGAACATGTTTCAAAACACGGCAATCCTTTCTTTTGCTTCTACTCATTCCAATTTCCCACACCACCACACTGCAGCAACTTCTCAGGCGATAAGAGTGGTTTGACGACTTTAGGTGAAAGGAGGAATTGAATTGGAGAGCCATATAAGAACTCACAATTATTCCAACTCATCGGAACCAAAGGATTCGATCCAGAGAGGAGCGAATCCTTGTTTGGGGGAATCAAATCGAAAAAACTATGGAATCATTTAACTTTGCGGAACCAAAGGATTCGGTCCGGAGGAACGAATCCTTCTTCGGAACGGATTCAAAGGAATTGATTCCGGAAAAGGAACCAAACTGCCCATCACTACACTCGATTGACCTTGAGGCCAAATCACCAAAGAGTAGCTATAAACGTAAGTTCAGCATGCATTTCTGTGGAGTTCTGCTCAGTATTCCTATCTGCCAATCACGCTTGTTTGTAAGAGTAATATTTTACAAACCTAACCTTTCGATAGAGCACAATAGCAAAAGAATAAAAGGGAAGGAATTCTTGCCCTTGTGAACGTTGGATACCACCATGTGCAATAAAACTGTCGCGTCTCCTTGAAGTGATATTTTATCGAAAATAACTCTTTTCCCTTTATATATCCGAAGTTTTTGAGGGTTTCAAAATGAGGAAACGTTACTGACAAACAAGGATGCATTTAGGGGTGGGTACAGGGGGTCCGGACCCCCTCTGAAATCCCAACTTTTCTGTAAATTTAGCCTAATTTTTGGGATTATCTTTTAAAAATTTATTATAATTTATCCTAATATTGAAGTCGGGCCCCTTCCGAAATAAATTACTGTATACGTGCCTGCTGACAATTTTCAATATATTCGTTAAATAATAAAGTAAAATAATTAAATTAGGAGCAAAAAGCTTCAACACGGGCTAACTTTTGTCCACTGCCAATATTGTTAGAAGGGATATTAATAGCAAAAACTGCTAGTCAATGCTGAACCTTGAAACTTCACCCCGAACAGCAAGCCTATTATTGAGAACTACATATGAAACATTTTATCAAAACTTATCTAGCTTTTATCTGGCATGAAATTATTATATACACTAAAATGCACTATCCTAAAATGTGTATCTAAACATTGCTCTACGTATCTACGAAGCAATGAAAATTTTTTATCGAAATATTTGGGCAGGAAACTCTAACAGCCAGCCATTTTATTTAAATCGTAATAAACCCTGTAACCGTGCGTTAACGTGAAGACAAAGCTTGGTCCATTGGTAATGTGTTGGAAGAATGAAAACTCAATGTTCGTAGGTTCGAATTTATCCACTCACCAGAACATTTTATTCTTATGTGTAACGATGAAATAAGAAAGAAAAAATGTATAACCGTTAAGACAAAACTTCAACCAAGTCTGAAGAGAACAATACTAAAATAGTAACACAATGACGTCAACCAAGAATTATTTCATGTAGCGTTTGGACGAAATTACAACTGTCAACAATTGCAGAAGTAAAAACAGGCTGATAGGCGTAATGTAGTCTAGACTTCTGAATGCATTTACTTCCTCAAAACTTCCGTCTCGTCATTGGTATGCCGTTAGTCATGGTAAAACCTTTCAATTGGAAGTGAAATGACAAACTAAAACAGTTTTAAATCAATAAATGTCTATGTGTAAAAGTAGGTGTCTCTTATCTGTAGTTCTGAGTTTCTTTTACTTTGAAGTGACAAATGAGAGAAGAAAGTATGGTGATCGAAAAAAAAATCAAATTTGAGATTTCAACGAATTTACACGTATTATAGCCCCTAATACCGAAAAAATTATTTTTTGATACATGTCCATCTGTTCGTCAGTCCGTTCGCTACACTTTTCTGTGCACTCGCCTAGAGGCCAACCGTTCAACTTATCTGCACCAAATTTTAGTTTAAGATTTTCATAGTATTTCCTATAGTTTATTTTATTTCCCTCCTACTCCCAAAACAAGGGTAGTTTCCTGTACGATGAAAATAGAAAAAATATATTTTCTAATAACTGGCTCTAACGATCTTGTTTTCTTTCTTTTTTTATAAATCAATATTTAATTAGCAACCCTATTTTGTGGTATAAGGCATTTATCTGAGAAAAATCTACAAGGGGTAGTTTATACTTAGGGGTGAGTTTTTTCTCAGTGATTTTCTCAAAATGGACTCAAGTGTTTTCGTTCATATTTCATAAATAAATATTTCATTAATAACTTAACAATATGGCATAAATAACTCGTTTGTCCTAAAAAAAATGCGAGGGGTAGTTTATTCTTGGTGGAGTGTGTTGTCTGGGTGATTTTCTCAAAAATGACTCAAAAGAGTTTGTTCGTATTTCAAAAATACATATTTCGTTAATAACCGAACAATATGGCAAAACTCGTTTGTCCTGAAAAAAAATATACGAGGGGTAGTTTACTCTTGGGGGTGTTTTTCCTCCACGGTTTTCTCTAAAATGAATCAAGCAATTTTGTTCGTACTCAGAAATAAATATTTGATTAAAAACCTAATAATATGTAATAACTCGCTTGCCCTGAAAGAATCCTCAAGAGATAGTTTATTCGGGGAGTTATTTTTCCCTCACGATTTTCTCAAAACTTACGTGGACAATTTTATTGATAATTCATAAATAAATATTTCATTAATAACCCTATATTTTATTATAAGTCATTTCTATGAAAAACAATTACGACGGATAGATTATCTTGGGGGTCAAGGTTTTTCCCAACAATTTTCTCGAACGACAGGCGATTTTGTTCAAATTTCGCAAATAAATATTTAATTAATAAGCAAAAGTATATCTTAACTCATTGTTCGAAACAATTCACAGGAGGTAGGTTACTTATGACGTGTTCTTTTTGAACGACTTTCTCGAAAATGACTCATTTGATTTTTTCATATTTCATAAACAATTATTGCATTAATTGCTCTATTATATGTCTAATGAAAATGTGCTCAAAGTGTGAGTTAGTTTTGTAGTGTGGATTTTCTTCAATCGAAGTTTTTTATTCGATAATCTGACATTCGATGTATTTGAATAATACGATATGTTTTTTTCGTATTATCCAAATACACACTTCAGTAACAACTGCGGCCTAACACAGTTAAGAAATTGAATTCAAAAAGTTTAGTGCGGTGGCCCTGTAATTGAATATTTTTTGGTAAACACCCTAGCTTTTTGTGGTAAACTCAGGCTTTTCTTTTTCGAGCGACAAAAGAGAGAAGAAAATATGGTGATTGTGAAAATAGTATATCAAATTCAGATTTCAACGAATTTACATACTTCATGGCGTCTACATACCGGAAATGTGATTTTTCGATACCCGTCCTTCCGGTCCGTCCGTTCGTACACTTTTCTGTGCACTCGTCTAGAGGCCATACCGTTCAACGTATCTACACCAAATTTTAAACTTAGGGTTTACATAGTATTCCTACAGGAGATTTTCCCATTATTTCCTACCGCCTAAAATAAGTGTGGTTTACTAACAGCCGAAAATCGAAAAAAGCTATTTTCTCCAAAATGGTTTTAACAATTTTGTTTTTCATTAATCAATATTTAATTAACAACCCTATATTGCAGTATCAGATATTTCTCTTAGAAAAATTTACGAGGGGTAGTTTATTCTTGGAGGTGACCTTTTCTCGACGATGTTCTCAGAAAGGACACTGGCAAATTTTGTACACACTTCATAAACAAATATTTAACCTTGCAGCATGGTATAAGTCAATTGACCTGTAGTAGCTTATTCTTGGAGTTGAATTTATTTCCAGTGAGTTTCTCAAACACGACCAGTTGGCAACCCTGTATCTCGACAACGAAGCTGAACTCGAAAACTGCAAGAGGGCTATTTGTCTCCTTTTGATGTCACGAATCATCTCCCGAAGTTTGTGGACATCTTTCAGGTTCACCCTTAATGAAGCTTCTTTTCGAAAAGTTAACTATTAACTTTAGACATTATTTTTTTAAAAAAAATCACAAATGCCGTTATTAATTTTAAGGCAGAGAGCTACTTTTGAGAGAATAGATCTTTAAAAATAATTTTAAAACTTAGACTTTTGTTTTCGAGACATTCCAGACAAGACGAGACATTTTAAAAGCTATCTCGTATCCAAAACATTTGTTACGTCTTCTTTTGGATGTCACAAAGCGCGTCTCGTCTCTTTCTCGAGACATGTCTTATCTCGTGCGCATTCGTTAACACTTGGGAAGGATTATCTTCTACTCAAAGCATTGTTTTTATAATGGTTGCATATTTATGATAATTGCCGTCAACATAAATTACAGTTCTCTCAGTTGAATTAATTGTTTATTATTATTATTGAAATTAAAATTAAATGGAATATCTAGTTTAACGTTGCACGATTATACACCTACGGTAAGGGAGAATGATGATGAATGAAATGATGAAATGAAGAAAGTGGGAGGAAAATGGAAAATTCCAAGAAAACCCATACCCATGCACACGGTATTTGTCTACCTCAAATTTCACTTGGCGCGAAGTGGAGTCGAGCCACGGACCCCATGAATGCTCTATTATTATATTATTATTATTATTATTATTATTAATAATAATAATAATAATAATAATAATAATATAATAATAATAATAATAATAATAATTGAAGTGAGCTTAACGAGTTTCAACCGTCCGACTCAACCAATGTTTGGGTGCCTGTTCGTTCGTCTACTCCATGACAACTTTTCATAAAAGACATTTCCTTTTAATGAAACTAGTAAGTGCCTTTTAGCTTTGAGAAGTAACTATGCTTGGAATTTGAAATCTGCAAAATATAAGAGGTAAAATTAACCAAATGGTGCAAGTTTACACTAATGTATACAAAACAATTTTGCAATATCAATTACGTGAATCTTGTCCCATAAAGAAGCCGAAACCCCTACACCAAAGAGCCCTCCGAGATTTGATAATTGTCCACAAGGACTGAAATTGTCATTTGAAGCCAAGACTTTAATATGAAGCCAATAATTTCTTTAAAATAGACGAAAAATTCGAAAGTTATAAGCATTTTCATATTTTTGCCTATTCCCATAATGGAGCCGTAGCATACTATACTGATGAGCCCCTCCGACTCCAGGATTTGATCATTCTCCATCGGACTGAAATTGCCGTTTGGAACCAACACTTTAATACGAAGCCCAACATTTTTTTTAAAATAGACGAAAAATTCGAACGTTAGAAACATTTTAATATTTTTGCCTTTTCTCATAAGAGCCCCACGAGATTTGATCCTTGACCACTGGGACTGAAATTTTCATTTGAAACCAAAACTTTAATATGAAGCCAAAAATTAAACTTTTACATTAATTTAAACTGACTGGGTTCCAGTTCACCCCACTATTATGTTTAGTTTAGTTAAGTGGTAATTTGTGACAGCTTCACATCATCAAAAGAATCTTTCACTACCCCCCCTCCCAGAAGTTTGTGCTGGATCCGCCACTGGATTCAATAGACATTTTTCCTATTCTTTTTATCACCTTGTTGGGGCTCCCTCGTACAAATAAAGAAGCGGTAATATTACAATCAAGGGGCACTATATATTAGGTATTTCTTTATTTACCTACCCCTAACCGCACAGGGCCATCTTTGGTAGAATAAAAAAATGCTACATGATATTCCAATCATGAAAGGGGAGAGGATGCTGTAAATATATTTCTTATTCATTTTGTCTACCCTGCTTATGAGAAATTACTTTCTGTTGGAAGGGTACTGAAATGAGGGGGGCAAAATAAAACGCCGTACCCCCTCCTACATGGTTGTTCAAATAATTACTAAAGAAAGCACTTTAGACTAAGACATCTAAGATTTAAACTAAGAAACTAAGATATCCTTACATTATGTAAGGATGGCATATTCAGGATTATTGTTATTATTATTATTATATGAATGTTTTTGGAGCACCGAAATTTTGTGAGACGAACAATGGAATGTAGAGGTTTAAGATGGGTGGTCATAGGGAGGAAAAACCAGAATTTTTTTCTGTCTGACTCTCTAACGTGAAGATTATGTGCTGATGGCAAGAAGTATCATCATTCTACAATAGGTAGCTTTTACGTAGAATATCAATTACTTGAGTTTTCCTCCTTCGAGCTACTTATCTCATGTGGTAAATTCAAAACAATTTCAATTTAATACAAATACATTGTAAAACTTTTCCGTAATTAAACATCTAGGGAAAATTAAACATTTAATAGTGAAATCTGTTATCAAAATATCCAAACAAGTAGATAGAAGACTATCTAGTGAGAAATATTGTGAAACTTTATAAAATTCTCCAAATTAGGATTAACATTTACTGGGAAACAACGCGCCAGCGAGCATTACGTATAGTGAGCAGTGAGCACAGGGGAAATAATTACTAAACTTTTTGCAAACAAAGTTAGGGATGCTAATGCAAGTGCGACGACATTTTTTCTTTTTTTGGTATCGTCATGAATTTTACACATATGTTACAATTTGATTCTTTCCCACATAAAAAATAAATAAAATAACCATAATAATAAAAATGACGTCACTTCCATCTGGATTCGAACCCGCTACCTTCGGCATACAGACTAGTTGCTTTAATTAACTGAGCTATTTTGTTTCCTTACGTGAACTGACCCTGTTCTACGGTAAAGACGATTTTTCATTACGGTCGCGCTACCAATTCGTCCTTTTCCATGGACAATTTCCACTTTTTGCTCTATCTTTACGTTAATACTTGGCATATATTCATATATTTGGAGTTTGCAGATAATGCACGAAATAAGACATATTAGAAATATTTCGTTAAAAGTTTCGTTTGTAGATTTTATCCACATTTCTCTCAGTGACATAGATGTCGCTGCTTCGTGTTGAACTGCAGAATTCCCTCGCGTTCTTGAAAATTTCCCACTTTAGCAGAGTTGGTAATTCTCGATATTTCTGTCGATTTAATGTTTTTTGCTTCTAATTTCATTATTTTAAGCTAATATCTAACACAAATATTAAAAACGGGTTTGTTATTAACCTGTCCTGCTGAGGAAACCTTCCGAAATTTCGAACATATAAAGAAAACAGAGATATTTTCAAAAAAATTCAAAATAAAGAGACGCGCCATTTATTTTGCTCATGGTAGTACGTTTATTCATCATTAGTAACCATATAGGGGAATGGGGGAAGTCGGTATTAGTATCATATCCCTAACAACACAATTACATCGAATGTTTCCTTCCGTACATTGGAATTGTCACCCATTTTAAAATATTATTCGTTGGACATGTACAATATGATCCGTCTATATGTATAAGATATAAGGGTACCACTGATAATATATGAATTATGCAGAAAAAAGTTGGTAATATCTACCATAGTTAGCGCCATTTTTATTTTTGTCCAGGTAGCGCCATCTGTTTTCTAGTTGACGTACCACTACCGCCATTAGTTTGCCCGCGCGCCGCATCCGTGTGCCATCTTACTTGCGCGGTGTTGTTACTCCCGGGTAGCGGAAGTAGCCCGCCCAATTGCCGTTAATGTTTTTCGCTCCGTCTCGATCGCGGTTTTTCCCGTGCGCGACAAAATGGCGGACAATACGGATTCACATTTACATTCCCCCGCCATATTTAATTTTCGCACATTGATATTCAGATGTTTCCTGAAAAAAGTAAAACGACATTTGGTAAGTCCAACTTTATAAGAATTATAGAGAACAATATATATATATATATATATATATATATATATATATATATATATATATATATATATATATATATGGAAAATATAAATAAATGAAGACAAAATGTCTATCGATAAATGTTTATATTATTATACATATATCCTGTACTTGAAATTCTAGTCATATATCTTATTTTTAGTTCGTAGTAGTGATATCATTTGTACGTATGACAAGTTAACACGATATAACCTGTGTATTTAAATATGTATATTTTAAAGTATTATGTGTCCTGTCCATACATTTCAGGGTTTTATACTAAAAGTAAATTTTCAGTTTTGGAATCTTTTTTCCCGTAGACATCATTTTGACCCCTATATGTGTACATATGTATATTCAAGTATTGCACTACTAGTACAATTTACTTCCTTCATATCAGTCTGATGAATAAGTAACTTTTACATAGATATCTTCGGATAGCAACAATATGAGCTAACTGTTGTGTTTTTCAAGAGAACACTTTTAAAATATTCTAATGTTGCACCTTAAGAAGCAAACTTCATGGCCACACAAGCCTAAAGATAGAATTAAAAAAAAAAGGTCAGTTTTATCTGTTTACGAGGGCTATCCAGAAAGTAGATTACGTTTTGGAATAAAAAATCAACAAAGTATATGAAACAAATTTTATTATATACAGATGAAAGCCACACACAAATACTACTTTTCGACATAGTCACCATTCAAATTAAGGCATTTATCGTAGCGATGTACGAGCTTGGAAATTCCTTCGTCGAAAAATTCGGCCGCCTGCGATTCAACCACTTCGTTACCTCTTCTTGCAGCTGTTCGTCGTCATCAAAACGCTGCATAGCCAGCCACTTCTTCATTGCTGGGAATAGGTGGAAGTCGCTCGGTGCCAGGTCGGGACTGTACGGCGGATGAGGAAACAACTCCCACTGAAAAGATTCAAGAACTTCACGCGTGACATTTGCCGTGTGGGGCCGGGCGTTGTCGTGAATCAACAAGATCTTCGAGCTCAACATTCCTCTGCGCTTGTTTTGAATTGCTCTTCTGAGGTTTTGCAGAGTTTGGCAATACCTTTGAGCGTTTATTGTAGTGCCTCTTTCCAGGAAGTCCACCAAAATCACACCTTTTCTGTCCCAAAAAACAGTCGCCATCATCTTCCTTGCCGACATTGTTTGCATGCATTTCTTGGGTTTTTGGGGAGAACCTGTGTGCCCCCACTGCATTGATTGCAATTTCGTTTCACAGTTCACGTGTTTCACCCATGTTTCGTCACCAGTAACGATGCGATCGAGTAAAGAGTCACCATCCTTATTGTAGGCGTCCAAAAAGTGCAACGCTGCAGCCATTCGCTGATTTTTGTGGTCCTCTGTCAAGATTTTTGGAATCCATCTTGCACAAAACTTGTGGTAACCAAGCTTTTCGCTGATGATTTCGTGCAACAAACTTCGCGAAATTTGTGGAAAACTCAAAGAAAGTTCCGTTATTGTGAACTTTCGATTTTCACGGACTTTAACATCGACTTTTTCGACAAGTTCGGCAGTCACTTTGCTGGGTCTCCCACTTCGATCTTCGTCGTGAACATTGGTTCGGCCATTTTTAAATCTTATGACCCACTGTCGCACTCCACCTTCAGTGATAATGTTGTCCCCATACACTTCACACAGCTGCCGATAGATTTCTATCGGTTTACAGTTTTTTGCTGTCAGAAACCTTATTACTGCACGCACCTCGCAGGATTTTCAATTAACGCAGACATTTCAAACCGTCACAGTATCTTAACGGAGCACAGCACGAACCTCTCACTAGCACGGCTAGATGCCGACTGAGCTGCGCAACGCTCTGACCCCAAGATGGCCGCGCTAGCCCCGCCCCTAGCGGACACAGACGAAAACGTAATCTACTTTCTGGATAGCCCTCGTATATTTTTCTCTCCATCTAACATACATTTTCTCTCTCTCTCTCTATCTCTGTGTGTTTCTTTGATTGTTAGATCTCAGTATTTTCCTTTCTTATTTACATTGACTGCCTACTTTTCCCCTAAAATTTCAAAAGCTCTATCTGAAATTCATTTTACTCCCATTTGTGTCGGGGTTTCCCTAATGAAACTCAATTTAATATTACCCTCTCATTTATCTCTAGGGCATCTAAAATTTATTTTGGTTTAATCCATGATACCTCTTCACACATTTGAAAACAGATACGATTTTAAACTTCAAATTCCATGACAGACAATAAGAAATTTCTGTCTGATTATAGTTTATCTTCTGGTGTATGGGTGCAATGGAAGAGTGTTTACTTCTGCTAGTTAAGGTTCATTATAGCACTCACCAAATATTTCGTCATTTTCATAAAGCGTATGTTTGAATTATTTTATAAAATGTAGTAAACAAAACACTGTGGTGTTCTCCCCTTTCCTCCTACTTTCTTCATTCCACCATTTCATGAGAGCAACGTCTCTCCTTTAGCCTAGCCAGCATAATCTTGAGACGTAAAACTCAAGATTTGATTGTAGTTCTACTGGTTGGGGTCGATCCCAGCCCCCCCCCTTACCAATCAAGATGTACGTGAGCTTTCTCGGGTTACTCCCGTTTCCTCCCAATTCCAACACCTGCCAAGTAAACTTTCTGGTAGACAATATTTCATCATTTTCATGACAAACCTCAGGTTTGAATTATATTATAAATTGTAGTAAACAAAACACTGTGGTGTTCTCCCGTTTCCTACCACTTTCTATATACTCTTTCAAGAGCTTTCTGTGTAAAGCGAAGCAATATAAAAGATTCATTTCTCATCATCACCATCTCCTTTAGCTTTGCAGGCATAATCGTGGGACGTAAAACTCAAGATTACATTTCACCTACAGCAACTTTAAATGATTGTACTATAGGAATCCTTCGCTATAGCCCTCCCTCAAAAAAAAAAAAAAAAAAAAAAAAAAAAGCTACCGTTCATAAAAACAACGTAACCAAATTGCAAAAATATTACCATTTACCAATACATTTTCTATTAAGATATTTCTCAAAATAACATGAACCCGTAAAAATATTCTTATACTTATCATCATACCTATATATGCTGATACACATTTAAGATGAAAGCTGACCCCCTCCATGGCTAAGCGGTTAGCGTACGCACCTTTTGATGTGAAAACCCAGGTTCATTTCCCGGCGGAACGGTTCGGATTCCATGACAATAACTAGGTCTTCGTCTTATATAGCCTCGCTGCTCAAAAGGCGTGCTAAACTAAATTCAACTCAATTAAAATGAAGGCACTGTCTTATCGTAATTTTATGAAAAAATTACTACCTCCGAAGATTACTTTATAATGCAAGCCCGAATTCTCCATGACATCAATCAATAAACCCCAACTCATAGAATATATATCTTTTATATACATTTACATAGTTATTATTAAAAAAAACAGCACCACTGTGGGGATCAGCTTGTACTAATCAAAATTTGTATTTATGCAACACGAAGGTTATGGCTTTTTTCTTTTCATTATTCATATCTCTCCGTGTTCTTTTAACAAAAAATAGACCTTATTTTCTAATAAGACAGCTTATGTTCCATTTGCTTTTTGTACACCAAGCTATCTCTAAAAACCAGTGTAATCTTCCGTTTTAAAATGTACAGCTATAATATAACAACGAACGATATGTTGGGTGGTAAATTTCAGAGCGCGGTCTTCAGTAATCTCATAAGATTGCTTGTTCCCCTACTCAAAAAGACTATTTTTTTAAATGTTCACTTTCCTTTTCGTCAAAAAGAATGAATGAACCATTGTAATATACTTACTGAGTTCTGAAAACCTTGTCCACCCCCCTCTCCGTTGGTCACTCTGCACGAGGTGGGGTAAAGGTTCATAATTCTTTTCAGGTAGAAACCAGTGTTGCCTCTATTCCTTGGCTTTTTTCATAGTTGAAACATATATATATATTTGTTAACTGGGGATAGGAAGAACGAAAATCTTTCTCATGTTACTGGAATTTAAATACCCAAGTGGTTTGTGGGTGGGAAATGCACGGAGTTGTACCAGCTCTGACAACAATTTGTGGGCATGCTCTCTCTCTCTCTCTCTCTCTCTTTGTAAAAGAACATGAATCAGTCACCCGTTCAGGTAAAGGATTATTTAAGTAAGAAGGAGTAAAACCTGTTTCAGACTTACCACAAAAGATATTTCCAATACCAGCCATTTTTTATTTATTTATTTAAAAAGAAATAGATTATACTTTTACGTAAGATGATCAATTGTTATCCAAATTCTACAATTTTCATCACCTTTAAAAAAAAAAAAGATATTCATTTTAGTTGATAAATCATAATCCTATCTTATGTCTGGATTCAATTTTTCAGTATTAAACTTCTAACTGAAATCATCGTGTCTTTCTCTACATATCATTAACTAGACATTTAACGTATATTAGCAAAAATTCTCTGTGTTGAGTGAAAAATCAAAATTACCTATAATTCAACTCAGGTTTCATATGTATGCAAATCAAAACAGCAATAATAATAATAATAATAATAATAATAATAATAATAATAATAATAATAATAATAATAATAATAATAATAATAATAATAATTTTGGAATGAAAAATCTAACTTCAACGGTTCAAATTCTATGTTAGCTGTAAGGCAACGTGTTTTATAGTTCAATCATTATAATTGGTCCTCCTTCTCCTCCTGTTCTTCTGCATATATCTGTTGATTCTATTACAGGATTTTCAAAATTACTTACCTTTACGTTCTGTTAGAGGCTGTAAATAAAAATATTTTCTTCTCACTTTTTTTTTCTCTCTTAATGTCTGTGTTAGACAAACTACTTTTTTTCAATGTACATTGTAAGTGGTTCACGATCAAAGAATATTATTTGAATAATAATAATAATAATAATAATAATAATAATAATAATGTGAGTATTGTAAATATAGGTTCATGTCTCAAATAGCAATGCTCTTGCTAAAAATCACAATTTGAAAAAATAACTTAGTCATATATTAGAATAAAAAAGGAGAAAAAATACACTTCGCTTTTACTTTGTCCACACAACTTTAATTATATATTTATATATATGTGAATATATATTACATTTTTTTTACTCAACTAGAGTTTTCGTTTTTTTAACCGAAGGCGCTCCATGGCCTCGATTCTTTTTATAGTAATAATAATTCTCTCGGCCTCCTCTTCTAAGGGGAAGAGAGCCCACAACGCTTCTTCTTCCTCTTCCCTTTTTCTTTTTTCCCTCTCTGTTTGTTCTTTTGCTTCCTCTCCTTTCATTTTCTTCTTCTTCTTCCTCATTTTCAATATCGATTAAAATGCAATCCATGTCGTCGAACATTTCAATCGCATTCATTGAACCGGCCATCCTATAAGGAAAAAAGAAGAAAATTTTTACTAATTGAAATTTTACAAGTCTATAGAATCTAAGTTAAGTATCCTTATGGCTAACCAATTATTACAATGAAGTAAATCCGATTCTCAACAATAGTATACTCCAAGTTTTAATCCAGCCTAAAAATCAAAACAGTTTTTTTTTTTTTTTTTCGTTTTCTTATATATTATATCCTAACTTTTTACAAATAGTAATAATGACATAATCGTTCAATGGTACATTGTTCACCTCCGGTGTCTGAGTTTAATCCCCGCTAGCGCTGTGTGGTGTACAAACATTTTGCTCGTGGTCTTTGGCGTGGGAGACCCGGGTTCGATTCCGGCGGGACGGTTCGGATTCAACGTTAATCCATAGGGCCACGTCTCGCTGCTGAAAGGGACGCTAAACTAAAAATCAACAATCATTTTGCCCGTGAATTTTTCAGCTTTTATAATACAACTTTCATGAACACGATGGATAGCCTAAACTTAAAATATATATCCATGGTTTATTTCTACAATATATATTAGCACTGCTGTACTATAAATCTAGTTCGCACCTAACCAAATAACGTATATGTCTTTCATACCATCGTCAACGGAAACGTATATGTTTTTGTAACTCAAGTGAACAATTTTAAAAATATCATCAGCTTTTCAGATAGCAAAGCTTATGTTAGAGGAATCAAATAATAATAATAAACATTTTACTTATAGTGTATTCAAATGATTTCTTTCTAGTGGATGTTCTCCTTCAGATTAGATAGTACAACGCACTGAAGCATATTGGGTTGCCTACCACTTAGGGACTATGCAGATTTCAACCTTTTCTCTGCTTTTTCCCCGATTCTGTGTGGAATAATATTCTTCAAACCGTAAATCTTAAATTTTGTTTAACTGTGTTTCAATTTACATTAATAAGAATTTGATTTTAACAACCAGAATAAAATAATAATATTTCCCATCGATAAAAACTCCGATATTCAGTATCCCAAGTAAATAAATTTCAGTATAGCCAACCAAAATAAAGTGATCTAATTTCTATCCTTTTCAGAATTTTCTGTAATCTAATTTCTCCATATATACACATTTATTATGCCCCCCGACAAAAATTTTCTGAGTGTGTCCCTCAGTCTTTTCTTATTCACAAGTTTTGTTCCTATACCCTTTATTTCAATACTAAAAGTATAAATAATAATAATAATAGTTGAAGCTACATATGTATCAACAGTATAAAAATAGTTTAAATCGCTTTTACAAAAAAAATCCTACAAAAAAAATTCAAAGTATATTCCAAAAATTAACCCAAGCGTATGTCTAACCAACACTTCTATTTAAAACTTGACAATATCATAGGACAATTGTTAATATCACAGCATAATACTTTTCAACTCATATGTTTAATCAAGTTACTTATTAGTCTAACTAAATCATTATGTTAATAGAGGAAACAATTCCAAAGAAATTCAGCAAAATTATTGTATTTTGAGTAAATTAGTTGATGTATTCGATAACGTTCTCGCCTTTTCTGTGAACGGTCTCTTGTTCAAGTCCTGACAGGCATACTCATTCAAAAAATAATTCTTAAAGCTTTTTATGGAATAAAATCGTGCTGGTGCCCCACCAAAAATTAACTTCTAAACATATTAATAAAATTTCGTAAAATGTATATAGCATTTCTCTTCAAGTTACAAGAAAACATGTCACAAAGTTCAGCATTATCATATCTCTCTCTCTTTGGCTATCAACTGTATATGTTTTTCGATACCGTACTACTTTAGTGATACAGTGGCTACCTTTGATGGTTCATAGTTTGATCACGAGCAAGTAAGTTTGTGATAACCAATATTATGTACATGAATTTTCTAATGCTACTCCCGTCTCCTCCCACTTTTTAAAAACTATAAAAAACATCTATATGTCTTTTCGTAACGAAAATTGAAAGATATTCATTTTAGCTCTGATAATTGGGGTCCCGGGTTCGATCCCAGCTCGCGCCAATTATTTAAACAAATTCATAAGAAACCTCAGGTTTGGATTATTTTATAAAATGTGATCGGTTCCCCCCATCTTTTCGCGCATAATTAATCTACCGTTTTTACTCATCTTAAAAGTTCTGACATAAAAATAGCATAACACGTATAAGGGCTGTACGGCCAGACTACGGCCACAATTACATACACAGCTACAGAAATAAATCCAGTCATATACATATGTACCCAGAGCTGATCGGTTATATATCTTCAAACTTTATACAGAATACGATACTAACTTCACACCGTTCTTTAGTCATTCCTAAACTTATCATTTAGTCTAGTAAGCTACAAATATATCAATTCCCATAAAAATGTCTTGCTACGCCATTACAACATTCCTACTCGTTTCTTTTCTTGTAGTATCCAAGAAACAGAAATACCTTCTATGTGACCCCATTGTTTCTAAGATCAAAAAAAATCCCATATATATTTTGAAATCTCATTCTGTTCTAATAAGACTTATATTTATAAAATTTTCCGTGTATGTAACAAATAAATCTCCAATACTAAAGTTCGGACATCGACACCCGCAACATGCATATTCCACTTCGTATCTTTTCCCTCGTTTACTAAAACAAAAATCAATTTCAAACAGTATACTTTACGAAATCTAATTCCCCAACCCTATCACTCTTATCCAATGTAAAACATTAACTTTCGCTCAGTTATATTCGTGAGTTAGCGGTTTGCTGTGTAAACTCCTTATTTATTTAACCTCTCGTAACAATCTATGATTGTGATCCGTCAAATAATTCGTTTTCTACGAAAAATAAAATTCTGAAATAGTAAAAACTCCTGGTAGGAAGGTTCGGATATAGCGAGGTCCACGTCTCATATGGACTCGCTGCTAAACAAACAAAAAGCAAAACAAATTTAAATTCCGTTTAAAACCATCTTTCGTGTAATCACCTTGCTCAAAGCACTGCTACACTTGATAAATTTATATGTCCTTTCATATAATACGACATTTATCTTCAAATGTCCGCAGATTAACGAAACGAAACAAACATTCCAACTAAATGATTTGTTTATCTACATATTTTTATTGTCCTAATAAATTAATCGAAAGAGCAAATATTTCCTTACCTGATAATTTTCAAACTTCACTGTCCAAAACAAACACACAGGATAGTCCACCGTGGGAAGTAATCTAAAAAAAGAAACACAATTTATTATTATATTTGAATAAAAAATATTAAATAATAACAAAAGAAATGTTGCACTGTGATACAATGTTGATAATATTCATATTTTGTAGGCAGTACTTTTTTGTCTTAAAAACTCAACTATCAATAATTCTCACGTTAAAGTTATCATTTCGCAAAAATAAATTAAATAGCGTTGTACTAAAATGATTATTTAACATTTTTTTAATAATATAAATTAAATCTCGTGTTACTAAAATGAATATTTATCATTTTTCTCGATAATATAACTTAAATCTCATGTTACTAAAATGAATATTTATCATTTCTCAATAATATAAATTAAATCTCATGTTACTAAAATGAATATTAAACATTTTAAAAAGACAAGCAGAGTTTTATTTCCATATGTATATAATTAAGGAAAACAGAAATCAACGAACCTTTCAATATAAGTAATGCTGAAAATTTGCAGATACACCGCTGTTTTGTAAACTATTCAAATACACTCAACAACTCTGAATACTCCACTTCTTTAAACGTGGTTTTTATATATATAACATAACCCACGCTAACTTCGAGGAGAAAGTATCTTCTCTTTTCTCTTAAAATTTTGTTTAAAATCCTCTTAAAATTAAGTACAAGAAATTTTTACAAAAATACACCCTTTACCTTGTGCAAATAACCATACCTGTTCCTTTAAAAGACAGTAATTGTTAAACCCCATCCAACTACATACAGTAAAAGAAAAAATATCTGTTACCCTTTCTGTAAATCCATACCATTGTCAAACCATAAAAAAAAAAAAAAACATGATTTTTCTCTAAATACATTACCGTCTATACCCACATATGAGTAAACAAAGATCTTCCTTCACAACAATAGAATTCGCAGTTGCAATCTGTTAGTGGATGCCTCAACTGCATTCGTTCTAAACATCAGCTGTCTATACAGACGGTAAACAAGTTTGATTTTTTTTTCAAGTTTTCATTTTAGATCTTATACAAAATTATTTCTATACCTTACATCAATGATACAACACTTAGCTATCAAGCGTGAGATCAATACTTCAATTCCCGTTAACAAACAACATTCACTCCTTGATTTTCGTTGCTTATACTCCAGTGGTTTATAATACATGCCTCAAAAATTGTGATATTCCATTTCATTTATTAAATAAGTAAAAGTTTCACGAAAACTATTCTTACGCATGTTAATAAAACTAATTATCCCTCTTGTTTCACAATTCTATGATTAGTCATTATCCATTCGAGTGTTTCGTACATCATAATGTTTATCTTTTCATAGGATGGATCACAAACTTCTTATACAATAAAAGACAAAATTCATTTTCATTCAATCATATATGTAACTCTAATATAAACGTTCCATGTTTCGTTTGCTAGCATATGATTTGTATTCCACTCAACATTTAAAAATCGTTATGGGTTACCTTCATAACAAAGTGCGTTCACTCCGTTCAGCTACAATACGTTGGTTCGATTCCAGCGTTCGTCAATATAGTTTATTCATATTCTCTTTTTTTCAAGATTAATTTAATAATTAACTAAATGCATCATTGCAATTTACACGGAGGTTCCCACACCCCTCCTCTCCTCATCCCTCTTTCAAGTTAAAAGCATTGTGGGTGAATGTTCCACAGCTGGTAAAAGAAATCCTTTCTCTTGGGCAAATTACCAATCTTTTAGAATTACAAGACATATGCTCTCCCTCTTTTTAAAGCAGAAAAAAGGATTATCTTTTCCTAAAAGTAGAAAAATATATCAATCATTCAAGTTACTCAGTTTCACAAACCTTAAACAGCTGCCCTCTCTCTCAAACAACGTACATTGTACTCTTTTTTTCTCACGGTTTTCAACAAACATATATATGTATATACAAAATCGATGGGGCTTCAACATAATGGAAGGATTCTCATTCTTAGAAGGGTTACACAAAATAGTTCATTTTCAGCTTGCACTTTATATATATATATATATATATATATATATATATATTCTCTACGAAAATCTGTCTCCCAATGCCTTGTGAAATTATCCGTATAATTGGAGGCTCTCTTTTCTTAGACCGATACACATCCGCATCACAACCCACAATTAGTAAACTTTAAAAACATCTGGGGTACCCCAAACACAGACACAGACAGACACACACACACACACACACACACACACACACACACAATGTACAAAGCTTCTCTCACTCTCTCTTCCAACATCAACATCACCTGTTCTCTCTTATTTACTACATGTCATTGTCAACATCATTATAGTATTTAATACAGGATGTTTACTATTAACCCCAGTACTCCCACCCCTCTGCAGCTGAGCCATTCAATTGAATATAGTGCAGCTGAGGTTTTTTTTCGACTTGATCTCTGTTTACGTACCACACACACACACACACACACTATAGCCAGGTGTTTTCGAGTCATGATTTCAGCATAAGTCTACTGACCTAACACACCACCACCAGTGGTCCGGCGCTGCGGGCGCCACGACACCACTGCCAACCCATACATCTGACGTGTTGCCAACTACAGGTGTTTCCATTTTTCTGATCACCATCTGTAGTTTTCAGTCTATATCATATGAAAGTTCTTGACATTGTTATTGGTAAGTCCTTTAGTGTGCAAGCACCATAACATGATAGCGAACACACACTATAAATTCAGTTGTTTCACATTATCTTTTCTTGTACTACTTAGTTTTTCTTTTTTCTCTTCCTGCTGCTTTGTCGTGATAAACACAGCTCATCACTTTTTATTGGAAAACAACAGAAACAAGTTATTTTATCTAAAATTGTAAGTGATAAAACTATCAGAATTTCTAACTTTCTCCTTACCGAAGAGACAAGACGAAAATTTTAATGTAATGAAAATAATATATATATGTGAAAGCTAACATGTCAACGTATAGCAAGAAACAATGTTACTGGATATTTACCCATCGTATTTTCCTTGTCTTTCTCACCGACTACTACCTCTTGTGGCACTGCGATCATTACTAAGGGAAGAACTTCTTTTCTGATGACCGGGTAGTGAAAGCTATGGTTCATAACTTCTTCGTATCGCAGCCCTGTCTTCTTCTGTCATGAAATCCACTGCCTGAACGATAGCGAAAGCATATTGCCGAACCCGGAGACTACCTGAAATAACAAGGTCCTTTTAAGTTCTTTTGCAATTTTAATAGCTATAATCCAATATTACTAAAATGTATAGATTACAAATTAAGTTTTCCGTAAATTAGATGGAACAATGCTAACCTGTAAGTTCTTTACGTTCTCTATCAGCCTAATAGAATCACGTTACGACAAAGTCAAAACGCAGGGGATCGACCATTATCCTTTCTCTATACACAGAAGATACGATATTACGTATGTTACGCTAACAGGAAAGTTACTTAACTAGAACAACCAACATTTTCGCAGTACTTAAACGATACTTTCTTTCATAATACAGAAGGAGGAGGAGGTGATAATAATATACTAATAACAGCGTAGAGCAACTACATAAACGAGATACATAGAAGAAATCTTGTACATGTATATGACAAAGGAGAAGTCACTTTGGAAATTCCACCACTATGCAAAAACTACTTCTGCAAAGAGAAATTATTTTTAGTACGATGGCGATCATTATTTAGCACAGTTTTTTACTACTGTCCAATCTTCATAAATTCAACCCGTAAAGAACGAGAGGTAAAACCAATTACTATCCTATTGTGTTTCTTCGAAATTAAAAATGAAATCTTTCAGTTTGGCTAAAGGAGACGAATGATTATCGAAAAATTGTTTGAATGAGAATGTGGGAGGTACCAGAATATACAGAGAAAACCCAGATACAATGTTGGCTAGGGATCGAACCAGGGACCCCAAGCACCGAAGCAAACGCTGTCACTGAACCACCATGCCCGCCAAAAATTAGTTTTCAAATTAAACACTTTCATAATTCAAATTAGTATTAGGTGAACTATGTATTTACTATTACTACCTACAGAAACCATACACAAATATGACCATCATTTTGGAAATCCAGGCCACTAAATTAAATAATAATAATAGCAGATTAGGTGATGAATAATTTTCAGAGAGTGAGAAGTTGAACTTTAGTTGCTCTTGGACTCACAAGGGAGGTTTGTGAGATGAATTTTGTAATCAAGCTACACTACAGTTCATTCATAATCTATATATATAAAAATGAAAGTGACTATGTTTGTGACTTAGTAATTCTTGAACCACCCGACCGATCTCGATAACATTTTCAACATACATGAGGTTCATGCCTGGAAGTGTTTCTACCATTTCACTTTGACGGTACAGCGTAGGGGAGGGGGAAAGCGGGATATTAAAAATGATCGAAAATTGACCGATATTTGTGCCGAATCTATAATATTCGGGGTCGCTGAGATGATGAGTAACACTTCCGATGCAGTTAAGTGCAAATTTAGCCCCGCTACTTGGGATATTATATATATATATATATATATATATATATATATATATATATATACAAATGATCAAAAATGACCGACATTAGTGTCTAACCGATAGCTTTCGGGGGCGCTGAGGCGAACAGTGACAATTCTGATGAAGTTCAAATCCAAATTCAGCCCTTTATATCCAAAATAAAACGTATTTTCCCCGTGCGAAGAACGAGTATTCTGCTAGTATAACCTAAAAGATGAACTGTAATGTGTAACTGATGACAGTTCGTTAAGTGAAAATGAGCAGTAGTTAAGAAAATTATGGGAGTATTATTTCATGATACTGAATTAATACGAAGATTCTTCAATAAAGACATTATTATTATTATTATGACTAGCAACTGTCCCCACGTGCTGGTGAGCGCAATATTTTGCGTTTCTTCTTTTGGTCTTTAACCTATTCGCGCAGACTTACGGAAAGTTCCGTATGTTCGTAGAGGGACAAAAGGCAGATTTACAGACATTTTCCATTTTACCTCCTTCCATCCTGTTTTTCCCCTATTAACTCAAATATTAGTGCGTATGTTAAATTCTTCGTCACTATGTATTCTGATTGTTCAATAGTAGTTTTTGTCATTCACATACAAACATTACAGGAATATTCCTAACATTTCCAGTAAATGATTATAAAATATAATGTACAGTGTGTCAATTTTTCTGAAAAATTACTTTAAAACTGCTTGAACGCATTTTAAGTTACAGAAAAAGTATGTGTCAATGGGATAATATAAAATTTGTTTGAAATGGAAGTCTCGCATGAATTCGAACACACGAACTCTAATTATGTCGAATGAAGAGTCCAAATACTACATTTCATGTGTCTAACTAAGGAATTTGGAGATATAGAGAAAAATTGCAACCTCCATTTTACCTCCTCCATGTCGAATTGCTGGAAGTCCTTCCTCAGCCGTACTTTAATTTATAAATTCTATGTTGGCTCTTTTTTGATTAGTTTCTGTCTCATGGTATTTACATTTTAAATCCCTGGCTAACTGGAGGCTGTACTGTTATTTAGATGCCAGGCATAATTAAATGCACGACTGGGAAACTGTTTGTCAATATCGCAAGATGTAAAGTCTTTGCGTCTCAGAGCTCAAAAAAAAAAAACAAAAAACAAAAAAAAACGACCAATGGTGTTTGTTTATTTATAAGTTCAACCAAGAATACGAGAAATATATCTCGGGTCCTTATGCAAAGAATGCTTTTTAAGTTCATTTTTAAGTCTAAAGTCCACTCAGAAGATATTTTTTCTACACGTGTCTATAGTAGTGTGGTATGTTAGCGTAAGTATCCTGCATTTCCGGTTACCAGCATGAAATTTCGCTATTTTGTTACATATCCAATGAAGGTTGGAAAATTACCGGGAGACAGTTCGTAGGATCATTATGGTCGACACTGGACGCCATATTGGAAAATGGCTAACGTCTAGCAACTTAATCTAAATATTTACATGAAAGCTTTAGAAAACACTTTTCTTCTTCTCCAATCCTCTGCCAAACAGAATAAGAAACAGATAATAGCAAACTTTTTCCGATTTTAATCATTTAACCCTTTGGGGACCGATGGATCAGATCTGTACCATAGGGTCGACCTTTGGAATTTGCCTTATAAATCTCTGGTTAAGCTTTCCACACCGGTTTTTTTTTTTTTTTTTTTTTCATTTATTCGTGTGTGGAAGCATCGAAAAACGTGTTTCATGGGCATTTTACAGTCACGCGGTGGTGACATCACGAACATTGAAGAAGAAAAAATTGGGTACATTTTTGAGAATTTTTGGATTTTTTTTTGACACGTTCCTATTTATTCTAGGATCATGGTTCATAGCTCGTTGTGTTCGTAATGAAGCACTGTTTCCAACTGTACTATTACGACTTCCCTATTGTGTATCAGAAGCGAGAAAATCGCGTCCAAATTTTTTAAAAAAAATGAGATTTTTCCAGGAAAAATTTCCCTTTTTCGGGATTTCTCCCCCTCAAGAACACGATAGGGACATTGAGTGGTACCATTTGAAAGCTACTCTAATTTGATATGAAATCGTTTGCGAATTATGATTCTCGGATAAATAGGGACGTGTCAGGGATGTTTTTTCTCTCTTAAAGTAGTACGAGTTATGCTTTCCACGTGGTTGAATTTTCTTTACCGCCCTTAGTTTTCAAGATATGAGATTGATATTTTCCACAGATATTACATACACCATGTAGTATGTTTTAGGTGACTGAGTTCCAAGCGTTAAAACAGGGGGGAGAGGGACCCAAACTTGAAAAAGAGTTTTTTTTTCTGACAAAATTTCCCTTTGGAGGTAATTTTCCGTCCACAGGCACATAGTACCCACATGCGAGTGGTGCCACTCGAAAGGTTGATTCATTATAAAGACAACAAGGTACGATTCATGTTCCTACGAAGAATAGTCTTTATGCTGAAGCTCATTGAAAAACAATTGACTGACAATGTATCATTGGGGGAAATTGGTAAATCGGCTAGAGCATCTTCACTAATTTTTGGGGGACCATTCTTCATACTGACAATGTATTATTGGGGAAAATTGGTACATCGGCTAGAGCATCTACACTAATTTTGGGGGGACTATTCTTCATACCTCATTCTATTCACTATAAATCAAAGTTCTTTTTGGTACCACTTGCATGTTCATGTTAAGTACTACTTGCATGTTCGAGGGAACAATTTTTTTCTGTAATTTCCGTTTTTCCCCAGGTGCCATTTTTTTTTTTGTAATTTCCGTTTTTCCCACTTTGGGCGGGAAATTCCCGCCTTAGGTACCAAATAAGGAAATTTGACTAGTACAGTTGGAAACGCCGCTTCATTACAAAAAAACGAGGTATGAACCATAATCCTACGATAAATAGTCTCGTTGAAATAGCTGCTTGACTAAAACTCTAAAATTTACCTAAAAAGGTCCAATAAAGGTTAACTGCATGAATGGTCTCCCCGGTCACCCGACCTCACTGTGAGTTTTTATTGTAGAGGTGTTGTATATCAAGTACAAACTAATACAGTTCATCATTCTACAACTTTAATATGTTTGCTACAATGTTACATATCTACATAACTCATATACACTTTCACATTAAAAAAAAATGTTCAGCTGCTGTGTTCGTAGTGATATCACTGTGAGCATTGCCCTTCACATTCGCAAAGCAACGTACAGACGAGTCCGTTCTTAATACAAGTACTTTTTCCAGTACAGCGCAGTTTGCAACGGCGTGTCACCAGTTGTCGACTGTTATCAGACATACTCCTCAACGTAGTCCACACACGTTGGTAACAGAGTCCGTCATCTGTTTCCTTTCAACTCCATTTCAGGGGTTCAACATCATGCACATCCTTTTCGAGGCACTGTCGCCAGATCTTGCGCTGAAGAGTTCCTCTTCTTGTATGGAGATTCAATACGTCTTCGGTTGGAGGTATTCTGTCTATTGTGCGATTTTTCTTGCTGAATAGAATATGTCTGGTTTCGTTGTCTTCCTCGCAAGTACTTGATCTGTCGTACATGAGCGTCACAAATCGCTGGATTAGCATGCGAGATTGGTAGCTTACAACATCGTGAGAATGAACGACTGACAGTTACCGGAAAGCTGCATCCACTTTTCTAAACGCCATCCACATATTCCATGCACTTGTCTTGCCAACGCCAAGGAAGGCTGACACTGTGTCACAGCCCGTAAAACTGTGAAAAAACGGCAGCAAATCTATCATTCCAGAAGGAAAGTTCGTGCACATGGTGTGTATAGGAATGAAACGTCGTATTTTTGCAGAGTCCCAATCAATCCATAGTTTCTCCAGAGTGGGTGACAGATGCAAAAACGCTAAGAGAGCGATAACAACAACATCGGAGTCAACTGTGCGAACTAAATATTTTTGTGTCCCTTCTTGGCGGCATGACGGACGTGCAGAAGGATTCCATCAGCTTCTATGTGAGATGAGGGAGAAATCCTAGTAATATCTAAGTCTGAAGAAGAGGATAAGACTTGATTTCCTCTTGTGCAGAATATTTCTTTCTGAAATACCAGCTGCAGTTATTGTTTCGGCGAGGTAATGAAATAACCTTTCCTTGTTGTCATCGTTTGCAAGGAACTTCTGAATTTTTTTTGTAAGCGGTTCCGTTGGCTTGACAACAAAGCGGTCGCCCTGCCCACGCTTCTGACGAGTCTGTGTTTTCAAGCTCTTTTCGATGTAGTGATCAAAGACCACGTCTAAGCTTTTAGTGTCTCGAAGTGTGAAAGAAAGCCAGTTATTCACAACTGCGGCATATTCTGCAAATGTTTTTGCTGCTCCTGGTTGCAGTTGGTGTAACAGCATCGCTCTATCAATGACAAGACAAGAGGAATGGGGGATGATAGTACTTGTACACCAATCACATTTTTCAAAACATTTCAAAATATCTGATTTAGAGGTAGGAAGTCTGACATCTCCAAATTCAGATATTGATGGAGGATAAGTTGTGTTCTTATGAGAAAAGAATTCTCTGATGTCGCCTCCCTTTCTTGACATGCTATGAACATCTTGCAGAACAGGTTAGAATCTTTGTGTACTAGTAAGTTTCATCTTATCTTTGCAACAAACTTTCAACGAGCTACAGTTGAAAAGCTGCATATTAACTTTCTTTTATAACATGGTGTATGGACTGCTTGCATGTCATTAGACGGTTATAAACGAAGTCCTCATACATTTTGGTTCCTGTGGTAGCTGCGATGCAGACAGACTGGCACGAATCTTCTGGCTATTTCCAACGAAATACTACTGAATGCAGTAGAAACATATATTAATAGTCGATACATGTTGCAAATAATGGCAGCATTGTGAAAACGGTAGATGGAAAGAAGGGGGCAAGTGCCCTCTGGTGGCATCGTGAGCCAGGCTCGTAGCCATCGCAAAAATGTAGGAGGAGGACGGAGAAGTTAGGGGGCCCGATCCAACCATATTAACTGTAATATCTGTTCTTGCAAGCCTACCGTGAAAACTTTACGGGGCAGTAGGAATTTAGGTTGTGGCCCCCCATGACTCCTGTGGATACGGGCCTGTCGTAAGCCCCCTTCCCAGAGATGTTGACTTGATATATAGGTCAAGTAACAATAGTCTTATTTTTGGTGTACACAAAATAACTGCCTCTCCCCCAGAATACCTGTGCCCTTTCACTAGCCCCCTCAAGAAATTAAAGCTATTGCCGTTATTGTCTAGCAGTTCACAGTCTTTTATAGACGTTTTGCCTGTGAATTTGAGCCCAAAGACGGTGTAAATCGGAGAAAATTTGGAGAACTTTGAAAAGTAGGCCATTTTTCAAGATGGCGCCCAGAGTCACACGAAACATATTGAGAAGCTGTCTCCCGGCTTTTTTCTCATTTACATGTCGCGTTAAACGCTCTGACCAAATTTCGTGCTGGTAACCGGAAATGCACGATCCATACAAATTATTGCACTTACGGACCGCACTATAGGGGCTAGGTTAAATTCAAATTTGTATCGAAGTCATGAACTTGTGTATTATGAGGTATCTCAAGAAATCACCAATATGCTTAAACTTTCAATTTAATTTTTCCACAAAATGTATCTTTTGACTTAACATATTTTTATACAAGCACCCGAGAAATATGCGTCGTATGGAAGGTTTTATCACGCATAATAATAATAATAATAATAATAATAATAATAATAATAATAATAATAATAATAATAATAATAATAATGTTTTCAAGAGCAATATTGTGTATAAACGTGTTACTTCTCTTTTCACTATGTTGTCCGCCGGTAACAAACTATCCATCTATCAATGTAATTTGAAAGTGCATTTCATTCGGAGAAGAACCCAGCACCAATAGCCGTACCCTGAATGGTTTGGTACCGATAGGTTGTAGACAATATGTGATTTGTACGAAAAATTAGGTATGTTGAGCCATCACTAGTGTTTGAAATACTTATCTGTTCCGTTCATTGTGTACGTGTCACGAGAATGCACTACATCGCAACCATAGCGTATTGTAGTGTAACCGATCCTACTTATGCTTGAGGAGCAGTGTCGAAAATGGCCGGACTATTGGAAACACGGACAAAGATTAAGGTTTATAATGTGATCGGATTTCTTCATTCATAAGGCACCAGGCCTACTGAAATCCATCGAAAATTGTAGTGTATTTATGGAAATACAGTGATGTCCCTTAAGGAAGTGTGTACGTGGTGCAAATTACGTATTGCATGAATTATTGGGATACATGAGAAGTGTGTTCAACATGGGTACAGAAATCACTATCAAAAGACAAAAAAAACACGAAGGAGCTTGTCTCTAACCCACCTCTAGCGCTATCATGTAAAAGGGAACGAATACTTCAAACCCATCACCACCTGTTGTGAAACAATAGTTTACTTCATGGTCAGGGAACACTGACAAATGGGTTTGTTAAAGTGCTATACAACGTATAGTTGAGTAGTTGCTTTGAATTACTTTCTAATACTTTCAACTTTACTAACTTTCTAAAAGCATTTTCAGCGTTTTTCCAGACTTAAAAGCTGATAATGAAAACAGTGATCCTCGAATAATTTCTTAGTTTTCGTTAGGATTGCAGGTGATTATGAAGCAATTTCTTCTGCATACTATTGTAACTTTTCGCAATCTATATTGTTATACATACAATTCTTAAATCAATCCATAATGTATTCAAAATCTTTTCCGTGAAATATTTATTACATTTGATACTTTCAACTTCGAGATCGATCTGTCACTTAGCTTGAAGAGATGCGCTTTCGTTATATAGTTGATCATTGCAACTGAGCACAATGCTCGTCTGCCTAAAAGGGGTGAAGATGTTCAACGATTTGAAACAGTTTTTAAAGCTGTTTTTCACTATAATGGCTTAGTCTACATCATTCAAGTATTCTCTTTAGCTGGAGTTAACGTCCCATTGAACACCGAGAATACATGAGACGGACTCTACTGACCCGAACCACATGAGCTCCCACCGGGAGTCAAACCACGGGCCTCACGCGCCGAAAAGAATACATTAACTATACAGTCACGAGGGAGTTTTATCTCACTATTCTGCACAGGACTAAAATCACCTTATTATAGTAAGCCCATGTAATTAGCTTCGAACATGAGTGAGCTTCCCTTATACCAGTGCTAGTTCGATAATGTTTATTTTATTATGCTACAAGTGTTATGTGCTTAAGTTACTATTATGATTACCAATCGTTAACTTTGAAATAAGGAATTCTGAGTGAACCGAAGGAACCCTAACGAACCCGGAGGGATTTCTCTCAAATACTAATAAAGTGCTGATGATTTTTCTTCTCTTCTACATAGTAAACCATTTTTTACAAAAAAAAAAAATCAATATTTAATTTAATTAAACAAGCTTCAGAGGTTTCACACCGCAGTGACGATGATAGAAGCCGACCATCGAAACAGTATACCAGCATATATATATTTCATTCAAGGATGATTCAAGAGATTCTTTTCAACTATTTAATTATTATTAAGTATTCTGCTTGTTGGTAGATCCTGGGACGTTTTCTAAAACTGGCCTGGTAACTTTTTCCACACTTGTCGAGCTTCATTTCTCTTTTAACTCCCATTATTTTCTTTTATTTTTCAAATAATCAATCAGTTGTATTTTTCATCTTCCTACTCCTCATTTTCCTTCCATCTTTTCCTCAATGGTGGTACGAAGAAGACAATTTCTTTGGAAGGTGTGTCCAATCCAATTGGCCTTCCTATAAAAGCTGCTGGCTATTAAAAAAAAAAAAAAAAAAAAAATTCTCTTCTCTTCTTCCCGTTTTAAAATAATCTTTGTCACTCTGTTCGTCCATTTTATCTTCATCTTCCTCCAACTCACTATTTAATATGCGTCCAATTTTGTCATGAAGTATTTCGTCATTATTGCTTTTTCGTTACTTAAGAAATGTTGGTTGGTTGACTTGGAGTTTAGTGGCCCTTTCACCACCGAGGCTACATGGACCTAAAACTTAACGTGCAATCAGAACAACATGAGCTCCCAATAGGAATTGAACTGGGTCTCTCGCAACAGAACATCTTAAGAATTGTGTTTCTATTGTGAATACTAGTATATTAAAATACATATACCAGACATTCATCTTTAGACAATATTATTAGTCTTGACTGACACTTGGACACTAGTAATTCCGTGTACAAGCAACACTAAGACTTCATTATTAATGAACTCTTGTATTAACAATTGACTATCTTCTTTTTTAAAAAACAAAGAAAGAAAAGAAAAGAAAATCCTCTTACTGGAAATTCCTGGAGTTTAATATTACCGCAAACATTAATATAAACTTTCCCTATTCTTTGACGAATGACAAGCTAAGAAAATTTTACAAGCAAATGATTGAAATACGGAAGAATTAGGATTTTGCTTCATGTCCTCACGCAGATATATTAAGGAATAAGGAAACTATTACTAAAAAGAATCCCAACCACTACTGGAGTTTGTATCCAAGATCTCGTTTCAGCAATTTTGTTCGTTAAACCAATCTTTTATAAATTATTTAGAATCTTATTGAATCACAATATTTTCGTTTATTTTATTTTATTTTTTTTTATTTATTTTCAATGGGAGTAGAATAAGAACAACTACTACCGGTACTTTTCATATAGCAAGTTATCAGCAAGGTTTTGGTGATTTCTACATTTCAATTTACTATTGCAGATATTGCAACCCAAGCAACTGGAAACTGAGATTACAAGCACTAAAAGCATGCGCTATACTCCATGAAGAAGCGCAAAATGGTAAGATTAACTTCTCGTTTTCCGGTTTTTAAGTCTTTCTTTAGTTTTTCCTTATCACCAGATGAATTGTACAATACAAAAACACGAGTTTGAGATAATTGCTAAATTACAGCAGTTTTCAAAGCAAGCATGATATTTTTCTCTGTGCGTATCATTGGCTAAAGTCAAAGTTTGTCGTTGAACTCCTTCAGATCCCTTAAAGACAGAAACTGACGCATTGTTCATTAAATTATTAGAAAATAATTGAGACACTTATAAGACGGTAAGAGTTTTCTTGTACGGATTCGACCGTTTATTCTGTAGACTAGTTCACCAGATTCTAAACAATCATCATTTTCACAGCTATCTTCCATCCAGGTACTCTTTTCTGGACTTAAAACGTAGAATTAAATGTTGTATAAAGTTGTATCTTGTTAATTATAGCTTTGGAAATATTCAATAGTATAACAAAATTGATCAAAGTACCAAATATGTATTAATAATACTTGTGTAACAAAGGAAATATTCCACAGTATTAATAAAACGAAACTGATTGAAGAACCAAATATACAGTTTCGGCAAGTAACATCGCCTTAACCTTCAGATGTGTCTGATGAAGGTATGTTACATTGCCGAAACTGTATTATCTGGTGATTTTGTCAGTTTTGTTTCAATAATACTCTTTTTTGTCAAGATTTGGTGATACTCCTAAATCGTCTTCTATTTCAGCTTGATCTAGTAAAAACCAGGATAAAACGATTACGGAAGTTGTGGCCACATACAACCTACCACATAAGAATTAAGTTTTCTGTTCTTTCATGAAGCATTCGTCGTACAATGTCTTTTTACGTCAACAATTAGTTTAATGTTAGAATCTTTGCATCAATAGTGGAAAATATCTTTATAAAATGATTCAATCTGCCATGTGAGTGACTTAATCTGGTGAACAAGAGCACTGAATAAACGGTCAAAACTGTACAGATAAACTCTCTAACAAAACAAACGAAGCAAGAGTTTCATTTCAACTTGTAATACTGTCTTTTTGACCTCCGAATATTAAAATTAAAATAATTCTATTTATCAGCAGGCAATCAACGTTTCACATTACGCTCTTTACATTACCTGTATTTAGTCATAACCATCCTATTCTGCAATCAATCCAAAATAAGGAACACCAACAATGTGTATAGCTTCTATCATTCAGTATATCTGCATATATCTGCAACGAAAAGTTATGAGATTAATTCAAACTTCATGCAAAAGAATATTTGCTGATAGTTGATACATAACTCAAATAACAACAGTCTTACCTTGTTACAATGTCCACTAATAACCCAGTCAATGAAGGTAAAAATAAGCTAGATGTCGGAAGTAATTCCCGGAGAGCTGAATTTTTTCCTGTTGATAGACTATAATGAGACATGTAATTTCCCAAAAGTCCCCGGTTCTCCCCCTTGTGCTTCCCCCCCCAACCCCCCTTAAAGGTGAATTTGCCGTCTCTCAGAAAATTAGCCATAACTCCGAAACCAGTGGAGCAAATGCTTTGCAACTTCTTTTATTTTCTTTGACTAATGTTAAGCTACAAAAAAAGGTGTCTTTCATTTTTCTCGAGAAACTTATAGTTTCGTGGCAATTGTGTCTTAAAGAGAAAACAATAGTTTTTTTGGCGGGAAAAATTCTCTTTAATTTTTTTCTACGAGATAAAGTAAAAAAAGGTTTCAAATGAAAGTTTTAGATCGAAGTTAAGAAAACGAGGTATATTATGATAGTATTTATTTGGCACATAACGAAAAAAATAACAAAAATGTGCTCCACCGGGTCAGCGAGCCTCAGTACTTGTGTAATCCGACGAAATAGTACATCTGCACTACAACAGATGGCTGTGCTACTGCCTGAAATTATTTTGCTTATGTATTGCATCAGTTGTAATTAGGACTATTTTTTTTTCTTTTTTGTAAAATTACTGAAATGTTGCTTATCCGCTGTTGTATCTCAGAGACGCTTTATCTTTTGTGTAAAAAAGAAAAAATATTTCCATCACAATAAGCGAAGAAGGAAGAATGTAATCATTTCTTAAATAATTTTAATATATTTTCGTCAGTCGAACTGGCCACCTGGAGCTCTAACCAGGTTAAAAAATAGGGTATCCGTAGCTGGTGGAGAAAAATAAGCGAGTCCTTGGATTTCCATCCCCATTGTGTGAATCGTAATCGCGATCTTCTCATATACGGTTGGATTACTTGCCTCTCTGAGGTTAAGGAAACAACCGTCGAATTGATTATAAGCCTCCACGGAGGTAAATAGACGAAATTGATCCTAAGTTGACGACCTTGCTATTCCTTTGGCTTTTCGATTTATTTGGTTCTCTCCTCTTCGGAGGCAGAGCTACCGAAAATCAGTTGACGACCTTGGCATCTCTACCGGCTCACTAATGCCTATTCCTTTAGTAGAAAAGGTGTAGAAGTGTTGGAGTTGTTCAAAATGGATCATTATAATTTAACATGCATTTTTTGTAAGACCTCTTTACAAGGAAATTTGCCCACAGTCACAGTGAAAAAAGGAATCGGAAAAATTATTCATTGCAGTTTAGAGCGTAAAGATAATTTACATACAGAACTTGAGGGCAAACATTCCATTACTGTTCATATCCAGTGTAGACAGAACTATACAAGGCCTTCCAGTGTAAAGGCATCGTTGACTTCAAATCAACCTTCAACATCAGTACAGTCACATTCTGTTGTAAGTCTCAGAAGTGCTGAAAACAAGTTTGATTTCAAAACTAACTTTCATTTGTGGAGAAAAATGCACTATAGACTTAAAGTACCCATGTCATCGCAAAAAATCGGTGTACAATGTTGTAACTTCAGAAATAAGAGAAACAATATTAAGACAATGCAGCTTAAGAAATGATGAATGGGGAGACCATGTTAAAAGTAGAATTTTAAGTGTTAGTGATCTTGTAGCGCCTGAAGCTCGTTATCATGGCGAATGCTATAAGGATTTCTTTTATAAAAAATCTGAGAAATCTGTCGGACGGCCTAAAAGTATAATAGAAAAAGCTTTTGTAGCTATGTGCGAATATATTGAAAACAGTGACGAATGCCAATTTACTCTTAGAGAATTACGAGACATTATGGCCACATTTCTCCCCGAAGAATGCAAGGACGAAGAAAACACACTTTATAGTGACATATTTAAAAGACCGACTATTAACACACTTTGGAGACCGGATTCTTATTTCAAATATTTCCGGTAGAAAGAATGTATGTTGCTTATCCGAAACAGTTCACAAAATAATTGACAAGTGGTATAAGGATCGAGACTCCGATCAAAACGCTGAAAGAATAAGAATTGTACAGGCAGCTGCCGATGTTTTAAAAGAGGATATTCAAAAAATGGCTTATGATTCAAATACATATCCCGATATTAAAGCCCTCACTAATGAAGAAATCCTCGTACCACAGTCCCTTAAATTATTTATGGACAGAGTTACGAGTAAAAAGAATGTGTCAGAATCGGAAAAAGTGAAGAGGAAAGCAACTGTTATCAACCATGTCATAATCGCAAGCGTCCGGCCAAGATCTTTTATTTCTCCGATTCAAACAGGATTAGCTCTAACTCTTCATCGACTTTTCGGCTCTAAATATCTTATCAATTTGTTGTCATCACTAGGGTTATGTGCCACTTATTACGAAACAACTCTGTATTTATCTTCTCTGATAAGTGCTGGAACACCTAATATCGGGACTGAAGGGTTCATCCAGTTTGCATTTGACAACGCAGATGTAAATGTAAGGACTTTGGATGGGTTGAATACCTTCAATGCTATGAGTGGTGTTCAGTGTATAACTCCTGAGACATGTGTTGATACCAAAAGAAGAGTTAAAGGAGTTCTATCAGGATCATTCAATCAAAACACTATTGGAATACGTATCATGGCTTATCCTAATAAAAGAAAACCCTTATCTAGTATTTTTGTAGAAGATTACAGTGAGCTCAAAAATCTTAGTAAGAGCACAGAAGAGTTATGTACATTTTTTTTACCCGATAAACTTAATTTGGATGGGAGGTATAAAGAAGCAACCTGGCTGGAATGGGCTTATGAACATTATTTGCAGCACCAAGCATTCTTCTGAATCTACATGTGTTATGGCAGTACCATTTATAAACTTAGACCCAAATAATATGTCTACCATCTATTCTGCTTTATCTTTTGCTGCAGATCAATATAGAAAAAGAAATCAATCTTGCATTGCTACTTTTGACCAACCATTGTATCTGAAAGCAACAGAAATCGTAGAAAGGTCAGATCCTAATAGTGACTTATCAAAGGTTATTCTTAGGTTAGGTGGATTTCACCTTTTAATGTCTTATATGGGATCAGTGGGCCGCATAATGGAAGGACGTGGCTTACAAAATCTATGGGAAACTGTTTATGGTTCGGCAACTGTTAATCACATGTTAAGTGGGCATGCATATTCTAGAGGAATAAGAGCTTATTGTTTAACTGCAGCGTCTCTCATTAAGGTAATGAGAGAAGAATATCCGAAGATTGAAGAGAACTGCAAGAAATTAGAAGACATATGTCAGCAGCTTATTGACAAGGAACTGGATTTCGAGCAAATTAACCTGGACGATGAAGTTACAGAAACTGTTTTAAACATTGAAACAAATTTTGAGGAGATAAAAAAATCTAGCAGAACAGCAAAACTTTGGATAAATCTAATTAAGTGCATAGATCTTATGTTGCAATTTATATTTGCAGAAAGAACTGGCAACTGGAACATGCACTTGAGTACAGTAGTAGACATGCTTCCATACTTCCATGCTGCAAGCCACTTGCCCTATGCTAAATCCGTGCATTTATATGCTCAGCAAATGTTGAAACTCGAATCTAAACTATCAAAAGAAGAATACGAATTATTTACTAAACAAGGTTATTTTACCGTTCGCAGGAATGGGGAATATTGGTCAGGAACTTGGACAGACATGATAATAGAATAATGCCTAATGCGTCCAATGAAAGCGGTGGGAGGTCTGACGCATGGAAGAGGAATAACAGATAGTACTTTGTCAAAATGGATTCATGGAACACCGTACTGTTTAAAGATACAAGAAGCCTTAGATAAATTTGCAGGAACAGCCTTAAATTTTACTGAACAGCATGTTGACCTGCGGGAATCAAGGAAAGAAAAAGATAACAAGGATACTGAGAAATTTACATTTTGGCTGAGACAGCACAACCCTTTTACCAAGCTTTCAGGGGATCTCGTGTCTTTACATTCCGGTTTTGTGTCAAATGATAGCGTTAACAGTGATAAAGCTTATGAAGTGGGTTTGGCAGCTATGGAAAAAATGAAAGGTAAGAGTTTTGGAGAGCTAAAATTGAAAAGAAAAGACATGGTAATTACTCAAGCCAGTCATAAGTCTGTATCGTCGATCATTAAAAGTAAACATAAACCCACAACAGCTTTTTAATAGAATTTTATGTGTATGTGACAGCCCCAATAAACTGAAAATGTATTTAAAATATGAATTGTCTTCTGTACCTCCATCGATTTTTGATGATACTTATCTTCGGAAAGGAACTAAATCGTCTATAGTTAAAGCATTTTCAGAAGGAATCGTTGAGCAACCATGCTTAAAAGATGCTGGGATAGTTATCGATGGAGGTTTCCTTCTTCATTATGTTTCATGGCCTAAGGATGCTACATATGGAGATATTGTTAGGAACTATTGCTCATTTGTACTGTCCAAGTATGGAAATAATTGTACGGTGGTGTTCGATGGTTATCCAGAAGAGGCAACTACGAAAGATGAACACCAAAGGAGGACACTGAAATATTCCTCATGCGAAATACAGTTCGACGAAAATACTAAATGTGTCGTAAAAAAAAAGAACCTTTTCTTTCTAACAGAAAGAACAAAAAGAAATTGATTGAATGCACATGTAAAGAGTTGGAAAAGGTTGGATTAGCAGCAGTTATAGCTGAAGAAGATGCTGATGCTGAAATTGTAAGGACTGGAATTGACAAACTTGCTACCTTTTCCAGAGTAATTGTTGTTGGAAATGACACAGACATTTTAATATTGCTAGTTGCATTAGCACCAGAGAAGAGACCCATTTTCTTTCGAAAAGATGTTGGAGGAAAGAACCCGTCAAGCACTTGTTTTGATATCGATAAATTGAAAAGATCCAACTAAAATATAGACAAACTTCTCCTTTTTGCCCATGCTATTTCTGGCTGTAATACAACTTCGTCATTTTTTGGAATTAGGAAAACAAAAGCAGTTGAATTAAAAAAAAAAAAAAAAAAAAACAGAGGCAAAATGTGAGGCAGAAAGTTTCCTGCAACAAGATGCATCAAAAGATACTCTTGTCGAGGAATGGAGAAAAGTTTGTTCTTTCAATGTACGGGCTAAGTAAATATTCAACTTTAAACGAAGCTCGTTATTTCAGATTTACAAGACTAACTACAAAGACTTCTTTGAAGTCAAACTTTGATTTAGTTAAATTACCACCGACCTCAGAAGCGTGTCGTCAGCACCTCTTCAGAGTGTACTTACAGGTGCAATTGTGGTTAGGGAACAAACTTAATCCTACTGATTGGGGTTGGAAACATGAATATATCAAAGAAAGTGATGGAAAAAGAAGAGTCTTAAGACCGATACTAAGTATGAAATCTTTTGCTCCTGATGACCTCCTAGCAATAATTTCATGCTCTTGCAAGGCAGCGTGTGGAGATTATTGTCGCTGCAGAATATCTGACTTTACCTGTTCAGCTATGTGTGAGCACTGTAATGGGTTATCATGCAACGATGTACCTCAATACAATGAAGATTTTGAAGATCAATTACACGAATAATCTGGCTTCATTTTAAAATGAATATTAGAAAACATTGCACACAGTATTCTTAGGTTATAGTGGTGGGTGGGTGGTCCGTGATGCTGTTCTTGTTACGAATTTATTTAAAAGCATAGAAATTAAAATAAACTCATAATATAAGAAAACTGCCGGTTGTTGCCAGTCCGGGACACGGCAGGTCCATAGATGGTGGATAATGGAAAGCCCAATATGAGGGTAGGGAATAGTCCCCCCGAACCAAAACTGACATTTTCTGATCTTATTCCTATGAGGCTTGAAGCATATTCTTATTATGTTCAAAGCTACATTACTCAGCTCTGGCTTTACGTACCGTGACAATATATACCTCGTTTTAAAGCTTAGACTTCGGTCTAAAACTTTCATTTGAAACATTTTTTTTACTTTACGTCGCAGAAAAAAATTAAAGAGAATTTTTCCCGCCAAAAAACTGTTGTTTTCTCTTTAAGACACAATTGCCACGAAACTATAAGTTTCTCGAGAAAAATGAAAGACGCCTTTTTTGTAGCTTAACATTAGTCAAAGAAAATAAAAGAAGTTGCAAAGCATTTGCTCCACTGGTTTCGGAGTTATGGCTAATTTTCTGAGAGACGGCAAATTCACCTTTAAGGTGGGCTGGGGGGAAAGCACAAGGGGGAGAACCGGGGACTTTTGGGAAATTACATCTCTCATCATAGTCTATCAACAGGAAAAAATTCAGCTCTCCGGGAATTTGTTCCGACACAAAACCTATTTTGACTGGGCTATAAATAAAGTGTCAACACAACACAAACTGGATGAGTGGATCACAACAATTCGAGATACAAGAATGTTCTTATTTACAAAAAGAGACTTTACTGTAAAATTTTCAACTATAAATAAAATAAAATAAACTCATTTCTTTTAGTTCCCTTCCCAATAACAAGTGATCAACAATAAAACCTAAGCCCGAACGACTTAGACAGTGTGAAATGTTTGCACATCCTCTGCTCGAGTGTAACTTGGGAATTCACCATATTATTTCAAGTGTTAAGGTATGTTTATCAGGAAATAAAAGTGAAAAAAATAAATAAATTAATAAAGGGAAAAAAATGCTTTATGTAGCAGCAAGACAGGAACAAATAAAAATTAAAATTTAAAACTAATGACTACCATGCAAATTTATTAAACTAGCGTGCTATGTTGTCAACGCAAGAACAACACGACAATGAATATTCACTATAAAGCGATTTGTTACAATTTTTTTTTTTTTTTTTTCAGAATTACTACTGCTGTATGAGGAGTGATCCAAAAGTAATGATGAGTACGTAGATCAATGGTTATTGTTTCAAATTATATTTATTTTTTACATACTGTCCTAGCAAGTCGATACATTTAGCCCATTTTCCTAAATCTTGAATACCCTTAAAAAAAACTAACTTAACCCCTTCAAAATACTTCCCACAGCGACCATCACCTAGCTATTATAAGTTAAAAAGTTTGTAAACAGAACGCTGCAGCCTAGCTGTTGCGCACCTAATCCTACATTTCCCCACTCCCTTCTCCGCGACGATGAAATTTTGCAGTGTTGCAATCTGCAAGGAGAGGAATGGTCTAAGGATTTTCTACGACATTTGAAAAAATGAAATCTTTGAGTTTTACGTCCCATAGTTATGTCGGTTAGGCTAAAGGAGACGGTGATGATGAATAATGAATGAAATGGTGGAATGAAGAAAGTGGGAGGAAACGGGAGAACCCCGAGAAAACCCACGCACACGGTGTTTGTCCACCACAAAGTTCACTTGGCGGGGGCTGGAATCGAACCCGGGACCCTAAGCACCAGAGGTGAACGCTCTACCACTGAGCCACCGCGGCCCCCTCTACGACATTTGAGTGTAAATGCTGTATATTGACTGTGCCAGTTCGTACCAATGAAAAAATAATAACAAAAAGAGAAATTTTCCTTTCAGAAGGCGTGAAGGGATCGCCCCGTCGGAAAGCGTCACTGCTTACAGTGTATCCATGAGGTAGTCTGCACGGGCCCGGCCCGTGAATTAATAATATAAGGCCCGACCCGAGTAAGAAATATGTTTTAGCATTTAGGTTCGACCCTATGTGATAATCAAATGAGCCCGAAATAAGCCCGAATTACAAAAACTTAACAATTAAGGCAAAATTGTATTTTTTATTTGCAAGAATTAGATGTTTAATTTTGCAGTTTAAAAGCTTTCATGATTCAGAGACAACAAGGAAATAAAGGTTATCCTTTACATTTAGTTAACTATGAATTCTCTCTCTATATATAAAAAAGTCATTATATAAATTCTCATTTAATATAAACTGACATTGTTTTGAAGAAAAAACCAAGACACGTTGTTCCCAATGCTCTTGTTCCTTTAATTCAGTGTAAGAAGCAGTATTTTCACTCAGACAAGCTAAGCATATTTATTTCTGTTACTTTTAGTTTTTTTTCTCTATTACACAGCTTTTCTCTCAATTGCACAGTGATTTTAAGTGTGGGCGTCTTAAGTTACAAATTTAGGCGTGCGTTAAAAGTTCTCCAGAAAATATCGTTGTATTATGCCCGAAAAGGTCCCGAGAAATATGATTGTTTATTTAAAAATTTACGGCCCCGACCCGGCCCTAGGCCCGAGCTTGTGCAGACCTCTACCATGAGGTTGCTTACCTACTAAAAAAAGTAAGATTCGGACTTTAAACATTTTAGCAGGTGATATTTGTTGTAACATAAGTTTGCTGAGTTAGTATCACTGCAACTTTCAAAGCCAGACAAGTGGATGGAAGAGTAGTGGGGAGGATGGCGGAATACGAAGTGCTCCGCAGCGATCTGCGCATCTTGGTTTGAAACTTGTCGAGTTATATCTTCAAATTTCTTGCCCCTAAGCTTTTTCTTGAGCCGGATAAAGGGGTAAAACTCACTGAAGGCTAGATCTGGGGAAGAGGTCGGATATACGGACAATTTGAAATTTCGGCAAGGGTTTTTCAAGTAAAGATATACTTAATGACAGTTATTCCTTCGTTTTTCTGTTTTCTGTTCTTCGTTTATCCCCTCGACTCCATGTATTCAACTCAACTGAATGTATCTCCCAGAAATGATTTTCTTTTCAACACAAAACTATTGAGGATACAGAGAAGTGAAATTATTTTAGATTTGAAGTGTATTACAAATCAGGACCTTGGAAGCGAAAGGACGAACTCAAAAAATCAATCTTTTATTCCCCTCGCATCAAACAGGTCTGGACAACATGTAGATACCGTATTTTGCCCTGGTTCCCCATTAGTATTCTCATAGTTTCTCGATAAACAAAGATTCGCCCTTGCTATCTTAAGGAACTTGGAAAACTTTCAGCTTGATTTCTCAACAGGATACGCCTTCTCTTCCAAAGTCTTGGAATGTCCGATTATCAGTACTCTTGGATCACTTCTCGTACATTTACCAGGAACAAATGACTTTATTCTAGTCTGCTGGTCGCATGGTAAGGGCGTTACATGGAAATAAAAATTTGTAACCTTCATATTGTAAAAATACTCTGTTAGTGCGATAGGAAAAGCAATCAGCTTACGGTATTTTGGACTTTCTCCCACAACCTTTTATTATAAAAATCCTGTTATATACAAATACAACACAAATCACTACAATTGAGGTCCGAAGACCAATACAATGTTCTCTATGTACGTTCTTGTTTGGTAAACAGATAGTCCCTGGGGCCAGGCAGTCAAGGAAAGGATACTGCAGAGCTCCAGGCAAGCTAAGTGGTACGGCTGGATCTATTGCTCCAGGTAAGTTAAGTGAGCAAGAAACCTCAGAGTTCCAGGCAAGATAAGAGGCTTGGATTAGGTTAGATCTCTCAGAACTCCTAGCAAGGTTAACAAAGGAAAGCTGACCAGTCGAAACTGATGCCGTTGGAGTTCCTGCGCGACTTTTATATCTTCTTGTTGGGTGGCAGCGGCGGCGTCTCTTCGGTCACGTGTCCCATCGGTGGTAATGATATCTATCGTCTGCTTGCTTGTACTAACAGTAGCGATAAATGTGGCTTTGTTTATAAATACGAGACGTATAGGATATAATAATATTTTTTTCAAAAATCAGTTTTAGTCCAAAACACAAACATTTAGATACTCGTGTTATTACCAAACAATGAAACGTTAGCCAACACTGAATCTTAATTCACTGTCGGTAATTTTGAAGTAGCACGACTCAAGGTAACCTACTGCATTGGTATGATTCAATTGTAGGATTTCAAAACTGATGAACCCCCACCCCACCCTTCTGTAATACACCTAATGGATAGACCGAAATCAGGCATCAGATTCTACACATGTTCAGAAAACAGTCTTCGGCGTTCAATCAGTCAAGAGCGCGAGTTAGGCATACATAATACCACTGTCATCTAGCGTCTTCGTGCAATTGGTAAGGTGAAAAAGATGGGATTCATGGGTGCCACACGTATTGACATCGGCCGACAAGGATCACCGTCTGGTGGTGTGCAATTGTGTATGTGTACAGAATAACAGCTAAGGTTTCCTGTATCGGATTGTAACTTCAGATGAAATGGTTCTGCAACGACAATCATACAAGGTCGAGAAAATAGTTGGATCACAATCAACATCCAGGAAGGGTCTCAAAAACTACCCTTCCACCCATACTTCTTTAGCAACCCATACTCATGGACCAAAGATAAGAAACTGTGAAAATGAGATTGAGATAATAATGATACAAAGGAAGTTGGACAAAACAGGATAACTCCAAGAACCCCCTCCCCTCCCACACGGTGTATCCATCACAAATCGCACCTGACAGAAGCTGGAGTCGAATCAGGGGCGCCATACACCAGAGGTGAGCGCTGTATCCACTTTAAGGTGGTCTATGGTGGTGTACGATGGCATAGTCTATCATGTTTTTCTCAGTAGTGGCGAAACATTACACCACAAACCTGTCAGCAAACATCCAGCAATTATCAACACACTACACAACATTGAACACGCACACATCGCTGAAAACTCGGTTCTGACTGTCAGTGGATTATAGTATTAAATCTACCCTCACCTAACACCTTACGTCTATCCCACCGACTGTTACCTCATCTGATATCTCTATTACTTGGTGACAGGGAAGACTTTCCGTGATAACCAAGCAGTGCAACGTGCTGTTGGTAACTACTTCACAGTGTAGACTCTAAATTTCTTTCGCCATGGAATCCAAACGTTGGCCGAGCAATGGCAAAAGTGTATGGATGTAACCAGGCTTTTAAGTACCCAGATGTTACTTTCTATTAATTTGGTTTTTGAAAGTTACATAAGTCAGTCTGATATTTCAACTGCACCAACGCAATACTAACAATATATATAGCTTATAACTTTTTTTTTTTTTTTTTTCCGCAAGCATGACCATTTAATAGGTTTTCGCAGTCTCTTTCAGTCAGGTAGAACTCCGAAGACCAAAAATGTTACAGGTTCAGAGATCGAGTGTTCCTCTTTTCGAGACCGACATTACACGATGTTTATGTTATGCTCATAGCAACCAAAACACCCATATTTACACTGTACTTCCACTGAAAACAACCAGAATAATCCTAATAAAAGGTAAACATCTTAGCCTGCGCGTCACGGTAACTGCTAATAGTAAAATTACGTTCATAGGTGTTGCTATCTGCGCTGCCTAATGTCAAATGATGTCGCTAACACGCAAGAAATTTGATAATTTAAAACTATTGTTTCGATGTAACAGCAACTTCACAACTGCATTGTTTCAATTTAATTGCATTAAAATGCGAAAAAATCCGTAACCATATTTACAACTGAATATTTGTGTAATCACATGTTGGTTCGTGAGCAAACTAAAACAAAAGTTAAATGTATATTATTAGAGTTTTTAACACATTGAGACAAGTTTTCTGAAAATTAAAACGCGTTCAGGCATGAGTTTTATTTAACCCTACATTGCATATTGTTACTTCCAGGTAGCAAAATGTGTTTTTGTTTCTAATTATCCGGTATCAATCAAATATTGTCATTATTGCATGTTATTACTCTCGGGTAACTTTTGTGATTACATTTTCCGTCACTAGATGTCAACTGAAACTGCGTTGATGGAATATGACGTGTTGTTCTTGCTAGCGCGTAAGGCTCTGTTTGCCATTGGAAGACATGTGTAGTGGACCTTGGTTAGTTTCTATGAATTTGAAGAAGACAAACTGTCATTTGATATAGATTTATATTTATCTAACTATATTAAACCAATAAGAGAAGAAATCACGTCATTTTGTTAAAAAATTAATTGCGTAGTTACTATTATTGCATGATGTTACCTGGAAGTCACAACCCCCTTTCCCGTGACATATGAGGAAGAACAATTTTTCCAATGCTAGTTATTTTAGACCATAAATATGGATATTTTGAGCCACCTTTTTGACTTTCTCTTAAGTACGTTAATTCATGCAATGTAGGATTAATAGAAAAACTGACACACTATTAATCATTTAAGATTAATAGGGAGGTTCTGCATAGTGGTACCATATATTAATAAATAACCAAAGTATACAGTGATGAACCATTCAGGAGGGGAGGGGAAGAAACGGGATGGAGGAATGTGAAAGTGGAAATTTGTACAATCTGTCTTTTTGCTCTTTTACTAAAATATGAAAGTTTTCTGTAAGTCTACGCCAATAGTTCAGTTAAAAGGATCTTTAGTGCACAGTGAGCTGATGACTCAGGCAAAGAAACCTAGTATATAATAAATATTTGAGTCTCCGGCTATTCCTATTAATAACGTGTCACGCTAATAGACGTTACCTGCGTTATCGCTTGTTCAAATAGAACACGAATCGTGACCATATTTAGACTTCTATTTTAATATTGTATGGATTTCGCGATGATAGTGAGCAAACTTTAAAAGAATATTACACGTAACTAATTAGAGATTTAATTAACATTAACATAGTATACAGTGGGTTGAAGATCAAGCGAAGCTAATAATAGTAAATGTTAAAGAAGAGAAATTTTAATACGTAGGAAAATCTTGTGTATGAATATGGAGTCACTTTGGAAGATGTACCATGCAAAAATTACTTTCCCTATTATTTTTGAGTGTCCAATTTTGTCATCAAGCAATAAGTGTTTAATCTTCATTGATTTTCATTAATTAAATGTGTTCCTAACTGTGACTACTAGTACATTAAAATACATATACCAGACATTCACCTTTAGATATTGCTATTAGTCTCGTCAGACACTTGTACACTATCCAATTCCGTGTACAAGCAACCCTGAGACTTCAAAAATTATGAATCAACCCCTGCTTCCAAAAACTGACTATCCGATGAAGAATCTGTCCTCACAATGCGATGATTCCTGTCCTCTTTCTCTTCTAGGTATTTTTTCTGTTCCTCTTCTGGGTTTTCCCCCCTGGTTTCTTCAAAAATCTTCTATTTAACTTCTACTTTGAATCACCCGCTCAAGTTAGTCATAATTGAAATAATAGACCTACAGTATGTGAACGATGATGGTGGTGATGATGGCAGTAGTATCTAATCTTTTGCATGCTTGTAAGCTATTATTATTACTATTATTATTTCATTGCAATTTGTATCCCTAAGCAACATTACGCTTAAAAATACATTAATGGTTGACTTAAGCTTCACACCATGAAATATGACATTTTCTATACCGAATGTAACATGCACTACATTCACGCATCTATAACAAGCATATGAAAGCAGATACTTTAATGAAACTACTCATGATTTTCATTCTACTTACCGATTTCCGCAATTCCTGAATATTATTTGTACTTCCGAACTTTCGACTCTTCCCGGAAGCCTTGATTACGGAGGATAAAAACCGGAAGAAGGAATATAAAAACATCAGTGAATAAAATGAAAGTGATTTACCAAGGAAAGAGCGCTACTGGAACGCATTTGTGAAGTTCATCGATTACACATAATGATCGTGATGCAAATTGTAATATGATGGGAGTCGATATGTGTGAGCTTTTCTTCTTTAGTCAAAAATTGCCATTTCGTGCTGGTATTTTCGTTGTTATGCCAATGCTTGCGAATTTCGTAATTACTGCATCACTCATCACTTAATCATACCTCGTCTTTTTCTTCTTCCTTCTTTCTTTTCTTAATACGAGGCTCTCTACTTTATTTCTGTCCTCCAACAACATTTTTGAATCTTCGACTGTGTTCTATTCCTTTCAGATGTTTCGACTGACCTGACATCGGGCTTTCTGCTTTTGAATCACTAATATATAATATTCCCTGACAGGAACCTTTAGGTTTCTTTTGGTTTTTCTATGTAACCTATGGCAACTGCATTTTATTTCGTAAATACCCGATTTTTTAATCCGTGTAATAATTCAGAGTGGGTAAGATTCTTGTCTAAAGTTTTGGAGAATTTCAAAGCTGTACGAAATCCATATTGCGTATGTATCTTATTCAATGCAGTCGCCAATTTGGAAAAATTGACAATCTTACTCATTTTATGTCTTTCGTGTCGGTTGCAGGTCTATCGAAACGTAAATACCTTTTAAACTGGTGATACCAATTAATTAATAACGGAACTGAATACCCATTCATACTAACTTCAATAAATGGTCAATCTCTTTGTAAATCTGTTTTCGGAGATAAGTCGAATGGCATGTAAAAAGAAATTCTTCCAAATATTTGCTTTCGTACTTGCAGAATGAGCAGATTTATGTATGTACTGTAAACTGGCTGTAGGTTTGTGGTGAACACTAGTAATGAACTTATTACTTTATCATCTTAAATTGCGATCTAAAGTCAGTCTATCTTGCTTTTCTTTCTCAACTGTAAACCTCAAATTACTATGGACACAATTCAATTTTTTCAGTAAACGATCTAGCTGTGAGTTATCCTTATACGGGAAAAGTACGTCGTCCATATATCCATAATAGCGTACCATACCCAGTATCTGCTGTTTCAAAATCATGCTTTCAACCAAGTGAAGTATCAAATAAAACAATGTTGACAATGAATGGACCTAGACCTTCCACTTGGTAAATATTACCTTCAAAGGAGAAAAAAAATGAAAATGAAATTTTTGAGTTTTACGTCCCACGGTTATACCGGTTAGGCTAAAGGAGACGGTGATGATGAGAGATGAATGAAATGGTGGAATGAAGAAAGTAGGAGGAAACGGGAGAACCCCGAGAAAACCCACGCACACGGTGTTTGTCCACCACAAAGACCTTTAAAGGAGAATGAATTATATTTAAGTAACATTCCAGAAGCCTGAATATTTCGTTCACTTCATTACTAAGATTTTTACTGTGTAGGATGGTTGTAACTGGTTCAAAAATTCATTGAAAAGGGATGGACAGGTACATACAGTCTATGAACGCCATTTTTATGTTATTAGCATTAACTAAATTCCATATGTTGTTGTTTTACTTCAAATCTATTCTTCACGTACTCAGTACGGGAAATATTCAAATTCTTGAAACTGTTAGCAAGTCATTTCGTTAATTTGTCGTAGAATGAAGTTGTTCAGAGAGAATAGGTCTAACAGACGTTTGCTTTATATATCTTTGACAGGCCATAAATTATTGGTAATCCAGGATCAAAGTTTTTTTAGGGCTTTACTACTGGAACTGCCTGAAATATCTGATTTGTAAATGGTTATATTTGTATTGGCCTTAACTTTTCGCAAAGGGTTGGATTCTAACTAATCTAATACATGAATTCCTTTTAACTTTAACCAACTTCTTTTCTTGTATATTTTCTTTGGTATGGTGACATTTGTTCCCTGTGTCAGCCTTTATACACCAATTGCTGTGTTGTGACAACTATTTCTTGAAATCATTTATGAGTCTAGTGAAGAAAGGAGCAAGGTATTGCAAAGGTCCGTGAAAAGGAGCATATTACGTTTAAAAGCGGAAAGCTCAGTGCCAGGTCTGTCGAAACATCTAAAAGAGAAACAATACAATGTAGAAGATTCAAGGTTTTTATTAGGTGAAAGTAAAGAGACTCGTATTTGAACATTTATTTACTCATTTCAGAAAAAAAAAAAAAAAAAAATGACAAGGAATGGTTAAATGATGAATGGGACGCAGTAACTACAATATTTGCACAGCATTGTTATAACAACGAAACTACCAGCACGAGCTGGCAACCTTTCACTAAAGAAAAACGAGCACAACCGACTAAGCCATACTGAAGTTTGCATCACCACCATTTCATGTGTGATCGTTGAACTTAACAAAGTGAGTTCCAGCACCGCTCTTCCCTTGGTAAGTCCGTTCCATTTTATTTCCTTATGTTTTTATGTTTCTTCTACCTGTTTTTATCCTCCGTGACAGACTTCAGGGGCAAGTCGAAGGAATTACAAAAATTTATAAATACAATGATAGAATTCCTGAGCTGGTTTTACATATTCATGATTTTGTTTCACTGTAACTGTTGCATCACCCATTTTACTTAACAAAAGGAAGAAAGTGTCTCCAAGATGAATCTCATTGTAAAAATGGCCGGTACTCTTTTACAGGTTAAAGTATGTGTGTGTCACTAATAAGAACCATAGTCAATGACAGTTAGTTGTACCTGTTGCCGGTCACTTCACAAAACTCCTCAAATCTTAACTCAGACTAAATTCCTTCTCATAACTCTTCGCAACGAGGAGAAATTGTGTTCCAACCTATCCCTGTTGTAACTAGCCTCCGGCAACCTTGTGTAATACACATCTTAACATCATCAAGAAATTAAGCTATTCATTTCCAAGGAGCTAGTCCAGTATTCATTCGGATTAAATTAGACTAGCTGCACGTCATATGCTCTCCAAATGAAAATCGTTGTGGACAAGGCAGTTCACGTAAACTTTCAATTTTATCACTACTACCTGGCCTTCACTGTTTCAACAAAATTTTCGCATTTCTTCATATTTCGTTAGTTTACGTTTACCTTTATTAGACAAAAAGTAACTCACATACTCAAATTTCAAAGATGTTAAAACTATTACGGAACAAGTAACCGATTTCTATCGTTATTTACAATATTATTTTCATTTTTGAAACTAATTATGCGTATTTATAGTATTCAAGGGACTTACGAAATATTGAAAAATCAATATTTAGGTATAAGATGAAAAATCGGAGTCGGAAAGATTATCAATTTTCTGTAAAAACACGCATGTTGTCAAGTTGAAGGAAGAGACTGGAAGAGTACTCACTCCCCTCACATCGACGCTCGCATTTGTGCAGATGAATGTTTTCTATCTCGTAGGTCTATAATAAATGCCTCTTTAAAGGATATCTAGGTGCAAGTATTGGTTCTACCTCAGTGATTCGATAGCTCGTTCACATTCTTTTGATCATCAAAATTACTCTCAAATGTTTGACAACTCAGAATACTAGTAAATTGGGTTATCTACGTAGTTAAACTATGTAGATTATGCTACACATAATACAGTAAGATTTGGCTCACCTGAGGCGACTCTTCACTCAATCAAAAGCATATGGACAGAAGATCTATCATGCTGAAAGTGGATTACTTCATCGGGATAGAGGAAGCGAACAGATGGCAGCCTTACTTCCTGGAATTAAACAAGTACATAATTCACTGAAAAACGTTAAGTAATGCCACAATGAACATACTGTACAAATAAAATGCTAAGTATAGTAGAGGGTGGTTCGAAAGTAGATATACACCCCTGCATTGATAACCTAGTTTGTAGGTTTATTTGTTTCGGCTGTTCCGAGCTTAATAAGTGAAAGGACATTAAGAACAAATAATAAAGAAACAGTCTACCTGATGGATAACAATGAGAAATGATATAAAATGCAATGAGCTGATCAGTACGGTACTGTATACCTACTTTTGGGCCACCCTGTATAATTCATTTGCATGTTATATCCTGACCAGGATAGCAATAGTTTCTGGCGGAGGGCGCTGCTGTTGTGTTTACCTCATAGTGTATCCATCTGTTTTGAAAAGTTGCCGTTTAGATGTTAAGTAGCCTAATCTGTTTGCGCTTAATAAAGAATGCCATAAATTATATAGTTGTTATTGAATGCAGAAATGGTTCACCACTCCTGTAGTAATGCTGATGTATTGTTGATAATGACATATGCATGGAGATTACCAATTTAAGAACAATATAGCACAATTGACAATTCAGTGAGCTTCTACCGTGTATTAAGCAGATTGTATTACCGTGCTTGCATGTATTAGTCTATACCTCAAGGGCAGTGGAGCTTTAGAAATTCTTCCTCAGGCTGAAACCATGGGTCCACACACTGCTGGAAGCGATTTAAAAGGAAACCACTATAGCAGGGGGAGTTAGAGTAATAGGAATGCTTTGTGAAGCAATGAAACATTGGAGTGGAAGGCGTTCATGGAACAGATTAATATAAGTATTCAGAATTGTTCTCACCAGTTAAACGCATACAGTTATCAGCGTATGAAGAACAAAGTTTATCTAAATCGAAAACAAGAGTGCCATCAGAATGGACTTTGAGAAATTTAGAGAAAGTGGAGCACAAAGAAGTGAAGTGTTTGCTTATTGGGAGCATTTTGTCTCCACACTGGCTGCTCTTCGAGATTTAATTTGACTGAACAGAGCAAATAACTGGGACTTGCATGTGTGCAGCCTAAGAGAAAGCTGGCACTTTTTTTCTCATTTGACAGAACAAATTATGCACGGTGGTGTACTCTGTATTACCACGAATGCTTAAAACTAGAGCAAGAGCATCCTCTAATATATAATTAGTTTATGAACGGTCAGTTCACAAACAACATAGTAACAATAGATTTAGCAGTGTTGCATTGCATCAAGCACTACAGAAACAGTACAATAAGCCAGCCAAAGGATATGGAGGTATAATCGGAGTAATCAGACGAAAAGAAGCCGTGAGAACACAATCTTATCAAATATGAGAAGGAAAACATAACCTACTTTCTGAGACAGTTTTGTGGCCTTAATGTACACTCATGTCCAAAATTATTGTCGCAGGTCTATAAATATCTTGTTCTAGGAATATAAATTGATAACGAATTCGCCCGGTATTTCTTACAATGTTGGTATAATCGGCAAAGACATGTGTGTGGCAAATTTCATGTCAAAAGAGCAGTAAATAAGAACAATAAAACGAAAATAAAACTTTATGTCCATTGCGCAATCTCCCCTTTTTTCCACTTGAACAACGTGAAACAAAATTAGAAAGACAGCTTATGGGACGCATATGTCATATAGGTATTCGATTTGCAAAAAGTGTCCTTGCTGTACAGTAAAGAAAGAAAATGAGTAAATATCGTTCTTACCTAAAAAGTTGTAAATGACGATTTTCGACTATATTTAGCCTCTAAGATGTCTCTTCGATATCTAATAGTAGTCGGAAAATACCTTGAGACTACACTGGCCTTGGTACCTCTCTTCCATTGCAGAAATTTGCTAATGAAATCGTTCGCCATGGGGTCAATCCATTCTAAGTGATCAAGCATGTGCCGCTCGACTATCTACAAAAAAATCTAATTTTTTCATGAATGTTTATCTTATATAAGAGTGCTTCAAAACCACCTTAATTATTTTTTTCAACATCCCATGGCGACGCAGCGGCTGCCGCCATTTTGCGTTTTCTCGATTTCAGGTGTTTACGTTGTTTTGAATATCTCAGCATGTATTTGTCCTACCAAATTGAAAATAGCTGGACGTCTCCAACTTGTGCAGAGCTAAAACTTTGATCTCTTAACATTTTTGCCTAAAACCACTTCTGAATTTGTGTGTGCATGTAGTCCGGGGTCATAAGTTTATACATTCCCCAGTCAGTGTTTGAAGCGAGTGAGTGTTCACTGACTGGGGAATGGAGATCAAACGAAAGGACAACAGTCTGCTGCAAGAGTTGACAGTTAAAGCAAGAATAAACATGATTGAATATCATTGATATAGCAAGCAGCAAGAGCAATGATTACTTACAGACTTTCTGTCAAGTGTACATTTTGACTTTTGTCGCCTTATGCTGATAGCGGCATTCTTCATTAGTGCTGCTGTGTGTGTGATAAAACAGTGAGTCACAACTAGAGGAAAGAAACGAGCTTGAGAACCTTGATTGGACTAACAATTCATCCTACTTTATTTTACGTCACAACAACGAATTTCCAGTTGAATTTGTGAACAAAACACCTCCTAGAGTATGACATCATTCCTTAATACTTTGACACCCTTCCGCTCAAAAACACAAAACGCGCTTTGTTGTGTGTTATGGTATACTAAAGGAGTAACTATTCCCAAAATTTCAGATTTTTTTATCCAGACCCATTGGAGATGTTGGACAGTGAAATATGGCAAATTGGCATAATTCCCCAACTTTACAATATTTTTTTCAGGTCTTTGGGGGCAGCTACAGGTCTGCAAATTTTTGAGTATAAACTTATGACCCCGGACTATATGCACACACAAATTCAGACCTCTACGTCAGTTGCTTCCTCTTCCCAAACATGTCTTTAATGTCCAAAAATGTTGCTACTATAGGCCCTGATTTCACCCCTTTTAAGTGGTTTTAGTCAAAAATGTTAAGAGATCAAAGTTTTAGCTCTGCACAAGTTGGAGACGTCCAGATATTTTCAATTTGGTAGGACAAATATATGCTGAGATATTCAAAACAACGTAAACGCCTGAAATCGAGAAAACACAAAATGGCGGCAGCCGCTGCGTCGCCATGCGATGTTGAAAAAAAAAAAATGAAATTTTGAAGTATTCATATATCGACTCAACATACCTGAAAAAATTAGATTTTTTTGAAAAGGTCGAGCGGCGATTTTCCTGTTTTCTGGATCACTTAGCATGGACTGATCCCATGTTCATTGCTTACTGAGCCAGACATACCTCATAGTTTGGTACGAATTCACAAAATCACTCTTTCATAAACAGTTATCTGCTTTATGTTTTCTAAGAAAACCACGTCTGATACTAACGAAGGCTTTCCACGCTTTGTCTTCCACGGGATCCAACAGTTCTACAAACCTATCATCCAACAAGAATCTCATTTGTGACCCAATAAATATTTCTTCCTTCAGTTTTATATCGCTAACTTTAGGAAATTTAGATTTCAAATGCATGAATGCAGAATTTTTATCGAGAGCTTATATAAAATTCTTCATAAGGGCCAATTTGATATGCAATGATGGTAAGTACACTTGTTTGAGATTCCCAATGGGATGTGAAACATTTTTTTCCGCTAGAAGTACGAGTTTCACGTTTAGGTCATTGTTTCTTAATGTAGTGTGCTTTCCTATCTCTGGTGTGCTATTCACATAAGAAACCGTAGAATCTAGTGTATCCACGTTACAAGCCAAGCAGTAAACTATGACCTTTAAATCACCTCAGATATATTTTGTGTACTGGAGTTCATCTAACAGCAATTTCATATTCTCATGTGTCATGTCAGCTGGATGCTCACGGTATTGATGGTAATTCATTGCCATTATGCAGAAATACCGCCTTCAAACTAATTTTAGAGGAGTCTTATGTGAACAATCGCCATTTATATGGATGTCAAAGCCTGCAGAACTACACTAACATTTTACAAAACACATCATCCTCTGTAGAAATCACTATCGCAACTACGATACATGCATATCCTTGTAGCTTTGTGTAATGAATTCCAACCTTTGACCCTCGAATCTAGAAGTATGGCTTAGTATTCAAACAACTGTGAATCCCGAACAAAATCACTGAAATCTGCTTGAGTTATTAAGTGCGATTCTCACGAAGAAGCGTTGAATGTAGCATTCTTCCATCTTGCCTTTCTTCCATCATATGCACTATGTCAGACTCAAAGTTATCAAATAAGGTAAAGAAATCTGGACACTTTGACAAAGAATATTCGTCACTATGTAATATATGACTCATAGCAGATAGCAAATTTGAGCATGTAATGGAATGTTTATTTTTAGATGTGATTCCTGTTGGCGCAGAATGCTGCGCATATCATGGACCGAAAGGAAAAGGAATGAAGACGCACTAAAAGAAGCTAATGAAGGACGACAGATCACGAAGATAATAGGAAAGAGAAGAAACAGCATGCCTGACCATCTTATTCGTTACTCCGATTGGATCACCGTGTTGATAGAAAGGTAGAAGGAAAACCAGGAAGACGACGACCAAGGATAGAATATCTAGATGCAGTTATGAAGAAGAGATCTTATCCGATTATAAAACAGCTCTCCCAAGAGAGAGAAAAGTTTTAAAATGTCCATGTTGGCCACCAACCTATGGTTGAGGTGAGAAAGAAGAAGAAAACAAAAATAGCTGAATCATGAATGGTCTTTTTGTTCCCTCCACATAATGGGAATTCCAAAAGGCATATAGCGTGTGCTATTTTTCCACCCTGTGAGAAGCTGCACACTTCACACACAACGTATATTCGGAATATATATGTTTTATCAAAATCACCAGCTTTAGAGCCCAAGTAAAGTTCATAACAGTTTTTTTTTACAACTGGTGTAAAACTTCGCATCAGAGATTTAAAGGTTAGTTCACAAACGTAGCAAAATTTGTCCGGATGATACGAACACTTTCTTCGCATCATGAAAGCTTCTTCACAAGACGAGGAATGAAACAAAAAATACTCCACTTACACAGAAACAAAATCAGATGGGCTCATTGCACAATCAATACTAGCTGCCTGCTAAACATGTATGACATTTAGACATTTATCTACGGTGTTATTAAACCTTAGAAAGGAAGAAAACTATTAGTTTCCGCTTTTTTTATTTTTATTTTATTTTATTTTAATTATTATTATTAACGATTTGCCAGACACCTTCGTCAAATCGAATACCTATATGACATTTGAGTCCTATAAGCTATCTTTATAATTTTGTCGCCCGTTGTTAAGGTGTGGCATGGAAGGAGGGAGATTGCACAATTGTAAATATACAATTTCCACAATATTTTGCCGAAATTCAATGCCCCTTCCACCTTCCTATGGGATCGATAACGACAAACTCCCTACTACGTGAAAGCATTATCGATTCATAATACCTACATCATCCTTCTACGTTAATAACTACCTGGGCTATATCGCTCCAAACACATGTACGGCACGAAAATACGATCCCTTTCGCGCGTAAGGTTGGGGAAAAAATGTATCAAAACAAAATCTTGCCTGATAGAAAGATTCTGATTACAGTTTTGAATTTAAGACGACAAAGCGTATCAGACTAAGCATTCCCTACATTTATATTAAAAAAAAAAAAAAAAATCAGACCTACAGGTCTTTCAGCAGGACACTGAAAACCTTTGGTTTATACAATAGAATATTATGTTCTGAAGCTCAGAAAAAAAATATTAATGTATTTTAATAAAAGGCCGCCCTTCACACCAAAGGGCAACTGGAAACAAGATTTAGATTAATACAGAATAAGAGTATATATAACCTTTTACTTCGTAAATTTAGTAGAGTTGCTGTATTGTTTTAGAAATAAAGACACTGAAATAAATGACTTGATTTACTGATTGAAAGAAAAATTCTTGTGGCTCGAGTTGCCCATACCTTTCCCTCGATACACCACTATTATATATTTTAAAGGTACAATAATGAACTATAAAACACAAGAACACGTGTTACTTTTGCAACACCTTTGTTGTGGCATTTTTAAGTCTTTTGGTTCCAGCTTCAATAAGGACTTGTGCAGTTGACACGTCATCTATAAGTGGATGCTTTATTACTTTCTGAAGCCAAATGTTTCCCTCTGAAATTAATTTTTCAGCTTCACGAACTTCAACATACATGTTTTCCTCCAGTTCTTTTCTGGCACTCACTTTTGTCTTTTCCCATATGCCCACTTTCTTGCTGTTCTAAGTTTTTTTTTTTCTACCCATATCTTCACGATACTTATGTGATTCTTTGCAATACATTAACATTTCTTTAGTGATATTAACTTCATTTATATTCTTATCTACTGCGTCTTTAATCATTCGTAGCCCATTGATGGTTTCTTCATTCAGTCCTTGTCTCACGGATGGCATTATGTTCATATTTGTCTAGAAACTACGTTCAACAGATACCTGCTCGTGTACAAGGGTTAACACTGCTTTCACAAGTTTAGTAATTGTTGGATAATTTGGTTTCCTTATATTGTTCTCCAGCAGCATTACTTTGTTCCACTACACGTCAAACACTACAATAAATAATAATAATAATAATAATAAAAAAGGGCATCGCGTATACTCTGAGCACTCAAATTTGCTACTACAGCCTTGTCAATTCCCTGATTGGCCAACACATATGGCACACAAGACGCTAATCGTTTCAAAGATGACAATATCTTATCTTCCACTTACTTTGTATGTCTAACAGCAGGATACAAAATATGGCTATTTCAAAACCCGGTTGTTTAACGTCAGTCTTTGTTGAAGGTAACTTGTTACTGTTATGAAGAATTTATTTGCATTTAATGTGAATAACTGTTATTGCACTTTATCGACTTCCTTCGATGCCAACCGTGCGCCATCACCGATATCAATTTTATCTGGCAGTAGATTTTTCTTCTTTCACTTTTATATTCAGAAGATCAGATCCAATTTTTTCATTGTACCGATCAAATACTGCAACTCTTGCCATTATTCTTGAAGTAGCTCAACTAATTCATCAAGCAAAATGTGGATAAGTGGTTCCTGTTTTTGCATAATCACAAGGAATTTATCAAAGAGCCTACACTAATAAGAAAGTGTAAGTATGCCAATGCAACAGGAGATCTCAAGTTCTGACGGATTCTCTTGTAGCGTTCTGACTATAATGAAATTTGATTCTGCTTGGGAAGGAAATTAAATAAATGTTCTGTCAGTGCTGGCCACAGAGATACAATTCTAAAGCAACCAGGATTTTCACAATTTTTCTCCTTCCCATGACGCGTGGGAACCCTGCCCCTGCATATTATGTACAGCAATATTGGAAGGCAATACCAACACACCTCAATGCCTAGCCAATACTGCTGCACACACTGCTGAAAGAAAATAACACAGCTTGCGTTATAGGAAACTGGAGCATGGCAAGGTTCCTCAGCTAAGTTTCACTGGGGAAACATAAGCACATAGGAAACAAAACAAACAAAAAAAGAAGAATGACATGGGAGGTTAGGAAAAAGCAAAAAAAAAATAAAATAAATAATAATAATAATAATAATAATAATAATAATAATAATAATAGTGGGGATTAGTGACTAATCCTCTTAGCATACTGTTAATATGCAGCAATTTAAATCATTACTGGAACTGACCTTGGCTTGTATTTTTAATAATTCAATCACTGAAAAATATAGGAAATAAAGGACAAGATCGAAATATAGGACAAATATACACACATTTCTGAAATACAGGAAAAAATAGAAAAATATGACAACTGGGAGCCCTGGAGTTATCTATCACGTAGCTATACACTGACAGGCCAGTATTATGCAGAACTTATACCAAAAGTACGTGAAGTTATTAGATCAAAGACACTCGGAAAATTGCGGTATGATCTTTTGCTTGTTCTGACGTAGCCCGTTTTGCCATCGGTCAAGTAGAATTCCAAATACTGAATGCTCGCTATATTCAACTGATCTGACCCGAAGTGACTATCATCTACATAACTCTGTATCTTCATGGCCACAAATTTCTCAGTGATGAAAAACTCATGGATGATCTTGACAAATAGTTACAGAAAGCAGTAAAAAACGTCCTTCACTACAGGCGATCAACTATTACTGAAGTGATGGCAAAAGTGCGTTTACGACTATGAAAATTCGTGGAAAAGTAACGCTAGAAACACAGTTGTACGTAATTTGCAAGTAGATTGAGACACGAAACTTTTGGACGTCTTTCGTATACTGAACTAAAATTACAATGTATAAAATAGCAAGATCTCGTAGAAGTGTGTCAGTAGAATGAACCACGTACGACTATCACGATAGCCAAAGTATGGAAATCTACTGTTATTTTTCCTCTCACACTACCAACAAAGACATGAGTAAAATCTCTGCTGGGGTAAGAGAGAGGGTAATATTAAATACAAACCAAACATTATGGGCAGTTTTATATCCAATATAATTACTGATCACAATTATTTGTGTTGCTTATTGAATATCAACTATAAATTCTCTGCAGGTCTTATAAAATGACATGTTAAGGAACTGTACTTCCTTTACTAACCGAACTTCAGAAAGGATACACATTGATTTCATATATACTTATAAAAAATAAAGTTGTTTCTATTGGCTTCTTTAAAGTGTTAATTTTATTCTTATTCACTAACTTACTTAAATTAATATATCAACAACAGAAAAGAATAAATTCAACAGCTGCTCCTTCTCCACTTCGGCTATATTGCACATTTAACACGTTCGCTGCGGCAGTGTACAACTGAGTTTGGATCTCTGTACTATACGAGTCACCGTGTGAGGGTTTGTCCGTCGATGCTATTAATGTTAAAAATTTGTACAAACGAAAATACCACAGACGCACAGAGGCAACACAATGCATAAAACGGCACCGCACAGAAATGAAGTATCGTACGAGCCACCGGTGACCCGTAACGCAGAGAACGTGTTAATCTAAACGTTATCATTCGAATGTTAAGAAAGGAAAGGAAAAAAAAACACATTATTGGTCAATTTGACGGAAGTATACCTGAACAAGCTACAGACACGTCCATATACGAGTTCATAATAGTTCCTTGATTAAAAACATGTTTACAGTTACAGCTTATGAAAAAAAGGAAAATTTAATAATTAGATAAGCAACATAGAAATTACTAGCAATATGTATACGGCAACTCCATTAAAAAAAATGTAAATTCTAATTGCATTGACGATCAATACCTAAGAAATATCAACACGATATAGGATGTCAAATGGCAGTGGTAACTACAATATGCAAGTTGTTTCAGGAAATCTTGAAGAAAAATATGCTTGTATAGGACCACCACCTAAATTATTGCAACTTATCTAAACATCGAATTCCAATAAAATATCTCCTTTTCTTGATTTCATTTCGTTCATTTAAGATGCTAAAAACTATGTGTACGTACTCTGTATCAATCTCTCTGCTGTTGTGTAGCAGAATGAAGTTCTGCAGTGGGCAAAATGATGGGGAAAAAAAAAAGGAAAAAAATCAGGAAAAGTACGTCATCATTCTTTCGTATGGTATCTTTAGCGTTTCCCACACAATTGAACAATGTCAGAACAATGTGGTTCTGCGGTACGACAGCCCACTGTTACTGTTATAATTGTTATAATTCTACGTTATGCACAGAAGTTTCATCCACAAACCACATTATCAACGAAATTGGATCCGGACACACCGTCAGGTAGGTGAAATTCACAAGACCTATGCTAAACAAGATCCAGGATATGTTGGTATGTGACAATGTATTACCACAGCGTGTTATAGCCAAACTATTTAATACCAAAAAATATGCCCTTTACCCAGTATACACAGACGAAATACCAGCAAGACTGACAAGGAGGGTGTCGGAAGTGTGAATCTCAGATTTAAAAAAATGTTTGTGCAGATCGTTAGGGAGGCTCATGGAATAAAGATCGGCACAACAAATTTCGGCGGAACCCCATATTTGGGTGGTACAGTGCCCCATTTCGATTTTCGGCTTTCGTAGTAAAAATAGGCCTTTGATTTGAAAATTGACTTATTGTTGTCGACAATCGTTATCATTCGTCTTCATTTGCGTAAATATACTTCAATTGTGGGTCGAGGATCCCTGTGTGGGGGGTCCCCAGTGGCGAATCTAGAAGGTAAAAACTGGTGAAGGCCTACTCCAGGCTATGATACTATATCATGAGTTTACTTTCAAGAAGATATAAACAATAGCTTCAATTATTTTTGTCACTAAAAAAATGGGGGCTTCCTCCCGGCCCCGGGCTAGATCCGCCACTTGGGCCCCCCTCATAAGTGTGATACAGGTTGCTTATTCATTTTGACGAGCTGAATTCAAATATGTCAATTCAAAGTTTTTTGAGGAGCACATGTGCGGCATAGGTCTCTACGTAGTTTCTGTCATCTACAGGCATGAAATCTCTTTTGGCTTCAATCCATACAGTAAGTACTGATTCTGCTAAACTTTTATTTCAAGCCCTTCAGTTCTCTTTCAACTTGTGATTCAGCATCCCAAAAACTAGGTAGAGACCTGTGCCGCACATGAGCTCCACAAAGAACTTTTAATGACATATTTGAATTCAGCTCATCAAAATGAATCGGGAACATGTATCACATTTGTGAAGCGGACCCTCCCCCCCCCCCCCACACACACACCTAGGGATTCCTGACCCACAATTGTAGTATCTTGAAGCAAATGAAAACGAATGATAACGATTGTCGACAACAATAAGTCAATTTTCAAACCAAAGACCTATTTTTACTACGAAAGCCGAAAATCGAAAAGGGGCACTGCCCCATCCAAATATGGGATTCCGCCGAAATTTGTTGTGCTGATCTTTATTCTATGAGCCCCCCTAACGATCTGGACAAACATTTTTTTTAAATCTAAGATTTACACTTCGGACACCCTCCTTGTGAGACCAACCGTGTGGAACTGTACCAGGTCAAAGGCCCAAAACACCGCGGCCTTCTACCGACGCATGGTACCTGAAACTAGTATTCATGCTATTCCGTTCGAGAATATTTCTGTTAAGAATCTATATGCTAATCCCATGGATACTGTGCTTTTGGACTTCTTAAATGACTTATCACATCAGGTTAGCAGCAAACAAAATGTAGTCTGGTAAGGCTGCACGCAGGAATTGAACAACATATTCCTGGTACACCTGTAACGAAGTCTGCTGCACTGAAAACTGCCATTTTGTACAAATGGCCCATACTGGTGTTCGCTGCATCAAGCATAATCGATGGTGGCAGGGTGCAATATCTTATTCGGAAGGAACCGGATCAACCTCTGTACTGCAGAAAATGTCAAACGAACCTGGCCATGCAAATAACGAGCGTATTACGATTGTTAAAGGAGATGCAAAAACATTTTTTAGCAGTAGCACGAAACAACTACGTTATAGCTAAAACATCTGTACAAGAATGTTGAACGTTTTATTATCTACTTTCCTCCTTTGATCCGTGTATTACTGTACCGCTGCTGATACTGTAGCTACACTTTGAAGTACAATACGTATTTTTACACTTTCTCTATAGCGCTCATTTATTTATCTGAAGCGATGTGAATCACGCCACTGTGAAAATATAAAATAGGGGATCTAATATTCCAATATGACCTAAGTATTACTCACTTCTTTCCAAGGTTGTATGTTTCACCGGGGACTGAAGCTGGCATCATGTATTGGAAATACGTGATAATCGATATGCTATACAGAAGAGAAGCTGCATATTATAACGAAGATACAGCAATTTTAAAGTGTTGTATTTTAAAGAAATAAATAAAAAATGAAATGAAATCTTGAAGTTTTACGTCCCACGATTTTGCCGGCTAGGGTAAAGGAAACGGTGATGCTGAGAAATGAATGAAATGATGGAATGAAGAAAGTGGGAGGAAACGAGAGGACCCCGAGAAAACCCACTCACACGGTGTTTATCCACCACAAAGTTCACTGGCGTAAGCTGCAATCGAACCAAGGAACCCATGCACCAGAAGTGAACGCACTACCACTGAGAGACGTCCCCCTCCCTCCCATAATAATAATAATAATAATAATAATAATAATAATAAGAGAGAAAATCTATTGTATATCACGACACACAATACTACTGATTCGAATATAAATTTCTAATATACTATGCCTTGAAAAGCGCATCATCGTAGTTTATTTTTTATAATCATTTACGTAATTCTTCTTTGTTTTCACTAATACTATTCTCAGTTGGATATCTTATGCACAGTAAAAAATATTACGCTATTAAAGGATGTCTACTAAAATTCCAAAATGAAATTTCGTGACTTTTTCGTGACCGATACACCCTGTATACGCTGTCTCAAAACCAGTTTCAGAACCGTGGTCACCAACGTTCAGAAAAGAGCAATTTTCTCGGTTGAAATTAGGTGTCTCGATATCTTTGGTCTTTTACTCACCACACACAAAACATCTCTACATGTGTTTGTGATCCTCGGGTCACGGTTCGATCAAATTCTGTTCACCTATCAAGTCATCTTAAGCGCACTAATTTGTGCAGTTCATAATAAATATTCTAAGGTCGTGTCTAAGATAATTACTGCATATACAAAAGTCCTATCAGGGCAAAAAATCATCATCCTTAAACCTATTTACCAAACGAAGTGCCAATGAGAAAGAAACGTCTGTGAAGCATTAGTTAATCTCTCTGAAACTGAACTTCAGTAGTCCAAGGAGACATGCCATGATCAGTACGTTATTTTTCAGAAAAATAAAAGTGACAGACTCAAATTATAGAAACAAACAAGGAACTGATACCTAGTTGAAATGCCAAGACAGAAAAATATATAAACTGACCACAAAATAAACAAATGGTTACAAAGGTCAGGTCTGGTGAGAAGCGACGTTATAGCCTGTATTCTCAGTATCGTCAAATTAGTTGACTGACTAATTATTAAGTAGTCATAATGGTTGACACTGTACCTAAACCTTCATTAATCCCGTAAGTAGAAACCTTTTGACTTCAGTTACGTAAAGAGGCAATATACAAAAAGTTCGTGTCTTCCTCCTAGACAGGCTTTAATTCATAATTCTGATTTGTATCAATGACTTAATTAAAATACAATGAAACTTTATGTCAATAATATAAGATAGATGCATCTAACTTAGTATTTTAATTTACTACCTATATTTTCAACGACCTATCTATATTTTACTGTTTAGTTATTCTAAAAAACTATGCACATCTGAAAAAAAATCTCACCCTCAAGATTAACTGTATTTATATCTAAAGAATCATTCCTTACCTGATGTACTTCCTCAGGCATCAGAAGGCTGACGAAAGCATATACGGTACTGGCCACTTCCATGCTGCTCTGATCGTTACCAGGCCAGCTAACTAACACGACTAGGGGTAGCTTCCTTATATAGTTCGCATAATACACGTTCTGCATCCTTCCATTTAACCTCTGGCTTGACCTGGATATTTGAAAAAACATTCACTAAGTTCCCTCTTTCCATTAAACAAATAATAATAATAATAAAAATTCAGCAGAATCTCATCGCGGTATAGTTTCGTTATGGTTATTCTAATGGTAATAGAAACGTTCATACCCAAACTCACAACGGGCTGTGAATACTAAATCTCAAACACTTCTACTTCCTTCTTCATGACACTTGTGCTAATATTGACAAACTGAATAAAACTTTAAAATTATTTTCCTACACCCCGTGTAACACTCCATCCCTCTAACCTTACACTTCCTTCCTAAGAATCCCTAAAGCAGTCTTTGATGCAGTTCCTGCTACTAAATGATGGCAGATGACACCATGGGCAGATAGATGTCCAGTGGACCAATTCCCAAAGCCGTTCGGATATTTAATCACTTCTGCAGATAAGAATGTTCATCGCCGCAGACAACCACCTCCGGTTGCAATTGAGGCATGCTGTCCAGTTCTTCACTCCTGCTGACAAAAGAATGTCAATCACTGCAAACACAACCACATCCGGTAGCGCCTTTGAGGCTAAGGGGTTAGCGTAAGCGCCTTTGGCGTGGGAGACCCGGGTTCGATTCCCGGCGTAAGTTCATCTGGTTTGGATTCCACGTCTCAAACAGCCTCGCTGTTGAACGGGACGATAAACTCAAAAATAATAACTACCACCTCCGGATGAAATTGAGGCCCGCTGTCCAGTTCATCACTCCTGTGGACCACAAGCCAATGTTCATCACCGCACAAGCATCCACCCTGCATTTCTGTGATTTCATCACCTCCCGTCCTGGCTCTTTCTATCAAATCGAAACTAGCAGCTGCCTGTCTCGAAGACAGCTGCTAACAGCCACCAGACCTCCCAGAATGATGATGATCTCTGGTACGAGAACATAAATGAATCATTTCCTTAAATTCAGCCCTTTGTTTTCAAATTTCTATAATCTGCATATGTTCACAAACGTTCAGATTTTTGTGCAAGGTACACAATTAATAAAGTCATCAAGGGCAAGGTTCTCAAACACAGGTCCCCCCTCCAGATCCACCACCCAGAGTCCAAGTTAGGTGAAGACAAAGTAAAGTATTTCAAACCATGAACTAACCAAATACACCTGCATAAAAGGATTTCTTCCAATAATCGACATGATATACTAACAGAGGCAGAACTTCCCCACCCCAAACGTATATTATTTTAGAATACCCAGGCTTCTGTATGTTATTAGAAGATGTCCTTCAATTGAAGTGGAATTTTGGGTGATTACTAATTTCGAATAATTTAGTTTAACGTAATTCACCCAACTTGCCCAAAAAAAAAAAAAAAAAAAATGAAAGTATTGTATGTGTAAGTGTGCTCTTCCACTAACCCCGCGCTGACGCGCCTGCTCCCCACGGACGCATCCCCTCTACCGCTCAGGACCCCTACTGGGCTCCTCCCCTGATACAGTTACCATTTGTTCTTTTTGATGGCCACCTAGCACATGTTAGTTCGTGTTTTACGCATTGTAGCTTTTATGCCTTACTTCCACACTGTATTTATACTGAGCCCTTCTGAAGTCAAGCTGCAAATAATAATGGAGCTTCTCATTCAGTACATGCTCTGCTAAAAGAAATACAATGCTCTAACGTGACTTGAAAATGTTAGAAATGTGTCAAATTTGGTAGAACCGTCTGCTCGAGCAATGCTTCTTTAAGATACGAAACAGTACAGGATGATTATAAAAGAAAGTGATAGCGATAATGGTAATAAGTAATCGATTTCTTACAAATCCGTTATACGTGTAGAACTAAACACTTTCTAGCTCTATCAGTGCTATTAACTAACAAATTATTACTCAGTTCAAGTTTTCTTCCTTTCAATGAACATGTGAGGTGCGTTGCGTATTGTGAAATAACAATAATATCCAAATATGGGATTTAATATTAAAACCTAAAGTGCTAGATCTATAACTTTCGGTTGCATCAGAGGGATAAAATCGAAAGTAGAGCCTACTCTTCAGATGCTGAATCCATGCGAAAATATTCTCCCTATATATTACACTTTTTGATCCAAGATGATCAGAATTGGAACTGGAAATTCTAGATTTCTACAGCTCACAATCATCAAGATAAGGGAGGAAATAGAACCTATTATTACGAAAACAAATCCTTATAAAGTAACTACTTCTAGCTATTTATTATCGTGTTTCTAACTCGAAAAAGAAAGAAAAAAAAAAGAAAAACAAGTATTAGCCGTTAAGTTAGAATAGAGAGATAAAAGTGAGGACAAACTTTATTCTTGTAACTCGGTATTAATTTCGAGAAGCACCTTTTCCTGACCTATTAAAGTTTTTGTTCTATGGTAATCAATGCTCAAACCGAAAATGGTTTATTTATGCTATTTTCGTTATAAATATACGCTTACGGAAGAAGCCTTTTGAAGGATGGCTTTATTATCTCTCCTAAATCCATCGACGGCTTACGAAATGGTACTAGAACTCATACTGAACCCTAGTAAACGACCTTGTTTATGAGGTCGTTTATGCGTATCCTCATCTTCGCTTGTGCGTCTGTTCCCTATGGAGGCACCCCTTGATAACGCTTGGGACCCCGAGCCGAGACTCTGTTACATACCTTTAGTGCTTTTTATTGGCCACCTAGCACAAGTTGATTCGTGTTTTATGCACTGAAGTTTTTATGCCATACGTGCACACTATATTTATACTCATCACAATTACAAATAACAAACCATAATCACCACTAAGTGAGAAAGAGTCACTAACATGTAATTTGGGGAGAAACTAAATAATAACCGAAGATTAATCTATTCTTGAAATACTGGGCACATAAAAAAATCTTTCCGTGTTGTGTAAGTTACGAGACAAAAGGTCATAAATATCAGTTTTATTCTTCACTCCAATGGTCGGCAATAAAAAGAAAAAAAACTTTAATTCTTCCAATCCACGATTTACTTTCAACTATCAGTCTAAAAACTATTCATACAACTAATATGCCCTCTGAGATTGTTAAATGTCATGTAAGTCTCACGTGAAATTGACCTTCTTGATATTATGCCTGTAACTGATCTTAGATTTTGCTACTATACCTATCGATAGATAAGACGGATGGGCGAGCATATATACTCGGTCTAGTACTTCCCATTCTTAGAAAAAGCATAAATTTGGGAGCTTAAAGAGGCAGATAATAAGCTACTCCTATAAAGGATGAATTTTAACCTAATTTGAATGGATTTGATGTCATACGAAAGGCAGCGAATGCTGTTTAACGGGAAGGTCCTAGAACACAGGTTCTCCTTTATAAAACTAGTGAAATATATTTTACGTATCTTCTTTTGGTTCCTTTTTGTTCCTTATTCTTTTTGTGTTCTTTTCTTCCAGTTTTTGGACTTATTTTTATCGTTGAAATATATCATTACCCAAACTAAGAACACTGAACTTCAATCTTTGAACAATCCACTACCATGTTTGTTTCCTTAACCACACTAGCGACATGTAGGTCTATTATTTCATAAAGTAATAATGTTTTAGTTAATTATAATTTTAGATAAATAAAGTTCTACTTTTTGTTATTTCCTTAATGTTTTACATGCAATAAATTATATTTTAGTTTGCTATTATTCGAAAGTTTCGTTTTCGTATTCAGAGTAGATGTTGAATTCTTCGTTGGTGGTAGACGACGTGGTATGTGATAGTAAAGTATGAATCTGTCGAAAATGAAATTAAGTTTTACGACCCACGATTATACCAGTTAGGCTAAAGGAGACTGTGATCATAAATGAATGAAATGGTGGAATGAAGAAAGTGGGAGGAAACGGAAGAAACCCGAGAAACCTACGCACACAGATTTGTCTACCACGAAGTTCACTTGGCGCGAGCTGGGATCAAACCAGGGACCCTATGCACCAGACGAGAAAGCTCTACCACTGAGCCACCGCGGGTGAATCTGTCGAAGTATTTATATACCGGTACTGCAATATATTGCTTTACACCTCGTGTGTTCTGTGTATATTTTATGGTCTGGGGTCAAGTGTTGTATCGGCGGACCAATTTTAGGAAATTTGTCGGGTGAATTGGAGAACTTAAATCTGTAAGGAAGAATGAATGAAAGTCAGGTAAGGGGAATAGTAGAAGTTAAGAAAGTGGTTGTTTTTGATGTAAGCGGTACTGTATGTGAAGGCGGATGGACTTTTTCGTGGAGGTACACTTTTACTATACGTATCCATTGATTGTAAAATGTACAGAAAAATTTGGGCAAGTCTTTAATTTGCCCATTTCATGTCGAGATCAGAACCCAACCAACGGCATTAGTGCTGTATCGCTGGACCAATTTGAAAATCGAAAAAAAAAAGTGCCAAAATGTACTGGATTTGGTTGGTTAGATTAAGTTGCGTTACATTAGACGTGCAATTTTACTATACGGATCTATAGTAGTTGTAGTAACTGGTTAGAAGCGACGCAGGGGTTGGTTGGGTTCTGTTCTCGACATAAAATGGAATATTCAAGACTTGCCCGAATTTTTCTGTATCTCGACACTGTCTTTCGCGCCACTATATCATAACAAGTATACCTCTCCGCCTAATAGTCCATCCGCCTCCACATACAGTGCCGCTTACATCAAAAACAACCAACAAATACAACCACTTTCTTAACTTTTACTATTCCCCTTACTTGACTTTCACTCATTTTTCCTCAGAAACTTACATAAATTCACCAAGTGACCCGGTAAATTACCTAAAAATAGTCCGACGATACAGCACTTAGCCCCAACCACCTCCTACGGGGATTCTAACCCTTTCCTACTACTACTTATACTATGGATCCGTATAGTAATACTGCACGCCTAATGTAATATAATTTAACGTAACTTAATGTAATCCAACCAAATATAACCGAATGCACTACGTTTTCGTGTTTTTTTCGATTTTCAAATTGGTCCGGCGATACAGTACTAATGCCATGGTGTGTTTCAGTGATCTATTTGTGTTTGTATGTGTGTTAGGGTTTTATGGGTTTACAAAATGTTTTTTTGTGGCATACGTCTGGTGTTCTTTGAAGGTCATTTGTTTGGAATGGGTATACTGTTTTGCAATGACTGATGTTATTGTTGTTCCCGGTTACTTTTTTTTTTTTTTTTTTTTTTTTTTTAAGTTGGGTCAAGAGTTTTTCAAGTTTACAAGCGAAATAAATTATTCGAAATTATTAATTAACCAAAATTCCACCTGCATTGAAGAATTTCTTCTAATAACAAATATTGTAAAATAATATACGTTTGGGGGTGTGGGGGCTACTGTTACTTTATAATATACAGTTCGTCACAAAAAAAATAGCACCACTCAGAGCAACCGCAAGGGTTTCAATATATTTACTATTTAAATAAGCTATTCCGTGACATACTGGCATCTACTTGGTGTTTCCAACAACCTTTAATTTTGGAAAGTATCAGAGCAGTGTTCTGCGTTACAGTCATTCAGATGCTCTCCGTTTGGTGTCTGTACTCAATATGTGGTTGAGACTGAAAATTCTTGTTTTGTTTGCTTTTCTGGAGCGGTGTACAGTGCAAATTTTAATGAAAATGATGTATTATTGAATGTTCGTTTTGTTTACGTTCTAACGGAAGTACTTCACGTATATTGTAAGACGCTAAAGAATCTCATTCCCTAGAAACTTGAAATATGAGAAAAGTGTGTGACACAAGCCTTGAAATCTTGGAGTTTTACGTCCCACGTTTATGCCGGTTAGGCTAAAGGAGACGGTGACGAAAAGTAGTGAATGAAATGGTGGAATGAAGAAAGTGGGAGGAAACGGGAGAACCCCGAGAAAACCCACACACACGGTGTTTGTCCACCACAAAGTTCAATTGGTGGGGGCTGGGATCGAACCCGGGACTCCAAGCACCAGAGGTGAACGCTCTACCACTAAGCCACCGCGGTCCGACACAAGCCTTTTCCAAACAAAGACGAATTCTGGCACTGCGAAGTGACGGCTACTCAAATAGACAATATCGCCAAAATTGTTGGTATACATCATACTTTCTTTGGTAGAATAATACAGAAGCAAGGAGAGCATAGTATGTCTTCTGAATGAGAACGATGTGGCAGAAAATGAAACCAACTGCGAGATTGAATCGAGAGATTTTTCGCTTGGCTATTTATTCTAATGCAGGTTATAAAATGACTTGTCTGACGATTTAATGAAAAAGGGTTACATAAGAAATCTCTAGGAAAGAACTCACTTTTAACTGATAAACATGTAAACGCGAAAAGAGAGGGTGCATGGAGTGATGAACAATGGTGCACGTAACTTTCTTGGAGGAAGAGAAATTTATGATTGTTGGATACGACAGTGGAATGAAATTTTGGATGAGAAAAGGAGAAAATGTGAAGCAAAGTACGTTTCCGAAAGAAGAAAATTTGATGAAAGTGTCATGTTGTGGGATGCTTTACTTCAAATGGAGTAGGATGAATTACAATCTGGAATAAACAAGTTAATGCAGCATATTACATTGATATTCTGACCCGAAAGTTACTACGGCCATCTGTTGACTATTTCCCAGGTCCTAATTTGAAAATGAAATGAAATGAAATCTTAAATTTTACGTCCAACGGTTATGCCGGTTAGGCTAAAGGAGACGATGATGATGAGAGATGAGTAAAGTGGTGGAATGAACAAAGTGGACAAGATTCTAGATTATTGGGTAATAGTTAAGAACAGCTACTTCTCATCTCCCGTGCACGAGGATACATCTTACTGTTGCACTACCTAAACACCCTAAGTACATGGGCAAGAACTCAGTCTATTACCTACTTTTTAATATCCTAGATAGTCAATGAATAATTCCTGAAAGTATGGCGTTTCTCGTCCTTCCCTAAATGGGAAGTACGGCTCCTTAACTATAACCGATTATTGGTCCCCCTTCCCATTGAGCAATAATAAAGACAAAAAAAAACGTGCCATGCGGGGCTCTAATCCGCCTTCACTCGCTAACGCTCGCTCGGCAATACTGTGTAAATTAAATGTATAAACTTTAGTACCGAAAGAAACCAACCCAGCTACTAACCTACATGGGGGACCAGTAATCTAGAACATTTCCAAGAAAGTGGAAGGAAACGGGAAAACCCACGAGCAAAATAATAAAAAAAAAAAACTACAAAATAAGTTACGTTTTGTGACGAAACGAATTGTTGAAATCGAGCAGACAATGTGATACGTATAGGGCCTAGGTCGACCATAAAAGTAAGAAATGGAGAAACACTAACCGAGAATATCAATGATGGGAAGGTATTTGCAGTCAATGCATTATAAAAGCAACGTGAATATTGTGCTGATGGGGTGAAAAAAATAATTTAGCACACATCAAGTTACTTATCAGAGTGCTTTCTCAATTATTCTACCACAATGTAATCGTAATGAATGTGTTAAGAAAGCAACTAGCTAAATGTAACCTAGCTGTTTTAGCGACATCCTCGTTTACGCCTATATTCATCTTCGCTGACGCGCCTGCTGCCTACAGACGCAACCCTTTGCTAACCGCTCGGGCCTGGTGATGCACTTCTGCTCTGACTGTTAGATAGCGGCCATCTAAACGGCGAGACAAACATCTTGTCATTTAAAGGCGGCACTCCTTTAAGTTCCCTTTAAATTCTGCTAGCAAATGAGAGACCAGCGGTATTGCCACGTTTATTTGGCACACATCCATTTCTATCCCCTGCCACCTGATCGCACTGTAGTTTGTCTGCTTACCCACAGCTACACCCATTTACCACTTGGCACCGTCGCGCCAGAGCTTCCGTTTTATTAGTTTAGCTGAAATCCCAAGATGTTTGTCACAGGCCTGTGTACAGGTTGCTTTGTGTCCTTTGCCCTGTAGTTTTACTGGCGTATTTCCTGACGCAGTGTTTACGCGCAAAATGGTAAAGTCTTCTTAAAGTGAATGTGCACCAAAGAATTATTAAGAATCACTTTCTTTGTGACTTTCCTGATAAATGACAAAATTTTCGTTTCTAAACATGAAATACTGGACCTACTCTGTGGCACTAACACTTTGGCGCAACACGTATTAGTTTACAGAATAAATACATAAGGATTAGTTGTTACCGGCAAAAGTAGTTTAGCAAAACCACGTGGGAATGACTCCGTTCATTTTTTTTTTTTTTAAAGAAGGAGAGTTTTGAACCTCCTTCTTTATTTTTTTGTAAACAATCTGTTCAAGTACTAAAATTTAAAACTAATTCTTTTCTTACCAGTGCCTCTTTCATATGAATTATTTTACCCACTCGCAAATGCTTCTACCAAGCGTCAAGTCTCAACGTTTCCACCATCATACAGGAAAGAACGGCAGGCAGCGCAAGCAGTGTTGCCAACGAGTTTGCACAAAATCACGCTAAATTGAAAACCAAAACCGCCAGAATTCCACCAAAAAATATCGCGATCTACAAATATAGCAAAAAATCCCGCTACACCTAAAAAAGCTGCATATTGTAATTAATTCCAATCTATGCACTAAAAAAAGGTAATAGTATACATGAGAACCCCCTGATCTGCGTTCTTCTGTGTTCTATTACCGCTTCTACATGAAATATCATAAATTTTCTACGTAGAGCAATAGTAAGAAGTATCCATGTGCACAAGACATGCGATATGCGTTAAATTCCCCCTCCCCCCCATACACATAGTCATAGATAAAGTACAAGGGCACTACACATGCAGATATAAAGTACAGGTACGTTCTTTTCTATTTTCGTATCAGTCGATAAGTAAATAAAAGTTGCTTTGTTACCCCCTGTGTAAGTTCGTACATACTCAATGAATAATCCCTAAGGATGAGCATCCTACTCCTTCGGGAACTGATGCAGCTTCATGTATACTATATCCTTTAAAAAAATGCAGCACAGAAGTACTTACCACTAATTCATTAATGGAGCTAATTCATCCTCCGATTCGTCGTCTCCAACTTGTACATTGGAGTAACTTGCTCTTGTTATAGTATGAATGTTTTGTAATATGGAAATGGTAAACCGAAATCATAGCAGCACTTCCCGAGTCGTCTCAACCCTGCACAAGTAGTAAGAATAGCGTCAACCCTCTCTCTTCCCATTTGCACAGAATGACAAACACAACGAACACGAGATGATTGATTTCTTTTTTAATATTTGGTACACATCATTATTAACTCCCACCATGACATTAGTGTTGTCAGTCCCTAAACCGCGTAGTTTCTTCAAATCAAGCCCGAAATCTTTCAAAGCTATTTTTAGTACCTTCACAGTTGAATTAGCATCAGCCCAGGGGTGTAGCCAAAGGGGGCCCATCGGGGCCACGCACTTCTAAAGTATTTACTGCTCCCACCCAAACGACCGACTTTGAAAACATCATCGTAAGATTGCCTAGTTTCAATCACTTTAAAATAACAAAGTTTACAAATAATTAATAATGTACAGTAAAATGGTATGAAAAAATACTATTTTACCATATCAATCGAAAAATAGTATGGTATATCTTCCTTACACCGATCGGAAAATAGTATGGTATACCGGTACTTTTTATTTTCACAGCAGATTACACAATTTACTGCGAATTATATTTGACAGTTTGAAAACAAATGTTTTAACAAGGTACTATAAATACTACCATACAACAATGGTACTAAATTGATTTGTAAGTAGGCCTGCATTGCCTTTTTTGTATGCTGTAACTAATTTTTAAAAAAACATATTTATCTCAGATGGAAAATTTGGTGAAAACAACGTTATTCGGTTTTTCAGATTGGATTCCAATTAATCGGTAATTTTCAATTATTTTTACGTCACCATCCCGCTTAGGAGTACTAATGGGGACTAAAATTTGGATTTAAATGACATCGGAAGTGTCATTGTGCATATCAACCACCCCGAAAGCTATGGATTCGACATTAATATTGGTCATTTTCGATCATTTTTACGTATCTTTCCCTTCTCTTCAAAGTGCACCTTCAAAGTGAAGCAATAAAATCCATCCCAGGCCCAAAACTCATCTATGTTGAAAATTTGATCGTGATCAGTCGGGTGGTTCGCAAGAGTTAACTTACAAATGTAGTGACTTTCTGTGTATGTATATATATATATATATATATATATATATATATATATATATATATAGATAGATAGATAGATAGATAGATAGATAGATAGATAGATAGATAGATAGATATAGATATATATAGATATAGATATATAGATATAGATAGATAGATAGATAGATAGATAGATAGATAGATAGATAGATAGATAGATAGATAGATAGATAGATAGATAGATAGATAGATAGATAGATAGATAGATAGATAGATAGATAGATAAATGTTTCCATTATTTTGGAAAGTTGTGAACTATAGCCTATATAAATTGAATCATACAGTACGGATTCGCAGATGCACTAGACACCAGCATGACTGGTGATGAACTCTGTGTGTATTGCAATACAATAAAAATCCGTTTTGTGGCTATCGCAGCATTGCCACACGCTTTTCTGGAGTTAGTTGTTAGTGATAGTAACCACCGCTTTAAAATTCCTTCGCGTTGCTACTCGTATTGTGTGACAGGACACGCTGCCCCATCAGCATTTGTATACGTTTTCGCGAGTTTTGCGTTTCGCTCACTTCGAGCGGTGTGACTGAGCGCTCCGCTCAGTAACCTTCTGAACACCACTGTTGTCTAAACTTCACTGGCAACATTGTCAAGACATGACGGGGAGCAGCATGATGAATCGACAGCAAGTGGGCAGGTTGAAGGAGAATAGTAAAAGGAGAATGCAACTGTGGAGTTTGTATCTGGCAACATTGTGAAAAGTTCAAAAACATTTGACTGTAATGGAACGTAGTAGTTGCGGCAGAAGCTATAGAAAAGGTTGAAGTAATGTGTACCGGTAACATTTGTAATTTTTGAGGACATTCAGTCAATATGTATGGTTTTGGTCTTGTTTGTAGAATGATATAGTAATGTGTGATGTTTAATGGAAAATAGACAAAAGATAGAAAGTTGTGTTTTGATTCTTAAACACGAATTGCTTTTATAGACTGTAACATTTTGGCGCCCAGCGTGGGGCGGGAAAAAAGGACGAATCATGGATAAATTAGTAAAGGCTAGGAAACCGGTGCAGATATCGTTTTCAAAGGCTTATAATAGCTTAGTGGCTGAATGTGAAAAGGACAATGTAAATGTGGAAAGTGTCAAGTTATATTTTACGAAGTTGGAGAGACTTATAACCGAATTATCAACCTATGATGAAAATATTCTTGTACTGTTGCTTAGTGATACAAGCAAAAAAAGTGAAGCACGTTACAATGAAGAATACAACAACGTGGAAAGTTACCGGGAAATGTTCGACGAAGCGCGTGTAAAACATGAGAACATGAAAAAAGTAGCTCCTTCTAGCAGTTCAGGTGGCCATACAGGTAAAAAGAGACTTAAATTACCGAAAATTGAGTTGAAAACTTTCAGTGGGGAAATAAGTGAGTGGATAAGTTTCTGGAGCCAGTTCAAACTAATTCATAACGATGATGAAATCGAGAAAGAGGACAAGTTCCAATACCTGCTACAAGCAATTAGTACCGGTAACAGAGCATGGGACGTAGTGAACAGTTATCCACCCACAGCCGATAATTACGATAAAGCTGTGGAAAGTTTATGCAATCGTTTTGGTCGAGAAGAATTGTTGATAGAGTACTACATACGTGAACTGTTAGGACTTGTTATACAGAATGTTTCGAACGACAAAAATAAGTTAAAATTGTATTCCTTATATGATAACCTTGAGTCATATTTACGTGTGCTAGAATCAATAGGTATGACTAGTGAAAAATATGCAGCTATGTTATTCCCCTTGGTAGAATCTTGTTTGCCTGATGAAATTTTGAGGGTTTGGTTAAGGCATACAGCGACTGCCAGTGTAAGTGACAGTAATGCAAATACGTATAGTGAGAAACTAAAACAGTTGTTACAGTTTCTGAGAAATGAAGTGGAGGGAGAAGAACGCATTGCGTTAGCTCAAGCAGGGTTTAAAGTGAAACAAACTTCCATGGTGAATTTTAAAAAGAATAAAGAAGAAAAAAGGGTGCCTACTGTTAATAATCTGTTTTCTGGACAAAATCAGGTAAAAGAGGACAAACAGTGTGTTTTTTGTGAAGCGTATCATTTACCACAAAAGTGTGAAAAGGCCAAGAGTATGAACCTGGAAGAGAAAAAGAAACTTTTAATGCAGCAAAAGTGTTGTTTTCGGTGTTTGAAACCTCAAAAACACACTGCCAAGAACTGTACGTTTAATGTTTGTTTTTTGTGTAAGGAAAAACATTTTTCGGTTTTGTGCTCGGAAAAATTAGAAAACAAAACAAAACAAAATTCAGAACAGCATAACGTAACACTTACGAATCAAAATGGTAGGGATGAGTTTCTCCTACAAACACTTAAGTTAAAATTGATAACAAACGGGAAAGAATGTGTAGTGCGTGCACTTTATGACAGTGGTTCACAGAGATCATATGTCTCTAAGCGAGTAGTGGAAGTGCTCGGTTGTCAACCAATATGTACTGAAACTTTAGAACATAGTTTGTTTGGTGGTGTCAAAACATAAAAGGAGTCCCTTAACAAATATAGTATACTTGTAGCTGATGTTAATGACAATCATTCGTGTAGGATGGAAGTTTTAGAGAAACCAGTAATTTGCGGTGAGATACCTTCTCTTAAACGTGGACCTTGGTTAAAAGAAATGAAGAAGAGAAAAATTTGGTTGTCCGATTTAGATAGTACAGGAGAAATAGAACTGTTAATCGGTGCGGATATGGCTAGTGAATTTTTAACAGTAGATATGTTAGAGTCAGGACTATTTGCTGTTAGAACAATGTTTGGATGGACGATAATGGGTAAGTTACCGTCCAAAAGATGTTATGGTATGTCTGCCAATGTTGTGATCACTTTATTGTCAATCAGTGACCGTATTGCGGATTTGTGGAAATTAGATACGTTAGGCATCACTGACCCAATAGAAGTTAAGACTAAGAACGAAAACCATGAAGTAATTTTAAGACATTTTGAAGAAACTTTGTGTGTGAATTCAGATGGCCGTTACGAAGTTAAATTGCCGTGGAAGGAAGAACCTATGGAACTACATGACAACAAGGAAATAGCTGAAAAGAAATGTGTGAAGATGACCGAGAAGCTGTGGCAAGAAGGAAGATACGAAGACTATGATAACGTTTTTCGAAACTGGTTGGAAGAAGGAATCATAGAAGAAGTACCGGAGGAGGAGCTGGACAATCGAAGTTACTATTTACCACATAGGGCAGTGATAAAAGAGAATTTCACTACCCCAATCAGGCCAGTTTTTGATGCGTCTTCGAAAACGAAGGGTGCATATTCATTGAATGACTGTTTAGAGAAGGGTCCAAACTTAATTGAAGAAATTCCGGCACTTATGCATAGGTTTAGAGAGAAAAAAGTAGGGGTTATATCGGACATTAGAAAAGCTTTCCTGCAAATTTCGGTAAATAAAAACGATCGTGATTATTTAAGATTTCTTTGGTGGGAGAATTTTGACGAAAGGAAGTTTAAAACATTTAGACATATGCGAGTTGTTTTTGGTGTGAATTGCAGTCCCTTTCTGTTGGGGGCCGTACTTAATTACCATTTAGAAAATGGTCCCCGTGAATATGAAGAAATAGCTAGTAAACTGAAACAATCCCTTTATGTCGATAATTGTATCACGTCTGTTGACAATGAAGACGAAATGTTTGCTTTAATCGAAAAATCAAAGACGCTGCTCAGTGAAGGTAAATTCGATTTACGAGGATGGGTATATAGTGGTTCTTCTATAGGCAGTAATGATGTTTACACTTCAGTTCTAGGTATGTTATGGGACACATGTACAGACACTTTATTGTGTGATACAAAGAATTTAGGCAGAGTAGAAGGACCAGTGTCAAAACGAGTTATTTTATCTACTGCTCATAGGTTATTTGACCCTCTAGGATTTCTGTCACCAGTGACGTTGATTCCAAAATTGTTACTTCAAGAAAGCTGGGAAAATAACAACTCTTGGGACACACCAGTTTCTTCAGAAATTTCCAGGAAATTCGACAGGTGGTATAAAGAACTGGCGATGTTGACCGAAATAAAGATTCCTAGACAGTTTGCACAAGATGTTACAAGGAACTCTTGGACGTTACATGTTTTTTGTGATTCTAGTAAAAATGCATATGCTTCTGTCGTGTTTTTGAGAAGTGAATGCAATGGAGAAGTTAATGTCCAGTTGTTATTCAGCAAAGCACGTGTTGCGCCATTGAAAAAGTCAACTATTCCACGTTTAGAATTAATGGCCTGTTGTATCGGAGTTAGACTTGCTGTGTCTGTGATTGAGAGTTTAAATTTAGACATTCCTGTGTTCTATTGGACTGATTCTTTGGTGGCGCTTTACTGGATAAAAAATGATGAACCTTGGGGAGTGTTTGTAATGAATAGAGTGAAGGAAATTCGAGCTCTCTCCGATGTAAAGTGTTGGAGACATGTACCGGGAAATTTGAACGCAGCTGACCTACCCTCAAGAGGCTGCAATGCTGCAGCGTTACTGAAAAGTAAATGGTGGGAAGGACCTGACTGGTTACGGCAGACGGAAGAATTCTGGCCGAAAACTGATATGAAACCAAATGCGCTTGAAGTAAATAATGAAAAACTGAAAACAGTTGTTTCATTAAGTGTTGCAAATGAGCCAAAGTGGTATATGCAGTATTTTTCAAATTATGAGAAATTAATACGTATGGTTGCATGGATCTTGCGTTTTATCCATAATTGTCGTTCAAAGGAAAGTAAAAGATTAACGGGTGAGCTATTGGTATTTGAAATAGAATCAGATGAGAAGGTTATAACGAGAACTATTCAGAAAGAATGTTTTGTGAGTGAACCAGATCGTTTGAAACAATTGTGTACTTTTGTTGATGGTGAAGGTTTCATTAGGTTAAAGACTAAAATTGCACGTAGACTCGATGAAGATGATTTTCGGAGTCCTATTGTATTACCACCTGAGCATGAAGTTGTGAAGATGTTGATATTGAAGGAACATTTGAAATCATCTCATGCTGGAGTTCAAGTATTATTGACAAAGTTACGTGAAAGGTTTTGGATTCTTCGTGGGAGAAAAACTATAAGTTCTGTTGTTCGAAGATGTGTTAAATGTAAACGGTACGATGCAAAAAATATTAATGTTACACCAGCTTCCTTGCCAGAAGACAGAGTTAAAGATGCATTAGTTTTCGAAACAACCGGAGTAGATTTAGCTGGGCCTCTCTTCCTTCAAGATGGGAAAAGATGTTGGATTGTCTTGTTTACTTGTGCCGTTTATCGTGCAGTGCATTTAGAACTAGTACTGTCTTTATCGACCTCTAGTTTTTTATCAGCTTTTAGGAGATTTATTGACAGGCGCGGAAGGCCAAAGGTAATTTATTCTGATAATGGAACGAATTTTGTCGGTGCAGATAATCTCTTTAAGTTAATCGACTGGGAACAAATTTCTTTGTAGTCATCAGTAGAAAGAATACAGTGGAAGTTCATTCCACCTACCGCTGCCTGGTGGGGTGGATGGTGGGAGCGAATTATACAAATGATCAAGAAACTTCTTCGTAGAACGTTGGGTAGAACATCTCTAAGTTATGAAGAATTGAGTACAGTGTTGTGTGACATAGAAGCAGTTATCAATGCACGTCCGTTGACTTATTTGTCAGAAGATTCAAGCGATCTCACACCCATTACTCCAGCTATGTTTTTACAAGATAATTTGGAGATAGGAGTACCTGATCTGGATCATATAGAGACAGTTGACAAGTCAAAAAGATTTAGAAGATTGCAGCACATAAGAACACAATTGAGAGATAGATTTCGTAGTGAGTATTTAAGTCAGTACTGAAGCAAACCGGAAAGAAAACTTGTCGAGAAATAAAAGAAGGAGACGTTGTACTTGTTGGAAGTGACAATAAGAGAAGACTAGACTGGCCTTTAGGAAAAGTTACAAAGGTGTTCCCTGGGAAGGATGATATTGTACGAGTAGCTAGGATTAAGACTGAGAGTGGAGAAATTATAAGACCTGTTCAGCGGTTGTACCCCTTGGAAGTGAGTTTTGTTCAAACCGAAGAAGGTGTTGTGCAAGCGAAAAATGAAGAGGAATGTCCGTCTAAAACCTTGACTTTAGGTAAAATTGAAGAAAAGGGTGAACGTGTTGTCACAACAAGAAAAGGTCGAAAGGTGAAGATACCTGTACGATACTTAGTGTAATTTTGTTTTGATTTATTTGCCATAAATCAAAAGGTGGGAGGATGTGGAGTTTGTATCTGGCAACATTGTGAAAAGTTCAAAAACATTTGACTGTAATGGAACGTAGTAGTTGCGGCAGAAGCTATAGAAAAGGTTGAAGTAATGTGTACCGGTAACATTTGTAATTTTTGAGGACATTCAGTCAATTTGTATGGTTTTGGTCTTGTTTGTAGAATGATATAGTAATGTGTGATGTTTAATGGAAAATAGACAAAAGATAGAAAGTTGTGTTTTGATTCTTAAACACGAATTGCTTTTATAGACTGTAACAGCAACTATGAAGAAGTATTTGTAAGTGAATTAATAGAACAAAAATTGTTAAAGGACTTGTTTTGTTTTAACCTGCTGGTAAAGGTAAGAAAACTGAATGTGCTCGAAAAATAACGAGTAAGCCATATTCGTGAAGAAGCCAGCCACTACAAGTAAACATCGCATGTCACGTACTAATGTCAACGAAAAGAATTAAGACAAGTGATATGTGTATACGGTATACGACACACTAAAGCATGCTTAGCATTCGTAACATTATAGAATTCTTTTGATATTACCGTAAAAACATTTGCGCATATAAAAGGTAAATCTACAATATTGATACATTATTTATGTAAGCCGATATAATATTATTCATTTCAAATACCTCACTCATAACCTAATCTATTTTATTGGATACTGCATATCAGTGCTACAAAAAGTAAATATAAAGTTTCTTGCGCCAGTCAATATTAGTAGAGGTTGATAATTTGTATACACTCTAAAGGATCAGTAAATATAGAACGTCGTGCATATAATGAGCGCACAATATGAACGCATTACTTTGCATTGAATTCTTTTAACCTTAAGCTCAAGATTGAAACATATATCCATAAAAAGCGCTTGAAAGAAAATCAATCTATATTTGATATAGGCCTATATAATAGCGGAATATTACTTCAAATTATAGCTATAAAAGTATCTAACAACCACTGTATTTATATAAAATCGTTACATAACTGTATTATTTCTGAAAACTGTGCTAGCTAACACATTTATCTGTGGAGAATGTTTAAAGTATCAGTACTAAGTTAAATTCAATTTAAATAAAAGTTCGCCAGCCGCGACTATCAAGTGTCAGTTAGTTAGTCACTTTGCATTCAAATTAGTATTTCACTAGTGAATCATCTGTTCGGACAAAGACAGAACTGAAGATAGAAACAATTATATCAAGTGGCAAGTATAATATAATAGTTCATTGCATCCGTAAAAAGGAAATAATTAAAAATAATAAATGAATAATAAATACAAATATAAATAAGAGATCAAACTTCTTTCTAGACATTTGAAATAATATAATTTGCTACTGTCGTCTGGACTTTCATTTACTCTGAAAAGACTTTTAGAAATGTAGTAGAGAAACCTTATTGCATGTATAATTATTATTTTTGTAGTATATAGTATTTTGTGATTCATTGTTCTAAATATCATGCTTCTTTTAATTACTTGTCAATCTCAGTTTTATGTTGAACGGTATCAATAATTAAAGTGAGTGACGTTACCAAGTCATTATTGAAGCGACTATTTACGTCAAAAGATTGTTTATTTGTGGCAAGTATTATCTGTTGTGTATATGAGTACTATTTTGTGATAGAATGTGGTATTATAGAAACAAATATAGTAAATAAATACGTATGGTTTTTAATAACAAGTTTACGCAATTGTATTCTGAGAATTCTGAGTCTAGATTGCATCATCTCTCTACGTCCACGCTACGTCTTACAACTTCGTGAATAACTTCAGTGTGGAGAGTTATATTGAAGGCTCGAATGGTAAGTTGTCGATTACGACCCAAGAGTGTAGTAGTATTAATATTGGTATTCCTCTTTGAGTTCATTATTTCTTGATGCACTTTGTTTTCAAAGCGTGCGCTCCTGCTACCGAGATTCCGGATAACGGGAGGTTATTAAAGATTTGTTTCATATTTTAAACATTAATACCCTCCACCGTTACCGTCACCGTCACAATTGCTATTTTTGAGAATATTACTTAAAAGTTTTGATTCGAATCGTTACCCACTCTTTTCTTCTGAGAGGTTTCGCATGAAACAGAACAATGAAACAGAAGAAACTCTTTTTCGTGAAATAATATTTTCCGTGACGGAACGATCCACGATTTGCAGACCAAAAGATATTATAATTAGTCAGATATTAATATCGTACTTTTTTTTTCAATTTTTGGATTTAAATATTTCTGAAGAAATCGAATTTATTCGCATTCTCGCACTGCTTTAGGACAAGAAGAATTTGTAAAGTGGTAAACTGAAGTCCAAAGTCCAAAGAAGATGCTCGAAAAATTGTTCACAAACGTGATGTCCCTGCTCCTTCACGTGTGCAGCCACTTCTAATCTGTGGTCGACGAGGAACAGAACTTTGCGTCGTTGACACTGGCGAACTTCAAATGCACGAAGCATCCTGGATCTCGGAAGAAGAGGTCGATGCTTTAGATCCTGTTTTAACTGCATCTTCCGCAGTACTTTCTCCTTGCCAATCACCAGTGACCTAAAATGATGGGTGCCATTCCTTTAGGGAAACTACAGTAGTTTTGAAGAATTAGGATTGGTTAATTAAACAACCTTATGGGGTTAAAATATTATTACGGGTCTACCATTTTTTAATACTTTGATTTGTTGGCGAAAAACGCTACAAATATATTCACAATAATATAAGCATTTTGTAATAAAAAGTTATACCATTAAAAATAGTTTTTTTTATTGTAATAACCCTCAAAATAATCAAAATTGGTGAAAAACAAAAATCAAAAAGTGTTACGTAACAAAGTTGAAGAGGTTCGGTCTTGCGTTACGAAGTGTGACAAGGAGGAGAAGAGGGTAAAAATTGGTCTAAAATATCGTTACGAAATATGTGGACCGCTCCTAAAACAGGAAATGAGATATAGCTTTTAATATATATATATTTTTTTTTTTTTAGTGACGAATAATAAATAAATATTTTTGTCATGAAAGTTTAAAGAAATTAAGTGAAATTTCAAAGAAAATCAGTCTTATGAAGATACAAGGGCTTAAACTAAAATAGTTATGCAGAAAGGTATAACGTTTGGCGGGGACAGTAGTTATTGGTTAAACATAATAAGAAAAACTACCTGGAATATAATTTATGGAGAAAAAACGAATAATAATAATAAGAAGAAGAAGAAGAAAAAGAAGAAGAGGCTAAAAACCAGCTTTTTAGATTTCCGGAAGGAAACTAAAATTTTCCGTTTTTTCCAGACCTCAAGAGCACTAGCTGCAACACAATTTCTTTGGCTTTGAACATTGTAGCTGCCTCCCCCTAAAAAACGACGGGCCCCTTCTACATAAAACTGCTGGCTACACACCTGCATGAGCCGATTGTAATTCGTACATTCCTAAGTAAGTAGACACGACAATAGAACGTGCGTCAGAATAGTAAATGATACATAACCTAGCTGTTTGACTACACCAATATCCAGTGGTGCCCACCCCCCTTAAGTCCATGACGCACCCCCCCGCAATTGTCTATCCATTTGGTGTTCTTCCATGAAAAAAATCTTTTCGATTAATTTTTACACCCCCTCAAACATATTTATATAGATTTTAACCCCCCCAAATATTTCAATGACGAAGTTTGCGTCATAGCCCCCCCCCCTTGTGGGCACCTTTGCCAATATCTGTTGATTCATCAAGAAGAATGCTATAGTCACTGTCACCAATGTCTTTCCGGAAGGCTCTCAAAGTATGGAGATAAAATATTTTTGATCATAGCATATATTTATTACGGTGTAAGTGTACCTCTTTCATTTGGAAATAATGTTTGCACAATTCATTAAGATGGCCAATGCTTCTAATAGAACAATGACACGCGGTAAATAAAGACAACCCTGCCTCGTCTCGAGCAGTGTCGAAAGAAACGTTTGTCACCGGGAATTCTATTTTCTTTTGTATTTGAACTAAAAGGTTCAGCTGCACTTACATGCTTTTAGTTTTGCTATGTGCTATAAGATCACAAAATTTTGCTTTCAAATTGCACTTGCAGTATTTGCACCGAGCTACCGTACGATCTTCCTCAACTTCCAATACCCAGTCTTTCAAATTTGAATCATTTTGCCAGTCTTTTCAAAATTTTTGAGAATAACTTGCTCTTGTTCGTCCCATTGTTACACCACTCAATGACTATTGTAGTCAAGAAACACTAAAAGTAAAACAAGTCCGCATAAACCGGAAAGAGAAACGACCGACCACAGAACTGTCAATTAACAGCTATTAATTGACGGGAAGTGGTAGCGGGAACAGAGTCCTCATTCGAACCAAATTAGGAGGGCCGCGGTGGCTCAGTGGTAGAGCGTTCACCTCTGGTGCTAGGATCTCGGGTTCAAACCCTGCTCCCGCCAAGTGAACTTTGTGGTGGACAAACATCGTATGCGTGGGTTTTCTCGGGGTTCTCAAGTTTCCTCCCACTTTCTTCATTCCACCATTTCATTCATCTCTCATCATCACCTTCTCCTTTTAGTCTAACCGGCATAATCGTGGGACCTAAAACTCAAAAATTTCATTTCATTTCATTTTTTGAACAAAATTAGGCCGTCTGTGATACTAAATTCGGAACAATCATATCCAGTGAAGGAACGAAAGGGACGAGCATACGTCTCGATTAAACGGGATTGTCCCGTTGATTTCGAAAAAAGAGAACGTTGCCAACATACCACGTCCCGAGAGCAATATTGCCACGGACAACTTCTATAGTATACAGGTAACTCGTAAGCATCGGTAATACACTTGTCCAATACCTAGATAAGAAAAAATACAACAGTAACACATTTTATAAAAAAGTAACATGTTTTGAAATTCGTTGCAAATATTTTTTTTTTAAAAAAAGCTAGATTTCCCGCTGCCAGCCAATTTTCACCGCTAGACACGATCGTAAAACCACCAGATATAGCGGGAATCCGCTGCCGTTGGCAACACTGATGGGAAGGAACTAAGAAATAGGAACTAGAGAAACGGCAGTTTTGCCAAGGGCAGGGAACTCACTCAAAATTCTACAAGATTCGTAGACTAAATAACCAGAATTTGAATAGAATGTTGCCGGCCGGCAGGGCCTAAAATTGAGTGGAGTACTCCACACTTTGTGGAACTGTAGGAAAGGAGTGTGGAACTGTAATTCTTAAAGTGTGGATTGGTATTAATGTGACTACCTTACTTTTCTCGGATTATGTATTTAAATGCGTTTAGTGTGTCAAACTAAGTCTTACTAATTCAATACATTCATTATGCAATTGGTTACTCAATTCCATATAACTGCCAGCATTTGACATTAAGCCAGAATTAATACGTATAGTTGTCTCCTAAATGGCAGGGAAAACCATTGCCAATTTTCAGGTGAAGAAACTTTTTAACTATATTTAGTTTTCAAACGTTTTCGGTTGCATTCATATAGTTTTAAAATATGCAACTAACTGCACGATTATCTGTTGTTTCAATAGGACATTACACTTTTCCAACATAATGAAATGTGTTTTTTGTAGATAAAAATTACACGATCCTTTGAATCCATTATAGAAATATGTACTACCAGAGATAAAATACATCAATAACCGCCAAAAATTTAGCCGAAGCACCGTAGACTCTCAACAACCAATCATAACCCAGGAAATATTATCCGTTCGTTAGTTTCATGGGAAAAAATCTCGCTAGCCGGCCCGGGTTAATTCTTTTGTCTATAGATCAGTGGTCGCTGTTTGGTGACGATGCATTCTTGTCTTTGATAAAGTAATTTCATTACTTTAGAAACAATAACGAAAATGGAACAGAGGAAGGAAATAAAGAAACTAAAGGTAAGCCAATGTTCCTTTAGTTCGTCTTTATGCCAGCAGACATGAAACCTGACACATGGTTCTCATCTAGTTGATTTACCGGTACTTTGTGCCTACAAGCAGCATAGGGTATTCAATTTTCCATGTTGCTGGGCGTTGGACATTAGGTCTATTTATTTTTATATGGAACATTGGAATTCAAACCCTCAGTAAAATTATACAGGGATCCGTCCAGAAATTTCTTAGTGTCGGCACCCACTACTGACTAAATATTACCCGGTTTTGAGAAATCACGCTCACAGTCAACAGTATGAACAGGTACAGTAGGCAGTAGCCTATAACGCAGTAAATTTGAGCCAAGTTGGGCATGTTGGAGAAAAGAATATATGGTCTTGTCAGTGGAGAAGTACTTCACCAACTCGGAGTATTTTTATTCGTTTCATGTATTAACGCGGCAATTTTAAGTGTGGGTAAGGTGCAGGTTGGAATTTTAGTGTGGGGCGGCGTCCCGGCAATGCTAGGTGTGGAAAACGACGCCCCACGTGAAGAGATCCCTGAAAATAGGTACGCCTACTAATATAAGAAACGTAACATCTGTTTCTGTTTCTTCGTCATTACTTTCTATCGTTTTGTGTATGCTGCAGTGATAATGGGGAGTAAGTAGAATGCTGTAGACTAGTCCCCCCGTATCGCTTTTGTGAACCTACTATAGGGTAATTCAATAAGAACGTACCAGGCCTATATCGCAGCTAATACTGCACGCAGAGCCTTCAAACAAAAAATTGCATTACCAAATCGGATGTGTAGAATAGTAGAGAGACCAGTGGCGTCTCGAGAATACCTTCAACGGGGGGCAAATTCAAAATTTGCAATGGAAAGTGGTATAAGTGTTGGAACCGTTCGAAAGGACATTAAATGTAAGGCAACTTTTAGAGGACAAATTTTGTCATATCCTTTCCCATTTAGCCGCTAGAAGCGTTGTTGCAGACTTGTATCTGACTACCCGTAGCAAGGCATTATCTCAGCTAATAATGCACATAGAGCCGTCAAACAAGCAATTGAACTACCAAATCGTATGTGTAGAATGAATATAAATAGTAGCGACACCAGTGGCGTATCGTGAATATCTACAACGGGGGTCATCTGGAAAATTTGACATAGAAACAGGGGTTGGTTGTGCCTCCATTGAAACAAGCGCAGTATGGGAGAAACGTCGAGAGGAAACATCCTCGCACCATCTGACTTTCACCTAATAATGCGACCGTGTTGCTGCCAACGAGGAAGAAATATGCCAAGGTGTTTCCTCTCTACGTCCTTTCCTGTATTTTAAGGTTTAATACAATACAATTAAATATGTATCCTAATGTGCCTTTAATTTTGTTTGCTCTGGATGCCAAAATTTTCCTACATAATAATAATAATAATAATAATAATAATAATAATAATAATAATAATAATAATAATATTTTTAGTCGCAGGTAAACATGATGTACTGGGCAGAACACTGATTATGTGTCAAATGCTGACCAAACTAGTTTTTCTATACTATATAAAATTTTTATCAGTGTGGAACTGTGATTTCGTTGAATTTTAGGCCCTGCCGGCCGGAGTTCCGGTTTGAAAGCATTGCGATAGGGGTTTCAGTATCAGTCTTCACAAACTTCTGCGTAGAGCAATACAACCCAAGTAATACAAAGATTATTACAAACTAAGTCACAAATTTGGTGTTGCGTTGATGGAAGCTGTTACAGAATGTGCTCGAGAGTCGTACGTTGCCAAGAAAAATAATTATCTGCAATAACTGGTTTTATTATTATATTTATTTCTGTTTATTCAATTATAACCAGGGATAAAAGTGAGGGGGGGAATGCAGGGGACGTCGTTACTCCACTTTCAAAAAATATCTATAGCATCCTCCACTTCCCAGTGGTGCTATTCCAATTTTTTAACAACCGATTCTGTATATATATATATATATATATATATATATATATATATATATATATATATATATATATATATATATATATATATATATATATATATATATATATATTATATATATATATAAGTGGTCCAAAAGTAGGGATACTGATCAACTCATTGCTTTTTATACCATTTCTTACTGTTATCCATCAGATAGGCTTAATTTCTTTATTATTTGTTCTTAATGTTTTTTTACTAATATCTTAAGCTCCGAACAGCCGAAGCAAATAAACCTACATTATAAGCTAGAATGTTATACTTGATCAATGCAGGGGTGTATGCCTACTTTTGGGCCACCCTGTATATATATATATATATATATATATATATATATATATATATACCGATGCGTATCCCAACAAAGGTGATACGTCCATTTTCCTTCGAAAATCAACTCTTAACTAATATATATAATGTCCGAAGTGTTTGCATTGTAGCATATTGCATGAAAACAAAAGAACCTCCAGTAAATATTCCGTTAGACCCTCTAATAAAAACAAAGTTTTGCATGAACCTCTGATTTGTGAGACAGATGCGTCATTTAGGGAGCGCAGGAGGAAATTGCCTCCCCCTCCCAGAGTTTGAGGAAAACATATACTTTAGTCAATTGTCTAAAAATATACTAGTACAAAACGGCAAATTCTTATGTCGGTGGTGCTCTGCCCCCCCCTCCCCAAGCAAAGTCTGAAATGATGCCTCTGTTATGAGTTGACTTGAAGTTTGTGTTCTGCAAAAATTAAAGCATGGACATATTACCTTTGTACAAATATCTTCGATATATATTGGGGGTTTGAACTAAGAACTGGGGGTGTTTCTATTATATTTTGTAGAGCCATGTTCAAACAAAACCGACTTGAAGGAGGGAAAACACATGACAGAGTATACAATAGTGTATTTTTGTTAGTGAGATTTAATGCATGTAGCTTCAAAGCTTTACTGAAACGAGTCCTTTATTGTCTGAAAATTTCAAATGTTTATTTTTAACAATTCAAATATGTAGCACTCAAAAGAATTAACAACCTTTTAACATGACGGGAAAACTTTATCGCTCACATCAATAAACTTCTTGACGCCCATCCATTCACATTTCTGTCTGCTCATTGAATTGGAACAATTCAAATTGTTTGTTTGCACAACAATGCAAGCAAATAGGAAAAGTACACAGGTGTTTTCACAAATTTGTTTGGCTTCTTTCTTTCATTCTTGGTTAGGTCATGCGTATGTATACACGACTCCAAAAGTGCATTACCACCTGCAATTCTCCTTTTCCTGCAATAGCAGGCAACCCAATAAGCTTGGCGGTTGGGTTGGTTGCCAATTCGAAAGGCGCTGGACCAAACCTCAATTTTGTAATAAATATATTAGTGTGGCAAACTGCAAATAAGAGAATAAAACAAATTGTTAAAAATGACAATTTTATTATCGTGACGGAGTTGGATGACATTAAAAGTTACTAAATGATCTTACTTCAGCAGTTCAAACAAGGTCAATGGCAAGAAACAGATATCAGAGGAAAGCATTTCTCTCCTCAATACCACCAAAAAAACATAAAAAAGAAAAAGGGACATAAAGTTACGTAAGTTTTAATATAAAAGTCCCACTCTAATTTGTGAAAGTTGACACCCGAAAGGCAAGAACAACTGAACCAAAGTCAATGAAATTGTGCACAGATATTGCAGACGTAAAACGAAGGAATACGAGTTTCGTATTTTCGTGGAAAAAGGGTTGGGTGAGGCACGGACCCCTCCAAACCTTCCATCACGAAATATGAAAACTGCTAGTAACAGTATGTCAGAAGTGTGTAAAAGACATCAAGAATTGCAACGAAACTTTTTGTATAGAAAATACGCAAAAAAAATAAAGAAATGCGGGCTTTTTTAATTTTCTGCGGAAAAACGGATTTAGGGACAAAAACTAGCACCCAAAATTTTGAAACTAGACGTCCGAAAGGCAAGAAGAAGTGAACCGAACTGAATGAAATTACACACAAATATTGCACACGTAAAATGAGGATACGGGTTTCGTATTTTTCTCGAGAAAACGATTGGGTGGGGTACGGACCCCTCCAGACCTTTGATCACGAAAAATTAAATGTGTTGGTAACAGCATGTCAGATGTGTGTAAAAGAACATCAAGAATTGAATCAAACTGCGAGTATGGACAATACGCAAAAAATAAAGGAAAATATTTTTTAAAATATTCTGTGGAAAAACGGTTTTAAGAGGCAAAACTCAAACCCAAAATTTTGAAAGTTGATGCCCGAAAGGCAAAAGGAAGTGAAGTGAAGTTAATGAAATTGTGCACAGATATTGTATATCAAATTGGGGAATCCGCGTTTCGTATTTTCCTGAAAAAAAACGGTTGAGTGGGGCAGAGTGCTAGTAACAGTATATCATATTTGTGTAAAGGACATGAAGAATTCCAACGAAACTTCACGTACGGTCAATACGCAAAAAAATGGAGAAGGGTATTTTCTGCGGAAAAACGGTTTTAGGGGCAAAAGCTCTCACCCAAAATTATGAAAATTGCCGCCGGAAAGGCAAAAAGAAGTGAACCGAAGTGAATGGCATTGTGCAAGGACATTGTAGACATAAAATGAGGGAATATGGGTTTGCTAATTTCCTAGGAAAAAGGGGTCGGTGCGGCACGGACCCCCCACTATCCTTTGATCACAAAATATCAAAAGTGCTAATAACAGTATGTCAAATGTGTCAAGGACATGAAGAATTGCAACATAACTCAGTGTATGGACAATACGCAAAAAGTAAACGAATACGGGTTTTTCTAAGTTCTGCGGGAAAACGGTTTTAAGGGGCAAAAACTCCTACACTAAATTTTGAAAGTTGAGCCCGAAAGGCAAAAAGAAGTGAACCGAAGTGAGTGCAAATGTGCACAGATATTGAAGACATAAAATGTGGATACGGTTTTCATATTTTCCTGGAGAAAATGGTCGTGTGAGGCTCGGACCCCTCCAAACCTTTGATCACAAAAAATTAAAATGCTAATAACAGTATGTGAGAAGTGCATAAAGGACATGAAGAACTGGAACAAAACGTTTTGTATGGATAATACGCCAGAAATAAAGCAATATGGGTTCTTTTATGTTCTGCTGAAGAATGGTATTAGGGGGCAAAAGCTCACACACAAAGTTTTGAAAATTGACTCACTAAAGGTAAAAAGAATTGAACCGAAGTGAATGAATCTCTCCACAGATACTGCAGATACTGTAGACGTAAAATGAGGGAAAACGGTTTATTATTTTCCTGGAAAAAAGGGTTGGGTGGTACATGGATAATACGTAAAAAATAAAGGAATATACGATTTTCTATGTTCTTCGAAAAGACGGTTTTAGGGGCAAATTTTGCAATTGGACGCCCGAAAGGTAAGAAGAAGTGAACCGAAGTGAAAAAAATGTTGCACAGATATTGTAGAAATAAAATAGGGGAATACGGGTTTAGTATTTTTCTGGAAAAAGCGGTTTGGTGGAGCACTAACCCATCCAAATCTTTGATCATGAAATATCAAAAGTGCTAGTAACCGTATCTGAGATGTGTGTAAAGGACATGAAGAACTGCAACGAAACTTTGTGTATGGACAATACGCAAAAAATAAGTGAATATTGTTTTTCAATTTCCGCGGAAAAAATGTATTAGGGGGAAAAAGCTCTCACCCAAAATTTTGAAAGTTAACACCCGAAAGGCAGAAGAAGTAAACCGAAGTGAATAAAAATTTGCACAGATATTCCATACGTAAAACGAGGATACCAGTTTCGTATTTTCATTGAAAAAAAAACGGTTGGATGGGGCACGGACCTCTCCAAACCTTTGATCACGAAAAATCAAAAGTGATAGTCACAATATGTCAGATGTGTGTAAAAGACATGAAGAATTGCAACATAACTCAGTGTATGGACAACACGCAAAAAGTAAATGAATACGGGTTCCTCTAAGTTCTGCGAGAAAACGGTTTTAGGGGGGCAAAAGCTCCTACACTAAATTTTCAAAGTTGAGCCCGAAAGGCAAAAAGAAGTGAACCGAAATGTGCACAGATATTGCAGACATAAAATATGGAAACGGGTTTCATATTTTCATGGAGAAAATGGTCGTTTGGGGCACGGACCCCTTCCAAATCTTTGATCAGAGAAAATTAAAATGCTAATAACAATATGTCAGAACTGTATAAAGGACATAAAGAATTGCAACAAAACTTTTTGTATGGATAATACGCCAGAAATAAAGCAATATGGGTTCTTTTATGTTCTGCTGAAAAATGGTATTAGGGGGCAAAACTCACACAAAGTTTTGAAAATTGACACACGAAAGGCAAAAAGAAATGAACCGAAGTGAATGAATCTCTCCAAAGATATTGTAAACGTAAAATAAAGGAATACCGTTTCCTATTTTCCTGGAAAAAAGAGTTGGGTGGTTCATGGATCCCTCCAAACCCTAGATCACGAAATATTAGAAGTGCTACTAACAGTATGTCAGATGTGTGTAAAAGACATGAAGAATTGCAACAAAACTTTTTGAATGGAAAATACAAAAAAATAAAGGAATACGAGCTTTTTTAATTTTCTGCGGAAAAAGGGATTTAGGGGCAAAAGCTAGCACCCAAAATTTTGAAACTTGACGTTCGAAAGGCAAGAAGAAGTGAACGGAACTGAATGAAATTAAGCACAGATATTGCAGACGTAAAATGAGGATACGAGTTTTGTATTTTCATGGAAAAATTGGTTGGATGGGCACGAATCCCTCCAAACCTTTGATCACAAAAAATAAAATGTGCTGGTAACAGTATGTCAGTCAGATGTGTGTAAAGGACATGAAATACTGAAACGAAACTTCTTGTATGGATAATACACAAAAAATAAAGGAACACAGGATTTTCTATGTTCTTCGCAAAGACGGTTTTAGTGGGCAAAACAACTTATCCCCAAATTTTGAAATTTGACGCCCGAAAGGTAAGAAGAAGTGAACCTAAGAGCAAGAAATTTTGCACAGATATTGTAGATATAAAATGGGGGAATACGGGTTTAGTATTTTTCTGGAAAAAACGGTTTTGTGGGGCACCAACCCCTCCAAACCTTTGATGATGAAATATCAAAGGTGCTAGTAATCGTATCTGAGATGTGTGTAAAGGACATGAAGAATTGCAACATAACTTTTTGTATGGACAATACGCAGAAAGTTAATGAATACAGGTTTTTTCATGTTCGGCGGGAAAACGGTTTTTGGGGGCAAAATCTCCCAAATAAAATTTTGAAAGTTGACTCCCGAAAGGCAAAAAGAAGTTAACCGAAGTGAGTGAAATTGTGCACAGATATTATAGACATAAAGTGAGTGAATATGGGTTTCGTATTTTCCTGGAGAAATCGGTTGGGTGGGGCACCGACCCCTCCAAACCTTTGATCACAAAAACTGAAAATTGCTAGTAACAGTATGTCAGACGTGTGTAAAGGAGATGAAGAATTGCAATAAGACTTTTTGTATAGACAAAAAATAAAGGAATATGTTGTTTTCTTTTTTGCGGAAAGACGGTTTTAGGGGCAAAAAACCCAAAACCAAAATTTCGAAAGTTGACACTTGAAAGGTAAAAAGTGAACTGAAGTGATTGAAATTTGGACAGATATTGTAGACAAAAAATCAGGGAATACGGTTTGCGTATTTTCCTGGAAAAACGGTTAGGTGGGGCACGGACTCCTCCAAACCTTTCATCACGAAATATCAAAATATCTAGTAACAGTATATCAGATGTGTGTAACGGACATGAAGAATTCATCAAACTGTGTGTATGGACAATACGCAAAAATATACCAATACATTTTTTAATTTTGGTTAATAGCGGTTTTGGGGGTAAAGCCCCCGTCCAAAATTTTGGAATTTGACCACAAAAGACAAGAAGAAGTGGACCGAAGTGAATGAAATGTGCACTAATATTGAAGAGGTAAGGTCAGGGAATACGTGTTTCGTATTTTCCTGAAAAAAAAACTTTTGAGTGAACTGAGGCGTTGAGTTGCGGGAGGAGTGGACCGAAGCGAAAGAAAGATATTGGATATGTAAAATATGGCCTTTCGTGTTGACAAGTGTCGTGCCTCCATCCGATTTCTTCAAATTTGGCAGATCAAGTAACAACAAACACAAACAGTGTAGCTTATTCTATAGTATTTCAGGAGGCACCTTTAACCCTTGGAATGTTTTTTTCGCGTAAAGAAAAACACGTGTCGACTTATATCCAGTTTGCTATTGATATGCCAAATTTGAAGGAATGCCGATAGGAACACTTGAGAAACACGAGAGTCCTTATTTTACATGTAATATCTACACACTATTTGATTTGCTTGGGTCCACTCCTTCCTGAGCTATATTTCCTTTTTTTTCGGATGGGACCTAGGCCCCAACACTGTTTTTCCGCAAAAATTAAAACATGTTTCATATATTGTTTTGCAAATAGTCCCTTTACGAAGTTTCGTTGCAATTCTCCATATTCTTTAGGAACTTTTGCGTATGCTTATTTGCACTTTTGATATTCCGTAATGAACAGTTTAGAAGATCCGTGTCTCACTCAACCGCTTTTTCCAGGGAAATACGAAACCAAATTATCTCACTTTTCGTCTACAATATCTGCGCACAATTCAATTCAATTCGGTGCACTTCTTGCATTTTGAGCCTCAAATTTCAAAATTTGGGATGGGGGCTTTCGCCCTCTAAAACCGTATTTCCGCAGAAAACAAAAGAAAAACCGTATTCGTTTATTTTATGCGTATTGTGCCTACACAATGTGTCGTTCCAATTCTTCATGTCCTTCAAGCACTTCTGTTATTAGCAGTTTTGATATTTCACGATCAAAGTTCTGGATGGGGTGTGTGTCCCACCTAAACGGTTTTCTTTTTATCAGGAAAATAAGAAAAACGTATTCCGTCATTTTATGTCGACAATATCTGTGCACAATTTCATTCACTTCGATTCACTTCCTCTGGCCTTCCGGGCCTTAACTTTCAAAATTTTGGGTGATGGCTTTTGCCCCCTGAAACCGTTTTTCAGCACAAAATAAAAAACCCGTGTCCCTTTTTTTTAGGTATATTGTTCATACACAAAGTTTCGTTGCAATTCTTTGTGTCCTTTACACATATCTGTCATATTGTTACTATCACTTTCAGTATTTCGTGATGAAAGTTTTAGAGGTGTCCGTTCCCCTCCTAGCCGTTTTTCCAGGAAAATACGAAACACGTGTTCCCTCATTTTATGTCTGCAATATGTGTGTAAAATTTCGTTTACTTCGGTTTACTTGGTTTTACGAATAAGTAAGTAAGCCGAATCGTTTAATTCGGCTTACTTACGACTAAGAAACACGTATTCGTTTATTTCATGTGTAGTATCTACCTTCCAAATTTTATCAAAATCGGAGTGTTAAACTTCAGAAGTGTTGCTTGTTAATGATAATATTTCTTTAAAATTTTATGAAAAAATAGAGGGAATTAAAGCGAAAAATTTGGATCAATTGAAACTTTCGGCTCCTACCAACATTGAAAGAAATGACAGCACAAGTATTTGGATGCAAGGTAGACATGAAATTTGAAACTGATATTTAACTACATTTCTGTTATAATTTTAATGCACACTGCGAAGTGCTTAAAAGCTAATTAAGTCAGGATTTTACATCCAAATTAAGTTGCAACATAATAATTCTTGTTAGAAAACCCGCATCGGCAATGCGAATTTAAGATTAGCCGATACTTTAGATAGCATGGGAAAAAAGTGAAGAGTATAACCTAAGTGTGCTTCACTTGTTACAGATTTTTTTCTCTCACTTCCAAAACTATCCCAGATCTCCCATTTTAAAAAATAATGTGTAGAATGGCAATTGAAAACAAAGACCAAAGCTATGTATCCAAGTTTTCCCTCTCCCCTTTGTACCGGGATCGACCCCCTGATAGACTTCTGCAGTTTAGCTACAGTGACTGGATGAAAAGGTTGTGTATTATTGCATTCTTACCTTTCTAGTTTTCCTTAGATTTTTAGAGATGGCAGGAATTTTTCCATTCGATATTTTAACCGTTATTGAACTTGTGGAATGTAGACTTTGCATATGGGATAAGATACAGACTCTTTCAAGGACAAAATTGAAAAGCAAGCCTTGTCCAGGATTTTGAGTTCATGGATAAAAAGAAACGAGAAACGACAGGTATGTATGCAACAGCGCAAATCTGTCTTCAACATTGGGGTGGGGGACGGGTAAGATCGTTCCCATATTATATATATACATATATAGCGATGTTCAAAATATTTCTGTTGCCGAGAAACAATGCTGTAGAGGATCAAGGGAGCAGAATTGTCTTCAACATTGGGAGGCGAGCAGATTTGAGGCTTATTCTGAGTGGACATTAATTTCATCTCACTTTCCTTTCTAGCGATCGGACACAAATAATCAAATTTCTCTCCCAAAAAACAAATTTCAAATCGGATTATTGGGGAGGACAATCTCCCCAGTTCCAAGATTGGAGGGGACATGTCCCCTTCATCCCCCGGGATTTGCTCCAGTGTATGTATGGAGCAATGTAAAACAGAATTACTAATTCGAATTTTATCATTTAATCTACTATGACATTAATGTTAACTACATGGAAAACAAAATAATATATATACATGTGTTTTCATTGGGAAGACCGATGGGGTCTGAATTTGAACGTAAACACTATAGGGGTTGTCCTTATACATCTGAGCAATCCCGATAAATATGGATTCGACACAAGTATTGGTCATTTTCTACTACTTTTACATATCCCGGTAAACGCCCCCTGAGACCCCCTTGGTTCGAATTGTGAAAAAATCGCCTCTGGCCTCCAGGCGATACCGCGAAAATTATGAATGTGACACTAAAATCTGCCATTTTCTACTACTTTTACATATTCCAATAAAAACCCCTATGATCCTCTGGTTCCAATTTTGAAAAAAAAAACACGCCTCTGGCCAGCAGCCGATGGGGGCAGTATTTGGAAGTCAACTCCTGTGTGAGTATCACCATTCATCTCAGCGACAGTGAAAACTATTGATTTGAGACTAATATCGGTCATTTTCCATTATTTTTACATGTCTCGCAATTCTCCACCCCGGTGACTCCCGGCCCGCATACAATGGTGGCTGAATTAGAAAATCATCGCTAATGAAAGTATCACCATTGATCTCAGCGACCGCAAAAACTATGAAATCGACACTAATATCGGTCATTTTCTACTACTTTTACATGTCTCGGTTAACGCCCTCCTGAGACCCCCCTGGTTCGAATTTAGTCAAAAACGCTTTACCTTGGTCTGGGACCTGAACCAAGGTATCCGTGTCCAAAATTTGGTAACTCTCGGCGAACTTCTCTGGTTCCCAGGCCGGTCCCGGTTGAAAAAAAAATCTTCGTCTTGATCTGTGGCCTAGACCAAGCTACCCGCGACCAAATTTGGAAAACTTTCGTCCACTCGTCTGGTCCACGGGCCGCACACAGATAGAGAGATAGACACTCAAGCAAACTCTATTTTATTTATATTAGAAAGGTCAGATCCACCGTTATTGTAATAGAGCGGTGCTTGAGTGATTGATCGTAGAAATTCAAAATCCAATGAGTGATAATTTCATAGCCTTGTTTTATTACAAGTTTAAACTCTTTAGTCAGTAGAGAAGAGGGCATGATTCATGGGCCAGAGTTGATGACAATGGGTTTCGGTGAGTCTTGGGTCACAGTGTGTGACAGTGGTTCATGGTGGGTGGTGGGACAGAGTGGGTCACGGTGGGTCATGGGTCACGATGGATGGTGGGTCAGTTGGTCGTGGCTAAAGTTTTCATTGCCCCACACTCTCTCTGAACTACAGTGTTGAAAATTAATCAGTGAAAATCAATTGCAATTGATCAATCAATTGAAAGTAATTGCTGTGGAAATCAAAAATTGCAATTGAATTAATTGCTAATTAATTTCATTTGCAATTGAATGACTGAATTCAATTGCAATTACTTTCCACTGCAATTACTTTCAATCGATTGATTAATTGCAATTGATTCTCCTTTATTAATGGCCAACTGCAATTAACAATTAACCATTACTTATTTCCGTTGTCAATTGCAATTAACAATTAAATTTACAGATTAATTGTTAATTGTCAATTCAATTGAAATTTGCCCAACACTGCCACTCTTCTCTTCACTGTCCCGATCCGGCCCTTCATACTTTTTTCCTTCTATCGAAGCCAGTACTGCCTACTTGGGAAAAGTCTCAATGTAGAGGATTGCTAGTGGTAAAAGCGATGCATTCGCCGTTCTGTTGGAAGGGGTGGCTGGGGGAATGTGCCCTAAAATTTTACGTTGCCCCCATAGGAAAAAATCTAGATTCGACACTACTAATATATATATATATATATATATATATATATATATATATATATATATATATATATATATATATATATATATATATAATTGAGAAACACTATGTTTGTGACTCTAAATCTCCCGAACCGCCCCACTGATCTTAATCAAATTTGAAACATGGATGAGTTTTACGGCTGGGCTGGTTTTAGGCTATTCACTTTGATGGTAGAACTTTTGGGGGGGAGGGGGGTTAAAAATAAATAAAATTTAATAATTCCTGAACAACACGACCGATCTTGATCAAATTTTCAACATAGACGAGACTCAGGCCTGGAATCGTGTTATTTAAGTTTGACGAAGCAACGTGGGGGCGGAGAAGGAGGAGATATATATATAAAAATCAATTTATATAAGATTGAAAGCCACTATTTTTGTAACTTAATAACTCTTGAACTATATCTTGAATATCCGACCGATCGCAATCAAATTTTTCAAGATATATGAGGTTTGGATCTGGAAACATTTTTGTAATTTCACTTTAAAAGTAAATCCTAGGGGGAAGGGGAGGGGGACGTATAAATAGAAACTAATAAAACCTAATAACTTTTGAAGCACCCAACCAATCTCGATCTAATTTTCAACAAATATGAAGGTCGGGCTTTGGGTGTTTTTTTATCGTTTCACTTTGACGAGCCAACGTAGGGGAGGGAGAGGGGGCAGATATATGTAAAAAAAAAAAAATAAAATAAAAATGTCTGGCTCTGTGACTTCATCACTCTTGAACCACCCGACCAATCTAAATCAAATTTTCAATATACATGTGTTTAGGGGCAGGGATTACTTTAGGCTATTCACTTTGACGAAGCAACGTAGGGGAGGGCGAGAGAGAGAGAAATTTAAAAATGATCAAAAATGACCGATATTACTGTTAAATCCATGTTACTGTTAGTTTTCAGGCCCGATGAGACAAAGAGTGACACTTCTGATGCTGTTTCAATCCACGTTCAGCCCTAATAGTTGGGAAAAGGGAGGGTACAATGGAGGAGAGGGGGATAAACGTTTAAAAATGATCGAAACTGAATAATATTAGTGTCGAATCAATAGTTTTAGGAGTAGCTGAGATTAACAGTGACAATTCTGATTTCGTGTGCCGCAGCACGGGAGAGGAGGATCTATATATAGGGTCATTCCACGTCAGTTCATCCAGCGATAAACCGAAATGTCACCCACCAACTCAGATTTTAACGATATTTGGTACACTTAGTCTACAACCACCAAAACTAACTTGAGCGAAATTTCAGAGTTCTCGCTCAACCCGTTCCTATGTTATGGTCCATCAAAATTTGGAGATAGTAGGCACAAAATTCTACTCGCGACAGCCGGAAATGGTGCATCGAGGTTTAAAATTTCCCTCATAACATGCTGATATGAATCCTTTGCGGCAACACACCTATCCATTCCGATGGAAAATTGTCTGTAGATTTCAAATCTGTGGTCAGATTTGACATAATATCAACTTAAAGTGTACTTTTGTACAAAAAATAAGTAAAAAGTATACTTGAAAAATGAGCCTCAACTAGAAGTACAAAAATGGCTCTATTTCAAAAAGTACCAAATTCACAGAAATAATTCCTGCATATTCTGAAAGAGGATGAAATTACCTATAAAACGATGTGAAAATTGTGTTGGGTATTTGATCATGTGATGTGCTACATTCAAAAATGTCAAAATGAATGAAAAGAATTGTCGAAATTTTTCTCCTGTCTCTTTTAGTTGACATGACTGTTATTATGTGGCAGCAATTAGAAGTACCCTGGGTGAACAAAGAGTTCGGAACTACAAAGGAGAGAATTTGAAAAGCAAAAGTTCCATAGTTGGTGACACATTTTGAATTACAGAATAGCATCATTGGCTGCATAATCTGCAATATTGCGATTTGTAATTACTATCATTTATAAATTAATTAACAAATGTATAAAGTAATTAATTAATTACCTATTTTCTGATTTCATTTTTAGGATTGAAATGGAAGCTGAAGGTTCATCTGAAGTTACTGAGACTGATCTACCTCCTTGCAGCATAAGTTGTGCAAATCCAGACTCAAAAGGCCACAAGAATACATATGGTTCTACGAAGGAAATTCTGCCAGTTAATAATGAAACTTTCGCAGAGAGTGAAATTGAATTTATTTTGTGGAGGTCTAAATTACAAGGTACCAATGAGAACCTGACTATTTGTTTTCATCATACACAGTGGAATTTGCATCATTATGGACTAGTTCACAAGAAATGTTGTGATCCTTTTACAAGGCACAAGAAAATAGTGCGATGTGATTTGCGAACAGTGACGCTAGAACTTGCTAAAACCGTCAGGAAACATCTGGACATTATCGTTATCCCAGGTCAGAAAATGTGCTCCAACTGCCGCAAAAGAGTGGAGAAGGAAATAGCTACTGTCAAACAAGGGAAATCGCCTTCAGGCACACTAGAGTCAGCATCTCCACGCATAAGTTCAGACAGCGAATTCAAATTTGATCCGGATACAAGAGAAGCTGCAGTGGAAGAAGAAAAAGCAAAGCTTGATGCAAGTTTATCACATTTAGGTCTATCACCTTTAAAACTGCATGCTGTTCCTGCACATCAGCGTGTAGCAGTTGGGCGTAAAAAATCAAAGTGATGTACGAAGCAGCGAAGTTAAGAATGAAACGCTGTTTACAGCATGATGACACAGAACACTTGTTATCTGACACCAGTGATTCGGACTTAAGAACCAGTGCAAATGAAGTAAAAGAAAAAGCAGTAGATAGCAATAAAGCAGAAGATAGCAATAGAAAATAGACGTGAAAAACTTCAAATTCTCACTATTGCTCCAGAGTCATGGTCCTACAAAAAAGTGTCTGATGTTTTTAATGTTAACGAATACATGGTTAGGCAGACTAGGGCATTAAGTAAAAGCAAGGGTATATGCTCCTTACCAGAACACAGATTAGGGAAAAGACTAACTGCAGAAACTGTAAATTTAGTTTAAAATTTCTACCAAGATGACGAATTTAGTCGGATACTTCCTGGAAGAAAAGATTTTGTGCGTGTTAAAAGAAATCACATGCAAAAACGTCTAATATTGTGCAATCTAAGTGAGCTTTACGTTGCTTTCAAAGAAGAACATCCTGACATCAAAATTGGGTTTTCCAAATTCTGCTTATTAAGGCCTAAATGGTGTGTTGTTGCAAGTTCAACAGGTACACATAGTGTTTGTGTGTGTAATACTCATCAAAATGTATATTTATTGTTGCATGCCATTAGTTTAAAAAAGGAAGATCTTGATCATACAATTTCACTGATGGTGTGTGATGAAAGTAATAGAAATTGTATGTTAAGAGTGTCTGTGAAATGTCCCCAGGATAGCAGTAAAATAATAAAATTTCTCCAAAACAAAATCGAGGAGTACTGGAATGACGAACAGGTGAGCTTTGCAGAATGGGTCAATGTCGATCGTAGTGTTATTAGTAGAAAGAACACTACCAATTCCAGAATTCATTGATCATTTTGTTCAGAAGCTCCAAGGGTTAATACATCATTCTTTCATTCCTAAGAGGCAGGCAACTTACCTAAAGGGACGTAAACAAAATCTCTCTCATGATGAAGTCATTATATTGATAGACTTTGCAGAGAATTATGGTTTTATATTGCAAAATGAGATACAGACTTACCATTGGAGTCGTGTGTCAAGTACCTTACACCCTGTTGTGCTTTATTTTATTCAAACTAACTGTTTAACTCAGAAATCTCTGTTTTTTATCTGATGTCTTACATCATGACGTGCTTTTTATGTATAAAGTCCAATCTGAAACCATGTCGTTCTTAAAGAGTAAATATCCATATATTAAAAGGGTCGAATATGTAACAGATGGGTGTGCTGCACAGTATAAAAAATGTAAGAGCTTTTTAAATGTGTGCCATCATCTCCAAGACTTCGGCATATCTGCTTGTTGGTCTTTCTTTGCCACCAGCCATGGCAAGTCACCTTGCGATAGGATTAGTTGCAGTGTGAAACGATGTGTTACAAAGGCAAATCTGCAGAGACAATTTCAAAACCAGATAACAAATCCAAAACAAATGTATGACTTTTGCAAGCGTCAGTTGTCGAAAATTACATTTTTTATCTACCTGAAGCTGAGATTAACAATGTAAGAAGTGTGTTACCAAATCGTTTCCAGATTGCTCAGACTGTAGCAGGCACAAGAGGTTTTCGTAAGTTTGTACAGATGAAACACCAGATTTAGAATTTAACTTTGAACCAGGATATGATCAGCTGGAAAAGTTGGCTTGCCAGGACATCAAATTTAATTGCTTTGTAGCATGCATCTATGTTAATAAGTGGTATATCGGATTAGTAGTAGAAGTAGATGCTGACAATGCGGATATAAATATAAAATTCATGCACCCAGCTGGGCCTGCAGCATCCTCTTATTGGCCTAGCAGAACCTACACATGTTGGGTTCCAGGACAGCATATTTTATCTGTTATTGAGACTCCATTTACTCGTACTGGTAGGCAATACCAACGGAGTAATAAATGTAAATTATTATTATAATTGAACAGAAATGGAAAATTGTTGCCAAAAAATGAAATGTATAGGCCTATGTAAGTGTGTTTGAGTGCTGCAAAATATTACAATTACCTGCACATTGTGTAAAACTGCATTTTTTTATCTTCTTTAGCAGTAAGTCAAACACCCAAAACGATTTTCACTTCATTTTATAGGAAATTTAATCCTCTTTCAGAATATCCAGGAATTATTTCTGTAAATTTGGTACTTTTTGAAATAGAGCCATTTTTGTACTTCTAGTTCAGGTTCATTTTTCAAGCATACTTTTTCCTAGTTTTTTGTACAAAAGTGCACTTTAGGTTGATGCTATGGCAAATCTGACCACAGATTTGAAATCTACAGACAATTCTGCATCGGAATGGCAGTGGTGCCCACCCCCCCTTATGTCTATGACGCACCCCCCCAATTGTCTATCCGTATGTGTTCTTCCATGAAAAAATCTTCTTTTCGATTAATTTTACCCCCCCCCTCATCAAACATATTTATATAGATTTTAACCCCCCCCCCAAATATTTCAATGACGCAGTTTGCGTCATAGCCCCCCCTTGTGGGCACCCCTGGGAATGGATAGGTGTGTTGCCGCAAAGGATTCATAGCAGCATGTTATGAGGAAATTTTAAACCTCGATGCACCATTTCCGGCTGTCACAAGTAGAAATTTTTGCCTACCATGTCCAAATCTTGATGGACCATAACATGGGAATGGGTTTAGCGAGAACGTAGAAAATTTGCACAAGTTAGTTTTGGTGGTTGTAGACTAAGTGTACCAAATATCATCAAATTCCGAGTCGGTGGGTGACATGGCCTGGATGAACTGACGTGGAATGACCCTATAATAATAATAATCGAAAATGACCAATATTAGTGCCTAATCCATAGTTTTCGGGATCATTCTGATGAACTGTGACATTTTCGATCCGGTTTAAATGCAAAATCAGCTCCGCCACTTGCAGGAAGGGGGGAAAGTGATATATAAAATGATCTATAATGGCCAATATCAGTGTCAAATTTATAGTTTTCTGGATCGCTTAGATGAACAGTGGTACTTTCGATCATGTTTAAATTCAAATTCAACCCCACAACTTGGGGGAAAGGGAGGAAGAGATATTTAAAGATAATGGAAAATGACCGTTAATTAGTGCTGAATCCACATTTGTGGGGGGTCGCTGAGATGAACAGTGACACTTTCGTTGCCATGGCCCGCAACATAGGGGAGGAGGAAATATGTATATGTATATAAATGTCCGAAAATGACCATTATTGGTGTCGAATCCATGATTTTTGGGGTCGCCGAGATGATCAATGATCTTTCCGATGCTGTTTAAATCGATGCCATTAAAAACGAAAACAGCATATTTCATTGGTACTAAACACATGAAATACGGAGTTGTGCTTTTAAATTTTCATTTTAACTTAGCAAAGCGGGTAATATATGCTAGTAATACTAATAAAGCTCAGGTACTGTCCTTTCTCTATTTCAAGACCACCTATTTTTAAAATCTTTGCTATAATATCTATTACTGGAGTTATCAGTATATTTTTGTTTTTCGTCCTTATACAACACCAAGGTTATAAAGGAAGGTCTTTTTAATGTGGGTTTGGAACTTGAATCTGATAGGTCGTTCCCAACCATACTATCTCGCCTCCAGAAAAACTGGATTACAGGGCAGAGTCTAAAGCAAGAAATTTCTCTTTTGCTAAAAAAAAAAAACTTTAGTTCGCATACTAGTCATAGCACATGTCTAGAGGTTTTTCAACGAATCTGTATGAGACGAGACCTGCAAATGACACATGACTGAAAGTTGAGCTTACACCAGGAGTCGAATCTGGTATTATCCTAAAACAAAAAAATCCTAATGGCTGACTACTTTAATGCTCATAAATCATTCAAATGTAAAAATTTTGGGTGAGCCCGGCCCCCTAGACTCCCCGTGGATACAAACCTGTGTGACCCCCCACCCTCGAACACAATTTTCTGGAAGAAAGCCTCTATTCTTCCTTTTGTCTGTCTAGTTTACTGAAAACATGAAAAGCAAACTAGGTCACAGAGCATAGAGTTGGAAATGATGGACATGTTGCATTGCAGACGTATTTCGTACCGTTGATGATTTTGGGAAGTTTTCCAGGGACAAAATTCACCTCGGAGTTATATCTCCTATTTTGCTCAATATGAGTTGAGTTGATTTTGTCGTCCCTTTCAGCAGCGAGGCTATATAAGACGGGACCTACTGATTAATTGAGAAACCCGAACTACATGAGCTCTCACCGGAATCGAACCCGGGTATCTCACGCCAAAGGCACATACGCTAAGCACTTAGCCACGAAGAAGCTCGGAGCTCATATTAAAAAAGAAGAAAGCACATTATGGGAATTTCAGTGCAGACAACTAAGTACGACGACTGTTAAAAGAATATTTTTCATCTTGAATATATTGTAATAATGGTCAATCTTATTCGATAATGTCATTTTTTTAAAAATAGCATTCTCTTTTCTGTAACTTACTACAGTATACACGTTAAATTTCACAGTGTGCAAAAGAAGGGAAAGGATTACAACGTACGCTGGGTTTCGTTCGCTTCCTATCCGATGGACAAAACATTTCTTGTAAAATTCAGCGTTTCAAAGAACCTGTGTGGTTGACTGATAGCTACACATAAATTGACAGAATTTTAGTACTGTCTACCTGAGGCAAATCTTAATTTTAGTACTGAAGCTGCCTGAGGCAAAAAAGCAAGCACACCGCAGGCGTGGTGGCTTCTGTGCCTTGTAACATTGTGTTTAAAAAAACAGACACAAGATCACTTGTCAGTGCTTAGTTCCTTGTAAAGCCTGATAAGGCTTTTTTTCTTTTATACAAATCATATTGTTGTTTGAAGCCTCTCTATTCCTTACAAAAACAATGTAACCAGATTCATGGGAACCCACAGCAATTGTAATAAAAGTTGAAAAAATATCTGTATCATTCAGATACATTATTATTATTATTATTATTATTATTATTATTATTATTATTATTATTATTATTATTATTATTATCACATAATATTTTTCGTTAGTCCTCACAGCAATTAATACTTAGCAGCAGGGGTTAAAGTGCGTGGGAACGCGGGGGACCCTATCCCCACCTCCAAAAAACTGTGTACGGCGTCCTCCCACTTCCTAAGCAATTACAATGGGCAAAGATAGGCATGGGGGACGGCGTGACGTCATGCCGCTACCTACCGTACCTCTACCTTTTCAGATGATTCCACCCCATCTAGCCTAATCCCACCTCGCCTAACGATTTATCAGCCACTTATATCTCCAAAATAAGAATGTCTACCATTTTAGGCGAGATGGGAATTCCCATCTTACTTAATCCCATCTCGCCTAAAATGGCGGTAGGATGCAAGGAGGTAATTTCTGTACTGAAGAGAGAATTCCTCTAATAGAATTTTAACTAGATATTTCAATCAATATTGGCAATCTCTGTCAATTACAATATAAATATATAATAAGTACTATACAAGAAGAAAGCATAGGGGGAAGGCGATTTAGTGAATTTAGTTCACTTTTGGTTTGTTTTGGGAATACTGGAAATTGATTGGCAAAGATAAGCTAATCAGAAACAGGATAGAAATATAGAGGGTGTTTCAAAACAACACTTACAACGTTTGACAGCTCATTCCTGACACCATGATAAGACAACCTGGGTGCACAATGCTTCCTTTTGGCGCTATGACCAGCCAAAAGCCAGTCGGAAAAATGACCAAAACAGCCGTAACTCGAGAACAAAATGTCGGATTGAAGTCGGGGGAAAGGAAATGTATATTATTTTTAGCCATGGCTTCCATTAATGCACAAACCGATATGGTACAGAGACAGTACAAAGGTCACCTCAAATAAATTGAAGAATTATGGGGATATTTTATGAAACGTTGACCGAGGCAAGTTAACTACAATTAAATACGATATTTCAGCTAACAGAAATCTTAGAACACGGTCAAAGTTACAAGAACATCATTAAGATTATAAAAAAGCTAAGATGGACACATTTGATTGATCTACTTTGTCTCAGTATAGAATTGGCTATCGAGGAAGAAATGAAATTTTTTGCAGTCCATAAAGTTTAAATGTTATGCCTTATAGGCCAATGAAGACAGAGAGATCACGCATGGCTATGGGGTAGCGTCTGCGACTTTCGCATAGGAGACCCGGCTCCGATTCGCGGCGGGAGCGCAAGCAGTTCGTATCTCACGTTAATCCGTAGCTCCATATCTCATGTAATTTTGCTACCGAAGGGATGCTAAACTGAAATCCGATCCAATAATAAAGAGAGGTAATAGATGGAAGCTAATTTTTGGGAAATAATTTGTGAAATGAGAATGTAGGAGAAAACAGGATAATTCCGAGAAATCTCACGGGTACGATGGCATCCACTACATATTTTATAGTCTGGAATCGAACGAGGTTCATCCCACACCAGAAGTAAGCGCTCTATCACTAAGTCACCCTGCCCCTACTTTGGAGGAAACACTATGATTCTGACAGATGTATCGATATACTAAATAATGTGTGTGATAAACCAACATACAAGAAGTACAAACGGTCAGAATGTGGGATTCGTGAAGTTTCCTTTGTGCGAAAATGGTAAGTACGTTTTTCTATGTCAGTTATTCTTAACTGGATGCCCGCGTCTCTTAGGGATTGGGGGAAGACAAGGTGACTCAGTAGCAAACACTTGCCTCTGGTACGTGGGGCCTCTGGTTCGATCTTCAGCCAAGAAATTTTGTGGTGGACAAAATCGTATCGTGTGTGGGTTTTCTTGGGATACTTCAATTTCCTTCCACATTCTCATTCCATCATATTTTCCATCAACATTCACTTGCCTTAATCATTGTCTCCCTTAGCCTAAAGAGCATAATCGTGGTTCGTTAAAATGAAATACTTCATTTCATTTTACAGGGGTTGCTTACAGTTTGTCGGTGGGTTACCGTTAAGATAATTTTTAATAGGTTGTATTAATGATACTAATATTTGTAAGAAAGAAGGAGTCTATGAGGCTCGTAATTTTCGAAAGGCTAAGAACTACAATTGTACGTTGATTGTAGGAAATGCTAAAGGTACGAACTAAATTTGATTTGTGAGTCTTTTAGCATTGTTAGTCGTATTATGGACAAGAAATAACTCACATATCTACAAACCAAGAAAACTAACAGTGAAATTTGATATTCGACAGTGAAATATAATAATATACAACTTGGATATCAAATTTCGAGGTTAGTTTTCTTGGCTTTGGATATGTTCAACTTACATGTGTTTTCGTGATAGTCCAAACTTTCAACATACGAGTATCAGTCTCCTAGATTTTCGTAAATAACTATGAAGATTATCCTAAATCTAACAAATAAATACAGATTACGATCACTAAAGTTCATAATTGACTTTTGAGAGCATGCTAGCCCTAATTGATATATCACGTCACTACCTTTCCATTTCCAAAATTATCACAGATTTCAAAATGACGGATTTCAAGGTGCCGCCAGAGGTTCGTGATCTACTCTGCCCATTCTTCTTCTGTCAATATGTGAAACTATCACCGTTTGCATTGTCTATCTCTCACTATTTTCATGATACAACAGTTTATTTGATGTATTTTAATAACATAGCATAGCTTTCCTACCCATCAATTTTGACCCCCTCCGTTTCTTATGACGTTCAGCCCTTATAATTTTGCAAATATACATATTTCCATATCCTCTATCAGTCGCACTACGTCATCCCGCAACTCGATTCATGCATTTGGACCCTTTACTTGTCAGAAAGTTTTTATTGATGGAGAAACAAGGAAAATAGTTCTACAATGACTGACAAGTAACACTTCCCAAGTGGAACACTCCGATTTTGATAAAATTTGGTAGGTCGATACTACACATAAAATAAACGAATACGTGTATTTTTATTTTCTGCGGTAAAGCTGTTTTAGGGAGCGAAAACCCAGACCCAAAATTTTGAAAATTAACGCCCAAAAGGCAAAAACAAGTGAACCGAAGTGAATGCAATTGTGCACAAATATTGTAGAGGTAAGATGAACGAATACGTGTTTCGTATTTTCCTGCAAAGAAAAAACTTTTGGGTGGACTTTTCCTGGTCAAAGGTTTGGAGGGGTCCGTGCACCACCTAAACGTCTTTTCCAGGTAAATACGAAACCCGCATAAGCACATTTTATGTCTACAATATGTGCAAAATTTCATTCACTTTGGTTCACTTCTTATCTTTCGGGCGTAAATTTTCAAAAGTTTGCGGTGGGTGCTTTTGCCTCCTGAAACCGCTTTTCAGTAGAAAGTTTAAAAAAAACAATATTCCTTTGTTTTTTGCGTATGGTCCATACACGAAGTTATGTTGCAATTCTTCATGTTGTTACACACACATCTGACACACTGTTACTAGAACTTTTGATATTTCGTGATCAAATGTTTGGGGGGTCCGTGCCCCACCTAACCGTCTTTTTCAGGTAAATACGAAACCCGTATACTCACATTTTATGCCTACAATATCTGTGCAAAATTTCATTCATTTTGATTCACTTCTTCTTATCTTTCGGGCGTCAACTTTCAAAAGCTTGGGGTGGGGTCTGTTGCCCCCTGAAAGAATTTTTCCGCAGAAAATAAAAAAAACATATTCCTTTTTTTCGCGTATTGTCTATACGTAAAGTTTCGTTGCAATTTTTCATGTTCTTTACTCACAATTGACATAATGTTACTAGCACTTCTCATATTTCGTGATCAAAGGTTTGGAAGGGTTCGTGCTTGTAACGCCCCATTGTAAATGATTCTACAATTGTATTATTAGTACAAGTTATTACTTACCTCTTGTAATCCTTTTGCATTTGGCAACCCTGCCGAAGCATCATGTTCGCGGGTTCGCGCAAGGGATTCTGGGTACTGAAAGTCGAACATGAAGACATCATGGCATGATTAATTTGGTGCGCGTTGATAAACTAGGTTAAATCTCTAATTTACAGCCGCCATCGTCACATTTAATAGTGTGTGTGCTTCACTTTATGCTTCAAGGAACTGTTTCACAGGTTTTGGCAAGTGTGCCACTATTTAGCATAGTATGAAATTCCGAATGTAGTTGGGAAATACTTATTAGCCCAGGCTGCCACGTGAGTCATCTTTGTGTAGGTGTATGTTTTAAGTTGGCTCTGTTCGGTTGCTTCTGCATATTCAAATATCTAGTGAATAACATTCTCAGAGTGGACTGCTCATCATGTTTTTTAGTGAACCATATTTTTACTTGCAGTCAGAAATGATGTATCTAATGTTCAACTAAATTCTTAGCAGCGGGGCCCCCCAACTCATTTACAATGTCCGCGAAGCGTATCAGAATTAAGTACTTTCCTCATCTGTCCCATTTAGAAATATCTGTGCCTTTATGTAATATGGAAGCATCAGGAGTTTATGGTAAATTTGCCAGTGGAAATATGACATTCCGGAAATGGAATCCAGAACATTGTCATCATTGTGATTTATTCGAGTGGCAAGTACGGATACAGGTTTATCACTCGTTCCTGCTAATTTTGCTTGTGCTGTTTAGCCATGTGATTGTACGTAACCTGGTGACTTTTGTGATCCAGTACTCCCGAGTGACTATTTAAGAAGCCGAGAATTCAGCATTCTCCCAAGAAGTTGGAATGGAACTTTGTACATAGGCTTACAGTTTGAAGTGTCTATCCATAAGAGTTAATATCTACACGTTTAACTTTCATCAATACACTATTTGTGTCTCTTACGAAGCGTTCAATTAATATGTTCTCAGTACGATGTTATAATAGTGCTATTTATCATTCAAATCTCCATTGATAATCATAGTAAATACTTTATCTTCATTGTCTGTTAAACTGTCCAGTGAACGTCATGGATTGTCAGCATCAGGATCGGTGTGTTTATTTTTGGCGAAGATGCCCCCCAGCTCTCGCCTGCCCAGATCGGGTTGTGTGCAAGACGAAGAATTCTCCTCATGTCCTATCTTCTAGACGTTATAGCTTAATGGAAGTTCTCCACAACAGTGATCAGTTATTCTGTCTCAGTTTCTGTGCATCATATGCGTTTTGAATAGCAGTTAGTGTGTATTTCTTTTGTGTCCAGTTGGAAATGTGTTCCGTTAATAGTGCAAGTGCATTTATGAAAGGTATAGCAGTCTCTGCTTGTTTACACCTGTCAGAAGGGTAAGTACCCTGTGTTGTGAGTGCCCGACTTCGTAGCAGGCTGACCATAATTCTGCTTTGTACAGAATTATCTTTTCGTTGCTGATTCATTGGAATCGTAATTGCATAGCGCCCGTATGTGGATTTGCTGATGCCCGTCTTAAGAATGTAACTTCGACGATTGTCTGTTTGCACTTATCAATGCTGACGTAAGCTATAGGAACGCCACTAGCTACATGATTGTTTAAGTAACTGCTGTGTATTGAGTTTATCACTGTCGGAAGCAGGAGTGTGCTTTCCGTATTTAGGAGACACCTGGCCGTCTAGCACAAGTTGATTCGATATGTGATCCTTTTGTCTCTCCACTTAAAGTTAGTGTGGCATTTACTTTTGTCAATTTATATGGATCACCTTACAGTCGTTTCCTTTCAGGTTTTATCCAAACACGCCATTACTTGAAGATTACATGGGTTTTGTTAGTCATAACATTACGTCTGTATAATTATGATGTTCACTTGTACCTAGCATCCTGATCAACGCTGACGTTCAGCAATGCATTGTCCGTTTTACTTATAATGTCTAATATTTACACTTGTCTAATTTGTCCACCCTTTTATTTACATTCATGTCCTCATTCATTTAGGACGAGTCACTTGTCTTATGTTTACATACGATGTAGCGAGAACCTATCTAGCATGATGTTTCTTTGGGGTTCCTTACTCCTATGGTGGTTACTAGTAAGTGCATCCTATTATACTTCTGAGTAGTACATAATTAGTGTAAACCCGACTAGTCGTGGTAAGTAAATCTACGTTTGCTCGAGCCATTTATCCTATTAGCTGTTAGTATCATATTACTCGTTATGCAATTTTATAAAAATATATATGTATATGTTCCAATATTTTGTTTCATATGAGTGTTGAATCCCATGTCATTATTTTCAAGTACAATATAGCAATATGATGGGTGTGAGTTTATTCATGTAAGTAACTGAGCAAGTCACTAAGTATAACATTGCGGGGTTGTCTCAGAAAGCAGTCACAATGGTAACTTCAGTATAATTTTGGTGTAATAATTGGTGAGATCCATTATTCTTAAACTGTGAATGTTTTTAAGTCAAATAAAATGTTGCAACACCCTACCATAAGTGTTATGTTTTGCGAAATTAACTCCGCAGTCTTGTATTTCAGCTTTGGCATTCTCATAAGCTTCAAATAGTTAAGGAAATCACAACACAAGGGAAGGGCTGTGTTCTGTGCATTCGTAGAGTGTACAGGGGGCAGTCTCGCACAGGTTGGATTCGTTTTACCGTTGTACTAAAAGTTTTTTTTTCTCATCCTTTTATTAACGCATGGATTTAGCGTAATCTTATACAGTGTTAGCATCTTTTGCTATTCTTCTCCTGTGTCATAGCATGATCACAGGTGGCGACCCTTACCATATATTTATCATCTCAGTCCTCCGGCACTGGGCAATCAAGCTTAGCTGTAGCCTGCCAGGGATTGGGCCTTCTGGGGCGCTACATGCTCCATACAACATTTTTATCAGGAAAATACGAAACCCGTATCCTCATTTTACGTCTGTAATCTCTGTTCACAATTTAATTCACTTCGGTTCACATCTTCTTGATTTTCGTGCGTCAGCTTTAAAAATTTTGCGTGGGGACTTTCGCCCCGTAAAATCGTTCTTCCACAGAACATAAAAACCCGTATTCGTTTATTTTTTGCGTATTGTCCATACAGAAAGCTACGTTGCAATTCTTCATGTCGTTTCACACATCTGACATACTTTTACCAGAACTTTTGATATTTCGTGATCAAATGATTGAAGGGGTCCGTGACCCACCTAACCGTCTTTTTCAGGTAAATACGAAACCTGTATACCAATATTTTATGTCTACAATATGTGTGCAAAATTTCATTCACTTCGGTTCACTTCTTATCTTTCGGGCGTTAATTTTCAAAAGTTTGGGGTGGGATCTTTAGCCCCCTGAAAGCGTTTTTCCTCAGAAAATCAAAAACCGTATTCCTTTGTTTTTTGCATATTGTCTATACCTAAAGTTTCGTTGCAATTCTTCATGTCCTTTACACACATTTGACATAGTATTACTAGCACTTTTCGTATTTCGTGATCAAAGGTTTGGAGGGGGCCATGCCCCACCCAACATTTTTTATTCAAGAAAATTCGATACCCGTATCCTCATTTTACGTCTGCAATCTCTGTTCACAATTTCATTCACTTCGATTTACTTCTTCTTACCTTTCGGGCGTCAGCTTTAAAAAATTTGCTTGGGAACTTTTACCCCCTAAAATCGGTTTTCCACAGAATATAAAAGCTCATTTTGCTTTAGTTTTGGCCTATTGTCCATACACAAAGTTTCGTTACAATTCTTCATGCCCTTTACACACATTTGACATAGTGTTACTAGCACTTTTCATATTTCGTGATCAAAGGTTTGGAGGGACACGTGCCCCACGCAACTTTTTTTTAGAAAAATACGAAAACCGTATCCTCATTTTACGTCTGCAATATCTATGCACAATTCATTCATATGCACTTCGGTTCAGTTGTTGTTGCCTTTCCGTCGTCAACTTTCAAAATATTTGGTGAGGCTTTTACATTAAACCTTCACATTATGTAACTATTTTCTTTTTTATGAGATTATTTTTTGTTGCGGGGGGAGGAGATAAATGCTTTCTAGTGATGTGTTTCTTGCCATTCATCTTGTTTGAACTGCTTAAGTAAGATCATGTTGTAACTTTTGATGTCATCCAACTCCGCCACGATAATAAAATTGTCATTTTTAATAATTCGTTTTATTCTGTTATTTGCAGTTTGCCACACTGATATATTTGTTACAAAATTGAGGTTTGGTCCAACTCCTTTCGAATTCGCAACCAACCCAATCGCTGAGATTTTTGGGTTGCCTGCTATTGCAGGAAAAGGAGAATCGCAGGTGGTAATGCACTTTTGGAGTCGTGTATACATTGGCTAACGTCTTTTCATTGGCCGACTTTGGCCACGGTATATATGCATGTTTGTGTTTATGTCTAGTTATAATAAACGATTCTGCGAACTCGAAATATTAAAGCAAACCGGTACGAACCGGCTGAATAGTAACACTGTCACTTCCTAAAGATAGGCATGGAGGATAACGTGACGTCATGCGTCCCCCTACTTTTTCAGATTCACTTTTAGGCTAGTTTTAGACGGAAGCATTTATCGTAGCCTTTTTTCTGAGCAAAAATCGTATCATCAATATCCTACCGTGTAAAGTAGCAAATGCTATAATATATCCCATGCCATGGCATATCCTATGGGATTTCTTATTGATAAAATCTGCTCTATTTCGTAGCATTTTCCCCAGCATTTCTGGTCCGATTGCAGTGCCGTGGTGTGTTAAAAGGAAGCGAAAGATTTTGTGCCCAATATGCATAGTATGCTGTTTTGTGTGGGAAATTGAATTATAGTGAAGAAAAATGAGTTGGAGTAGGGATGCTATTATTATACTGATTGAAAAATATGGGGAGCATCCTTGTTTGTACAAAGTTAAAAGTGCTTTGTATCATAATAAGCATATGTGACAAAGGGCTTTAGAAAAAATAGTGACTGAAATCTGTTTTTAGTTTCTGAGCCATACCTGCGCTCTTCTCCAGTGATTTGTTTGCTACGTCACGACAAGATGCTTATCAAAACAGGACTAACTCAGGAGAGTAATGCTCCCGGAAGTAGGAACGAAAAACATAGTTCTGATTGGTTGGCGTTATTTATGTCTTGCCACGTTGCATTCAAATAGCAGAATTCAGACGTGGCCGAGTAGGCTAGCGCTATATGCTAGTAACAAAAGTATCTTTTGGCGTGAGTTCGAACCCGGCCCGAGGAAAGTTTTTTTAATATTTTTTTAAAATTTTTATAACACTTTTTAAATTAAAATAATACGAAAATAATACTCAAAAATGTGATTTACTTATTTTTGTGCAGATAAGTAGTAGTAGTAGTAGGAACGGGTCAGAAGCCCCGCAGGGCTCGTTTTGTTGCCCTTGTACTCCATGATATAAGGCTCGTTTTGTTCCCCTTGTACTAAATGATATAGATTTTGTGACCAACTTAATACAACTGACTAGGATAGCGCGTAAAACAGCTGGCTAGAGTAGCGCGCGAAAAAACGTACTTCCGGGTGTATTACTCTCCCGAGCGGGTCGTATCAAAACGCTACCGTGTAAAAGAACCATATACTTTTGATATGCCATAGATATTATACGAGATTTTTTTCAGCACATCTGCTACGAGAAATACTATGATAAATGCTTCAGTCTAAAACTAGCGTTAGCCCTGAATATAATAACGTTTCTAAACACAGGAAGAGCAGTTATAACTGGCCTTATGCAGAGTCGTTCTGATTCGTGATTAGAGCCATACTAAAGAGTTCGACTAACATGTTCCCTGCAGTAGTCAGGTCTTTAGTGTGACGCTAATCATAGGTCAAAACGACTATTCATAAGAGCAACTTCTTTATCATCTAAATCAAACATTAGCAAAAAGAAAGATGAATATAAAAATATTGTGAATTGTGCCTCATTTAAAGAACAATTAGAGATGATCATAGAATTAAATGGATATATGGATGAAGAATAAATTCAAAATGTTACTAAAATTAAAGAAACACTCAAAACATTTTCCCTATAATAAATGAGTAAGAGTAAGAAAACTTATTTGAATGTAGAAGAAATTGTAATTTGTAGAATGTAGAAAGAATTTGAATGTAGAAACTTATATATGCTACGAAGGTGCTAGTAAAAATTTCGTTCCATTTGGCAATAAAATTAACAGCCTTGAGTATTTTGTTTTCAATTATTGCTTATTTAGTGACCCATACGTCATTTTTTGTATGTGTATATTTGGATATAAACAGTGTGTTGCTGCATATAAGATTCTGCGCAACGATCATGGACCCTAATGTTTAAATAATCGGACAAATACTAGGTTGAATCTAAATAATAATTGGGGAAGCCAAAAACATAGAGGAGACAAATATCTCTACCTGTTCTTAATTCATGAAGATGGGGAAATTTTAAAGTAAAGAACAACTGTTTCTCTGTGTTTATTTTATTTCCCATAGAATATAGAGGTTAATTTACACAAAATTACGGAATCCAGTTTATGAAACAAATAATGTTACAGAGATATAAAGAACAGGTGAAAATGAAAGTCAGCGCTCTGCGCAATTACGTGGGAGACCAAACGTCTAGCGTTGGATTCAATAGTGACAATCTTTAGTATACATAAAAAGAGTAATACAACTAACTTGTGATAAAAACGTTGTCGCTTCCATTCATGCTCTTGTGTGCTGTCTGAGCCGCCGATGCCTCCCTGATCTCTAACCGACCTTCTTATATTAAACAATTTACACTATTTTGAACCTTAAGGTTCTGTAATAACGTTTTTTTTACTCTAATGCCTCAAGTGAGTACGTGACCATCTTCAGGCTTCTGCCTCAAAACTAATTGACTATAAACATATTTAAATATTCTAAAATTCATTTTCTCGTCATTAAGATAGCCATCACTAAATCTACAAAATATTTGTTTTCTAGGACAATTCCCGTATGTTCAATTTCAAGACAATATAAAATAATACTGTTCGCTTGAATCTCCTTTTCACATTGAAAGAAAAATATTAACATATCTTATATAAAATATCATTTCCCCCTGCCCTTATAATTTCATTGCGCTATTATGTTTTATCTTAAAAATAGCAATACAAACTTTACTACATCGAAACTCAAGCAGTGACGAGAGTTATGAGAGTGAAGACAACAGTGTGGCTTCTGAGACATATGTTCCGCAGCATGATATGAGTATGTCTTTTAAGTATTGAAAGTGGAATAATCTATAATATAGAAATAATTTATGCATGTGTAACGATTATTTTACGTTTCTCAGCATTTCTGTAGGAGCTAGAATACATTTAGTTCTCTATATAGTCTTGTCATCCAGAATTGATACTACTGTACAGTATACGGCATGTTCGAAAATTTTGCTCGGTTACAAACTTAGAGATTTTGCAATGTAGCAAAGGGGAATGGAAAATAGAATTACGATAGTGCGACCATACAAATGATTGTGCATTAGGAAAAGAAAACTCATGAAATTTTTTGGCCTAGGATATTATAACTGCTAAGGGTGTATTGCTACGTGCAAGCGGAAATTCAGTCTTGGATTCGATTCTCAATTTGAAGATAGCTGATTAGATATATTTTCTATCCAAGCTATTCAAAGTCATGTGTTAAATTTACTTTTCATGTAATTCTATTTTAATTGTAAAATATGAGTCATGTTCTAGTCATGATTCTTTTCTTTTCTTTTTTGCTATTCCTTGCAAACTATATTTAAGCTTGCTTCCATAATATTTATGTGGTCCAAATCTAATACTTCACTGCTATATTTTTTTTAAAGAAAAGGTAATAAGATACGTCAATAGAATGGAAGTCGTCCTTAGTACATTCTCAATTATTAGATTGTGCTTGAAAATATTATTCTATGTTTTCCTAATTACATTTTTTCAGAATCAGGTTTAGAAGATGCAAGTAGGGTGAAGAAAGTGACAATTACAGCGAAGGAGGAGCAATGTTCAAGACATCAAACAGCAATATATATATGCGGAGGTGATCCTGGCGAGGTATGTGACCCTGGACCATCCAGCTTAACAATTAATAATTTAGTGACCTCAACAGCAATTAGAAAACTTCACTTGATTTGGAAGAGTAACACGGATAAGACTGAAGACGATACAGCTCCTTAGAGTGTCAACATCTCAGCTATCATAGGAATAGCTTTCTACATGCCTCGCATTAGTGTTCCCGGAATAAGATTATGTTGGAGTAATAAATACGGAATTATACAAGTGTCACATTTTATACCTCTTCAACATTGGGAGCAGATTAAACGATACCTTCATTTTGTTGATAACTCAGAAGTCATCTGAATCACCTGACCGCTTATTCAAAGTTAATTGAAAGTATACGGAAGAATCTAAAGAACATCCCTTTGAACATTATTTATCTGTTGATGAACAGATTGTACCTTCCAAAGGAACAAGCATCCTAAAACAATGTAATGCTAAGAAACCGAAAAAATGGGGTTACAAAATTGATTGCTTAGCTGGCTCCAGTGGGATCATATACGAAGTGTATGCACGTTAGACTGTACACCGAAGTACCTTCCCCGATGTAGGTATGAGTGGTAACGTAGTTACGTTTAGCTGAGCGAATTTCAAAAAAGAAACATTTGCTATTTTTTGAAAATTACTTTTGCAGTTCCGAATTGGAAATTGACCTTTCGAAGACAGGAATTCGTAACTTGGTACAGTGCAACTCAATCTAGTACATAATAATAAGATGCTATCAGATAATGATATGAAGAAAATAGAACGAGTTTCAACAGTTGAAAAACGTCCAGTTTTCATGGAGAAGAATTGATTCTCGTGAAATGGCAAGATAACATGTGCGTCAATTTACGGATGGCATTTACAAGAGAATATCCGGAGGAAAAGGTAATCAGGTATGACAAGATATTTGAAACGTCGTATTGAGATATTATGCTCAAAAGACATGAAAGTTTACAAATTCATGGAAGGAGTCGACAAAAACGACTATCTTATAGCTTTATACAGAACAAAATTTCGCTCAAAGAAACACTATATGAACCCTTTTCACTATCTGTTAGATGTATGTTCCGTTGTTACGTGGTTATCGTATAAGTGGGCAAGTACTCGTTGCGGTATTCCAGAGAAAAAGCAAATAGCTCTTTTCGACTTGAAGGCTGATATTGCAGGGCTGGAAAGAGAGCGAAAAGAGGGTGTCCTAGTTCATCAGAAGAAGTGCATCTCAAAAGAAGTAAATCGTCAACATCAAATCAAGATACTCGAAAATATAAAGTAGGTCATTGGCCGTTGTATTCAGATAAATCTGGAAGGTGTAAGAATCAGAAATGTCAAAAGATCACAAAAATTCAGTACGCCAAATGCGACACTTATCTTTGCTTTATGCCAAGCAGAAATTACTTTTACATTTTTTTTTAAATTAAAAGTGAAAAGGTACGGTAGTTCTCCAGTAGAATAGTAATTGATGTCTGTATCTTTCACACCCAGCTTATAAAGCTAGAAGTATTGGTAAATTGAAACATTAATACGTAGTGTATATTTCAATATAGATATCCGTACTTTTAAGTTATGAAATATAAAAAAATAAAAAAAGATAATAAATATCTTTTATAATCAACTTCTAAGACCAATAAACAGTTTTAAATTTTTATTGTTGATATATTGTGGTATGAGCAATAGAGAGTTAAAGAGCTGAATTATTACCTGATAATATACGATATCTTATTATAGGCCTATCTGGATGTGGTAGGACTTTTCTTAACTTTTTAAAAGCCAAATTGATTAGGTAATAATTACTTATATATATATATATATATATATATATATATATATATATATATATATATATATATATATATATATATATATATATATATATATATATATATATATATACTCCAAAAGCATTAATCCACCTAAACAACTATTTTATCCAGTATTGATTTTATTATTACAATTTATTAATGAAAAATAGTTCTATTATTTTGATGATTTTATTTTAGAGAACCAGAACAACATTAAAAATTTATTTTACTAGAGGAGAATATAAACATTTAGATTGTTTCTATCTTGCACTAACATACCCAAAAGTAGCAAAACAATTAGCAAGAGAAAATGTAATTTTTATGTATATTTCGTCAAGATGATACTAATCTTAAATATGTAATTATATAATGAATTTGGTGGAGGAGATATGTCATGATAAATTTAAAGAAGTGTGTTCTATTTGTGGGAAAGATAATATGGTTTTATAACAATTGATACGACAAGAAAGATACATGATGGATAGTATAGAAACAAGATTAAGAATTTTATAAACATCTAAATAATTTAATTTTTGAAGAACATGAACTCACAACAATTTTAGACAAAGAATGTAATGTTTGGTTTAAAAGTAAAGATCATGCTTCTACACTGCAATAGGAAAACACAAATAAGGCTACTAGAGATCACGTAAAAATATCAACGAATAATGTTACCCACTGAACCACCTCACACTATTTTTATTAATGAACTCTGACTATATTCATTCCTTTAAAAAGTCTAATTCTGAAAAATTTCAAGATTGGATATTTGAAGAAGTTCCTCCATCGATTAGAAAAACAGATAAATATGACATTACTCAACAAAATGATATATTAAAGTATTTTATTGAATCAAGATCAAACATTAACGTTAAACATCAACATCAAACATTAACGTTCAACATCAACAACAAGCATTAACGGTCGAATATTTTCTTCATAATAAATGGATGAGAAAGAACTTGAGAGGATCTTTTAGCTGAAAGAGTATCTTATTAAAAGTTTTAAAACTTGAAAGAAAGAAAAATAAGGAATATATGACAAGTATAAAAAGAAAGAACAACCAGTAATATATGCTAGTCACGTTTTAGGAAACGAGATTAAAGAAGTAACAGAACAATACATTAATTTAATAACAGAACTTCTTCCAGTTGTATATAAAAGTGCAAGAATAGTTTATTAGAAACACCTCTAACATATGAAAACACAAGTTATGTTAATCCTATAGGTGAAAATGATTCACTAGTGACAGAAGATATAGAACATACGAGAAAATAACTTAAAGTAGAACAAATAGAATCAATTGCTAAAGAAACACGTTTTTGCCATATTACTTCGAAATATGATGCAACACGAGATGATAAGGTTTTTCGAAATACAAGTATATAATAAAGATGGGAAAATAATACACATGATAAGAGATACGAAACTTAACGTAAATGGCAATGATTTGATAATAATCAACATTATATAGGAGCAGAAGGATTGGTAATGAAAACCTGGTAATGCCCGAACCAATGGTAATAACGACTAGGATAGGATAATTGGAGTGCATCAAAAGTTAAAGTTTTTAGTTTTTGAAAAAGTCTCCGATAGAGGACTGCTTTTAAATTGTTTAGATCGTTAAAAATTATTACGAGATTTTTATTATTTTATTACAAAGATTTTTTTCATTCTTTTTTGGAACTGGCCGGATAGTTAGCAATTAAAATACCAATAAATGTTTTGGTTAGTTTTGCGGATACGAAAAAGCTTTATGTGTTTAAATTGGGCCTCTAATTACTTAATGTCCCTTGTTATAATATGTTCGAATACTTCAGTTGGTTCTTATAAATATTCAGGAAGGATTGCTAGATAATAGTTAACAAGTATATGTGTCTAACATGTAGTAGTGTTGCAAATCTGAATAGTAAATTGAGCAGTTTCATTGATCCAGGATTGATCCTTGATCGGAATACCTTTACAAAATTGCTGAAATATAATTTTCTACCGTAATAAAACTGTTTCGCCAGTCTACAGTACACATTTTTGTACTTTGAGTCAAGGCAATTCACTTCACAACTTTTTTAATATATGGATTAATACTGTATAATTTTTATTTCTAGTTTAATTGATTAATCGCAATTGAATGCTCCCTGTCATCACCGAAGAAGAGACGAGACCTAGTGCTTCAAGTTGAATCAGAAACTAGATATATGGGTTTGTGTTCGAGACAAACTTTCCTCTTGGGAACCAAATCCGAAACCACGTGAACTAAACGTTAGCTCGTTAGCCACTTGACACGAAAGAACACTGAGTTGAGGGTATCTAGACTTATTATGGACGGCTTTATAATGTATTCATGAAGTCACGTGCCTTCCCAATTAATCCCGGAGACAAATATTTTGAACATATAATTACTATATGCATGTATTACTGTATACGAATGAGAAATGACCGCCGCAACCCTGGTTGAAGTCCAAGAGAAAATTCTCAACCACTATCGTCTGTAAAATTTGGCGGAACATCAAAGGAAGTGATTTAAATACTAGTACCTCAGTGGAATTTTAGATTATGACATGTCGATTTTTTATTGATTTATTAAGTAGGTGTATGTGATAGACAAAACAAAATTAAATTATCCCCAGGACCATAACTTGTGGGGGGAAACTGTCCCCGGGGAAGCTCCCCGCCATTCGAGGGGGGCCACTTAAGACAAAATTTCTCACTTCATATACGATACGAACATGAAATCATAAATGAAGCATCAAACAGGTTCACTACATTGCATACACAAAACAGCACACAAAAAGTAAATAAAACAAAAATGAGTCGTGGGCCCATTTCATTCAAAAATGTCTACTATTAAGGGCCCTAGAAATAATATTTATTCGTATGGGTTTAAGATTTGTTAATATTGTCCCCTTAATTAATTTGTCATGTATGGAACGGGCCCAGGAGCGTAACTAACGGCCGTGCAGGGGTCCACAAACAGTAAGAGAAAGATAGAAGGAAGGGGCCTATTTTCGAATTTTGCGGAGGGCGCAAACAACTTTTTCTAGGGGACCCAAATATTAATGCTTGCCCCCCCCCCTCTAAGAAAAATCTAAGTTACGGCGCTGATTATCTCGCTTCTATTCAATGATATATTGACCAATAAAATTTAAAAAAAACTTCAACAAAAAATGCAAAGTCACACATATAATGACGTAAGGAATACAGAATAATCTTAATCTACTTTACTTACGTATTTTTAATGGTGATTGGACCAATGATCGTCCTGTGACGGTCACTGGTTGCAATAAATGTGTCTACTAACTCGTCTAGACTGAGAAGGTCTAGTAAATCATGATGTGTGTGAGAGATGATAACATGATTGAATCTCTTCTGTTTCACTGGGCTTCTTAAATATGTTTTCAGTCTTCGAAGGAATTAAAGCTCCGTTCAGCTTCACATGAAGAAGCTGGCAGCACAATCTAAAAACGCAATGTTTTCAACTTTTTTAAACATAACCAGAACGTCTGGTTCAATTTCTTGTAATACTTTGCAACCATCACTGGCACAAGACACACCAGTCTTCTGAAGAAAGATTTTCATCTCAAGAGAAAATGACACTACATCTATTCCTGGATAATTTTCAAGTATGCCAACCACACTTCATAACATTGTATCTTCTAGTTGACGAAGACACAGGAAATCCGACTAAGTAAATCTTGATTCTAGGCCTTTCACAGCTGCATCAATGATGGCATAATATTCTTTCCTATAATACGCATTGACATCTTCAGTTACCCAATCTTCTACCAGCCTCGTGTACTTCCTTCAACTTTTTTATTAGCTTCTTGCATTATTTTTTCAAAACATTCTTCGTTGCGTAGGTTCTGAGAATAAAGTATTGAGTATTTCTTACTTCAAAATATTGGGTCACGCGTTCCCTCTGCCCCCCTCCGCCAGAGACGCCCGTGTTCTCATCATAAAGTATGTCAGAATACTTAACATTATCATCTGTTCACGTGTTATGGTTAGGTTTTGCTATAACATTTGTCTACTTCACGGAACAATTTTTTAAACTCCTACTCTTGCGTACACCTTACAATGTTTTTACAAAAAAATTAAATAAAATAAATAAATAAATAAAATTGATTTACTATGTTTGTGTTGTATGATGTTCACTTTCCTCAAGACTACGGACTATGCAAATGTATTACTAACTGGTGGTCGCGAACCTACTGGGCCCGTGTGGGCTTGCCATCAACAGTCACTGACACATTTACCAAGCCTATCATCTACGGAAAATAGAACTCAAATTTTCCCTAATAAGAAGATTCCAGAGCCTCTTCCATCTCAACTCACAGTCCGGTATCCAGGCCTGCAGTTCATCATCCGCATCCCATCGTGAGATAGGTTGCGAACCACAAACTAACGACACAGGACATCGACTTACGAGTGGGTCTGGCAATGAGCACCATGGAGATCTTAATTTTGTCTGTAATGACCTTACCAAAATAAAAAAGAATATCATAAGAATCCCAAACAGAATTTGGAATACATCCCACGACGGTCGGAAAACTGTTGAAGTCAGAAGATTTCCAAAATAAATAACTTACTTCTTCCGCTAGATCCCCTACAGGATCCAAATAGTGGGCTCAAAAATCAAATTGACCAGCGTCCAGATATGTTCCACGCTGAAATGGCTTACCAGTTCACCTCTTCTTGTATGATGCCAATCACCATTCCCAAGATTTTTATTTACCACTGTCTTAAGCAACCTGATAAAAAACAATTTCTCACTGCCTTAGACCGTCACAAGTTCTATGAATTCAGATAAACACCATTCCAAACGAGTGTCACTATTTAAAATTTCACTTTTCTATAATTTTGTGCAGACGCTAAAGACTTCACGTCTGACTCTTACTGTTCCTTCTGTAGAAAGACAAAGACAACGGGAAGAAGATCCTTAATTGGATGACTATTATGACGTAACTATAGGATGATAGATTTTTCTCCTGACATCAAAGAGACCGCTAAATCTCAACCACAGCTGTGATTGTGGATGAGCCAATCACAGATAATTTACTCCGAAACAAAGAGATGCATAAAGAAGAAATTATGGCTGACTTTCCAAATTTAGAATTTTGAAGAAAATAGAAATAAAAATTTTAGTTTTCTTTTGAAGCCTCCCTATACCAATATATCCAGAGAAATAAACTAAAAACCCTATAAAGCGATAAAATATACTCTTATTTTCTAAAATAATGTCATATTTTCGGTTAAATACGCAAAACTTACAAAATATAATTAATAATCATGTATTTTCATGTAATACATATTTGAAACTATCAATTTGAATAAAATTTCCGCAAAATTTGCGACCTACTTTTACCAGAATACGATAAATAAACATATTTTAAAGATTTCACTGAAGGTAAAAATTTCTTTATATACACTGGGTGTTCAAAACTACCGGGCCATGTTACATTATACAAAGTATAAGGTAACAATGTAATCGCGCCTTTACCGTGACTGGAAACTTCTGTTTTTCTTCCTTGCGGTGGACGGAAGAGGATATATCTTACCGTCTTGCTCTACGGAAATCGGTATTGAAACTGGAAGTAGTAGTAATTCAAACCATTCCCGGTTTTGATAGAGTGTTCGCCATTGTCATGATACGTTGCTTTGAAACGCTGAGTCGTTTGCAGGAAACGGCTTGTTATCACCTAATAACCATTTTGTTCTATGTAGATAAACGTTGAAACCGGTAATGATTAACTTCAGCAACTTCCGATTTCAACAGAAAGTAAACAGAGGAGATAAAACCTATCCTTGGGACGGTGAATCGATTGCAAGATCCGTTATCTCTTTATCTTTTACCGTTTTTCTATGATACCTGTCAACAGATGGATGGACGAACGGACATAGCTGTTCTATAAGTCTTTAGATACTTATGCATAGCACAGTTTAGAAGTCTCATACCGAAAGTGAACCTAATGCCAATTTTCAATATAAAACACTAGCTTCTGCCAGCAATCAAAACTGGATATTAGAAATTCGTCTGTAGTGAATGACATGTGAAAACTTTCTCGTTTCTAAATACATTCACCTATATTTGATTTGTGTACTTCATGTAGATAGGAAAATATTGATTATTCGTATTAAGACTACTGTGCTATTTGATTTGTGTGATATACTTCAGGTAGATAGGAAAATATTGATTTATTCGTATTAAGACTACTGTGCTAAGCACAACACAGAACACGTAGGCTCGAGCTACAAGCTAGTGGTTAGATGGTTTCATGCAGGTGACTGCCTAAAGGAAAGACAGCTTGCCACAGCAGTAGTGAAGAATTAACACAAACAAGCATTGAATCTTTGAACAACAAAAAGACCACATTCAAATTCTGATCAGCTGCGACAAGCCAATTGTATACCTATGGTAGTATATAGCATGATCGCAACAACTGATGATTAACACAATGAAATCACTGAACAATATTGAAACGGAATTATTTAGTTTAATGTTTCACGTTTATGCTCTTCAGGTTAAATATGATAGACAATTAATAAGAGTAAATGAAAATGTAATTATTTTTGTGTTCTAGCGGGAATAGAACCCGGAACCGCATATACCAAAGGCGCACGTGCAACTTGCTATTCCACGGGAAGGGTTGAAAGCTAATATTTTATCTGAGGATACAGAATTCTATTCACAATTATTTACAGTACTTTACTTACAGTCATTTACCTCTAACAACAAAAAGAAAAAACAATCTAAGGTTTACGTCCCATATTTATGCCGACTAGGATAAAGGAGGCGGTGGTTATGAAAAATCAATGAAATGGTGGAATAAAGAAAGTAGGGGAAAACAGAACCCCGAGAAAACATACATACACACACGCTGTGTCCACCAAAAAGTTCACTTGGCGCGAGCTAGGATCGAACCAGGGAGTCTGTGCACCAGAGGTGACCACTATACATTTGTTATAGTTTCCTGACCTATTCTCTATTTCAATCACGTTTCAGGACTCCTAGAATCGACAGGGACATGAATTCAGAAACATCGAGGACAATTAATATTCTTCCCTTCCTACTACAGAGGCACTCTCGAAAACATCACGATCATCAGTCTAATAATGATGTCAACCCGCTCAGCTCGAGCTCCGGCTCGGCTCGGTTCTACTGAGCCAACAGTTCGAGCCGGCTCGGTTCGGCTCAGATTATGTGAGCCATTGGCTCGAGCCGGCTCTGTTGCGATGAGCTACCGGCTCGGCTCGGCTTAGGTGAGCAATCGGCTCGAGCCGGTTTGGTTGGGATTATCCACCGGCTCGACTCAGGTGAGTTATTGGCTCGAGCCGGCTTGGTTGGAGTAAGCCTTTGGCTCGATTCGGCTCCGCTGGGGCGAGCCATTTGCTCGGCTCGGTTTGGCCCAACTGAGTCGAGGACACACGCTGGCTCGCTAGGGTAAGGTGTGGGCTCGGCTCACTTCTCGAATCGGGTCGGTGGTGACTGAGCCGTGAGCCGTGAGCCGAGCCGCTCAAGCCGTTGACAACACTACAGTCTAACACCTCAGGCTGTTCAGCTACACCCACCGGCTTCCACTGGGTCACTGCGGCCCCTAGTTTTGTAACAGTTTGTAGTAATATTCATTATCTTCACCCTCGCAACCAGCTATTGAGTCACGGTGATTATTCATAATATGTATTTTTTATTTACTAAAATATTTACGATACAGCCAAAGGATCATTATTTTTGTAAATTGTGTATTATTTTCATGAAGCAAAGACTTAATATTCTACTTGGGTTTAGAACTATCGCTTCTACACTTTTAATTGACAACTATTAGTTTATGTTCACTATTTCTGTCCGTTTTCTACAAATTAGTTGCAGAGATTATTCGGAGTAAATATTTTATTTTAGTAATGTTTCATTAAAATTTAGTCATATGTTAATTACTATTTCAAATATTCCTAAGTTTTCCTTTCCGGTTAGGATAATGATTAGAAATGAAGTTTCCTCTTTTTATAAAATTCTTGTTAATCGTAATACTTTATTTGAAGGACTGGAAATAATTCTGGATTATTTGGAGATATTCAAATAAACTAGAATAAAGACTATAATACTAAGCAATATTACTAAAACAAAACATTGCTGTTCAAGAAATTGACAGAACCAAGCTTTTCTTTAAAAAAAACGAAGCGTAGGGTATGGGATTCGAACCGATGATCGTGGATAAAAACAAAATACTTGGGGAGCGTGCGCTAACCGTCTACGCTACGAAGGTACGTTAAGGTTCATTCTCTTAGTAAACGCATATTAGAAAATCACTGCCACAAACTACCTGATCGCTCCGCATATTTTGTGCCTTATTTCCTTTTATTTGTTTGTTTACGTATAAAATGTTTAATATCTATTATTATTAGAGCTATGCAATATGTATAGTACCTAACATTATGAAAGATTTACGTTTTATTTCTAATAAAACATAAAATTTCTTTCTCTGTAAATTTCACCGCACGTTTGCCACGCTTACGAAAATGGAACTTAGAATTTGGCGATGAGTTTTGGAGATTTCTTTTATTAATTATAACTTCTTTATTTCTTAATTTTTTTCAGAAATATTTTTTTGGAAATATGTGGTTTCCTTCTTCTATATATTTCTAAGAATACATTTAACATTTTCTATCATAAGAGAGTTATTTCTATTTATGTAATGTTGAAAGACATGCGACAGAAATTCTGGACAGAAGTGTAGTTTCTTCTTTTATTTATACTCCATTCCTAGACACAGACAAAACAACTTTCCTCTATTTTATTGCTTCTTTAAACAAATTACGTAATGACCCATACATTTTGTTCGGTCTTACTTGTTAGCTCTAAACTTCGTGCGTCTCGAGTCGTTTTTTTACTTTTCTACTTGTGTTCAAGAATTAAAAATGGTTCTGTGCGGGAATCGATCCGTGGACTACAACCTCTTCAGACCAGCTTGCTATCGAATACTCTACGAGGGAAGCTGACCAGAACAGAGAAACTGATTTCTTTGTTCAAGAGACATACCCACTTTACTCTGGCTTCGTTACCTCGATCTGTGTGCGAAATTACACAACTAACTAGAACTTCAAATTTTATACGTGATTTCGCCAACAAGTTATTATTAAATTTAACGCTACATGCAACGTTGATAAAGTATTAAAGGAATAACACAAATTACAAATAGTGATCGAACTTACAACTCTAGTCACAAGAACGATTCTATTCAAGGTGTCACCTCACCTTCCTATCTAGAAAAACACGCGGGTTCGATTCCCGGCAGGAGTTCGTGTTTCAGATTCCACGTCAATAAGTAGGTCCCGTCTCATATAGCCTTGCTGCTGAGGGACGTGAAACTCAAAATCAACTCAACCTATCTAAAACAAAGGTGAAACAAAATTCATTACTGCTACCAGCTAACAAATATTTATACTCCATTTCTTGTTTTCATAAAATAATAATTCTATCTGCCAATCCATAAATGTAATAATATTATTACGTTCATGTGTAAACCTAAAAAGAATCTGAAAGAAAGTATACCTCTTCTATTCCTATTAATTGCTTCGACTGTGTTTTTTCTTTCCTTCTTTTGTCATTCTAGTAATAATAATAATAATAATAATAATAATAATAATAATAATAATAATAATAATAATAAATGGACACTGTTTTCCGCAGGAACTTGCTACTTTAAGGGCTACAGTGTAGAGCTCTGCCGACAACAACATATTGGACATTGTTTATAAAAAGACCGAAAAACCTTATTCACTAATTTATTATCTACGGTTTGAACTGCAAGAAATGATCATATTTCTTCGCGATAATGTGAATGCAAAAGTGAAATGTGTTTCTACACAATTTCCTATTCTCGAGCGACTGTATAATTTTAAAAAAACTTCGATTGTTGTAAAGAAAATAAAAAGTCTGTATGTCTTCAGGGGCAATCTATCTGAGGACCCCGTGAAGTTGTGCCCACGGTGTTACTGATTACATCATCAAGACCTGCTTGCAAGGAAAGCGCTACATTGAGTGATTCGTCGAAAGAGTCCAAACGCTTTACATCGCATTGTATTTTTCCCTTGTTTCGTTTATATTGCGTTCACTCTTTGTGTTTTTCGTACAATGCACGGAAAAGCAAATACACTTTTCGCCACGATGCCCAGGAATACTGTTTTAACTGATCAGCAAATAGGAAGCTACTGGCGAAATTATATGGGGTAATGCGTAACATATTTTCATAGCAGCAAGGGACAAGATACTTTCCCGCGGAAAACATTCATTTATTTGTTTGACAGACAATACATTAATGTATATTTCTAAAAATTCTGTAAAAAATATTTATACATGTTAGTGATTTTTCTGTCAGGTATCAGACACAATGGAATCAAAAATCAATAAAATGAAATGTATTCAACTTTTTATATATTTGGAAAACGTATAATATTTTGAAAGTTGCAGAAAACTAGCTGAGATACATTATAGTTCCTGCACCTCTTAGCTTATTTCCAAGTAAATTTATTACATTCGAAATAACCCACAACTCACCACGAAGAGGTGGCTTCAGTTCAAGTTCCGCCCTTCCTCCAACTCCTGGATTTATCTTTGATTTTGTATTTGCAGATTACTGGTTCTCAAATATTGTCTAATATTTACGTTTAGTTACTCATTTTTAATTTATTTTCTGATTTATTTGTGAACTGTGGTATCCCCTCCCGAGATTTTAAAGTTGCTAAAGTAAGTCGACGACGAGCGTCTGAACTACACACAGAACTAGCCACACTTCTGTCACTAATTTTATCATGCACTCTGTTGCTTGAGTATGGCAAGGAAAAATTGTTATTTCTTCACTGGCAACTTTGCATTTTTATGTTATGTTGCAGCTCATCTTTGCTTAGGTGTTTTGTTAATGGTGGCTCCATCCAGACACACTCCGACAAGTTTATCATGTTAATGTAGGTTTTCGCATCTAATTTGACCTCAGGAACTTTGCATTCTTTCACATTGACAGATAAGGATAATGTTCTTGCTTTCAAAATTCTTCTCCAACCGAGTCTTCTTATGTTCGCGTCTGTGTCTGATATGATTGCCAGAAGTAAATTCTCAGGATGACTAAATCACACATTTCGCATTATCACTGGATCCATGATTGATTTAATATTTGAATCCATAGATCTAGAAAATGATATAAGTTTCAATAACTGTTTAGCTCCTTGTGTGCACGATGGTTCGCTTTTAGTATAGAACCATATAGGAGCATAAACATTCATTATGTAGGAAATCATAATCTTGAACTCTGTTGACGGATTTTCCGTTCCGTTGTAAAGGGGCAAAATTCTATTAGCAGTCGTCACCCATCTTGCCTGATTTAGCTTTCCAGGATTTTGACTAGTCGAACTTGCAGAACAATGACCCAATGAAACAGCTTGACAAAAATTCAGAAGATATTTTTGATCCATGCTTAAATTCAAAGCGCTGAAATTCTGAATCTGGTAAACAGCTACAGGCTCAAAATCAACAAGTAGCAAGGACTCGCAGTTTTGTAAAGTCAATCCAATTTGTTCGTATGAATTTGGCTCCATAGTCTTAGCGTCGATTTCATGGATTAGATGTCTAAGACTAAGTTCATTTGTATGCAAAGACAATTATTCTTTCATGTGGCTTTCCTAAATAATTTTCAATATTGGCCATCACTCCAGTTTTTCTTCCAGTATTAACTGGCATTCCATCACAGCCTAGAATAATAAGTTATGATGTCAAGATATGTCAAGAAATGGTACTTCTAACTTTGACACTCGTCTTCCTTTTTCACATTTATAATGAATTAGTTGATCAGCTCATTTACACCAAGCAATATCAAATAAGGTTTCTCTGGCAAATTCTTGATTTTGCATTTTTTTATCATCACATGTAGGGTTTGATTTTTTCACTGATTTTAGGAGCTAACGAATTTTTCTGTGATACTTAAGGCTACAATTCGTTATTGACTTAAAGTAGCTTTTCCACACATAGATTACTTCTTCCAAACTTGACTTATTTTAGAAGCAACTATGTAAGCGAGGTCCTTGGCTGGCGGAACTTTTCTAGAACTGGAATTTCTCTTCTTTGTTTCCCTTTCCCATAGGTATTGTTTCAGCACACTTTCTATTGTGGGCAATTGAACAGAACTAAACTCTTCTGGAGACCCAACAATATCGTGAATAATGTTTTTATGTCCTCTGACCGTAATCGAGTCGTATTCTCCAACTCCATGATGATACAAGCAAGAAAATTGCGCACTTACATATATATATGGAGAAAACCACAGGCTTATGAACAATAGGATCAAACAAGAAAAGAGTCTCACGCGTCTACGCTACCAAACTAGCAGAAGCACAACACTGAAATGTGATAACTCACCTCCAACTGATTGTAATGTCTGAGTAAGGTCAGTCCATTTGTTTAGATAATTGAGTTGGAGGGGAGGCAGCTGCCACACAAATATTATAAGTTTATCGATATTTCCTCCAATTCAAAGCGATGGCGGCACATGATAAACAAGAGATAACGATTTTAAATTTCTTTCCTCATTATATTTGGACTATTTGGAAAGCAATTACTACTAAGAATAATACGGTATAAAGTAATAAATATTTCACTTATTGTTTTAAAAATCTACGATTTCATAATTTTTTCCCCGAATTTCAAGCCAATGGCGACACTTCAAAAAATTGAGGTATCTATTTGAAATTTTTTGTATATTATATTAAACACATTTGGCTAAAAATGGCCGCTAAGGGTAACAAGATTTAGAAAAAAAAAAACGTTTTTTCGATACACCCTAACCTACATGCCGAAAAAGTTATTTTTGGGTAGACCATAGAAACATTATCTGTTTTGGTTTTATTTGTTAACTTGGTACACTTTGCAATATCGTAGTCAGTTGGTTTCTAACGACGGAACATGTGATATTTAAAAATAATATCTTTAGTGTGATCAAACGGTGAGAGCAATAGAACTCAAAGATTTCAGGGAATTCGGAAAAGTAATGCCATTGTAATAGATATTAAGCAACTATCATAGTAAAGTCATTCCCATAATAAAAAAAAGAAAAAATAGCAAAAACAAATCGACTGTAAAAACAAAAAAAAAAACATCAAACCTCAATAAAATAAAATCATTTATAAATATTTGATTTAAAAATGTACTAAAATATTTAGATATTTTGTCAGCACAAATTCACAATTGTACACATTAAATGGAAAAGTTGTCTTACCAACCGAATAGATACCAATAAGATAAATAATGAAATTTAATTCACAATTTGTGTGAATGCGGGTAGATATGGGGTCTTCGATGAGTAACAGTGTCATCATTAATGCTTAGAGAGATTCGCTCAATTTCCACTAATGAAGGAAACTGGACAAGTTGTGTACATTAAGGCTTAACTAAAATAGAGGAGTTTGATGTTACTTTAATTATTCTTTCTTTAAGTTTAGTTAAATATGGCTTGCTTTCTCAAAATCAATTTGCATTTGCATATTACTAAAATTAATTTTGATCATTAAATATTAAAATTATTGTATTTCACAAAGGGACACTTAAGAAGATTTGAAGAAGAAATCAATAAAATAATCCTCCTAACATTATTCCATTTCATTTCAAAGAAAACAAAATAGTAATAATTTTCCATACAAATTAATCGGCTGAAATATAAAGATGGAGAAGTATTGGATACCGTTAAAACGCGTCTGAAAAAAATATATTCGAAGAAACAAAGGGAAGAAATTAAAATAGACTTATTGAATGAAAAGCGAAGAATTACATTTATTTATAAAAGTTAAATAAGTAAGCATAATAGGTGTTCTTGACAAGGAAATCTATCCGATGTTTGTTCTCATTCTGTTGATGATACACCTTTCCATTTACCAGTACTTCACTGATGTTCTTCCCTCTCTCTGGAGTTATCATTTCATCTAGGCATTAAATTATGAATCTCTTCCAGCATGAGTATCTTCTTAATGGAAGGCTATTTTCTGTCTTCGGCATTGGTCCTTTTGTTTTCTTCTGTTCATTTTTTAATTATTATTTCCAATATTCCTTTTTATTAGGCCAACTTTAGAACTATTCCACCACCAGCTTCAATGGGGTGGCTGAAAGAATGGCTGGGTGGGGGGAAGACAGACAGAGGAGCACAAAAACTTCAGGAGAGACATCTGGGCCATAGGACATCGGGTCAGATGAAAATGTAGGCATCAGACCAAGTGTTAGGGCGCTGATAAAAATGCCATAAGCTATGTAGAAATATACATAACATATGGAGAGGCAGGTAAGGTGTGCGTCTTGTAAGTGTAATTGTTCATATAACTATCAGCAATAGGAGAGGGTACACAAAAATAACCGGAATTACAACACAGTATGGATATGTTTTGTAGTTACAGAATGTGCCGCTAGACATTGTTAGCTTGGAATTCCCGCACCAATGTTATAAGTGGTGTCAGTCTTTGTGAAGTGGTTCCTTCTTGGTGCTGCACTGTGTCTCCCTACTCGTAGATCTATTATCCTGCGATTATTGTGATATGTGATCACAAGGAATGAAGAGGATGCCTGAAATTTTGTTGGGAAAAGCTACAACTGATGTCATTGTTGTTCCTCAGTAAGCCTTTAAAAATAATTTCTGGTGTAAATCACAATCTTGGGATGCTATTTCCCATTCAAAAAGGGCAATGTGTAAATTGAATGTGTGATTTGTTCAAGAAGTATCCCATCTTATTTTATTTATTTGTTTATTTATTTTTGGCGTAAGCAAATATATGAGAAGCAGCCAATAAATAACGAAGCAGATTATATTGCACGAAAACTATGTTATTTAGAAACATGGAGACAACCTCCGAAACGTACTTGCTGAATTACGAAAATGATTCATGCTCGCTTCATTCGCTATATGGCGTTACGTATCCGGCACGGAACAAGAAACGATGAAAACCGAGCAGCGGTCGTGCCCAGTCATTTCATGTTTGAAAGTGAATCGTAATGGAAGTGTCGAAAGAGAAGCAGCGAAGTTGGTCGCTTTTCGACTGCAGAAAATCTAGGAGGTCGTGAAATACACCGTCGAATAGAAAGGAGTTATGGGGAGTACTGTATGTCATTGTCAAACCAATGGGAGTATAAGCCAGCACAATTTATTGCCGGCCTAATACCGGGATAAATGGTGAGAGTTAGCATCAGGAAGGGCATCCGGCTGTAAAAAAATTCCTGCCAAAACCAAAACATTATGATACATTTTAATCTTACCTCGGAAAATGTTTGGGTGTTCCCCGGAAAGACGCGGTCTCCCTCTTGTGAAACATGAGTGAAGGCTACGGGGAAATGGGCCAACTCGGTTAAAGAAGATATTCCAGATACGTATAATACGGAACCTTAACTGTGGGGGTCAATTATCGGAAAAGAAAAGGATGTGGCAGATATAATATCAAGAAGAAGAATGGGAGCGTTGTGTGCACGGGAAATGAGATGGAGAGGAAATACAGCGAAGAACTTAGGAAGTGGATATAAACTATCGTATAGTGGAGCAAATCAACAGGGTAGCAATGGATAAGAATTGTCCTGTGTAGTTAATTAAGTCGAGGTGTTATTGGTGTAAAAGAGTAGTGATAGAATAATGTGTGCCAAATTATGGGTTGAGGAACTGTTTAATATTGATGGCGTGTACACTCCGTAAGTTGGATGCGAAGACGAAGAAAAGGATGCTTTCAGGTATTATTTGGAGTGAGAATTAACTAGTATACTAAGGGAAGAAATAGTGATTCTGGGTGGCGATTTCAACGGGCATATCGATACTAGATAATGAGTTTAATTTTTAAGTGTACACTTAGGTTGGAATGTCGGAGAGAAGAATGTAGGAGGGATGAAAATATTAAGTTTTACACTTGCATCTGATTATGCCATACGCAACGTTCTTCCAAAAGAATACAAAGTAGTTACGTATGAATATGGAACAAGGGAGAACAAACAGATTTCCTTTTGAGCAGAAACTGAAAGAGATAAATTAGAATCCTCAACGGAGAAGTAGTTTGAACACAGTGCTGAGCCTTAGTCTAATGGACTGTGAGTTCACGTGCAGAAGGAAACCAAGTTCTAAGGGAATTGCATCTAAAATTAAGTGGTGGAAATTCAAAGACTCAAATCTAAGATGTGAGCTCAAAGGAAAATATTACAAAGACTACAACCCGTACATGGAGCCAACAAATGGTGGGACATAAACAGTGTATTCATTAAATAGATGGCGGAAGAAGTCTTAGGTAAGACTTCAGAAAAAAATGCTCCAGCAAATAAAGACATTTGATGGTGGAATGAAGACATTCAAAGGGAAATCAAAACGGAGAAAGGAGCGAAAGTAAAATAGGATAAATAAGGAACTGATAAGAATCGAGAACGATACCGAGAAATGATCACAGCAGGTAAAAGGTAAGTTGAAAGAGCAGTCTGAAGCCTGGCAGGAAGTGTATGAAGATTTTAAAGCTAAGAAAAATAAGGGAGAACTCCTTCACATATGTAGGGTACGAGACGAACAGACATACTACGGAAGATCATAAAATCAAAAGATGAGAAGTTTACTATAGAGAGCTGTTAAATGTAGGAATCGAGAGTAATCTTGGAGAATGGTGTAGGGAGTTGCATATAACATAAGGAAAGAAGAAGTAATATTAGAGCTACGAAAACGAAAACTGCAAAGCAACTGGCCCGAATGAAATACATGCGGAAGTATGGAAATGTCTCGGCGAAGAAGAAATAGATCTATTGTTAAATCTGATGGAAGATGTATTTGCCGAAGAAGGAATAGTCAAGGACTGGAGAGATAGTATAATAATAAAAAGTTTTCGAGGAGAAGGGTGGTATTCAAGATGTGATAATTATAAAGGGATCCAGCTGATGTCCCATACAATGAAGATTTGAGAAAGAATCATTGAGAGATAGGTTCAGGATGAAACATCAATAAAAGACGAATAATTCGGATTCATTCCAGGTCGGAGAAAACCAGATGCGATTTTTTTCTCAATTAGACAAATTACGAAAAATATCAAGAAAAGCTCAGACTGAGTACCGCATCAAAAGATCTGAAGATACCTGAGAAGTATAGGTGTACTAGAAAAGTATGTTCGCCTCGCCAAGATGTATGAAGAAGCTAGAAGAAGGGTCAACAGCAGCGTAGGCTACACGGACCGGATAAGAGTCAAATTACATCAAGGATCTTTCTTAAGCCAATATATATTCAATATAGTTATGGATATCATATCTGAAGGTATTAAAGACGCATCACCTTGGTGTATGTCTGTCTCTTATATCATACCAAAAGAGAAAAATTAGAAGAGTGGAGAAGGCTTTGAATAATAGAGGATTAAAAATCGGCAGAAAGAAAACTGAATATATGAACCTGGAGGAGGTACAGATGGAAGGACAGGACGGGAATTTAGATGCAGAAATAGAGAACAGAATTAAATTGGAATGGATGAAATGGAAAATGGTCGCAAGTATTCTTTGCAATAAAAATAAGTCTCAAGGTAAAAGGAACAGCCTACAAGACTATATTGAGACCTGCAATGTTGTAGCTGCAGGAACTTAAGGAATCAAGAAGATGCAAGAGAAGAAACTAGACGTAGCCAAAATTAAAATACTCAGGTTGTGATGTTACCAGAAAGATTAATGTTGGACAAGAGCAGAAACGAAAGAATAAGAGGCAACATTGAAGTGATTGACAAGTCGAAGAAAGTACACGAGAGATGATTATAACGGTATGGTCATGTTATGAGAAAAAATGGTGATTATGTCGACAAGAGAGTGTGGAAGATGGAAATAGAAGACGAAAGAGGAAGACCAAAAATAAGATGAATAAATTGTGTAGCTATTGACTTACAAGAAAAGAAGTTAATAGGGGATGATACTTTGAACTGAGCAAGATGGAAGCGAATCATCAAAAATGTTGATCCTGCGTAAGCGGGAAAAGAAAAAACAAAGAGGACTGTATGTCACCGTCAAAAGTTCATGACGGGAACGAGCGTTTTCGCGAAGAATCATGTCGATAGGGGACGGAAAGAGGAGTGGTGCACCAAAGCGTATCACAGACCAACATGTTGCTAAAGTGGATGAGCAATTCAAGAAAGATGTCATGCAACCATAAACGACATTTGTACATCAGTGGGCTTTAGCCATGGTGTGGTTCAAGTTATTATTGTAGACACGTTAAATTCCGTCATGTACTAATAGAGTAAAACTGACCAAAGCGTCAAATATACATTAATAATACTTGTGTAACCGTTTAGGCGATTATATTACACTAGGCACGAAGGGGATCAAGTCGTGGCAACTTTTTGCTTGAAAAATGTCGATTTCTGAAACGAGTAAACACTTGTAAACTTGATTTATTCAAAGAATTATCCTTAATGACTTGTCGAATAACAATGCTCTCAGCTGCAGTTTTCTGTAACAAAAGATAAAAATTTCAGGCACACCCTTCATTCCTCGTAGTCACAAATTACAATAATCATCGGCGCTACCATCAGAAACAAGTACAAAGCAGCGCCAATGATAAACAATTCCAACGTCACACAGAACTGATGCCACTTGGTTAGTGACGTTCGTTCCATAACTATAAAACGCTTGCTTATTGTGTTGCAATTCTGGATAGTCTGGATATTCCCTCTTACTTACCCTGCCGATCTGAAGTGCTAGAGTGCGCGTATTTGGTAATGTCTGTGTAGTATATCCATGTAAAAGTGTGTAAAAAAAAGGGGGGGTAGCGGTAGAGCGTTCATCTTTGGCGCGTGAGGTCCCTGGTTCAATTCCAGCTTCAGCCAAGTAAACTTTGTGGTGGATAAAGACCGTGCACATGGGTTTTCTCGGGTTTTTACTATTTTCTCCCATTTTTGTCATTCCATCATTATCATCCATCTCATCACCGTCTCCCTTAGCTTCTGGTATAATCATCGGACGTTAAACTAAAAAAATGTTTTTAAAAAACTACAAATCGTAGGTGTCTAACTGTAGTGGATTTATTGCAGAAAACCTATCTCTGTATGAGTACTAAGTATTTTCATCTGTTTGGTGCGAGGGACTCAGGTTCTACTATTGGTGGGAAATCCGTGTTAAGCTATAGATCCAAATCTCACATAGTATCAGACATTAAGAAAGATAAAACTTGAAAGCAATAAAATGTTTCTATGATCTAACATGTACGTTTCTTTATGAAAGAAGTGTCAACCTGCGTACTATGCATATAGATATGTAGAAGCATATGAAACCGAGATCAGGCTATAAGAAGCTTGAAGCAACGATTGAATTGAGTCGGTATGACATATAGTAGTAAACTAAAACGCCAAGAACTCATACCAGCTGTGAAAAATTTAAAACGTAAGGTTTATAATACTGAAGTATATCAAAGATATGTTCTGTCTATGTATATAACCATATCAGTTGTACTTTATTTCGAATACAATTATTGAATTATGGTGAATATCGGAGTAAAGAAAACAAACAGGTAGAAAAGAATAGAATATTGGTAATGAATGAAGAGAGGGACATAAATTTGATAACAAGCTGTAGAAATCAACGATTATTAAAAGAAATGTACGTAGAAGCCTAAGGGGGGGGGGACTGGAAAATAAATTATAGGCAAGTAATTATATCGAAGGAGTTGAAACGAAAGAAGATAATACCAAACAGTGAAATCATTAGGAGTAAAAGTTGTAGAAAGAGACAGAGAGGATCGAAGAAAACAACTGTAGGTATTATAAAGGATATGATAAAACAAAAAAGCAACAAATGCATAATAAAAACATAACGATAGGAATAACACGGAAAGTTTGATAAAGAATGGCATTACTGTTATCAATATGTTGCCGAAATTCAAATTAAGGTCAAAATAGGCTATAATTTATATCGTGGTTTATAGCATTTGGTGGGTAGAAGTTAAGAATTTAAGACATCATTTGTCTATGTTATGTAAATTGAACGGTATCATTGTACGGTTTTAGGAATGTTAGGAATGTAGTAAAAGAACTGTCAGAAGTAGATTTGCTTTTAAAAATTAGATTTATAATTATTTGTAGATATGATTGGAATGATATTAATGTTTGATGATTGTTGGCAAGAAGCTGTAAGGTACACTTATCGAAAAAATCACAATACTTTATTTGGAAATATTCTTAATTTAGTTAACAAGTATCTTCTAGAGTTTTTTTTTTTTTAATTTTTTTGTCAGTGAATGTAGTTGTAGTTGTCTAGGAATGACATAATGGATGTAGATATCGGAGTGTGAAATGTGTGGGTGTTGTATTTTTGGGTTTGATTAGAGTTTAGCATTCCTTTTAGCAAGAAGGCTATATGAGACGTAGACCTACAGCTTAACACTGAATTCAAACGACCTCAGATCCTGCCGAGAATCGGTCCCGAATTTCCCGCGCCAAAACATATGTGTGTGTGTGTGTGTGTGTGTCATATGTGTGGGGTGGTATCCGGGGGGATGTTTGTGGGTATGGAGTGTGTGGGGTGGGATGGGGAGGGAGTGTTTGTGGGGTGAGTGTTAGTGGTGTAGATGGGGTTGCATGTAGTTTAATATATTTATACGTATGTACTTGTGTATGCGTGTTTGGAAGTGGTGTCGTACGTGTATATGTCTATGTGTAGATGTGTGTGTGTCAGTGTAATACCGGTCTGCCTCTTAATTGGGATATCTCTAGACTTTAGTGGCATTGCCTCTGTAAGACATCCCACGCACCCAATCCAATGCCACCCAAGAAAAAAAAAAAAGATCAATATGTAAAATGTCGATTTTGAAAAAAAAAAAGACGAACTACATCCGACCGTCTGCCCAGCGGCCCAAACGCCCTCCTTCCACTGCCTGTTCCCCTGTCTGTCAATCCAGCCAACATCAATCTTCACTTTGGCCCTTTAAAGTCTCTGAAGATTGATGGTACACTATCCCCACCCACCCATTGATCCAACCACCCCATTTAATTAAAGCTACCTACCATAAAATCAATTCTGCATAACCTTTGTGATCTGAAAATTGAAAACAAATTGATTTAGTGCAAATAGATTAACCGGTAAGTAAGGACAGTATTTTGTTAGCAAGTACAAATTATCATCAGAAGGGCCAAAGAACTAATGCAGATTATAACTGAAACGTGCTGGGGAAAATTAAGAAGCATTGAAGGGAAAGCAAGAGAGAAAAATAAGTTTATTTTTTTAAGGAACAAATCTTTTTCTTACTAGGATAGTAAAACACTGAGTGTCTTAAATGATTTGTAGATTCAATGCATGGCCAATCCACTCTATTCAGTAGCTCTTGCTCCCTGTAATTATTATATATTTAGTAATATAGACTGAAATGTTGAAAGACTCAGATATTATAAGTACAAAGAGTAGTTTTCTGCAGGCCAGATCAAGTAATTCTACTTGGATGAGTTATTAAACAACAATGTCCTATGCATGTTCAACTTCGGAAGGAATATGTTTAATAAAGAAATAAGTATTGATGTTTATAGATTATTTCCTTGTATGTCACTTCTAAACCTCTTTCGTACTCTCAATATCTCTCTCACTTAAATGATAGCTTTCAATGTTAATGAAATTCATTTGGTTCAATTTTACATTTCATATCTATAACCTTAGGAACAAAGATGGTGAGAAATTATGATTATGATAATATATAGTGAGTAATTATGATTATGATAATGAAATCAATATTAACATTTTATAAAATTTAGCCCATGATATCTTAGCCTTTTACCAGAGAACACTCAACTATTCAATAACATTAGTTAATGTATGGATGCTAAACTATACAATTAAAACAAAGAAAAAAAGAAAAGAAAACTCGGGGAGAGTCTCAGCTAAGGGTAAGCTTGATCTCTGTAATAAATCTAAATTCAGCACCAAATGCATTAATTTACAGAATATGCTTGTTTCGACTGAAGTGGTCCATAGAATGTACTCTATATTACATAGTTTATTCCATGGAAATTGCATATCGATCCTCTATGGTCGGTGGAGATGGGATAAACTATGATGAATTGGTAGAAGGTAAGGTTGCTCAATATTAGAAAAGAGATTGTACTCTGCGCGCTGAATTTGACAAAATGATAAGGAACCTAAAGAATGAGGGTATTGATAACGTTCATACAAAACTTATTAAGACCGCAGGTTGTCAAATACATAATGAGTTGTTTCACCTGATGCAAAGGATGTATCAGATAGCACAACTTCTGGAAGACTTTAAAAAGTTTGTTACTGTATCGTTACGCAAAACAGCGTAGTCAATCAAATGTGAATAATATAGAACTCTGAGCTTAGTAACTTATGTGTCGAAAACAGTAACTTATGTGTCGAAAACAGTAAATAATTGAAGGAAAGGTGAAATCTATCGTTCAGATGATCAATTCGGATTCAGAAGGGGAAGAGGAAATGAGAAGCAATATTGGAGTTGCATTTAGTCTTGAAGAAGAGGATACGAAAGATAAAGGTGCGTATATATCTTTTGTCGATGTGGAAGAAGCACTTGGCAGAGTTTATTGGAAAATAATGTATAGAATGCTGAAAAGGCTGAGTGTAAATCATACAAATAGGCGGTTAATACAACAGTTGTATAAAGATAAAACCCTGTGATAAGATGTGGCAAATATATTGAGACAGTTACCAAGCAAGATGTAAGGTAGGATTAGTCTTTATCACCCGTTCTATTTAAAGCACATATCCAACAGAATGGAAGAATTGCAAAAGATTTATATATATAAAGGAATGAAGGTACATGATGAGAAAGTTTACTTCTTTGGAATTGTCGATGATACAGCTGTTAGCAGAAGATGAGTAAGAGTAGAAAACCGTGCTTAATATGATGGATCAAGTACTCAAAAATTAAAATATAAAGATCAATCACTCTTAAGACAGCTAAGAAAAAAGTAATGGTAGCATGTAAGAACAAAACCAAGATGTTTTATTGATGGAGAGAACGTAGAAAAAGTGTTAGCTTCCACGTATCTTGGTTGTAAGATAACACTAGATGGAAAATTCAAGTAGAGCTTGTTCGTAGAATAAATCAAGCTAAAGCCACTTTCAACAGCAAACAGAATATATTTATTTTCTCTAATATGAAACTTCGCAAGCGCTTGCTAACTACCTTTATTCGGAGTGTATTTTTATATGGTAGCAAGACCTGGATCCTTGGCTAGATAGATAAGAAACGACCTTTGAAATGTGGTACTACTGACGTGCTTTGAAAATTACAAAGGTGGACAAAGTTACAAACCAGGAAGTATTGAAAAGGATTCGAGAGAAAGAAACTTGCCTGTTAAATGTTTTACAAGAAAGTAAGGGATATCTGGTATGGATGGACATATCTTACGACATAATGACTGAATGAAAAGTTGCTAGAGGGATTTACAGAGGGAGAAAATCTTAGGGAAAGACCTAGATTACAGTGCATATACCAGATAATGGAAGATATCGGTTGCAAGAGCTACAAAATACTGGTATTGGCTTGCAACTATAACTAAAAATATAAAGCAAGCTTTAATAAGGACTAAAACCATAAAATCCATCATCTCATTTGTTTTCCCATAACTTAACCCGTTAAGACATGAGAACAAATTTTACGATCAATCAAAAACATTCCAAACGAGGTTAATTTTTTGGAATATTTTTGTTATAAATCTATTTAACGATTTAAATATGGAAATGATAGCAATACATCTGTTTTGAAGATGATGCAAACAAAATTTTACCATGTAGATAATTCATTGCTGACAGATATCATAACACAACACTCACACACACACAGGGAAAAGTACCGAAATCACATCATTGACATTCGTTTATTTATTTGTTGTACAACATAATTAAACATAAGAAATGTTCTCAAATAGATGTCAACTAAATATTACTCAATATATATTGTGAATTTAAGAGGAATCGCGGCTGTATATCCTGTGTTCAAAATGTTGACAATTACATTGCACACATTCTTCATAGCAGTCATGTAGATCGATGAACATGATAGTTAACACGGGTTGCTGGAACGACAAAACAAATGACCGAATCTTCTCTCTTAACTTCAATGTAGTTGTAGGAGGTTATCTGTTCTGAAAATTGCTTCCTTCAGAATATCCCATACATAGGTATCTGGAGCCATGAGGTCAGGAAAGTGGGAAGGATATGAAAAATCCGTTCTACAAAAAATCAAGCGAACTTGAAATTCTTGTAGCCAGAAGAGCAAATGACTCACTTGCAGTGTGGACAGTAGCTCCATCTTGCTGCGTCCACTGTTGTTGTAACGACAGATTTTTGGTGCGCCAAAAGCCATGCAAATCATGAAAGCATGAATCAATAATCAATTGTCGATTGATGTAGCGATCGAGGTACACATAGCTTTCATCACTAAGCCATATGTTGCTGATGAAATGTTCATCTTCATATGCCATAGCCAACACTCCAGAGCAACACAATAGACGTGCGCACTCATCTCCTGTAGTGAGGCGCTACCTCACTGTATAAGTGGAAATAGTGCTCGACTATAAACACCTTCTCTTCTGTTGTGAATAACATTATATTCGCGCTAACTGCACACTACGGTAGTCCACACACAATTCTGAATCACCGCCACAAAAATTTCCTTTTGATGTTTTTCGTAGCTAGATGTGAAGAATGCATAGCACTTTAAACTCGTAAACCATAAATACTCACAATTGTCTGCTCTTCATGATGCATTTTACCCGACCCTATTCAACAATACATCAACACTTCCTTTTGACTGACTAGGCACATCAGTCTGTTTTCTGAGCATCTACTAAGTGTGTGAAATCGTATGCGTAAGCTCGGCCCATTTATTGTTTTCATTACAGAGAGTGATTTCCTGAAGACATTCTGATCATACCAACCACAAATATAACACTTTTCTGTTTCATTTGTTCTTTTTTCTTCAAGTGATTTCTGTTCTTTCTTGGTAAGAGGTTAAATTCTTTTTACTCCTATACCACGTATAACCATTAATGTTAACAATATGGCTGAGCTCCATCGTGACTACACGCGTTTTCGAGACAAGAGTTCCGCGTTCGATTCCCGGTTGGAGCTCAGTACGGTTAAGATTCCATGTTCTAGGTCCATGTCTCATACAACCTCAATGCTGATAAGCACACTAAATCCTAATCCACACGAATAGTAATAGCTACTTTTTTCTTTCTATCATTTCAATCCACGAAATGTTATGGTCGATTAGAAGGACTTCGGTTGGTTGGTGTGTGGTCAGTCCTTCATAACTCTTCGTCATTCTGTATAGACTGGAGTTTGTTACCTGTTAATCCAATGAGCCCAGTCACGATGGTAAGACAACAAAAGAATTCCATGCATTCGTCGGAAATTGAACCCAACGCTATATTTCATGAAAGACATGTCAGATGTCCCTTTGGTTAGATGGGAGCATGACAAATTACTAAATCATATAAAGCACTGAAATCTACGAGAATATGAGTACCATTTTAAAAGTATACATAAAATTATACTCTTTGTAGTCGAAACCAAGATTCCACGATTAATGGGAGTAGGAAAAATGTCTATAATTAAACAAAAATTAAGAGAAAGCTTACTTTCTTGAGAGGGAAGAGATACATCTTGCTCTTCTTTATGTAGAATTTCAAGATAATTGGCAAGATTGAGATGATTCAACCATAGTTTCTTCTCTCAAATCCTGAAGAAAATGAAGGATATTAAGTTTTGTTCACTTTAGTCAATGATATATATATAAATTATTTTACGTTCTCTCTAAGAGTTTTCTTAACTTGTTTACTATTAGATTTAAGTTGGAATTCAATATTCTTAATATCTACAATTTAAGAAAGCGATAAGTATTTTTTATATCATTATTTTCATTGAAGTTGTTTTTACATACTCTTTTTAGCTTGTTAGTCAAAATCATGGGTCATAAAATTCAGTAATTCTTCGAAAAACCTAACTCGAAGAAATACAACGTGTATACTTAGCTTAAACTCATGTACAGGTGATACATAAATTGTGTTTTGCTATTATTATACCGCATTGAATTGATCCCTAGTCTTCCGTTGCAAGCGCTGCTATCGTCTGAAGGAATTCCACTCGCTTTCTCTCGTTTAGCAACAGCTGAATCCTTATTGGCTCAACGCGTGGGTGTGTGAGGGTGTGAGCTTTAGTTCGCATTTTTGCCACGGCTCAAGACATTTTGGCAGCACAATAGTTTGTGGAATTCACTTGTTATATTGAAAAACTAAATACTATAGACGTTCAAATTACAATGCAATAAAAATTTACAACAATAGTGACTTTTGCTCATATTTAGTCTATGCCTATAGCAGTAGCGATTTCTTTATGTTAACGCCGGTAAAGAAACAAAGTATAATTTATTATAGATATTTCTCAATATACAACTCTTGCTTTCACGATGTCCTCTGTGCTTTAGTCAAAGTCCAAGATAGAAAGCGCCAGCGCTCTCTAGTGGATAAATCATTTAAGTAAATTGCTACAGCAGGATGAGCGATCACCTACGTATCAACACACGAAACGCGACGTCCACATAGCAGGAAAGTGAGGAAAGTTGACCGATTAGTATCTGCGAGGACCTTCAAGTTTTCTGCTCAATCACACAGAGGGGAAACCTTCCATTCCTGCAAAGGAGGAAGTGGCTTTGGTGGTCGCCTGAAAGAAAGTTTGTAACAGTTTGCGTCAACGCAATGATAAAAGAAGATTTGCATCATCCTGCACTAGAAATAATTATTCCATTCAGGGATCATGGCCGTATGCTGAAAAATGAAGTAAACTTTATTTTCAATTTTCATAAAGCAGATTTTTTAAGAATGTATCAATTAATTCGAGATAAAGATTGGACTATCTTAAGACAATTTGACAACATCGAAGATGCAACAGAAACTTTTTATACGATAATGCGTGAAATAATTACTAATACAGTACCTAAGAAACGAGAATGTAGTGTAAAAAAGTATCCATGTTGGTTTACTAAAGAGATAATCGGTATGTTAAAATTAAAGGAGTATTATAGAAAACATATGAAAGGTTCTGCATATAATAGTGATATGTATAAAATAATGAGAAGGGATTCAAAGAAAATGATACGTGAAGCGTATGAATACTATGTTAAAGAAAGTGAGAAGGGAATTAAAGAAAATATAAGGTCATTTTGGTCTTTTATAAAAGGTAAAAGAAATAGCAGTAATTCTAGTAATAATGTTATGACGTTGAATGGTACTGTATTGGATACAAACAAGCAAGTAGCTGATGGTTTCGCAAATTATTTCCGATCGGTATATGATAAAAATGTAGCATCATATAACTGCTCTGACCCAATGCAAATGGAAGTAAATAATACTTTGATAATGAATAAAATCTCGGATGAGGAATATAAAAGAGCCACTAAAAAATTAAAACCCAAGAAAGCATGTGGACCGGACGGAATCCCTCCATATCTGATAAAAGCATGTTCAGAAATTTTACATGAGCCATTGATTACATTATTTAACTTAGTGCTTAAAACACAAACATTTCCCAATATTTGGAAAACAACTAGGGTATCGCCAATTTTTAAAAGTGGGGATAATAGCAAAGTAGAAAATTATCGACCAATAGCCATAGTTTGTGCACCGGTGAAACTTCTTGAACAAATATTATATGATCGTATTTTCAATCACATAAAAAGCTACATTTGTGAAAATCAACATGGATTCTATCCTGGTCGCTCAACAGTAACAAATTTACTTAATTTTACCCAATTTGTTCACGAGGTTATTCATAATCGTAATCGTGTAGATGTAATATATATTGATTTTGCAAAGGCCTTTGACATGATTAACCATGACATACTTCTTACAAAACTTTCAATCTTAGGATTTTCATCAGAGTTACTCAAATTATTTATATCATACTTGAGTCAAAGAAAACAATATGTAAGTTTTCAACAATCAAAATCATTTTGCTATAATATGAATTCCGGGGTACCACAAGGCTCAAACCTGGGGCCCTTATTATTTCTACTCTTTATAAATGATCTGCCGAGGTATGTTAAGAACTCAAAATGCATATTGTATGCAGATGATGTTAAGTTGTATAAAGAAATACAAACGAATTCTGATATATTAAAACTGCAAGAAGATTTAAATAACATATATACATGGAGTATAAAAAATAAGTTAAATTTTAACATTAAAAAATATAAGTTTATGATATTTACAAAACAAAGAACTGTAACTGAAATTCTGCCATATTCAATAGGAAATCAATATCTGGAGCGTATATTTACATATAGGGACTTGGGAGTTACATTTAGCAACGAAATGTCTTTTAATAAACACATGTCATTGATCACACAAGATGCCTTCAAGCAATTGGGGTTTGTAATCAGAAGCACTAAACTGTTTACAAACGTAAATGTCATTGGAACTCTTTTTAAAACTCTAGTACTGCCAAAATTGGAATATGCGTCAGTGATCTGGGCAGCTAAATGTAAGACTCAAGAAAATCAGATAGAAGCAATACAAAAAAAATTCCTAAGGTACTTATATTATAAGAAAACAGGGCAGTCTGCTCTGGTAAATAAAATATCTTACTCTAATTTGTTAAGTGAATTTAATTATATTAAACTTTCTGCTAGATGTATCATTGCACAAGAAATATGTCTACACAAAATAGTAAATGGCATATTTGATAATAGTGAATTTTTACAATACATTAAATTTAATATCAGTGACAGAACGTTAAGAACAAGAAATCTGTTGTGGTATAAAACATCCAAAACAAATACATACAAAAATTCACCATTGGTCAGAATGTGTAAGCTGTATAATAATATAGCACAAAGTGTAGAAGAATTTGACCTTAATCTTAACCAGCAAGTGTTTATAAAATTAATCAAAAATAAATTTTTACTCAATAATAGTTCAGGATAAAATAAATATAGGTGTAATTATGGACTTTATCTATGTATTGATGTCTTCTTGCTTTCAAGTTTATGTGCGTGTACTTATATGTGTATGTATTCATATAAAACCTATATACCTGTAGAGTATGTACTTCAATATGTATACCTGGAAATATTCAGAAGCATAAACCATAACTGTTGTTTATAGCGATTCTATTATCTAACTTTGTGTATCTGAGAAGAATGTTTCTTGTCATTTTTGTGTTTTTGTGTTTTTTGTATTTTTATTTTCATTTTTCTTTTTAATACTATCTTTTTTCTTTTTTAATTTTTATCACTTACTAATCTAGTAATTGTTCCTTTAATGTATGTAATAGATTGTAAGAGCCTTCTGTAAATGGAGATTTTTTTCTATGTTGAAGGTAAATAAATAAATAAATAAATAATATTGTCATTGGCGGTAAATAAAATTTGTTCTTAACCCCACAGGAAGAAATCACATGGGATGAGACCTGGAGGTTTGTGTTTTGAAACTCGATGAATCGTTTAAGTTAACCTGCATATGAGTTTCCTTCAACACAAAATTAATTGGAATTAGTATATTTTATCGCATTCAGTAGTTAAAGTTTCCAGTACCTCTTTCCAAAAACGTAAAGGAAAGAACGTAATGATTAAATTGAAATATTTTGCGTTTTCCACATGTTGTTTTGACACTACTTTCGTCCGTTGATTCGTTTCTGGATATTATCCTTCAAAATAGAACAGATGAGGTACAGTAGGACGAAACGAAACAAGTGATTGATTGATTTTTGCTCACGCCCTATTTACTTTATTACTGTTTACGTTATTTACGTTACCTACGTACTGTTTACGTTACATCAGCAACGAAAGTATGTAAGACGAAATCTACGTTTAAAATGAAATTTGACCACTGTAATTCATTCGATCCGGGACTCGATGAACCAACAGAACGCACTTTGACCACTAGACTAAGAAAAAACTGAAAAAGAAAAAATACAGTAGAATTAGTGGCTGTGACCTTATGTTGATTATGAATTGTGCTTTTAGAGCTCGTTTTTATTAATATGGTCAAGTTTCAATGCCGAATTCAAACTTTTCTGTATCAGCGTGTTTATTCAAAATGTTTTTGATTCTGATATGCTATTCAAAAAATGGGAGAAAAAAGGGTTTAAAGTATCCCAGACTATGTAGGTAAGATATTGGGAGAGGAACTCTACAGAAAATATCTTTAATTTACGCTATTTAAAACCTAATTCTAAGTCAGTTTTAAGTTTTTCCCCTTTTTTCATTTTTAAAAATAAATAAGGTACATCTTTTTGGAATTTATTTATTTTTCATTTTTATTTATTTTTTTAATTTTTTTTTTATTTTTTTGGGTTTGGCATTGATAACTTCAGGTAAAATGCGTAACTTGCAACTTATAGTAGACATAATGATCATTGCGAAGATAGTATTTACGCATGTGTTATAAAGTATTTTAACTTTAAAAAAAAAGTTAATAAATAAAGTAAAATGAATTAATTGTTATTGACTGTAGTTGACTATTTGTGTTTTTGTATGATGTTCCCTTTCCTTGAGATTACATGCTATGTTGAATGTATCACTGACTAGTGACACCGAACCTACTGGGCCCGTATGGGTTCGTCATCAACAGTCACTGATACACTCACCAAGCCAATCATCTACGGAAAATAGAACTCAAATCTGGCCCGAAATATAAAGCTTCCAAACTCTCTTCCATCTCGACTCACAGTCCGATATCAAGGCCTGCAGTTCATCATCCACATCCCATCCGGAAATAGGTTGTGAACCACGACTACAGACACAGGACATCGACCTACGAGTGGATCTGGCAATGAGCACAATGAAGATCTTAATGTTGTCTGTGAAAGCCCTATCTGAATTTAAAAAAAAAAAATCTTGAAACAGAATTTTGTAACTTAAAAAAAAATCCAAACTGAGATTTTGATAGAAACTGATAAAATGAGAAATTTTCTACAGATTCGGTTGTTTTCAACTCGGTCACACTAAGGAAAGTCTCTTCCCTGAATTTCACAGCTATTTCATTTCCCCAGTAAACTTATTCTGTACATACTGCTCTTTGTTTTGATCATGCTTCGCATGCATACCAAAAACATCAACTCCATATTTCTATCACTTCTTAAAATTACAAGATAATTAGATTTTGTATTCGAAAAGAAAGATGTTCTCACGGCTAGTAAGTTTTATTCTTTAAAATATTCATGAATGTAGTGTTGGACAAAATATTCGATAACAGGAAAATCTTTACATTAAACTGACATACCCATCTAAGAAATATGATCGATTTCTATATCTTTCAGAGCCAAAACATTCTTTACTTTTGCTCATATTCCCAAAATATTCATATTCCTTTAACATTCATTTAATATTCTTGACTTTCAGAACGTTGACATTGTATCGACACGCAAAACAAATAAAAGGACACAATATAAATACAATACACTACTGAAAATAATACTTCACTGCCTACTGTTGTGGTTAGCTACTTTCACTTTTGTTTATATATTCTTTGGTGCTTATACTTCTCTGTGCATAGAGATTGTGGCCGGCGTAGAGGATTTACGCTCTTCGCGACCTCTCTTACAGCTCGGACCCACTAAACAATCTAGCACAGGTAAACATTCACTTACATATTGACATACTTAAACCTAAATCCCTACTCTAACTATACTAACTTAACCTAAACAAGCATATATATATATAAAAAAAAATCACACATATATTTCACAAAGCACCATCCTTATTTTGTATTTATATTTTGTTTTTGTTTCGCTACCACATTCATACCGAAGACGCAGTGGTTACTTGCATTAGTGTCGCTCTGAATATATATAGAGTTTCTTAAAAAAAAGAAGAAGAAAAAGGTATTTACTAGTAATTATAAAAAAAACTGCAATTTCTAAACTTGATGGGTATCAGATTTAAAATATTACGAAGGTTTAGCCTATTGCCGAAAGTTTTCAGTTACCGGTACGCAAAATTCATGTACCCTTGCACTTAACTGTAGCCGTGAATCTGACACTTATTTACAAAAATCAACGTTTAGAATCATTTTGTTTCGAAACCAAAGAAAACATGCCAAAATAAATAAAACTTAATTTCGAGCAGTGTTACCGAAAATGAATACTTTCAAGATTTTTGGGGAATCTAAAACATCTTTTTTTCACTGGGGGAAAATGTGTGTGTGATACACACATTTTCTTGTGATTACGACGATCGCACTGTGCTGAGATTCTAGCTTTCTTTTCCCCCCCATCGAATGAAATCACGATGTCACATTGCCCGAATCTGTATGTGTGCGGCGTTGAGGGAAACTTTACGCACTTAACACTTCATGTTATGGATTTTACACATACACCAGAAAATATATTCACACAGATCTGTTTTCTCGAGACAAGGAAAAGTTAAAGATGCCAAATACCTGGAGTGAGTTTCACTTTCACTGGTTCTTACTTACTTCGATCCGCTTCTTAAACAGAGACTGAACTGATATAATAAAAAAAATTCCTGACGCCTTCTCCACTTGAGTTTTCTGGGAAACTCTTAAATTGTGGTCTCAAAACAGTTTAGGATATCAACTCCTGCAACACCTATCCGGAAAAACCCATCGAGCGTCGCTTGACTTCTTCTTCCTCGATGCCTGCACAACGACTCAATGTTTCCTCTCCGTCACCGTCTCCTCTGGCTTCTCCTATGTTCTCTGGCTGACCGAGAACGTAAAATTTGCCAAGGAGCTCATTCCGTAACACTAGACATCTACCATGCTAGTATCCCTTATGCAATACGAAATCACTTCACAATTAGAATATTACTGGATTAATAATTTTGTTGAAAACACCAAACACAGCACGTTTATCTCTGCTGACAATTTCTAATATTCGCCAAAACGAAGAATTTATCACAGTTTAACGTAACCACAAATTATTCCACAATTTCTGCAGACGCTGAACACTGCACGTCTGTCTCCTGAAATGGCTGACGCCGTAAGACAAAGAATTACATGAAGATGATCCCTAATTGGAAGATAATCGTGACGTAACTATCGGATGATAGGCTTCCGTGCGAAGATCAAAGAAAACCGAAATCTCAGCCGCAGCTGTGATTGTGGATTATCCAATCAAATAATTTACATCGAAACAAAGAGATGCACCAAGAAGAAATTATGGCTGACTTTCTTAATTTGGAATTTTGAAGAAGATTTTACGAAATAAAATTTTTAGCTTTCTTGTGAAGATTCCCTATGCCGAAATATGGATAGAAATAAACTGAAAACCATTGAAAAAGCTGGAATATACACTTATTTGTCTAAAATAATGATATATACTTGGATAAATGCGTAAAATATACAAAATATAATTAATAATCATGTAATCTTCATATAATATCCATTGAAACGATTTATTTTACAAAAATTACGCAAAATCTTCGACCTACGGTTTTCCTACTATAAAATAAAAGTTTCTCTTACATTCTAAATAAATTTTAAAATTTCCCTGCCAATATACAAGGTGCTCAAAAGCACCGGGCCATGTTACGTTATGCTGAGCATAAGGTAACATCCTCCGGGAGCTTCGGAGAAAAAAAAAATCTGAACTTATGAGTTCTTCTTAAGTTTTTTTTTTGTTACTACTAAATTACTGGAGACTATACAAGACAAAACATCCTTTTTTTTCTCAATTCTAATTACAACTATACATTCTAATCAATCCTAACCTAACCTTAACCTATAAACTAAGTTTCTCTTTTTTTTTTCTTTGTTCATCCTTCTAATAATTCCTTTCTTTTCTCTTCGGAACAGCGAAACAATTTCAGATTGTCAAAACTCTGAACTCCTATGTTTTCTCCCTTCAGAGTTTGCAATCTCGCTGAATTTCGAGTTAGAGATACCACTTTGTAAGGTCCGACGTAGGTATGCATAAACTTAGCGAATACCTTTTTTGGTATCGACGACACATGGTGAGTCTTCACCATCACCAAAGAACCTTCTGTGACGATGTCTTGCTGTTTCCGCAGCTTTCTCTCTTTCTTCGGTTCTGCTGCCGGAATAGAAACTACAAACTTCTTGTCTTCCTTTACTTGCACCGTCTCTTTGGGCCAAATGAAGTTTTCTTTGAAGCTCTTGGATGCTGAATACGATAAGAAACGCTCCGCTGGAGTACATCCGAGAGCATCACACCAAGAGTGATTGCACAAATCTTGGGCTGCCTTTAGAAAATTACTCCATTTGGACTGGTTGTCACTGCAATACAGGCGGAGAATGCGATGAAGGTCACGATGTCTGCGTTCGATAATGCCATGAGAAGCCGGATGGTATGGCGTGGTAAGTATATGTTTTATCCGGTGTTTTTGACAAAACTCTTTCCAGACGCCCGATAAGAACTGCGGACCTTGGTCACTCACCAAATACTTCGGGTATGGTAGTTGATAATAATATCTCCTTTCCAGGACCGCCACAATCTCTCTTGTGTGTGCCGTCCGAAGAGGGAAGAAACACACAAAACGACTGTAGACGTCCAAGATGGACAAGATATATTTATATCCCTGGCTCTTAGGAAGAGGCCCGACCAGGTCGAGGCATTGCTTCTCAAAGGAAGAAGACGCCTCAACATGACAGGGCTCCTTTCTAATCACCCTGTAGGAGTACTTGGTTCGTGCACAAAGAAGGCACTCTTGAATATACTTTGTAAAAGTCTCACGCATACCTCTCCAATGGAACATGGCCTTAGCGAACGACAAACATCGCTTCACTCCAAAATGGCCTTTATTGTGGATTGCCGAAACAATATTTTTCACTGAGCTGGAAGGAATGACCAGCAACCAAACAGAATTTTGAGAATTTCGGACATAAACCAAATTATTCTCCACACGTACCCTAGTATTGTTTTGACAACCCTTCCAAATGGTATGTAATTTTCTACAATACGGATCTTTCCGCTGTTCTCGCCTCAGTTCCGTGACATTCAAAAAGTCAGTGTCTTCCGCGGTCAAGAAATTTACAAAATGATCCTCTTCTGCCTGAGGAATCTCTGGAGGATAGCGACTCAATAGGTCTGCGATTTCATTGTCCGTGCCTTTGATGTGAATGAACTGAAGATCAAAGCGTTGCAGTTTAAGCAGAAGACGAGTAGTTCGAGCATCTAGGTTCTTTAAACTGAAAGCATATGTAACTGCTGCATTGTCACAATGGACCGTAGTCCGTCGACCTAATATGAAGTATGAAAATTTTTCGCAGAGGAAAAGAACTGCAGCTAATTCCAACTGGAACACTGACAACGAGGCCTCGTGCGGTTTTATTCGCCGACTCGCATATGCAATAACCTCCGGATCATCCTGTCCCGGGGGATATTGCGCCACATAGCCGGCCAACGACTCCGCAGATGCATCGCTGTACAAATGAAAGTCAAGGTTGAAGTCCGGTTGCGCAAGTGCGGGAGGACTCCTTAAAAGTTCTCTCAACTGATCAAATTTTTCCAGTAACTCCGGAGAGTATTCAATCTTTCGATCCTTTTTCAGAAGATCATAAAATGGAGCTGTTAACCCCGCAAAGTCAGGGAAATGTCGCTTTCGCCATCCCACGAGACCAAGAAATCTTAGTAAAGCTTTCTTCGTCCGCGGCAAAGGAAAGTGACGGATGGCCTCGTTACTTTTTTGATTAATTTTGACTGATGATCCTGAAATAATGTGGCCAAGAAAAGGAATTTGTACTTGAAGAAAATTACACTTTTGAAAATTGAGCGAAAGATTTGCCGAACGGAGAGTTTCAAAGACCTTTTCCAAATGCTGAAAATGTTCGTCAATAGATGATGAAAAACAAAGGACGTCATCAAGGTACACAATGAGAAAATTTTTGAAAGGTTCTAAGCCGAAAAAAGTATGCATGACTGATTGGAAAACTGCTGGAGATGATTTCAAACCCATGGTTAGACGTGTCATTTGATATTGACGACCTTTGTAAATGAAACTGACATATTTGTAAGAGTCTGGATGGATCGGGACACTGTGATATGACTGCGTACAGTCCAACGAGGTGAAAATGGTTGCACCACTGACTCGCGCGATTAGATCGGAGATCGGTTCGACTTGAATCTTTGGTGCAATCACACGCTCATTGATACCACGCAAATCAACTACAGGCCTTAGCTCTCCAGACGCCTTACGCACAATATGTACAGGGCATCTGTAAGGTGAAGGACCTTCTATGATGATTCCAAGTTTCAACCATTTGTCCAGCACTTGCTCGAATTCCTTCTGGAGGTGAACAGGTACAGGATACAACTTTCCTACCACGGGAACGTCGTCTGAAAGCTGTATTCTATACGGCTCAACCTTCACGACTCTGGGATTCTCTGTAAAAAGACAACGAAACCTGATTAACAAAGAAAATAAACGATTCCTAGAATCTGAATCTAAATCAGTTCTCTGAGAAACAAAATTTTGAATGTCTTCTTTCGAAATAGCTGGTTGGTATAAAGAGTCTTCCTCGTTATCTGATGATACTTCCGCAACTGTGACTCGACAACAATGCTGCTGTTCCATGTTGATGGAGATGGTCTGTCCAGAATCAGTCTCAAGAGAGACTTCTTTCGTTTTGCAATTTAGAAGAACATGATACCGAATGAAAAAGGGGAAACCTAGAATACAATCTGTTTTTAATTTCTGAATCACATATACTGGAACCTCGAAAACGTAACCTTGAATCGTAAAATTTAGAATCTGAAAACCCTTGACTTGAAAAGATTCGTCTCCTGCGAAACCTCGTAATGAAATGTTGGATTTTGGACGAAGTTTAGCTGACGGATAAATCTCCTTGATTCTCCTCCAAACGTCTCCAGACAACAAATTCGTGTCCGCTCCAGAATCCAGAATGCAAACTAAAGTTAAACTTCCAACTGAACAACTTAACGTAGGTGAAGGATAAGTTAACAGAATACCTTTCTCCGCACTGGAGTCACACTCCTTCTCGTCGATCACGAAACGAATCGAGAACAGAGGCGTGCCCAATTTTGTTTCCCGATTTTCGGAATCTGCCAAAACATTGAATTTTGCATTTGGAAGGTTGGTATCAAAATCGAACGAGGTTGTTACCAAATTGGAATTTTGACTACCCGCTAACCGATCTTGTTCTTTCTGGGGAGTTGAGGAATCCACATCGCAGTCCACACTCTCCCCTAATGAGGGCTGCGGTATGCATTTCCCAAACTATTCCCGTTCGTTTCCGGTGGCTGAGCCATCGTAGGTACGAATGTCGTATATTGCGGAGGCCATCCAGTGGACATCGCCATGTTCACTCCTGGGGAAGAAGTGGACGTGGGAGCCGCCACTCCCCCTCCAGGAAGTAAATTCGGCGCGTATCCCGGATAGGCTTGCGCTCCTGCTGAGTTCATCGCGTTTGGCGCGCATGTCTGAGATGTACCCCGCGGATACCCGTAACTCATCGCTGCTGGATAGTAGCGTTGGTTGTACCCATACGGAGCATTCCGATTTCCATTACCATCTCTTACCCAATTCGGTCTTCCTTGATTGGGCCAGGGTCTTCGAGACTGAAAGTTCCTTCTTCGACCCCTGTTTCCGGAAAATCGGTCATCTCCTTTGCCATTGGAATTTCCTTCCTTCCTCTTGCCTTCGTCTTCCTCCGTCTGAGACGAAGTATCTTTGGTGGTTTGTTTTCCTGACTTTTCGGCCTTTCTGACGACTTTCGCCTGACGCACCTGAAAGCGTCTAAACTTCTTGTCAGTGACCGGTTCACTAGGCTCTGGATGTCCCTCTATCTCGGCTATTTTGACCATAAGGTGTTGAATGTTTTTCGGCTCAACAGCCCTCAACAACTTGGCATCACCAGCTGGTAAACAATCCAAGACTATCTCAATAAGTTCGGTTTCATCCGGGTGTTGTGCCACCGCATAATATTCCGCTACAATTTTCCATGCAAAGTCCGTCAATCGGTTGTACTTCGCTCGATCATACTTCATTCCCTGAATGAACTTCTTTTGCAACCTTTCCATCCTTGCCGAAAAATAGTGTTCCCGGAACAGACGCACAAAATCCGCATAACTATTAATGTCTTGACATACAGTCTGAAACCATGTCTTGGCCCCAGCTGTTAAGCAACAAGGTACCAAGGTTAGACGTTCGTGTTCTGATGCCGAAATTACCTTGAAAGTTTGTTCCAAATTTTCTAAAAATGATCTCGCCAAACCATATTCACCAGAAAATGTAGGTAAGTGATTTAATTCAGAAAGTCTTAAATTTAGAGTTCGCTTACCAAAGCCTTCCTCGCTTTTACTGGGGTTCACGGGAGAATTGTGGCCAACGACGGGGCTCTTTGCACCCGAGTGATTTTGACCGAAAATAGAATAGTGTTGGTAATTTTGTCCAGAAGTTAAGTTGTCTGGCATTGATACCACCGCGTGACCACACATTCCCTCCTGAACTCCAGCACATGAAGGAGTCATGTCTGCTACATTACTAGAGGACACCACATGGTTCAAACGACAACTAGTATTGGAAGATCCTGACACCTGAGGTGAAACTAACAATGGATTCGACCTCCTGGACGACGCCTGACAACCTATTGTCTCAACACAGAATGTATGTGACTTGTTTAAGTTCAACGTACGTGGGGATAATTCAAAAGGAAGGACATTTGTGCCGTGAATGTTGGTCGGCTGACAGACAGAGACAGTCACCGTGGGAATAGTACGAGTCTCCCCAACTGAAGAGACTGGTACATCCACTTGGATGTCTGACTCGGTCCCGTCAGACTCGATTCCATCACCGACAACAAAGTCTCGCGCTCGTTTACGTCCACACCGTTTATCTTTTCCTTGGTTTTGTTTCTCCTCCAACGTCTGAATCCTGGCTTCAAGTGCCTGACACGACCTTTGGGTACTTAGTTCGAGATGTGAGAACTCCTTAGTCAAGTCATCACATCGTCGATTCTGCGCCTCAACCGATAACCGGAGACCTTCCTCAACGGCATCTACCCGCGCGTCTATTTTATTCTGATAGTTCCCAACAGAGGTATATAAATCGCGAACTTCCGACCTAACAGCCTCTACGTCTTCGTTTACACGAGCCACTTTCTCATTAATCATTTGCAACATTTCGAATTTTACATTATCGAATTTTTCATTCATATCCTGAAACTTACGGTCAACCTGATTACTCATCGCCTGAAATTTATTGTCCACCTTTTCAAATTTTTCATTTAACGTCAAAGTTAAAGTTTGACTAAATCGTTCCATCATGGCTGCAAAGTCAGTTAATCGCACATTTGAACCGGAAGCTACGTTTCCTCGACTTCCTTCCTCCTTGTCAGAATCGTTCGGGCTACCCCGCGTTACACGTTCACCTTCCTCACTCTCGGTTTCCGATGATTTCGGAAGTGGCAACACTGTCACCTGTTTCGCCAGGCAAGGCTTACATAGCCACGGCTCACTACTCTTGTCTAATTCCTGCACTTGTTCCTCCGACAAACCATAACATTGGGCATGTACCCATCTAAAGCAACTGTCACAATAAACACTGAACCCTGCAATTTCGTCAGAACAGCATATATATTCGTTCGGATGACGAGATTCGTTACTCGATCTGCTACCCACAGACATTTTCACTTTCATGAAGTTTGTTTCCCACAACATCACGCACATACAGATCCAGAAGTGACCATGATTCATTCAATGCAGCGATTGTCATAATGATACCCATTACAAATACTCTGCTGTGATTGTTTGTTTTCCTTAGCGCTCGCGTAGGATTGAAACAACAGAAATCCTGGATAATGGGTCGCCATTTTACTTTAAAAAAAAAAGCGTATAAATAAATAAATAAAGTAAAATGCATTGAATTAATTGTTTGTGTTTGTGTTTTTGTATGATGTTCCCTTTCCTTGAGATTACATGCTATGTTGAATGTATCACTGACTAGTGACACCGAACCTACTGGGCCCGTATGGGTTCGTCATCAACAGTCACTGATACACTCACCAAGCCAATCATCTACGGAAAATAGAACTCAAATCTGGCCCGAAATATAAAGCTTCCAAACTCTCTTCCATCTCGACTCACAGTCCGATATCCAGGCCTGCAGTTCATCATCCACATCCCATCCGGAAATAGGTTGTGAACCACGACTACAGACACAGGACATCGACCTACGAGTGGATCTGGCAATGAGCACAATGAAGATCTTAATGTTGTCTGTGAAAGCCCTATCTGAATTTTTAAAAAAAAATCTTGAAACAAAATTTTGTAACTTAAAAAAAAATCCAAACTGAGATTTTGATAGAAACTGATAAAATGAGAAATTTTCTACAGATTCGGTTGTTTTCAACTCGGTCACACTAAGGAAAGTCTCTTCCCTGAATTTCACAGCTATTTCATTTCCCCAGTAAACTTATTCTGTACATACTGCTCTTTGTTTTGATCATGCTTCGCATGCATACCAAAAACATCAACTCCATATTTCTATCACTTCTTAAAATTACAAGATAATTAGATTTTGTATTCGAAAAGAAAGATGTTCTCACGGCTAGTAAGTTTTATTCTTTAAAATATTCATGAATGTAGTGTTGGACAAAATATTCGATAACAGGAAAATCTTTACATTAAACTGACATACCCATCTAAGAAACATGATCGATTTCTATATCTTTCAGAGCCAAAACATTCTTTACTTTTGCTCATATTCCCAAAATATTCATATTCCTTTAACATTCATTTAATATTCTTGACTTTCAGAACGTTGACATTGTATCGACACGCAAAACAAATAAAAGGACACAATATAAATACAATACACTACTGAAAATAATACTTCACTGCCTACTGTTGTGGTTAGCTACTTTCACTTTTGTTTATATATTCTTTGGTGTTTATACTTCTCTGTGCATAGAGATTGTGGCCGGCGTAGAGGATTTACGCTCTTCGCGACCTCTCTTACAGCTCGGACCCACTAAACAATCTAGCACAGGTAAACATTCACTTACATATTGACATACTTAAACCTAAATCCCTACTCTAACTATACTAACTTAACCTAAACAAGCATATATATATATAAAAAAAAATCACACATATATTTCACAAAGCACCATCCTTATTTTGTATTTATATTTTGTTTTTGTTTCGCTACCACATTCATACCGAAGACGCAGTGGTTACTTGCATTAGTGTCGCTCTGAATATATATAGAGTTTCTTAAAAAAAAGAAGAAGAAAAAGGTATTTACTAGTAATTATAAAAAAACTGCAATTTCTAAACTTGATGGGTATCAGATTTAAAATATTACGAAGGTTTAGCCTATTGCCGAAAGTTTTCAGTTACCGGTACGCAAAATTCATGTACCCTTGCACTTAACTGTAGCCGTGAATCTGACACTTATTTACAAAAATCAACGTTTAGAATCATTTTGTTTCGAAACCAAAGAAAACATGCCAAAATAAATAAAACTTAATTTCGAGCAGTGTTACCGAAAATGAATACTTTCAAGATTTTTGGGGAATCTAAAACATCTTTTTTTCACTGGGGGAAAATGTGTGTGTGATACACACATTTTCTTGTGATTACGACGATCGCACTGTGCTGAGATTCTAGCTTTCTTTTCCCCCCCATCGAATGAAATCACGATGTCACATTGCCCGAATCTGTATGTGTGCGGCGTTGAGGGAAACTTTACGCACTTAACACTTCATGTTATGGATTTTACACATACACCAGAAAATATATTCACACAGATCTGTTTTCTCGAGACAAGGAAAAGTTAAAGATGCCAAATACCTGGAGTGAGTTTCACTTTCACTGGTTCTTACTTACTTGGATCCGCTTCTTAAACAGAGACTGAACTGATATAATAAAAAAAAATTCCTGACGCCTTCTCCACTTGAGTTTTCTGGGAAACTCTTAAATTGTGGTCTCAAAACAGTTTAGGATATCAACTCCTGCAGCACCTATCCGGAAAAACCCATCGAGCGTCGCTTGACTTCTTCTTCCTCGATGCCTGCACAACGACTCAATGTTTCCTCTCCGTCACCGTCTCCTCTGGCTTCTCCTATGTTCTCTGGCTGACCGAGAACGTAAAATTTGCCAAGGAGCTCATTCCGTAACACTAGACATCTACCATGCTAGTATCCCTTATGCAATACGAAATCACTTCACAATTAGAATATTACTGGATTAATAATTTTGTTGAAAACACCAAACACAGCACGTTTATCTCTGCTGACAATTTCTAATATTCGCCAAAACGAAGAATTTATCACAGTTTAACGTAACCACAAATTATTCCACAATTTCTGCAGACGCTGAACACTGCACGTCTGTCTCCTGAAATGGCTGACGCCGTAAGACAAAGAATTACATGAAGATGATCCCTAATTGGAAGATAATCGTGACGTAACTATCGGATGATAGGCTTCCGTGCGAAGATCAAAGAAAACCGAAATCTCAGCCGCAGCTGTGATTGTGGATTATCCAATCAAATAATTTACATCGAAACAAAGAGATGCACCAAGAAGAAATTATGGCTGACTTTCTTAATTTGGAATTTTGAAGAAGATTTTACGAAATAAAATTTTTAGCTTTCTTGTGAAGATTCCCTATGCCGAAATATGGATAGAAATAAACTGAAAACCATTGAAAAAGCTGGAATATACACTTATTTGTCTAAAATAATGATATATACTTGGATAAATGCGTAAAATATACAAAATATAATTAATAATCATGTAATCTTCATATAATATCCATTGAAACGATTTATTTTACAAAAATTACGCAAAATCTTCGACCTACGGTTTTCCTACTATAAAATAAAAGTTTCTCTTACATTCTAAATAAATTTTAAAATTTCCCTGCCAATATACAAGGTGCTCAAAAGCACCGGGCCATGTTACGTTATGCTGAGCATAAGGTAACAGTATCAAAATATAAAGTACGTATAGGATAGCGTATGTATATATTGGTTTAATTGTATGTCAGAAACTTAAACTCAAATTTTTGGCACGAAGTCCCATACGGTTCAAGATGACTAACTATCGATTTTCAAGTCCGGGGATGTGCAATCAGATTATGCGAATCCCATCATTGTTGCTACTGCTTTTCTTAACCTGAGTTCGCTTCTCCTTCCACTCAGTACAGAAGCTGATCCTTTTTCCATCTTAACAACTTAAAGGCAGTGACACCTGTCCAATTGAGTTTTCCGCAGGGGCAGAGCCAAGGGAAGGGGTAAACGCTAGATGAAAGCAACACTGCCAACACCTTCTGCTATTCCACCCATCTCATCTAAGTATTGGCTAAGTCCAGCAATGATACACACAGATCGGTAGATTGGAGAGGTTAGAGCGTTACCGAACAGATTTTAAGGAGACTTTTACTGGTGAAAGGAAAATGTGTTTAAAATTGAGTAATAGATTTTAATTCGTTCCTTCTAAATTATTTCTTTCATCTGCCTAACAATTTCCATCAAATGAAATGAATTCACATATTTCGAGTAAGAGAAAGCCACTTAACTAAGTCTTGACTTCAGCAAAAGTCATCTCGAAGGAATTTGGGGACAGTCCGGACCTGTGATAAATTTGAACTTGCTCAGCGAGTTTACTCAGCCATAAGTCAAATGGGTTATATATAAAGTTCGACTTTTGAACAGACTTGTTTGTTGTTCTGAAAAGAAAGATAAAGATGCTACAACAAAATTAATGGTTATATATAGCATTATACTTACTAACACCCATAACACTTAAAGCAGCCATGGACAGCAGTTCTAACGCAGAAGCTGGTTTCAAAATATACCGTCAGTAACAGCAACACTTCATTGTAAGTGTTGGATGTTTTAGCTCTTTGAATATTATAATCTTCTGCTAATTGCATGTAATATTGGGCGCAATAATCTCAGATGCACTATAAAGAGTGATAAACAAAGTCTTGAAGTGCTTAAAGAGCCTTGAAGAATCAATCAAAGGGGCTGAAACATTGAAGCATCTCCCTTAAAATAATCCTGGGATTTGTTCGTGTCTCTGCAACATTTACTAACTATTAAGCAGCTTTGTACTGTAGATTCTTCTTTGGAAGAACGCTGCTAAAACTTGAATTTCTTTGGTGTTATGAACTTATCCAAGTATTCCATCTCATCTCGAAGCTTCCTGACCATGTAGTTTATAATTGACTGACTTACATACCTTTTCCATCTTCAGCAACGTATGTCCATGGAAAATCAGGAAAAAATATTGAACTGATAACCGTATATTCATTCCACTTCATCTCTTCCTACATTGTTCTTGTCGTTTATTTGAATTGATATTTTTTTCATTTTACATTGATATTTATTGACAATTCTGCTTTCGGAAAATGTTATCTTATGTATTGATGTGTGATAAATACTATCAATTTGCACAATTTTGGTTTCTTTGATATTTAATACCTGGTAAGATTCTTTGAAATTCGGAGAACAATTGTTTCTTGTGAATAATAGCATTATATTGAATGTTTATTCACCAAATTTAGTTCCGTTACAATCTTCTTCTGATAAACTGATCACAGGAGTTATGGAACTCGTCTTAAAATGAAGTTGTTCTTTTTCTTTTTAATATGTTAGAGGCACATAAGATCACTGCATTTTAAAAGCGAGGAATTATTGTATCTGTTTCACAGATGTTTTTATTGTATTATTGATGATAATGTCGAAGCTATCTGCTTTATCAAACTATAATTTCCAATATACCTTACTAATTTCTTCTTATGATTTGAAGTTAGATGTAGGCCCTATAATGTTCCATTAACCACTCAGCCCAAGCATTTCTTGAAGACGTGATTAAGGACTCGTACAAAATTTCCCTCTACAGCTCAAATTATTTCTGTAGGTTTTGTACTCATGGCCCAAACAATAACAGTTCTCTTTTTTAAATTCCATAATATCAAGAATGTCATAACCAAGGTAAGTTTAGATCCATTATTACTTAAGATCCCATGTAACTTCTTCCTCCATTTTTCGTGATTCCTCAAGGAATTTCCATTTACTTTTGGATCCAAACAAAGATCGTTGGTTGGTAGATCTAACGAATGAGAATCTGCCTGTAAATACAGAACGCTTTAAAGAACCTACACATCTTAAAATATTAGATATTTCAATTATAATATAAATCAATCAGTGGTACCATCATCATATTTTGAAAAAAAATGGTTATTAACTGAGGATTGTTCTTTCATTTATTGTAGTTAAAGTTACATAGCTCTATAATACACCAACGTGGTTTTGTCGATGACTCTGTAACACAAAATGTCTTGCTAATTTAGAATATCTTTTGACGAGAAAACACACTTATTGCTAATGTTTGAATAAGCCTTTATAAATTCGAATTCTAAAAGCTTATTAACATCTGGATAAATTACTTCAGGGTGCGAATTATAGGGAGGGATGAGGGGGATTTTCCCTCCCAATCACATTTTGTTCCCCCCCAAAGAAATCAACTGAAGTATCTCCACCTGGGATGCTCGCTTCTCCTCCCCCCCCAAAAAAAAACTATGCTTAGTATTACGCCGAAATTTTACTGATTTTTGTCATTTCTTGTAAGTTTAATCTTCTAATTGTGTGGAAGATCTCAATATGAGCGGAAAAATTAACATATGATTGTGACCGTGGGTATCGCTCGGAAAACTACGGGTACAAGAGTGGGTACAACATTTAAACACGTTCAGAAAGGTTAGGCGTGCTGAGTGCATGTCAGATAGTAGGCTATATACAAAGTTATTGTCGGTAGATTTATTGAATTAATCATATTTATGTGTGTCGGGGGCCAGAGATGAAGTGAGTCAGTGGGTCAAGTGAGTCAAGTTTTCTGGATGGGTCAGTGGGTCGTGGGTTAGCAGCATGTGACCCACTGTGACCCACTACCCACCGTGACCCACTGTAACCCACCACCCACCATGATCCACTGCGACCCACCAACTCAATCTGACCTACCGACTCACTCTGCTCACTGCATTGTAGACAGTATCTTCTGAAAGCTGGTAAATTTGTCTGCGTTTTACTTTCAAGACCTTCATTTCCCTTCCATTTCCATTTGTCTCTGTCTATTTATCTGAGGTGAGTAGGCTATATCTAAGTGATAAAAGAACTTCAGGCACTTTTGGATATTAATATTTGTAATTGTAGCAATTGGATTTATACTACTACTTGACTCTTGAGGTCTGTGCGCTTTTAGAGGAGCTAACTACTGGAAAAATACATTTTTGAATCACTGTAATATATAAATTATTATATAAAAAATTGAATGTAACTATGTGTGCCTGATCACGGCCATATTGCGAAGTCAAATGAAATGACTTTTGGTATATAATTAGGCCTTAATCCAAACTGGGATGTTATATTGCTTTCATTATAATACATATCCTATGGAGGTAGTGAGGATCCGAATTTTTGCTGAAAAAAATGAGTATCTCACAAGCCGTTAAACTTTACGGAGCTGAAATTCAGTGCATTAACTCTTTCTTGAAAACACACAGAATGTGTCCTACCATTTTTTAAATTCTCCTTTATGGAGGGAACTTTATATACATTTAAAATTGGTAGTGAGTTTGTTTGTAAAAATGATCAAAAACGATCGATATTACTTAAGAAAAAAATTTAGAAACAAAAAATACAGTGCTTCGCTTCATATATCGATTGCTTTCTACTATAATAATTGCTGAAGCTTATGTTTATTATATGGAGCGCTTACAGCACAGGGCAATCAACACATAAAGTTGTGAGAAAAATAGACTTAAAATTTGTACTGTAAGTTTAATTACACGAAAATTTTAAATTTGAATTGTACGTATAATTATATGGAAAATTTTACACTTTTTCCCCTTTACGTTAGTCTACTTACCTTGATTTGGGACTTTCAAATTTCATCCCCCTTTCCGTTGAAAAGTATCGATAATTCAACAAGGAAATAATTATACTATGATAATTTAATTGAAATTCATCGTAATTTGACTCATGATGAACAGCAGTGTGGTAATTGAAGGGGAAGAAGGGAGGAAATTCCCAGGCACCTCTGAACATTTCCCTGGAACCTCGTTCCCTTTTGCCTTCTAGGGGGGAGGGAACTTGGTAATGACATCACCTTCATGTGTAATTACAAAAATTAAATTTATAAACAAATAAGAAATCATCAGTTTATCAGGTTTTAATTGATAATTTATGCACGTGTTAGATGAAGTTTCTGTTCTCCATGAGTTGACGTTGTCAACTGACATGGTCGATATGGAAAAGATGTTGTATGGTGATAGAGAGGTGATACTTCTTGCTGAGTATTTCAAAACTGATTGAGAAAAATCGTTATCAGTCGTAAGTCTAACAAGCAGATTGTCGATGAGGAGATGCAGAAATTTCTACGTCGAAACAGAGTGTGAACGGGAATTTCCCCTTATTAATTTACAGATAACTGATGTTAGAAACAGACTAAGTGCTCAAACATTGTCTAACTTGTTGTTTATCAATGTTAATGGCCCACCGCTAGACAAGCTCAAAGTAGACGAGCTAGTAATTTCTTGGCTGAAGGATGGACATCATTCCGCTGCGGATGATTTACCATGAAAAAGTCCTGGAGGCCAACAGAAAATAAACCTGATTTGAGATTTGTTTTAAGGTGGCAAATTACGAGTTATGGAAAATGTATACTTGTATCACTAATTGCTTATTTGTGTTATTCAACTTTGTACCGAATTTTTAATAAGTCTCTTCTTTCCTTTTCATAAAGTAAACGGTAAACTACTTTGAATAAATATTCATAATAATTGCAATTATGCATATTTTAACTTAAATTTAACGTGGTGTTTTAGTGATTACACAAATCACAATTATGAGCATGCTTTGTGGAGATGCTCTCACAGAGGGTACCCGAGCATCTTTATACGCTATAAAAAACTGATTTTTCCAACTCTTTTGGAGAAAAATACTGTGAACTGAGAAATCATAACCTTTTCCATATTGCACAAGGGAATTTTCCTGCGAATAGAAGTTTCTTTTGAAATGCACTGAGAAATTAACATTTGCAAGAATACTCTTTTAGTACAAGTATATTTTATGCACACACTAATTTCCTCCCACCTCGAAGTGCTTCAATTTCCTCACTGACAAACACTTTACCATTTTATATCATAAAGGTCAGATCCACCGTTATTGTAACAATTCCGTAAGAAATTCAAACTCCGATTATTGACAATTTCACGGTCTTGTTTTATTACACGTGTAAACTCTTTAGTGAGTAGAGAAGAGGCCGTAGATCATGTGTCGCAGTTGATGACGATGGATTTTGGTGAGTCAGAGTAGGTCACAGTGGATGAGAGTGGTTCATGGTGGGTCACAGTGGATGAGAATGGTTCATGGTGGGTCACAGTGGGTGTAGTTCATGGTGGGTCACAGTGGGTGTGGTTCATGGTGGGTCAGAGTGGGTCACGATGGGTAGTGGGTCAGAGTGGGTCAAGTTTTCATTGACCCATGCCAACTCTGTCGGGGCACGGGCGTCTTTGGCAGGGGACAGGGAGAACGTGTCTCCTCAATATTTTGTTGAGGAGATGAAATTGAGCAATGCTGATCTATATGGAAAAATACAGAGATGTAGAATAAATGAATTTATTTATATGTATTATTATATATTAGATATAACATTAGTGATAATCCTCTTAAGAAAGACGAATATGTAACTTATTTATCGCTCCCTCTTTTACTAATTACCAAAAACTTTAGTGTGGATTCCAGTGGCGGATCCAGGGGGCGATCGGGACGATTCACCCCACCCCCCCAGAAGGGAAAACTTTCTTATTTCATATATATAAATAAAACCCATCCCAGAGTTTGAAGCTCTTAAAAGTTGCTCTAAGTAGCAGTATGACAACCCACCGCTTCGCCAGAAGTCGGTCCTGGATCCGCTCCTGGTTGATTCTATATGACAAATAGATACACGCTGGGTTTTTCCGTCCACCTGCAAGTTTACATACTTGTACAGGAAGGCCACTGCGTTCAAAACAAAAACTATTCTGATCACTGAATATAATAATATTTCATTTGCCTTGCCACTACAGTCTCTTCCGATATAGAATCCCAGCAAGTGACTCGAATACAGGTACTAAAGAGCTTAGGATAAAATATCAAAGTTTCGAAAAAAAACTTACACATGAACCAAGTATTTAAAGTTGGAATACAGCAAACACTGGCGAATCCACGTGGAAGGCGACCGCCCCCGAAAGGTTTTTTTTTCAGCATTTATTGTTGAGGTTCATTTTCCAGGAAGTGAACCGCCCCCTCCAAACGATCCTTCTGGATCCGTTAGTGACTGCAAATGATGTAGAATGACGAAATGGGAAGAGGTGATTGTTTTTTTTTAAATATATATATATAATCTCCCATTACATCACTTACGAGTACTATCTAGAAGAATATCGAATAACAGTTTGATTTGGAAACATATTGATTATAGGAGCTAGAAGGTCTGATAATGAAATGGTATTTACAGCAGAATATGGATCAAAAATTAACATGATGCCAGAGAACATAAGAAAAGACTCTGAAAATAATACGAGATGAAAATAAATATGAAAAAGATGCAAGCAGTAATGGGTAGATGATTGAGACTGTAATGCAGTAGTTTTGGTGCCTATTACAATATCTACATAGTATTATTAAGGTAATTGTAAAATGTAAACTTTAAATAAGAACGGCGGGTAAGATGATTGTGATGAAAAGCATAGGGCTACAATATGGTTCACTGAATGAAGAGTTACAGAAAAGACTGGGATAAAGAGTATTGCGTTGTAACAAGCAGAAACGTTGCATTACCAAAAGACAGCACAAAATACTCGAGTTCTGGAAATTTGTACTTTGAGGTGAACTTAAAATTTGGAACAATGAACCAATGAGTTACATTGGGAATAATGGGTAAAAAGAATATAAACGAAAGTAATTAAGAAGATATTAAGACATTGTTGGAGAATAAATTGATTCCGAATGACACGTAGGAGGTATGGTAGAAGGAAAGAAAGAAGATAGACAAAGAATAAAAGAATGGATAGTATTAAAAGTATAATTCCTATGTCAAAGCAAAGGAGTTACCTATATAAACTTAAATTTGTAGCAGTAATGGAAGAAAATTATGGTGAATGGATGAATTAAGAGATCTTATCACTTCTGCACTAAACCTAAGAGCAAGGATCCAAAACTCACATTTTCGGTTGCGAACAATACGTCTGGTACTTTTATTTTCACTCAAATAAGTTTCCATCCGTTACTTACCTTTGATCTATTTGAATTTCAAAGTTCCCTCTTTCAGAAACTTAAAAAATGTAATTCACTCTTTCATTATAATATTTATAAGTCAAGGTAAAATCTAATCATTGTAAGTTCCATATGCAGCTCACGACTTTGGTACCCATCGGAAACAAATGAACAACAAATACTAACGAATATACGTCGTGCTTAACCTGTTGATTATATTGGTAAATGTAGTATGAGGATCCAGTTAGCTCATAATTCAAGTAAATTACGATTTACTGATAATTTTTACGTAAATTCAGTTGGGGTCTAGTATCATTCTTGTCGCCCGCGTCCCCGTCCCCCAATTTTAACTTGCCAGAGACGTCCATGGTAAGGGGTAAGGCCTTATTGTCTCATTTCGAATTATTGCACCTTCGGTTTGTAAGTCATGTTGGCCTAATTTTATCCCCCCCCCCCCACAATATAAATTATGTAATTCGCACACTAAATTACTTTATATATTTATAATTTCAGGTTAAGAATCTAATGATAACAAACAACAGCAAATGTGCACATTTAATAGTTAATATTGTGGGAAATCTCTGACAGCAAGACAGAACGCACTAATCGCCCAACATATCAAAGTCTTATCTGTTTTTAAGTACTGTATTTTCCAAAATATCTTTCGCATTCAAGTATGATAGTCAGAGATACACTCTGAATGACCAAAATAAATAGTGATATATTAATTAATTGTGAATAAATATAATATTAATTTCATAATTTTAGAAGGAGATTAAAACCTCTGTTTGTTGGATAAAAGCTTCTTTTAATTACGCCAGCCAGCACACGTTATACGCAGTTGGACCAGTTCACAATACGGAATAAGTAGAGAGTTGTAGGTAGTTGGGTCAATATATAGTATAGAAAAAGTAGAGAAACTAAGCATACCGATGAATTAATTGTTTCTTCCCTAGATGTGGGTATTCGTTTCCTAGCTACTTTGTACTATATACATGTATACTGTAGATAGATAAATGACCACGTCTTTTCTGATGTGTATGCATCACATAAAAAATCATAACAGAACTGTAGCAAAGTTTATATTACTTTAGTAGCAACTTGCAATTGTTTTAGATTCTATAGTAGCAGAATGATTCCCTTAGCAGAATCGAAATCTGAGCAGATAATTTGATTATAATCTCTCTGTTGTTTGTAACATGAAGTTCCAATATATCTGTTTTTTTCTGATTTGCATTCTTCGTTTTTGTTTTCTAAAATGAGTTTGATGAAGTGATTGAAATATAACATATCGAGAGAAGATCGCAATAAAATAATACAGTGAAAACATTACTATAAAGGTAACCAAGAAAGTTCTCTCGCTTTTTCACTCACCACATTCGAACATCGATATGTCACCTAAGACGTACCTGGAAGATCAAAACTAGTCCCCATCAGCATCGAGACCTTCTGTCAACGTTCTGGAAGGCCATGGATTTCAACACGGTAGAAATTGATGGGCCGCAAAGCGACGAAGCTATCAAGTGTGTTTTGTATATCTATTAGGGATTTGAGCTCCTTCGTGGCTAAGCGGTTTGCGTAAGCGCCTTTGACGTGGGAGACCCGGGTTCGATTCCCGGCGGAAGCTCATGTGGTTCGGATTCCATGTTAATCATTAGGTCCACGTCTCATATAGTCTCGCTGCTGAACGGTACGTTAAACCCAAAATCAACTCAACTCAACTCTACTAGGGATTTGAAGTGCGATCCTCTAAAGTGATTATCCAAGGAATGAAACAGGTGATAATCGGACGGTGCAATGTCCGGGGAGTATGGCAGATGCAATAGTGTTTCCCATCCAAGGTGTAGAATGTTGTCCCGGGTCATCTTAGTCACGTTGGGCTTAGCGTTGTCCTGTAACAGGAGGACCCCTTTGCGATTCAGAAGTGCTGGCTCCAGTTTTGACTTTTTCTTGAACATGGCTCAACTGTTGACAGTACACAGGTGCGTTGATGCCCTGACGAGCAGATAGTACTTCCCGATGCACAATGCCGTGAGCAGTCCAATAAACACAACGGAAGACCTTCTTCTGGTGTGGTACTGGTTTGGGCTAATTTGGAACCGGTTCATGGGACGGTAACCAATGATGACGGCGCCGTGGAGCTTAGTACAGGATTCACTTCTCATCACAAGGCAAGACCCTGTCTAGAAATGGCTCCTTCCTTAGACGAGACAACAAAAAACACAGGTATCTGCTCGCGTTATCTTCTGGTCAGGAGTCAAATCATGTGGGGCCCATCGACCCAACTTGTAGTGCTTTCCAAGTTGATAGAGGTGCTGCAGAATGGTTTCTTCACTCACACTAGATTGTATTCCCAGTTCCTCACATGTCTGACCACTGTTCGCCTCAAATGGTGCCTTAAGATCTTCATTTTGTACATGTGTTGGTCTTTTGACATGTGGTTCGTCACCGTCCTTAACTTGTTATACCACCGCTGGACTGTCCGCGTAGTCACGAAAGGCTTGGCATATCTTCCGCCCCGCTGCAGCGGCGTTTGATCCCAGTTTGATCTCATACAGCATACACGCCCATGTTCACTCTGGCGTTGAGGTCCCATGTTCACTCTGTCATTAGGCAAGTTCACGGTGCAACTGGACTGTTACAACCAGGTAATATGTTGGGTATACCCACACCAACAACTCACCTTCGCCTTATCTCCATTCGCATTCAACTTACGGTATGCGGGCCAATTGAACACAGACCTCCACAAAAGAGACAGAACTTTTTTGGTTACATTTATACAACTTCCAAATCAGAGTAAAGTGAAACACTGTGTAGGGGAAGTTGATCATCCCAGGAATAACATATACCAGGGACAACAGACCTGCAGTCTTCCTCAATTTCCTTGTTAATTCTGTCTTCTGTCTGTGAAGTTATTTTTTCAAAAGGATTTGCATACCTTGAAATAATTATTTACGGCAACAAAACAAGTTAGCAGATAGGTCATTTATGTTTTTACTGTTTAAAAGTATTTTTGTATTCGATATTTGGAACTTTTTCATCTTGCTGCAAATATATGAACATGGCAAGCAAATATTCCAGTATATTTACGTATTTATGACGTCTATCTACTCTTACTATATTTAGGTAATTTTAATTTATTATACACTTCTTTTCTAGAATTTGTTTTTGTTTACGAATAGGTCGATGGTTGTACCAAGGGACATGCGTCTTGATGTACTAAGGGACAATACTCTGGATATAATGACCACTATTTGTTGTAATGATCTTGTGAATATATCTGATTTTGAAACCAAGATGTTTGATTGCATATTCATTGCATGTTCTTTCAGCAAATGATCTGATAAAACTATGGAATGTGCCGGAATTCCTATGTCGTATTATCCTAAATGTACTGAATACTTTCAAATAGTTTCCTTTTAAATGCAGATTTCAGTGTAGGGAACAGGACAAGTCACACGACACTAGATTCGATGAGTAGAAGCAATGGTGTTCGATGAGGATGCTGTTTTTGAGCAAGAAGTCGAACACCATTCCTTAAATGTGACACAGTGCGTTATCATAATGCAAATGGCGCTATCCTGATGCCCATTTTTTCGGCCGTTTACGTCGAACGGAATTGCGTAATCGTTGTAACACAACTGCGTAGATTTCCTTATTGACACTTTTCCCATATAGAATACATTTGCGATGTATGATCCCGAACATGTCAATAAAATACCACACAGTAGCACTTTCAGTCGTATTTTCGAAATACACCGAACTCTAGCCATAAGGTATTGTGAACGGGTTACGCTTGGCAACAATGTAGGAAAAATAAATTACGTCTATATCGCGATCCTGTTGGTGATATCACATCACCTACATGTATAGCACAAAGTAAACGCCAGATGCTGTTGGGCCTCGTAGCCAAGTGAGCTAGCGTAACATGTTAGTAAGGAAAATCGTTGTTGACGTGGGTTCAAACCCTCTCTAAGGAGGGTTTTTTATTATTTTTAAAAATTTTTATAACACTTCTTTCGTTGAAATAAGATTAAAAATAATATTCAAAAAGTGATTAACGATTATTTAAAAAAAATCATTAAAATAAGTTTGCCCTTCTACTATACACATCCATAGCAAAAGTAGTAGTAGTAATAGGAGTAGTAAAAGTAGTAGTAGTAGTAGTAGTAGGAACGGGTTAGAATGTAATTCAGCATTCATTTGTTTCCGTGTGATGTTGCCAAACGTAACTCGCTTACAATGCCTTCTGGCTAGGCCTGAGTGTATTTCGAAAATATGCCACTTTCAGCAGGATTGGGCTTGTCTAGCCTTTTTGGGATCTTGGAAATCCAGGTGATTTCAATGAGGTGACAGCTCGGTTTTCTGTACCCGTAAACTCATGACTCATTCTGTGTGACAATACTGGCAAAAATTGTCGGATTGTTGGCGGCTGTTTTCTTCAGTTCCCTGCTGATGGTGACATGAATGTCCTTCTGGTCCTGTGTGAGAATTCTTTTCACGAATTTCGCTAATACACAGCTAGGTCTTCCTGTATGATTTGGTAAAATTTGGAGCCGATAGAAAATTTAACTTCCTCCACAGTTTCACGGACGAAATGAATCTCGGACCGAAAGCGTATGCGCTAACCATATTAGTCACGGAGCTCTATATTCGAATTCCATCAAACTGTCGCTACATGCCTCATATAGACTTAATGCTGAAGAGAGATATTAAACTAAAAATAAATTCTACTGTGGATAATTATGTTAATTGAAATTTTGTATTCATGTTTTTGATATGCTAATGTGGACAAGATGCCTTATATATTTTTCTAATAACATCATCACTGCTATATAAACCTACAGATAAATATCCTTTAAACAAGAAATCAATAGAAGAAATACACTTGTTCTACTTGATAAGGTGCTTACCAAAGCTGCCTAAGCAGCACACGTGACCCACTCGGATCCAGACAGATTCCTCAAATCTTCAGTGGAACATAACCTGGAAATAAAATAAATAGCTGATATACACTTTAAGGGAATTTAATTACTATCCTAAAAACTCGGAATAATAAAGGGCTCCCGAAATGCAACTGGCAGAGTTTAAATAGTTATTATACATTTTAACAAACAGACTCAAGTATAGCAAAAGCATTAATAAATTTGTGAATTTGCTGATATTGGTATAGCTTAAACAAAAATGGCTTTGATTCGAGAAAAAGTTCAATGTGTGTGGTAGTAGGAAATGGTGTGCAAATACAATGGAACTTTCGCCGTGTGTTTCACAAGGATCCTTCGTCATGTAGTATCATCAAGGCATGAAAGGAAACATTATTATCGACAGGAAGTGAGGTGAAACGGTCACGGCAGTGGTAAACTCAAAGTGAGAGATGAACGTATATAGAGTCGATAAGAGACTGTTTCAAGAGTACTGCACGCAGTAAATACTCATATTACCCCTCTGAATTTCTCTCTATAGGAATATATCAAATATATAATGTATTTTAGATAAGTGATGATCTACAAGAACTGAAGGACCGTATTCACAATACAATTATTGTTTTTCTAACCTCTCTGTTGCTGAACACGTGGAAAGAGATTGAATACAAGATAGAGAGATTCCGTATAACAGACGAAGCTCAGTGGAGAAGTTGAAAATGCTGTTCAGGTAAACAATCTTCAATGAAAAAAATTAAAGTGTATCTGTATCACTTTTGATTGTGGCAAAAACATGTCTGAAAAAAACAACCTAAGATACCGTTGCTCTCGTATCAAAGGTCATAAAAAATGATGTTGGTTTAAAACAATTAATCGTACATTACATCAACAGTCTTTGTGCGGATAGAGCTTGGATGTGTCAGAAGTTTTAAAGCCAATCGTATCTGCTGTTAATTATATTAGATCATATGTACCCAATCATCGTTAATTCCGCGAGTTCATTAGAGAATTGGAAGAGATTGGAGAGAATGACTTATCAGAGTATAGTGGAATACGCTGACTTAGCTGCGGTAAAGTATTAATAGGATTTTTGAGCTCTGAACAATAATTAAAATTTTCTTGAAAGGAAAGAATCGTCCTCTGGTTGAGTTACAGAACCATGAGGGTTATGAAAGTTAGCATTTTAAACAGATTTAAGTGAACATATGAATGAGTTTAGAATTACAAGGAGGAGTTGAGTTGATTTTAGTTTAGCGTCCCTTGCAGCAGCGAGGCTATGTGAGACGTGGACCTACTGATTAACGTGGAATCCGAACCACATGAGCTCCCGCCGGGAATCGAACCCGGGTCTCCCACGCCAAAGGCGCGTACGCTAACCGCTTAGCCACGGAGGAGCTCAATTACAAGGAGGAAACCAACTTCTGCCTGATTTACACGTTCACAATCAATTTTTTTCAACAAAGCAAAACAACAACAACAACAACAAAAAGTGTTTCAATCCCAATTGAAAAACGAAGTTTTACGCATTTTAGTACGTACCAAACACGTATTTTGGTTTTACGGTACATTTTAATACGTTGAGTTTCCTTAACAAACTCAGACTTCATTTCCGGTAGATTTTGCAATTGAAGCTTTGGGTGCTTTAAAAATAAATTTTGAGTCTCGATTTTCAGATTTTGATGCAATTGTAAATGATATTAAGGTTTCTCGAAATCCTTTTAACGTCGACAAACAAGCTCTTGCCCCCGAACTTCAAATGGAAATGATTGATTTGCAGTGTAGCGATATGTTAAAGAAAAGTATTTAAATGCATCATTGTTGGAATTTTGAAAGAGTCCCCCCACTCTCACAGTTTAATCAGTTGCATAAATTTGCTCGTGGTATTCTTTCCACTTTTAAAACTTCTTATTTGTATGAGAAAATGTTCTCCAAAATCAGATATACAGATTCAAGTAAGCTTGTAAGCTTTTGAAGTCGCTGTTGATAATTTCAACTAGTAAACTTGATCTACAACTCGAAAAAATTGTTATAGTCCACGCCAGCCGAACAAGCGGATGGCGTCAACCAATGAGTCCGCAGCGCGATGTTACCAAACCTCCGGTGAGAAAGCCAGCTTGCAGCAGGTGTATTTCGCATGTATCAAAGGCACTCGTCTCACTAACAGCATCTTGTATATTATAACAATACAAAATTATGATATTAATAGGACCGTGTGCGTGGGTTTTCTAAAGGTTCTCCTGTTTCCTCCTACTTTCTTCATTCCACCATTTCATTCATTTCTCATCATGACCATATCATTTAGCCTAATTGGAATAACCGTCGGACGTAAAACTTAAAGATTTCATTTCATTTGATACTAATAAGGTCATTAAGATATGTATCTTAGTTGATCAGGCACATCGTTCATAACTCCATTCATATCCATCAGAGGATCGAACTAGGGATCCCGCAAACTGAAGGCCAATGCCTTACCATTTTTTATTTTTAAATTCCGGGACAGAAGTCTCGCAACAAAAAAGCAGTTACATGTATTGAACCGATTCATGAAATACATATCTGGAATGTACGATGGTACCGATAAGGCACTCACCTCTGATAATAAATGTCTTTGATTAGATTAAAAATAAGTTTGTGGTGCCTTTTGTATGTTTCTCGAGATTTTCCCATTTTCTCCCATTCTTAATTGCATTAATTTCCCCATAATCATAAACTTTTATTTATTATCACTCTGTTTTAGCCTACAGGGCATAGTCGTGGTACATTGACTTAATAAAGTATTTTTTGGTTTAACTCCCACGATTATTCACCGAGACTAAGGGAGACGATGATGATAATGAAGGATGGTGGAATGAAGAAGGTAGGAAAATGAGGAAACACAGAGAAAATCCACGGAAACAATGTTTGTCCACCACGAAGCCCACTTCGAGAGCTAGGATCGAACCAGCGGCCCCATACACCAGAGATGAACACTCTACCACTGAGTTACAGTTGCCCTGTCGCCCTTGATGTCCTGATTTTATGCATTTCTTGCAAAAGAATGCCGCCCTTGATGCCACTATATCCCCACGCTCCATGAGAAACTTCCGATTATCTTTAGACTTAGGGTAGCAAAAACCAATGTGGTTAAGAATACTCAATGTAAATGCTACACCCTGTATAAGATATTTTATCCTTTAAAACTTGTGTTATTTTCTTTGCAGCTAAGGAAAGTCACCATTGTCATAAAACTTAAGAACGCTTGTACGAATGATGTCTTTCTGAAATCATCAAGATTCCTTACTGTTTTATTTATTATAATGTGCTTCCTTGGCAACTCAAATAATGAACCTTCTTCAGGTTACTTCTTGGCTTTACTGCACATTCTGGATAGTTCTCGCGCTAATTCCACACACTTGAGCTGTTAGTTCTTGGCATTTAGAAAAGTCGATATTTTGTTGATTTTGAACTGATCCACATTTTTGAAAAAACGTATACACTTGAAATATCATTTCCTGACTTGGTCTCCTTAAATCCTTCGCTCCCAGAGCGCTTGTACTAGGTTTGTTCTGCGATTTTTTTGTTGTATAAACACATACATTCCAAATTAAAAAACAGTAATAACACACTCATTCGTTCTCTCCACAATAAACACTTCATAATATATACACTCCAAATTTCATAATACTATAACGTACCAATTCGTACTCCGCACACGCAAACGAGAAGTATAGAAGTGAGCGCTAATGACACTGCATAGGAGGGAGAGGTTTTATATATAATGAATATGTTCTATATGATCTAGTATTTGTTCATCAAACCTCCGATATGCAGTTCCCTTAAATTCGTCTGTGGAATTGATCATATAAGTATTTGAAAAGATCACTTACCAACTCTGCACACGGTTTTGGTCAAGCCGGTACCAAGAACATAGGATTAATTTTTTTTTTTTTTTTTTTTTTTACATCAGATTTAGTATTTGGTTTCTATACATTCCTAAGTTGGTTGACAGAAAAGGTTTCTCCCTTTTGTTGCTCTTTAAAATTAAATACTGAAACTAAACTATTGACACAACAGCCCGTAAGAGAGCCAAGACCAAATAGCCAGCCTGTGGCCAGTGATGATTTCAAACGAAGGCACAGGGAAAATGTACCTCGGAGCATTTCTCCGATCGTCCTCAACCTAATTTACCACTATAACTTATTTTACTTTCAAATCCCCCCTCCTCCTCGTTTATTCAAAATCCCGCTGGAAAAGAAATTCTGATACCATTACTGATTATCACACTCATGCCTTTGACGAGTTACGTGCTCACCACATCGACTTTCCTCGCCATTAATGCTGGCTTTCTAAATCGGAGTTCGCAACCTCCTTTTTCAAGTAACTCCCCACAACAGATTACATGGATGCCACAATGTCAATACCATCTAGCGAATATGAATGGTCACTCATCTTTTTTTCTGACCACTGCTTGATCTCACTGATGTCAAGAGAAGCAGAATTTCAGTACAGCTAGAGTATTGGTACTTACTTAAAAATTACTTAACCTAAATAATAGTAGTCCCCAAGTAATCATCTGAGTTTCACGAGCCACCAAGAAGTGTCTGTGCTAGACGCCTTACCACTGTGGCTTTAGTTAATACAGTTAGGTAAATTTAATTTAAAAGTGAGCAATTGAAGTATTATTTAAAATTTCAATATCTGGAAATTATTAATTATACTACATCATTGAAGAGTCCTAGAAGTGATCTAGGACTTCGCGGAAGAAAGTTTAAGAACAGTTTTTATAACCTAAACTAATAATAATAATAATAATAATAATAATAATAATAATAATAATAATAATAATAATAATAATAATAATAATAATAATAATACATTTTTTAATATTGAGACTAGTGTCCTCGAACAGTTTTGTGCAAGAATAGTACCAGGACACATTTATACAGTTATAGTTGTAAATTCCATTTCGAACTGACCTAGTGCTATGCCCAACAGAAATTTAATTAGAGGGGGGATTCATAAAATAAATCTTTTTAAGCTAATTCTCATTGATTAAGTTAACTTTCATTATGAAGCAATAACCGCAATAAGAAATCAGAGGAAAATAAAACGGCAATAAAACACGAAAAAAATTAAGCTAGAAATATGGTTGTGTCACCAATATTCTCGAAAAAATATATTCTGACTCTCGGTTACTGCTTTAGATCAGAAACATTCCATTTCTACCTTAGTTTCGAACGAAGCAGTCTTCCACTTCATTGCTCTGGCAACGTCGGTGCAACCGGGTTGGTCGAAGTGAGAGCAGCGCAGGTCATACGCTAATGCGGATACCGCGTACTTTAGTGGAAGTTACAGCTACGTAAATCTCATTGATCATAATTATAATCTTTAATTTCATGATGTGAATTACCTATGTATGTCAGTATGTCACTTATTGTAAGTTTTTAGGATAAATCTCATATCTTTAATTACCATTATAATGTTGAATTTCATTATGTATGTCAGTTATTGTTTCTTGATTGGCTGTATAAGAACATCTTATTACTATTTTGTACAATTTATTTAGCAAATATTACAATTTAATAACACTTTATCGTAAATTTTGCAAAATATATATATATATATATTTAAAGAAAGAAATTACTATCAACTCACCTGGCATTTATCCTCTAGGTACAGTACATGTATAGCCATACGAGTTCATGGTAACAGACTTCTATATTATTACAACAAATAAAGCAAGTTCAAAATTTTATAATTTAAATAAACGTCCATTGTTTCTTTCTATTGTTGACATAATACTCTGATTAGCCAGTATTTTTTTCATATATTTTAAATTTAATTTAGTTTACCGTCCAACTATTATGCACCGAGGCTAAAGGAGACGGAATGAATAAGGGAATGAATAAAACGGTGGAATGAATAACGTGGGAGGAAACGGGAAAACTTCGAGAAAACCTACGCAGACCTTGTTTATCTATCTCGAAGTTAACTTGGCAAGAGTTAGGATCAAACCAGGGATCCCATGCACCAAAGGTGGATACTTTACCACTGAGCAAGCACAGTCCAGCACATTTTATGTTACGAATATAGCCTACTGTTATCACCTAAATGCTATTTGCGAGATAAACAGATGGGGAAGAACTTTTACAAATATTTATTACCTGTATGTTAATACACAACATTGACCTCTCTGGAACATTAAAATTGACAATGGCAAAAGCAATTGGACAGTGGCGTATTAGAATTTTATCAGGGAGGTTCAACCTTTCTGAAGAAGTATGATTGTTGTACTTGATATAGTACATGTAATTTTCCCCATGATATCTTGTTCGAGGGGGGAATTGAAACTTCCTTCATCAAGATGTTATGGAAAAATTAACAGTTAGTGTAATAATTAGGAAACTACCCTGGCCTGATAAGGTTAGAAATATGACATTTGAAGTGAATGCAGTGAGCAATGCTCGCGTGTCACCGGCCGGGCGGTAAGGCATGTGTCCGGCCACAGTCCTTCATAAGGTCTTGCAACACGAAGGTTAGTATTTTGTTTCAGTACACAGATATGAGGCGAACTGCAAGAGACACAGGTATCTCGGGCGGGAGGATGCATCTCCGCATACACGCACACAATGTATACGGGACGAAATTGATATTCATATAAAAGAAGTAAAGAAATAGGAAGAAGAAATGAGTGCTGAATACTTAAGCAAATAAAAGAAGGAAGGAAGAACAAATGAATGGCATATACATTGTTATCTACTTATATGAGACCTATCTTCTCAGAAAATATAAAGTTATCGGAACACTGTGGTGTAATGAAAGTAAAACAAGGTAGGCAGAGAAAGATTCAACTAATGGATCGAAGCTTCTAGTGATCTATTAATATGGCAAGGAAAAGAAAACGTAAAACTTGTCAGATCACAGTCTTGATTGAAGTGGAATTGCACGAAACATAGGCGTCTCTGGTAGGGGAAAAGGGGGACGCGTCCACCCAAAAATTTTGCGTAGAAGAGCAAATAGATAAAGGCTGAAAGTACTTATATATGGAAGAATTAAAGAAATAGAAGGAACACATATACGTTCTATTTGTTTTAAAATGAAGTATTACGTTCTATATATACAGCATAATACAAAGAAAAGCCCTTATCAAAGAATAAAAAAACAGCTCTCCCAAAGGAAAGAAAAGTTTTAAAATGTCCATGTTGCCCACCAACCTATGGTTGAGGTGAAAAAGAAGAAGATACACTAGATGAGGCAAAAGTTCCGCACCACCCTTTTATTTTTGAAACGGCTTGAGGAAAGATGACGAAACTTTGATTTTGGGTAGTTGGGGTGGGGGTACACCAGATGGTGTCATTTGGTACCATGGCAGCCATCTTGAAATCTGCCATTTTGAATTCAGGTCCAATATCAAGAGAAAGTTGTTGAACGCGAATGATAAGAAAAAAATTAAAAATTGTCAGATCATGACTTCTTGTTTTGAGATGGAACCCCAATAAAAAGTATATTTTACAAAAAAAAAAAAAAAGTAGGTGACAACAAGTTTAGTACTAAAAAAGTTTAAAGGCCTGGAGGTAAAATAGATTTGTTTGAAATTTGGAAGACAAATTTACAAGTTGAGGAAAAGAAGGAACTAACTAGTTGTGGAAGAACTTATACTTCGTGAGTAAAGGTACAATATTATAAACGTAGCACAACTGAGGAGCATGAATATTAGAAGAAACTTCTGGAAACTAGGGAAAGAAAAATATTGCAAACAAAGTTACACTGAAGAATGTAAAAATTTGTAGAAGGTTGAATGCGAATTAAGAAGAAAAATCAACAAACACGGTGAAATATAACGTAAAGGTGTATAGATTAAGGATAGAGGAACATATATGGAGATAAATTCAATGAAATTACAAGAGTAAAAAATGTTTAGCAACTGTGTGCTTTGGACATTCAAAAATAATACAAAGCAAGACGCAAAATTAAGGGCATATTGCGAAATGAAGAATGAAAAAGTAGGTAATACTGCATATTTTAAGAATATAAGGGAACAAGAGAAAAAGCATTATTCAAAATTTGTAATCAAATGGTGAGGGAGTCATCATATAACTTCTTACAAATAGTTAAGATTTTATTAAGTAAAAATAATCAAATACATGATAAATATAGAACTACACTGGCCCAACCACATTCAAAAACACTAGAAAGAATTGACGGATCTGGCCCAAAACGTAGCAGACCAGATGCTGTTGGCTACGTCTGGCTACATTTGGCACCGTCATTTTCAGAGCTGACTGCTACTCAGGCTCCGTCCCATTATGGCCCACACGTGCTTGATAAGGCTTAGATCCGGAGACCTAAAAGGCTAAAGCAAAAGACGTATACTAGGTAAAACATATTGAGTTCGTCTGGAGATATGAGGATGCGCAATATGCTAGTGGAAGATGAGGTCCTAGAAAGTGTTCAAATAAGGTTGGAGGACAGATTTGACGACATCACGAATGCACGAAGTACTAACCATATTCCCCTGAATAAAGATCAGCAACGAATGGGATTAGATATCAGAAAGTGAAATGTAGGTTATATATGACAAATGAGAATACACTGTATTTTCCCTCTCATACGAGCACAGAACCATATCTGTACCTAAGATACAAATTACTCTCATCGCTGAATACCATTATCTTCCATTTGCCTTGCCATCGCAGTTTATCCCAATCACATAAAACGTTCTTCGTGATGATGGATGGAAAAAATACATTGAGTTGTATGACAAAAAAATAATATATTGTGGGTATTATTAGATAAATAGAAAATGAAGTAAACGAGAATGGCAAAGAAATTAGGATACTAATGGGCAAATTCGAGAGAATAGAGCGAAATAAAGAATGAAAAGGTACATGGGTATATCTATTGTGTCTTCAAAGAATATATAGGAAAAGAAGGGGGGAAATATTCGAAATTTGTAATTAAATGACGAAAGAGCTGTCATAAGGCTTTTTACAGATAGTTAAGATTTCATTAGCTAAAAATTAAAATATATTAGGATACATAACTACATTGGCTTAAATGCATTTAAGAACACACAATAGGAATTCACTAGCCTTGTCCATAGTTGGCACAGAAGAAAGCGATGGTAGGTGGTGCTATTCACAAAATGACACCCATGGCACATCCTGAACATATTACACAACATACAGTACTTGTCTTAATAGTTTGTATTGTTTTCCTAAGCGGTCACACAAGTGTACGGAAGCATGCCAGATAAGATACCGTAGATCATGTCTGTTTTGGAGATGGTCGCATTGTCGGAGTCAGACACTGCCGTACTAGGGACGGGGGGCGGGGGCGAGCAGGGCGGTTGCCCCGGGTGCTCATAGCAAGGAAACGCTGAACGAGCAAGAAGAAAGAAAAAGTGTTGAAAAGAGCAAAAGATGCGGCGCCCCGTATTAGTATTGGCGCCCTATTAAATCAATATTGTTGTCGGTTTGCATAAAAATACGAAATTTTCTTGCTCGCTTCGCTCGCAAGTCACACGTTTCAATAAGAGTCACAACAAATTTTTATTATTCTTTATTCCATTGACATATAAAATGCTTCCAATTTAAAAGAATTTATTCAGATCATTTCTCCATCAACTACTTGTATTACTAGGATATATTTTCTGTGCATAGCCTACGTCTCTAATTGTGTTTTGTTTTATCTATTTACATACATACTATATATATGTGTGTTTTATGTGTGTGTGAACGTGTGTGTTAATGTACTTTTAATATGTTAATTAATAATAAGTAATCTTAAATTCAGAACTTTCATTCATTAAGGAATTAAATAATTACTATAATTTCAAACATATGTAATAGCCAGTGGCGAAGAGTTGTAAGAGGCCCTGAGGCCCGGCCTACCTTTCTACTTTCAGAAATTATAATTTATAATTAATTCATTTTCCTTGCACAGAATGCATTATATTTTTTAAGTTGAAAAAAAATGTTCGATAAAGAAATCGTAGTTGGCACCACTGCTGTGAGGCTCACCGAGCAGTGTCTCAGGTGGCAGTAGAACTACGGGAGTTCTTAAGTTGACACAACCAGAGCAACAGGACATGACGTCACTTAATGTCGTCACTACCCTGGAGCACTTCATGCGCAGTGTATCCATAAGCAAGGCAGCTCTGTTGACAGCATTACGGCTGAGATAATATGCCAAGGTGAATTATAGTTTAAGACATACCTGGAATTTGTTCGTGTACTGGTGGACAATAAAAAACACATTATGTAGTTACAGCGGTTGTGTGAGTTGCGTTTTACATTCAACAAACGAACAACACAAACAATGCACTGAATAATGCGTAAATAATTGCGGCTCGTCCCATCAAAGGCGGGAAGAACGCCGAAATCTTTTTAAAAAATCTCATTTCGTGCTGCGCACTGATACGTGTATCAAGATTGAAATTTCAGGTTTCCTCAGTTATGTTCTATTTTATAAGTGTACTGGCATTCATGATTTATCAATTTCTTTTAGCACCAAATGAACCCTTGTAGGTTTAATAAGTGTTTTGGAGTGGCAGCAATGGCATTAAGAATACGTGGACATTTTTAAAATTACAATTTACAGGTAAAAGCTGTTAATTCAGAACAAAAGACAATGTTTAGGGAATTTATTTATGAAGGCGCAGAATATGTAAGTCATCTGTGAACATAGATACAGCAATAAGATTTCTATTTCTATGAAACTTTCCGTAAGGGCGTTATTCCAGGGCTGCAAACTAAAGTACAAGGGACTTGTAATATGACTATTTCGCTGCCTGAACCTACCCTAACCTAACCCGAACTACTGCTACTCTACTACTACTAATATACTATTATTACTACTACTACCATTACTGCCTTACTATACTACTACTACTACTGCTACTAGCCTATTATTATACTATCATTGCTGTTACCAGGGCCGAAACCAGCTACAAAGGTTTGGGAGGGTCGTGAATATGTTACGGGGGGCCAAGTCATTAAAATTATCTTATAAATATCTAAATTGTGTTTCCTGTATTAATAATAAAATTTTGTATTGAAGTCTGGAGGGGCCACAAAAAGTTTAGGAGAACCTGCCCCCTAGCCCCTCTATGGTTGCGGCCCTGGCTACTACTAAACTACTACCCTACTACTACTGCCTTACTACTACTATACTATATTACTACTATTACTACTACTAAGTGTGCACCCATAAATCTTTAAAAAAATGTAATTTTTGAACAATTATCTCTTGTAGCACCCCTGAATTTTATCTGTTCCTGGTGGATCACTGACATGCGCCAACACATGTACAGTCTAGAAGGCGTGATGACACTATTTTCATCAAGAAATGTGAGTTTCAAAGTAATATGAATTTGTCCACGTATTGTTGATCTGAACTGCGGGAAATGCTCTATCCCAATTTAAGGATGCATATTAACACTGATGTAATAAAGTAATTATGCAGCCTATACCTAAGCTACACGAGGTTTACGTTTCCGCACCCACTGCTCAACTTTTGAAGTATTTCGTTTTATTAGCTTATCGACGTCGACCATACCCTAGACGCCGCATGGACAAAGTCACACATAGTACGAACTATTCGCAAAATCAAAGTAGGCGAATCACTTATCGACAATTTTCGCATTTATTACTGCCTTAAAATGGGAAGGTCATTAAGTAACATAAATTCCTGCCTATATTTGTGTGCGTTGTGGATTACACGCACAACATTTAATGGATTTATCAAAAAATACTGAACCCACAGGTTCAGCACCCACATAACTGCATTACTTATGAACAAGGGCTCCCATCAGGGGGGACAAGGTGGGGCGTTCGCCCCCTAAGAGGAAATTGTACTTGGGAGTATTGAAAACCCAATAGAAATTTACATTACTTACAGCAAAATTTGAAACTATATTTGAAACGTCGCTTATACTTGCCCCCCTTGGAAACCACAACATGGGCGCCCTTGCTTATGAACTGCACACTAAGAAAAATCCGTTCTCCGGACAGCGGTATATTGTACAAATATATGAAATTCTCTTGCTTACTACAGAAATCAGTATGGAGCATATGCTATATACGCACTACCCTTAGATGTTACATCATGCCGTTGCAGGATGTCTGACATCTAATAGTTTTCCGTATGTCACCTATGTTACATTCTGCAGCTATATTCTATTCTACTATGGACATTCTGCGTCGATTTGTATGTGAGATCCTGACCGCCTATATTGTTTCATACGGAAAGTACGTATAGATGGAACACTTACAGAAAGTATTATAAAACATGCGATTTCAGTTATACGTTTGCTGTACGTTAAGTCCAAAAACTACAGGAATTACGCATATAACCTACCGTTTTAAGTACACTACCTACAATTTTTTTTCTCAGTATGTGCTTTGAAAAATAGCCATATGTCGGATTACGGGGAGAAAGCATTTTTTGGTGAAAATCATTGCTGTTTTCTTAAAATGTTTTTGAGGTTAATCTACCTAAAGCCAAATATACCACTAACTAAAGAGTTTCAGACAGTATTGCTGAGCATGAGTAGTCGCTAATGCTCTCGCCTTTGGTTCTGGGCTCGATTTCCGGCAGGGTCAGTCGGTCGAAAAGGTGTAACAGCTTTTTCAGGCTAGCTATCCTAAATGAGTTTTTTTTCTGGGATTTCCTCATTCACACCAGGTAAATGCCGGGATGGTATCTAATTTACAGGTCTCAGGCCGCTTCTTTCCTTATCCGTTCCTTATATCCCTCCCCCCGTACCGTGATTGTGTGCTCGCCGAGGATGTGATCCCTCCAACGTGACTTGCTTAAGGCCATAGATGCCGGTAATGGCCATGACTTGTATCAATAAATAAATATTGACGAGCGAACGCTAGCAAGCGAAGTCGGATTAGAACGCCGCAATGCACGTTGTATTCGTCCATTCTAATTAATAGCAAATAGTAATTGCAAAATTCTCCATTCCGCACACGGCATTTCCAGTCTACTCAGTTCACAAATTACTCACATATCAATATCAATTATCTTTCCGCAACATGAACTCATTCCACCTATAAACATTGTGTTTTTACGTAGTTTTGGTCTCCCGTAATCCTACAGAACCCGAGAAATATATTACATACTTATTTCCTAAATTTTGCAAATTCAAACTCATAAAGTAGGACTGCACCATCGTTTTCTACATACAGTAAACGTTATATAATTTTTAAAAATTAGTAGTACAGTCCTCTTTCTCACGCAGTCATTCATTTTAATCATAAATTACTGTTTTATGTTCATGTATTCTACACCTGCATCAATTTATCCAGCGCCGTAACTTAATTTTTTTTCTTGGAAGGGGAGTAAGCATTAATACGCGTATTTGATGCTCCTAAAAAAAAGTTTCTCTAATTCTTGGGCTCTCTCTTTCCATCTTTCTTTTACTCTTTATGGGCTCGGGTCGTTAGTTACACCTTTGGGCCCTTTCCATACATGACAAATGAATTAAGGGAACAAGGGTCCCTAATAGTAAACTTTTTTATTGAAATGGGCCCACGACTCATTTTTGTTTTATTTACCTTTTATGTGTTGTTTTGTTTATGTAATATAGTGGACATATTCGATGCTTCATTTATAATTTCATGTTCGTATCGTATACGGAGTAAGAAAATTTTGTCTTAAAATGGGTCCCCTCGAACGGCGGGGATCTTCCTTGGTGAAGCATTTGACCTCTCACTCCTTAAGTTACGGCCCTGTCACTTATCACATACTAGGCTGGTAGCCAGCCCAAAAATCTAGGGGAAGCCCGGTAGAAGTTTGGGAGGGGGCCCCGATCCAAACGTATTGTAGTTAATCATCATATTATAGCTCAGCGCACAAATTTTCCGGTCGCCAAGTTGCCATTGGCGACTAGAAATTTAGAGCTTGCAACCAGTGTTCAGTAGGAATGGTTTCTGCCTGAACTCACAGGGCAGCGCATTTTCTGTTTCGTAAGAAAATAATTGTCACCGAGTGAGAGAAAACACGGGATGTGAAGTCTTTCTTTGTCAAACCAAAGGCCGTTTGGTGAAAGGAGGCATCTCAATTTGTACGTGAGAGATACTGGCGACCATTATTTTTGGATTGGCGAGTGCGTCTGCCTTTGAAATTTTGCACCCTGTTATAGTTCATTTGCAAGCGTACTGTGAAAATTTTAGAGGACCAGTAAAAATTTAGAGGAGGCCCGCCCCCTAGACCCCATGGATACGGGCCTGTCACATACTAATATGATGTAGACCTATCATTAATTTTTATGTCAATTATATATTGTGGATCTCCAAATTTTTTGTGACAACAAATCTTTCGCGGAGCACATCATCAAATTTCGCGTGTGGAGATGCTATGTTTTCACACAAATAAACAAATATCTCTTTAAATATATTACTTCATTAACAGATAATCATTTTTAAACATATTTTCTTTACCGGTCTGTTACTTTAGTATAAAATTAATAAGTTGACACCAAATCAGTTGCAAACACTGCTCAACTTACTTTCACATTTAGTGACGTCATATTGTGTGGTGCTCTGGTTTTGTCAACTTAAGATCTCCCGTAGAACTACCGCCAAGCTACTCAGAAAATCCCGCGAGAGAACGTGTTGGTAATAACCTGCGAAGCGTAGAGTACAATAATCACTCTACGCTGCGAAGGAGACCGGCCTCAGATCTTATCGACTTTCGTAATCTCGAGACCTTCGATTTTGATTCGATATATCAAATAAAGAGCAAGATAACGTGGGCTCCATTCCGTTCCAACTTTACTTAATTTTGCGGACTCGAACGCAACGCAAAAGCTGGAACAAGTAATTCTAAAGGCGCTATGCCTATTATCGCAAACTAAAATGCCCCTTTATTCCGTTGCGTTGGCGGGGATCTTCAATACAATATCAGACTCATTGAGTTCATTAGAAAGAGTGTGTGTTTTTGAGATATTGTGAGTGATATTTTTCTTACATTTGCAAAAGTGAATGAGAGAAAATTTCAGTAAGTGGAGAATATGAATATACGTAATATAATTCCTATTAAAGAATCTTCTATGTCAGTGGTCTTTTGAAAATTAATGTGTTATTAAGGAACGAAGACCAACGCCTGTGTTGCAACTAGAATTCTGGGCAAGAAAGTTCTGCATGCATTGGTACAATATATATATTTGTAGTTGTTGAAATAAAGAGCAGCGTATAAAAATATCTAAGTCTGATTCTGTTTTTAAAGGGGAATTAAGTGACACACAAAATATCTTGATTGAATGCTAGTCATGTGCTTTGAACAATATATTTAAAGACAAAATTTTACAAGCAGAGTTTGTTTCAGTACATGTAGACTAAACAACATAAGTTTCTTGTGAAGCGCAGATAATATGATAGTCAATCTTCCCCACCCGATCACGCCAATTAAAACAATTAAATTGCATTATGACGAATTAAAATCATCTATGAGTCACATACGTCAATTTTATTATGAAAATTGAGATCCGGATCGAATAAATGCTGTCGATGAACTACAATTGCATTAAATTTATGTGAATTCGTCTTCTTGTATTTCTGTAGTAAAATATTTATATCTAATCTATTTCATTTTACTATTATTATTATTATTATTATTATTAGTAGTAGTAGTAGTAGTAGTAGTAGTAGTAGTAGTAGTAGTATTAGTAGTAGTAGTAGTAGTAGTAGTAGTAGTAGCAGTAGTAGTAGTAGTAGAACATTGGGCCTACCCTCTTCAAACTATCACCCTTCGCCACTGGTAATAGCCAAACAAGATTTTGGATTTTAAATACAAACATTAAACATATTCACTTCCATCGAAATTTACAAAGAAGGCTCCTTTTGAATTTCCGTTATACCTCACTTTTTTTTCTTTTTTTTTCTTTTTTTTTTTTTTACCGTTAAAGAATTAACTAACTCTATGGCGTATGGAACCCAGAAGTTCCATGCCGCGTTCATAAAGCCTCTACAACGACTTCTACTCTTACCCAACTGGATCCAGTTTCTACTTTGTATTGTCTTCCCATCTGGGCCTAGGCTCAGGGCCGCAACTAGGGGGAGCAGAGGGGACACGTGCCCCGGGCGCGTGTTTGGAGGGGCGCCGAAAAGAAGATATATCAATTGTTTTAAAAATCTCACCCTTTCCCTCGAGGAACTTATTCTAGAGGTTAAAAGAAATCAAAAGTTTACTTGGCCTTTTCCATTCCATGGGACCTCTTTTCGTTGATTATACATATGCAGAGAGAGATTATATATCGGGTGTTGCAAAATAAGTGTTACAACTCTTGGGAGGTGACTCCTGACACTGAGATAAGAAAAAAGTTCTCTTGAACTTTTGGCTATCGGACATAGTTTCGGATCTACAAGGTGCCGAAAGCGTGGGAAAATGACTTTCGGACTCTAATAGTTCGGAAACTATCCAATGTAAAGAGGGCGGGTAAAAAATTCACTGAAGAAGTCATACCTGCTGTATTGAATTTTGCATGTTTCACAATCCTACCATGCACGCGCAAGGGATTCCTCAAAGGAACGTAGGGAGTCCCGGATAATCTGCCAAATTAAAATTGGTCTAAATGGATATGAATTGATAGGGTTTCTACCAGGTAATAATAATTCGTTTGTATTAAGTCAATGTCTGGAACAAATACAACATGGCGGACACCTTCATCCCGTTGTGTGTGGTTGCATAATCGCCAGGTACGGGTGCTGGCCAACAGTGACGTTCTGAGTATTACGTGTCGCAAATTTGCACACAAATGCTCTAGAAAGACACCTGGAGTGTCGGTAGGGAACAACAGATGAAGCAGGGTGATTCACATGTGTGGAAACACGTAAAGAAAATTGTCCAAAAATGCACTCATACTCAGTAAACGTGAGTTCAAAGAATCGGAAATGTAAGGAATAGTATCAACAACATGAAAGCCATTGCAAATTCATCAATAATATTCCCTCAAACCGATGCAATATAATATGCACGGTTTCATACCAATAAGGATGCAACAAGTGAGGCCAAGTTGAAATTGTGCAAGGGGCTCACTAAGAAACTGGGTAAACTAAAGGAATGTCACTAGTGGGATCGCATGATCGATATTGAAATCTGGCCAATGTGTGTGTTGATATCAACATGTAGCTAATGGACAAATATCAACATGTCTCACTATTGCTGGGACACCGTCCCACGTGCGAAAACTAGGAAAATAACGTTGTAAATTCTGTTATTACATCTGGTGCACATTTTGGTAGAACGTAAGTAGAATACGATTGTATCAATGTCCCTCTTTGTTTGAGACATTGTCCCACAGTCGACACATATGAAAAGAAATCTCTTAATCCATGGTTCAAATTCTGATAGAGCGTGAAAATAACAAACTTGAATCATGTCCCAAGTCTTCTGGGACATACGACGTACTCGTATCGAAATTCGTATCTTACACAATGTGCACATGCCAAGACAAAGAAGAACATGAACCAATTTGGCACATGTGACACTACTGCTGGAACACCATACATATGGAAAATAAAACATGAGAAATACGAAGAAACGTCTTAAAGCTCTGATTGTTTACAACTGTGCAGTAGGAGTAACAAAATGAAACACACAAGCATGTCGGGATGGTGTACAAGAGCGATTGCCAAACAAAGTGGGTACTCCTCAAAGAAATGAATACAGAGAAAGTGAGGCCCCTTCAAAGCCTCAGGGCTAGAGCGCTTGCTTTCGCTCGCGTAGTCGCATTTTTCAATCGTATTGGGAGACAACGGCCTCAGATTCAATACCCGAGTAGTTATTTTCCTATTTTTTCCCTATTTTTCCTATTTTTCGCACGTGGGACGGTGTCCCAGCAGTAATGGGACATGTTGACATTTGTCAATTAGCTACATGTTGATATCAACACACACATTGGCAACATTTCAATATCGATCATGCAATCCCACTAGTGACATTCATTTACTTTGCCCAGTTTCTTAGTGAGTCCCCTTGCACAATTTCAACTTGGCCTCACTTGTTGCATCTTTATTGTTATGCAGCCGTGCACATCATATTGCATCGGTTTGAGGGAATATTATTGGTGAATTTGCAATGGCTTTCATGTTCTTGACGCTAATCCTTACATTTTCGACACTTTGAACTAACGTTTACTGGGCATTTTTCGTTAAGAGTTTCCACACATGTGAATCACCCTGCTTCATCTGTTGTGCTCTACCCACACTCCAGATGTCTTTCTAGAGCATTTGAGCACAAATTCGCTACACTTAATATTCAGAACGTCACTGTTGGCCAGCATCCGTACCTGGCGATTATGCAACCTTACACAACGGGCATGAAGGTGTCCGCCATTTTGCATTTGTTCCAGATATCGACTTAATACAAACGAATTATTATTACCTGGTAGAAACCCTATCAATTCATACCCATTTAGCCAATTTTAATTTGGCAGATTATCCGGGACTCTCTACGTTCCTTTGGGGAATCCCTTGCGAGTGCATGGTAGGATTGTGAAACATGCAAAATTCAATACAGCAGGTATGACTTCTTCAGTGAATTTTTTACCCGCCCTCTTTACGTTGGAAAGTTTTCGAACTATTGGAGTCCGAAAGTCATTTTCCCACGCTTTCGGCACCTTGTAGATCCGAAACTATGTCCAATAGCCGAAAGTTCAAGAGAACTTTTTTTCTTGTCTCAGTGTCAGGAGTCACCTCCCAAGAGTTGTAACACTTATTTTGCAACACCCGATATATACAGAGAGAGAGGGGGAGAGAGAATCCCATCTAAATAGGTGTAATGTCATACATTAGAAATCTAATATTGCATGCATTTGTTCCCTTGGACCACAGAGAAACCGCTCTCCATTTTTTTCCTTTCCTACCACAAGGAGCTGTTTGTCTGTATAATTCCATTGAGAACAGTTCTGAAGTTTACAACGCTGTTATCAATAGGGGCGGGGGAAAAGTTACCGATTGTTGTTGCTTGCTGGTGGTTGAAGTGTTTAGCTCAGACGTGCCCCCTGTATCACGCGATGTTACGCAATGTTTTTAAACCAGAGGTCAGTTTTGTGGCGGAAAAGATAAGTTACACGCCTCGGTGTATTTAATTGTTTCTTGTACGCCTAAATAGCAAGGGATTTTGCAAGTGAAGGCTGTATGGAGTTTTGCTTGAGAGCTTTTCGACGCATTTTGAATTGTTATCTATCAGTCAATAATGTTGAAGAAATCATGTGGAGCGGCATACAGGAAGAAAGCAAAAAAAAAAAAAAAAGTAAAACTGCATATCGATCATCCTCCTTTTTGACATCTTGGTTAAGCGACAACACTAAAGATAAGTTGAAGATTTTTCTTTAACGCTTCCTAGTAAAACTAAACATGACTGAGTAATAAATTTTAAATAATAATTTATAATGAATTAACTCAGATCTTAATAAGAAAAAAAAAACTGTTTACCACATATCTTTAGATGACTGATGGACAGCTACTGTATCTGCTTGTGTTACAAAGTGAAGCCAACTGACACTGCAATAATGCTTTATGAATCCTTGAATCTAAGCATTCTCCTACTTGATTAAAAATCTAGAAAACTGCATTATTATTATTATTATTATTATTATTATTATTATTATTATTATTATTATTATTATTATTATTATTATTATTATTATTATTATTGAAAACAAACATATATATGTTTACTACTTACCTTTACCTATTAATGAAAATTAAAATTTACCGTCCATAGGCTGTACATTCCTGGCATCAAATCAAGAATTAAAAGACCCAGTAGGCCCTATATATATGGGTCGAAAACTGGCTGTTGTGGGGAAACAAGGTGTCCAAAATGTGGGAAAATAAACTTTGGAGCCCTATTTCTCGAAATCTCTCAGTCGCAGAGATGATCCGATAGGTGATCGTCAAGGAAGTTAGCAATTCTGTATCCAAATATCCAACTTACAGTCTTGTGCGAGAAAGGCAAAGTAGATTCCTGAAAGATGGTGTTTTATATCTCGGCAATTCTGTGCAGGAAAGAATGTCTGTTTAGGACTCCTTTTGTCTTTCTCCTAACCCAGGATTGCAACTAAAATATTTTAATAGAGGAATATAGCACAGTTCTCAACGAGGGATCGAGGTCTCTAGTGGATTCTGGGAGGTATATATGAAGGTGGCGAAAAATATGTTTAAAAAAATAGATTTAAATATCTATCTATAAGATATTTAAGAACCGTATCATAACAGACTGGGGGTTGGTGGAAAAAGGATGTGCTAAAAAGGATCCGTACTATGAAATAGGTTGAACAACTGAATAGAGTATTATTGATCTTGATGATCACCTCTTGTATCAGCCCTACGACTAATAGTTTTGGAGAAATATGGACGAAATTTAATTTTCGCATGTTTTCGGCACCTTGTTGCTGCATAAAGGTGTTTCTCGGATTAAGTTTACTAGATTTTTTCTGTTTAAGTGTTACGAATCGCTTCTTTCATTTTTTTCTTTAATGAACTCCAGATATGGCTGAAAGATTCATTTTAGCTGGATATAACACCACCGACGTTAAAAAAAACTTGCGTGATGGAGATGAATCAATGATATTTTCGGTGATCAGCGTAGTTCATTTATTTAAAATATCTTATTTTTATGTAGAGCCCACATAGTAAATCAATTACGTGAGTTTTCATTCATCAGTTCCTTGCGAATAATGTTACTGTGTTTCTTTTCAGGTAAATCCGAGGATATCCCAGGACCATGTGAAGGTTCCGAGGTATATTTTCAAGAAGAAGGTCGAGACGAACATGACGATTTTTCAAGCTATGAAAAGATGAGAAATGAAAATATACCTGACAGGATTGCTGCCAGTTATGGTTCCAGTGCAACACCATCAGATCAGATCCTGGATGAAACTGTAATTGCAACAGATAATCAGGGGCTTCCGCACAGTGAGTATGATTCTGAAATAGATTTTCAAGACCCTGGAACTTGGTCCAGTAATATCTCTGACTCTCAGAGATGTTATATTACAAAAATGAGAACAGAAATTATTAGCTATTATTTAATTGATTTAAGTGCGAGTCCAAGAGATGGCCGAAACCTCGCGGAAGATTGGTTTTGCAAAGTCCTACAAAATGGACATCGTATTAAGAGGTCGTGGTTACCTTATAGCCAGTTTAAAATGCATTGTATTGTGTCCGTTGTAGGTTATTTTCTCACCTATCTCGAGAGTCCAATGCAGCTCTGTCATTTTTGGCTAAAGAAGAGAGTTTTACGAATTGGATAAAACTCAGTAACAGGATTCCACTTCACGAGAACTCGCAAAACCACAAACTTTTTTTCTGCTCTTGGAAAGCTCTCGAGTGTTCTCCGGCAAAAGGTGGAATAGACAAGAACCTTCAAGACCAGATAGCATAAGAGGAAAATCACTGGAAGGAAGTACTGCGTTGTATTATAGGTGCTGTCATATTTCTAGCTAAACAAGGAAGTTCATTCAGGGGGTCACAAGAACAACTTGAGTTTAGTGATCCAAGAAGCGGAAAATTTCTTAGCACAATTGAATTAATTTCTCACTACAATGTTCATTTGCGAGAACATATTGAAAGGCATAAGAAAGGACAGTTGAGCTATTTCTCATGGAAAATACAAAACGAGTTTCTGGACATGATAGCAGGAAAAATAAAAGACGATATACTGAACGATGTTAAAGAAGCAAAATATTTCGCATTAATTTTTGATACAACCCCTGATATCAGTCATAACGAACAAATGACAGAAATAATTTGTTATGTGAAAATGACGGAATACGGACCAGAAATTTTAGAAAGCTTCATCGACTTTCTTAGCGTTAGTGACAAGACAGGATTATTCCTGACTACAGAGATTTCGGACAAAATAGAAAAGAATGGCTTGGATATAAAGAATTGCAGAGGGCAGTCATACGATAATGGAGGCAATATGGCTGGTATCTATAAAGAGGTACTGTACAGTCGAGGATATTCCAGGAATACGAACTTGCATGTTTTGTATCGTGTACAGCGCATTCACTGAATTTAGTTGGAACACATGCTGCAGAAATATCACCCGAAGCTCAAACATTCTTCGTTACTCTAAATTGTTTGTATACATTTTTTTCAGCCTCTACATCTAGATGGGAAGTTTTGATAAAACATGTACCACTTTCCTTAAAATCTCAAAGTAACACCAGGTGGTCATCGAAAGAGGAAGCTGTTGAAGTTTTATATAAACATTTTGACAAGATTTGCGAGGCCCTGGATGAACTAGTACTCAGCCGCCTCTTCACTTCTGAGACAAAGACCGAGGCCAGAAATTTGAAAGGGAACATTAGTAAGTTCGAATTCATTGTAATGACCTGCTTTTGGTATAGAATTCTTAAACAAATTGATCGTGTAAATAAGTTTCTTCAAAGAGATGACATAACAGTAGATGAGTCAGTCAAACATATTCATGGCCTTATTAACTTCTTGGAAGCGACCAGAGATAATGTTTCATCCAAAGCTATTGAAGAAGCTAAATTAATTGCTGAGAAGATTAGGATACCTGGTGAATTGGAAGAGAAAAGAAAACATAAAAATTAAAAAATGTTTGACAAGAGCTGCGAAGATGAACGTGTCGACCGATCAGGGGAAGATATGCTTACACTGAAAAAAAGGGCTTGGTCAGGAATACCAAATTTGTTTGGTCAGAGCATTTGGTCACTTTTTTTGGTTAATTTAACCAAAATTTGGTCATTTTGACCAAACGTGTTTGGTCATGAACACTATATTTTTTGGTCAGAACATTTGGTTGATTAATTTGGTTATGCGAACCAAATTTTAACTGATTTGGTAATTATTTGGTTTTCCGGACCAAAATGTCTATTTACAAGGTCACATGTGTTTATTTGCATTCTGGATAAACATTTCGATTACGAAAGTGTGGATCGCAAAAATAAAAATAGGCCTACACGTAGAACAACAATCATAAGAAACACCGTAAAAGAACTGTGTGTAAATGAGTGTAGTGTGCACTATACAACTTTCTCAACGAAGTCACAATGATGTGAAGTGAGAAGTAATTGTTACTTTTCAACGACGTAATGGATCCATGATATAAATTTATTAAGAAGCTGGAATTTACCGCAGCTAATCGACGTGTTTCAAGGTAAGTGTACTTTTTCGTATATATTACTTTTGCTGTTAGTTCACATATACTTATTCTATTGGCTGTAAATTTGGCGTAACAAATACGGCTTGGGTAAACTTTACAATGCACGCCCCAACTGCGCATCGATGTGTAGAACCGCTTTCAAAGGTGTAGTAGATTAGAGTAGGGTAGGGTACAGTAGAGTAAGGTAGTTGTAGGAACGGGTTCGCTTAAGGTTAGGGAATTTTTGATCAATTTTCATAGAATTAACAGAGAGTAATTTCTGGTTTCAAAGTGAGTTTACCACCCGGAGCGGGCATTATTAAGTTAAACGTAGGCCCTTACATATGGATAAAGGGGGCATTGACGACACTAGAGCAGGGTATAAAATTGCAGGGGCAAGAGTTGGGGTAATTTCTATTACCACTAGATACTTCCGGAAAGGGGTAAATAAAGTGACACTAACGCTAGTAGTTTGCAAAATAAATTGGTGCATTTATAGTTTACAGATGAACAAAAATCTAAAATTTACGGAAGAAATATGGGTTATTATTTAGTTTCTCCTCCAGATCACTTGGTATTGACTCTGACTTACATGGTAGGGGTTACCATTCGTTATTTGTAAATGTAAAGTAGTCATGAGTATAAGTACAGTGCGAACGTATAGCATAAAAACTACGCATAAAACACTAACCAACTTGTGCTATATGGACACTGAAAACCATTTATGCTATCGAACAGAAGCGTAGCAGCGGGGGCCCGACAGTTAGAAACGATGTGCGTCCGTAGGGAGCAAACGCGTCAGCGACGGTGGGTGTTCGCATAAACGAGGTAGTTAACAACAGCTTACTCTAAGTCACAGTACTGGGTCCTGAGCCGTCCATGGATTTGGGAGAGATACTAAATGTCATCCGAAATATAAAGCATAATTTTGAAAGAACATTTCATGGAACGCAAATATAGAATCCTTACTTTTGAAATCGATATTTATCGTGAAATACGCTGATAAAAGCGTGCATTTTTACTTTCGGTACACCACTCGAAATAATTGTTAAAAAAATATAATTTTCACTAATTTACTTCTTACTGACCCCTAAAAGACTTACGCTGGGCGACATGAAAATATCTCACTTATTACAGGTAAATATCGATGGCCCCACCAGAAGTAATTGTGAAAAAATCACAGTTCTTTTACGATTTGCTTATAAATAAAACTTTCTGATTGTCATAAATATACAGTGCATAAACGTAACCTGTGCTAGGTGGACACTAAAAAGCGCGAATGTTATCTAACAGTCAGGATTAAGCAAAGATGGTGGGCCGAAGCGGCAGCGCAGGGAGCAGACACGTCAGTGATGGCGGGTATACGCGTAAGTAAAGATATGAAAAGAGGTGGTATATTGCAATGATACTAGTTTCAATAGCACTTGTCATGCTTTGACACTAGTAACGCTCCACTTGTAAACGTAAAATTCAGCTTGTGTACACTATATCATATTTCTTCTGTAAATTTTACAAAATTGTGCTTCCGTAACATGAACCACTACCCCCTCCCTATATATATTCGAGTGTATACTTCTTATTAGGTAACTTCTTTTAGGTATTCGGAAAATATTACATTCTTCAAAGCATTCAGAGAATAGTGTATTATCTCCAAAAGATAATTCTGTGGTTTGGAGCAAAACGACCAATGTCAGAAATTCCAAAGAGGAGAGAGAGAGAGAGAGAGAGAGAGAGACAGGAGACAGGCTATGATTTCTGCATAGAACCTTTCATTGTTTGTTAGAAGTACATTAGTCTTTGAAAACAATCGGTTAGCATTAGACTTATTGTTATCCATAGATACTCGTTATGCACCAAATTACAAAATGATTTGCATGAGTTAAAAATGCTCCTAAATTCTTGTTGTTGCTTCTATACCCTTGTAACTTTTACAGTATGAAGCTGAAGTATGAAGTTACCATGAACATTTTTCTCTTTAGCTTAGCCCAAATACACCCATTTCTGTAAAGCCCAAGAAAAAAAAACTGGGGTGAGCAACTTCCTATACTCTTTGTGTGGCACATGATCGCGTAACATACCAAATTTCGCTTGGTAGTGTAATAAAACTTAAATGCTTTCACCAGTGTATAATTCTTTTTTGATATTCAGTAAATATCTGGTTAATTATAAACTTTCAATCTATATTTCAGAACAGGAAATAGGCGAAGCAGCATTTAATTCATTAACTGATGAACTAATTACTCAGTTAATTCCCAAAATAGGGACATGTGCAAAATTATGAGCAAAATTTAAGGAATTTATAGAAACAAATACAGTTGAAATTTATGATGTGCTAGATGACGGTTCTCTCTCATTTGCTTCACCATCAGTGTCAACGCCAGATGGCTCAGTGTCAGTTCGATCTGAAACTACAGAAAGCAGTTGTTCCATGCCAGCACCTACTAAAAGAGGAACTGATACGATGCTGAAACGAGAGACAAATTTCTCTACAGAGTCTCGGAGTTCGAAGCTCTTCAAGCTGACAGATTTTGTAAGTGTTCTGCCTTTAGTCACTTGAATATGAATTTATACAGTGATACTTATGCTGCAAATATGAACTGTGCAAATATGATTCATTACCAGTCGAAATGTAAAAGATGTTGGCGTTCACCTTTTAATCTGGTGACAGCCTGCGTTATATTTATTCCATCTTTGCTAGTGCAAGTAACTTTTCTCGGGATATCAATCACATGATGTGCTCGTTGTCCAAAGTTTCGAGAACAGACGTTGTTCTCATCATCAGGGTCAGTATCATGAGAACAATGTTTGTTCTCGAGACTTTGCACAACGAACACATCACCTGGCTGATATCCCGAGAAAATTTATTTGCATCACGATACCAGGAAAGCATCAGGTACATTGAAAGAGCTTTTGGAACGTCCCACGGTTATGCTGTTTAGACTAAGGTAAACAGGTGATTAATGAAAGTGAACGATCGCATTTTTTTTGTGCTCTCACCGGGAATTGAATCCAGGACCACATACATCAAGGATACACGCGTTATTCACTAGAGTAGCTGGGAGGGCGAAGAGATTGGTATTCAGTTATATTTTCGGTTACTTCAATTTAAGCGAAATGATATCACGATATGCAGGATCTTTAAAATTGTAACTTTTTTTTTTTAATGCGTTTATCTATAAAATTTATATTTCCTTGGAGTATAGTATACTAAACGTATGCTATACTAAACGTGGAACATCACATAGAAGAGTATAAATATGATAAATTATTCTGTAATTGTCTGAAATGTTTTTTATACATAATTTAATTTATTAAGGTTATAATTCTAAATCTTACAGTAACAATGTCTTTTTTAGGAAGTGTATTATATTCCACCAAAGTCACAAGGTCCAAATCAAAAGATTTCAAAAGGAAAACTCGTTGACAAATATAGAAATACACGCAAGTCGTTAAGAAAGTTTGGCATTGTTGCAGTCAGGTCCTTCAACAGAAAAGCGTGACACTGGAACTTCTACGCTAGATGGTAATGTTTAAAATGTAATCTACTAAATGATTTATTCATCTCTGATCATACGTTTAAAAATGAAAGTAAACCTTTGAGTTTTATGTCCCATAGTTATGCCAGGTAGACCAAAGGAGATGATGATGATGATAAGAAATGAATAAAGTGGGAAGGAACGGGAGAACCCCGAAAAATCCACGCAGACGGTGTCACTTAGCGCGATTTGGGATCAAATAAGGTATCTCACACGTCAGAGGTGAACGCTCTACCACTGAACTACCGAGGCCCCGATCATACTTTAAAAAGTGCCAATGATTTACCTATTTTGAGCCAGTGTTTGCAAGAACCATGTTTTAAAAAATGGTTTAGTTTCGTTTAATTCTTTTTTCTCTGCTAATTGAACGTATGGAACACACATTAATATAAGTCGATACTAACCTGAAAATATTCCTGTAAGATTAAAACGTGGTTCTTCAATGTTCACATGTATTTCTGGCAAAAATATCGAGTGCCTTTCATCAGGATGGCTCAAAACTTAAAGTGTATATGCGTTCAAGCTCAGTTCAAGCTGAGTATTTCAATAGTATAAGGTAATAATGGGACTGTGTAGATATTGTTACTGTTTACAACATAAAACTACAGTCGAGAAATTTTACACCTGCTCTTCAGTTAAGCAACCAACTAATCTATTAAGGATTAAATAGTGCACTATATTAATCAATATTAAGATTCTGTGTGTTTCTATTTACAAGACTGAACAAGTCCAAATTTTGTATGCTTAATTTTCAAATCCTTCATTACAAGAGTTACTCCGTTCATAAGAAATGATAAGTAGCATTTATTACTAAATATTTTGCGACTTTCTTCGTCGTAGATAGTCATTATACTTATATAGTACCACTATTACGTTATACCATTGAAGTACTAAGCTAGAACATGTAATTTACATAAGTTCTACATATTTGAAGAATTAAACCATTCTGATGAAAGGCATTCGATATTTGTGCCGGAAATATAGATTAACATTTGAAGGCAATTTTCAAGTTCAGCTTCACAGGAACAGTTCCAGAACAGTTTTTTTTTTTTTTTTTTTTTTTTTTTTTTGTAAATATATTTCTTTCTTTCTTTTCTTTATTATATATTACATATGGATATAAATACTTGTACAGAGGACTTATGAAAATATAGAATCATTTTAACTGATATTTGAAAAATATAGGCATTTATTACTAAGTTTTTAATGTAATACAGATCTGTTTGGTAAGTTTATTCTTCTTTTTCAGAATGTGGCATAGATATTGAAAACAGCTTAGCGTGGTTAAAGCATAGTGTCGAGCCCTGGCAGGAAGTACTTGATCTTTGGAAGAAAACGTTGAAAGTTCGATGCAAGCAAGAGGGCAAAACTATTCATGAAATAATTTCAACTTGGGTAGCATTGAAGCAGCCTTTGGGCTATACATTGGTAAGTTTCATTTAATTAACCTTCATTCTGTTTTACTACTAAGTACTGTGTTGTTACTGAATAGGCCATAATTTACAAGCATTACATTATTCTTTGGGGCTGAGAACATTCATATAAAATCTTTGTCCAGAAGTTGATTTTTTCATAACGTACATTTTAGAACAGAAGTTTCCTTTAAAATTGTGTCGCGTTTGTACAGAAAATAGTAAAAACCTTCAGGATAAAGTCATACTAAATATTGAAATGACATATACTAGTTTAGGTATTTGTATGTCTGAGCTAATAGACCTTAGTTGTCATAAAACCATAATAAAAATATATATAAATGATGGACAAATAAATTACTTCCTTGTCCTCTTATGTAATATCTGTTCATGAATGTTGAGATATGTTGAAGCAGGTCTGAACTGCCTGTGGGTTGGTGGTTATCGGTTCGATGCCCGGTAGGTGTATAATTGTATAAAAGTAATTCAGATTCAACTACAAATTATAGATTCCCTCCTGTGTAGCTCCGGTGATGAAAGAGGATAGAGACAATCAATGAATCTTAAAAGTTTTTGCAGTTTCCTTTTCAAAAAGTGAATATTTTGCATTGTATTCAGATTGCATGTTTAAAGAACTAAAACATGTCTTTTTAGCTGGAAATAATTTTTCTTGCTGGTTCTTTGTAACATATTCATCCCCACGCATGGAACACAAAGTGGGAAAGTATTAAGTTCACTTTATTAGCAACTCGATCTTGCTTTGAACAACTAGATGAAATGCTCAATTGCAAGTCTGAAAACAAATGCTCTAAACCTAAAATTATTGTTTCCATTTTTAAGACGCATATGATTAAGTGGCCATACATTACGAACACTTGCATTGAGTTTACCTTGCAATGGAAAGGAAGGTAGTCATATTCAGTAAGATAAAAATTGAGAACTGAGTTCTTGCAACACGATGTCACTTGTTTATGAAAGCGAGATCTCAGAAGGACAATACTTACATGACTGATAAACAATCTTTCTTGTGATTGCGTATCAACCAAGCATATACGTACAGCAATAGAAACTTTGACGATGATTTTTTTTTTTTTAATGCATAAAGTACTTTTCGATTCAATAAGCCTTTTTCTCAGTAGATGGCAAATAGTGGTTTTATTGTCTGATAAACGCTAACAATATTGTAGAATTTTCTTCACTTTGCCCTTTGACAAATCAATATGAAACCCTAGTGGCCTTATTTCAGCATGTAGAACCTTGGCTTTACGTTCGGAAGCTTCCGGGCTCAAATCCGGTCATCGTGAGTGAAATTTCCCTGGGTTTTTCCTCAGTCATTCCAGCAAATGCCGGGATGGTACCTGTAATATTAAGTCCAGATCAATACTTTCCCCATCCTTGCCTAATCTATCCGAGTAAATAGACCTTTGTTTATATTAAGCAATATAACCAAAAACCATCATAACACGACGAAAGCCCGTGATGCCACAACCTCAATATGGGTCTAACTGGCAGTTATCGTCAATGTAACATCTTCTTGCACTACGTATGTGGCTTTTGTGGTCTACTTATTTAAGCTAGCAGTAAGTCAATTTCCTCAAGATGTTGGACAACACCAGGGGAAGGCAGGTTGAATTTGAACCCAAGTCCAAGCCCGTAAAAGTACACGCTGTAACCAGTAGTTTGTATTGAAATTGTTACAGTTAAGAAATTTCATTTATGCACTTAAAGGAAGTTGTGATTCTTATAACAAATAGATAAAATACTGACTGAAAAGTAAAATAACAAATGGTAAGGAACACATGTTCGTGGAAGTCATCACTGCGTTTATGTAACAATTAATGATATAATGTTATCAATGTAAATGTTTTAATACAATGGAATTCCATTTCCAGATTGATCAAGATAACAAAGACTTATATCCTGATCATACATCCTTGTTCGTGAAATGGGATTCTGCCAGTAAAAAATTGGAAAAACTAAGGAAGAAACGGCTACATGACGCTTCAGCAGTCGAACTTTTAAGTCTGTTAGACACAGAAAGTGTTACAGAAGGTAATATTATTTTTATGTTTTTTATTCTTCCTTTATTTCTGTTTCATTAACTTGAAATTGTAATTACTTGTACGAATGAAGTAGATTTTTCTATCTGAATCCAGTTTTATTGCAACAAGTATGTTGTAATGATCATATTAATAGTTATACATTGGTTGTATACATAGGATTGTAGCGTAAACTAAAGTCACTTGTGCCTTTCAAAGTAGTATAAAACTGTTCCCGCCAATAATTCTCCCCCCCCACACACACACACTCTTCAAAGACATACGTTGGAAAGAAAATTAAGGTTACGCCAAGAACCCTGTTTTCGGAGTGTGAAGCTGAGCTACGACGTTTCATTACGTATGAACAAATACGAACTCGATACATTTATTTAATAATAACCAAAATAGTGGCCTCAGTGGCTCAGTGATAGACCGTTCACCTCTAGTGCATGAGGTCCCGGGTTCTAACCTTGCTCCCACCAAGTGAACTTTGTGGTGAACAAACACCGTGTGTGTGGGTTTCCTCGGGGTTCTCCAGTTTCCTCCCACTTTCTTCATTACACCATTTCATTCATTTCTCATCACAGTCTCCTTAAGCCTAGCCGGCATAACCGTGGGGCATAAAACTCAAAAATTTCATTTCATTTTAATAACCAAAATCACTTACTGAGGATAAATGTGATCTGTTCTATATTCTCTGTTGGTAAATGCTAGTCAGGAAGTTCTTATGTTTATTTGAGGACAAGTTGTCGAGTTTTCGTAATTTAGTAGCTTCTGTCCTTGTTTGAACGTATCGTTTTTGCAGTCAGATATAAATAGCTTTTGAAAACCTTTGCAGCTTTTAAAGCATTTAATAGCTTTTAAAACATTTGCAGCATTAGTATTACTTACCAATTTTTTAGCTTCAAAATAACATATATTTATAGGCACAAAATGCATATGTCATTGTAAATGTACAATAAATAACGCTTTCAGACTATTGAGGAAGCAGAAGTGTCTTTGTTCTTATATGTAAGAAAAATTATTTAAGTATGTAACATGACCAGTTAACCTCTCTCTGATTCCAACAGGTAATGGGTGATGTTCAACCTTTCATGGAAACGAGAGACCTGCAACATTCGTTGAGTGTTCGTTGTTGGCAATTACGGAATAAAGAGCTGCTTAACATACAGCTACGTTAAATAACTTTCGTCTGCAATATAGATTTTTGTGTTTCCTCCGAAAATGAACTCTAAGTGATTTGGCCCCTTGAAATTCGCGAAAACAACCTTCATCAATACATCTAAAGACTCCATTGGAGGATATTCTGTGTTTGAGCTTTAAATGAAGGATAAGTGTTGCTACTAATATAAAATTTGATTTGTAAATTGAACAAACAGGCATTGTTACAAACAATTACATATAATTCATTCAATTACGTATAACGCATGGTACTGAAATAATATTTGTTTAGAGAAACGTGATTCAAGCAAGCATAAAATATCAGTAGTTGCATCTGTTTCGACCACTATTGTTTACAGATATTTCATATCAGTTAAAAAAAAAAAAAAGAACAATCATATCCAACAATAGTGTATCGTCTGTTTATCATGATGACTACTTATGTCATATACCGCTTTTTGCAGAAGAAGCCAAAGATGTTCCCCTTCCTTAGGGTATTCTGCGTTAAACACAAAAAAGTTTTAAAACATATGTCCACACCCTTGAGCACGTTGTCTAGCTCAGTTAAGAATAGTTTATAATTTATTTGAAAGATCTTCAATGCTGTTTGCTGGGAGTAAAATTATAACTTTTCTCACAGTTTTTTACCTTCTTTGTTATAAAGATTTATATTTGGCATAAAAATGTTATTTTATTTTCACTAACCAGTTGATACATGTTAATATCATTGTTTAATTTTGAATAGATTTATATTTGGCCTAAAAATGTTACTTTATCTTCAGTAAACAGTTAGTTTCGTTATGTAATTTTGAAAAGATTTATATTTGGCCTAAAATGCTATTTTATTTTCAGTCAGCAGTTGATAAATGTTAATATCATTGTTTAATTTTGAATTTAATATTTTTGTTTAATTTTGAAGTCTGTATGACTCAGTTGCTATACTCAGTTATAATAAAATTCTTGTGTAGAAAAGTATTGTATGTACATGCTTTATATCCTAAATTCGTTCTATTTTTCTCCAAAAGTTGATCTATAACTTCGTTCATATATGTGTGTAGATGTATTAGAACTTCATGAAAATGTACATGTATTCATGTACATGCATGCTATTCTAGGAATAAACAGACAAGCCTCGAATATGTGTTCAGGACCTCAGTATAAGAAAACAAAGTTTATTTGCAACTTTGGTCAGAAGCGCCTAATTGTGCAGATGGAACCAATTTAAGATAATTAAAGACATACAAGAGTGAAAAAATGCGTCTGAGCCGTGACTCGAACCCGGGATCTTCGTCTTGCATGCAGATGTGCTACCCAGTCCGCTCTCAGTAACAACAATACATTCTTTCACTCTTTATAACGATGCTGTTCCACAAGGTGGAAGAGTGTATGGCTGTTCTGGTAGCGGACTAAATGGTGCAGTGGTAGCGCATCTGCATGGTAAGCGGGAGGTTCCAGGTTGGAATTCCGGTTCAGTTATATGTTTTTCAGTCTTTGTATATCTTTGATTTCGTGCCTACAAAGGGTCTGGTGTGACAAAATTGGTTGTTTTCTCAATTTATCAATATATTGATGTAATTATTTAAATTGATCGTAGGATACTACATTGAATAAAACAATCGAGGAACTTTGGATACGGTTGAGTACCTCGATACGATAGGGTTGTTTAAATTTGATCCGAAACGTTTGATTACGGAAAAGTAAGTATGTTCTACTTACCTTAAATTGGCCTCATTTCTGTAATTAGGCTTTTCCAACCGAAGTCGCAAATAAACTCTTTACTTATAGTGAGATTCTGAACACGTGTGCGACGTTTCCCAGTTGTTTTATTCATTGTAGCCGCTCCTGCGAACATTTCTACTGATTATCTTAAATTGGCCCCAGTTACGTAAATATGTATTTCCGACCAAAGTCGTAGATAAACTTTTTTCTTGCATTAACATTTTAAATACGTATGCGAAGTTTTTCAGCAACTAGTTTCTAATTTATTTGAAAAATCTTCAATGTTGTTTACTGGGAGTAAAATTACAGCATAAGTTTGCTTTAAGTTCTTTACGTTTTTTTCTTGAAGTTTTGCTTTGATCTAAAAATCTTACTTTCAGTACTTTAACAGATGTTAATATCATTGTTTAATTTTGAAGCTTGTATGACTCAGTTGCTGTTTTTTTTTTTTTTTTTTTTACTATTATTATTTACAGTAAAATGATTTTGTAGAAAAATGTTATGTGTAAATTCTTTATATATTAAATAGTTTTATTTTCCTCAAAAGATTGATTTGAAACTTTGTGTACATATACATAGAATTTTAAATTTACATGTATTCGTGTACATATTTCGTATGTTGCTTCAAAGTGTATATGTAAATCTTATTTTTGAAGAAGTTCTTAATAACTATAAGCAATAACTTCTAACTTTATATGTGGGTTACCGCAAAAGTCATGGCAACTTTTTTTTTTCCTTTCTTACGAAAATGGTCACGCATCAAAAACTTCTGAAATATCCAAATGGAAGGTTAGCATGTACGTAAACGTTACATGTAAGGAATTGTGTAAACATACACATCTCCATCAGAATATAGCACGAGAGAAAAAGAAGTAAAAATAATTGTTCGTATTATGGGATGTGTATTTATATCCAATTTATACGTAATATTTACATATGTATTAACTTTCCATTTGCATGTTTAAAAATTTCTTGCTTTGTTACCATTTTCGTTAGAAAAAATTTCCCATGAATTTTGTGATAACCCTCGTATTATTTTCAGTTTAGTACCTATAGCAACAGTATTTGGTAATTGCTACCAAATGGTTTGGTCAAATTCACTAAATACGGGTTTAGTATTTGCAACCAAATTATTTGGTTCCAAGAACCAAATTTCGTTCATTTTAACCAAATTTTTGGTATTCCCAACCAAATTCTACTTGTTTGGTCATTATTTGGTCAAAATTACCAAATGCATATTTGGTACTGGTAACCAAATAATAGGTTCCTGCAACCAAACAAATCGTGACCAAATGATTTAGTGCTGGTGACCAAGCGTTTGGTTGGCGCTATATTGACCAAACGATTTGGTAACCAGCACCTATTTTTTGGTCAATTTGACCAAACTTTTTTTTCAGTGTAGAATTGCTTTATTTGAGATCGTTGAAAACATAATTGGTGAATTAAAAACCCGGCTTCCATCTCTGAAAGAAATCAATGACAAATTTAGCTTTCTAAATAGTAGTAACATCCACAAAATGAATATCAACGACTTACATACAGCAGCGAGAAAGTTAGCAGACACCTACATGGACGACGTAGATGAAGACGAATTTCTTGAGGAAATTGAAATTTTTAAGCAGACGCGTTTATAGTAGATACCGATATGAAAGCTGCGCCGCCAGCAAGACTCATGAATCTCATCTACGAGCATTGACTTGAAGACGGATATCCAAATTTGACCACAGCTTAAAAATATTTTTAACTTTCCCCGTGACAGTAGCTTCAGGTGAAAGAAGTTTTAGTAAAATAAAGTTTATAAAAAAATTACTTAAGAAGCACCATGACACAAGAAAGACTTTCAATCTTGAGTATTATTGCTATTGGACATAAAAGAGCTTCGACTATTTCTTTTGACAATATAAACAAAATCTTTGCTTCCAAAAATGCTCGCAGACTACATATTTAAGACAGCAATTATCGTTGTACTGATTATTATATTTTGTATACAAGAAAAATATATTTGTGTGATTATAATGATCCAGTCACTTTTCTTTTATTTCATTAGGTGTGTCCAATTACACTAAAAATATTATTTCCAAAGAGACAAGTAATTTTGTTTAACGTGTTTATGTGATTAGAGCATTTTTTAAACTTTATAATAGGGGTCTATACCATATATTTTCAAGTTTATTTTGTATTTTTTTTTTCATTTTTAAATGAAAGCGTATGTACAAAATTATTTTTGGGGCTATTAGAACTAAATGTTATTTCAATTATAACTTTATGATATACCAGATATTTTCCAGTTTATTTTGTATTAGTTTATTATTTTAATATGAAAGCGTATGTACATAATTATTCTTCTGGTTATTAAAACTAAATGTGTTATTTAAATTAATAATTGTATACTATGGCAGATATTTTCTAGTTCATTTTGTATTGATTTCTTCATACAACATTAAAACAAAATGTATGTACAAAATTATTCTTAAAACATGTGAGCACATAACGAATGTAATACATTTTTGTGGTTAAAGTAAGTTTGATTAAAGTACTTAAAAATCAATATAACTGGTTTCATTAAGAATGTAAGTGATACTTTTCGACTAAACGAAGGGGGGGGCGCCGAATTATGTGTTTGCCCCGGGTGTCAGAAACCCTAGTTGCGGGTCTGACGTTTACCATAACACGATAAAATAAACATATTTTGAAAGTTCCACTGAAGATAAAATTTTTATCTATATACACTGGGTGTTCAGAACTCCTGGGCCATGTTACGTTATACAAAGTATAAGGTAACATGATGGTTATTTAGCAACTATTCAATTGGAACATTAACATATGAATTGAAGAACATAGCAACAATAATATCTAAAGACCATAACAAAAAATCTTGTTTTCTGTATTGTATGAAAAACCTGTAGATCTACAGCTAAATATGTAAACTTGGCAAAAGAATATCTTACCTTGCAAACAGAGGTGTCGTTTTGGCTGTTACCGTCGAAGATATGACGAGAATGGATCATTGATTAATTTTAGCTGTTACCAAGAGCTAGCTGCAGGAATGAATTTAAGTTTCATTATTGATACAGTATTTTTTTAAAAAAAATGCTAACAATCCTCGCCTTTATTTATAGAAAATGAAAACGAAAATTTTAATATTAACATTATATATAACCCTTGAAAATTTTCTATTAATACAAATTAGTTTTAATATAGAAATAACTTGGAAATAAATTGGTCAATATTTTTTTTTTTTTTATCTACTTAAGCTTGATGAATAAATCTTACTCAGTTAATGAAAAACACTATTTCAGAAATAAAAAGAAGTAAGAGAATGTAGAAAATGAAAAATGTCAGTCATCCAGAAAGGATAAAAATCAGAGAAATAGGAGACCTGTTTAGTGGAACACTAAATGTCAAAAACGGATTATCAATCAAGCTTTTAGAATCTTTTGAGGAAAATAAAACGATCTTTTTTAATTGTCAACAAACTAAAGTCAAATCTAAAGTAGTTAGTCAAAAAAAAAAAAGAAAAAGAAAAAGAAAGACTGTTGGGAAACATTTTGTGAAAAAATTTATCAGAAGATACACCGAAATACAAAACCTAAAAGTTTTGTAAAGATTATAATTATTTTAAAAAAGTAATAGATGATAACGTACCGAGTGTTCTATAGAGGCTTACATTGAGTTGATGATTTCATGAGTATCACCCCTGTTTCCGTAAATAAGAATAAAACTTATCTTCAAAAATTCTTAAGTCATGAAGAAACAGAGAAACTCTTTTCTATTAAAGAATTAAATGTTGTACTTCAAAAAAAAAAAAAAACTCGAGGAATACTGCCGTGCTAAGCAAGAGATCCGTATTTACACTAAACCTGAAATTGAGAAAACGAGCAACAAACTTTTTGCTCTTGACGCTTCAAGTGTGCAAGTTTCTTAACAAAATTCATGTAGCACTTTACTAAAAATGTATCGAAAATCATTCGAAGTTAGCAAAATGGAAATTAAGTCTGAGGGAATCATAAGAAACAGTCAAGGGCGCCGTTCTCTGTAAATTTGGGGGGCCCATTCAGATGCAGAAAGCATATAGGCCTATGAAGATTTTAAGACAAAATTGCATTCAAATATGCCAAATATTGTAAACTTACAAATACAATGAAGAGGCCCACATGAGCTTTGGGGAGCCTGGGCCCCCTCGGCCCCCCAGGATTGGCGCCCTTGGAAACAGTTGAAACTAGAAAAATTTTACTTACGCTTTTCTGGCATGCATAGGTCCATTATAAGTTTACCATGAAATGCCGTATCTATACGTTGGAACTTTGCAATATGAAAATTACTTACTAGGTAGATAAAATATATTCTTCGATAACGCAGAGATGCACTAAAACTGATTTTATTACAAATAATACAATAATCAACACAATTGGCAGAAAAAGAAATGTATTCTTAAATCAAAACTAGTTTGTCAATTGCAACTTCAATTAATATGTTCTCATTTAGTTCAGTTTGCATTGTTGTGTCGGTAACTCTACCAAAAATTTTCTTCCATTTCCTAGAATGACTTATTTCAAAGTGACCAAAATATTGTCTCTCTTGCTTGCAGGGAAACTTAGTGGTCCTTTCAGTGCATCTGGAATGCAAATGCCATTTTTTTTTAGACGCTTTCTTTGTCAAGAAATCAAGAGTCTTAAAATTTTCATCTGGTTTGTAGATTGTCTTGTACAGAAGCTTGTTTTCACCTCCTCGCACTGCTTTAACTTGTACAGTACAATGTCTTTTAAATACACCTGAGGAGCAATGTTCTTCAGCTTAGTTTGTGAAGAATAATCTTTCCATTCATGAAAGTCGTTGACACCCATGCTATTAACTTGCACATGACCTTTATTGGCCTCTTGAACTGTAGTAACGAAGTCTTCGAAATCCTTGCTTTTTAAGAGATAGCTCATCTTGGTGATGAAAACTGTCTTCTGATATGAACGAAAATGTCCTGGTTCGAAATAAATTATGTGTATTTCCCTGGTTTGAATATCACTAGAATTGACCATCCTTACGAAGAAACTAGAAACACCAGTTTTTGTTCTGACTCGCACAGTTATCGAGTCACAAAACAATCGAAGAAGAATCTCTTGCTTGGTGAGAAACACGTAAAATATGCTAACATCATCTTCCTTACATCGTCCCGTAATTGCCTCATGCCAGAGAAGGGCATAAGGCTTTAGTGAAGACTTCTCTCCTACTGGAGCAAACGTCTGATTGTAGGCTATGAGACGAATTGTAAACAACACTTTTTTGAATGTCAATTCGTGGTAACATTATTATTTTCTGTAAATCACCAGAAAAGAAAACAACACAAACACTAAATTTCCCCTCAGTATGCTCGCGATAAGGCGTACGTGAATCTCCTGCTAAAATTTAGTTAAACTTCCATGATTCACAAACATTACCCTGGTTACATAAGTTGCATTCATCATGCTCATGTAACTTGAACTCTTCACATTTTTCACATTCCTCACCGCCCAATTTTGCAAAACAAATCTTTGTTTTTTACACAACGTACGTCGGTAGAATTCATAGGAAATCTTCAGTTTGGAGTGTGTTGTAATACAATCTTGGTGCATCAGGTTAATAGTTGCATCACTAGGTAGATATCGGCCAAAAGGGCCATGTTTACGGCTATAGTGTGAAATCGAAGGATTAAAAGATTCAATGTGCTCGATGATCAAGTCTTCTGGACCATTAACTGATGGCTGCTTCCCTCTGTTATCCTGCGTAGTTTCAATTACACCTTTTGGAGTTTTCGACAAGTTATCGTGCAGAACTCGGTCATTAATAGGTTTATACCCCAAAGTTGTGAAGAAATATTTTGCATACCTCACGACTCATATTTTCCGTATCTTTGAGGAAGTAGAAAAAATAATTTTTCTTCTAGTACTTGTAGATGCTCGTCTTTTCACTTCAAACCTTTCACATAAATGCAAAATAAATGTCACCTTTCAGACTAGAAGAAGCCTCAGAATTGTGAGTTAATGTCTTTCCGTCGGTTGTCATCAATTTTAGAAGCACATTTATTTTCGCACTGTTATTACATCCAAGTCGAACCGTATATGCATTTTTCAAGGCTTGCTTTTTCAAATTAATTCTCGCTGCCACATTGCAGCTAGTCTTTTTCTTTTCCGGCATGTGTTCCAGGAAAGTTTGATGAATACCTGATTGCCCTGCGTCATCAATGCTTTCCGCGTCTTGTTGCTGCAGTATTGGTACCGAGCCCATTTCCTGTGGGGATGTCGAGGCATTAACAGCAGGTGGAATGTAATCAACGGCTAAATTTGTGCCAATTGCATCATTACATTTTTTTGCTATTCAGACGAAAAGAATCAGTACTCTGAAATGTAACGAGTGGTGAAACTGAGTCTGCAGAAGCTACAACTTGTGTTAAACTTTCACAAAATATATTGTCAAAACTAAGGTCTTGCAATTCTGAATTTATTGTTACCCACCCAAAAATCTTCAGAAACCAAGTTATTTGACATCGTAATGTTTTCAATCTCTTCCTTTCCCACACTCTCTTTTTGCAATAAAGAACTTTTAAACTGACTAAAGCCAAGTCCACAATATGTCTGGACCGACATAATTCATTAACCGAAGTATGGAACATTTTTCCGTAACTTAAACACTAAGTCGACTACACATAATTTACTTTCTGATATCTTATTTCAAATTCTTTGTACGTAGAACTACAATTCACGAAGTCCCTACCGAAAACAACTTACTGTATTGTGCAAGCTGCGCCAGTTGCGTCATTAGAGTGAACTAACGTAAGTGATTATAATGTCGTATCTATAGCAACAATTAAAGCACTGCACATCAAAAAACGCCATAATTACACTATGTAAAAAATAAACGCCGTATATCTGCGTATGAGATACTGCTTTCTTACGTAGTAGGATGTAGATACTCTATCTTCCTGTGCAAACGATGCATTTTCTAAGAAGATACGGCAATCCCTATGGCTATAAAAAAGCATTACCGTTCAACTTATAGTTTGTGCCACATCAGTGGAAAGAGTGCAATCGAATTAATAATTGCTATCCAGCTCATTTTCAGAAATTTTGTCAGATACGGTACTCTAGCTTAGTACAGTAGAATAGATGGAATAAAATATAATTACTTTAAAACCTTCCAAATGCAGAGCTACATCTACAATATTATAATTAAGTTTGATCAACTAGCAAAATTTACTCACATTCCTATACCGAAAGGAAAAATGAAACAGTTCGTGCAGCTGTGAATTTCAAACCAATTTCACTCTATTCCTTGTGTCTAATATTTACGGAAGTTTAATATGAACTAGATTAATGTGGTATTTTAAAAATCGACAAACTTGGCCTCTGCAAATTATGGTTTTAGAAAAGAGCATTTAACACATGATATTTAAGGACTAATTATTTTACATATCCAAAAAGCATTTTATACAAGAGGATATCGATATATGTAAAGCATTTGATTCAGTGATATTTGATTTACTTATCCATACATGCGTTATCCAATCACAAACTTCCTCAAAGGACACGGGCATTGGTAGTTCATAAACTCTGTTTTTAACAAACTTCCAAGAAAAGAAATAGCATGGTGTTAAACCACGGCAAACGGATGGCCGGGGAGAAGGTTGTTGTCTTCTGTTGCAGCACGTCAAACCCAGCGGTGGTGAAGAACATGTTTAAAAAGCTCTCGTATACTCCTGTGAAAATAGGGCAGAGCACCGTCCAGTTGCAAAATGTAACCATAATAATTGGTGTTCAGTTAGGGTAACAACTAGGTTTCCATGTTTAGAAATGAGTCACCGGTCACAGTTTTTTTTACAGTCACGCTGATGCTCTATCTGTGTATGTGGTTTCTCGCTTCCCCAGATACGGACATCGTGTTTGTTCACCTTAACACTTAGGCCTACATGGAAAGTGACATCACCACAGAAGATGAGTTTTTCTATAAAACCATTGTCCTCCATTTCTCTCCATCCTTCTGTCGCGACACCATCCCGGAAACGAGCGCTACTCCCGCAGTAAGCATGATAAGCAAACATCAAGTAGCGCATTTGAAACATGGACAGTTGCAACTGCTTATGGTGTGAGTTTTACCCATGTAAGGTAATAAATATATTTATTATTAACTTTTGAAACCGCACCATTCATTCATAAACACGCTGTGTAGGCCTATATTAGGATGACCAACCGTCCCGTAAAAACGGGATTGTCCCGTATTTTCACTACTATTCCCGGTGTCCCGAAAAATTCTCCTGGGACGCCAAAATGTCCCGTATTTACATACATTCGGTACAAAAGACCTTTCGAATCACTAAAATTTTCTAATTTATATTATTTTTTCTAAGCTATATGATTATATTGGAATATGTCTAATTACTGAGCAACGTCATTATGACGTTTGCGATATTGGATGTAGTAGATGCACTGGTTTCCCTCCTAGGTCTCCCCACTCCGCAGACAACAGTGCAAGGGGCTGAAAGTCTTATGAAGAACAATGTAACCTGTTTTTACTCTCTCTTTGGGCGCATTGAGGCGCTGTCATCAGTACAGTACAGTGTTTCCGTGCTTTGACACCCCTGTAAGATGTAACATACTACGAAAGGAGAACAAAGGGATAGAACTATAAAAGTAAAATAGTAAATCAGTTGTAACTGAAATAATGTTTAAAAGTAAGGAAATGCAAATAAAAGGAGTTGGAATCCGATGCTGAGAGTAATTATAAATTCTGTCGGTGACAGATTTGAGCGCTCATATAATTTTAGTAATGTTTTCAAATATTTCATTTTTTGTTAGCTGCTAATAGTTACTTATCTAATTAATTCCGCGACCTTTTCAATAGGTTTTAAAATGAAAAAGGGTAAATTTGACCTTTTTGTGAGAGATACAAAGAGACATAGAGAAAGAGAACGGAAATTCTAAAAAAATATATTTAGGGGAGCAATCTATCCAGAAATAAAAGGTTTCCCGTTTTTTTCTAGTTGACGATTTGGTCACCCTAGCCTATATATAAAGATTCATTATTGAACAAGCTTATGTCCTAAGAAAAATTAAGGGTTTACAAAACGCTTTAGATAAATCAGATTTAATGAAAACGTAAATCTTTTTTAAATTTACGGAATAATTGTCGGTTGCAGCACTATTTGGGGCTTCAAGTGAGGTTTTTCCTGGGTATCTCACATTCACACAGCCAAATGCCGGGATGGTACCTAACATACTGCTCCCAGTCCGCTTTCTTCCTTCCCTTGCATCGGATAGTGTGCTCGAAGGACGTCAGTACTTCTATACCTGACGGGCTAAATGGCCTTAGAAGCCTACAGCCCAGAAATCTAAATTCTAATCCTAAATCCTAATTAACTCCACCAAAGAAACTGTTGCATCTAGTGGCCTCCAATTTCTTGTTGAAGCGACTCACTGTCTTGCACTGTCCTGCATGATAAACTACACATGAAGATGGTTGCAACCGATAGTACTCTACTTCAACCCGAGAGACTGCAACTTACAGAAAGAGCAGCGTATTTTCATTGCCTACGAGTGCATCTTCAAGTTGTTTCATGGAAGCAACTTTCACCACAGGTGCTGGATCCTCTTGAGTGGGGCTGGAACCTCGAGCATGTGAAGCTGGCACCCATTATGACTGACCAAGCACCTGCTCCTGATGACCTGCTAAATGTCATACGTTGTAAATGCAAGATGTCCTCCAAGCGGCTATTTGGAATAAGTATTTGCTTATGTCCTAAGTACGGCCTAAAATGCATTGCAGCCTGTGGTCATTGTAACGATAAAGGATGCCAAAAACCTGAATCTCCGCAGTTGAAGAAAATCATGAAGTGCTGGAGCATTCAAATGAAGTCAGGTAGAACTTTGTCTCCGTGTTACTTTTTGTGCTCCTTGTTACATTAAGCTATCAGTTTTTTTTTCTTTTTGTTAATAGATATTTTCTTCTTCAGCATTCATAGATAAATCAATTTTAAAGAAAAAGAAAGAAAATAACATAAACAATGAGTGTCAATGATTGAACTCCGTACTTATGTTTGTTTACAACAGCGCCCATTGTGAAAAAATAAGTTTTCTGCAATGTGATTCTTGAATAAAAGGATATTTATGACCAGCAAAAATGCCATTATCTTGATGGATTTTGGCGAATTTTGAATTTATTTATTTATTTATTTATTTATTTATTTTGATAGTAAGTACTTCGATTAGCTGTTAAAAGATTCTGTACCATTTTGTTGGGTAGCAATGAAAGTTATTGTAGACATTTCCGTTAATTTCTATTAAACCTTTTGACACGAAAGATATATTTCTTTAAAACAGTTACAATACTGATATATTTTTGATTTATCGCACAACTGAGACAATGTATACACTCATCTTTATGCGAAATTTGGTTTAGTAAATAATTCCGGAATAGGTTAAAATTACGAAAATTACAAATTCTTGAAAAGTTCCAACTTCCGCCATTTTGAAATTTATCATACGGTCTTGCTGGCCAACAAACATATATACTAAGGGATGACGAACAGAAAAGTTATATATAATTTTTCACTAAATTTCTTATATGAAGGTTTATGCAGTAAGTAGCATTGTGAAGAAATGTTCATTATACGTAAGCGTATCCATAAATTCCAGGACAGTGCTCATAACGTGCAAACCGCTTGCAGTTCACGAGTTTCCCGCTAGGATGTGTTGCGGTGGTGTCTTGTGAGCCAGTGTGCCGAGTAGCCAGGTTTGAAGTGGAAACGTTTGAATGTTGCACGTGTTTTCGTGTGTGTGTGCTACATTAGCCGTCTGCGAGGTTTTTTTTTTTTTTTTATCTCGGTGGTATGGCGGAAGTTGAAGTACAAAGGGTTTGCATCGAATTCTGTGTGGCATTGGGTAAGACGGGAAGTGAAACTTATGAAATGTTGAAACAAACTTTTGGAGATTCGTGCATGAGCCGTAGCCGAACATTTGAGTGGTTTGGACGTTTCAAGAAAGGCAGAACATCGACTGCTTATGGTGCTCATTGAAGACGATGCTCATTTGTTTCCTTGACCAAGAGGGGATCGTACACTGGGAATTTGTTCGACAGGGAAGCACAGTCAATGCAGACTTCTACTGTGATGTCCTAAGAAAGTTGCGTGAAAATGTGCGTCGCAAAATGCCACAGAAATGACATAACGGTAACCTCATTCTCCACCACGACAATGCACCTGCACACCAGTCTTTTAAAATGGCGCAGTTTTTGGCTCAGAACAACTAACATGATTCCCCATCCTCCATACTCACCTGACCTGGTCCCCTGTGACTTTTTTCTTTTCCCCAAGCTGAAGCTTCGGATGAAGGGGCGAAGATTCGACACCACTGCAGAAAGTCAAGAAGAATCGCAGCGGGTACTTGACACTATTCCAAAAAAGGACTTCCAGAAATGCTTCCAAGCATGGCAGAAACGCTGGGACCACTGTACTAATGCAGAAGGGGAGTACTTTGAAGGTGATGGGGGAATTTAACTTCAAAGGCAAGAAACTTTTATTTTACAGATTCAGTCCTGGAACTTTTGGATACACCCTTGTATAAAGCGCACTTAGAAAAGTCGATTTGTATTATTGTTAGACACCATATTTAATAAATGGCGGCAATATATGCATAGTATTTTTCACAGAAGTTCTTTTCTGATGTATTCTATAGAAATGAAGCGAAAATTTAACTTTTGTAATGAACGGTAGAGGTTTTATATATTATTCAAAGTACTGAGACGAAATTTACGGACGGCCATTTTGATGACGTCATATCTTGATATTCCCGAGGGGGATTTTGAGGATATTGATTATGTTGAAGTACAAACATAAACCTTTCAAACAAACAATAAATAGTTTCTGTACTTTTTTTCGGGTTCACTCTTCTATCTACTGTACTATTAAGTAAATTTAAACCGAAGTTGGTAAAATAAACATTCCAATTATTTTCAAAATTCTCAAAATCAATATAAGTACTAAAGCGACGGGATTATGCTGGAACAACGTCAAAAGATTATCGAATAGAATGGTGCACATATGCTTACATAATGTTATTTTAAAATGACAATAAATTATCTTCTCAATTTTGACCCCTGAATGGTAACTATTATTGAAAGAACTTGATGTTACCAAATTCTAACTTACGTATACTCGATATTACTTTTGTTTTTCTACGACGCACTGTGTCATGTTTGATACTGTGTTACGTTGATAAATTGATTAACCCACAAACGCCCAAGACCAGTTTTATTCGTTAGCAACTGCATTGAACAATACCGTGTTACATCGAAAACCTGAAAAGAAAACTAAACGAAATTCGTACAACAAGAGAACGGGTAGTGTGCCTGAAGTGGAACAACGGGGGTTTGGCTAAATGAATGATAAAACCCATGTAACGTAGTGAAAAATAAAATGGGTCACTGGTGGCACAAGGGTCGTTTGTGGGTTAATTAATTTATATTTAATAACACTTTGTAGTATATATATATATATATATATATATATATATATATATATATATATATATATATATATATATATATATATATATAAAAGAGGGTACTTTAAAGTGCAATACGAAACAGTACTTGAGTTTTAAGTCAAATTCAGCATCTTTCCTCTTGCGGAAATCGGCATTATACATTATTTTATAATAGAAACAACATAGATATTTCTTCTTGAATTTCCATAAACGTTATATCATTTCAAAATGTATAACAAGAAACAAATGAACTATTCTATTTGTTAAGAAAACCTTGCGGAATGATTTGATGTTATAATTCAGAGGTAGTGACCACGCCAACTTTAATTGCTTAGGAAGCTAAGCGGGGCGCAGAGAAATTTTGGGGGAGACAGCAATATTTTGTTTTGTATACCAAAAATAACAGTTTTATATTACTTGACCCATATTAGAACACAACGTATTTGGGGACTAGTTACGGGGCGGACAATGTCTCCTGGGATGCTTGCTCCCTTTTTTCTCTCTAGCGTAATTACTCAGAGTATAATAGTTGGTTAATTATAACTTAATGTTCTTTTCAACAGCGAGGCTATATGAGACCTGGACTCACAACTCAATGTGTGATCCGAACTCCGTGCACTCCTACCGAGAACCAAACTCTGGTATCTGGCACTCGAGAAGATAATAATAGAATACTGAAGATACTTTATACCCATTTTTAGCCATAGCATTTTACATTTACAATTCGTATAATAAAATGAAGGAGTTGATAAAGAGTTTTTGAAAGAAATGTTTTCAATCTCCGGGTTAGGTTAGGAGCACGCAATTAAAAAAAGCTTGATCTTCTCTAGAGTTTTAACACACGATTAATGAACTAATCTCCCAAATCGCTCGACTACTTCTCACGCTATATCAAATCCACTTTGTGTAAAGTAGTTTTCTATTTTACACTGAGTTTTGTTAACAGTCAGATAGATTGAGTTTGCGGCATATAATTGGAAATTAAATATCTTGCAATCAAATGTATAAACGTATTTTTCGTTCATGTTGCATTTTCTTTCATGACACAATAAAAGAAACAAGATGAATCTGTGAAATGATGAAGAGAATTAATTAACTAATGATCGACAGGGTTAGAAAAAATATATGGGCTCGTCAAGACTTACATGAAATGTTTTAAGCTAGTTAACATCTTCTGCGCAACCTCAAGACACAGATAAACGTAGGTAAGTCGTTAATATATTGGATTTTCAAGCAGAAGATCGGGATTCAAGTCCCCGCAGAAGTAAACTTTTTTAAAACATACTTCAATTTCAATCCATTCATCCAAGGTCTTCTCCTGTAAAGATGAAAAGACTTGAGGGAATAAGTGGGTACTGGAGTAGGACTATAAATGGAAGCAAAAGTTTACAAACTTATTTCCATCGATTGCTTCAGATTTGATATTTTCAGTTAATTTCAACCATTTTGTAGTTCGTGTATGAGCTGTGTTTTTGTTTTTGTTTTTTTTTTATTTTATTCTTCTTATACGCAGTATTTAGTGAAATAATACATTATACACAAAAGTATTATAGTGTCTTTGATGTGTGGCTCTCATTGGACAACATGTTCCAAACAATAGAGATGAACCTTAAAATGGAGAGTTTATCTTCGTGCATCAACACAGGATTACAGTGCTTTCAGTGCTTCACGGACTTACCAAATGTTGTTCCCGGCTTGAAATGTTAAGTGTAAATTGGGTTGCAGCTATTCAGGCATTTGCGACATAGCCTCAACATAATGGAGTTATAACAGGCGGGGGTTTATTTACTTCTGTGACTATCTGTACAATACTCCATACAACATTTGATCTGTCTTTCTTCTACTTTCCAAAGACTTCGTTCGCCATTCCTATCCTTGCTTGTCTAGACCAAAAATGAACTGTAAACAAGGCGCCTGTTCCGTCCTCCCACCTTCCGTACTTTATCGTTGATATACAGGTATAAACTGATTCTTTCAGTTATCAATTTCTTTGTCTTTACAACGCTTATCTCATCAAACGTAGTTCACCATTTTTCTTCAAGTTAGTAGTATTCTGCTGATTTTCGGCTCAAATTTCGCAAGAAGAGAGCTCTGTAGGAATTTCTTCGAAAAAGAAAAAATATATTTTTTGTTGACATCTTTATCTAACTCAACTTCCAATCATTCTTTCCTGTTATTTGTTTCCTCTAACTTACTTCTTGTTCATATATGAATTTCTTTGAACTCTCATCTTCCCATTCAACCTAAACTTTTTCATCATTTCTCAGTTAAATGTCAAAGGCTTAGATTTGGGTTAATTAATATTTAAGATTACATTTCGTTTTCTTTTTTGTTTTGTTTTATATAAATTTACACGAGGATTGTTAATAATCTACAACAATGAAGCTTAAATTTATTCTTGTACATAGGTAGCTCTTGGTGACAGAACTAAAATTAATCAATAATGTTTCATTATCTTTATGTCTTCGACGGTAACGCCTTACGAAAGGCAAAAGTGTTCGTTCTTACGAAATGCTGTTTGAAAGGTAAGATTCTATAATTCAATTAACCATTTTATACTAGGATGTGTCAACTATTTTCTTTCCAGGTCATTTAGTTTCAACCGTTTTCACTCACAATCCAATCCGGGTAAAATCTTACATAATACTGTATTCACACATGGACAAGTCATGATCATTTATCTACATGTCTTGTTTACGTATAAATGTTTTTATTTTAATTGTTTGTTAACTTTTGTATACTTGAGAATTTTTCGTGCGCCTTTGGTGAACATACTCCCGGATTTAACTCCCATTGGTCAAATGGCTAACGCGTAGTTATGGTCGGGTTCAATTCTCAACTGGGATAAGTGCTTTGGGTACAAATCCGAGTAATGATTTTGATCTCAGTTTAAATAGTATACCAGGTTTTATATTGCCTCGGCACTGAAAATGGGCATATATATTTAGATTAACTCTTTTTTGCCGGGGCACTTTGTTGGATGGGAGTTAAAATATTCCAAATGACAGACTTTGATGGGAGAATCATACTCGTTCCTTCCATCGGTAAAAAAGTGCTTAACCACCACAATAACTATTATTATTTATCTCATTTCGTGGTGGATAAACACTGTGTGCGTCGATTTTCTCAGTGTTCTCCCGTTTCCTCCCACTTTTTCATTCATTTCCTAAGACTTTTTCTCAGGATCAATATCTACAACATGTCACGGTTTCAGTGATTTTAATCGAATTCCAGAATATCACTATCTTCGGCTGTTAAAAAAAAAAAAATGGCCCTGTACTGGAAACACAATCAGTGTGTGACCATTGAGATTTTTTCTCAGGATTATAATACCTACAACACATCAAGTTTAAGTCATTTTTACCAAAATCCAGAATAGCGTTATCTTCGGCTGTTTTCAAAAAAGCGGCTCTGTAGTGGCCAAACGGTCAGTGATTTGTGGCTATGTCCGTTGAAACGTTTTCTCAGGAACGCAAGATCTACAACATATCACGATTTCAAGTAATTCCAGCGAAATCCAATTTCCGTAAGAATTGTGCGAGGTTCTTTGTTATTTCGAAGGAGGCCATTGTCCCTTGCTAATCTTTTCCCGCAAAAACGACAAAACACGTAATTCCTACTTTGAGGTCATTTTTGCATCGGCAGAGTTTCGTTTATTAAATGTGGTCCTTTTAATCAAGGGACCCTGTGCCCTCATTAACGTATTTGCCGTAAGAAAAATGCCTAGCGATTTCTTTTCGGTCTAGCATGTGCCAAGTATGAAGAAAATCGGATAAGGAGAATCCCTTGAGAAGTTCTCCTTTACGCTTTCACCTTTTGGACTTGACGGGTTTTTGCCCCAAAGTCTTCAATCATCAACCATTAATATAAATAATGGAAAATATATTTACTCTTTGTTATAACTTTTAGCGTTTATATATTTTTCAAAATTTTTGGGTAGGCTCGTGCTAACCCAGCATACCCGCTAAAACCACCACTGGATATTGGCCAACAAATTTGGGTTTTGCACTCAATTAGTGTAAAGGTCTACCATCATGCCAAATGCAAATTTGGTTGAGATCGATTGAATTCCTTCAGTCGGGTCTAGTGAAGATTTTTTCTTTCTTCGAAAATTAGATTATGTCCAAACCTCAACTTTGATAGTCAATAATTCGAGAAGCAAAGGTTCCATTTGGCCATATCTAACAAGATAGTGATTGTAAGATAGTGATAGACCTTGAAACGCTTAGTGAGCATATGAAATATTACACTGTGCAAGCTTTTGCTTCCAGATTTATTGGTCATCAAAGTTGAAGTTTGAACCTAGTCAAAAAGTAAGTCCGAACTCCAACTTTGATAGACAGTAATCGAAACCCAAAAGTGAGCACATAACATCTCGCATGCTTTGTGATCTCCTCAAGCTCTATCACCATGCCAGTTTTGGTGAAAATCGGATGAGTTACATCAATCACGTTTTGATGAAATTTCATGATTTACCGAGTACATTACCGATTTTGATGGACAATAACTCGGTTACCAAGAGTCCTTGCATCTCGTCCAGGCCTATCTTCATGCCAAAGAACTAAAAATCATGCCACTAGGAAAACGTGGCCACTCTTTGATACATTTCTAATTTGCACTTTCTATACTAATTTCAGGGTGTAAACCCAATAGAACTATTTTTAAATATAGATGAATAGTTTTCAATACCTGGGCAGTGTTATTAAACAAGATACAAAATATGAACGGCAAGTCTAAAGCAACGGGGAAAAAATGGTGAAAATCTCTAACATGATTGTCACTATAATGATGAGATGCGTACTCTATGAGCACTAAATGAAAAAGTACCAAAAAAAAAAAAAAAAAATACTCAGATGAGTATCACAATGTACGAAGCAGAAATGTGGATATTACGAAAACAAGATGTATTTGAGTTTTTGGAAATGTGTATGTTGTGGTGGATGGAAAATCCAGCTGACTGGAGTGATAAAGCAACGGGGGTACTGGTCATAGTAAGAGTGCAATAATATCATTTGAAATACTTAAAAGGTTAGGATTTATGGGGGAAAGGAATTAAAACTCTCTGTAGTGTTACCCACCAGACGAGACGAGACAACACAGGAAATAAGATTTTTCGTCTCGTCTCGTCTTGTATTTTTTCGAGTTCTCGTCTCATCTAGATTCTCGAAGCATCCTTTCCTGTTTCTTCTCGATTCTCGGAATCCTTTTTTTTCTTGTCGTTTCGTAAATTTATGTTCAAACTTTGTCTCAATTTTCTTATTAATTTCGTCTGGAAGCAGGCCGGTAGCCAGCCCAAAGATGTCGGGGGGGGGGAAGGGGCGCTGGAGGTTAGGGGGGCCCGACCCAACCATATTATAGTTCATTTGCAAGCCAACTAAGAAAATTTTTTTTGGGGGGGGGCCTGAAAATTTAAGGGAGGATCGGCCTCCTAGCCCCTCATGGATACGGGCCTTTCTAGAAGTTACCAGAATCCTTCCGCACACGAGAGGTTCATGATGGGTGTGATGTAACAACATCTAAAATATATTTATTACTGAACTATATTATATAATGACTTGTTTATTTTTAAACGTTGATAAATGCTCGTTATTATGTTTGTATATATAATAACTTTATCAATTTATAGTTTTTGAACGCGTATCATGTAATACCAAAACAGTGTTTGAGATATAACACTTGGGTCAACTAATATTGCCCACGACACTAGAAACTTTCTCCTCTGTCTCGAAAACGAGACAAGAATTGTCATTCCTTGTCTCGTCTATAATTTGAAAATTTCCTTCTCGTCTTGTTTCAAGACGAGACAATTTTCATCTCGTGGACAATACTAATTCTGAGTGAATTAGTTGCGTAGCCAACGTCCAACCCAACTCAAACCTTTCTCCCCATTAGTGCAGTGATATCGAAAATGGATTTTGCTTACACTCAGTACGTTTCATTTGTTATCCCCGATGTTACGACGGCATTTTATAAAATGTTAATGATTGCGTCATATTTTACATAATACGTACAAATATAAAGTGAAATTATTTTATCTTAAGTTTGCTTGTTTTACTTCTCTTTGGATTGCATTTTTCTCCTCCTATATTTCATTCGCTTTTATAATGTATGCGAAAAGCAAATATTGCTCAGTTATGTTTAAAAAACGTACTTTCCAGAAGCTTTAATTTAACCCTTCATAAAATTCCAGCATATTAGTTATAGTTAGACAAAATCGCACCACTTTTTACATAAATGGTTTTAATTCGAAACTTTTGAAGAAATTGAAAATGATTTTATAGTTTGCCTTTATAGTATGATTGACTTTATAGTTTTCCAATTCTTTCATAGTGATTTCATAACGATATCTTATCATTATCATGATAAAAATTATGATAGTTTAGAAGCCTGCCATTGGTGCGATTAACACAACAGGTTTCCCGAATCACACTATGTGAAGCCAAAATCGGGCTCCATTTGAATACCTGCAAATTTTACAGTTAAGCATATGGGTAAAACAAATTATCACTACCATGGAATATCACTTCCATGGAGATGAAGAATAAAAAGAGAAAAAAAAATACATTTTTAAAGAGAAAATATACTGCAATATAAATAACCAAGCACAGAAATAACACCTTAGAAATAAGCTAAGTAGAAATGCAACCTACAAATAAAACAAATTAATATTTCTATGATATATCACATTCCTTTATCTCAATGTTATTAATACGAGGAAGAATATATCATTAAAGAAAAAATATCTATATTTTGATTCAACGAGCAATAATCCATGAGCAATGTTGTTCATGATCGTATGAAATGTAAACGTATCTATATTTATGGAAAACACGGACAGGTACGTCTTATGTGCAGAAAAATCACATTGGAATGCACGTTCATCTCCTGAAACACCCGCACAAGACTAAAGTATCCAGACTTTACACAAAACACACTGGACTAAATTTTGTTGATAAAGGATGCAAAACCAATCTTGTTCATTGACCTTAAAAGCCGCATTTGAAACACTGCGAATATGAAGCTCTGAGCACCGTGATTTGGTTGTATCTACTTTTCGAATACACTTTTTGATGTTAAGGTTTCCTGAAGCACATGCAGACTTAGTTGAACGTTCAGAAAGATTAGGTCTCTCCACACGTTTGGATACTCTTGATTGCCTTCGCCGTTGTTTTTCAAGATGCTTTTTGTAAGGACTTGATAAGAGAACTTCCGTTTTTTGTGGTTGCCTATTGGTAGTACTACTTCCTCCTGCTATTGGACTAACAGCGTCACTTTATTTTCTATAGACTGTTTCAAAGCACGATTCATAGACTCCGGAGACATTTTCCATATTATTGTGTACCCGCTTTGTGTGAACAGTAACGAGAAACAAATCAGGAAAAACAATTACACCACGGGAGCCAAAATTGCACTGGTACGACACAAGGTAGTAGTGCGATTTGGGAAAGTAGTACGCCATTTAAATATATATATATATATATATATATATATATATATATATATATATATGTTTTCTTTACGCACCTCACAAGTTAAAAAAGAATAACTTGAGTTTGTCACTATAATATTAATGGTATTTTGTTTATTACTACTTATTGAAACATCAGCTAATTCTCTTACCTTAATTCCTATTCTGCTGTGAAATACCCCGAAAATTAGTAAGGAATATTAAAATTTTATTGTACTGTATCTGCACACACACATAACTTACTGAACGTCGTCACTTTACTGTGAAGCTATGGGAGTATGCTTAAGTATTTAATTTAACTACCAGATGGTATGTTAGTAATACCGTTCTTTTTAAACTGGGGGTGGTGCGATTTAGAACCTGGTGCAATATCGGAAACTCTCCCCTATACTGTATTCCTAATTTTTGTTAACTCTGTCGTAGCACATCCACCAAAATTTAACATTTACGAATGCAAATACAGAACATTGGAAAATGTATTTTAAAAATAAATGCATTACAAGGTTCCTATATTTAACCGAATTATTAGTGTGTGTAATTTTGATATGTGTAGTCGAAGTAGTCCAAGTGTGAGTTTGGGGAATAAGTTAGTGTCTGAGGGAGTTAGACCTGGGGAATAAGGAGGATAATCTAGACGTTGAAGCCCATAGATCGTGCAATGCCAGTTGTGTTTGAAGTGCTCGATGGTCAGGACTGTTGTACTCAAGGGATGATTTCATTTTTTAATTTCCCGTGGCGTTGCATTTTCAGTTTTGTGAAAAATGAATAGAAATGCCCTACATTAAATGTCTGACATTTGGGCAGGTAGGCTATGAGTACGACTCCATCCTTATTTCAGAAGAATGTTGCAAACACTTTCCCAGCCGACTTCTGTCTCCTGAACTTCTTGGGGTGTAGGGAACCAGAGTGTCACCACTCCATTGACTGTTGTTTCGTTTCAGGATCATAGTGGTACAACTATATTTTGTCCATGGTTACTATTTGTGACAGAAATTGGTCGGCATTGCGACCAACGTGTTCCGAGAAATGCCCACAATCTCTGCTTCACGTTTTGCTGAGATTCTGCGATTTTCAAGAGTAATATAATGAATTTCATCCGCGATTTTGGGAACAAGTCACTGTTTTTGGTCTTTCTGCATGTGAAGCACCATGCTGAGAAATCACCATATCTAACTGTGCCACCAACTTCTTTACATGTCGGGAGAGTCCCGTAGTGGTTCACTAATTTCCTTCCGCATTTACTTCGGCGACTTTCCTTGATGAAACAAAAAGGGATGGTATCGAGACGGACGAGACGAGACTTTGTACAGTCTCGGTTGATAAGTAGCGGTCTCGGTCTCGATCTCGTCTCGAGTCAAAAATCGCCGTCTCGATCTCGTCTCGGTCAACAGATGCTTGTCTTGATCTCGGTCTCGGTCTCCAAGGCCAGGTCTCGATATCGTCTCGAAAGTCTCGAAATAAATAGTGTGAAATTAAAATTGTGAAAGTTTTATTATCGTACAGTCCGTCGTTTCCGCTTCTTATTTTTTGCCTTCATTCTTTACTTAGAATTATGGTATGATGTACCTCTTCGCAGCTTATTTGCTAGCGGTAATGCTTTCCATGCGTGTGTTCCAGGTTCAATCATCAGTAGGTATAACATACCTGGAATAAAACCCTAATAGTAACTCATATTTCACTTTCCAACAATAGACTTAGTCTTATATAGCCTCAGTACTGCATAGCCTATACAATTAAACACTATTAAATTAACTCCAGTACTATACAGTAGTTTATTTCCTTCCTTTGAATCAGAATTATTGAATACCTCCTAACGGATAACGCAACACATAGCAGCATGAGTGTATTGAAATCGTACCGAAATTGACATTTTACAATTTCTCATTTATTATCCAGAACATTCTGCTTTGACTGTCATTTTAAAACAGAATATAACGGTCATTATCTTAACAAATAGGGTAAATTATTACAACAATATATTTTGTTTCAAATTGATCGAATGCTTTATAACCGTTTCACATCTCAGTATTTAATTGACACTTTAAGATACAAATGATCCGAATTGCACCGTCTATGCCATTTGAGTTATTAGAGATTTCCAAAATGTTGATGTTAGTGATACTATATTGTCCTTTGTTACACTGAATAATGTATGTGGTATTTTGGTTTTATTTAATATCTAAATTATAAATAGGTAATACCTTTCATAGTGCAATTTGAGAAAATACAAATTTATGGTTGGCAACACTGCTTGTTTATCTAGTGGTATTGCAGACTATCTACAAGAATTTTCCCTTCAATATTTCCCATAACATGCTACAAAATTTCAGTATTATATATATATATAATATGTCGGATCCAGGATTGTCTGAGGAATGTCACCAATCACACTGAAATTCTTCAAAGTGACATGTGACAATATTCTTTATCCCTGACAACGCTGATGCATAGAACGAAGGGGGGGGGGGATTTTAAAGAGGGTCCGAAGTGTTATGTAGGAAAGTTTCTAAAAGTGTTGCTATTTTCACAGCTAGTTTCTCATTTTAAATAGTGTACATTTACAACGAAGGGAGGCTGCACGTGCACCCCTAAATCCGACCCTATATATATATATATATATATATATATATATATATATATATATATATATATATATATATATATATATATAGAGAGAGAGAGAGAGAGAGAGAGAGAGAGAGGGAGGGAGGGAGATTATATGCATTAGCAGTGGATTTTGTTTCGGGAGAAGCTTGAGGAACGGATAAGAAATATTTGTGTTGTACACTCCGCATCAAAAAAATTGCGACAGCTAACCCGTACAGTTAGACCACCAAATATACACCTTCTTATCCCATAATCGTGCCATCCTCCTCCTTTCTTCTCTCCCATACTAAAATCAGCTAGCAGCATGAGCCCAATTCTTATTTCAAAATACACATGTATTAGTTTCGATAAAATGAAATAACAAAACCTAGACAAAACAAGATTCATAAGTTGATTTAGGGAGAAACTGAAACACACACAATGAAAAATTGAAACCAATAGGTGTCTATTACACAGAGATTCAGAAATGAGGTAGAGAAAGAGAGAGAGAGAGATTAAGAGAAGACGGGAGAAGAAGGAAACGAAAAAGGAGAACAGATAAAAAAGTGGAATTCAAACGTAGTAACAAAAGAACCTAACATTATAATGTTCCGTTTCCAGAAATGCAACAGTAATATAGAAATAATGTTTGTCTTTACATACATTTTTAGAACTATTCGAATGTATAGAGGATTCCTTAAACATTCATTATCTCACTTTCATAAAGGATAGCATACTCAATTTCCAACAGAACTGAAGATCTCCGAGACACATCTAGGATAATGTCAAAAGTATAACACACATGCCTTGTTTCCGCGTGGTTCGATTGCAAATTCGGCAGTATTCATTGGACGTACTGATCCAAAATATAGCCTAATAAACCGAGTAGGTAGCGTTGGTCATATCCTCCATTTCGGACTACTAATCCAAACTGAACAAAAAAAGAAAAAGAAAAAGAAAGAAAATTGAATGAGTGCTATTTTATTGCTAAATTTCTATCAGAGATACCCTATATCCAAAGTTCAAACTGTATCGTAATGAAAAGTTACAAATGTTCGAAAGGAAAAGTTTGTTCCTTATAGACGTAGCATGTTTCAAATTTCAACGTGAATAAAATACATTGAATTATAGTATGGAAACAAGTTTTATGTCGAGCTAGTATAAATAAAATTTTGTTTTCAAATAACCAAAGAGATTACCATTTTCTAGTATTTTCTAGTACCGAAGATTTATCTTTTCCGATCATCCAGCATCGATTTCCCCTCTTGCGGATATAATGTAATTTGCACAGATAGAATGAACACGCTAGAGCTCAAACGGATCGTCGTGTCAGTTGGATAATGTTGGTTAACCTTTCAGGAAGAAGCCGGTTCGTTCCATAGATTAGGGCTAAAGTAAGTAATATTTGGCTTTAAATTTAAGGTGTCATGATAGTGTAGGGGTAACGTAATGACCTTATCAATAATACAGCTACCTAACATAGGTTCAAATCTTTTTCACGCCAAAGTTGATTTTTTTACAAACTGATTGTGAAGAATCGACTTATCATACTGAACAAGTACACTTAAGAATGTGAAAGCAAACTCCTGTATCATAATAGAGACGATTTACGAATCTTGGTTGGGAAAGGGCAATTGAATTACCAGGACATTACAAGCAAATCATTGATCTGCAATATAGACTTTTCGTGTTATCGTTCTCCAAAACAAATACTACACCATTTGTTAAATAAAGTTTGGGTAAAGCAATCAATGGTGTAGTGGTAAAGTACTAGACTTCAAAATAGAAAATCTCGGTTCGATTCCCCTTCAGGTAGTATGATTTTTTCGTATAAAATAATGGCTGTAAACAGAGATTCATCTTCTATTGGAAAACTTACAAGGCATCATTGGCGATAATTCGAATAAACATTGTGTGCGTTTTATGTCATAAGTATGTTTCATATTTATATTCGTCCCTCCCTCTCTCTCTTTCTTGACGTTTCCTATCCTGTCTTTGTATCTTTCACTTCTCCCCTCCTCACTCTCTCTCTCTCTCTCTCTCTTTCTCTCTCTCACGCACTTCATGTGCGTGTGCGTGTGCGTGTTCCAAAGTTATAACGGAGCAAGAGCCCGATATACCTGGTCTAGAAAATCTACTAAACTGGGAACTTCGGCGTCGTGTTTTTCGTGCTCTGGGGATAATATCTCCAGTCCTGGTCATCTCTTACAGAAATACTGTTTAAACGCAAGGGAATAAGTGAAATATCTTTTTTACCCTCTGGGTTACCGAGTCTCAGTCGAATTACCGGATCACTACGGGTTGGAATCCTCGACCCAGTGGTGGTCTATAACTTAACCAACATCATCCAACTGACACGATGATCCGTTTGAGCTTTAGCGTGTTCATTCTATCTGTGCAAATTACATTATATCCGCAAGAGGGGAAATCGATGCTGGATGATCGGAACAGATAAATCTTCGGTACTAGAAAATACTAGAAAATGGTAATCTCTTTGGTTATTTGAAAACAAAATTTTATTTATACTAGCTCGACATAAAACTTGTTTCCATACTATAATTCAATGTCTTTTATTCACGTTGAAATTTGAAACATGCTACGTCTATAAGGAACATAAACTTTTCCTTTCGAACATTTGTAACTTTTCATTACGATACAGTTTGCACTTTGGATATAGGGTATTTCTGATAGAAATTTAGCAATAAAATAGCACTCATTCAATTTTCTTTCTTTTTCTTTTCTTTTCTTTTCTTTTCTTTTTCTTTTTTGTTCAGTTTGGATTAGTAGTCCGAAATGGAGGATATGACCAACGCTACCTACTCGGTTTATTAGGCTATATTTTGGATCAGTACGTCCAATGAATACTGCCGAATTTGCAATCGAACCACGCGGAAACAAGGCATGTGTGTTATACTTTTGACATTATCCTAGATGTGTCTCGGAGATCTTCAGTTCTGTTGGAAATTGAGTATGCTATCCTTTATGAAAGTGAGATAATGAATGTTTAAGGAATCCTCTATACATTCGAATAGTTCTAAAAATGTATGTAAAGACAAACATTATTTCTATATTACTGTTGCATTTCTGGAAACGGAACATTATAATGTTAGGTTCTTTTGTTACTACGTTTGAATTCCACTTTTTTATCTGTTCTCCTTTTTCGTTTCCTTCTTCTCCCGTCTTCTCTTAATCTCTCCCTCTCTCTTTCTCTACCTCATTTCTGAATCTCTGTGTAATAGACACCTATTGGTTTCAATTTTTCATTGTGTGTGTTTCAGTTTCTCCCTAGATCAACTTATGAATCTTGTTTCG